>NC_139393.1:67452500-68702500 GCF_054392235.1 Sus scrofa | reverse complement strand
TATCAAAAATACCAAAGAGAACAAATGCTGGTAAGGATGTGGAAAAAAAGGAAGCCTTGCAAATTGTTGGTTGGAATATAAATGGGTACATCCCCTACGAAAAATATTACAGAGGTTTCTTAAGAAATTAAAAATACAACCACCGCATGATCCAGCAATCCCACTGCTGGTTATACACCCAAAAGAAATGAAGCCAATTTCTCAAAGAGATATCCATACTCCTAAATTCACTGCAGCATCATTCACAACAGCCAGGGTAAGGAAACAACATAAGTGTCTGTCAATGGATGGGTGAATAAAGAGAAGGAACTACTCATTCGTTTTGTCATAGAGCTCACTTTTTTCATTATAAAAAGATTTCCTTAAACAATGACATTCTTATAAAGCATTTTAACATGGGAACAATAAAGAATATACATTGTATTTCAGTTATTGGCAGAAAATCTAATTAATTACAAAGCCTACACCATTGGGGAAAGGACATTTTTACACATAGAAAAGTGCTACACTAATATACAACACTTTTAATTGTGCATTTAAACATTTTTGGCACCTCGAAAGGAACTGAAAGGATTATAAAATAAAGGACCAAGAAATCAAAGCATTATAGATAAGGAAGAAAATCCTTAAATGAGAAACAACTAAATTATCAAGACAAAATATAAACTTACTGAATTCCCTAGAATATTGTTATATGCAGAAGAAATACATATATTATTTATACACATAGACACATATACTGGAATACTATTCAGCCTTGAAAAAGAAGGAAATCCTGCTATTGTTGACAACAGAGAAGAAGCTTCATGGAATTATGCTAAGTGAAATAAAGAAAGAGAAACTCTACTTGGTATCACTTACATATGGAATTAAAAAATAAATAAAACTGAGCTCATAAAAACAAAGTGTAAAAGTGAAAAGTGGTTTCCAGGGGCTGGGTGGTAGACTAAATAGGGAGAAGTTGGAAAGAGGTACAGACTTTCAGTTAGGAGATGAATAAGGTCTCAGGACCTAATGCAGAGCACAATGGTGACTGTAGTTTAACACTGCACTGTATAACTGAAATTGAGTAGGAATAGAACTTAAAGATGCTCACCAAAAAAAAAAAAAAAAAAAAGATAAACATATGAGATGGTAGATTGTTTTAATTAACTGAAGAAGGGGAACCCTTTCACAATGTATGCATAAATCAAATAATCACGTTGTACACATTAAATATCTTTTGTTTTTTGTGTATTTTACCTCAATAAAGCTGACAAAGACATCCAATTTGATTGCAGTGATGGCTGCAAAATTCTGTACACTTACTAAAAGTTATTATTGACTTGTCTGCTTAAGGCCGGCAAACTTTGCAGTATGTAAATTATACCTCAATTCTTAATAAAGCTATTTCAAAAAAAGTTAATCACTAACACTATCATTAATTGCTATTAATGATATTCTCTGTCCCGACTAGAACACAGATCAGTTTCAACTCCTTGATACAAGTAATGACATACAATTACATAGCTCTAGGGTTGTTTTTTGTTTCTGTTTTTGACTTATCAGAGTAACATCTGTGCTATAGCTAGTTCTTGACTGTAATTGAATCAATGGAACAGGTGAAATATAAAAGGCATTATATTGCCTAAGTAAAAAGTGAAATACGTCTCTAAGACTAGCCTCATAGTCCATGGTATTTCTTGGTCTGGATTTGGCTGCAAAGCATCTTATAGGACTAGTCATTATTTTTGTCATGGTGCTCATAGGGCTGCTCTTTTGCATTCTATCTGGAGTCTAAATGCTTTTGTTCAGTTTCTCTTTCATCAAGAATTGCCATGATGCAGTAAGTCATGAGGATGCCATGTACAGTATAGAGAAGGTCATCAGTAATAATTAGACTTATCGTGATATCTTGCAATGTACAAAACATCAAGTCACTAGTTGGTAAAACTGACACTAATGTTGTAAGTCAATTATATGCCAATTAAAAAATTGTCATGATGCCATAAGAACAAAAAAAAATCAAGATCTTGTGATATAGTTAGCTTTGGAGACAACTGAATTCCTGAGCAGTGAAGATCTGAGTCTCCAGATGTCCCTGAATGGTCAACCTCTTGCCAATAAAAGATTGACCAAAAACAGGTATTTAGAGGCTGAATATACCAATAAACCACACATGACATAAGAACTCTGAGATGCAATCTCTAGCCACATCCTAGAACAAAAATGAATCAGCCAGGAGTTCCCATCGTGGCTCATTGGTTAATGAATCTGACTCTCACGTATGAGGACACAGGTTTGATCCCTGGCTTTGCTCACTGGATTAAGGATCGAGCATTGCTGTGAGCTGTGGTGTAGGTCAAAGACGTGGCCCGGATCTGGCGTTGCTATGGCTGTGGCATAGGCCAGCGGCTACAGCTCCAATTTCACCCCTAGCCTGGGGACCTCCATATGCTGCAGGTGTGGCCCTAAAAAAAGCGAAAAAAAAAAAAAATATCAACCAATCACTTCTAGCTTCCACTTTGTTGCCTCCATGTCCAATTCCAGAAGAACCAAAGAAAACCAATTAAGTCCTTCAAACCAATCACATACCCTGGTTCTAGTTGCCCCATGACCAGCTTCTCCATGCCCCATCAGAGGAAACCTGAAGCTTTCCTCTGTCTTATACTGTAAAAGTTTCTCATTCCCCTGCCTGCCTTTGAGTCTCTGATGCTGACGGGTGCCCTTGCCATGAATGACTACTTGTTCATTTTCACCTGGGTGATCTCTATCATTTACACACTGGTAAGTCTGTATTTTACCAAGAAGAAGAAAATCTGATAGTTACACCATTAACAATTTTGATAACTCTCACCATTAAATAAGACTAGAATACCAAGTTTCACAATGTCTCTATTTTCCTCCTGAAACAATATATGGCTGTTGTGGGTTTTAATGAAGCTTAACATGAAGATATCTTGAAAAAAATCTTCAAAATGCTCCAAGTGACTTCTCCGTTCTAAGCTGCAATCCTCACTAAAGATTTCTCCAGTAATTTTTGCAACTTCTCTTTGGGACTTAATGTTATGACACATATTTCCCACATAATGTTATTAGATATGTCTAGGTGACTTGAACCGTATCACTAACATAAACCGTCATTTTTCTTAAACATTTCCCCCATCTCCTTATACTCTGCCAGCTCCTACATGATCACACTTCAGTGCTGACGCATTTTTTAAGCATCTTTTATTTTGCTGCCATATTGTCCTTGGGTAATATCCCATTATAAATTGCAAATTCCCAAAGTCAAAAAATATATATATTTAAATTCCACTATAACTGCCCTACAGAGGCTCTAAACCCTCCAGATAGCCATCTCATTGAAACAATGGGATAATGAGATGGAGAGAGGAAAAAAAACTTTAATTGTACTTTTTCTAGGTATTTATTTATTTATTTGGCTTTTTTAGGGCTACACTCATAGCACATGGAATTTCCCAAGTCAGAGGTTGAACTGGAGCTATAGCCACTGGCCTATGCCATAGCCACAGCAACACCACATCTGAGCCACGTCTGTGACCTACACCACAGCTCACAGCAACACTGGATCCTTAACCTACTGAGCGAGGCCAGGGAATAAACCCACTTCCTCATGGATACTAGGGATTCAGGTTTGGGTTCATTACTGTTGAGCTAGGATGGGAACTCCTCTAGATGTTTAAAAGACAAATTCTTCAAAATTCTGAGACCTCTCTGGGCCAGTGATTCTCAAGATGTGCTCCCTGGACCAGCATCATCCGGGAGCTTGTAGAAAATGCAAATTCTTGTACCACCCCGCTCCACACGTGCTGGGGGCAAGAAATGTGTTTAAACATTGTCACATGGTGATTCTATGCATACTAAAGTTTGGGAACTAGTACTGTATAATCTTACTACTCCAAGTATGGTCTATAGAACCAGAAATTTTGGCATCACCTGGGAACTTGTTCAAAGTACACAATCTTAGCTCTCATGCCAAACCTTATGAATAAGCATATGTATTTTAAATGAGAATCTTCTTGAATGATTCATCTGTGTATTGAAGTTTGAGAAATGTTGGTCTGGAGAATTTCATTGTGTAGAAATTTTTAGAATTATAAGAAGGAAGTCAACTATCCATTTTATTTTATTTTATTTTTGGTCTGGGAGGAGACTTTTATGACTCTACTCATAAGAGTCAATTGGGCCTATCTCTTATTAGCTAGGAATTCAGTACCATGATGTTGAGAATTTAAAATCAGTCATTTTGAAAATGTTTACACCACAGAAATAAGCAAATACTACAAATCAGAACCTCCTATCTCTATCCCCAGGTACTTTACCTGCATAATAATTGTATGAAAGCCCATTTTTATTAAATTTCACTCAATCTAAGTTATGGTATATCCAGTTGATAAGGAAGCAGAACTTAATGAGGAAAGTGTTATTCTATTTTTGAAACCTTCTATGGCTTATAGCAGTGTGATTTTAACTAAGGTTTGAATCTATACCATGATTTCTTTCTGCTAAAAGCAAAATTTCCAGTTTGATTCTATAGTTGTTGAGGGGGTTAATAAAATAAATTCATATTGGAGCTCAGGTTTTGATTCTTTTGTAGGAAAACGGCAACCCAAGGTCAAAGCAATATGCTATAATATTAATGGAATTATTGAATAATTCCAAGAAAATATGAATGGCATTTTAGTAACTACATTCAGCAACATTACACCAATCATATTATTATGAATTATTTATCAGTTCTGTGAAGCTAACCATTATCCCTCCTTCACTGTTAATCAGATGAAGGAACATTATTGTGACCTTGGTTAGTTGTGGTGGGATTTGTCCCTTTTACAAAGAGTGAAATGAAACGAGTTGAAGCTGGCTACTATTTTTCTACACTGGAAAATTTCATCAGAATGGACTTTGTGATGTATAGAATTTCACCTGCATAACCTTCATACTGTGCTTTAAAAGAATCTTTTGCATGAGATATGTTCAACAACAAAATACTATCAAAAATATAAATGCTTTTAAGTTAGACAGAAAGAGATTTACAATCACAGGACATAAATAAACCATTTGCTGGAAAACAAAATACAGAGATAAAGCTTCCTGAGAAATTTGGACTCATGGACCTAAGAGTTCTCCCTGAGCTTCTTAGGTGATTACAGAAACTGAGAAGAGAGAAACTTGGTAAACGTTTATAGGATTTAAGGTTTTCTGTGGTTGTATGGTCATTGGCTAGTATTACTCCCCACAGAGAGAACATGATATGTAGATGTTGGAGAAGGATTGGTGAGAATTTCTGACACATTGTTAAAAGCAGGGCACATGAGTGTAATAAAGTATACTACATATATTTCCTTTTTTACTTTAAAATATTTTATTACTTTTCACTCTCTATATATACATGGTTTTTTTAAGCACACTAAAACTAGGATGTTTTCCAGATACTCATGTGTTAACCTGGCTGATGGCATTGTCACTTATGTTTTGTAAAGCATGCAGGAAATTATATTAAGGAATTATTCACACTAAACCTATTGACCTTACAAACAGAAGAAAGAGTATACTTATACTAACTAAGGTTTAAAAGAAATGTTTCTTTACTATTTACATTGTAAATTAAACAATGTAAATATTCCACATCTAAAATATTTCAGTTATAATTAACATAGGAGATAAACTAGAGATTATCAAAAGAGAAGCAGATAATACATTGTAATGATATAGTTATTTCTTTGCTTTATAAAATAATGCAAGCACAAAAATAGTACCTGGAAATATTCATTGAGCTCACCTAGTCCAGATAGCTCTTTGGTAATAAAGGGGTCCTTTATGACAGACCACAGTGCTCAAATAATATTTCTTCCTTTTAGGTTCTTGGTTTCTTATAAATTGTTCTCATCACAGGAAAATCATCTACTTTTTGGATAGAAAAATAACAAGTCAAGGACAATGTTACATAATTGGCACATGACGTAGTGGATTAATTCTCATCTCGAATACTTTTAGTAAGTAACATTGTAGGCCAACAAAAACAATAATTTTATGGTTTTTCTAAACTTTAGGTACACTGTAATTTAATAGCAGTTTCACTTGAAAGAACTATACTTAATTTGGAAATAAATTACTGATATTATAGAAAGATCATACGAAAACTAGGTTGGAGTTAATATTTCTGGAAGATAAGGATGTTGTTTTTATTTACTTTTTGATATTCATGAAGCATTTCAGTGTTTCACATTTTGAAAATTACAGAAAATGTGCTATTTCAAAGACACACTTTTAGCTAGAAGTATATAATCTACTGTCTAGAAATACTGAAGATTCAGTGTATTTGTTTTATTGCTACTGTAAAACATTATTGCAAATTTAGTAGTTTTATAATATCCTACTTGTCATATCACAGTTTCTGTGGGTCACAAGTCCAGAAGTATCAGCTAGATACTGTTCAGTATCTCACAAGGCTAAATCATGGTGTCAGCTGGGCTGTGTCCCTTTCTAGAGGCTCTGGGGGAGAATTCCTTTCCTGCTTACTTATGTTGTTAGCAACATTCAGATCCTTGTGGTTTTAGGAATAAGGCACTCATTTCTTTGTTGGCTGTCCCCTCAGGGCCATTCCTAGGTTATAGCAGCCATTCAAATTTCTTGTCCCATGGTCCTTCCTCCATCTTCATAGCCAGCAATTCCAGATTGAGTCTGTCTTATTTTTATTTTTTTTATTTTTATTTTTTTGCTTTTTAGGGCTGCACTCATGGCATGTGGAGGTTCCCAGGCTAGGGGTCTGATCAGAGCTACAGCTGCCGGCCTATGCCACAGCCTCAGCAATGCAGGATCCAAGCCATGTCTGTGACCTACACCACAGCTCACGGCAATGCCGGATCCTTAACCCACTGAGTGAAGCTGGGGACCAAACCCACAACCTCATGGCTTCTAGTCCGATTTGTTTCTGTGGTACCCCGAAGCAAACTCCTGCCTGATGTTTTGAGACTCTCCCTCCTCTCTTCCATTGCATGTTTCCGACCTATACTCCTGCTTTCTCCTAATTTCATTGGGTTATATAATTACATTAGGTCCTATAAATAATCTAAGATAATAATTTTATGACATGCCCTGAATTCCATCTGAAAAACCACAGATGGTAAATATGTAATATACCATACATAGATATAACATGATGGTAAAGGATATGAGGGCCAAAATTCTATCTATAGTATCACAGTTTATAATTAATGGAAAAAAAAAGACTAAGAAATAAATGGATAAATAGTTTGGGATGATGAAATCAACAAGAAAATCATTATCAAAAAAATGAGTTCCAAAATGTGAATTTTGGTGAATAAGAAAGCAATACGAATTTCCCTACAAAATATTATGATATAATCATATAAAGTATATATTGTGAAAAATTAAACACTTTTGGGGAAACTACTGATGCTATAAATTCTATCCACTCTGTATAGTAATTGCCTCATTAAAGAGCAATACACAACTTCTAAACATTTCAGTAGTAAATGGACAATGCTTTTTAAAAATCTTACTTGCAAAATATCTAAATAGACATTCCTCCAAAGAAGACATACCGATGGCCAGATAACACATGAAAAGATCCTCAACTTCACTCATTGTTAGAGAAATGCAAATCAAAACTACTATGAGGTACCACCTGACACCAGCCAGAGTGGCATCATCGAAATGTCTACAAACTATAAATGCTGGAGAGGCTGTGGAGAAAAGTGAATCCCCCTATGTTGTTGGTGGGAATGTAAATTGGGGCAACCATTATGGAAAACAAAATGGAGGTTCCTTAAAAACCTAAAAAGAGAACTACCGCTTGACCCAGCAATCCCACTCCTGGGCATCTATCCAGAGAACACCATGACTCAAAAAGAGACATGTACTCCGATGTTCACTGCAGCATTATTTACAGTAGCCAAGACATGGAAGCAATCTAAATGTCCATCGACAGAGGAGTAGATAAAGAAGATGTGGTACATATATACAATGGAATATTAGCCCAAAAAAGCATGAAATAATGCCATTACCAGCAACATGGCTTGACCTAGAGATTATCATACTAAGAGAAGTTAAATGAAATTATCTGAGGAACAAAAACAGACTCAGACTTTGAAAAATATACGGTTGCCTAAGGAGACAGGTTGGGGATAGGGACTGACATATGCACGCTGAGGTCTGTGGAATTATTGGTCAATGGGGACCTGCTATATAGCACAGAGAATTCTATCCAATATTCTGTGATAATCTATGTGGGAAAACAATATGAAAGAATGGATGTGTGTACATGTATAACTGAGTCACTGTTGCACAGCAAAAACTAATTTAACTATACTTCAATAAAACTTTAAAAAATGAAAAAAATCTTATTTGGAATCAACTCTGAGTTAATTGCATATCTTATTTTCCATTTAACAGAATGTTCAAGATGATCGACATGTCAATTTTTTCTGCTTCTTTGTATTTTCTAGTTTTTATATATATTTTTTTTTTTTTGTCTTTTGTCTTTTTTTTTGTTGTTGTTGTTGTTGTTGTTATTGTTGCTATTTCTTGGGCCGCTCCCGCGGCATATGGAGGTTCCCAGGCTAGGGGTCGAATCGGAGCTGTAGCCACCAGCCTACGCCAGAGCCACAGCAACGCTGGATCCGAGCCGCGTCTGCAACCTACACCACAGCTCACGGCAACGCCGGATCGTTAACCCACTGAGCAAGGGCAGGGATCGAACCCGCAACCTCATGGTTCCTAGTCGGATTTGTTAACCACTGCGCCACGATGGGAACTCCTGTATTTTCTAGTTTTTAAAGCAAACCACTAATTTCCAGGTTTTAGAGAAAATGAAGTATGTGGAGTTTCCATCCCATCTTAAAGGAATCATCAATTATGCTGACATAATCAGTATCCTTATTCCATTTGACAATAACTCTAAGGTAATGATTCTCTAAATTTTATAATTCAGAAACTACAAATCTATTGACCCTTTAATGGAAAATAAATTAAGCAACAGCAATCAAAAGCTCAGTAGAGAAACAATTTAGTTCTCTTGTTAAAATTCATGAACCAGAAAAAGAACCAGATATTGTATGTCATAGGAGACTAGTAGAAGAAAGTCCAGTTTTAGTGGGTTTCCCCAAACCTATGTTCATGAAGCACTGGTCTTAAGCTATTCCTACATATTAAGTTATTTCATATTCATACTCCATATAAAACTTCTGACTTCTTAAAGCAATCTAATTTTGCAGTGCACAGCTAAATTCTCTATATTCAGACCTGCCATTTATAATTATAGAAGTGCATTCACATTTGAAATACTAATAGGTGACAATAAGAACCTTAAGTTCAAAGAAAAAATCATCGGCTTTAAACCTGAAGTAATGATTTAATGATTCTATGATTCCAGACCAACAGAGAAGTCATGTGGAGAGGTATTTACTAAAATTGAATCTAAAAAGAACCTGTCTATAAACATTTATAGGACAATGCCTGGATAAGCATTAGACCATATGGGCTTATTAAACATTCGTTGATTTTCTTGATTTTAACAGAACTGTAGCGTTAACATTTGAAGGTATACCATAAATCTTTTTTTTTTTTTTTGGCCTTTAGCAGAGTACTTATTTTGGTATCTTGTGAAATGATACTATAAAAATCAATTCTAATTACTACATATAATACAACACAGGCAAAAGATAAGGAAATGAAACGTTAATGGTAAGTGATTATGCATTAAATGGTAAGGATTTTTATGATGAGAAAGTCTGAGACTTGGTGTTATCACTGCTCTTAATTCATTTTTATTGAGGTTCATTGAGCAAATAGCTTAAGACTCATAAAGTAGTTTTTCTGGACTAGTTTGTAGTACTCATATACAGAGTTTTATTCATTCAGGCTCTGCTTATTGGGTGCATATTGTGTTCAATATACTATGTTGGGCACCAAAGGGAATACAGAACAATGTAAGCATCAGAAATAGCTCTCAAGATGCAATGATGCAATGACAGCAGAGTCAAATATTTAACTGCTTTACAGTTAAATATGTGATGGCTGAGATTACAGCTTGCTTATCATTACCTCACCCCGGGCTCTCCCAATACTTTGCAAATAGTAAGTGTTCAGCAAATATTACCTTGATGAATGTGTTTTGTCCAAAGTTTACCTGAATACCAGCAAGACAGTGCACAGGTTAAGAGAAGATAATGCAGAAAGTTCAGGCTTGACTACAACACCTCAAGACAGCTTTTCTTCTCAGAGGATAGAAAATATTAACAGAAAGTCAATAATTACTCTTCTGCCTTGAAAACTAAAGGGAGTTTTCAATTTAAAAATGTGTATGCCTGGCTTTAGTTAATTAGTTTGACTGCAGCTTTTCAAAGGAACATAAAATTAATATCTAGTCTTTTAAAGTAATTTGAATTATAATTCACTCATAAGCTATTCATTACTCTCACAAACTTCATCATTCGGAGCAAAATATTAAAATGACGCTTTCAAATTTTAACTTTTAGGATTCTATTTTTAAGAGTTTTGTTTCTCAGGCTATGAGTATAGCTTTTGGCTTATTGGTGATAATAAAAGATCTCCACTTTAATAACTAGATGCTTTACTGCTGACCATTCCCATAAGTATAACTGATTTATCAACTCCTAAAGAAGGGTCTTGGAACTCCTTGCATATGCACAACCCTCATTTCTGGCACTGAGGAAAACCCAACATTTGCTCTTTTTTATATTTCATTCCAGGTCACAAAGACCCTAGAGAAATTGTGTTTTTCATAAAATTGCCTTACGAGTTAAAAAGGAAATGGAAAAAACCTACTTTAAAACCCGTTCTCCTATCTTCATGCCAAATCATTGTGTTTAACCAATTACATGAAGCTATAAATTTAGAGTTCAAGGGTCTTAAGTTTGAAGTAAAAAAATTAAAAAATAATCTCCATAACAGAAATATGGCATTATCACTAGCTTTGTTATTTAGCGAGTACAAAGTATCTCTTAGCAACTTCAGGTTGTAGTGCTGATATTATGAGAAGGGTAAAAACATGATAAGAGTTTTAACAGACAAAAAGTAAAATAATGAAATGTTTTAACTGTTGAAAATATTGGCAAAGATATCCATTGGAAGGCCAATTCTTCACAACGAAATTTTGTGGCAATAGGATTCCTACTACGTAAATGATCCAATGATCTTCCAGAACTTTACTCTTAGTGAATGCAAAATTAAATACAGTTTCTGCATGACATCAACAGAATTGTTTACAAACTCACAGGATGTGGAATAGATGAGAATATCACATGGTTGCTTTGTAGCCTAATGTTACCACCTCTCTACTTGGGAGTTCTGATTAACGTGGTTTTCCTTTCCTCCATTTTATTTTTGGTTGTTTCTTTGTATGCATTACTGGTGTAGACTTTGACACATGGTGACAAATCGAGTGCATTCCTAATCTAACTTTTGTCTGAAATGGATGTAAAACGATGATTCAATATAGAGAAGTTCAAAATATGTTTTGAAGTAAAATAAATCTAGACAATAATAATGCTGAAAGTCCAGCAAGGAAACTGCAAATTAAATATTTTTGCAATATGTCAACTCCCAAATCCTCTTACTTTACAAAAAACAAAATCATATTTATTTCTACGATATGTGCAGTAGTCTTGAAGTGCTAATGCCAATGTCTGAATAATGCTATCAGAGTTTCAATCAAAAAATGAAATTTGTGTTGATGCTTAGGTGACATTTTTTCTTAGTTTAGTGTAGTATAAAACAAAGTAATCCTCTGTCTTTCTCTCTGACAAATATTTAATAGAACAGCAATAGCTGTGAATGCTGGTGGCCTTAACTTTGAATTGAAATGTCAGATATAGTACTTGAATCTGAGTCTATCTGTTCAGAGACTACCTTTATAGAAAATGAAACCAGGATTACCCTTATAAAATGATGTTTTAACACCCTTAATACACTCGTGATGTACAGAATTTTGGGAAAAAACTTAACGATACAGTAATGCTAACTTTATTACAGCTTGCTATTACTCATGTTTGCCTGTGTTAATGAGAGTTACTCATGAGACATCCATTCCTACAGGGTACTGAATCACTCATCACATAAAATACAAATTAACTTTAAAAATTTAAGGGGAAAATTTATTTGATGATGGAAAGAAAATAAGGGAGAGTAGCAGTAGGCCCAGAATTGGAACACAGAGTATCTTGCTGCTACATGTACTATTTTTAAAAAAATAATTACAAAGCTTTATTTGCTTTTACAATATATTTATATATTTTACTCATATACCTTGGTTTTTTTGTCATTATTACTCTGAGGATACACGCTTTAATTGCTTATTCCCTATTCTCACAGACTTGACCGAGGAAAAACAAAGAAAAGTATTAAACTTACATGAAGACTTATAAATCTATTTAGGATCAATGCTTAATCCTTTTATGATCAAGACAGAAAAGACAAAAACACATTTCCAAAATCAAAGATGAATCTCAAGAGTAGAAATATATCATAATCCCCAAATCTCTGAACTTGGTGTCCTCGACAACTTATTAAAATCAGGAAAATGTTATTTGAAAACCCAGGTCACACCTTGTTATAGTCAGAAATAACATAACTCCAGTTTTGTGTTCTGAGCATTCTGTTAGGAAATGCCGAGTACTTAACTACATGATCAGCTCATTGCTCCCCACTGGAGAGCAAAAGATAAATGAGTCCATATTTTAGTAAGCCCTGTAGGGTATCTTTGTAGAATACTACCCATGCATTCATCTGAATTTCAGTTTTCAAAAGTCAGATTTCCAATTTTCAAATTTATAAGCTTAATAAAATGCTTCTCAGCCTTTTTTACATCTTCCATTTCTCTCCTAGTCAGGCACATGTTTTCTTCTGCTATCTTGAACATATGGAGAATAACTATAAGCACTGTTTTGTCATCCTTGTCTACTAGTTACATCGTTTTGTTTTTTCAGTTTTGATTCCGTTTTTATTTACTTGTTTATCTTGTGAATATGAATGACATTCTTTGTGTCTTTGCTTACTTGGGGTATTTATGATTGAATGTCAGGCATTGTATATTTTACACTGTTGCTGTATTCTGATGTATCTTTTGAAAGACTGTTGACCTTTGTTCTGGCAAGCAATTTAATTTCTTGAAATCTGTTAAATTCTTTTGAGGCTTGCCTTCGGGTTTCATAAAGGCAAATCAAAAACATCTGGGGCTAACTTAACCCCACCGATAAGACAACCTTCTGACAATTCTACCAAATAACCCATGTATCACAAGATTTCCACTCTAGCTGATGGGAACAGGAACTACTATGGTGTTTTCTCCTTTGCTTTGGGTAATTATCTCTTAGGCTTCAGCAATCAGTGCTAAACCAAAGGCATGAGAGTAACACTCTTCATGGAGCTTTCTCTCTCTCAGCCTCCCCCCTCTCTGGTGTTTGCTTCATAAATTCTAGCAATCTTGGCCTCTATGAATCTGGTTTCCACGTTCTCAACTCAGTGAGACTGCTAGGCTCTACACAATGGCCTGGGAAAGCTGTGCAGTGAGCTGAGGTACTTGTAGTCCTTGTCTCTTTCCCTTCCCTCTGTCTTTTCCCCAATTTTGAAAGCCATTGTTCAATTGATAAACAACATCACCCATTTTTCCAGTTGTTCAGTTCATGAGGCTAAACTTGGTTCCTGTTAGTCCATTCTGGACAGACATAGATGGTTTCCCCAAATCTAAGTAAAGAGTCTGCATTAAAGGAATACTGGTCAAAAACTAAGATAATAGTCTACAACTTCTAGCAAACACGGAACTTGTTTAACATAAGTAGAAATGTAAAAAGCAAGCAATGAATATTCAAGCCTGTGGAAAATATTTTCTGTGTGATCTAAATGTCTTACATCACTTGCACTTGGGTTCCTGCTGATGAGAGAAATCAAAGAACCATCAAAACCTACCCCACCCCTCCCTCTATTGGGGTGAATTATGTACTTGAAATTTAAAAGGCAAAGGAAGAATTGGTAGTGACAGTGCTCAAAAGAGGATATATTACCTTCTCTTATAAATAAAATTGGTAGCTGAAATTGTCTTGTCCAGTTTCTCTCTGTTAACAGAACTAAATGTCCTTGCCCTAGTAGGTCAAACATCTTTGCCTCACTTGATAGAGACTGAGAACCATTAGTAATAGTCTCTTCGCAGTCACATTTTAACAAGACCAAAGGATCTTTTAATTCTTATTCATTTGTTTAATTTTGACTGGTTCCACAAACTTGTCTTGATTTCTTCTGATTTCCTTCAGTACAGTAGCAATACCCACTCTACCAGCTGTCTTATTTATGGACTGAATATAGCTTTTTTAAGTAACTTTAACAGTCTAATAAAAAGGGGAAAACCACAAATGAACATACAAACTCACAAATGCATCTATAACAATAATTTGAGTTCCAAAGGGTATAAAACTTCCATTGAATAAGAGGGTCAAGTAGCAGAAAATTGTTTTGTTCTACATTACCTGTCCCTAAAGAGTTAGTAGTATAGTAATCATTGCATTGATTATCTCAATTGCATTGATTATCTCAATTAGACACCACCTAAGGTAGTATAGTAATCATTGCATTGATTGTCTCAATTGCATTGATTATCTCAATTAGACACTACCTAAGGTCTACAGCAAAAAAAAAAAAAAAAAATGCAAAAACTGAATGTAAACCTATGTGTCTTATATTTATACAAATTAATGTAGATCACCAGGCTTTTATGCTATGGCCCATATCAGACATGGCAATGCCAAGAAGCACTCAGAAATATCACTCTTCTTGCCAGCAAATCCACTAATGGATTATTAGATACAATTCTATATCTGTTGAGGTTTCCTGAGCCATATCTTTGTCCTTAGTTTATTGATAAATGATCAGCATTCTCATTCTTCCCAGGTACACTCTCTATTCCTAAAAGGCAAGAAGCACCTTTTGGCTGTCTACATCTCATTACTTATGTGCTCTGTTGTGGCTGATCCCTAAAATCCATCTTCAAAGCCACAAACTTCTGTCCCCACCAGACACTGACCTATTAGCGAGCAGTTTGGGCAGCAAAGACACCCTTCTTAGCCTCTCTCAACTCAAATGCTGTCATAAACATGATAGCTTTCTTTACCCACAGGGTGGCCATCTGTCAAAACTGTGATCCATGATCTTAAGTAAATATATAGATTTTAGAATCTAACCATCCCTGCCTCTTTTTTTGGTTTGTTTTTTTCAGAATAGGAGAAGAAGCCTGAAACTCAGAGACAAGTGTTTGGCCTCTAAGGTAAGCCAGCAGTGTAAGTGGCCCTAATAGGACTCAAGTTTGAGTCTCTGATCCCAAAGTTTAATTAAAAGTTCCCTATCCCCACCAGATAGCACAAGTTATGGCCTGTAGACTTTTTTAATCAAGGGTTTTTGTTGTTTCATTTTGTCTTTGTGTGTGTATTTTTCATTAGTCTGAATTAGCAAATATTATTTTCTACAATAAAGGATATTTATAAAAATTCAGGTTTCCTGCTTCTCTGGAATAAATGGTAGAATCAGAAAAAATGCCTGCATCCCCATGTGACAACTATTTGCTACAAATGATAGAACATGAGCTTCTCAGTCCCGTCCATTGTTGTCTCCCCAGTACTGAGGATAAGTCAGAACTGTCATTTTTTATTTTATGTCGAGTTCACATTACCCATTTATGTGACGGGTCTATTCTCCAATGTATTCATGTTTGTGACCTTTGTAATACACACTACTTACTTGCTTCCTACACAGCCAAGTTCATGGTATGCTGGATCAAATTATAAACAATTGCTCTACTCAATCCATCAGCAGATCTATTCAGTTCACCCTTGAAAATTTATCTAAAATAGAACAACTTCCCACCAATTCCACCAGGATGCATCTGGTCCAAGACACAATAATGTACAACCTAGGATATGTAAATAACTCCCCAATTGGTCTTCCTGCTTCTAAATTTTCTTCCCTGGAGCTACAACAAAATTATAACAACAAAATTCAAAATTCACCAGAATTTCCCATCTCATTCTGAGCAAATGCTGAAGAGCTTAAGGGCCTCTTGCTACCCTCATTACCTCAGAACTTATCCCTCAGTTCTCTTTCTCTATCTCATTGCTTTCCAGCCACCCTAGACTCCTGGTGTTTGATCATAGGATATCGTAAGTATATGTATACTCAATACCTATTTGGAAAAAATTAAAAAATGAATGACTTAAATAATTAATGTATAAGGATAATGCTGGGTATTCAGGCCAGCTAGGACTCTGAAACTTTATTTATTGTAAGAGAACAAAAGCACTAGTGAGGGGAGAGCCGAATTTAAAATAGGACTGAAGTTTTGACTAATAGGAATGATGATGAAAAAGGAGTCAAAGGAGTTGATGTATTTAGACTGGTGACAGGAGACAACATGAATCTAAGCTAAATTACAAGGGAACTAAGGGGCTAGAGAAAATGATTTACCGTGAAAATATGGTAGAGTCGATGAATGAGACATCCTGGAGGAGCCACATCATTGTTTTTGATAGAAAGAAGGTTGTGTACTTAATGAGTGGGTGCCAAAAACTGCAATTTGGGGTATGGGCTCTTACTGATAATGCCCACGCAGTGGGTGACTGATGTGAGAATATGGAATGGACAAGTCCAGATGTTGCACAGATCATCTAAGCGAGAACTGCACTCATCCAATTTAAAAAATAAGTTGTTTGAGAGGAAGTCAGTAAGGTGGGTACTATAACCTTTAATAAACAAAGGGGTGAAATGAGAAGACGAGTATGACTGTAAAAATGGGACCATGTGATACAGTCTGATGGTAAGTACTCAAAGGGACTCGAGAGACTGTAAATGAAGTAAGAAGCAGGGACAAGCTCTCCTTCTTCAGGCTGGGGGTGAGCAAGGCAAGGGCTACAGAACAGGAGAGGCTGCAAGGGAAGCAGCATATCCTTAAGTGTCAACATCATGAGTTCAGGGGATGTTTCCCTAAGTTACTTCAAATATAATCAGGTTATATTTTAGCTTCCTAAAAATAAACTGAAGTAGTTTCTTCATTAAACAACAAATTTTTATTTTTCAGTCTTCAAAATCCAGTTACATGGAAAACAAGAGCACTTAAGTTTTCAAGGTGAATAATTCCATAATTCCTCTTCAAATAGATTGTGTGTATATACACACACACATATATATGCTAATTTAATCAATAGCATTCCAATTTTAAGTACATTAAAAACTATAGAACTAAAGAGAATTTGAGCTACTGCTGATAAAAACCTACTTCTGTTTACTTCTCTAGTAGGTCACTACATCCCAGGTCCATCATCAATCTCTTCCACAGCCCTCTTTCTTGCCAATTGAATACCGTTTTCACTATTATGAACAATGTTCTTCAGTATCCTCAAGATCAATTTCAGTCTGGGACATTTGAACAGGTATTACTTATGCCTGGAATGCTCTCCCCTTGATTGCCATATGGCTGACTTCTTCTTAGGACTCAGATCTCTGTGTAAACACCATCTCTTGAGATAGAATTCTCTAACTACATGGAACACCAGAGTGGACAATTTATTTATAACTAGACCAGACACTTTTTCTTAATTTGTTATAATTGATTTACATTATTCTGTCAATTTCTGCTGTAGAGCAAAGTGACTTAGTCATACATGCAAACACTCGCTCTTATATTGTCTTTCATCATTTTCCATCACAAGTGAACTTGATATAGTTCTGTGTTACACAGCAGGACATCATTGCCTATCTTTTTTTTTTTTTTTTTGTCTTTTGTCTTTTTTTAGGGCTGCACTCACGGCATATGAAGGTTCCCAGGCTAGGGGTCCAATTGGAGCTGTAGCTGCCGGCCTACACCAGACCCACAGCAACTCAGGATCCAAGCCTCATCTGCAACCTACACCACAGCTCATGGCCATGCCAGATGCTTAACCCACTGAGCAGGTCAGGGATCAAACCCGCAACCCCCTGGTTCCTAGTCAGATTCGTTTCCGCTGAGCCACAACGGGAACTCCTGCCTATCCATTCTTAATTTAACAGTTTGCATCCATTAACCCCAAACTCCCAGTCCATCCCACTTCCTCCCCCTTCCCCTTGGCAACCACTAGTCTGATGCCCATGTCTGTGAGTCTTTCTCTTCTGCAGATGGGTTCATCTGTGCGATATTTCAGTGATATCATATGATATATCTTTTTCTGACTTCCTTTACTTAGTATGACAATCTTTAGTTCCATCCATGTTGCTTCAAATAGCATTATTTGGTTCTTTTATATGGCTGAGTAGTATTTCATTGGGTACACATAACACATCTTCTTAATCCACTCATCTGTCAATGGACATTTAGGTTGTTTCCATGTTTTGGGTATTGTGAATAGTGCTGCAGTGAACTTAGGGGTGCATGAATATTTTTCAGTGAATGTTTTGTCCAGCTATATGCCCAAGAGTGGGACTGATAGTTTTATGTTTAGTTTTCTGAGGTACCTCCATATTGTTTTCCATAGTGGTTGTATCAATTTACATTCCCACCAACACTGAAGGAGGGTACCCTTTTCTCCATTCCTTCTCCAGCATTTGTTATTTGTTGACTTAGTGATGGCCATTCTGACCAGTGTGAGGTGGCATCTCATCATTGTTTAGATTCTCATTTCTCTAATTAGTGATGTTTAACATTTTTTCATGTGCCTGTTGGTTATCTGTACGTCTTTAGAGAAATGTCTAGGTCTTCTGCCCATTTTTTCAGTTGAGTTGTTTGATTTTTGCTATTGAGTTGTATGAGTTGTTTGCATACTTTGGAGATTAATCCCTTGTTAGTTGCATTGTTTGTAACTATTTTCTCCCATTCCATAGGTTGTCCTTTAGTTTTTTTTATGGTTTCCTTTGCTGTGCAAAACCTTTTAAGTTTGATTAGGTCCCATTGGTTTATTTTTGTTTTTATTTTTATTGCAATGGGAGACTGACCTAAGAAAACATTTGTATGGTTATACCAGAGAATATTTTACCTATGTTCTCTTCTAGGAGTTTTATTGTGTCTTATGTTTAAGTATTTAAGCAATTTTGAGTTTATTTCTGTGCATAGAATGAAGACGTATTCTAGTTTCATTGATTTATATGCAGCTGTCCAGTTTTCCCAGCACCACTTGCTGAAGAGGCTGTCTTTTTCCCATTTTATATTCTTGCCTCCTTTGCCAAAAATTAATTGACCAGGAGTTCCTGCTGCGGCTCAGCCATTAACAAACCCAACTAGCATCCATGAGAATATGGGTTAGATTCCCTGGCCTTGCTTAGTGGGTTTAGGATCTGGCATTGCCATGAGCTGTGGTATAGGTCGTAGATGTGGCTTAGATTCCATGTTGCTTGGCTGTGGCATAGGCCAGTGGCTACATCTCCAACCAGACGCCTAGCCTGGGAACCTCCATATGCCATGGTTGTGGCCCTAAAAAGACAAAAACACACACAAAAAATTGACCATAAGTGTCTGGGTGTTACTGGGTGTTACTTCTAGGCTCTATTTCATTCCCTTGGTCTATATGTCTATTTTTGTCCAAGTGCCACAATGTTTTGACTACTGTCACTTTGTGATATTGTCTGAAATCTTTGAGAATTATGCCTCCTGCTTATTCCCCCCTCCCCCCCAAGGATTGCTTTGGAAATTATGGGTCTTCAGTGGCTCCATATAAATTTTTGGATTGTTTGTTGTAGTTCTGTGAAAAATGTCATGGGTAATTTTATAGGGATCACATTGAATCTGTGGATTGCTTTGGGTAGTATGGCCATTTTAATATTAATTCTTCTGATCCAGGAGCATGGAGTATCTTTCAATTTCTTTGAATCCTCTTTAATTTCCTTGATTAATCTTTTATAGTTCCCAGCATATAAGTCTTTTACTTCCTTGGTCAGGCTTATTCTTAGGTATTTTTTTGGAGTGTGATTTTTATATTCCTTTTCTACTATTTCATTGCCAGTATACAGAAATGCAACAGATTTCTGACTGTTAATCCTGTATCCTGCTACTTTGCTGAATTTATCGATCAGTTTGAGTAGTTATTGTGTGGAATCCTTAGGGTTTTCTCTCTACAGTATCACGTGACAATTTTACCTCTTCTCTTAGAATTTGGATAGCTTTTGTTTGTCTGATTGCTGGTGGCTAAGACTTCTAATACTTAAGACTTCTAATACTATGTTGAATAAAAATGGTGAGCGTGGGCATCCTTGTCTTATTTTAGCAAGAAAGCTTTCAGCTTTTCTCCATTGAGTGTTATATTGCCTGTGAGTGTGTCATAAATGGCTTTCATTATGTTAAGATCTGTTTCCTCTATACCCACTGTGGTAGGAGTTTTTAATCATAAATGGATGTTGGATTTTGTCAAATGCTTTTTCTGTATCTATTGAGATTATCATGTGGCTTTTGACTATTCTTCTGCTAATATGATGTATGAAATTTATTTGTGTATGTTGAACCATCCTTGTGAACTCTTAATATTTAGCTTTAAATATCTGCTTGCTTGCTTGTTATCCCACCGATAAAAAGAATTACCATCCTTATTGCCTAGAATGGTGTCTGGTACATGGTAAATTCTTTATAATACTGTATGATTTAATAAATTTTTAATATCAGTGTGAAATTAATATCAATAATATTAATATCATCAGTGTGAAATTGTACAAAATGGGTTCTGGTCCCATTTATGCTATTCTTTAGTCAAATTTATTACTTGTATCATTTCTATATTCAGTCTGCTAGCAACAGATAAAGGGGAAAGAAGAATAAAAGGATAGAAATTCCTGACAAAACGCTTTGACATAAATATAACTTCTTTCTTAAAATATCTATATTACTATGGTCATATTAAGAGAAAGTGGCAAGGAGAGTCCCTTATTTAATTCAAAACAGCAACAAATTTGTGTTCAGAATTATTTGTCAAACTATCAAACAAAAGCTTTATTGGCCACAAGTTCAGGGTTGTGTGTAACTTTATAATCATAATACCGAGGACTATGTTTTGACAAGATCAAACATAAAACAAATGTTAGAATGAGAATTATTAGTTACTAACAGTACATAGAAAAGAGAAATCTGTCTCTGAACTTTATTCTTTTCAGTATTAGACATATAATGGCTTAAAAAAATGTATTATTCCAAATATGATTTGGCTGTTTTCAATTTGAAACAGCTAAACACTTTCAGTTGTGTATGGTATAAGTGTATGTACATTTTTAATCCTTTCATGCTTAATATAAATTTCAGTTTCAAAATTCATTAATACATAGTTGATTTTGGTTAGACTAGAGAATCATTTAGTGCCAGGTGCCACTGACCCAGCTAAAATAGCCAGTGTTTATCCACACCCCCAAAACCACTAAGACTATAATCATTATTGATTTTTGAACCTCACAAATCAATCATTGGAATAACCATAAGCCTTGGTGCATTAAGTTGATCCTTTGTTTATGCATTTGGTTATTTACTTATTTTTGATAATAAATTTTGCACTCCAGATTTTTTACCCAAAACAAAATTTATAACCAACCAAAGGGTTCCTCCTCAATCCCATCTCTCTGCCATACAATCTCAAATAACCTGAGAATTCTTCCATTCCCATCTGTCCTTTCTTTACTATCTCATTGTTTGATATGTATATGTACTCTGTATGTAGACCTTAAAAAGTATGTTTGCTTATATTTGAGATGTTTCTAACTTTGTAAGAAAGATTTCATGCTGTATGCAATCTTTAGAAACATACTTCTTCCCTCAATATTCTATTGCCAAGGTAAATCTGCATTGCTCTGTATGATGTTATTTCATTTGTTTTGACTCATATAATATTCATCAATGTGAGCATCTAGTTGTTATTTCATCTACTCTCCCGCTGACAGACATTTCAGTTGTATTCTTTTGCTATTGTGAGCATCACTTCTATGAATATTATTGTCCAAATCTCTGAATGTACTTCCGCAAGCATTGCATTTAGATACATATCGAAAAGTTTTAGGCTTTAAAGCATATAAATATTCAACTTTTGATTGTTCAGAGGGAAATACTAAACCATTTTCAAAAGTGGTTGCACAATTATGTACTGCCATTTGCAATACATCAAGATACCATAGATCTGTACCTTCTCCAAAGCCTTACTCCAGACTTTATATTCCTGACAATAGGAGGAAAATGGCATTGCATTACCATCTTTATTGGAGTATTAATGATTCACAGTGCTTAATATCAAATACTATTTATTGATCGTATGTGGTTTAATTTTTATGAAATATCTAGTTTTATATTTTTGACATATTTTATTGTATTTTGCATTCTCTTATTTTAATGAGTTCTCTGTGTATCCTTGATGCTAATATTTTCCTGGCTTTATGCAGTTATCTTATTCCAGTTTCTAAAATGTCTCTCTGCTTAGCTTAAGGTAACTCTTTAAGGATTAATGTTCCTATTTTAACATGATTAAATGCAATGTTTCCTGTGGTAGATAATTAAGAAATAAGAAATATGAATTAAGAAGTATTTCATAATCTCTTAAGATGAATGTTCATTTTAGGGCTGTACCTGTGGCATATGGAAGTTCCCAGGCTAGGAGTGGAATCAGAGTTACAGCTGTCAGTTAAGCCACAGCCACGGCACTGCCAGATCCTTAACCTAACTGAGCAAGGCCAGGGATCGAATTTGCATCCTCTTGGATACTAGTTGGGCTGGTTACCACTGAGCCACAATGGGAATTTCCTCATTTATATTTTAACCTATGGTTTTAGGACTATATTTTGGATATACGTTTTAAAGAAATTGAATTATTTTAATATATATTGTTAAGTAGGAATACAATTTTTTTCCATATGTATAATTATTTTCCAGGTTCATTTGTGGCATTGGCATTCCATATCCCACTGATAGAAGACATCTATTGTGTATTAAAAGTTCACATAATCATAGATCTAGATCTCATCAGCTTGACTCTCTGCAGCAATGCCACACACACTACCTTAGTTACCACATTTTATTGTTAAGTCTTATCTGGTTTAGTGACTGCCTTCTTTTCTGAGGTCTCTATATATTCTCTGCTCTTTACCCTTCCACATACATTTCAATATCCTATTATCAACTCTCTCTTAAAAAAAAAAACTTTTTTGGATTTTGATTTGAATAACACTGATCAATTTAGGTAGACGCAACATTTCACACTATTATCTTCCTGTCCATAAATATGATATACCTCAATTTAGCTTTTTTTTTTTTTTTTAACCTTTTCTGGTTTGTTTGTTTTAGGGCCACATGTGCAGCATGTGGAAGTTCCCAAGCTAGCATCAAATCAGAGCTACAGTTGCTGGCCTATTCCACAGGCATGCAAGATCCGAGCCATGTCTGTGACCTACACCACAGCTTGTGGCAACGCTAGATACTTAATCCACTGAGTGAGGGCAGGGATCAAGCCCTCATCCTCACGGATACTAGTCAGGTTTGTTACCACTGAGCTATAATGGGAACTTTAGTCTTTTCACTCTTACAATTTTCTCTATATATTTTACATTATATCTAGTTTTATATTATCTTACATAAGTTTAAATGATTTCTCTTTAATTAAACTTTGCAGTTTCCTGCCTTTTATAGAAACAGTTTCCTGCCTTTTATAGGAGGACCTCCAAAACAACATTGAGTAGATATGGTGATAGATGATTACCTTGTTCTTGCCTTTAAAAGACTGCTTCTAATGTTTTAAGATTTAATGTTTGTTCTAGATTTTAAATAAATACTCTTTAAGGGGGTAAGTACAAATCAGTTCTGATAAATGGCATATGCACACTGAGTTCTATAGAATGATTGGCCAATAGGGACCTGATGTATAGCACAGAGAACTCTACCCAGTATTCTGTGACAATTTATGTGGGAGAATAATCTGAGAGAGAATGGATATGTGTATATGTATGACTAGGTCACTTTGTTGTATGGTACAAATTACCAATACTTTAATAAAACTTAAAAAAATAGACCACAGTTTCAAAAAATTTTCCATTTCACCTATTTTAAAAAGTGTTGGTACATAGTTGTTGACACTGTTCTTACATTATTTAAATCTCTCTGCATTGTGTGTAGGTAAGTATCCATTTTTTCATTTTTACCATTTTGTCTTCTCCTCATCATTTGAACAAGTACATCTATTTTGTTAGTTCTTTTTAAAAAACATCAACTCTCAGAAAGTTTTAAAAATGCCATTTACAATTGTGTCAAAAAATCAATTACTTAGGAATATAAGCAAGGTGAAAGATTTGTACACTGAAAATTCTTAAGATATTGATGAAAGACAAATAAATGGATCAATATTTCATGCTCATGGATTGGAAAAATTAATATTGCTAAAATATCCATACTACCCAAAGCAATCTACAGTGCAATCCTTATCAAAATTCCAATTGTTTTCATATAAGTAGAACAACCCTAAAATTCCTATGAAACTACAAAAGACCCTGAAGAGCCAAAGTGAACTTAAGAACAAAGCTGAAAGCATCATGCTACCTGATTTCAAATTATGTTACAAAGCTACAGTAATCAACATAGTATGACAATGGCATTAAAACAGATGCAATTGATCTATAGAACAGAGTGGATAGCTTAGACATAAGCCCATGCATAAACAATCAATTAATTATGACAAAGCAGCCAAGAATATGTATTAGGGACAGGATGATCCCTTTAATAAATGGTTTTGTAAAAACAGGACAGCTACATGCAAAATAATGAAACTGGACCACTATGCTACACCATGTACAAAAATCAACCCAAAATTAATTAAAGACTTGAACATAAGACCTAAAAGTGTAACTACAGGAAAATACAAGGCAGTTACCTCCTTGACACTGGTCCTACAGATCTTTTTATTGCATATGACACCAATAGCAAAGGCAACAAAAAGCAAAAATAAACAAGTGGGACTACATTCAACTAAAAAGCCTCTGCATGGGACAAGACATCAACAAAATAAATGGGAAATCTACCAAATGAAAGAAATATTTTCAAATCATATTTGATAAGAGGTTAGTATCTAAAATATATAAAGAACTCATACAACTCAATAGTAAAAAATCCAATTGAGGATTGGCATAGGAGTTAGATAGACCTTCTTCCGGAGATGATATACAAATGACCAACGGGCACATGACAAAGTGTTGAATATCACTAATCATAAAGGAAATGAAAATCAAAAATCATAATGAGATCACCTCACACCTATCACTATGGATATTATCAAAAATACAAAAATAAGTATTGATGAGGATGTGGAGAAAAGGGAACCCCTATGGACTGCCAGTAGTAACATAATTTGCTACAGCCACTATGGAAAACAATATGAAGATCCTCAAAAAAATTAAAAACAGAGCTATCATTTGATAGAGAACTACCACTTCTAGGTTATTTATCCAGAAAAACCAAACCACTAATTTAAAAAGATATATGCACCCTATGTTCATTTTAGCACTATTTCTAATAGGCAAGACATGGCAGCAACTAAGTGTCTATCCATGATGAATGTGTTAAAGAAAATATGCTATCTATACACAAAATGGAATAGTATTCCATTGTTAAAAAGAAGGAAATCTTGTTATTTGCAACAACATGCATAAAACTTGAGTGCATTATGCTAAGTAGAGTGTCCAACAGAAAGACAAACATTTTATGTTCTCAGTTACATGTGGAGTCTTAAAACAAAAGTAAAACTCAGTTACAAAGTAAAAGATTGACTGGTGGTTGCCAGAGGTGGAGGGTGAAAGGTGTGTGAAAATGGGCAAAGATGGTCTAAAGGTACAAACTTCCAGTTATAAAATAAGTCATGGAGATGTAATATAAAGCATGGTAAGTATACATAACAACTCTATATTCTATTCTATATTTGAAAGTTGCTGAGAGATTAAATTTTAAAAGTTCTTATTACAAGAAAAGAGAAGTTTGTTAAGTATGTGGTATGATATATGTTAAGTAGCCAAACTGGTGATCATTTCACAATATATACCTGTATTGAATCTTTAGGTTCTATACTGAAAACTAATGTTATGTTATATATCAATTCTTTCTCAATATTTCTAAAAGGCAGGGGCAAACTGCCATTAAAGGTAAATTAAAAAAAAAAAAAGAAAGAATACCCTAAAGTACAGCAATCTTCAAAATTTTTAAGAACCCACAATGAATCCCTTACTGCTATATTTTTCTATCAATGTATTTATTAACACAAATAGGCCCCAGGAATAGGGTTAGGTGAAATTTTAAAAAATACAATTCATATATCTAAACAATTATAGATCAATGGTATTAGTACTTTTTAGAAAAGTAGAATGATCTTTTAAAACTGATTTTAACTATTTATCACATGAATATTATGCCTGTTTGTTCATTTTAGGAAAATACTCTTATTGATCGTATATCCTAGACAGCACTGAATTTTGAATGTGAGATTGGACTTATTGGGGTCAACTTCAACTCTCTCCTTTATAAGACTAGATAATAGATTAAATGGGAATGTAAAGCAATACATATTCAGTAAAATTATATGAAAGAGAATTAAATATGATAACATATTTTACACAGAACATGTTTTGGCAGAATATAAAACTCTGCCACATTACATTTATGTTATTTAATGATGAATGCTACATTGTTTTGTTCAAAATTTGATTTTATAAACAATGGGGATGTTTGCTTGAAATGTGGTCTGTTAGGAGGAAGCTATTGAAATGTTAACCTTGTAAAAATTATGCTGAGTTCATTTTAAGTATAGAAATCCTATTATTGTGTCATTACATGTCTGACTCCTATCAAGATAGCCTTGTTTGCCTAATTTGTCAAAAACAGTATCTGAGGACTCATGAAGTAGCTTTAAGAAAAATAAAACAGTAAAATAACATGGTTTCAGTTCCATTTCAGAAGAAAGAATAAAAGTAGTTTAAGGACAAGAATATTAGCACAACCACAAAATCCAACTGAAAGCACTATTCTTTCTCATGATATAGGGCAATTGAACTTCACTTGGTCTTCCAAACTCTATTAGTAATTAGCAATTTCCTGCTCTCCATGGCTCCTGGGATGCAGGCACAGACATATTGATCTAAATGATGGTGAAGTATCATTTTGCAGTGTCTAAGTTGTGTTGCAACTCCTGCTACTTTCTGACAACCTGAAAGACAGACACCACCAGACCTAGCTCATTATCAAGAAGTAGAACAAATGTTGTTCCCTTAGATAAATGAAACAAAATTCAAATGGTTGTGGTGAACTTTACATCTCACCAGATTACTGTTTCATGTATTAGCTATTTAAATTTTTAACCAAAATGTTAAATATGTAAATATTATGTTCTAGGCAAAGAGAAAATGACACATTAAATGTTGCACTATATCAAAGTGAAGTGCAAAGAAGTGTGTATAAAGCGCCATGATCAAATACTACTTATAGGTTTAAATAAATCCCCTGAAGATGAAGTTTGAATACTTGACTGAGTTAAGGTAATAGAAATAGACTTAGAACTTTCATTTAAAAGCAATGAGGATGAATGAAAGTGTTTTCAGCAGGACATTCACATATGTAAGGCAGCATTTGGTATCATTGTGAGTATTTATCAGTAGCACAGAAACTAGTTAGGAAGCTACTGAAATATTCCAGAGGACAGTCAGTTCCTCGATGAGCAAATGATGATGAATTAGACGTGGATGAGAACACCTAGTTAAGAAGGAGAAAATAAAAATAAAAAATTACATTTCTAAGCAATGGACCCTATGTCTTGAAGAAGGCAGTTTAAGAGGGCAGAGTTGAACAAAGAGCTGCAAAGATAAGAGGTCAGGGCCTTACAAGTCCAACAATTAGAGGTCATGAGAGTTTCCAGAAAATTCTAATAAAAGATAATTAAAGATAAGACCTTAGGCAATTGAGAAGTCAAGATATCAAACCAAAATTTAAAAATGAAAATTTTAGGACAAGAAAAATACATAAACATATGATATGTACTACATTAGAGAACAGTGGTTTCTTTTTATCAGAAACCACTTACTTCAACCTGCCTCTGCTTTCACAAATTTTGTGTCTTTGCACTTCATGTTTTTGTTGTTCCCCCCAATATATGCCATCCTCCACATTCTTACATTTTGTTTGACTCAAAAGAAATTTAGTATTTAATAAAAAGTTAGTAATAGGAGATTTACTTTAGCAAAATTTTCATGTAATTTATAATCACTGAAATTTTATTTTTATATTAACCTCAACTTACTAAATCAGCACCTCAACTCATGTATGCAATCAAGGGATTTCTGAAGATTTGAAAATATATTTTTTTTAATAAAACAAATCCCTAAGTTATCCATGACATTACTTTAAAATAATTAATATAAATAAGCTTTAATTTTTTAATTTAATTCATATCATGTTTTTGTCTATGATCTTAAATAAAATGTATTCCATAAATATCAAACACTTAAAATTGGATACCAAAATATGATACAGCCATCTGCCTTTAGAGATTAGGTCTAAATTTATTTCCTCCATAAATACTTGCTAAGATCAAATTTATTGTGAAATATAAAAACAAAGCCCTTGAAAGTCCTTTTCACTAAGAAGAAAATCAGAGCAAATTAATGATGCTTGTAATTTGGTATTTTTTAGCTAAATATTTCATCATCTAATCTTACATTTGCATGAGAATGATGACATATTTCATTTTATCCCAACTTTATTGGAACTAAACTCTAAGTGAATTACTATTTTCATCATTTTGCCAACAAGTATTTCTTAAAATATGCCTATAATTAAAATATCAGTCTAAAAACTAAGAAGGAATAGAGCAACTAACTGTAATTCTGAAAAGCACAAGTAATGAATAGGACGTCTGTTCCTTAGTTCTTTATGACAAAATGATGTTCCTTATATTTTATTTTTATATTTTACAACCCAGTGGCCTATCTGATAACACTAAGTGCTGTTTACTAGGAACCATAAGAAATTTTTTGTTATTACTTTTAC
Organism: Sus scrofa; assembly: GCF_054392235.1. Classification (NCBI taxonomy): domain Eukaryota; kingdom Metazoa; phylum Chordata; class Mammalia; order Artiodactyla; family Suidae; genus Sus; species Sus scrofa. The sequence goes on along the minus strand of NC_139393.1, from coordinate 68,673,474 downwards.
CCATTAGAGTCAAATTGAGTTTCTATACTTATTGGGAGTAGCAGTCAAATATTTAGGCTTTATAAAAGTCACAGTAAAGTTTTTTCTGTTCAGTACATCCACATGACTGATTTTATATTTCATATCTTATCTTTTTTCTTTCAAATCCATCTCTTTTGAAAAATAAAGAGCCAAAATCACATTGCCAGAAATATTAGCAAAATATTTCAAAATTGAAAGATTTTTTTAAAGAAAATTGTGAGATTTTTATTTTCATAAAAACTAAGTAACTATTTAGATTAAATATTTTAAATATTTGACAATAAAGTTTAGATTCAGTCAGACTTCAGAAACCAGGGATGGGTACTAATAGTTTTAATTGTATCTATTTGCTTAACATTGAATTTTGGCTTGGATTATGAACATCGTCATTGAACTAAAAGCTTCTTTCCCAAATTCCACCTGTTTTAACCATTATATGCTATCACTGCTTCCTTGAAAGTAAATAAAATTGTTTGCATATAATTTTGTTATGGAAATGTATAATATGTACATATTTTCTGATCGACATTAATAAGCCCAAATTTCATCTCTTTTCAACATTAAATACCAAGGTATTATTAATTCTTCTTTAATTTTTGCCACTTAATTTTTATCCAGAGTATATTTTGGTGAAATAGGCAAAAATTACAAAAAACTAAACACTTGCTTCAACAAGTAAACACTTGACTAATGTACTTATCCTTGTATTTTGTTCAAAGATACCAATATTCTGCATACTTATGACAAACTGAAGAAATACTGGAAACAGAAGATTCTTTAGAAAAATAGCCTCGCATATACACATATATATACAGCTCCCTATATATATTCACTTCTAGCATCTTTTTTAATAGAAATATTGTGAGATGGTTTAACTTGCGTCAAGTAGGCACCTTAATTAAATGAGCTCTTTAGAAAAAATTCTCTTTATTCTTTCTAATATAAATAAACACTTTTGTAGATATGTCTGTGTGGATTTAGCATAACAAATACACTTAATCCACTGTAAAAAACATAGCTATAAAGATGAACTACCTAGTAATTAAAAACTATTAGAAGATAAGAGTTGTTTTAAATAAACTTGTTAAAATAATGAGTTGCCGTCGTCCTGGTTCAGTGGAAAGGAATCTGACTAGTATCCATGAGGACGCAGGGTCAATCCCTGACCTCATCTCAGTGCGTTAAGGATCTGGAGTTGCCATGAGCTGTGGTGTAGGTCACAGACACGGCTGGGATCCCACAATGCTGTGGCAGAGGCCGGTGGCTACACCTCTGATTCGACCCTAGCCTAGGAATCTCCATAGGCTGCAGGTGCGGCCCTAAAAAGACAAAAATAACAAGAATACCTTACTTTAACTGTCTTTTAATGCCTTCTGGAAATGTCTAGATCAGTAGAAATAAATGCCTACATTTATTAAAGTTTTAAACTAACACATTTACAGTAGCTTTGGAAAACGTCTAGCTCAAATGTACAACCCCTGATTTTTATATATACCCAATCCATATTTTTCTGTGTGTATTAGATCAAATATTCTTAAAAATACTTCCAACTGGATATTCTAGCTAACTGGGTAGTTATAATGCCATTTATTCATTTCTAAATGGAAAGTTGATATAAATATGGCAAAGTCCAGATAATGTTACATATCATAAGTTTCTGAATATGTCTCCCATTTTTATGAAATAAAGTGAATAAATTTTATACAAAACATTTAACAGAGCTCCTTGAAATGTTCTGGTTTAATTTCATTGATTATTCACATATGGTCTTCCCATTTCAAATGTATGAAGCCAAAATTTACACATAGAAAATAGTTTCCCAAACTTAATGTATTACAAGTATAATAAAATATTCTGATTGAAGGGCCATTTTTAAATCACTAGCAAGACAAACTGAAGAAATGTTGGAAACAGAAGATTCTTTAGAAACATAGCTTCTTATACACACACATATATATACCTACACAACTACATATATATATATATATATATATATATATATATATTCACTTCTAGCACCTTTTTAAAATAGACATAATTTGAGGTGGTTTAACTTGTATAAAGTAGGTAATTATTTAAATGAACACTTTAGGAACATGTTTTCTTTATTGTCCTGTCCTTTTCATTAAGGCTGAGTCAACATGAGGTTGCCGGTTCCATCCCTGGCCTTGCTCAGCGGGTTAATGATCCGGCGTTGCCGTGAGCTGTGGTGTAGGTTGCAGACGTGGCTCGGATCCCGCATTGCTGTGGCTCTGGCGTAGGCCGGTGGCTACAGCTCCAATTAGACCCCTAGCCTGGGAATCTCCATATGCCACGGGAGCGGCCCAAGAAATGGCAAAAAGACCAAAAAAAAAAAAGAAGGAATCATCAACAGCTGATTTCTTGGACAATGAAATACTCTCTTTTTTGAAATAAAATGTGTGATATGCTTCCAAATGAAATTGCAATCATTGTAATGCATTGATTGCTTACTCTCCACTATGCTTACTTTTCATGACATTCCTATGAAGTACTGTCCTAATTCTCATTTTATAATATAGAAAACTGAAGATTGAGGTAGTTACGGAAGTGAGTTGTCTCGAGCCATTCCAGGAGTAAACGGAGCTGGGAAGAGGCACAGATCCCCATGACTTCAAAGCTCATGCTATTAACACCAGTTATTGTCTGTCAATCATCTTTATCCCTCACTGCTAAAAGCCACTTACAGGTAAAGAGAGAAACAGTGCAGAAGCTATCAAACGGTATCTCAGCTTATTTATTTCAGCCCCATTAAGTAGTACTCTCTCTCAAAACGCTTAGGCAAACTTCAGCTACATCCTATCTCACCTAAATAATCCCGTTTAACATTACATATTCAATCCCAACTTGTGAAAATGCATTGTTGACCAAGCTGAAGGATTTCCAAGTCATTATAACAAAAGTTGAGGATGTGCAGGGTAGAGGGTAGCTGTTTGGGGCGGGGGGGTAAGCTGAGCATGTTAGCAACTGACGTTTTAAGAAATATTTCAAAGATTTTTAGTGCCATGGAAAGGAGGACTTGCACACATTTCTTTAACTACCGTTTATTTACTCAGTTGCTTTTATATTATTGATAACAGTAATTCCTTACTTGGCTTGGTAATTGAAATTTTCCTCAGTACTTCAGTATTTTCTTTTTTTTGTTACTGAAATGAAAATATGACAAAGAATCCCCTTCTGGGTGCCTCTTAATAAGCATGTAAAATATGCATTTCTAATAAACGTTATAGTGGTCTGGCAAAGACCAGAAGACAGTGGTTTAAGACTACTCTTTTGATCAGCAAAAGTTTGGCTGTAGTGATATACAACATGAAATAAAATCTACATTGCGGCTAAGCATTCAGAAGAAAAATATATATATTTAATCCTATCTTTGAATTGTTTCATTCAGACACTGAATATTTACACTTGGACTAAGGGAAGACCAGCGGAAGGGAGGCAGTTTGAAATCTGAGTCGTCAACGCAGCCAGTATGTTACTGTGTCCTCATTTCAACCAAATATCTTAATCACTGCTAATCTGCTTTACAATTAACATTGTTATGAATATAAAAACTTAAAAAAACCATTTTCAATTTAGTCTTCTCTTTCGTGAAACTTCAAATTTCACTATTCATCAACTTCTTATTATGTGACAAAGGATCCAAAGACAAAGAGAGGAACCAGATGAGAGGAAATAGCTTAAACTTGCAGAATTTATTCATTTTGAGAAGATAGAAACTGGAGGCGGTTTGTACTAATTATGCTTTTAAATACCTTTCTCCTTTGTTTTCTGCCTCACTGAATTTAGGGTGCCCTCCTGTGCATTCAAAGACTGAGGAGAAAAGGAAGTGGGATGGTCTGGATCGTTGAAGAAATTATTCACTCAGACTTCACTCAAGAGTGAGCCAAGATAATACACAGGCAGTTAAAGATTCAACATGTGAAATCACTTTATTAGAATGTCCTAAAAATCCTATTTGGACTTTTTTGTTCAATCGCCTAAGATGAATTTAGAAGGATGACAGCAGTCAAAGTTTCTAATTTAAATGACCCTCAACTATAAAGAAAACCATCACCTGCTATTGTATTTAGAATCGATCGACTTGGAAAACAAAACTGATGGATTATTATTATTGCTGATACGGATAGGAAGGAATGAGACCCTTCAGGGATTTCCTGAGTTGGCTGGTGGGTCATTGTTGCCCAAGGAGTATCACACTTCCCTGAAGGCTGGGCTCTGCCTCACACCTGATCGGGGTGCTGTGGGTGCTACACAAGCATGGCCAAGGTGCCCACATGCCTAAGAGACAGGTTCTGTCTGGCTCCAGCTTCTTCTCTGGGAACATACAGAATACTTTTAAGAACAAGAACTATTTTTAAATAAAAAATACTTAATACATTGCTAATGAAATCACACATTCTTAGAAGGGATTCACATGAAAATCCTCTTAGCCAGTCCTGCAACTTCTGATTCTACTTTTTCTGAGCCAGGAAAACATGGCTAAGAATATTTTTGTGTTTCTGACAATTTTCACATAGTGAACTTACAGTTTTTAAAAAATATCCATACATAGGATTACAATCTACATGGAAACTTTTTTTTTTTTTTTTTTTTTGGTCTTTTTGCTTTTTCAAGGGCCCCTTCCAGCGGCATATGGAGGTTCCCAGGCTAGGGGTCCAATCGGAGCTGTATTCACCAGCCTACGCCAGAGCCACAGCAACGCAGGATCCGAGCCGTGTCTGCGACCCACACCACAGCTCATGGCAACGCCGGATCCTTAACCCGCTGAGCAAGGCCAGCTATCGAACCCACAACCTCATGGTTCCTAGTCAGATTCGTTAACCACTGCACCACAATGGGAACTCTGAAACTGTTTGTTTGATGGCTGAAGGAATCAAAGAAATAGTGAATGAAGACTCAGTCCTCTGCAGGAAGTTGTTTCACCTCTTAACATATGCCAGGAGCTGGCAATGGTACATCCCAGTAAGAAGCAAGGTTCATGGACTTGGGGGAGAGGCACATGGAGCTGATTATAGCCTCCATTCCTGGCAGACAGCCTCAGCCAATGAGGAGACATAAATGAGATGGGAGTCTGAGCATTCTGTGTAATTTCCCTTGGGGCAGGAATTTGCACCCTCTCAGCATACCAACCCATTGCATTGCCAAACACAGTCACTCTTCTCCAAATGGTGATTTATGTTTTTGCTGAGCTGCTAAGTACTCAATCAGCCTTCCAACAACTCCATTAGTTCTCCATGGGACTAATGAGGAGAAATTGGCTTGAGGCATAAATGTGGAGAAAAAGGGAAAAGCTTTGTTTCCACAAGTTAATACTCTCATAACTGGTTCTCTTTCATGAAAGGGGAAATTAATAACATCAAAGCCCCTTGTGACTCTAGAACAATCATGCAGGATGCAATCTGTCTGGCTGAAGCGAAGGCCCCTCACTGAGGCATCTCCGCAATTGACATCTTCCTTTTGCTTACTGCTTACCAAGCCACAAGACTATGCCTTACGCTGTTTTCTCAGCCACTGTTCACAACCTACTAGAGCCATGGTCTTTGTGCTTTTTTCAGCCCAACATTTTTACTTCAATGAACCCACTGAAATGAAAATGAACAAATAAATACAGCTGGAAGAATAATAACTCCCCCCTTGTACACCGTTTGGATTTTGTTTTTACGGTGGCATTGGAAACAGATGCGAGGATGCCAAGATAGTCAACCTGCTCCTTTACACACATTCAGGGGAAGGATAATCATGACCTTGAGACTTCCTGAACATTCTGCACCTTAGCAGTTTAGCATCACAGGCCCTTATGTAGGTTGGGGCTCAAAATCCTAAGCGGTTGAGCCTGGCAACATCCCAAAAATGCCAAGTCATTGATTGAAAGCTCCTATGGACAGAATCCAGTATGGATTAAAAATAATAATAAGCACCACTCCAAAAGGATGACTAATAGGAAACCCAACTAGGACCAGAGTCTTTGAAATAAGCAGGAATGCAGAACATACAGAAACTCTTTGAAGTGTAGAAATTAACTGACAAGCCTTTGATTAATCCTTTTTTTCCTTTCCAAGATCGTGGCAATATGAAGGAATCTGACCAGATGTAGACACCCTGCTACAAGTCTGCTCCTGGCCACGGGCAGCTTAAGGAGCACTGCATCACTGGTACCTCGCTTTTCACATAAACAACTCTCTAGCAACACATTTGCTCGCATTCCCCTATGGCAAAGCCCTCGCTTCAGTGCTTTTCCTAACACTCCCATTTACTTGGACTAAGATTTCTACTTACTTTACTTGCTCTTTTGATTATGCAAACTGTCTAATATCCCTGGCTCCTCCATTTTCAGCTCTTTTCTCTATCTGTTATTTCTCTTTTGAGAACCTTCTATGGGTTGTTCATCTGCATTTTGGACCCTCCATATCCTTTGGTTGCCATGCTCCTTCTGCCTACCAGGAAAATCAAGCCCACCAGACTGTCACTTAGTCCCTCCATAAACACAGCTTATGTGTCAGGCGCATGCATGCTCCTGGAAGTATAAAGAGAAAAAGACATTTCCTACCCTCCAGGGACTCTCATTTTAATAAGGATGACTTGTTAACAACTAGATGAATCACAAGGCCATAAGGTCTATAGGAGGTACACACAAATCTCTCCGTGCCCCAAGGTAAGGCAGTAAAAATGCCACAAAACACTTCACCGAGGGAGCAGGGCTGGCTGGGAAAAGCTTTGGAAGGGGCTGTGTTAGGCTTTGGATTTGAGTTAAAAAACTTTACCCAGTAAAGACAAGGTGGAAGCATCTTCTAGGCACAGGGAAGTGCGTTATAAATGACCTGAAAGAATTAGTGGACTCTCTGAGGGACATGAGGAATTTTCTAGGAAGAAAGAGAGGATAAGAAATGATGTGACGAAAAGAATTTGGTGACTAAAGGAGAGGTTCTCGAGTAACAGAGTAAAGGGTTTTGGTTGTGTCCTACAAGCCACTGAGGAGCCATCTCTAGCTTTTAAAATTAGAAAGCATGGTTGGGCCTGTGGTTCACAAACGTAATGCAGCTTATTCACTCTTCCCTAGCAGACACTCCATTTCCCCTGATCTGTCCTTGCCCTACAAACCCAGGCAGCCCATATATACTGACAGGTTGAATGCTGATTATCAGGGAGAACTTAACTCTCAAAATATCTACACAACATGGTAACCTTCTGAACTGGACAAGTATAATGTCTTCCAATGTATAAAACAATAACATAAGCATGTGTTATACACCACAGCAGACAGGCAAGATTTGAGTTTTACACTGGAAAGTGTTTTACAAAGAAAATTTTTCTTTTAGTGGTACAGTAGTAAATCTGAATTAAGTAAGAACACTATAAATTAAACAGACATTTGGTTCTTTGCTGTCGGCTGGGAACCAAAGATAATGATTGGAAGAAAGCAAAGGCGAGAATAGAAAAAATGGGTTTAGGTTCCTGAAGTAAATTATTATGAACAGGACTTTGTAAAGAGACTGTTTTTTTCCTGCTTAGAAATCACCAAACCTGGATGAACATTCACTCTCAGAATGTTTTGAACATGGAAACATGGAAACAGATTAGCCCAAGATGAAGACAGGAGAGACGGGATGAAAAGGATGAAGGTAACACATAAGGGGAGGGCACCCTGGTTACTGCAGCCAGGTCACCATTTAGGCAAAAGTGAAATGTTTACAGCTAGAGAGGCACTGCTTGCTGGTCACACAGCCTGAAGGCAGACTGCTATGTAATCTGATGTCCTGATACCTGTCCTCAGGGAACTGGCAGAAAAATAAACGCTGCAGGGAGGAACTAAAGATTAGTCAAGGTAGAAGGGACTGTTGGCAAAACTGAGTCAGAATAAATTAATATAATTTCCTGCAATAGTTAATATGCTAACACAGTGACCAGACTTTAGCCTGGATGAATTGGGATCACATCTGGGTGCCATCACTTACTAAATTCCTGGCCTTGGGAAGACACTGCCCCTCCTTTCCTTAGCCTTCATTTTTATCATCTGAACAAGTAGAGATTCTCATTCATTCAGTTATTCAGATTGTAAAGTTGTTAATGCGATAAATAGAAAATGAGATAATACACATAAAGCACTTAGCACATAGCCAATATTCAATAAGTGTTGAGAGAAAAAGATACATATTTTTCCACCAGATGGAGAGGTCTCTTGTTTCCAATAGTGTAATGCAATTCATAATGACATTAAAAAAAAAAAAGATCAATAACTAATGACAAATAAATCTCAATGGCAGAATCAGTTAAAGTATCAACTTGCCCATCAGAAGTGGCTTCAACAGAACTGAAAAAGCAGATCAGGCTGGTAAGGGCAAATGTGAGGCCCGAGCCTGAGACCCCCATCCACAGAGTTTGTGGCTATAGAGAGCATCATGAAAAATGATTCCAGCTTTGGAAAGGGACAAAAGGATTCAAGGTGTCTTTGCTGAGTAGTAGAAGGCATTCTATAGCTCACTTTGCTTGAGAAATTATCTGACTCTCAAGATTTGTGTGCATCTGTCTTCCTATTTACTACCAACCAGTATATTTAACTGAGTTGAAATTATCAAACAGAAAACCATTAAAAAAGTAAACGATTGAGATCAATGCAAGCCTTGCATTCAATGGTAATATAAGTAATTTCTTTCCAAGATAAAAGGTAAAGCCGGATAATGTTTATTGCCGTGGAAGAATCAATTTTATATCTATTAGCCCATTCATTTCCCAATTTCTTTGATCAATCCATCAATCTCTACTCCCGGATTCTGTTTTGAACTAGTCTTAAACACCATACACATCTTCTGAGTAATTGACACATTAAATGAAATCTTTGGTGTATATTCAAATTTTACGTTTGTATGAGTCTCATTAAGTTTTTGAATAGGATACTTTAGCACAAACTTCTTTAAATGATAGTACATATCCCTGAGAAAAAAGTCTTGATTGTTAACGTGAATTTTTTTTTTTTTTTCTTTTCAGGGTCACACCCACAGCATATGCAAGATCCCAGGCTAGGGATCAAATCAGAGCTACAGCTGCCAGCCTACATCACAGCCACACAAACACCGCATCCAAGCCACCTCTGCGACCTATACCACAGCTTGTGGCAACGCTGGATCTCCAACCCACTGAGCAAGGCCAGGGATCAAACCCGCATCCTTGGATTCGTTTCTGCTGTGATGCAATGGGAATTCCCTATGTGCAATTAATTGTTAATATTTCATTTTGAATATGCCTTAGTTAAAATATCCATATGTGACTCATTCCAGATGTTATTTTGGTCCTTTGTAATTAAGTTCATTATTTTCAAAATCCTAAAGATTCCTAGTCGGATGTTGCTAAAAGGGAAGCTTTACATCTGCGAGGATTGAAATCATAGATCCGGTGGGACAGCAGCTTGATCTAGTCTGCCACATTCACTAGCCATTTTTTTTTCCAACTTTGCCTACACAGCTGCTGATCAAAAAAGGATGGTGCCAGATTTCAAGGATGACAGGTTACCTTATCTTTCATAAAAGCAGCTAAAATACAAACGCTGACCACACTATCACTCCATATTTCAATATAAGAAGGGGGAGGGCAGGAAAGACAGGCTTATTCATCTCTTCAGTGCCAGAGCAGCTTCAACCACCACAGCCCTACCTCCTCCCAATCATACTCTCACCACAGGGAAAGGAGATACTATGTAACACAGCCTTCTCCAATAGCCAAGCACACAATTTTTCTTGGGTAACTGACAGTATACTCTTTTAACTGTAAATTATTACTTTAACTCACAAATAAGTGATTACCTACTTAGTAATAATTTACAGATTACCTACAAAAGTATTTGAAAATCCTTTACTATGAACAAAGCATCGTATATAGTTTGCATGCCTGTGTGTGCTGGTGCTAAAAAAGAAACAATGTGTAATTCCTGCTATGCACCCTGTGTGTTCCTCTAAAATTCATATATAAAAACCTAATGCCCAATGTCCTAGGAGGTGGGGCCTTGGAAGGTGATTAAGCCATTGGGATGGAGTCCTCATGGATGGATTAGTGCCCTCATAAAAATGGCCTTTGAAAGCTCCCTTGTCCGTTCTGCTGTGTAAAGTTAAAAAGACTGACTTTTAAGATTGATTTTTGGATGTGAGTTAAAACTTTAGTCGAGGAAGTAGGCTTTCACCAGATACTGAATCTGCCACTGTTAAGACCTTGAACTTCTACTTCCACAACTGTCGGAAACAAACACTTGCTATTTATAAGCCTCCCAGTTTATACTATTTTGTTACAGCAGCCTGAACAGACCAAAACAATTCCTTTAATGAAAGTAATCACCCTTTACAAAAATTAAACATACTAATAGTAACTAAATGAGCCTGAAACTCAATTTTCAAAGGTCTAATTTTTTATTGTTGTTATGCATTTTTATTTTATTGTAATTTTGTTTTTGTTATTAAAGTACTGTTGATTTACAGTGTTGGGCCAATTTAAAGGCACAATTTTTAAGCAATAATTACTTAAATTATATTGGGCAAAGATATATCCTCGACTTGACCACGTATTAAACAGGGCTCTCACACTGAGATCACTGACACCATTATCTGAACAAACAGATCAGCTGGGACATGAGAAGGAAAGGGAAAAAGAGAAAACATTCTGCTGAAGGGCTTACATTTCCCCAGCTTGGGAAAACACTCGACTTCAAACTGATGATGTTCACTAAAGTATTTTTCATGGACATTTATGTGTTCTGTCACTACTGCAAACACAATGTGAAGTAGACTCATCAAATATCAAAAAAACCCCAATATACTACCCAAATTAAACAAATATACAATATGTGCATACAGCCAAAGTGTCTGCAATAACGCAAGTCAGTGGAGGAAAGTATAAAATTTTCAGTCCAGACTCTACACATGTAAGCGTGTGTGGGGGGGAATCTATAATATATTTAACATATCTATTTAAATACATAATAACAACATTTTCTTTTGTTTTATAACATTTAAAAAAATCATAAACAGGTAAGCTACTTAGTGGTAGGAAAATTACACATGAATGAGAACATCTGAAATCTAATTTAACTTTTTCTTTAACAGTTTTATTCCTCAACTTAGAGTGGCAACATCTAAATAAGACATTAATAATCTAACAAATCTCAATAGACATTTTCAGATGATTTTGAAAAATCTTAAAGTCACATCTAGTATTTAAGACCTGGTTAATACGGCAGAGGAAAGTCATTTTCTAAACATGTTTATTGAAGTATAGTTGATATATTATTATATATTGCTATTTTTATTTTATATATTTTTATTATATATAAGAATTTATATTTATATATTATATATATAAAATAAACTCTATATACTTTAATGTATAGTTCATTTAGTATGTATCCACCTCTAAAACAACTATCACAATCAAGACAGTGAACCTATCCATCAATCTCAAATTTATTGGGGGCCCCTCTGTTACCCCTTTATAACTCCTCCCTGTCTGCTCCATGTCCCATCTGTAGATAACCACCGATTTTTTTCTATCACTATGCATTAGTGTGTATTTCTTAGCACTTTATATACACAGAATTGTATAGTATAAACTTTTTGGCTGTTTTAATTCATTCCATATAATGATTTTGAAATTCAAGCTTTTTATAGTATATATATTGATGGCTCCTTCATTCTTACTGCAAAGAATGATTCCATTGTGTGAATATACTACCATTTGTTTATATTCAATCTCCTGTCTAGTGGCAGGTCATGTACTGCGTTTCCTCCTATTCCCATCTTGCCTATTTCTCCTTCTCCCTTTTCTGCAGGTACTCTACCTGAACAAAAGGCATCATCCTCTGAGCAAGCACAAGAAGGCTGATGAAATTGCCACTTCCCTTACCCCTCCATGAACTGTTATCCAACACTCTAGATTCACTTAGAATATAAACACAGGAGCAGCACAGCTGCAGTGGGAGCATGTGGGAAATTATTTGCTTTTGTTTTGTCTCTATTTATCAAGTCCAGTTTGACCAGTGTGCTTAAACCAAGTTACTAAATTCTATAGGACATTTTTTATTCACTATACCCTTCTGGATCAATAGGTACTTTTTTTTTTTTGACTTTTTTTTTTTGTCTCTTTGCCTTTTCTAGGACCGCTCGCGCTGCATATGGAGGTTCCCAGGCTAGGGGTCCAATCAGAGTTGTAGCCACCAGCCTACAGCAGAGCCACAGCAATGTGGGATCTGAGCAGCATCTGCAACCTACACCACAGCTCACAGCAACGCCAGATCCTTAACCCACTGAGCAAGGCCAGGGATCAAACCCGCAACCTCATGGTTCCTAGCCGGATTCGTTAACCACTGTGCCACGACGGGAACTCCAATAGGTACTTTGTAAGGTATGGACTATTTCCCTTTCTTCCCTCTGATGGGCACATCCACAGTTATTTTCCATAACCAACTAATTCCATTACAATTATTGGCTGGATTGATGTATATGGAAAGGAGTACCTTATCCACCTGAGAAGATATGGAAGTATTCTGATTTTACATATATGACAAGTGTAATATATAAAATATAAAATACACAAATATAAATGTAAACACATATATTCCAGAAGTTATCACAGGTATATCCCCTTTTTCAGATTGACTCATTTGGAATCTTCCTTTGTCTATTCCAATGTGTTTGGGGGAACCACTAATTGTACTCTCAGTTTATAAACATTTTTCTGACTTGTTTTGTGAGAGATGGAGTATTCTGAGGACACCTAGATAAAGATAAGCTTTTTCAAAATGAGTCTAAAACCCCTCTTTTTTTTTTTGTCATCTTTTTTAGGGCCACATCTATGTCATATGGAAATTTCCAGGGTAGGGGTTGAATCAGTGCTGTGGGTGCTGGCCTACACCACAGCCACTCCAGATCCAAGCCACATCTGCGATCTATACCACAACTCTTGGCAAAGCTAGATCCTTAACCCAATAAGCGAGGCCAGGGATCAAATCCACATCTTCAAAGATACTAGTCAGGTTCTTAACCGGCTGAGCCACGACAGGAACTCCCTCTAAAACCCTTGTTGATCAAACTTTGTCGCTGTCTGTGATGCAGATGTCCATGGTAACATTAAGCATACCTGCGGAGTTCTCATTGTGGCTCAGTGGAAATGAATTGGACTAGCATCCATGAGGATGCAGATTTGATCTCTGGCCTTGCTCAGTGGGTTAAGGATCTGACAGTGCCATGAGCTGAGGTGTACGTTGCCGATGCGGCTTGGATCTGGTGTTGCTGCGGCGGCAGTGGTGTAGGCCAGCAGCTACAGCTCCGATTTCATCCCTAGCCTGAGAACCTCCATATGACACGGGTACGGTCCTGAAAAGACAAAAAAACATTGAGCACACCTCTGAAAGCTCTATAGGAAAAAAAGTTGAGAAAGCCGAGAGTCACACACTTACACAAAATGCTTTTACAGCACTACTTTTGACTTATAGATAAGGCTGCTTAGAGATCATGCCATGACAACAAACTTCAACACAGAGTCTTATTACCATTGTAAAAGCCATACATTTCTATCCTCAGGTCTCTTCATTTGGCTCTTACTCCCTAATCTCTGCTGATCGGTAATAAAGCACCAGAGAGCTGGCACCTATTTAACTGAATTTTACTTTCAGTCATTTATTATGCCAACCAGGCATTTAGAATATTTTTATCTTTACTGCAGAATGAAAACTTTTGTTTCCTGTTAAGATAATATTAGACATTAATATTCAGGTAGGGAGAGCTGTTTTGCATGGGCCTAGAGCAAACATTTTTATGTTTAATCGTAAGCTAGAATGGGGATGTAGTTTTCAATAATGTACATTATTCTGCGTCATCCACACCTTTATGTGCTCTATGTGGGGAAACTGCTATCATTATTTTAACTCCAGCACCAGAAATATCAAGCAATATAAGATTTCAGTATTCAGTATTACTAAATATATTAGTTTTGCAAATATAACCAAATGTACCCAACACATTTTTCTTTTTATTATTTATGTTTATTTAAATTTAAGATATTATCTGATCTATATGCAAACATACTTTGATGTGTGTTCATTATTGTATAATATAGTAAATTCAAGTCTGCATAAAAGGAGTAATTTTTTCTTCATTGCCTTATTCATAATTTTTATTTAAGTAATTCCAGAAATCTCTATAGGTTACATATGACACTATTGAGCCTCATGATAAGTAAGGATTGCCACATTAGTTCTCATCAATAGAAAATGTATCAAAATAGCAGAGTAGACAACACACAAAGGGGCATTAAAAGTACACTCCAATTTTTTGTAAAATAGTGTTTAAACATAGTGAAGAATACATTGCTAGATAGCTTGAAATCACATGAACTAATGGATTTCTGTTTGCCTTTACCCTGATCTACCACCCACATTGATCTCTGAAATAAACTGCATTTTGAGTATATTTAATAGAAAGAACATGGATATTGTAAAAAATGATTCATTTGCTTTATGGACATTACAACTCTATTCTTAAAATCAGCAATCATTGACTTTTTAATAAATTCCAGTCTTTCATATCAGCTTAAAAACTGATTTTAAAGGTACTTTTATTATTGGATTAGATATTCAGTATATAGTGAGACATTTTTGAAATCTTTTGAGGATATATCAATATACTATACTTTAAAATATGAGATAGTACTTATTTTCTACATTAATAAATTGTATATGTCTAAAGTGTGTTAGCTACCTTAAATATTTTTTCCTCATATCATCAGTTCAAACTAGTATTTTCGCTGTATTTTACCAAAATTCATGTGGCAGCAAAAGTATTAAGTACTTTGTTTAGGTGCTCAGAAATAGTAAATAAAGTTGATACTGAAACTTTTGATTTCATAGACTGTTCTTTTTATTACACAGCTTCCTTTGAGCATGTTAAACAGAGAGGGAAATTTTAGGAAGTATAAAATTGATAGTTGAGTTGTTCCCTAGCAAGACTCTTATAACCACAAGATGCAATTCTGCTTCTCTGTCATTTACACACGTCTTGGTTTTTATCTCCTCCTCTCACAGACAGAACTGACCCAAAAGTTGACAGGATTCTCTCTTTCCTGGTCTAAGGTGTAGATGCTTCCTTGTTAAGGACACAAAGTTTTCCTTTTTAGAGAATGCTTGTGGTAGCAAATTAAATAATGGTTTGACATGAAGAAATTCATTAGAGAGTAAATTGAGTTTTCAAGTCATTTTGTCCATGACGTAAATTGAGCATGAAACATTGTTTCTTCAAAGATGAAAGGCAAGATGGAATTGAGTCCCTGAAATTTGTTTCTACTCGAAGCTCTCTATTCACAAATACACGGAAATTTTAATCAACACACAAGTACCATCTGAATGCCTACTATGTTCATAGAATTGAATTTAGTATCTAAAGAAGGACAAAGGCATAAAATCTAGCTATGAAACTGTATCAACAAATTGCTACAGCTATGTCCTGGTTGGCGTGGGTTCTTGCATTCTGTTTGGTCAGAATTTTCTAATTTCTTCTGTTTTCTTAAGTAATTTCACAGCTATGCTTTACTTTTAAGACTTTGCAAAAATACTATTTTTTCTATCTGATACAATTGTTGTCAAATACTCCATATAATTTTTTTTCCTTTTGTCTTTTAATTTTAATTTTATGCCCCAAACTGGCCAGAGCTTCAGTTTATTTCACCAACGATATACTTGGGTTACTTGACTACTCATTTCCCTTAGGTCAGATCTAAAGCTCTACCACTTATTATATGTGCATAGTTGCACGAGTTATATAGCTTCTTAAGGTGAGGCCTTAAGAAGACAAAACAAAACAAATTTTAAACTGTCATGCTATCAAAGGATCCTCATTTGTTAAAAGATAGGCTGAATAACTCCAGATAGATCTTTCACGGATTTTTCTTTTTAAATTTTTTTTTTATAATGACTTTTATTTTTTCCATCATAGCTGGTTTACAGTGTTCTGTCAGTTTGCTTAAGAAGGTAATTTCTAATAATACTATTCTACCTAATACAAAAATCAGCAGTTTTTTGCTATTATCAAGCAAATTACTTCATATTAAAATTCAAATTTAGTAAGTTACCAGGGGTTTATTATCAATGAGCCAAAGATTCAAGAAAATTTGGGAGTGCCCGTCATGGGTCAGTGTTAATGGTAACGAGACTGACTAGTATTCATTAGGATGTGGGTTCCATCCCTGGCCTCGCTCTGTGGGGGTCTGGGATCCCACATTGCTGTGAGCTGTGGTAGGTCGCAGACATGGTTTGGATCCCATGTTGCTGAGGCTGTGGGTAGGCTGGTAGCTACAGTTCCAGTTCCAATTCAACCCCTAGCCTGGGAATTTCCACATGCCACAAGTACAGCCTTAAAAAGCCAAAAAAAAAAAAAAAAGGGGGGGGGGGGGAGAAAATTGGGCTTATGTATTTTTAGGATCATTATTGCTTTAAAAAAATCTGCAGTTAAAAAATCTTCCAAACACTCTCTTTCTCATAAATCATGCTGTACTTCAAAATTAAAAAAAAAAAGAAGTGAAATTTAGGCATTTGGGGGCCTTAATTGTCGGTCTACAGTCTTTCTAGTTGTTAATCAGATTTGGCATTTGCCTTATGTTTTGATGAGAGGGTTGCAGCTTTGATTAGTCAGAGAGATTGTAGACAAAAGTATATTTTCCCTTATCAAGGGTCATTAAGAAATAAGGCATCCAGCAAAAGACAAGCTGGAACTCATTAGTCAGCTTAATAAAACACTTACGAGGAACATCGTGTACTCAAAGAATGATTATATTTTTATGGCCTTTTAAATAAACAAACCAAAGCCAAAAATTACAAGCAAAATGACACAAAATAGATTTATTGAAAGGTAAAAGTTGAACAGCTAGAGAAACCACCTGCATGTCATTATCCTTTATATTGTAGAAATGTTTTTCTTTAAAAGAGTGAACTGTGTCTTTACAAAATTTATTTAATCCTATATCACATTTTATTTAACACAAAGGTGCTATTTTGGTTTGATTTTAATTTCCCCTCAAGTAGAATATTTGAGATGATAAATAATCTAAATTTCTTAGATTGTTCAACACAAAAATGCTTGAAATTCCACATTCTAACATGGCTTTGCATTTCTTTCATACTTTGGAAGAAACTTTAGGGCCGCAACAAAAGAAAGTGGTACTGAGTTTCATGTCAATTTGTAAGTTATATCCTACATTTATTTTATCATTTAGACTAAGAGAGACTGTGTGCTCTACAAAAATAGGTAAACTACCTTGAAAAAAAAAAGCTATAAATACGTGCTCATGATAATTAGTGACACTTAAAATATATAGACGTTGAATGAGTAAGTAGACTTAAAAGTTGTAATGCACTGGTTTCCATAGCTTTTTAAATGAAAGATTGAAATATGACAGGGTTCAAGCACTTTTTTAAGCTCCTTGAAAATTCTCTCTGAAAAATGGTGGTGATAACAATGCAGATTTCCTGTACTGTATAGTGTGCCTGACATACAAATGCATCTAAATGCCTTACACTAGGTAGATAATGCTCAAGAAGGGCCAGCCACATTTAACATATTAAGAAAGTAGCATCTTTTCCTTAAGAAAATGAAAGTCAGGTATTACAGAATATTCATAAAAATGGTAACTCCTGGAACTTTAGGATTTTTGTAGACTATATTAGGTGTATGCTGATGTGTGAGACATCTGCAATAATACAGATAGACTGTGCTTTAGGTATTAGAAGGGGTTCATGATGTGGGTAGGGTAGGTGACTTTTAAAAGAATTTCCATCTTAGTCCACATTTTAAAGCTAAATTGTATAGATGTATTCCCATGGAGGAGGGAGGAAATGGCCTCAAATTTTAAGAAAGCTCCTAGTTAAGACTCCTAATCTTTTTTACAGAAATATTCTCCCTTTGTCAATGTAAAATATACATACTGTTGACCCTTGAACAACGTAAGTTTGAACTGTGTGGTTCATTTATACACAGATATTTGCAAATAGGAAACATACAGCACTACAAGGTTGGCAGGATTAAATCCAAGGATGCAGAAGAACTGCAGCTACAGAAGGACAACTCTAAATAATATCTGAATTAACCCTCATGGTTCAAGGGTCAACTTGTATTTAATTCACTAATACCAATTCTGAGAGAGATAATAATTAACCCTAAAAAACTGAATAAACATTCATATTCTCATTTAAATACAACAGAGAGTTATTTCCACTGTGGTGGGAGTTTTTAATTTACTTAAATAACATGAATGTTTATACGGCAGCCATTCTAGTACCCACCTTCACCTCCATACGCCGAAAAAGAAAATGGAGATACCTTTGCAAATAATGTTGACATTTCAACATGTGGATGCCCAGAGATGCAAGCTCTCCTTGAATTAGCTCTTACATCTGTTTTTTTTTTTTTTTTTTCATTCAACCAACTAAAACCATTCGCTGAAAATATTCTCTGTACCAATTTGGTGCCATGTGTTCCTGTGGATGGGGAACATATTTAAAAAACAAAACCAAAATGCAAAAGACACATCTACCTTCCTTACAAAGACTTCAGAGGGATGCACATCAAACTATGGTACCGTATGATAATTTCTACAATACATATGTATATCCATAATTCTATGGGAAAACACAAGAGGCAGTGGCCATCTTTATAATAAGTAGCGGATAAACTAATTGATGAATGGCTATTAGGATGGTATGGACTCATGTATCCTAGACTAAATTGGGACAAAATTTACTTTCTTAAAAGATTATCTCTTAAGAGATGGGCTGAGAAATATCAATAATTGTGGGAACAAGTAAACACAGACATTTAAAAAAATTAGACATCTATAACTGAATAACAGTAAAAATCAAAAATAATATTCAAAATCTATAACATTCTACTAATTTTACTCTTTTCTATTCTCTTGAGGTTATTTAAGTTTGTGTGGTGGAACTACTATAAAACAGTGTGGTACTGCACACCTCCGCTCTCTTCCACATTCAGTGATGACCCCATGGAAATTTGAGTTTTAGCTAATTTCTTTTTTTTTTTAAATCGGTTATAGCCATGGCATGTGGAAGTTCCCAGATGAGGACTCAAACATGCACTGAAGCAGGGACCCAAGACACTGCAGTGACACCACCATCTTGACCCCCTGAGTGACAAGGGAATTCCTCCATGGAGATTTGAAATCAGCCATGATAATTTCAGTGTGCATGTCTATGTGTGTGTGAAACCAGTTTTTAAAATAATTTTTATTACAGTTGTTTTACAATGTTTCAGTATCTGCTGTACAGAAAAGTGGCCCAGCCACTCATACACACACATTTTCTAGCATACCACTAAAGACACCCAAAAGCAAGCCATCTGATTCACAACCCTATCAATAGCAAAAATAAAAACAGAAAATAGACTAAATTAAGTTGAATTGTATTCTTAAAGATTCCTTGGATACCAAAAAAAGAAAGAAAGAAATTTAAGTCCTATCAAAGTAGGTGTGATTATCGTGTTGAAACTGAAATGCTTCTACCAGGCCAGTTAGGAATTGATATTAAGAATAAGATTTTTCCCTGCTGCTTATATCTGTAACTTTCAATTAGGAGACTATCAAAACTACATTAATCACTGACGTCTGGAATACACATTACATGAATTACATGATCTAGAATTGAAATTTATTGTATGTGAAGTACTTTAAAATCTTGTGTTGACAAAAACTTTCACATTGTTATAACCATTAGAGGAGCAGGATTCAACTAAAATTAACTGGCACCTCTTTCCAACACACAAAGTCTCAGAATTCCCGATGAGGTACAAAAGAAATAGATCTAATCAGTATCCAATAGAATGCAGACTCAATCCCTGGCCTCACTCAGTGTGTCGGGGATCTGGTGTTGCCATGATCTGTGGTTGGTGTAGGTCGCAGGCGTGGCTGGGATCCCACGTAGCTGTGGCTGAGAGCTGTAGCTCCAATTCAATCCCTAGCCTGGGAACATCCATATGCCTCCAATGCGGCTCTAAAAAGCAAAGAAAAGGAGAGGAAACGCTATTAACATCCTATCTTCTCTTCCAGTTTCTAGCATTCTGCAACTCCCAGAAATTCCTCACTTTCCCTCAAAAACTCTCTCTCTTGTCCATTATCTTGGACCCATTTCCTCATCTACCACCTCCCATCCTTCCACAGAGAGCATTCCAGACTGATCTCTCTCTCTCTCATACACACACACACACACACACTCTTGCTGCCCCTGCCCCTGGAGAAACAATTCTGTTTTCCCAGGCACACGATTACTCTAATGGCTTTTCTTCCAAGAATCCTTTCTCTTGAGCAACCTCCAAATACAGTTTTGGGGACAGGAAAAGGCTCTGGACAGCTGCACACCAATAATTTGGGGCAAATTTTGATGTGTTTCAAAATATGACAAATTTAGGACTATAATTTCTTGAGTTAAAATTTGATGTGAAATTTTCTACAGCTTAACTTTTAATCTAGAATAAACAAGATTATAACCACAAGAAGAATAGAAGAATAGCAATTTATTACATTAGAATGCAATGTAACATTCAGCACTGAGAATATGAATAATGTGTGTGATTAAGAGAAAAATAACCCTATATAAAAGTTGAGATAATTAAAAATAACCTTAAATAAAAATTACGAAAGCACTTGCCAAAGAAATATAGTTCAGCATCAAAATGTGAGCATAAAACTCCTTTCTTCATTTAGAATATTCCTTTCAAAATTCTGATTTACAGATAAATACAACTTTTTCTCTAGAAAATTAACCTTCAACTACTTTATCAAATGCAATACTAGTCTTAGAAAAATATAATTTTGTTTAATTCCTGGCACATTTGAGCTAGCAACCACTTTGAGTTTATCAAAGGTCTCGATGCTCAGATAAACAGATACTGAGTACTCATACTGAGAATCATGTTTTTAGTTTTATTATGCTTTTCTTTACAGAAAACTAATTAGGAAAAAAATCAATATATAATCACTTAGGTTATAATTCCATGGCTAAAACATCATTTTGCTGAAAGCTAAATAAATATATGGATGCACAAAATAGGACTGATTAGCACTAAAAGCTAAAGGCAACGTTATATTCAGGAAAGCATAATAATTATTGCATATTACCCATTCTTGACTATTACTTTTCCTCCTGCTTTTTAAGACAATCAGTGCGGGCTTTTTTCCATATGTAATTATCCTGCAGATATTTAAAAATAAAACCTCAGCCATTTTCACTAGATGGAAAGAACATAGTGTTGGTCAGTAAGTTTACATAATTATTCTCATTTTTATTATTTATGATTTTCCATTAAAATCTCTTACTGATCAGAGTTCCCGTGGTGGCTCAGTGATTAACAAATCCGACTAGGAACCATGAGGTTGCAGGTTTGATCCCTGGTCTTGCTCAATGGGTTAAGGATCCGGTGTTGCCATGAGCTCTGGTATAGGTTGCAGATGCAGCTCAGATCTGGCGTTACTGTGGCTCTGGCATAGGCCGGTGTCTACAGCTCTGATTAGACCCCTAGCCTGGGAATCTCCGTATGCCACAGGAGCGGCCCTAGAAAAGGCAAAAAGACAAAAAAAAAAAAAAAAAATCTCTTACTGATCATTATCTTCTGACCATTATACACAGAGAGGTATGATCCTTGTAAAGAGATGTATAGGAGAAGGGTAATTGCTAAACAGACCTAAATACAATAAAAATCTTCTAACCAATGTTATTTGAACCTATAACTAGTTCATTAATTAAAGTCAGTTAAAGTGGGAATTATTTAAATACTATATATAAACAACATATTCTTTTCTACTTTAACCATTTAAGAGTTACATTTATTCACTTGTCTTTTAAGGGAAAGATCCTTTTTCTTTGAGAATATATTTACTGAAAAACAGTTTTCTTTGCATAAATTATATCCATAACCTATCATCTATTTTTTTCTAGTTGTACTTCAAGTACAGCAAAAATTAAAACACTTAGAAATAATCTCAGTGGGAGTCCTTCTTAGATATGTACTAGTTGTTGTCCCAATCTGCATCTCATCTACCAAAAACTCTGAGCAGTTTACCTTCATTGAGTTGCTCCAAAGCTTGAGTTTTATGGGAAAATCTCACTTCAGTCTCCCTACTGCCATCCATAAGTTGACATATTCCACTTAACTAGATGCTTGCAATATCAATCTAAATGACCAACAAGGTTGAAAGCAAACAACCAACTCTGAAAGCATATGCAGTGCTCAGGAGGTAGAGAGGGGCTCTTTATTTTTTGTAACCTGCAGCACATGCAAGTTCCTGGGCTAGGGATCAGATTGCAGCTGCAGGCTTACCACCACAGCCACAGCAATGCAGGTTCCGAGCCGCAGCTGCAACTTATTCCTGAAACCTGTGGCAATGCAGGATCCTTAATCCATCCAGCAAGGCCAGGGATCAAACCCACATCCTCAGGGAGACTACACTAGGTTCTTAACCTGCTGAGCCACAACAGGGGCTCCCAAGAGGGGCTTTTTCAATTCTGAAGTTCAAGTTACTCTGGGTGGGAGTCAGAACATTTTACCGACTGAATGGGAAGATCTGGTTAACCCACCATTTTATTTCAGCAAAGGTCAGTAAAGAGAACTTCTAAGAAACCGGTATTGAAACTTGAGAGTGAATCCTTATTCAATTACCCACACCTGGAAACAGATTATTCAGGAGTTTTTCCCATTTATCAAAACCACATCTTCTCAACCCTTCGCTGGGCTACACATGCTTTTCCATAACCATTTCTATTGGAAAAGCCCAAGTACCAAGTGACTTGCTCCTGAATTATTCCAGACTTCTAAAAACCATTGCCACTTCCACTGCCTTTTGCAACTATTAACATATCCTAACCCAAAAGTGAATACCCTTTTGCTAAAGTGTATCTAATTGTATCACTCTTGAATTTAAAATCTAAATTAGGGTTCTATTGCCTTTAGGATAAAATTCAACATTCTCAATACAAAATAAAAAACCTTTTATAAGTGACCTCTTGCCTTAATTTTTCTCTCATTAGCTTTCTATGTTCTCACCATATCCCTGTTTTATTCTTCTGTTGCCATGTGTTTTGGGTTTTTTTCTATCACCATGTTCTCAACACCATTTCTCTCACTTTGGAACACTCTTCTGAACCCTTGTTCAATTTCCCTCTCTCTTCATCTGGATAATTTTTATTTACCCAGTGTCAGCTTACAATTCTCTCCTTTACCTCCTAGAATGAGTTGGTCAAGTATTTTTTTGTGTTTTATATAGAAATCTGTCCATTCTTCCTCACTACTCTATTGGAATCACCCTTTTCCTGTTTGCTGCTCTACCTATGATACACATGGAATGCCTAAAAACGTGTGTTCAGTAAAAGAAAATCAGTGGTGAATGAATAAATGCTTTTTTAAAAATACAGTTACTATTCAGTAAGTGCCAGATATGAAAATGTTTAAATGATTATCTCTCATCTAGCTAAGTACTAGTCACCTGCCTTCCTTTCGCACTAACTCTTTGAGGTTTGTCCAATGGGCAGAAACTTATTTTGTGGCAACTATTTCAGTAGGTCTGGCTTTTCTTCTCAGTGTGGGATACAAAACTTGGTGTTACTTTGAGTCTGGAATGTACCAGAAACTGACACAGAAGCTGTGAAAAAGGGGGTTGTGAGAGAAAGAAAAAAAGCTACAAGATACTTGACAACAGCTGAGGTATAGTTGCTTCTAAGAAAATTCATGTAAAAGCAGCTATCACCGAAAAGAAATTTTAGGAAGCATCGCATTGTGGTTATGTGTTCCAGCTCTCCATTTGCCTTAGAAAAATTTCACTAAAAATCCATGAAATTTTAATTTCAGAGTTTATATGCAAATTTTAGTTTAGTGTTCTAAACTACATTATTTCAAACTGATAAAAGAACACATGGTAAGATTGGCCTGAAGGTGAGTCAGGGAAGAGTTCAAATTTATCCAGGTTAATGCTACCTCTGGAGATGGGAAAACTTCTTTCACTTTCTTCATTCTTGTGTGAAACTAGTATTCTCTTATCACGCGCAAAATGAAACTAAGGGCTGAGAGCTAGGAAATAAAGGAGAGGTGTCTAAACAGGACTCTCTTCTGTCTGGTTCCAGCTTTGATCTTTTGGCATCAAGAAAAGGGATAAAATATCCTTTGGGGTGCAGCAGGTTAAGGATCTGGCTTTGTCAGTACAGTGGTTCAGGTCGTTGCTGTGGTACAGGTTCCATCTCTGGCAGGAAAACTTACACTTGCCTTGCAGGTAGCCAAAAAATGAAAAAGAAAAAAGTAAATTTAAAAAAAAAGAAAAGGGATAAAGTCTGAGTGGGAGTATCCTTTGACCCCCGTCAGCTTATGTCAAAAAGAATAGATCAGAGATTTGGGGCAGTAAGTCCAAGCCAACGACTGGACCAAAGCATCCTGTATATCCTCTACATGACATGGCTTAGGCAAAGAAGAAACCAGGTGTCTACGGTCTTTAGGTCAGTGCAAGGGAATCTGAACTTTGGGCACGATCCGAAAGAAAAACAAAACAAAACAAAAAAAAAAACACAAAACAGAATCTCAACTTCTGGAAAGGGTAAATGCATCATACCAATTTTGTATTTAATAATTTTCTACTTGGTTTCCCTAAGTTGCTGCATTACGAATTATTTGCAAATGTCTGAAATGCAGAAGCCCATATTCTTTGGGTGAAATTTGGGGATGTCCAACATTTGGGTATAAATGGTACTGGGTGAATCATGATTAAAAAAATATGTTTTCCTCTCAGCATGGCTCCCAGGAATTGATATGGGTATGCTATTCGTTGAGGAGTGGTGAACTGGCATGAATTTCCACTTCAGTGACGTTGTTGGTTAGAAAAAATACTGTGTGTATCAGCAGCTGTGTTGCAATTTTATTTCCTTACTCATATTGTTTTTTTTTTCCCCCTCATTTCTTTGGCCCAAAACACAATTTCCATTCCAGGGATAGAGAGGTGACATGTGATGAGAACAACTACTTTTAAGAAAAAGAATCTTTGAGGAGAACAACATTGTTTTTCTGAGTTGCTGCCCAGGCATTTTTCAGTACAATATTCCTACTCACATCCAGAAGCTGGGCGTTTAGATAAGGGCTTGAGTTCAGAATGCTCAGCCTGAGTTCCCATCTTGCTTTCCTTTGGGAACTTTAAAAATAACCATTTGGAGTTTAGTCCATAAAAAATGAGTGACCTCCAACCCAACCACCTTGTAAGAATAGATGCTTGCTACCTTGTTCTCTTGTCTCCTGTTCACCCATGACCTGAGAGAGAGCTACCCCTCCCTGGGTCAGTTGTGTCCCCCCCACCCCCCCAACCCCCGCCCAATACTTCTGGGATCTGTAAATAACTATCAATCTTGTGACTCTGTACCAAATGCTTTGTGTGGCTGTACTAAAACTATCCCTTAAGTGAACACAGCCCTGTGGGTTTCCCATCCCCAAAGTGGGATCTAAGATATAGATAGAGCTACCTGCCATCCCAGCGTAGGTGACTTTAATCCCCTCTTTCATCAGGTCATCATAGTCTGCATTTTTTTTTTTTTTTGTCTTTTTGTTGTTGTTGTTGTTGTTGCTATTTCTTGGGCCGCTCCCACGGCATATGGAGGTTCCCAGGCTAGGGGTCGAATCGGAGCTGTAGCCACCGGCCTACGCCAGAGCCACAGCAATGCGGGATCCGAGCCGCGTCTGCAACCTACACCACAGCTCACGGCAACGCCGGATCCTTAACCCACTGAGCAAGGGCAGGGACCAAACCCGCAACCTCATGGTTCCCAGTCAGATTCGTTAACCACTGCGCCACGATGGGAACTCCTGCATATTTTTTAATGTGCCAGCTCTGACTTCTCAACACATGACAGGTCTCTCATTTAGAAAACATGCTCTTTCTGTGAACAAGGAGATGGCCCACATAATTAACATTAACAAGACTTCTGGAGTTACTACACGGAGAACGTTTCTTCAAAAAACTAGGCATTGTGAAGTTATTAAATGGCACTGAGATTTGTCAGCCAATTGAGTTAGAATAACTAATAAATTCCTGTTCCATGGATTTATTTTAGAAATGCATGAGGTATTAAATGTTAACACCAAGAGTTGGAAAAACATTTCAAAAATTTGAGATTAAAAGTATTAAACAAAATGGTACTTGTTAAAAGAAATTGAAGACAAAATTATATTCACAGAAGTTTTTTCTGATTTGACATGAAGATTAACTATATTCATGTCACATTAAAATTCTGTCATTACGTCATGTCAGTCAAAAGTACATTTTATTATTAAATTTCAAAGGGACTTTTAAAGATGAGAAAAAGAGTCAATGAATTTTATTTTGCTAATGAATATTCAGTGCATAGTATTAATTACATAGATTATGAAACTAATATATATTAAGTGTTATCCAGAGTGTGGAGGAAAGGAAATCCCGTACACTGACTTTTGGTGGGAACCATGCTTGGTACAGCCAGTATGGAAAACTGTATAGAACTTCCTCAAAAAAATAAAAATAGAACTATTATATGATCTAGCAACTCCACTTATGGATATATACCCAAAGGAAGTGAAATAATTATCTCTAAGAAATATCTGCAGCTCAATATTCATTGTAGTATTATTCACAATAGCTGAGATATGCCCCCATATTACAAACTCAAAGACAACATCATGCTCAACGGTTAAAAGCTGAAAGCATTTCTTCTTCAATTAGAAATAAGGCAAGGATGCTCAGTCTCACCTATTTTTTTTTTTTTTTTGAAACACGATATTGCAAGTCCTAGCCACAGCAAACATAAGAAAAAAAAGAAATCCAAATTGGAAAAGAAGGCAAATGGTCACTGTTTGCAGATAAAATAATATATATAGACAATCCTAAATGCTGCCACTAAAACTATTAGAATAAATTCAGTAAAGTTGCAGGATACAAAATTAATATACAAATATTATATTGCACTTATATACACTGACAACAAACTATCAGAAAGAGATTAAGAAAACAATCCCACTTACAAGTGCATCAAAAAGAATAAAATCTCTGGGAATGAATCCAACTAAGGAGGTAAAAGATGTATACTTAGAAATCCATAACACACTGATGAAAAAATTAAAGATGAAAGGAAAAAAATGGAAAGAAATATTGTGCTGTGTTCATGGATTGGAAGAATAATATTAATTCTCAACAATATTAGTTAAGGTGACCACAGTATCCAAGGCCATCTACAGATTCAGTGTAATCTCTACTAAAATACTGAAGGCATTTGGTCAGAACTCAAACAATTCTAAGATTTGTATGGAAACACACAGACTCTGAACAGCCAAAGCAATTTTAAGAAGAACAAAGATGGAGATATCAAATCCCCTGTTTTCAAATTGTACTAACAGCTACAGTCCTCAAAATAGTATGGAACTAGCACAAAACAGAGATATACATATGTAGGTGGAACAGAATAGAATGCCCATAAACCCATCCTTACAACATCAATCTATAACCAATGAGGCAAAAATATACAATGGAGGAAACATAGGCTTTTCAATATATGGTCTTGGGTAAACTGAACAGATACATGCAAAATAATAATGCTGGACTTTCTCACACTATGTATAAAAATAAACTCAAAACAGTAAAAACTTAAATTGAAGACCTGAAACCATGATACTCCTATTAAAAAAACATAGGTTCTATGTTCTTTGATACTTATCTTAGCAGTATTTTTTTAGAGCCGTTTCCTCAAGGCAAGAGATACAAAAGCATAAATAAATGGGACTTCATCAAACTACAAAGGTTTTGAACATAAAGGAAAGTAAAAGAATGAAAAGATCACCTTTTGAAAGAGGGAAGATATTTACCAACAATGTATCTGATAAGGGATTAATATTCAAAATATATAAAGAACTCAGTGTCAAACAACCTGATTTAAAAAAATGGGCAGATGTCCTCAACACATTTTTCCAAAGATGACAGATGATGAACAGACTCATGACAAGATGTTCAATATCACTAATCAGGAAAATGCAAATCAACCACAATGGGATATCACTTCGCACCTGTCAGAATGGCTATCACAAAAAGACAACAAATACCATGTGTCAGCAAGGATGTGGAGACAAGGGATTACTCCTGCACTGTTGGTGGGATTGTAATACTGTGGTTGAATACTGTGGAAATAAAATATGTAGTTCCTCAAAAAACTACAATTAGAACTGCCATGTTCTCCAGCAATTCCACTTCGGAGTATTTACTTGAAGAAAACTGAAACATTAATTAAAAGAAGATATATGCACACCAATGTTCACTGCAATGTTACTTTCTATAGCTTAACTATGGAAGGAACCAGGTATCCATTAGTAGATGAATAGATAAAGATGGAATATATATGTATAGTGGAATATTACTCAGTCTTAAAAAAGAAATGAAACAATGCCATTTATGACAACATGGTTATAAAGTATATTATGATAATTGAAATAAGTTAGATGACCGATACTATACGGATTAATTTATTTGTGGAATATAAAAAGCAAAACAAGAAAAATTAAAACAGACTCATAGGTAGAGAAAACAAATGGTTGGTTGACAAAGAAGGGGGTAAAATAGGTGAAGAGCATTAAGAGATAAAAAGCTCCAAATATAGAATAAGACACAAGATAAAATATACAGCATAACGGTATGGTCACTAATATTGTCTTAATTTTCTATGACTTTAAAATTTTAGTGGTGATAATTTCATAACATATGCAAGTGTAAAATTACTACATAGTACACCTGAAACTAACATATTACACATCGACTATATTTCTGTAAGTTTTTTTAACCAAAAGTCAAACCCATAGAACCCTAGAGTAAAACACAACAGTGGTTACCAAGGTTTCAGGGATGGATGAAATGGGCAATATAGGGGAACTGTTGGCCGCAGAGTACAAACTTTCAATTACAATATGAGTAAGTTCTGATTTCAGAGAATCTAAATCACAACATGGTGACTATAGTGAATAATACACTATTGTATACTTGAAATTTGCCAAGAAGGCAGATTTCTCTGATTATAGGTGACCCTTAAACAACCTGAGTTTGAACTGTGCAGGCTTTTTTTCAATAGTAAATAAATACTACAGTACCACAGATCCCTGGTTGGTTGAATCCATGGATGCAGACCCTCAGATAGCTAGGAGCCAAGGATACGGATGACAGACCACAAATTATACTCAGATTTCCAACAGTCAGGATAGTTGGTACACTTAACCCCTGTGATATTTAAGGGTCAACTGTATTTTCCTGCAGTAACCAGTGTTAGGGTTTTTGTTTTTTAGCTTTCTGAACATTATGTAACAGATGTATGGTCTTCATTTTTCAGAAACTACTTTCAATATCCTCTCCTGCAAGTTGTTTTTTCCCCCCACTCAACAGTATGGAATATATCACATAGTGTTCTCTACCAGCATGTAAATCTTACATCCCCTTTCAAGTGGAAAGAAAAGAGATTGGAGATATCCTAGGAAGAGGAGTAGAAGACAGGATTTGACATTCACATCCTTTGCAAACTCACGTTATAAACCTAATCTAGACCCACAGAGGCCAAAGTAATCTTTTTTTCTTTTTTGTTATAGTTGATTTATAATGTTTCTTCAATTTCTGTTATACAGCAAAGTGACCCAGTCGTACATATACACGTACACTGTTTTTTTTTTTTTTCCCATACTATCTTCCATCATGTTTCAGCCCAAGAGACTGGACAGAGTTCCTTGTGCTGTGCAGTAGGACCCCATGGCTTATCCATCCAAAATGTAAAAGTTTGCATCTGATAACCCCCACTCCCCCATCAATATCTTTAAATAGCAAATGTGATTTTTCTTTAACCATTTCAGTTAAAAAATCTTTAATGACTTCCAATTATTCTTGGAACAAAGACCAAGGTTCTTTTTCCTCTATGTGGTCACACTGGTGTGATTGGTTATCCTTTTGTCACTTGACTTACTCTACTGTCTCAGTTGTTGTCTCAAGATTGCCAAGCTTGGCTCTCTCTAAGTTCCAGGGAATCTTGTGCTTTTTCCAAGGATCCTCACACGTGTTTTATCCTTAGCCTGGATTACCTCCTCCTTGTCCAACCACACCCCCACTGTATTTCCACCCATTAGAGCTCATCTGATGGTTATTGCCTCAAACAACTCATTGACACCAAGTCTATATCAAATTTTCCTCTTCCTTCCCTTCCCCCTTTATAGCACCTAAGATGAAGAACAATGTAAGCAGATTTATTCTTAATGCCTAATAGTAGGTAAATCCATTAAGGGCAGGGGCCATGCTTGTCTTCTTCACTGCTGTATCCTCAGTGGCAGTTCTGGTACACGTCAGCTGCATGAGTCCAACCAGGGATCAAACCCTCACCACAGCAGCAACCCAGGCCACTGCAGTGACAACACCAGATCCTGCACCACAAGAGAACTCCTTCAAATATTTTTAATAATGACACTTTCTCATATGTTTAATTACTATGTGACTATTTTATAATTTAGGATTACTCTTCATTACTCTTACATGACTCCCATACACATTATATTTATGAATTTACAACTGTTTTTTCCATAAAAAGTATGAAAGTTGCCCTTTCCTGTGTGAACCTTCAAATTTTTCTTTTAATTTTCTGTTTTTAATTTTAGGCAATTTTTAATATTTGAAGCCTAAAAATAAATTGCTAATAATCACAAGAGATATTCATGGAAAAATGACATGACACATTCAACACAGATAATCAAAGCATTTATTCAAACTTTCCTTTAAACATATTATTAATGCTATCTTTATGAATTAGTAGATAGCCATTCACCATTTTTTCCCTAGAATGGAGTTATCTGTATATGAAGTGCAAGTTCAATGATTTTTACAGAGTTCGTATGTATTTGTAACATATATATGTGTTGTAATGGGAAGAAATGAAATTAAAATCTTAGAAAAAGACCGTGAAGATGACAGAAAAAATATAAGCTTAGAAATGTTTAAAATATGACAGAAGGTGAATGACTTTATAAAACAATTGAGAAAATCTACCCCATTCTATGCTATGACCAGTCCACAGATAAAGTATAGGTTTGAATTTCCCACTGGTCTACTTTCAGGGCACTTTGCACTAATGGTCTTATAAAGGCCACCTAGTACACTTTGCGTGGAATGAGATGGAAAGCTCCCATGTCCTTGCTTTCCAGAAAGATTGAGTTTAGCTCTACCCTAAACTTGTGGCAAAAACAGATGTCTCTTTCTGCTGTTATCATAGATTAGTACAGTTATGAACCTGAGGATTATGAAGACAGATTCAATACAAAAGCATTCATCCATTTTGCTCTCAAGACCCCAGACTACTCATGTATAACACAGCAGAAAATTTACCTCGTTCATGTTTGTCAAAATTATAAAACTGAAAAAGAACAACACTCTTGAGAGAGGGTTTAAAAGTAAATGTTATTAAAATAGTTTAAAGGTTATTTGTAACTTACTAACCAATGAGTTAAATAAGTAAAACAGATCAAACCAGTGGTATGAATTCAGAGTAGTGTGATGGGTACCAGATTAAATTTATCTGTAAATGCATTTAAACTGTTATATCCCTATAATATGAACAAGAATACAAATACTTAGTCATATATATTAAGTCATGAATTCTTAGATATCAGAAATAAGTTTTGAGAACTGATATAATTGTGTCCTATTTCAGTATTTACTTATTAATCTTGTACCCGTAGATTCCCAATGAAAAAATATATATATTGTTTCCACAATACTGCAGAGTGCTGCAGCTCTTACAATCAGAAAATTGCACATTTTACCTTCAATTACCTTTTCCTATTATCTAAAACAAAGGTGTGTATACTTTTACAACATGCAAAATAGGGTCTGTATTTACTCCATTCTGCTGTGGATGTTAACTTATTTTCAACAACTATTAAAAAGCTAGTTTTTTCTTTTCACTTCATGAATGTGTTCAATATTTCCATAATGATTCCTCTCAAAGATGAGAGAATGAATGAGGAATAAATAAATTGCAACCTCCCTGCATAATGACTCTACCTTTAAAGATGGATCACGCATGGCCATGCTCGAATGCATCCAATCTATCAATATTTATTAAGCAGACAGAAAGTCAATTGAACCATAACTTGCTCTGTGCTAAGAAAGAAGAAACACAGAAAAGGATATGGGAGGATTACTGAGAAGAAACTTAAGAACCCTCCCCAAAGTCAATACCAGAAGCCCCTACTGAATCTTTTTCCAAATCTTTATGGAATTGAATAAGCCATCTACAATGAAAATTAAGAAAGATAACTATGAAATGGCTATGCCCTGCCAGAAAACCTTATTGAGTTCTTCTAACAAGGATCTTCAGTCTCCGTTTGTAAAGATGTCCTGTACCATTCACTTACATCATGCAAGAATGTTATGACATTTATTTCCCCAACTGGAACATTTTCCTTGAGGACATGGTCACTGCTTTCATGTATTTCGAGTTTCACAGAAATGTGTTTAACAAGTGCAAACTAGTGGATAGTGAAGAATCAGTGTGATATATATGAAACTTATCATTCATATTCCACAACAAAAACAAAATGCTCATCTTAGGCATGGCCTGACTCTCTCTTGATTACAGTAATAGTCATGTTTGTTGAAATGCTGTGTGCCAGCACTCCCTCTGTGTCAGTCATTTAATTCTGACACTTAAATTTTATAGCGTTCACAGTACAGATAAGGAAAACGAAGTCTGAAGCATTATTTTAGTCCAGGTTAAACAAGGAATACAACTGCCCCTTGAACAATATGGAGATTAGGGACACTGACTCTCTGTGAAGTTGAAAATCCACATAAGATTTTCATCAGGCTTGCGTATCTGCATTTCTGCACCAGGGGTTCAACCAACCAAGCACAGATCGTATAATACTGTAGTATTTACTATTGATAAAAAATGCTTATAAGTGGACTCTTGCAGCTCGAACCCCTGTTGCTTCAGGGTCAACTGGAATTAGAAATTCAAGGCATTAGACACAGGTTTTTCTGATTCCACAGACCATGGTTTTGGTCACTTCACTATACGTCTTGCATCAGTGATGACATTAAAAAAACTATATGAATAATACTTTGAAAAGATTTAATAATTTAAATTTTTAGCTGTCACTCTCCACTTGACAATTTAAAATATAGTCCCATATATATTGAAGGCTATGCTTGTTGAAAATACCTGTCCCTAGATGATGAGAAAAAATAGAGGCAAGTTACTAAACTTCCTACCACCCTATTTTCTATAACTGTACATGTATACACATTGCTTCAGGATTTTTTTTTTAAGGTTTTTTCGTCTAAGTGTTTCCTTTCTGTGTTTTCTATTTTTACCTCCTCTCATCCAAGTACCTTTATCTGGCTCAGTTTGTGGGTGTTTGTGGATCTTATTTCATACAAGTTTGAGCCCAGGGAATAGGAAATATTGATAATGACGGAATCTGAATGCAAGACTTAGATAAATAGTAAAAACAAAATTTCTTAAACAGCTGTCACTTTTCATCACTTATGTCATCTCAACAAAGGAACAGTGTAAGAGTCTGAGGAATTATGTCAAATTTCACCTTCTGGTGAAAAGTGACATTTTACCGTGAGGCAAATGGCTACATAGCAGGCGTTTTCAATAACCTGTGACTCTCTTTCATTGACTTTGGCTCTCTTGCTCTCTAAGATTTGTGTCGAAAAAAACAAAACCCACTATGTTATACTCGTCTAAATTAATTGGTCCCAGGGACACTGGACAACTAAGCTCAAATACAGACTAATAAGACAGCAGGCTGAAGGTGAGCCAAGAAGGAAAAAGGGATTTGATGTTACAGGTAAGGCCCCCTAGGGCCACCATTCACTACATGCCTTCTGTTTAGATGAAGAATGGAGAGCAGAGTCTGAGCAAGATTAGCTGTAAGAGAAGTAAGGGGGACACATTCAGAGTCAAGTCTCCATTAGACAGCCTCCCACAGGAAGCCTCCTCTTGTCTGAATGCATTTAACCATCTCTAAGGAATCTTCAACTTTATCCAGTCTGGGCACTGCCCTTTGTGTTCCTTTCTCCCCTATTTACTCCCTTTCTTATCCTCTTGAACATCTCAAAGTGATCTTTAGTTTTCAATGATGTTCTGTAGATACTGAATCTGAGACTTCCAAGCCACAGGCCAGGGTAGCAGGTGGGGAAATACAAGTTCCACTGCTTACCAGTTTCTGGTTTCACACAAGATCTCACTTAAAAGAGAGAGAAAAAAAAAAAAAAAAAAAAAAGACTTCTACTTTTGAAAAAAAAAATTCCCAAGCTTTGAAAAACATTGGTCTATTCACACTTCATTTAATTTCTTACTGCTCATTTACTCTACAGCATCTTGCAATCTTGTTTCCAATCTCACAACCCAATTGAAACAATCTTTTAAGAGTCACAGCTGGACTTAATGGATAAGGCCATTTATTTGCGCTCCTCAGTCCATATCTTTTCCCATCTCTCTATATCACTTGACACAACTGACAGGACCCTCCTTCAAAACACTCTTCCTTACTTTACCCTTCTTCGGCAGTGTGCTATCCCAGTTATGCTACTCGAAAAGCTATTCCCCAGACTTCTTCACCAAATCGCATTCTCCATGGGCAAGGCAGTCCCCAGCCAGGCAAGAAATAGTACACTTGGCATCTGATGACATGGGGCCAACCAGGCATTTTTTGATATGTTTGACTATATTTGATAGAAAATCTGAGTCATGAATGCAATAGGTGCTTAATAATTGATTGTGAAGAAAAGAATCAATATAATGAATGAATATATTCTTAGAAGAAGTATGGATATAAACTTAACGACACATTTGAAATCTTTGTTTTGGAATGATATTCTTTGAAGTAAAATGCAATTTGCTCTAAAACCTTGACAATCTAGTTTCTTGACCCATGAAACTTTCACAGTGGTGCTGTATGAAGCAAAGAATACAAAAATCACCAGTAGATTCAGTCTAAGCAACGTGCTGAAGGTCACGACTGAGGGACAGATAGCTTATTTTTCAATGTGTACTGAAGAACAGTTTTGTTGACTGAGTGTCCTGTCTTTTTTTTTTTTTTTTCTTTTTAAGGCTGCATCTGTGTCATATAGAAGTTCCCAGGCTAGGGATCAAATCAGAGCTGCAGCTACAGGTCTGTGCCACAGCCACAGTAACACTGGATCTGAACTTCATCTGTGACCTGCACCACAGCTTGCAGCAATGCCAAATTCTTAACCTGTTCAGCGAGGTTGGGGATCAAACCCACAGCCTCATGGACACTATGCCAGGTTCTTAACCTGCTGAGTCACAATGGAAACTTTAGACTGAATGTCTTCAATGTCAGGTTATTTGGGATTTGATCATCAGATTCTAAATTTCTACTGCTTTAAAAAATAGATTAACTGGACCCATACGATATGTGGATTTTAATAATTCTACCTCTCATTTGAACATTATTAGACTCAAATAACCTGTGTTTTGAAAGGATGGGATGTTATTTGCCCTTCATTCATCTGAATGTAGCCTTGATGGCAGATACAGATGACAATGGTACCTCATTAGTATGAATAGTTGATTATGACCAACAAGTAATACCAAACTATTCTGACAATTACATCATTTAGAATATTTTCAATCTTTGAAAATCAGTTCTGTTTAGAGCTATTCCTTTGAGATAATGATTATGGCTCCATTCATTTCACATACTTTAAGGGGCATTACAATGGAGCTTAACTATGGAAGATGGATTTCTGAGATCAGAGCCATATCTCACCATCAATTAATTTCAGTATAAGTTCAGTGGGAAAAATACATCAAAATCTAAAAAGAGAGGAACAAATGTTCTAATTACATGGAGTTAAAGCACAAATATATAATCTTTTCTAAAAATGTATTTCAAGGAGTATTAGTAAGTTTGAAAAATTATCAGCTTAAATGTGCTTAAATGTGTTCTAGATATATACTTGAAAATTTAAAATAATTACTTCTGATCAAATAGTGTGTAGTGTGTAAGTCGCTTCGCTACATATAATAACCAGAATTACCATAAAGATGGTAAGAATGTCTACCTATGTTTTACCTTCCAAAAAAGGGTTTCTAAGAAACAATTTAAGGTGTAAGTAGACCGTTCGTGTTAACCCTTTGCATTAATTTTTGGGAAGCCCAGTATCTGGGGCAAGAGTGAATTCTAAATTCACAGCTTGTGAGGTTCTTTGTCTTACAGACATCATGAGGTCAGAAGTTATTGTTAGTTGGTATGTATTTACCAGATCTCAATAGCACATAATAGCAAGGAACATGTAAAGAACTGGCAGAGGTACATCACACACAGAAGCTACCCTAGGACATTTAGACACTTACACATTTAGTAGCTTTTTTTTTTTTTTTTTTTTTAACTGTTGTGAAGTTATATAAACTCTTGGTCTCCACCTTCCTTCCTTGCTAATTGTTTCTAATAGTCTGTCTCTGATGACAATTCTATCCGGCCATCTAGATTCTTGTCTGTTAGAAATATTCATTATTAATCATAATAGTCTTTAAATACCGACCTATCTGTTTGGAATCTAACATTCCCACCCTGTGTGCTGGAAATATTTTGAAATGACTGTTTCAGAACTAGATAGTCTGTGCCTGCTTGTAATTTCTGAACATTGAACTTCATTGGTTATAGTGACTGACTTAACCTCTTTAAACAAGTATAGTCCTCAGGCATCCTCCGTACTGTCACTGTGACTTCTGCATGATGCATTTGCCTTTCTTGAAAACAAGGACCAAACATGATCCCAGTCACTGCTGTCCCCAACCCCCCACAGCTCTATACTGGATTATTCCATCCCATCTCTCTCTAGGACCTGTTCTAGTATCTATACACTTCAAAACTCTATAAAGGAACCAGAGCAAAGAAAAAAAGATAGTAATGGTGGGGGGAAAAAAAAAATAGAGGAGTTGTTTACAAAGGGAAAAGCTGAAATTAAGTCTAGATCATAAGAGGAAAAGTAGTTATGCAGAACAAGAATAGTTTTGAAAACAGGAAAAAAAGTAGGGGAATGTGTAGAGGGACACTAAAGAGGATGAGCCCTCTCTTCAGTACTTTGATCCTCCCCTAAGAGGAAAAGGAGGGAGGGTTTTATTGCAAGAGAGCAAACTGAAAGAGATGACACCTCGATCTTAAGATAGTTAATGATTTTTTGAAAAATAGCTGTAATTCTTCAGGGAATTAAGATATTTTGATGTTTCAAAAAAGAAGTACTAGCCCAGGTGATGTTATTTAGCATAAACATGCAGTTGGCCAAATCTCATCATACAATGTTGATAAGATAATGCACTAACTATTCTTGTCTATCCGAAAAAGTGACAGATATTAATGTAATGACGATAAATACTAAATTCAGTATATGAAAAAATCTATTGTTCCTATAGAAATGGATAGTCCAACAGAGAACATACTTATGCAAAAGGTAGAATAAAAACAAATATAATGCTCTGTTTAAAAAGTGATCCCTGTGATTCTTGGATTGCTACCTTCTTTCCTTTAAAGCAAACTAGTATAACAAAATGAGGTTTGCATTTGGGTTATGTCCAAAGGCACCATTCAATTTTACGATTTCCTCTATTGTAATTATTCTGAGCTCATTTAATTCGTGTCCATAGAAGCACTTAAAAAACTATGTCAACAATTGTAGTACTTTATCCTTTTCCCTATGGGTATTATCTTGTCTTCCCAATGGGTATTATCTTGCCTAACAGTCCTCAAACAACATAATGGAAAAAAAATAAATATTAAGAGCAACATTAATTAAAGTGCAGAAAATGAGTATCAACATTGTGCTTACAATGTTTTAAATGGAAGACTAATGTATGGGATACTATTTATTGTCCAAGGACCAAAATTCGTATTTATTCATATATATACATATATATGAAAATTCAAATAGATATATATGTCTATACATTATAGGCTTGATATCACACAGATGTTTATCATTATATAAATCTAAAACTATATATATACACACACATATATTCACATATGAAATTCATGTGCATCTCTGCATGATAGATCTGCTCCCACTATACACATTCAACTGAAAATAAGTTAAAATGAGTAAAGTAGAATCACAGTCACAAAAATAATAGTCTTAGACTCATAATTATATATTTTATAAAAATATTTTAGAGTTTAGAATTTTAGAGTTGTGAACTTTTTATGTGTAATCCTAAACCAGCCTGATAACATTAAAAAAATGATTATGCTCACTTTGGAAATGAATAAACTGAGTTATAAATAGGTTAGGCAGCATGTACTAAGCCGAAAAGCTACTAAGATTCAGAAATTTGCAAGCCACCAAGTTTTCTAAATTTTCCCCTACAATTATATTTTAATGTATTTTTGTGCCTGTCTACACATCAACATAATCTACGCATTTAACTACACATTTAACTCCTAGAAATCTTTATGTGTTTTTGCACAGTCCATTCTCCCATTTCCAACAACAGGAGTTTCAAAGCTTCCATCTCTTCAAGCCCCTTTAAACCTATTTCTGACTCATGTGTTCTTGATCATGATTATATGATATTCCACTTTTGAGACAAGTGAAGCTATGAGGAATAAACACTCAGCGTGATATAGTACATATGAGTGCCAATATGTCCTCTAGCGTAAGAATAACGGAGGTTTTCTTTCCAGACAAATTGATTTTATTAAGTGGAAATTTCTTAAGTGCTTTTGTCTTAGTCCCTCCCTTTCCTTATCCTACCTGCCAGTAGGTTAGCATGTTGCTTCAATAGGAGAAGAGCAGACTTTCGTCTTTATTGCTTGTAAAACTGCAGTGGCAACCCTATTTGTCAGGAATCCATCTTTCTACATTTCCCTGAAGAGGACCAGGATCTTATTTACCTCAGGATGTTACCTTTGCTGAGGCAAATCTTATCTGACTGTAGATCCTCCAGGTGATTCTACGGCAGCTAAAGTTTGAGAACTATTGCTTTATATATTAAACACCGAGGTAGAATGTAAAGAGGAGAAAATCCAGGGGAGTTAAAGAAAATCAAAGAGTGGTACAATGTGTTATGGGCACTGATCTTTAATCATCACAGTGCTCTCTCTCTGCAGTCTAATTTCCCCACTATTGTCTTCTATCCCCTCACAACTATACTCTAGAATGTTATCCATTACTTACAGTCCTCTGCAAGTCAGTTTCCTTCCAGAAAACCCGTCTTCAGCAGAGACAAAAGCATTTCAGCTTTAGTGGTTTCAGACTCCATTGAATATAGTTTTATTGATTCAAGAGGGATTAATCAATTGTTTTCAGAAAGAATTTGATTTAAAAAAACAACCCTTCCAGGTGTTGTTACGAATCTGTTACTGCACTATAAAATCTGGTTTCAGGGTGGGCAAATTAAGGGAGGAACACTCCTTACACAACATCAATTTCACAGACCAACTTTTTCACAAGCCTCAGGCTGACTATATAATTTGCATATCATGCAAATGATGTAACAATCATCTACTAACAGCTTAGAAGTGTCTACAGTGTATGCAATACTTAGATAAAAGACCCAGTCTTCTGCAATAAGACCTACATTAAAACAATCGTTACTAATTATTTCTTAGTAAATTAAGTGTGCACATAATTTTAGTTACAAAAAGATGAAAATACAAGTGATTATTTTAAAATTTAAACTATAAAGTAATCCTTTCACTTTTTTCAGAATTCACAAATAATCAGTTACAGTTAGAGACCATCTTATGAAAACAAAACAGACAAAATCTCTTCTTCATAAAAAATTATGCTATATTTATTATTTAGTTTTTACTCTTTAAAAAGTAATTTTGCCAAAAGGAATGTGTCATAATTGGCAAGATTTTTCTTACAGATTTTATCACTTATTTAAAAGGCAATGTTAGTATTGGAGACAGACATTTTTAAGTCTGAATGTTAATTATAATCATTATTCATAGTCACTTCTCTTTTGGAGGTTGGATAATTGCGCCAGTGTTTCACCTTTATTTGAATATATAATAAACCATCGGAGACTTGCTCCTAAGTGTATTAACTGCTGTCAGAAAATTTTCATTACTACAGAAATTAAGATAACCCATGGCTTATCATATGGAATGCTTGGAAGTTCTGAACTATGACCTTTGTTATTATTATTTATGAAAGTTCCCAGGCCAAGGATCAAATCTGAGCAGCAGCCACAACGTACACCACAGTGGTGGCAACTCAGGATCCTTAATGTACCTCAACACAGTTGGAACTCCTAAGAAAAGCAACTATAGACCAATATTTTAGATACACAAAAATGTTCCAAACACTAGAAAACAAAATCCAGCAGCACATTTAATGGATTACACCCTATGACCCAGTGGGGTTTATTCTAGGATTGCAAGAATGTTTCTATTTAAGAAAATTAACCAATATAATAAACCATATTTATAGAACAAAGGAAAAAATAAACATGTTTGTCTTAGATACAGAAAAGGCAAGTGACAGAATCCATTACTCTTTCGTGATTAAAAACTCACAGTATACCCAATGGTGAAGGACTGTAAGCTTAGCTTCTGAGATGAGTAACAAGACTGAGATTCCCAGTTTTACCGACAATATTCAACATTGTACTTAAAGTCCTATCTATAGTAATTAGACAAGAAAAATAAATAAATGTCACCCAAATTGGAAAACAAGTAAAAGCATCTCTATTTGCAGATGGCATGGTTCTTTACATAGAAAAATCTCAGTCTACAAAGGAGTAATATTTTTGTATTAAAAATATAAAAGTAATATTGGCAATTGCCATTTTTTGAAAGCAATAGGATCTTTGGCTCAACCTAGACAGATGTATCTTGAAATTTCAGTTTCTTTATAAGATAAAAGCATCTTCATTTGGCATCCATCTGTTTATGCTATATGTTCTTAGTTTTAATCAAATAGTATTTGGAGACATACTAAGAGTATGTGACTATTTTTCTAGTGTTTAAATACCATCAAGCCAGGGGTCAGTAGCATCTTCTCTATATCCATCATATTTATGTAGCAGATGTTCATGGACTACCTGTTGATTGAATGAGTACTTCTTCACATGTAGTAAAAGGGAGAAAATGTGTCTGCAATGCATTTTTAATGATGAAAATTTTGAAGCTCAGTTTTTGAACATAAAAATTCTTGACCATTTTGATTTCACAGTAGCCACTAGTAACTGCAAAAAAATAGCTAACAATATTAGCATTGAATCTTATTATATTCTCCAAGTGATTTTTTAAGTGTCATTATGAGACAAGAGTATTAACTCAGGTAGTCAGTGTAGGAACATGGGTTCGGATACATTCTTTTGATATGGGTATTAACATTTGTGGCTTAAGGGCTCCAGGGAGTAACACCTCCACAGGCCTTGTCTTTTTATAAGAAATGCACATTCCCCACACACTTTCTTTACTAGGAAATGTGCATTTCTAGCCCATTCCTCAAATGATAGAAAAGAAATGAGAGGAATGGTGACTTAATCTAAGGGATGAAAAGGACAAAGAAACCGTAAAACTTAAGGGACATTTCCAACCCTAAAACCACTATTGGACAAGGATTGCTATAAGTAATTGAGCAAGGCCAATGGGAGAAAACCACTTTCTGGACCCAACGATGGTGCCCCTCACCACTTTAAGAGATATAAATCCCTACAGGACAATAAAGAAGGGGGCTCTTCTCCCCCCTCCCAGCAGCCCTGGGAGCTATTTGCTTTCCTTTAATAGAGACTTGGCTAGCTTGCTGCTTGTGTGTTCTCGGAGTTCATTCTTTGACTGCCTTGAACAAGAACCTGGATTCTGGTATCAATTAGCAACAGAAGACAATGAATCATTAATTTACATGTGTTCTCCAACTTAGGTATTTTCAGAATTTAGGCAAAGTAATAAGTGATGTATCATCTTGGGCTTTTACTGACATGTGTCATCTTTGACCATCCTTTAATATAACCCTTAGCTATAATTAGGCACCAAGTACTAGAAATACAAGTGCATTTCCTATAAGATAACGCTAATCAATTTCTTGTTTATTTACAGTATACAAAAAATGATTGATTTGATCTGTGACATGATCTAAAATTCATTTCTGTGTTTCCCCCCATGAAATCTCAGTGCAATGGCTGAATTTGCCTTTCCCTCCACTGCCCAAGGACACTCAAGCTGTTATGTGTTTGCAGACCCACGGTGCATGTCCATTCTCTTGGAAAAAAAAAAAAAATCTGTAGGGCTGGGAAAAAATATGAAACTGAATTCCTAAATTGTTTGATATTTCTTTTAATAAAATGAGGTGAAGGGCAAAAGTTGAAATAGTGAATCCATCAGGCATTATTGAGACCAATCCCAATGGAAGCACCAGAATGTTGCTTTATAATTTCCTGTGGATTTAATGTAAAGTGGGAAAAAATAAAAAGGCTAAAATAATGTTTACTCTTCATGTTTTTACTGCACTGAAATAATGCTGCAAATATATATCACATCTGGATAAGTTAAATTCTACTTGCTTCATCATCTGTAATTATTTTCTGTGAA
Source organism: Sus scrofa (assembly GCF_054392235.1). NCBI lineage: Eukaryota > Metazoa > Chordata > Mammalia > Artiodactyla > Suidae > Sus > Sus scrofa. Next base: position 68,630,812 of record NC_139393.1, on the reverse strand, counting down.
CTTTATACTAGAATTTTACCACATAATGCTTTCAGTTCTGCTAAGAAAAGATGTTAATTTATGGCAGTGGTAATAAACATAATCTATAGTGAGTCATTTTAAGTCTATTGGATCATTGCATCTTAGGATATTTTTTAGTAACATAAAGCCACTAATTCTGATGATATTTATAGAACAAAATACAGTCCAGACATTCCTTGTGATGTGTTCTGAAAACTGGTAGGTAGTTGAAATTGTAATAAATAACAAGGACAAAGAACTAGCACCCATGAGGACTTTTTCTTTTTGAGAGACCAGGAAAATGTAATGGTCAGTTTAATGCTGAGTTATTTTTGGTTTCAGTTTTACACATGAATAAATATTGGGGTAGGGGGATTGAATCTTTAACTGTAGCAACAATACAATGGCCCCAAAGAAAAATTTTCTTGTCAAAGAAAGACATTAGCTTTCAAAGGAAATACCGAGACAACCCATGAAAAATTAAAATTATAGATGGTAAGAATAAAGCATCATGGTGAAACAAAACATTCTGAAAACTCAGAATGATTAGGTGCACTGTGGATCACAAAATTATTGCACTTTAATTTTTAAATGAGCTTAGACATCTGTGAAATTTAAACCCCAGGGCCAATGATTTGTGTGGCACTATGTTACAAAAGGAACAAAGCTTTGACATGCAAATTTCAGCTTTATGTTGCATCAGAGCCGGTAACCTTGCAAACAACCTTCACACACACACTGGAAGCTGAGTGATGCCTCCCATATGGATCCATTCTTCCTTTCCCCTTCCCAATCAAGTTGACAGCAATTCTCAGTTCATTTTCTAAACGGACTGATAAAAGCTCTGCTAGGCCTGTACCTGTTATTAACCTCCGTTGTACTATTATTACTCATTTTTTCCTTTGAGATAAGCAGCTAAATGCAGAAGCTGATCTTTGCATATGGTGGGCTATTACCCCCCAAAAAGAATTGCAAATGTCAACCTATTATTGGGTCATTAATGTCAGGTCATGATATTTCAGAATTTGATGTTTTTAACCTTTACAGACATTAACCCATATGCAATACACTTTGGAAAAGAGTTTATTTATCCTTAGAAACAGTGGATGCATGCTCCAGGAATATTGTTCTGTAATATTAGGTACTATACAGAGGGCAAGGATCATTAACTGTTTTTATAAAACCACCTCTTCAGCTTAATTTGGCCCTTCATCTAAAAAATCATGGGTGAAAGAAATGTTCTGATGTCTGATAAGAGAAATAGGGAGTGAAACAGAATTTAATAGTGTTTTCTTTTATTACAGAATTACTCCCCAATTCTGACTTACTGTTGAGACAAAATTTGCCAAAATGATATTATCTTATTTCATTTAATGTTTCATTGGAAGTCAAAACTGTTTGCTGTTATAAAAGGCAATGAAGTCAATTTCAGTACATGAAGTAGTTTTAGGGTATACCATTAAAGTCATAATTCAAGAGGCTGAGTAAACGCTGATGAAGTCATTTAAGCGGGAGATTTTTACACACAGCTGTGGCAATGCTTCCATTGCTCTAGATACATGTTTGTGTGATGCCGACTCAAATTATGAGAAAAAAAATACAGGATGCATGTCTATTTTTTAAATCTTTGAAGTACTTTTACTAGTTTATTTTTACTGTTTCGTCTATTTCTTATGGTCCTCCTTTTTGGCCTAACTGGCCAGGCCTTATAAAAATATTTTGAAAACTAATATACAACAATGGTGAGTAAGAAAGGAAAAGAATCCAGTCGGAGGAAAAAGCATGAATGTACTGAAATTATCACCTTTCACTCCGAGGAAAGGCTTTTCTACCTATTTCGTCAGGTCGTCTCCACATCCATCATCTGTTCATTGAATGAGTCATTCATTTGGTAGCTTTTATTTCCCTATCTCGCTATGTGCCAGTACATGCCCTACCATGATGGGCATGAAACTGAGCAGGACCCTGTGGGGTCACAAAAGCCTTTCTGTGTCCCCCATTTCTTGTTTTTAGGAAATGGGCCTCAGTCAGCCTCCATGGCCTTCCCTGAGTTCCAAGGGGCAGGTTCAGGCAGCTGCTGATCCAGGAAGGGAGGGGTTGCAAAGACAACGGAGGAAAGGTCAAGCAACAATAGTTCAGCCTCGGGGCAGGACTCTGGTTCCCCCTCAAGGGACACACATAATAACGTAAGCGTCTTATACACCCAAGAGAAAAGTTATACTCCTTATGCTTCTTTTAGAAATCAATACTCTAAAACTTAAAAGCTTCAAGTTCTTCCTTGTGCTTCACCCTCATTTGATTGCACCCTAAACACAATCACCTGAGAGCTAAAGACGAGGCACCCTGAGCACAAGTGCCTGTGGGTTAAAAGTTATATGCAGGGGATGTTTTTCAGGAAGTTTCCTGGTGCTCTAATCTCTGATCAATACTCCTTTCTTAAAAGCACTGTTACTCTAGGTAATAACCCAGAAGGCCACCACCAGGATCATGCTGCGACCTCCTGACACCAGCTTTGATGACTAAGATTCCATCAAAGATGGAAGAAAGCATTTTTGCCCCAACACCGACTTGTACCTGAAACACTGCTTTTCTGCTTATAGACTGTAAGACGCCCCAAAATCCTTCTCCAAGGGAAGGCACAGGCTTTCAGGCATTGGCCTGCTTTGGCCTCCTTTGCCTGGCAAAGCAATAAAGCCCATTTTTTTCTCCTTCATCGAAAACTCTGTCTCTGTTTCTATCCGGCGCTGGTGGACAGAGGCCGAGTTTGGGCAACAGGCTAACCCTACTATGATGGTCTCAGTGATCCTCACCTCATGTAATCTCTCCCCTCGGATAAGGGTGGACTACAGCTTGCTTCTGCTTCAGAGAATGTGGCAGCAGTGATGTGAGGTCACTCTCTGAGGTTCCATCATCATCAAAGTAGTTTCTGTCTTGACAACAAACCCGCTCTATCATCGCTCTCACGTTGCAGGCTTTGATGAAGCAAGCAACCTTTAGGGAGAGGCTCACGGGGCAAGAAATGGGGTGGTAGAGGCTGAGCAAAGGAGTGAGAACTGAATTCTGCCAGCAATGATGTGAGCGTCGATGCCGACTGTGCCCTTTCAAGAGACTCCAGCCTGAACAGACACTTTATGACTTGGTGGACCTTCAAGTAGAGGGCCCAGTTGAGTTACACTCAGACTCCTGACCCACAGAAACTGAGGTAACAAATGTGTGCTTTTAATGCTGCCAGAGTTGTGGTAATTTGTTATGCAACAACAGGTAACTAATAAAGCTAGGGATGCCATACTGAATAAAGCCATTAATTGTTGCTCTTTCTCAGGGATTGGGTAGAGCCCACGGGGAGGAGCACACACTCTAACACAGCAGGATGAATGCTGGCTCTGAAGAGAAAGGTGAATAAACTTCAAGAACAGGGTCACAAATCCAGAACCAAACCAGGTCCTGAGCAACGAGGAAAGGATCCTGGAGATGTAGCTGCTGAGACTTGAAGGATGAGTGTGAGTCACTGAGGAGAAGGGGTGTGTGTCTTTGTCACTGAGAAGAAGGAGAGTATGTCTGCACACCCTGGGGAGGGGAGGGCTGGCAGAGGACACCACATGTGAACACACATGGAGGAGACAAGGCGAGACAAAGCTCTGCCTGGTCAACATGTCTGGGATGCTGGAACCCAGGCCAGGGTAATACAAGATGCAGTTACAGAATTACACAGAGGCCAGATCATGACAAGTGCTGTGATGCATGTTCATGATAAAGGCTTGCCTGTGGGAAAATTCTAAGGGTCATAACAAATAGGATTTTGTAGAATTATTACATGTAAGCAACATCTGCTCCAAAATAATTACTTTCAAATAATTTTTCTAATTGCCCTGATAAAGTGTAATTTTCAAACAGTTTCAAATGTAACTTTGTTACAAATATAAAATGAATATAGAGTCAAAGATTAATTGATGAGGGAACACATGCCAAAGCTTATTTAATAAGAGCCAATAAGAAAATTGGTTCAAATTTGAGAACTTTTTATGAGAATTTGAGTTAGATTTATATTCTCAACTGGACAAAACTATTTGTGTTGATGTTTACAGGAATCTCTTACTTTTGATCAGTTTTCTGTAAGTTGATCTCCTTACATGGGGATGAGACTCCTTTATTTATTTTTTTCTTATTTTTAGGGCCATACCTGCAACATACAGAATTCCCCAGGCTAGAGGCTGAACTGGAGCTGCAGCCACTGGCCTAAGCCACAGCTACTACATCTGTGACCTACACCACAGCTTGTGGCAACACTGGATCCTTAACCACTGAAGGATCAAAGCCAGGGATCCAACCCACATCTTCATGGATATTAGTCAGGTTTTTAACCCACTAAGCCACAATGGGAACTCCTACCCTTTTCTTATTTTGATTGAAACATTAAATCATTTTTATTTTTATCCCTGGTTCTCTTTTGTTGCTATTGTGATATAATGACAATCACTAACACTTATTATGCACTTATCTGTATCAAGCATTAGGGTAAACACCTTACATGCCTTATCCCTGTAAAAACCTCAAAATATTTAGAAGATATTGTTATAGTCTCTTTTAAAAATGAGAAAACTTGATGCACAAAGAGGTCATTTGCTCAAGGCCACATTGTTAATAAGCACTGGGAATAGAGGTGGATACAAGTTGACCAGTCCCACATTGATTAGTGTAAAAGCATCATGCAGTGATTGATTTCAACAGAGAGCTACAGAATTTCTACAATCTCCAGATATGGTGCTGGGCATTGGGAATACTGTGCTAAAAATGATAAATGTTACAGTCTAGAAGAATTTTTAACGTTATTTTAAATTTGAAGGAAACATTGAAAGAAATGCGAACAATAAGACAAAGTCCTGTTTGTTTTCAAGTCAACTACTGTAAACAAGCAGGACCCTGTGAGGTCTTCCCAGAGGAGAGCCCCACTCACGCCCCCCATCTGCCTTTTTATCTATAGAAAAACTGTGGTCAAAGAACCTATTTAATCAGAGAAATGAAAAAATACAGACAAAAAAAAAAGACAATGATAATAATTCAGCCATTCAACAAAGTCAACGACCTTCAGTTCTTCAAGGACTGTAGATAATATTCTGAGCCTTGTTCTTGAAGCTGTTCTGCAGGTGCTGAAGCCCCCACCAGGTGGAAGAAGTTAACTCTATGCTGCTCACAAGCACACAGACCCCAGACCAGCTGAAACCAGAAGGCTGATGACACCGACATCCATTATCTCACCACCAACAATCAGGAAAATATCCACGAGCTGATCATGCCCTACTCCTCAAACACTCTAAGACTCCTCACTACCCCTTCAAAGGGGTGCAGGTGGGGGGCTGTCCTTGAGTCACTAGCCTGCTGTGTTTGCCTCTTTGCCTGGCAATTACCACTACTTCTGTTTCCTCTAACTCTATTTGGCATCCGTGTACAGAGGTAGCTGCTATTTCAGCAACACTACCACCGTCCAATTCTCAGGGAAAGCCCAGGAAGGACCACTCAACCTCAGGATTTTGCCAGGTGAGCTCTTTAATTCTGCTCTCACCATGTTAACACTGCTTTCTTCACTCAACTTTTGTTTCCTTTCTGTATTTTTGCCACAGTCTGGCCTTCTGTTCTTCTCCACTTGGGACCATACTGTCTCTAGCATTGTACCAAGGATGTCAAATTGCTTTCTAAAATGTTCTGTGGGCTCCGTGGGAAATCATTTTTCGAAGTGTGTTTTCCTCTGAGTCACACAGATTCTACTGCCTCCAATTTGCTCTGCAATGTATTCTTTTAAGCCCCATGGTGTTGGGTTTCATTACTTTTCTCATCTTTAGCAAGGAGAGAGCTATTCAACACGCGCATTTGCCCTTGGCTTTGATCAGTGGCCACAAAAGTCTCAGGCCCAAGCTAATCCCCTTCTCTCAGCAGAATTGCGTCGCAGACTATAGGCACTTCCCAATGCCATTCCTCTGGTGAACCTCAGTTGCGCAGAGATGCTAACTTCCTTTGCCCCAGTCTGGTCCTCTGAAAATCAGTGGGATACACATTGGCTGGAAAGAGTCACTATCTTCGTATTGCATTTCAAATAGGCTGGCAAATTCTTTTTTCCCATTTTTTTAAAGTTTTATTGAAGTATAATTGATTTACAATGTTGTGATAATTTCTGCTGTACAATAAAGTGATTCAGTTACACATGTACACACAACTATTCTCTTTGAGATTCTTTCCCCATCTAGATCACCAGAGAATGTCAGGTAGAGTTCTCTGCTATACAGCAGGTCCCCATTGGTCAAGCATTCCATATACAACCAGTTCTAATCCATAAATAAGTCAAAACAGGTTCTCAGATGGTTCAGTCATAGGCAGCGTTTCAAAGGTAGCCCCAGCGGTCTCCTGACTAATACACGTTCCTGTAAGGATTGGAGAGCAGGCTGCCTTTCATCCTTGAGTTCTGTGCTGATGTGACTTCTCTTCTTTCCTTCCTATGTTCTTCACTTCCTTCCTTGGATTCTCATAATTTGGTAAAATCTCAAGGAGAGGAGTATTAGGATCAACTAATCTAAGTGAATTTTACATAGAAAGTCATGTATGCCACTATCAACCCTGACTTGTTTTAAAACTTACTTGTTAGTAATTCAGGTGCATTGAGGATTCAAGTGCTCCATTCCTGCCTTTACTGGCTGAACAGTCAACAGAGGTGGCATCCAGCATGCAGAGGATGCAGGTTTGTCAACTAAGACCTGGGGGCCCCTGTACAGATGATCCATCATCTCCCATCTTACCATGAGGCTTCGTGCTACTGATTTGTACATATATTTATGCATAATCTTGTCCTTATTATTAATTTTTAGTTTATTTTAAAGTCATATTACTATCAAAGAAACACTGCCCAGACTGCTTGTGTCTGACCTGGAAGAGAAGCCAAGGTTTTCACTGTCATTCATTTCATTCACGTGCCCAGTCACGTATCCTATGACTTGCTCAACGCTTGCTTGCTCTTGCCATTTCTCTCTATATGTCTACCTTCTGCCTCTCTGCTCTTCCTGTGACTCACAAACCTACCCTGTGTTTTCTTCATCCAGGGGAACATCACTATGCCTTACATTCTTGCTAATTTTACTGAATGCTTTTAGAGGGTAACAACTTCAGATGCTCTTTATTTTATTTATGACCTGTTGCATTTTATTCCTGTGGCATTCGATCTTTGTCATCAGTTTCTTTCTCTCTTGAAAATATGGTTTTAGCAGCTAACTTTACAAACAATGTATATCACCCGGCTATATACTGTTTAAAGATTTCTCTTTGATTCATGGAAAACATATGTTCCAAGGGCGGTAACAAGTAAGGCACAAGTCATAAACGAGTAGGGTTAGAAACAGACTGCTCATCTATCATGATCCCTGGGAAAATATTTCTGCCAGAAGTGACAGGTTGCTCTCATTCTAAACTTAGTTTAAATGTGAAGCCAAACATGCCCTCACAACATGTTTTATTTTCTCCCCAAAATCTCACCTTTGGCAAAGCACAGTAGATGCAGTCACCCTGGCATTGCTCTGGACAGAAAGATGCCTCAACATTGTTCAGAGACAAAGCAGAGGTCACATGTTTGTCTCATAGCACTGTGGCTCAAGGAAATTGGATTCTAAATTGTTTCTATGGGTGCTCTGGAAATTACAGTGTACATCAAAAGATAGGTCAGCCCCCAAGTATCCCAGGTAGACCTCAGAAAGTATGTTTGTCTTCTGAAGGCAAAAATAAATATTTTTTAAAAAGCAGTATGTTTGAGCATGGAGCAGTGATAGGTACAAACCATCCATCAGCCAATGGAGCTAAAACAGCTCTTCATCAAATAAAGAGCAGGATTATGGTTTATAAACATGCATAGTATAGATCCAGGACTAAGTTAGCTATGCAAATGTTAACATTTTATAAAAAATATATATTCCATATATTTTTAAAAGGCATACAGTTTTGTGATTTGCTCAGAATAAGATTGAAACAAAAGAACTGAGTTCTGAATTTTCATGTGAGGATTTTCCATTAAGAAATTCAATGCATAATGCCAAAGATACGTTCACATTTTGTTCTATGATGAACAATTTACATCACTTATTACTATCTAAAGAGGAGTAGTTCACAAATGTCCACATTTCCTAGAAACATTGTGAGATGATCCAATGCACCTCATCAAGTATTAAAACAATCTTTCTTGGTATACCCAACATACTGTCACTAGAGTCAAATGGTTTCATCCCTTTCCCTTCTCAATCTCTTTTTCCTCTTGCAGCAACATGTGACTGTGGACATAAAAGAGCTTACCTACCACCACCATACCCTTATAGGAACCACAGTTACCAGTGCACTTGCCATGAGAAAAGAAAACACCAATTGTCTGCAAGTGCAAACAGAATCATTCAGGGGATGTAACTATAAATTACTCTTGTTATGATAGATTTTGGTAGGAACACCTAGTTCTTAGAAAGTTAGAAAGATCAATGAGAAATGCAGATAACAGGACAGTACTAAAATTACCCACCCAAAGAATGTCTTTTTTGGGAAGCAAGAAAACAGAGAAGTTAAAACACAAAATTCTACCCTAACTTGGCAGACTCCTGTGTCTCCCAAGACACAAAGACTCAAGAACTCTGTAGGATAAGGATTTCTGGTCCAACGAATTCTTCCGGGGATTATCCACATTATTTTTGTATTCACTTATGTAGCTAGTCTAAGTCAAAATAGCAACCCAAAATATCTAAACCTCTTACAAAGAAACTTTTTCCATTGATCATAACAACTTTATTATTGTTGCTCTCTTCTATACACTGTATTTCTTACCTATCACTTTTCATAGTTATCTTATATTGCTCTTATTTACATGAACTTATGCTCATCACACTAGCATGGAGATTCTTTAAGGAGAGTATCTTTTTGGCATTTCCTATAGTTCTTAATACAAACTCACATATAGCATCTATTCAAGAACTATTTCTGGTGTTGAATATATTTTTGAAATATTTAGCTGAATGCAATAGTAGAGGTGTTAGAGCAATAGAGTTTCAAATCAGTAAAATTAGACCATAATTTGGTGATAATATCTATGTGTCAGCACTATAATAAGCAGGACCAAAAAGACAAGAAAGATAAATCTATCCCTGTAAGAATTTAATTCTAAATCTAAGAATCTGGAATCTAGAAACAGATGTGTAAATGAATAAAGCTACTGTAATTGAGACAGTTTGACATGGGAACGCAGTTGACAATTAGAAAATTGCAACACAATAGAGCACAGAAAGGAAGTCAGATATGTCACAATAGAAGCATTTCAGAGAAGAAATAACAAGTTATTTAATGAATGGGACTTGGCAACTTACTATATGATTTGAGGAAATAAAATATCCCTATAACCTAGTATACACATTAATAAATTCCAAATGGATGAAGTCTCCAGTGCTAAAGAATATTTTAAAAAATGGAATGCTTTTTATATTTCTCCAATAGAGAACTTGAAACAAACAAAAACAACAGATGGAGCTCGAAGTAAGCCTTAAATCCTACGTATGAGCACAGCTCGAAAAAGGTCCTGGAGAAAACCATCCCTTCTAGTTAGAGAATCAGGGAGGAATCCCCTGCAGGACAGACTTTTTTTGGGTTGTCCTGCTCTGCTCCCAATGAGTGGCGGCTATGAAACAGCAGCTCTTCCCCCTTTGTCTAGCTGGTACCAAACAGGGACAACAGCAACAGTCCTTACAGAGAAGATCTTTTGACTCACCCAATCTTATACCCATTCATCACCAGCCATCAAGTGGCACATCACCCCTCCCCCCAACCCATTTATTGCCATGGTGGAGACCCACTTGCGCAAGGTGGAGTGTTCAATTCTCTGACTGCCAGTGAGACCCGGTAGTGACACTACCCCTGATGCAGTGGCACCTCTGATGGCAGCTCAATCAGTCCTACAGACTCTTCTCTCTTTTTTTGCCCCACATTGGACATCTTTATGGGAATTGTGAAATACAGGGCAGAAGCTACAGGGAACTCTACCCAATATTCTGTGATGGTTTATGTGGGCAAAGAATCTGAAAAAGAATGGATGTGTGTACATGTATAAAAGACTACTTTGTTGTACTGCAGAAATTACCACAACCTTTTAAATCAACTATACTTCAATAGCAGTTAAAAAAAAAAGTCCAATTTTAAATGAACACAAAGAATGAGAACTCTGGGAAACCAGGGAGAGGGGATTGAATCATGGTGAGAAGGAAGCAGAAGAAAGGGACCTTGTACTTCTGGGTGTGAGGTCCAAGTTCACTCTTAAATTTCGTGTACATGATTCAATTGAATCCAGACAGCAAAGACATTCAGAGAAAGTACAAGATGGGGCTGAGTTAAAGACTGGATCTTGGTGGTTATGTGTGTGGAGAATACAATGACAATCCCAGGATATAATTTCAGTTTTTTAAAATATCAAGAAATAAAGCAGCTTTGGAGTTCTCTAAAAAAGACAATCAGCAAATACCAACATGTACTCAGCACAAGTGCTACGAATGTTAAGATAAATACTTTAAAACAACTCTTCTACCAATGATTCATGAAGGACAAATACTCTTGAAATAAATGGAAAGAGATCTCAATAATAAAATAAAATTTAAAAATGAAAATTTATAAATCCAAGGTAAAATGACTGGCATAAAAATTTTACCACAGTGTCCTAATAGTAGAATTAAGATGACAAAGGAAAAAGTGTACATGAAGACAGAAGAGCAGAAACCATCTAAATTGAACAAAAGAAAAAATAATGTAGAGTCTCAGGGGAAAATATCAAAACATTCACCATCGGTGGCATACAAGACCAAGATGACAAGGAGAAAGATTGGAACAGAAAAAGTATTTGAAGAAATAGAGGCTGAAACCGTCTCAATCTTGTTGCAAGACATAAATTAAAAGACTTAAAAACTAGCTAAAACTGAATATGTAAACATAACCAGACATATTAGAATATTTTTTGGTTTTTATCAGTTTGAAATAATTTTTTAAAAAGCCAGAAATAAATGATACATTACACCTAAAAGAGATGATGTATTATAAATATAAAATAATATTAAATGAGTACAGATTTCTCATGAGAAACCAAGGATGTCACAAGACGATGGAATAGCATTTTTAAAGTGCTTAAAGACAGACCTATTAACTCAGAATCTTATATCAAGGGAAAATATTCTTCAGAGATGAAACCAAAATAAAGATGATTTCAGCAGGAATAAAACTAAGGGAATTCATCAAGAGTAGATCTACTTTAAAAGAAATGCTGAAGAGAGTAATTCCTCAGTGTAAGGGAAATAAGAGAGGAACATATGGAATGTCAGGAATGAAGAAAGAGGAAAAGGGTGGAAAAATACATTATTGAGTAAAGTGTTTCTTGCTCTTTAAACTCATTAAAATATGCATTACTTAGGAAAGACAAATTATAACATTAATATAATTTTCACCAGAAATAGATGTAATACATATGATCACTATATGAAAGAAGAAGTTTAAGAAAACTATGATAGTAAGATCTTTTTATTTCACTTGAAGGAATAACATTAACTCTGAGTATAAAAGTAAAAACTCTAGAGTATATATGAGTTTAGTATTATAATCCCTATAAAACACTAAATAAAACTATAAACAGTTCTAATTTTAAACAATGGGCATAGTAAAATTAAGAAATATTCCAATAGTACAAAAAATGGAAGGAAAAGTTTAAAAGAAAATAAAAATAAGGGACAATGAAAATGCTAATAAAATGATAGACGTAATTCCAAATGCAACAATTAAGTTTAAAATTGCAACAAATAAAAGATAATGATCAGACAAAAAAAGCTAACTACATGTTCCAAAAATTCACTTGAAATATGTCTATAAAATACCCACTTGCAGTATAATGGTGTAAGTGGTTAAAATTTAAAAGATGGGAAGAGATACTTCATGCTAACAATAACCAAAGAAAGCTGGAATGGCTATATTAATACCATACAAAGAAGGCAAATGCCCATAAAGATGGACATTTAAAGTTGATGAAAGTGTTAGGTCACCAAAGAGACAAAATAGTTCTATGTTTGCACCTAACACCAGAGCTGCACAAATACACGGAAAGAAACTAACAGAAATGAAAGAGGGAAAAAAATGCACAATTATACTTGGAGTCCTCAGTACTAATCCACAGAACAGGTAGATGCAAAATCAACAAGGATATAGAAAATGAACAACATGATCAAACAATTGGACCTAAGTGATACTTATTGAACACTCCAACTTTAATTAGCCACTCAGACAAATATGTATTTTCAAGGGCATATGGAACATTTTTTTGAGATAGACCATCTCCTTGGTCAAAAAAAAAAAAATTTATAGAAAATCAAAAACATACAAAGTTTGTTTTCTGACTGTAAAAGTAGTAACCGAAAGACTGAAATATGAAAATCACAAATTAAAAATAACATATCTAAATAATCCATGAATGAAAGATGAAATTTCAAGAGAAACTCAAAAAAATTTTGTACTAGATTAAAGTAAAAACTGCTGAAAATATATGAAACTGAGAAGCTTCCACGCAGCAAAGGAATGAGAAGGCAACCTATTGAATGGAAGAAATATTTAAAAATCATCTAACTGATAAAGGGTTAATATCCAAAATACCTAAGAAACTCTTAACTCAATAGCAATAAATAAACCAATTTAAAAATGGGCAAAGGACCTGAGTTGACATTTTTCCAAAAAAGATATTCGAATGGCCAAAAGGTACACGAAAAAATGCTCAACATTACTAATCCAGGAAATGCAAATCAAAGGCACAATCAGCTATCATTTCACACCTATTAGAATGGTCATCATCAAAAAGACAAGATATAACAAGTATTAGCAAGGATGTGGAGAAAAAGGAACCCTTGTACACTGTTGGGAGAAACGTAAATTGGTAAAGCCACTTTGCAAATCATTACAGAGAATTCATAAAAAATTAGAAATTGACTAAAGCCAGCAATTCTACTTCTCGGTGTGTGTGTATTATATATTACCACTAACTTGAAAAGGTATCTTCACACCATGTTCCTTGCAGCATTGTTTACAATAGTCGAGGTATGGAATTAACCCAAATATTAACTGACAGATGTAAAAAGAAAATATGATGTGTGTGTGTATATATATATACAATGGATTATTATATATATGTATATGTATATAATGGATTATTTAATCACAAAAAAGAAAATCCTGCTATTGGCAGCAACATGGATGGATATGAGGATTTTATGCTCAGTAAATAAGACAGAGAAAGACAAATACTGAATGCTATAATTTATATGTGAATCTTAAAAAAAGAATAGTGAACTCAGAGTCATAAAGTATAAGAGTAATCCCAGGGACTCATGAGTTGAAGAAAGAGTGGCTTGACAAAAGGCGCAATTAAAAAAATACATAATGGAAAAGAAAAATTTATATGTAGACTCAAAAAAAAAAAAAAAAAAAAAGAACTCAAAACAGATTAGTGATTGCCATCTGGGAAGACAATTAGAATGGAGAAAATGGGTGATTGGGTGATATTGGTCAAAAGATACAAACTTCAGGATATAAGATGGGTAAGTTTGGAGGATCTAATGCACAGCATGGTAATGATAGTAATAATCTTGTCTATTTGAACATTACTTAGATCTTTAACTAAAATAATGCCTAACTCTGAGATAATGGATATGTTAACTAACCTAATTGTAGTAATCATTTTACAATATATATATAAAATAATCACATTGTGCACCCTAAACTTACACGATATTACATGTCAATCATGGCTCAATCGAGTTGGGAGAAAGTCTGTTTTTGCAGCGAATCTGGTGTTTATTGAGACTTTAACATTAAAAACTTATGCTATCAAAGAAAAATCAGTAATTTATGTTTAGATTAAGAAACTTGAAAAGGAAGAGCCAACCATGCATAAACCAAGCAGAAGGAAGAGAATAATGAAGAGAAGCAATCAATAAAATTGAAAACAAAAATGGAGATCAATCATTCAAATTTAATCAGATTCTTCAAAATCAGTAAACTGATAATTGACATGGACACACCTCTAGCCAGTCGGACCACATACTAAAAAGTGGAGGGGAAGACACAGTTGTGGATATTGACAAATGAGTGTTGGAATGACAGATTATTATGAAACACTCCATGCCCATAATTCAACTAAAATGAAAGAAACTGACCAATTCTTTAATAGAAACAGATTAAGACTCAGTCAAGAACAAACAATAAATAATGCTTTATCTACTGAAAAACTAAAATCATAGTTAAAAAAAAGTTCTAAAAAAGATAATGCCTCTTGCTCACATCATTTTTCTGGCGTGTTCCACCAAATATTTAAAGAAGGAATAAATTCTATATAGTCTCTTCTAGAAATGGGAAGAGGGGATTCTATTTTGAGGCTACCTAAAATATACAGAAAATGAAAGTAAAATTTTGAACCAATATACTTCTTGGACAAAGGCATGAAAATCCTCACCGAAATGTTAGCAAGACAAATCCAGTAACACGTAAGAGTAACAATATATCACAATTAAGTAGGGTTTATGAGAATGTGGGTTTTGTTCAACATTTGAAAATAAAAATAATATACTATGTTAACAGACTTACAAGAGAAAGTATATTAAAGCAATAGATAAAAAAACACAGATGTTCAAGACTCATTCTTGGTAAACTATCAGCAAACTAGACATACAAGGGCTTCTTTAAACTTACATTAAGGGACATTTACAAAACACTCATAGCATAATAACCCTTTAAGAGATTAAAGAGTGGCTGCATCTCCCCTATGATGAGTAGCTAGGCAAGAAGCTCAGCTCTTAGCACTCCTATCCAATACCATGCTGAAAATTCTACCAAATACAGTAAGAAAAATCAAAATCACTTGGATTGGAAAAAAATTAAGAATATCCCTATTTGCAGAATACACAATTGTGTATAAGGCAAGTAATCTAACAAATTTTATTTTAAATGCACAGGTGGTAAGGGATGGAAATCCTATACAATTGAACTGTGATGATCACTGTACAACTATAAATGTAATAAATTCATTGAGTAATAAAAAAACAGTGAAATAAATGTAATTAAATAAATAAATAAATGTAAATAAATAAATAAAACTAATTAAATAAAGGAAGGACAAAAAAAATCTAGTCAAAATGAGCTTTAGATTAAATAACCTCAGGTAGACACTTTGTATAGACATGCTTGTGCTAAAATTTATATGAATAAGGCCTCAATTAGCCAAAATAATTTTTTAAAAAAGAATTAAGGAGTTCCCATTGTAGTTCAATGGTTGATGAATCTGACTAGGAACCATGAGGTTGCGGGTTCCATCCCTGGCCTGGCTCAGTGGGTTAAGGATCCGGCGTTGCCAGTGAGCTGTGGTGTAGGTCACAGATGCGGCTCGGGCTCGGATCCTGCATTGCTGTGGCTGTGGTATAGGCCAGGCAGCTGTAGCTCTGATTAGACCCCTAGCCTGGGAATCTCCATATGCCGGAGGAGTGGCCCTAGAAAAGGCAAAAAGACAAAGAAAAAAAATAAAATAAAAAATAAATTTAAAAAAAGAATTAAGATGGAGTACAAACAATACCTACTTTTAAAATATAATCTAGGAGTTCCCATCGTGGCGCAGTGGTTAACGAATCCGACTAGGAACCATGAGGTTGTGGGTTCGGTCCCTGCGCTTGCTCAGTGGGTTAACGATCCGGCGTTGCCGTGAGCTGTGGTGTAGGTTGCAGACACGACTCGGATCCTGCGTTGCTGTGGCTCTGGCCTAGGCTGGTGAATACAGCTCCGATTAGACCCATAGCCTGGGAACCTCCATATGCCGCAGGAGCGGCCCAAGAAATAGCAAAAAAAAAAAAAAAAGACAAAAATAAATAAATACATAAATAAATAAATAAATAAATATAATCTAAAGCTAGAATAATTAACAAAATAGCCAAGTGAGGAATTAGCCAAATTGCCGATGAGCCAAAGCCAGATCAACACTTGTTTTTGTAAACAAAGTTTTATTGGAACAAAAAGTGATAATCTCCTGCATTTACATCCTGGCAGTGGTACTTATGATGTACAACAGAGTTTAAAGTAGTTGTGAGAATGACCTCAACTGCCAAAAGAAATATCTGCCTCTTTCAAATCTTGGGCTTATTAAACTTCAACTACTTTTGGTGAAATACATTCTTTTTTTGAAAAATTAGTTTTTTGCTTGTATATACCTCTGTGAATGCATTACATATACAAGGATGTATTATCTACAAGTTTTAATTTTGTTTGAAGAGGTGATTGTGCCTATTAAAGTTGATTAATTCTCCAACTTTTGAAAGTCTGTAAGATAAAACATACAGAAATACACTCAAACATCACCATGAAATTCCCGTGGTCACTGACACTCATTATCCTTCAGTTGGAGCAACGCATCCATGTACTTGTTCATGCTGAGGGTGATACACTCGTGTACTTAAAAACACACAAGATTTTCTCTTTACAAAAAAGGCTTTTATGTCCATATTACTTTGCAGTTTTCCTTGAAGATGCATCAGACACCATTCTATTTAGATCTATTCCATTTGAAGATTTGCCCCGTAATTTTTATATTACTAATGTACCACGATTAAACCATAACATTTTAAAGTTAGGCATGTTCATAGGTTTTAATTTAATCATTTGAACTAAAATATTGTAATAAGAATCTTTTTCTATATCTGCAATAGAATCTTAGATGTTCATTATTACATTTCAAAATTTGTGGTAATTTTTTATATAACTTTTTTATAGGACAGCTCTAGACTCCAGCAACCTGAAAGACTGTCAGTCTTCTTAGCTCTTGCCATTTTTTTCGTTCAAGTTAGCTACTAAATTTGATTATTTTTACATTATCTAGGAATCTCAAGTACATAAATGGGCTATGTATTAAATCGTGAACATTCTTTTTTCCTTTTTCTCCACTTAGTATATGATGGACTTATAGTTATTAATCCTTTGTTTTATACATTTGTGATATTCTTTCCAAGGGATTTTAACTTCATACAATCTAATATTCAGTCTTCTCCACTCTTGTAATATAATTTTCTATCTCCAATATTTCTATAATTATACTGTTTAAACCTTATCTTCTAAAAGTAGTATAGATTGTTTCAACCATATTTACCAAATGTTAGTGCTTTCCCTTTAATTTTATTTTTAAGCCTCTTTATAAGTTACATACTGGAGCATGTTGTTTATTTTACTGAAAATCATTTATATCATTTGTACATTTTCATTATCTCTTAAAATCTGACAAATGTACATTTTTCACTGTGATTCTTGTTTACAGTCTCCTTTTATTTGTTAAGTATGCTATTTGCATTTTATTTTTACAGTTTTTGGTTCATTAAATTTCCTGCCTATTATATCTTCTTCAAAGATTGCATTCACTGTTATCACAAAATGCCATTCCTTCCCTCCCCCCAACCTAATGTCGGTTTAAAGGCAGTATTTCAGATGGCCATATTCCCACTTCTGCCACATTTCTCTTATGGGTATCTTTCTGACTTCAACTTTTTTGTGACTTCTATATTTGTGTGATCTGTTAATGTCACTGAGCTAATAATATTGTTAATTCATGTTTTGATTCTTTATATTTTAATAGATTAATTGAACTCAATTACATTGGTTAATATAACTCATGTATTTGATTTTTTTTTTTTTTTTTTAGGGATGGCATATGGAAGTCTCCAGGCTAGGTCCTGAATCTGAGCTGCAGCTGCTGGCCTACGCCACAGCCATAGCAACGCCAAATCCATGTAGAATTTGCGAATTACACCTCAGCTCATGGCAACTCCAGATCTTTAATCTGATGAGCAAGGTCAGGGCTCACACCTGCAATCTCATGTATACCACTGAGTCACAGTGGGAACTCCTCTTATTCCTAAATCTTAATAGGTTTCTATTAACGGTATTTTTTTGTGTTACCTTTCCAATTATCATGCTTTTCCCACCTGTATTCATCAGATACACTCTGAAATTTTCTTCTTTGCCTCTTGTAATTTGAAATTTCTGTATATATTTTTTATTCTAGTGTTTTTCTAACTATATCGTTTAAATCTATTTTAAAATAGTATATATAAGTCCTTGCATGATCATAACTGCAAGCATAATTTTCTTCATCTCTCATCCTGCTTCCAGGTTTTGAGATAAATTTATCTAAAGTTCCAAATTTTATTCAGGATTTTTAATAGCAGCACAGGGTAATAATATACATACTTTGATTCCATTATGAATCTATAGGATGAAATAATCTAATACTTTACTGCATTACCTTCAAAAGAAATCATATCCAGCTGTATATGTTAAAGGAAAAAATTTCAATTAGAACTAGACCTAGGATAACTGAATTGAGTAAAATTTGGCATTAAGCATACTTCACTTTCTTCCACCGACTTCTCAGTGCTGGTTCTAAGCTGTGCAACATTACATCCAATATCCACATTTTCAAGTATTTTTCACTATTTTATTAAACTAGGAAATAAAAGACATTGAATATATATCAGGCACTGTGCCAAATAAAAAAATTAAAAATGGTGTTTTGTCTTAACAAAGCTACCAATTTAATGGGGCAGAAAAATAATAAAACTGGTTGCCAAATATAAGAAAATGAAGTAAGTGCTGTGATGGGTAAAATATTCAGTGCTACAAGAGCACACAAAAAGGAAAGCTATTTTATCTCTTGAAGGAAAAGATGTCAAAGAGTATTACCTTGTCTGATACTAGGGCATAATAGGCATGGATATAAAAAGAAAAATTGTGGAGATAAAAGATATAGTTGTGAAAAAGAGTAGTAGAATGACAGTTACTATGACAGATATTATAGAAAATGGGAAGCTGTAAGTTAAGAGTCCAGAATATTTAGTCTTGTTAAAGTCTTGTTAAAATTTCAGACCTTATTCTCAGAGCAATGCTGTTAATTCTAAGTCTAATATAAAGCAGAGCTTTAACATATTATTATCAATGGCAGGCAAAATTCCCTCATTTTTAAGTATGCAAAGTCTACATATACACATTGACAAAAAAAGGACAGGTTCAAGTCATGAATCAGTGACCCTAGTTAAAGCTAATACGCAGCTCAATGAAACATAAACATAACCTAGCTTTCAACAGAGCAAGTAAATCAGGTAATCTGAGTACAAGAGGGCAGTTTATGCTTTTATTTTTGATGGTGCCTAGCGTAGATAGCAATTTATTGTAACTGTGCTTCATAAGGATAATCACTGTACAGACATAACAAAAATTTTTATTAAATTGTTTTTAAGAAAATAAATCGTTTCACAAGGGTGTTGTTTTCTGACATATTTAAGTTGACAAAGAATCTTAAGGATAGTGTTCCAGCTGAGCCAAAGAAAATATAGCTATTAGTCAGCGTCTTTCTTAGTGAAAAACACAAAATTACATCTTTAATTTTGAAATGGAACTAAAGTTGAATAGGTATGTAAGGGTTATGTGGTCACATTCATAGTAAATTATGGCTGAATATAGAATTTATGAGTTTGTTCTTGGCCACGAGGGCACTATGTTTCCATGAAGCTATTGGACAAAAAATAATTTGTCTCAACCATAATACTTAATTTACAAAACTGAAGTTTACCATATCATGCATGCTTTCTACATATAGAGGTAATCAGAGTATAAACAGTTTCAGTTCTAATGATGTCTTAGCAACTCAAAATGTCTATAATGACTACCCTACCCTGGACATTATACTATCATTGCCTAGATTTTCACCCACAGATTCTAAGGGATTTGGTTTTTTACTACCTTGTCTGAAATTGATCCTAAATTTTAGTTATTTTCCCATGTTACTGGTGTGTGAGGACATGATGGTATTATTATTACACTGTAAAACGAAGGTCTTTTAAAATAACTTTTGCTAGACAACATCTGAAAGAATTAAGAGGATATAACATTTGCTATACTACTCTGCTGGATTTTCGATGGTCAAAATTGTTAGCAACTGATACGTTCTTCATAAATATGTTGAACACTAATGAATGAATGTAAACTTCTTCATACATATCAGCTTCTAGTTGATTTTTGTTTTTCAAGGTAATTGTTTCTATTAAATCACTGAAAGCAGTGAATGAGCAAATATTGAACCACTGCTTCTAGGGAAAATACAGAGTAAGGTTCCTGTGAGCCTTTGTTCACAACATTTTCATCAAATGAATAATATATAACCATTTATAGACATTGTATTTAATGTATATTGATTCATTAATACTGAGCTCAGGGCCAACAGCACTGGTAACTCAAGCTTGAATAATGCTTATTGAACACACTAGTTTTTCTCCATAAGATGTAGCAGAGCCTTCTTGTGCATGGGAAGAATAGGCACTACTTCAGCACTATTTGGGGGGCTGTTTTAAATAGTAAAATTACCCAGGGGGGGTACAGAAGTGCTTAAAAAGAGAGCCACAAAGAAAAAACACTGCCAAATGCCAATTTTTTTTTTTTTTTAGAAGTTTGAAATAAAAGGAAAGATATACCATGTTCATGGAATGCAGGATTCTATGTTAAGAGTTTTCCCCAAATTGGTCTGTAGAGCCAATGCAATTCACATTCTAGAAAGCTTTCTTTTAGTAAAAATTTAGGTAATTGCAAGACTTAAATGAAAGTGCAAAGGATCTAACCATACCAAAAATCTTAGTTTACAGGAAAAAAAAACACAAAATGTGATGGATTCACATCACCTGATTTCAGACTTTCTTTAAAACTACAATAATCAAGAGAACGTTATAATCATGAAAGGATGTATAAGTAAATGGAATAGACTCACTCATGTATAATCAAATGATTTTTACCAAAGAATCCTAGATAAATTCAGGCAAAATATCATTATACAAGTGTGATTAATCTGAAAAGATAATTTTTAAAATATATTGGAAAAATTAACCTTAAATGTAATTTTAAAATAGGCATTAATAATTTCCAGTTGTATTGAGAATGATAACTGGATAAGTACATTGTTCATCATGCAGCCCATATAATCTAATAGTTTACTTCTGAGATTCTTGCTTCAGACCTAGGCTACTTCATATTAGAGAGCACAGCTTGTATGCTTGTCAGGCCCAGAGATAATGTTGACAAACACCAGAGACTGAGATCCATTAATCCTGAAGGAAAACTTTCTGTGGGTTGAAAATACAAGTTGGGAGGCATCCAAAATTTTGTGCTCTGAGAGAATATAGGGCAAATATGTGTCTTGATACATATACAGAGGGATATATATATATATACACACATATATATAGAATTTACTTCAGCTGTATGATTACTAATTTTTAAACTTTCAAAAGTTATATGTAAGCTTAAAATAGGCAATTTTGACAGTGTTTTTTTCTGTGTCCAAATTATAGATTCTCAGAAATATAATGATTGCTGTTAAATTTAATGAGGTACCAGTTACATAATAATTCTAATTGACCAATTTGTTATAACTGTTTACGGCAGCATTAAAAGATTTACAGTTTCAACATAAGGAATTCCCTGCATTCTTGTGTTTTAATCAGTGCTACCTTTTGCTAAAATGTAACTTTTAATACTACTCTTAATAAGGCTAACATCTAGATTTAAAAGGGGGGATGTGAAAATACAGAATCTATTCTGTTTATATGGATACCTATTACCATTTCTATTACTGAAAGCATTGGATGAATGAGAAGAAAAATTGAATAAACGTGTGTCTCAAAATTTCCTAACACTGATTTTTATTGTTAGGAGCCTATTTCCCCTCACCACAAAGACTTAAAACAGTCCTTACTCTCAACTTATTTTTGCTATATAAAAGCAGTATACAAAGGCTGAATTGTTCCTAGATACATAAATGTGGGTAAGTGTAATATTAATATCTACTAGCAAAATATTCAGCAACCTATTAAAATACATCCCTAAGTGGATCATAGGAATATTTCCATTTTTAAGACATATTTGTTAAGGCTTATTTATTTCAAAATAATTCCTATCACGTCTCCAGCATTGGATGTCTTTCTAACTCCAGTTTGTATGTATGTAAGTGTGTTATCAGAACATATGGAAATGCTTTATATACTTTCTGAGGAATTATAGATAATAGATTAATTCAATGACAAATAACTCATTTTTTGAAAGTAGAAGTTCTAATTACCATTCAAACATCCACCAAATGGAGTAAACCTAAAAAACTTCTTCTCATCGATTATCTGGTGATAGAATTGTCTTGAGGTAGAATTGCTCGGCATCACACCAATTAAAACCTTCTTTGTTCTCCACCCCTCCCTTATCAGAGACCATTTAAGAGTGGTTAACAATAAGATCCTGACAAGTTGAAATGGCCTGGTCATCTAAGACCTCTTCAGTGGCCTTAGATGAAAAGGCTAACAAAATAATTATGTCCATGCCATTATTATAGAGAGCAGATATGTTGATATCATGAATTTGATGGAAAAACATTAAAACATACTATTTTTATGTTTCAAATGTTCATACAGTAATGTTAAAAGTACATGCTTTCTTCTGTCAAGACTGGAAAAAGACACATTCCCAAATATATTTTGTGCATGGTAGTCCCCAACTCCTTTGGAGAAAGTTCCCTCCTTTAATATCAGTCACCTGTAAGATTTAAAGGAATTCAAATATGGTACCCAAAATATCATGAGAGTAAGGTCCAAAGCATTTGGATTTTTCACCTCACCCACATAATTTATCTAATTAATTCAATCTTAAGGATAGAAATATCACTAGACAAAGGGAATACCAAGTTGAAAGCAACATGAACCATATTTTTAACCTTTAAAATTTAAGTATAACATACATAGAGAAAAGTGAGCAAATTTTGAAATTGTATTTAACTAGATAGCCAGCACCAGATCAAGGAAGACATGGTAGCCTGCTATTATGTGAAAATAGCATAAAAGACTTGATGAGGGAATAATCCTTGGAAAGCACCATTTTTCCTACTCTCTAATAGAAGATGAGAGGAAAAATGACACAAAGATATATTGTGTTAGAGAGAAGGAAGCAAAGATCTTGTGTCCTATGATGTTGAGTTGACCTTCCCAGCTGACAACAGGAAGCAAGTCTGCACCGTGAGTGTCAAGTGTATTGTTGCAACTTGAGGATGCATCCTCAGTGCTACAAAGAGTCTGTATTTCTAGGTTAGAAATATCCAATATCCAAGTGACAACTTATCTCAATACGACTTACGTTTTAAGTTTATTTTCTTGTTTTCTGTTTTTCTATTTTACTTCTTTAATATTTTCTATTGTTTTCCTATACAATGGAGAGAGATCTTGAACTCCAAAATAAGTTAAAGGGTTTCCTCTCAGATGTAAAATTCAAATGAGGGTACGGCATCTTTTTGCTATGTAAGATACTGAGCCCCCACTGAGAGCTGGACAGCATGGACATGGGAGGATGGGAATCCTGGCATAAGACGGTACCTTCATTCAGGGCTTAGTATACTCAGGATACACTAATGAAGCACATGACGAGAAAGGGATAACAGGGACTTCTCAATTATTTAGCCCATTTTTTTTGCCGTAAGCCTCTGCTGAAAGCATATTTACATTATTTCATTAAGGTTGTACACCAAGTGAACCATATTTGAACAAAACATACACCGTAATCATTTGTAAGATAATGGACTCTACTTCCTTCCCATTGGGAAGCTTTTCTCTCAATCTATTACTTGGTACTGCCTAAGCTGTATTTGTCATCTGCCAGTCATTCTGTTCAAATGCAAATATTAAGTGCTCTCTGAAAATTAGACGAGGTAAAACACATGGCATTGATGCTAATCTATAGCTCCTTTCTGACATTTTTGGCCTCCTGGACTAAACTCCTTCACTCCAAAAGACAGATGGACAATGACACCTCTATTCTCTTTATTACATCAGGTCTTAACCCAACATTAGTATCAATTGAATAAAAATCAATTTTAAAACTTCCCCCAAATGTCACATTATTCAAATAGATCATGCTGTCACAAAATGTACAATCTATTAAAGCAGTAAGAGTAAAACACAGATGCCCTATGTTGACATTTCACTGCAGAGCATCTCCAC
Source organism: Sus scrofa (assembly GCF_054392235.1). Classification (NCBI taxonomy): domain Eukaryota; kingdom Metazoa; phylum Chordata; class Mammalia; order Artiodactyla; family Suidae; genus Sus; species Sus scrofa. Next base: position 68,606,681 of record NC_139393.1, on the reverse strand, counting down.
TAATAAGATTCTGGCCCCAGTTCTAGTTCTAATGCACTTGTGAAACACTAGAAACCAAATATAAATCACATGTTATAAAGCAGCTCCAAGCTGTACAGCAGCATAAGAACCTACAGAAAAAGAGGCACTGGAAGAAAAAGGGGCAGAGAAATTGTGCTTCTCTTTCCCTCAAAACTAGTCAAGTATTTTTCTTTCCTTCCTCCTCATTATGTTTATTGTATTGAAGCTATAAATCTGGGAAATGAAATACCTGACTATGAATACTGTTTATGCAGTAAAGCCTCAATAGGTCTTTTATTTGGATATATATCTTACACCATTTATAACACTACCACAGTAAATGTCTCATGAGGCTGTGTGCTTGCACGTGCACACACAAGTGTTACTGACATACACCATTTTGCCTTACATTTTATGGAATATACAAGAATATGCTATTTTCCATTTTAAATGTGTTCATGACTGCATTTGACTGTTTATAGAGATTTTTTTCCATCTCATAACTATTATTTCCCTTTCAAATTCCCTATGTGAATCACTAATACTAAGTTTACTGTATCCTACAATAGGGTGATAAAAATAATCTTTTGGTGCCATAGTCCTTTGGTTTTCTTTCACCAATGAGCAAGTTTTCTATTTTGAATTAGGTTTCCTATTTTGATTAAAAGTAGACAAATACAGGAAGAAAAATTCCAGTTAAACTAATATGAAACCCATTTGCTCATTGTGGGGTAGGGAGAGCTTTTAAATGAAAAAAAAAATGTAGACAGAAAATATTATAAAGTATGAAAGCCATTTCTCAAAAACCCATAAGTTTTCATATGGTTTCTTTATTAGCTTATTAGTATTCATTTAATTATTGACATATCATTCATTTAAAGTTCCCTTCCATAATTTTTTCATATTTCCTAATTATTTAAAATTGCTAACTTTACATTTTCATTAAGTTGCATTAGAATCTCCTTTTTCACTTTTATAGAAGTTTGTTCAGAAGATAGCAAGTTAAATAGCTTCAGAAAGAAGCCAACACTTGAGCAAATTATACACTCAAAAATGCTGTATTAGAAAAGTTTAGGAGTTCCCATTGTGGCTCAGCAGTTAACAAACCTGACTGGCATCTTTGAAGACACAGGTTCAATCCCTGGCCTTGCTTAGTGGGTTAAGGATCCAGCATTGCCGTGAGCTGTGGTGTAGGTCACAGACAAAGCTTGGATCCTGCCTTGCTGTGGCCCTGACATAGCCTGGAGGCTACAGCTCCAATTGGACCCCTAGCCTGGGAACCTCCAAATGCAGCAGGTGTGGTCCTAAAAAAAGATAGAAAGCACATGAAAAAATGCTCAACATCCCGGATTATTAGAGAAATGCAAATCAATACTACCATGAGATACCACCTCACACCAGTAAGAACGGCCGTTATTAATAAGCCCACAAATAACAAGTGATGGAGAGGTTGTGGAGAAAAGGGAACCCTCCTGCACTGTTAGTGGCAATGTAAACTGGTACAGCTACTGTGGACAACAGTATGGAGGTACCTTAGAAATCTATACATAGAACTACCATATGATCCAGCAATCCCACTCTTTGGCATATATCCAGACAAAACTTTCCTTGAAAAAACACATGTACCTGCATGTTCATTGCAGCTCTATTCGCAATAGCCAAGAGCTGGAAACAACCCAAATGTCTATCAACAGATGATTGGATTAGGAGGATGTGGTATATATAGACAATGGAATACTACTCTGCCATAAAAAACAACAAAATAATGCCATTTGCAGCAACATGGATGGAACTAGAGTCTGAGTGACATAAGTCAGAAGAGAAAGACAATTACCACATGGTATCACTCATATCTGGTATCTAATATACAGCACAAATGAACCCTTCCACAGAAAAGAAAATCACAGACTTGGAGAATAGACGTGTGGTTGCCCAGGGGGAAGGGGAGGGAGTGGGGTGGTGGGGAGCTTGGGGTTAATAGATACAAACTATTGCCTTTGGAATGGATTTACAATGAGATCCTGCTGTGCAGCACTGAAAACTATGTCTAGATACTTACAAGCAGCACGACAATGGGAGAAAAAATTACGTATGTATGTGTAAGTGGGTCCCCATGCTGTACAGTGGAAAAAAAATGTGTTGGGGGAAGTAACAATAAAAAATAAATTTAAAATTAAAAAAAGCTTAGATTTTTTTTCCTCTGGAAAGGATTTAGTCTTCTATCAATATGGGTGTGTGAAGTTATGAAACATCCCTCTGGCACAGTGATTTTAAAAATACTAGACATTCACCAGTGAAAGCCACAGGACACAGTTTTTTGTTCAAAATAATGTTATTTTACTTGCTAAATTAAATGAACATCTAAATTATATTTTTCAAAAGAGCATATGGTAACTTTTCGGAGGAAGATGAGAATTTTACTTCTTTATCTGATGAGTTATTTTCCATTATTTCTAGGGAATAATGTGCTACAAAGGGGTAAGGGTTAAATTCAGCTTCCTTTCATTGTCCAAACCTTTATTAAAACTTAACGAGCCTTTTTCAATATTTACATAAAGTACTTTATTATCAAATGTTTAATGTCATGAACTAATGTCTTTTTAATATGAAAGTAGTGAAGTTTTCCCATTGACCTGTACATCATTCTGCTCACTGGTATAATTAGTAGTAATTAAACAGTATCTCCCTTAATCAATTCTTTAAAGCTAGCAGGAATCATCAATTTTACATCCTTCTCATTTAGATGAGTAATGTATATTCTGCAGAGATTTTTTTTCATTGGTCCCCTTTAGGTAAAACTATTTTTAATATATTTATGGACAATGATCCATTCACCCTGCCAATGACTAACCTAGTCAATAATGACCATCTAATACTAAATTCCCTATTACCACATAGGAAATTATTTTCAGAGTTTGAACTCTAAAGCATTTATTAAGTTTTCAATTCTCTAGATAATATTTGAGATACTGATTGGAAAGATAATTATTTTAAATCATCTTATTCTCATTTTATATTTTAGTAAAATGAGAAAATGAGAGACTAAACAAGGACAAAAAATTAAGCCATTCTGTGACAAAAAGAACTGGTACTCACTTGCCTATTTTTTTCATTTAAAAATATATCTAAATTGTTTTCATTTTAATAACTTAATGCCTTTTAAATTTTAAATATGAAGGTGTTTATCATGATAATATTCTGATGGTCATTTGGGTACATTGACTATTATTAGAATTGAGATCAGTTTTGGAAAACTGATATAATCCCCAGTAATTCTTGTTATTTCAATGACTTTGACAGGTGGAATTTAAAGTCCCAAGAATTAAACATTTAGCTTTTAATTCAGGGAAATATAAATGTCTTTAAGCAGAGAACACCTAACCTCAAGAAATCTGGTTCTGAAGTCTCATAGTTTCATGTTAATTAAATCCAACAATAAGGTAGAAATGAAGAAGGATATTATATAGTTGATTTCCTACAAAGAAAATATAAGAATGTTATGAACAGATGGGAAGAAAAAGAAAGGAACTAAATCATGTTTTCCCACAGTGGCCAAACCACCCCACTCATTTACTATGGCTTATACAGTAGATATTTTGAAATGTTGAAAACTCAGTGGGGAGTAGCAGACCCAGGAGAGGAAAGGTTACGAAGCAAAGCCTCTAGTTTAGGATGCAATGGTACCAAATCATTTAGACCTCAGTAAAATTAAATTAAAAACAAAGATGTAATGGTACAGAACATACACAGAGCCGAGAACTGCACAGAAGGTGTTGCCCAAAGACTTGTTTGGATAAGCAGGGCTTCCTCAAGACTTGAGAGCAACACATAAAACCGTGTTCTTTCTCTGGGCTGTCACAACAGCACATTAGTGTTTGTGAAGGTTAAAACAGGATTATTTCTGTCTGATTCTCAACTCAGGAATGAAGGCAGTAGATATGACATTCCAAAGAGAGTTAGATAAGCCACACTGCAGAGTTTCCAAGAAGGGGCTTAATGATTTAGAAAACCCATCTGCATTGAATTGTTGGTGATTTGGTAGGGTGTCTGAACAGAGTTTCCGGGGAGAGTGGTTATGTTTTATTTCTTCTAACACTAGAAGGTAAAAGAGTGTCCATGAGCCAGCTCTTAGTTCTTTTTTTTTTTTTTAATTATTTTTGTTTTTCCATTATAGCTGGTTTACAGTGTTCTGTCAATTTTCTACTACACAGCTCTTATTTCTAATTTCAGTTAGACTTCAACAGGATATTCCAGAAAACGTTGTTATGAATTCTAGCCCTAGTGGGAAGAAAGACTGATTGTTCATGGCAATCTGGAGGGAGAGGAACAAGCACGTTGGTTGCTCTGGCCACATCTTAGCGGGCAGGTGCAGTTGCAGTGGGTTTGCCCTGTTTTCCAGAGTCTGAGTCAAAGACTGCATGGCTGTTTTCCATCAGAGAGATCCAGGTCCCCCAAGTGAGAGCACGCATGAGAATTACCTTGGAGCCATATCAAATGGGCCACTGAGAAAGGAGATGTGTCCTGAGACACTGGTCAATTTTTTTTCTCTGAAATTTGATTTTTTTAAAAAAATTATAGTTGATTTAAAATATTCTGTCAATTTCTGCTATATAGCAAAGTGACCCAGTTATACACATACATACATTCTTTTTCTCACATCATCCTCCATCATGTTTCATCACAAATGATAATAGTTCCCTGTGCTACAAAGCAGGATCTCATTGCTTATCTACTCCAAATGCAATAGTTTCCATCTCCTAACCCCTAACCCCAAACTGCCAGTCCATCCCACTCCCCCCACTCCACTTTCACAAGTTTGTTCTCTATGTCCATGACTTTCTTTTCTGTAGGTTCATTTGTGACATATATTAGACTACAGATATAACTGATATCATATGGTAATTTGTCTTTCTCCTTCTGACTTACTTCATTTAGTATGAGAGTTTCTAGTTCCATCCATGTTTCAGCAAATGGCATTGTTTTTTTCTTTTTAATGGCTGAGTAGTATTCTATTGCATATATGTACCACATCTTAATCCATTCATCTGCTGATGGACATTTAGGTTGTTTCCATGTCTTAGCTATTGTTAATGGTGCTTCAATGAACATAGGGATGCAGCTATTTTTTTTCCAATGGAAATAAAAACAAAAATAAATCAATGGGACCTGATTGAACTTACAAGTTTCTGTATAGCAAAGGAAATCATAAAAAAGAAAAAAGACAACCTACAGAATGTGAGAAATGGGAACTGGTGAATTTCTGAAGCAGAGTTGCAAAGGCAGTGAATAACCCAGCCACTGAAAAATGCTTTGCCCAAGCCAAGGCAGAAATCCAAACAGAAACATCTCTGGAGACCCCAAGTTCTTTTTATAAGGGAAAAATTCCCACTCTCTAAGCACCTGCCAGACCCAATCATTTTAGAATAATTCCAATTAGAATGTTCAGTTACATGCATCTGTTTCTTTCTCGCTTCCATGTCATACCAGGTACTGATGATTAGTAAGATGAGAAACTTGAGTCCAAGTATTAGACAAAGAAGGAGGAAAAAAATAGGCCAGGCCATTCTAAGCGCTGGATTCAGTCTCTTTTCTACTTAATGTCACGGAAGGAGTTTTATTATCCTAGAGTGGGCATAAAACAGGACTCTTGGAGTTTTCAACTGGGGTATGGGAAATTTCCTCTGCATTTCAAATAGAACAGTGGAGGCAAAAATTGAGCCCCTCATATATTCCTTTCCTCTGGTTTGTTGAAAACATTACATGAAATATCTACTTGCCTTTGGGAGCCACCCAGACATGAAGAAAGACAGGATAAGAAGAAAGCTGATTGTGATTAAATGTTTACTCTTAAGGAAACTCAGGTTTATAATTTATAAACCTGAAGTTAATGAGGGAACTTGAAGTGATGATTATCAAAGGTTCCTACCAAGAGCAGAGATAGGAGCTTTAAAGCAAACTCAATACAGATCTAGATAGAAATGTCACATGTTCTATATGTCCAAGTTGTGTTCTGTCAACAACTTTGCTGGGCACATACTTAGAAATAATCTTAGATAGGATTATAAATTTATACCCCCTTGAGTGGTACATGATCATGCAGCTCTCACTCTGTCCCCTAAAGCTCTTAAACCTACATCAGTTTAACTGGCACACCCCTCCACCCTACCCAGAATCTCAATGTTAGTCACCAGAGAGTCACAGAATTTATTTTACACGTGTTTATGTTTAGTATCAAGTTTGTTTTACAGTTCACCAAATCATTAAGTTTTAAATCAACTCTAGAATATTAATTCCATTTTCTTTCCAATCCAATGTATTTGGAGCTGATAAAAATAAATTCTGGGGTTCCCATCGTGGTGCAGTGGAAACAGATCCAACTAGGAACCATGAGGTCATGGGTTTGATCCCCAGCCTCACTCAGTGGGTTGGGGATCTGGCATTGCCATGGGCTGTGGTGTGGGTTGAGGACACTGCGTGGATCTGGCATTGCTGTGGCTCTGGTGTAGGCTGGCTCCGACTAGACCCCTAGCCTGGAAACCTCCGTATGCCATGGGTGCAGCCCTAAAAAGACAAAAGACAAAAAAATAAATCCTAAATATGTTTTACCTTTTGCCCTAGTTTTAACTGAAAAAGGCTCATATTTTCTTTTTCATTGATATTAATTCAGTGCTCAGAAAACAATTAAATATACTTTTAACAGGTTTAATCATTGGAATGCATCAATGTTAATAAAGTATCTTAGATGACCAAAAAACACATGGAAAAGATGTTCAACATCACAAATTATTAAAAAAATTCAAACCAAAACTGCTATGAGGTACCACCTTACACCAGCCAGAATGGCCATCATCAAAAAGTCTATAATAATAAATACCGGAGAGAGAGTAGAGAAAAGGGAACCCTATTACACTGATGGTGGGAATGTAAATTGGTACAACTATAATGGAAACAGTATGGAAATGCCTCAAAACACTAAAAACAGAATTACCATTTGATCCAGCAATCCCACTCCTGGGCATCTATCCAGAGAAAACCATGACTCAAAAAGATACATGTACTCCAATGTTCATTGCAGCACTACATGCTATAGCCAAGACATGGAAACAATGTAAACATCCATTAACAGAGGAGTGGCTCAAGAAGATGTGGTACAAGTACACAATGACATATTATTCAGCCATAAAAAGCAAAGATAGAATGGCATTTACAGCAACATGCATGAACCTAGAAATGGTCATGCTAAATGAAGTTAGTCACCAACATCATATGCTATCACTTATATGCAGAATCTAAAAAAAGCCTATGATGAACTTCTTTGCAGAACACATAGTCACAGACTTTAAACAACTTTTTGGTTTCCAAAGGAGATGGGTTGGAGGGTGGGGGGATAGTCTGGGGGTTTGGGATGGAAATGCTATAAAGTTGGGTTGTGATGATTGTTGTGAAATTATAAATGCAATAAAATTCATGGGGTTAAAACATAAAATAAAGTTTTCAAAGGTTTCTCTCAAATAATAGTAATTACAGAAAGTGCTGTAGTTGTGATATAAGTGAGTCCATTGAGGAACATGGTCTAGGACGAACTTTTAGGATGCATTTCTGTGTAGGTTAGAAAGTGCCCAGTAGATTTGACTTAAACACTAGAATTGGCATTGTGTTTGCATTAAGTGACACAACCCTATTTTTTTAGTGATTGCCCAGGAATCTCCCTATAGACAAATTTTTCTTTTATCAAAAAGCTGTAATAGCAAGAAGCCTAGGTATTTAGGTATCAGAAAGGAACTTATTTCTCATTATTATTTTTCCTTTTAGATCTTTAATTTCTTCTATATTTTTCAACAAAGATTTGACAAGCAACTCATGACTTAGTAAGGTGACTATAATAGATTGGTGACACAAAAACAAACCCCCAAACAGATAACAAACCCTTTTCTTTTTATTATACCTTTTAAATAAAACCTTTGTATTTCTAGGAAATTACTTTTATGAGGCCAAGTTCATTTCGCTCATTTGCTCCACAAATGTCCCTTAACGAGAAGGTCCCTATATTCAAAGTTTCCCCTGCTAGCTTAGTCTGTAACTACAGCACTATGTAGACATTTATCTGGAATCTTGCACATAGTAGGAACTTTATTTTTTTAAATATCTGAATTGAGGTGATAAATATTAAAATATTTTTTTACAATTGGGGAAGATTTTAAACTAAGCACTGTACAGATTATCATAGTCATTACAATGTCTGTAAAGGGCAGAACAGCCCCCAATAGCCTAAGCAGGCAAAAATTCAGGCAGTGCCCGGCTTTTCCTTTCCTTCCTGTGGTATGTACACACAGCATTTAAAGAATGCACCTTGCAGAGTTCCCATCGAGGCTCAGTGGAAACGAATCAGACTGATATCCATGAAGACATAGGTTTGATCCCTGGCCTCGCTCAGTGGGTTAAGGATCTGGCATTGCCATAAGCTGTGGTGTAGGTCACAGATGTGGCTTGGATCTGGTATTGCTTTGCCTGTGGTGTAGGCCGGTGGCTACAGCTCTGATTCAATCCCTGGCCTGGGGACCTCCATGGCCATGGGTGCGGCCCAAAAAAAGACAAATACTGCACTTCGCTGTCTTCATAAAATCAAATTTCATTTTAGTTGAAATTTAAAACTATTACCAGATACTCCCTAGCAGATTTTTTTCACTTCAAATAATTTTTTGGTTTGGCTTTGAATCCTTAAGGACTTGCGTACAGAGTTAAATACCTGGAACCACCTGAGCAAGGTGATCGCTATGTGTTTTTACTTTCTCAAGGATATTAAGGAAGTTTTCGAATATGATTTTTTAGAAATAGAATACAGAAGATCAAACAGGGCAAATATGATTCTACATTAATTGGCAGGAATCCCTAATAAGCTAGGTAAATGTTTTAAGCAGTCAATCTCCTCTTTGTAAATAAATAATGAATAGATGCAAATTAGCTCCATGTTACACTTCAAAAAAGCAGAGTAAAACAGTAGCTTAGAAATTATGAGTGAAAGAGAAAAACAGTATTGTCAAGTAAACAGTGGAATTAAAATTCACTCACTGCTGCAGCAAAGTGTCTCAAACTTAAACCTATTTTTATTTTCTGGTTTTGTTATATAAAAGTATGTCTATCTGACAGAGACCTTACGAATGTTCAAGATAATAATGTGCTATCTGTAATGAACTGGAACACATGTATGGACACACAATATTCAATAGACTAAATCATTTTTTTTTTTAATGCCCACACCCACGGCATATTGAAGTTCCCAGGCCAGGGACTGAATCTGAGCCACAGCTTCAGCAATGCCAGATCCTTTGTCACACTGCAAGGGGCCAGGGATCATACTTGTACCTCCACAGCAAACTGAGCCTCTGCAGAGTATTAACCCACTGTGCCACAGTGGGAGCTCCCAGAATATACTAGCTTTGAGTGATACCATGTGCCAGGTATCACCACAAAAATAACTATACATTTCTCCGTATTTCCAGTCAACAAGTTCGGTAAGTATATTAAATCTTTTCCAAGGATATATTAAAAAATTGTAGGTCATTAAATTGTAGGCATTTTTAAAAAAGTAAAATATATACTAGTTTTGTCAATGTTGTTTGATCTGCTTTAAAGAATCATTGATTCAGGGTTTTGTTTTGTTTTTTGTGTGTGTGTGTGTGTGTTTTTTCTGTCTTTTTTTTTGTTTGTTTGTTTTCTTGTTTTGCTTCTTAGGGCCACATCTGCATCATAAATAAGTTCTCAGGCTAGGGGATGAATTGGAGCTACAGGTGCAGGTCTGCACCACAGCCACAGCAATGTCAGATCCTTAACTCACTCAGCAAGGCCAGGGATCTAACCTGTATCCTCATGGATACTAGTCAGGTTCATTACCACTGAGCCACAATGGTATGCTCACCCTAGAGGTTCTTAAAGGACACATAAAGGTATGCAAAAAAAAATTATGTAGGATTGCTCCCTTTTAAAGCCCTGGGTACTATTTTTTTTTTTTTTTTGAGGTTAGCAAGACTGAAAAACCCTTGGAATAGAACTAAAGACAACATAAACCAAGAGGTAATAGATGGAGAAGCAAAATGACAATATTGATAGAAACCAAGTATTATGAGAGTTCCAAATGCCTCAAAGCCAAGGGACCCAGCTGTGTTACTGTTGAAATAAATCTCTATGCTAATATTCCAAAATGTACTAAGAGATCTAACAGAGAAATACAGACTAGTAGCAATTGCAATAGACAACATCTGCCTGAACAACTGGTTTTTGTTCCTAAGATGGAGTGGAGAGATCATGATTATTTTATGTTTCTATATCCTTAATAAAATTGTTGTTTATATCTTTGACCAATGAAGGATACACAACATGAACGTTCATTTTATTTTTTAAGCTTATGTGTCTAGATACATACATCTGTGGAAGACAGTTATCCCCACCTAGAACCTGAAGGAATTTACGCATTTTTAGGTTAGACATTCTTCTAAGTTCACTGATTCAAATAACCACAGCTTCTACATTAAGAATCACAACTCTTGTTTGGTGTTTACACAGAAAGTATGCTTAGCTCTTATACCCCAATTAAGTGTAATTTTTTTTTTTGTCTGCCTGCACAGCCATTTTACCAATATGTTCTTTTCCTTAGGAGGTACCCCAGAGCATAAAGATGTAAAAATCAGTTAATTCCCATTTGTCCACACAAGTTGTTCCCTTTTCTAGGCAAATGAGGAGTAGTGAGGAACTTGTTCTACATTTTGTGGATCCATACGAGCTTTAACAAATGCACAGTATCTGTCATAATCCAAAAGGTTCTTCAAAGAAGCTTCCATTATTTTTGAGCATGCCTGGGGAATTAACTAGAGAATGGTGTCTGATTATTCAACTGTCAGCACTACCAACACTTACTAACTCAAGAATTAAGTCTAAGCTCTTGTATTTCCATCTGTCTATTGGATCTCCCTGTTGGGATCTGTGCTGATTGTCTTTCTGTGTCTGTGCAGGCTTATCTTCCATCCTGCTGTCTGTCCCAGGAGCCTGACATGTGTGGATTACTTTAATTGCTTCTCATGCTCTTTGGCTTCCAGTTAGATCTGCCAAGGGACAAGCCCAGTTGGATCCCAAAGGAAGGGAGAAGAGGATCATTTAATTCTTCTACCTAGTTCATTCCTTGGGAAATTACCTTGGTCTATCTGTGGCCCCTGACTACTCTTGCGACCCCTGATTTTTTTTTTTTTTGTCTTTTTGCCTTTTCTAGGGCCACTCCCACAGCATATGCAAGTTCCCAGGCTAGGGGTCTAATCAGAGCCATAGCCACTGGCCTACTCCAGAGCCACAGCAACGAGGGATCTGAGCTGCATCTGCGACCTACACCACAGCTCACAGCAACGCTGGGTCCTTATCCCACTGAGCAAGGCCAGGGATCGAACCCGCAACCTCATGGTTCTTAGTTGGATTCGTTAACCACTGCGCCACACCAGGAACTCCAAAATCCCTGACTGCTTTCAAGGTGTCTTAGCAAAGCAATCCTCTTTCTGTCTCTTCCTTTCCTCACCCTTTCAGCCTCATGGATAAATCAGTTGGGCTGCTACTTACTTGCTCTGCCTTCTTAAGGTGCAGTGTCTTTCCAAGTTTCCTTATCCCCTAGTGACATCCTTGTAATTAACCATCTTGTAGACAAACCCTACTTGCACTCTGATTTTTTCCTGTTGGGATGCTAAATGGTACAATATTCTAATTTTGATCTTTCTAAAATTAAACTCATTTCCCCCAAATCTTTCTTTTGATTTTTGCAAGTCTGTTAAGATTATCCTTTTTCTAGCTAGGTTATGAAATTTCATAAAGCCAGTAATATTACCAATTATACTACTCTAAGCATATGAATACGTATATTGCACATGCATTCTTTCATTTACCTCACAATTTATGCATTACTTGTACTGCACACATGAGGAGATCTGCTTTACAACATGATGCATGTGATCATCCAGAATGCTTTCTTAGCTTCAGTGCATTTGGTCTTTACACAGGTGAACTCCCTTTTCTTACCCTGAACAACTAGCTGTTAATTCAGTTCCATTCTACTTCTAATGCCTATTTTTATGTCCCATCACTTCCAGCCATATGTTAGAGTCCTCCATCATTTCCCACCATCCTAACTCACTCTAGTGGATCTGCCATAAAATAACCTTTCAGAGAGTCTGTATGTTTTGCCAAGTTCCAAACCCTTTAGTGACTTTTCATTGCCACCAGTATTTCCACAGTCTACAACCGTCTAACCTTTTAACAACCCTTCAACTTTTATCTTTCAGGAGTTCCCATTGTGGCACAGCAGAAATGAATCTGACTAGTATCCGTGAGGATGTGGGTTCCATCCCTGGCCTCTCTCAGTGGATTAAGGATCCAGTGTTGCCATGAGCTGCACTCTAGGTTGCAGTCATGGCTCAGATCCTATGTTGCTGTGACTGTGGCAGTGGCTATAGCTCTGATTTGATGCCAAGCCTGGGAACTTCCACATGCTGTGAGTGAGGCCCTAAAAAAAAAAAAAAAAAAAAAAAAAAAAAAACAAAGAAAAAAGAAAAATTATCTTTCATTCTTATTCCCTTCTCTTCATTTCAGTCCAAGTAGATGAGTAAAATTGTACCCAATTTTCTACATTAATTTGCTCTACTCATATTTTGTCCTACACTGGGAGAGTTTTTCCTTAGAAATTAGTAAAATACTCCCCCATCTGCGAAGGCCCAAACAAATCCCACTGTAGGTTTCTTCTGAAGAAAATAACTTTGCTCTCTAAACTTCCACACCATTTCCACACGTCTCCATTCTCTTTATAACATCATGTCATGCTTCTATTGTAGCTTCTGGATACAAGTTTTGTATGCCCATTATATAGCATACATTTTAGATCCTTTAGCTAAAGGAATGTGTCTTATTTGTGATTGCAACTTTAGGGAGGTCATTGAAACTTGATTGACTCAAAGACTTAGGCTCAAAGAAGATGGCATGTGCAATTTTTTTAAAGAAGATCAGCTCAGTAGTATATTAACAGTAATATTTCTTTCACAGTTTTAATCATTGCTATTCACTGCATTATCAAATCCTACTTTCCACCTTGTAACAACATTTTAGGTGGATTGTGTAACTTTAAGGTAACCTCTAGCAGTGAAATATAGTCCAGAGAAATTAGTAGAACAGTAATATTTATCTAAATACTACAAGTATAAATACATATGTGTATAGGTCTACATGTATAAATGCTTGTCTATATGTGTATTTATAGGTGTATAGTAACACCTACGAGAGATCCGTAATTCTTCAGCATCAAAAGAAACAGAAAGAAGACCTTAAGTTTTTATTTTAATGCTGTAAAATCTATTTTTAATATGTTGATAGATACATACTAAAATCTCATTGCAACATACAGGGACCTTCTTTCTCACACATTTGCATTTTTATAACATAATTACATTCAATTAACTGAAACTATAGTGTATTCAAATGTTCATCTCGTGCCTTTACAAATAAAATTACCATCTTCAAAATACAGGTCTTGTTCTTTTCCTTCAAAAAAAATTACAAACTATATCGTCACAGAGTCCAGCCCTATCATTAATGCTTTCCCAGGCTTGAGTGCTGCCGCAAATCAGTGGTTGCTTAATGATTCAAGTTACTAAAATTTTATCTCTTCTGATAAGACATAATACTAAAGAAGATAACCACATTGGCAAGATTTTTTTCCTCTTGACTCCAACAGCTCAGTTTTAGATAATTACATTAAAAATGTTTGATGTTCTCTTTGATTCTAACTACATTTACCCTTGCTCTGTGTTATGAGTAACACAGTGCTATAGATGGAACCAGTTTCCTTTGGGTAACATGATTTAAAGATGAGTCAGAATAAATACACCTAATTGGGGATACAAGTGGTCACTTAGGTATCTGCAGTTGAGCACACTTTGCTCTCTACATTGGAGCTTCATGAAAATCTGGCTTTAAATTTTCCCCTGCCACACTACTTAAAGAAAATAAATACTGTGTTTCAGGGTCTTATATTCTAGCATAGTGCCTGGTACACATATCTATTTCTTCCTTCCATTCCTTGTACAAAAATGCATTTTATAAATTGGGTCCAGAAATGCTAGCTTGTTCCCATGGTCATGTAGGAAAAAGACAGTGGGGTGGGATTCTGAAGTCCAGTCTTCTGCATGTTCCATACTACCTTCAAGATTGGTCCAGCGAAACAAAAAAGGCAGCTGCTATGAAGCACAGAAGCAACTCAGACATACCCAGTGGTGGGCTGGTAAATGAGACTGAAAAACCTGTTAAGTTGTAGCATTTAAAGATTTCATGGTGTAACTATTCCCACCATTACTGATTCCAGGCTACCAAGCTGAGGTCACTGACTGCAGACTTGGGAGCTAGTGTGCATAGTTGGCATCTGCCAACTGGTAAGAGTCAGCTCCTGCACACCACTGGATAGTCCAATGGAGAAATATAATACCACTAAGGAAATCAAACTGCAAATGCTATCTACCACCCAACTGGTGAGTACTGAAAGGTAGGTGTGAAGCAGACATGGGAATTGCTGCCCAAATATCACCAGCCATTACTAGTCAGCTATGGACTTTTGGCAAAGCAATTACTCATTTTAAAACTGAGCCATTTGAGTAGATTAATCAATTCATAATATAAAACTATTTTCACCAGAAAGTGGTACCAAGAAGTCTGAGATTACATTAGGAGACAAAGCTAACTCACCAAGGAAGAGGGTAACCCTCTTGCTGGAGATGAGAGTGCATTTTTAGATGTCGAAAAAAATTCTGAGGAAATGTAGTGGGTCTTTCAATTTTGGACTCTGGTATACAAATTCACATTCACAGGTGTATATATTCACTGAATACTTTATTCACTCAGTAATAATTGAGCAACTACCATGCAACTATATTGTTCCAGAGACTGGATACATATGAGTAACCCAAAAAGATTAAATGTCCTGCCACAAGAGGCTTACATTCCATTAAGGAAAGACAAATCACTGAACCAAATTGCACCTATAAGTTTTCTATCTTCTTAGGGATTTAAAAGTCAAGTTTTCAAAGCCCAAGCTATTATTTCAAAAGGAACAGATAGAAGAAATGTACTTTACTGTAGCCAGTACCCACACGTAGCTCATTTATATTGTCAAAACCTAGAAGTCACTGATTACAAAAATATTTGAATGCCTATCATATGTAAGCAATATTCTAGGAAATAGGCAAATTGTTGTTTCCAAGTAAGTTATCCTCCCTTACCATAAGAGAGTTATATTCTAATGGAGGAGGGAAACAAATGAAGTTATTAGATAATACATTACATAACTTCGGCTACTGATATGTACAATTCTACACTGTACCATTTCCACTGTCGGTGGGAATGTAAATTGGTACAACCACTATGGAACAACAGTATGGAGGTTCCTCAAGAAACTAAAAATAGAACTACCACATGGACCCAGCAATCTCACTCCTGGATATATATCTGGAGAAAACCCTAATTTGAAAAGACTCATGTTCCTCAGCGTTTATTGCAGCACTGTTCGCAATAGCCAAGACATGGAAACAACCTAAAAGGCTAACAACAGATGAATGGATAAAGAAAATGTAGCACATAGAAACACTGGAATATTACTCAGCCTAAAAAGGAATGAAATAATGCCATTTGCAGCAACATTGGTGGACCTAGAGATTATCCTACTAAAGTGAAGTAGTCAGACAAACATCATACAATATCACATATGCGGAATCTAAAGGATGTAAATGAACTTATTTGCAGACTAGAAACAGACTCAGACTTTGAAAACAAACTTATGGGGACCAAAGGGGACCAGGTTGGTGTTGGGGGGGATGGACTGGGGGTTTGAGACTGGCATATGAACACTGGTATAGGCAATGATTGGCCAACAGGTACCTACTATATAGCACAGGGAACTCCATCCAATATTCTGCAATAACCTTTGTGAGAAAAGAATGAAAAAGAATGAAAAAGAATGAATGTGTGTGTATATAAACACCTGAATCACTTTGTTGTACCGCAGAAGTTATCACCAAAATTATCACAACACTGTAAATCAGCTATATTTCAATAAAACTTTTCAAAAAATGCATAGTGTAACCATGACTAGATGACAACTTAGACTAAAACGGTCAATGAAAGAGTCCCTGAAGATATGGACTAGAAAAGAACTCTGAAAACACTACCTCTCAGTGCACATAATAATCGCAATAACTCTTCCTGCCTCCACTTCACATTTCCAAGGGCTTGAACCTCCTTTCCGTTAGCACCATGGAAAGATTAGGAACAAGGCATCCCCGGCTGAGGAAACCAAGTGCACATGATCTGGAGTTCGAAAGAGCCTCAAGTATTCTGGGTAGAGAGAGTCGGTGCATATAGCTTAAGACGACAGATGATAATGCAACTCAGTATATGAGAAAGGCAGAAAGTATCACAGAAACTCATTCTGAATAGCCTCATAGGCTTTGCAAGATCATTTGGAGTCTAATTCCTAAATGGAAGCACTTGGGCATTTTGAGGAGGAGAGGGACCCTGTTCATAAAGTTTTATCTGTTTATAAAGTTCATAAAGCTATCTGTTTATAAAGTTTTTAAAGTTTATCTGTTTAGAGAGTTTTGGGTTTTTTTTGAAAAAGGTCATGTTGAGAACTGCTGCAGCCCTTGTGACAGATGGCAATTGGGCCTAGGGTAGGAAAAGACTTGCAGATAAGCAGGAAGGTGCCAGGTATGACTTAGAGCTAAAGACCCTTTCCGGCTCAGTCCTTGAGCCATGGGATCACAGCAGTCTTCTGACTGCTCTGAAGAAGTCGCTTATCTATGCCATGAGGTGCTGTGTCCTATAGGCCCACCTCATTTTCCTCAGAGTAGAAATCCAGTATTTTTTTATTCGTGTGGTGTCTACTTTCACTAGAATACACATTCTGTGAGACCAGGGACCTTGTCTGGCCCATTCAGTTATATCTATTCTACACAAAACACTGCCTGAGACATAGTAAGTACTCACTAAGTAAACAAATGAGTGAGTGAATTAATGACCATAACTTCTACCCAAGGGTTCTCATTCTACACCATGGGTCACATGGGACAATTCACAAGTTCCTATTCCACAAGAAAGCTCTTGAAGTAAACGTAGCCAGACCTACTGGTTTTCTCTTCTCTAGACTACTCCTGTTTTCTTAAAGTATTCCTCTTACATACTTTAGTTTCTAAAATACTTAAGTTGATTTTACAATTTTGATTTATACAATGCAGTTATTAAGTGGACTTGTATATACACAAAGGTATATAAATTAGATATGATTATTAATAGCTACTTCTGACTTTGCTTATGTTCTTTTCCACTACTGCTCTTCTTTGCTAAGTCCTAATTGGCTGATTTTAAGTATTACCCATCTTATATCACTTTAAGGGTTCAGATTTATCTTTTATTTATGTTCTACTATCATAGGCAATTTTTATTCCTGCAAACTGGTCAAACTAATCCTCCCACTGAGCAGGAGGTAATTATCTACAATGATAGGACTCAGTGGTAGAGATTTCTACTTGACACCCATGAACTTTTATTCTTTGGCAATGAAAAGTTGACCTCCTCTGAGGTTTTACTAGCTAGCTCTTTTCTATGGCTGTTTGCCCATGTGGCTGTCCAGGCCAATTAGATGCAAGTAGAAGCGCGAGAGGTCAGAGGCAGCTTAAAGCAAACTTTACTGTGTTGGAAGGAGTGACCTTTAATGCACCTGCCTACTACTTGGAATGTGGACGTGGTATTACCCCGCAAGAACCTCTGTGGCTATCTTGAACCTGCACATTTTGTCACTTAAGATAGTAGGATATAAAATTGAATTGTGGTTCCCACAACCAGGAGACACTGTAACAGCTCAAGTGTTAACCTTCCACTTCTTTAAATGAGAGAGAGAAATTGCAGGCTTCTTTACTCTTCTAGTGTTTGGAGTTTTCTTTTGGATGCAGATGAACCTAATCCGAAATTATGAAGAATTCAGTTTATTTCTACGTTTCTATTTGACATGGTCATTCCTTGAGACTTATTAAAAGTTATTAGACCAGTTCACTTAAAAAAAAGTTCCATTTCAGACCACTGTTTAATATATCACTTCACTTGCATCACTTCATATCCATACAGCCCTATTGAGTGAAGCTTTGTCATTTCATCAACACCATATTTGCTGATATTTTATGAGGGATTGTCATGATGTTATCATGGAGCATTATCAAAATATTTAAGCACATATTACATGAAACAAAGAAGATACTAAGGAGAATCCTAAATATAGTCATTATACTTTAAAGCATTACCATATTTTACAGATTTCAATTATTTTAACTTGTATTTTTAATCTAAAGCCCACTTTGGGGAAGACATTTGTTTTCATACATGCAGTATGAACATTTCCCCCCCCCCCAACCATGAAAATGACCTGCCATCTACCATCATAAAGTTAATCTGGCTTTATTTTTTCAATTAGTTTAAATTATCTCCTCACTTAGCAGGACCTAGAAAAATCTGAAAATCCACTTATATCAAGTCAGCCAAAACTTTGTACATGCATTATTTTAATACATTTTATATATTTCATCTGTAGTTATGTTTTTGACAAATAACGCTAAGTTGCAGTTGTCTTCCTGTATCAGAAGTGATCACGGTGAAATAGCAAGAACGAAACCACAGCGGTGAGGGTCACGTGAGCTACCGTGATGACCCTTTCCACGGCACTGCCCACAGCCTGCAGGGATGCTATGCCAGGGTCTTCAAATTGACCCTCTCTCTGTGGATGCAAAGGTGAGATGGATGCAAACGCTGCCCAAGACCCACGGTGTCAAGAACATTGTCCTCTGAGGACCTTTACGCACGTTCACTGGCAGCTGTCAGCTGTGAGCACAATTTTAAGTTTCATTAATGGGAGCGTCTTGCCAACTAATCTCATTTACTTGAAGGCTAATATTAAAATGGGCATATGGTCGTCGCCCTATGATGAGTGACACCCTGCCTAAAACCCAAACTATGAACCCAAGTACACAGACGTAAGCGCAAAAAGCCACACGTTTGCTGTATACACACGCATATGCACCTGTGTTAAATGGTTTTCTCGCTCCGTTTCATTGGTTGGGCATAGCAGTGAGTTCCTGTAAATTAGGTGTTGGAGGTTACTCTGTAGTTTATAATCTGATCATTTGCCAGACGAAAAATATAGGATATATTGCTACTAACAAATGCAGAAGTGTTATCCATTGACCTTTATCACCACATATTTGCATGTTAGTTATTGATCTTTTCTTTAAAGTATGCAATCATATCCAATATGATTTTTTGTTAACCAAAACAATTTATCATGTATTACAGCTACTAGGCGAGTTATTTTTATTAGAACCTAAGGGAGATAAATGGGTAACATTTCCACTATGCAACGTTTTTGCTATGCATGTAATTTCCATAGCTCTTACTTTGTTCAATTTGCATCAGATGTTGACAAAACAGAATTAAAATAACCACCACAAAGTCCTGAATTGCTCACTTTGCTCTGTACTCTCCACCGTTACTTCACATTCTGTCACTACCTTAAATATCCTAAAACATTGCATTTGTCATATCTCTATACTGTTCTGAATTTTTTTAATGTTCTTCTACTATTCAGACCAGTTCTAGCAGGCCAACTCAATACTCATCTAGAGAAAAAGTAACCCAAAACTATCAGGATAAGCACACAAAAAGAATTCTTAGCCAGCTGTGACTTCTGCTCATATGGACCCAGCAGCAATCACACAGAAATGATGGAAGGGGCAAGTCTTTGTGGTTTGAGAGATACTGAACACAGATACCCTTTGGTTAATCAGACCCCTTTTTATTGGCCTCTGTAACATTGGTTTAGGAGCTCCCATCGTGGCTCAGTGGTTAACGAATCCGACTAGGAACTGTGAGGTTGCGGGTTTGATCCCTGGCTGTGCTCAGTGGGTTAAGGATCTGGCGTTACCATGATCTGTGGTGTAGCTCGCAGACGCGGCTTGGATCTGGCATTGCTGTGGCTGCGGTGTAGGCCAGAGGCTACATCTCTGATTAGACCCACAGCCTGGGAACCTCCATAAGCTGTGGGTGTGACCTTAGAATAGACAAAGACCAAAAAAAACTAACAAACATTGGTTTAAAGCAAGCTAATGTTTATTAGCATTTACCCATCTCATGCAACTTCAACTTTAGGAGCTCTGTCATAGTTCTCCAATAGGTGAAAGGCTGGCAAAGGCAGCCTTCCATTGTTTGGTGTGGCAAAATCATCCTTAGCAGCACTAAGTTTTCTTCCCAGAATCCCCACCTCATTGCCCCATCTTCAGTCACTGCTTTGTTCCCTTTTGTAAATTAAAATCCCATTCTTCTCTCCAATTCTCCCAGTAAATATGGAAACAATATTTTGTAATTAAAAGTTTCTACTGAGCTCATTACATACATTTTTTGTTTCATTTCATCCGACCACAGCCCTATGTAGGAGGTAGTATCACCTTTTTACAGATCAAAAGACTGAGACAGAGGAGGTTAAATAACTCATTCAAGGCCACGATGTGGACGCAGGATGGGAAAGTAGCCTATGCGAAGTGCTAGCTCCTGTAGCCAGGGGCTTACTGTTTATAATCAGGTTTCTGTCACCTGTCTGAACTTTCATACACTGTCTGCTGGCAGACCAGCAAGACACCAAGCTTAACTTGCTGGTACACCACCTGTTTTCCCGAATATTCTTAGTAAAACCTCCCAAATCCCCCAGCCTATGGCTCTGAAAACACTGTTTTCCTATAAACACTGCTCTATTTCCTGTCCTATCAACCTCCCAAGGCATCCCCAAGTATGTACCCTGAGACCCCCTGCATGTCATATTACACAGTGTGAGCTTGCTTGAGTTGTCTAGGAGATTTGACTCAGTCTGGCAGTTTGCCTCTTACCTGAGTTCCCAACATCCTGATAACCCACTGCTTCTCTTTCAGTGTTATCTAACATGTTTATGAGGCTTGTCTCTCCATTTAGATTATAAATGTATTAGCAGTATCATATAACTGCATCCTCATAGCACCTATCCAAGGAGAATACATACATTGAACAATCCAGATTTTAAAAAATGGATGAACATTGCTTGCACATTATAAACACTAGTTTCTTACCAAATGATAAAACGTTCAATTGAGTGTTAAGAAATCTTCATTAGAAAGAGGCTAGTATTCTGTTACATTGTAATTATAAGATAAAACAAAAATGACTTTCTGAATGAAAATAGCAGTATATGGGAGTTCCTTCTATGGTTCAGTGGGTTAAGAATCTGACATAGTATCTGCGAAGATGTGGGTGGGTTCCATCTCTGGCCTCGCTCAGTGGGTTAAGGATGTGGCAGTGCCATGGCTGTGACATAGACCTTAGCTGCAGCTCCAATTCTACCTGGGAACTTCCATATGCTGCAGCTGTAGCCATAAAATAGAAAAAAAAAAAAAGAAGCAATATATGTCACCATTCATCACTCACCAGCTTATCTGACTTAAAATGAAGCCATGTTATGTGTTTATGACTGCCCTCTATGTATCATGCACATTACAACATTACAATATATATATGAAGAGTACTGTGTAATGGTTCATAGACCATCTTGTATTAAATACTATTATTTTATTTGCTATTGAAATGCAATTTACATTTGGAATATGTAAATCAATATATTAACAGCAGTACAAGTAGTATAAAAAACTGTATGTTAGTGTCACCAAACGTAGCATATTGTAACATGAGTTACAGTTCAACTATTAAGTGGCTACTTGATCTTAGATGTTTATGTTTAACTCATTTAAGTCTTAATTTCTTCATAGTATCTATCAAACAATACCTTCCTCATGGGGTCCTGAGGAAGCATAACTAAGGTTTTACAGACATGCACATTCATGCAACTAAGTGGTTTATAAGCTGCAAATATTCAACATGTTAATTAACAGTAACTCTGGAAAAGAGAGGTCTTCGTTTTATTTTCAGATTAGATTTATGATAAAGTAAAATTAAGTCACAGTATGACTTAGATGATGTACTCTAATTGTTTCATTTTGCATGATGCCATGCACACATCTAAGTACACTGCCCGTCTTTGAATAACCCCACACTGGACGAACGCTGTCCTTGTGGGAGAATCATGATTCAGAATGACAAAAAATAGCAGAAAAATATTCACATCACATCAACATCACTGAGAATGAATTTTACCACAGACAACTCGGAGAATTTTGTCTAAGTGGTTAATGAAAAGATTAGAGCTGGTGTACTGAATCTTTTGTAATGAAGATGAACTAATTTGAAAAATCAATGTTGAAAACCACTGCTAAAATGTTGAAAAACATTACTCTGTATCCAACCATAATAAACTAACAGAAAAATTGACACATTTAAAAGGAAAACATGTTTTCACAGTCAGAGACAAGAATTCAAAGACAGAACTCTGTACTGTTTCTAGGTTCACCTTGGGATTGTTAGCTAAGCCGATTGTTTCTACCTGTGAAAAGCTGACCCTCCAACATTCACTTTTCCAGGAAATATTAACAAACTGCAGTAAGTTCTTCCACCTCCTTCCACTGCAGCAGTAATACTGGCAGGATGGATGGTCAAGGTAAAGGGTATGGTTTATCGGCAAATGACACACTGACATCTTTATACTTGACACCCGAAAAGGAACAGTCAAGGACAAGCAACTAGGCTTCTTCCTTCTATCACCACTTATTTAGAACATCTTCCACTGACACAGCAGACACATTATCCGAATGAACAAGTTCAATGAATATTTACTAGAGACTGACTCTCATTTTAAGTGAAGAAAGAGAAAGACAAATACCATATGCTACCACTTATATCTGGAATCTAATATATGGCACAGATGAACCTTTCCACAGAAAAGAAACTCACGGACTTGGAGAAATTTGTGGTTGCTGAGGGGGAGGGGGAGAGAGTGGGATGGACTGGGAGTCTGGAGTTAGTAGATGCAAACTATTGCATTCGGAGTGGATAAGCAATGAGATCCTGCTGTAGAGCACAAGGATCTGTATCTAGTCACTTGTGATGGAACATGATGGAGGATAATGTGAGAAAAAGAATGTATTTCTGTGTGTGTGTGTGTGTCTGTGTGACTGGATCACTTGGCTGTACAGTAGAAACTGACAGAACACTGTAAACTAATGATAATGGAAAAAATAAAAATTAAAAAGAAAAAAAATAAAACGAATGACACCTTTTAAACATAATTTTCCTCAGTTAGTTCTTGGTAATGTGTGGAGTAACATGTCCTACAAAATACTTCCAGCCACTCAAGAGGAAAAGGCATTCTTCTTTCCAACTGCTACTTCACATACTCATCTTTATTTCAGAATTGGTGGTGTAATGACACATAATGCAATTGTTTTTAGGACTAATTTACTATACTTTTACTACAAATGGAGCATACTTCTCACCTCTGTACTGAAAAGAAATTACAGAACAGAGGGCCCATTATCTTCATAAGGATGTTTTAAAACAAATGTCCAGTAAGACCATCACCAAAAATGTATTAGAACCCAAGCAAAAAAAAAATTTGATCCAAACAAGTGAAAAAAAGAAAAATGATCTTGATTACATATCCTCAAAGCCACTTTTGTGAGGCTAGAAATCTACTGACTTTGTAGATTTGATGTGGTACTAACACATTATTTCTACAGAAAGTAATAGTCAAAAATCTTTTAGGTTATATAATATATGCAGTATTTAAGATGATAGATTTGTACCTATATTAAAACTTAGTTATCAAAACAGAAAATTTACATCATTGACTGAAAATATTCATGTGATTTAAATTCAGAAGTACTATCTCTACTTATGAAGAAACAGATTCAGCCATGTTTGACTCATTCACTCATTCAATCATCACCAGAATTTGGAACCTACTACAAACAAAGTGGGCCACAGCCTGGTGTCAGGAATGTAAACAGACAAAGTTCCTACTCTGAACTGATTCTTGAAGAATCTGGGGTTAGGGAGCCAGACAGAGAAGTACAAGAGGAGATAATCTCTTTTCGTTTGCAGTGTTTAAGTAGGGAGTGCCCATTGCAGCTCAGCAGTAACAAATGTGATTAGTGTCCATGAAGATGCAGGTTCGATCCCTGATCCCTGGTCTTTCTCAGTGGGTTAAGGATCCAGTCTTGCTGTGAGCTGTGGTGTAGGCCAGCAGCTACAGCTCTGATTTGACTCCTAGCCTGGCAATTTCCATATGCCACAGGTGCAGCCCTAAAAAGGCAACAACAACAAAATACATCAGGAAGGCTAAGGAAGCTATTTCACATGGGGGGGAGGAAGCAATAGACAATCTATCTTTTAGCAGAGACCTCAGTGAAATGATGGTGAACCACTTATCCATTTGGAGAGATGAAATTCCCAAAAGAGGGTGGTAACTTGAGAGACTCAGTGGCAGGAGTTAGTCCTGGAAGAATGATTTTGTGTTTAGACAAACAGGTGTCCAAGAAGCACCTGAAAAGGAAACTGAGCAGAATTTTATTGCATATTGCCATTCAGGTTAAGTTATTTTTCCAATTACACAGTAGTATCTCAGCTTTACAAGGAAATCTTCTGCGTAAATGCATTGTGTGAGTGGCTTAGGAGTCCATAAAATGAAAACAAAACACTCAATTCCAGTGTTCCCTATTTTAGAGTCTGAGGAAAGTGAAACACAAACCAATTTTGTAAAAAAGGTCTTGAGGCCAAACTAGACCATAAAAACTTGAGTTGCTGAGAATTTGTTGAAATCTTAGGAAATACATCGAGTTTTCTTTCATAGGTTGGTATTTAAATAAAATGGACTAGAGTCCGTATTCTACAAAGAACTGGTCTAGGTTAACTGATGATTGGGTAACATTTATGATATTTCATTGAGCCATTTCCCTCAAAGTCAAATGTCAATACAAAATGCAATTCAGCAAAATTCACTATTCTGGATGAATTATCTATACAAATTCTTTCCCCAACCTTGTGGTCAATAATGAGCAGTAGGGAGGTTCAAGTTAAACTAGTTCTTGGAGTTTAAACAAGAAACTGTAAACTTTCAGAGTCCACTCCTGGGAATGTTAGTAACTATCAAGAACTCTGATCTGCCTGACGCGTAGTCAGATCCAAAGTGCATTCTTCCAGCCTGACCTTCCTTGACCCTCTGTGCTTCATTCTACAAAGTTAGCCTGGCTTTCTTTTTGACATAATTCTCACTTTCTCACTCTATAATTCACACCATCATGTCCATTCTCTTTGCTGGATTCTTCTCTTTCACCAACCCCAACTTTTAGAGACCAAAAAAAGTCAGGTCCTGGGCACTTTCTCTTTATGTTCTTTCACTAAGAACACAGATCTACTCTCAAGGCTTTTAAAACCATGTATGGATTGTCAAATTTATGCCTGGAATCCTGATTTCAATTAACTCCACACTCCTGAATCTTACTTTCTACTACTCTACTAGGATACGTAAAATTTACCTTATTCAAAATTAATTTATAAATTATCTTTTCCTATCACACCAATCCATCTATCTGCCAGGCTTCTTCATAGTGGAAAATGAGATCATCCACAAAACCAGTCAAAATGAAAACATGAACTCCACACTGATGCCTCTAACTCTCCCCTGCTGTGCTCATTGTATTCATTCTATGTTATCAACTTCATGGATCCATTAATTTTTGCCAGTTTCCACTGACATCAATCTAGGTCAATGGATCCTCACCTATTTCCTTAATTATTGCAATAGGCTCTTAAGCAGTCTGGATGGTTTTACTTTGGTTTCTCTTTATCACATCTTGGAAATCAATTTCCTACACATCACTCTAAATTTCAGTGGCGAGATTGCTCTTTCCAAGTTGCATCTGCAAATAGATGTTAGGGACATGGATCATCTGACAAACTTTCAGCCTTAATACAAAAGGCAAACAGAGATGAGAAAGAACAAAACGTGGCTTTTGCAAAAAAATATATGGCTGAGCAATGACTGAGAAATATTTCGAGAGAGGCAAAAAGGACAGGTGGCAGTGGGGAGGGAAGGAATGGGGGTTTGGGCCTGACATATGCACACTGAGGTATATGGAATGACATGCCAACAGGGACCTGCTGTGTAACTCCCGTAACTCCACCCAATATTCTGTGATCATATATATACGGGAAAGGAATCTGAAAGAAAATGTGTGTATACGTACAGCTGAACCACTTTGTTGTGCAGAAGTTATCACAACCTTGTAAATCAACTATATCTCAATAAAATTTTAAAAATGAAAAAAAAAAAAAGACTCTTAAGGCCCTAATACAGCTTACAGGATTTTGAATATACATAAAGGCACAAAGGTAGCAGGCTATCATGTAAAGATAGTAATGCTCTCAATAAAAGCCTAATGTTCAGGATACTTGCTGTAGCCTAAGAGCTTATGGTCTTGTGTTTACTCTTTGTGCATGCCACATGGTTTGTCTCATAGGTGAATAGTGTAAATCCTACTCAAGTTTCTAGTTTGACATACCCCTTAAAGAGATCAATAGCAGTTTGAGTGGGACTAGATACAGATTTGGGATAACCTTTTCTATAACATGAAATTACTTCTTGAAGTTTATTTCAAAGATGAGATCATTTAAGACTGCCTTAGAAGTTAAGGATGTTCATTAGGAAAAATGAAGAAAATTGTGCTAAAGATCTTAGGAAAGGACTATTAAAAGGCTGGAATAAAAGCAGCAAATCATAGATCCATTAAATTGAGAATCAAATTCTGAGCATGGTGATTCAGAGAGAGAACATGTTAGAAACAGTCTGCTAAAAGAATGGCTATGTGTCTATGTATAACTGAGTTGCTTTGTTATATAGCAGAAATCATCACAACGCTGTAAATCAACTGTACTTCAACAAAACTTTAAAAAAAAGTCTATGAGGTGAGGTCATTTAAAATCAGTTAGATGCTGTCCTGAGAAAAGCTGGATTGAGAGGCAAGTGTGACAGGAAGGCATGATGAGTTGAATGGACTTCTGATTTTTGTACTCTTTTCTTGGCTGTAAGGGCTTCTGTTGTAAAGCACTGGAGTTCAGCAAGTATTAGCTGCCAAGATGAAATTGGTTCTTCAGAAGCTAGAAAATATGTGGCTGCAAATTCTATATTGAAACTGAGTGGCTGCTTAATTGTTTTTCCTAATGTGATTAACATATCTCTGCCTCTAGATGAAAGAGGTACAGCAACTTCAAAGAAATATATACACATTCCATATCCAAGTGACAACTTGAAAACTCACTTGTTACTTGTTTTCCGAATGTTAAAGGACATGTTTCAAGCCTTTCAATAAAATCGATATAGTCACAGACACTCAGAAAAGCCAAATGCACTATTTTCAAACCACGTTCCAAAGGGGAGCTACAGCATCCATTTTTCTCTCAAGATGCACTTCAGTGTTATATTCCCCTTATCTATCCCCTCAACTACTCATCCTATGAAATATTTCAGCTCTGAAATCCAAGACTGTAGTTGTCTAATTTCTGATTAAAATTTATTCTACAAGCTTTTCACACAAAAACATTATGCTTCAATCTTGCTGAAACCTCCATCTCTAAGTGGCTCCATTTCCTTCCATTCTTTTACCCTTCTCACTGATTAACTTCTATCTTTTTCATAGAAAGCCTGGGTCTTCAACAACTCACTTCTTGATGTACAGATTTCTTGTCCCCAAAACTTATCTCCTTTTATTGGCTGCTACACCAACCACTCTGGAGTGGAATCAGATTCAGAACTCTTAAATGGTTTCTCATACCAAATACTTATTTAAGGTTCTACCTGAATAATAAGGAATGAATGTTTCCATAAAGAAGTACCAAGTATGGATCTTGGCAAAGAATAAATCAATTGTATGGACTTAATATATTTAATTTAAAGAAAGTAATGATTTTTCCTCTCTAGCTATAGGTATTCCATCTAATCCTCATGCCTGATTAATGTTTATAAAGAGAATTTCTTCTAAGCCTTTTAAAATCTTCTAAGCCTTTTAAATTTGTCTCTAGAACTAAGGAAAAGTGAACTCCAAGACTAAATGTCTTCCAAAATTATTTTCATTGCAAATGATAGGGGCAAAATTTAAACTGATGAACAAAAAATTTGTTGACTCATGCAGCTGAAAAGTCCATGGGTAGCTGAGGTTCGAATTTGGCTGGATTTGGACATTCAGATGAAATCAGGAGCCTTTCCATATAAAAGCACTGCCATTTCCCCTGGCTTTATTTTGGGCAAGCTCATTCCATGTTAAGGGTAGCATGGCCAAGAATAGCTACAGGTTTACAGACCATAATTCAACTAAATAATTCTTCTTGCACCTTAATCCAGCAATAATCCCAGGATATTTGTCTGGTTTGGGTCACTCGCCTGTCCCTAAAACAAATCACTGTGGCTAGAAGAATAAACTGCTGGAATATGGATGTGGCTTGGGAGAAAGTAGTTCCTGAAACAAAATCTGAAGGTTGCTATTGGATAAAGGAGAACATTTTCTGAACAGTGGAAAAAAACAGATTTCCAAATACACGATGTGTTAGAGACTGAATTATGCCCTCCAACACTTATGAAGCCCTAACTTTAATGTGACTGTTATGTGGAGATAGATCCTTTAAGGAGATAATTAAGGTTAAATGAGAAGATAGAGTGGGACCCTAATCCAATAAAGGACCAGTGTCCTTATAGAAAGATGCACCAAGGAAGTGTATGCAGAATGACAAGTTCATGTAAGGACACAAGGAAGACGCTGCAAAGTTCAAGCCAAAGCCAGAGGCCTTAGCAGAGTCCAGCCCTGTTAGTACTTTGACCTTGGTGTTCCAGCCTGCAGAACTGAGGAAGCCACCCAGTGGGTGCCGCAAATGGTAAGCCTAAAACGAATTCACTATGTTAAACACAATTTTTTAAGTATTGATGCTAAGTAAATGGGGACAAAAACCAAAGCTATGAATAAGTCAGACAAGAATTTTGGGAGAATCAAGCTTCTTTTAACTCTGAAGAGTAGAAATAAATTCTATCCCCAGGGGTATAGAATTGTTAAAAATTGGCTAATGGCTTCAGTGTCAGGAGCATGAAACTAGGGAAAATTACACAAGTATTTGTGTTTATAGAAATAACTGGTAATTTTGCAAGAGAAAGACAAAAACCCAGGATACCTGGTGATATTCAAAGATCTTTTATTTCCAAAGCTGATGTAAAGGGTTGATATTTTTCTCTTTACAGAAATATTTATATCTTATGAATAGCAAATAACTATAACTTATACTATCAGTATCACATTATTCAAATTTTTATAGGCACAGAGTTTTGCTGTATCACTGTAGCACCAAAAATTTATGTCATATAGGTGCCCTGTCATTGGTGTGATGAAGGTCTGTGGTTTTTTCCTCCCCCCTTTCAAGGATGCACTTGTAGTGTATGGCAATTCCTGGGCTAGGGGTTGAATCAGCGCTGCAGCTCCAAGCCTATGCCACAGCACAGCAACACCAGATCCGAGACACATCTGTGACCTACACTGCAGCCTACAGCAATGCCAGATTCTTAACTCACTGAACAAGGTCACAGATCAAACTTGCATCCTCATGGATACTAGTTGGGTTCTTAACCAATTGATCAATAATGGATACTTCATGATAAAGGTTTTCGATGCAAAAGCTAAACAAGTTAGTTTTAAATACAAATCTGAAGACTTTTTAAACATATGTACAAAAAAACTAAAAAGTAAAACAATTCTTATATAAGTAGAAGTATTTTAACAGGTAAGTACTTTTTTTTAGAAGACCTGATAAATGTGATAAAGTTAGAAGGATGGTAAAACCACACACATATTGAAATAACCCTAAAAATGCACAAAATCACTGGCAGTTGGAAATCCAGCCTATACTATCACTGAAACATAATAGAGGTCACGTTACAATATAATTCCGTTAAATTATGTCATCTCTATCCTACCCTAATTATGATCAACATTTTTGTGGAGTATTTGTAAATAACAAGTTTGATGCATCATTGTTTCTCCTGTTTAACTTGATTATGT
Organism: Sus scrofa; assembly: GCF_054392235.1. NCBI lineage: Eukaryota > Metazoa > Chordata > Mammalia > Artiodactyla > Suidae > Sus > Sus scrofa. The sequence continues at coordinate 68,576,562 of NC_139393.1, read as the reverse complement.
GTTTCATGTAACAAATAGAAATGTTCTAACAGCCTATTTTTGATTAATCTCAGGAGCCAAGTCCTATTTCCCTGGAAATAGGGAATACCTGCAAATAAATTGTCAGGCTTTGGCATTTTGTGATGACACCAAAAGGCCATATAGTGTTATGGATTGTTTGGAAATGATAAGCAAGACTCAATGATGAGAATGGTATAGACATTCACTGAATGAACTTACATCCAAGTGCTATTTTGCTACAAAGATAATTGAATGAAATTACGGACCTATGGAAAGACATCTGTGCTGATTAATCAGAAGACTTAATATCATTAATATGGCACTATTTCCCCAATTAATATACCATTTCTACAAATCCTTATCCAAATGTCGACTATTTTTTTGCAAAACTTGACAAGGTGATCCTCCAAATCATATGCACTTTCTAAGGACTCAGAAAAGTCAAAATGATCTTGAAAGAACAATACTGAAGGATTCTTACTTCCCCATTTCAAATTTTTAAAAATATGTGGTACTAGACATAAAGGTCAATTCAACAGAATGGTGAATCTGTAAGATCTCACATTTCTGATCTATCAATTGATTCAATAGCTGTTAAAGATAATTTGAGGAGATTCTTTAAACAAATGATGCAGTGACAAATCCATATCCATATGCAAAAGAATGATACTGAATTCCTACATTACACCATATGCAAAAACTTATGCAAAATGAATCAAAGACCTAAATTTAAGAGCTTAGACAATAAACCCTTAGAAGAAGATATAGATGTTAGTCTTAATGGCTTCTTTAGTATGACACTGTAAACATAAGCAATGAAAGCAAAGAAACAAAAGAAAGTGGACATGAAAATAAAAACCTTTTGTGCTTCAAAGAACATCAAGAAAATGAAAAGAATCTATACCATGTGGAGTCCTACATGTGACAAGAGAGTTATATTTAGAATTTATAAGAACTCTTACAACTCAACAAGACTGATAAACCCAATTTAAAATGGGCAAAGAGGAGTTCCCATCGTGGCTCAGCAGTTAACTCGACTGGCATCCAAGAGGATGCAGATTGGATTCCTGGCCTCGCTCAGTGGATTAAGGATCTGGCGTTGCCATGAGCTGTGCTGTAGGTCGCAGACACGGCTCGGATCTGTTTTTGCTGTGGTGTAGGCCAGCGGCTACAGCTCCGATTGGATCCCTAGCCTGGGAACCTCCACATGCTGCAGATGCGGCCCTAAACACACACACACACACAAAATAAATAAATAAAATGGGCAAAGAATCTGAGAAGAGATTATCATACTAAGTGAAGTCAGAAAGACAAAGTCAAATATTATACATTATCACTTATATGTAGAATCTAAAATATGGCACCAATGAACCTATTTACAAAATGGAAACATAGTCAGACATAGAAAGTAGACTTGTTTGCCAAGGTGGAGAGGGGAGGGAGTGTGATTGACTAGAAGTTTGGGGTTAATAGATGCAAACGATTACATTTACAATCAATAAACAATGAGGTGCTACTGTATAGTACAGGGAACTATATCCAATCACCTAGGGTAGAACATGACCGAAAAATATTTTAAAAAATGTATATATTTGCATAACTGAGTCACTTTGCTGTACAGCAGAAATTGATATAAACTGTAAATCAACTAAAATTTTAAAAGATAAGATCTTATAAAAGTTAATGCTGTTTTTAAATATACTCAAATACAGGTGTGTAAAATGCACATACTTATGAAACAGTTATAAGATCATGATTTTTCTTAATGCCAATACAGTAAATACAGTAAAGGCCCTTCATTTACAAACAATTGCTATGAACAAAGAGGCAAAAACTAAAGTGTGCAGCAATGTCATCTGAGCTCATTAGAAGTTCATGATGATTCTTCAGGGTTTGTCAGTTCCCCCAGGTTACTATCTCAAGACATGAGGTATAAAACATTTTCCTGGGAGTTCCTGCTGTGGCTCAGTGCTAATGAACCCAACAAGTATCCGTGAGGTTGTGGGTTTGATCCCTGAACCTGCTCAGTGGGTTAAGGATCCAGCACTGGGGTGGGCTGTGGTGTGGGTTGCAGATGCACCTCAGATCCCATGTTGCTGTGGCTGTGCTGGAGGCCGGCTGCTCTAGCTTCAATTCAACCCCTAGCCTGGGCACATCCATAGGCCTTGGGTGTGGTCCTAAAAATAAATAAGTAAAACGTTTTACTGAGTACTACCATGAGGACATAGTAGAAAACATGGAAATCATAAACTAAGATGTTTATTTAATAATTACGATTATATAAGAAAATGCCTGAGCTGACAGCTACAGAGGACAAGGTCAGTGACTTGAGACCTCATGGAAGACTAGATAGTAATCAAGACAAGAAAAAACACTTGCATGTGAGGAACAGAGAGACTTGGTGAGTACCCCAGGTAATTTGCCTTCACCACGGGAACTTTGTGCTAAAATTATCAACACTTGATGTCACTCACTTCTACTTGCAACAAGATACATATCCATTGTTTGCCAGTTTAGTTGTAAAAGTTGAAATGTAACAGTGTCTAATCCTCAAAAAACCTTAAAAGAATGACATTAAAAAGTATCTAAGTAGAAACAGTTGATTTAAATCCATAAAATAATTCTTAAATATTCCTATTAAAAGAACATTCAATTCCTAGAACAGTAATATGAAAATCCTAATGCAAAGAAAGTCAGTTCCAATTCCACAATCTCATCGCTATGCAACACATCCCTGTAACATATTTCTATACACACATACTTGAAATACCTATTTCACAGCATTGCATTTTATAGAAATCAGTTGTACAAAGTATGACACAGATTACAGGTTTATGTCATTCATTGCAAAATCATGTCATATGAGTATTAAATTCTTTAATATTTCTCATCTTTTTCCAATTTTAGATTGGATCTGTAGAAGCCCTTTCATCACTGTCTGATTTTTTGAAATTCCTAAATTATATTAAGTTGATTATAGTACAGTATAAATATTCCCAAGACATACTCATTAAATATTCTTTCCCAAAATGGAACATTTTAAATGAATTACAGATTCTATTAAATTAGTGCTTTTTATAATATTGTAACATAGAATAGCATTATTGTCTTATTTTAGAAGTGGTCAGGCAGGGGTCATACTTCTATTACAGAGGAAGAAAAAAGTGTTACTTCATCTGAAACATTATAAAATAAGTTAGGCCTCTTTTTTCAGAAACAAACAAAAAAAATCTTCTCTTTTGAAACATTTAACATTAGTAACATTTTTGTTTTGGTACAACTAAAAATGCCAGGGGTTGTCTCTGTTACGTCTATTATTAAAAAAAAATAAAGCAATGAATAAAATGTGAATGAAAGAAAAAAAAAAAAGCAGTAAATTTGGAATAGCAGCAGCATAGAAAAGCCACTAGCAATAAAGGATATCATCTTATGTGGGCTGAGCTGGAGATGTCAGTTAGCACTGCTATTAAGTAAAATTTTCCTTCCTATTTGTTTAAGAAGTTCCTCTCAATTTCCTAAGTTAATCGGCCCATCATTTTTGACAGAAAAAAAGATTTGGGGCACTGCACTAAATCAAACAGCAGTCTATTTAAATACATAGAATTCAACTTTGCTGGACACTACAGAAGGGATGGGCAGAAGTATGATATACATAGAATACAGATGAGGTTGAGAAAAACATGTATACAGAGGTAGTCAAATAAGTGAAATGGTATTTGATATTTAATTAACTGAATTTTAGATGTAGATAATACCCATGATTAGGAGTCAGTTTCAATAAATATGTATTAGGGAGCCGACATCTGACTGTCAATCTAAGGGTGCTTGTGCAGAGTGGGTTTTCCTATTTTAATTATGTCCTTGAAGGCAACATTTTTTGATCAGGAAACTAACAGAAACAAGCCTTGGAATAAATAAAATGGTGGCTTTTATTTAAGAGTAGGAAACATAGAAAGAAGCTATTTTACCATTTCTTGTCCCCAACAAACTTTCTTCGATTGAGTTAATGCAGACAGAGAGCTAACCTACTTCAAAATTACAAATTACAGCTACAGCCTTCCTTAGGTACTTAAAATTTTAATATTGCCCCACCTTTGCTCCCAGACTTTCACAAATTTATCTACATCTTTCTATCTGATTATAGGGCCCCTAAACGTTGATATTGTTTTTTGCATACTTGCCCCAATTTAAAAATACGGACTCGAGTCTCTGCCAGTCTAGAAACTGTCCAATGTCAGCCCCATTAGATGAACGACTGTTTGTATCATTAAGTCAACATATCAATGATTCATTTGCTTACCCCTTTAGTGTGAATTGCTGTAGTAAGGTATCATTGCCTCTTAATTTCTACAAGATTTGCTTTATACAGTAAATCTGGTACTTGGTGACAACAAGGACTTTCGACTCCTCCTCTGCAACGAATTTCACATTTAATTAAGTTGGTTGCTTTGAGGCAGATGTCATTTTAAAACCTTTCTGATCTGGAACTATAGGTATTGGTCATCCTCATTTCAGAATATAGGAAGAGCAAATGTAAAAGCACTCTGTAGCCATACTGGCAATAAAGCAATAATCTAAAGACAGACCAAAAGATTACATGGCAGCTACAAAAGAGTGGCTGACATTTAGATATGATCAAAATGCTCAATTTAGTTCAAGCAATTTCCGAAAGAGCACCATTCACATACACGAGGAAGTTCTTCAGGTCAAGTTGAAGATTCTCTTGAAAACATCTTCAAGACTCTTGCCTGAATGACTGAAAAAATGTAGAAGTTCTGATAACTGCTTCAATTACACATTTAATATGGTCTGTTTAGATCAGAAAAGGACTCTTTTACAAATTATACTTCATTGGAGAAAAGCTTAGATTAAAGCTGCTGACTCTAGGAAATTTCTACCTCAAATATTTTTATACCCCATCTCATTACTATATTTCAGGCTATAAATCCATGATAATTTCTTTGAATTTGATAACTTTCTAGCCATTTTAAGGCCTTCTTTCAGATATGTAGATTATAGCTTTCAAGACAAGAATTTCGGTCATGGAAGAGTGTAAGAGGGGTCTTTGTATTCATGAATTTCCATTAGTGAATAGGGATAGATTCTATCTGCCAGACACATGAGAAATATTGCTGACCCCAGTCAACTTTAAACACTTGACATTCTTCTGCTCAACTTTAATAATGTAGAAATGCTGTATGGTTTTAGAGGAAGTAAGCCATGGAAATAACCTTGTAATATCACTGGCAGTTTGTCTCTAGAACTAAAATAAAATTGTTTGAATTTGACTTAACATACAGAACTAAACTACTAGTCCACACACACACACACACACACGAAAGTAGCTGAGGGTGTATTTTTGGAAGATTCAGCTATATGAAGATGCCAATATAATCAATGCAACACATCAAATTAGATGGAAGGCATAATTTAGTCTCCTTTCTATCATTAAGCAAATTATCAAAGGTAAACCAAAACTGACTGTCCGATTCTATCAAGATAGTTTACAATCATAAGATGTTCACATGAAGTTTCATTCATTCCACCAAGAACAAGGTAGGCACCTATCAATGGTAGCTTTGGTTTAATTCTAATTCTTTTTAGCTTTTAATGATAGTTAAATTCATCTCAGAGGGAACTGAAATATCCTATTTTGTGACGGATGCCTTAGGGATCTCTGCATATATTAATGGACCGACAGGTGTTCCCAAACAATTAGGACTAATTAGCATTTTTGTTGACTAGTTTGAATAAGGAACTCTGGAAGGAACACTTAATGGCCACGTAAACAATTATTTCACCCTTGGAATTTTCTTTCCCGTCAAGGAGGTAAAACACATTGTAGAAAAGTACGGAAAAGGGAAAACTGTTTTACTCCAAGATTGTTAACTCATGAGTTTAACTTTCTTTAGGAGACACCAAAAGTATTAAGCTGTTTATAATTTAAACTAGATTCCCAGTCACAAAGGCTATCATATTTTATTACCGAATCCTTTACATAGTTTACCTCTTAAGTCTCTAAAACGTTTAACAAGCTAGGTAATGATGTTACCATATGTACCCTTAAAGAAATGGATATTTGTAGAGGATACTTAACTTACCCCAAAATTATAAAACAACAAACTCCTATTTTTAACTATCCCACTATGAAGGACCTTTGTTTTTCTTTTCCTATGACACCTGCCACGTCTCCATTCAGTCTGTATTTTCTAAGGATATCTTCATATTGAGCATTGGATTTAAAAAAAAAAAAAACTGGAAAAGCATAATGAATTATATGGTCACTAATGATGACTTTCATTTTATAGCAGTTTTAGAGAAAACTCTCTTCATATTTTTTACATTAATCAGTGTAATTTTTACATCAATCAGTTTTAATCTGATAGTCAACTGCAAGTCACTCATTGTACCAGACCCTGAGAAACAGGGTAACTTAAAGTCCTTGCCCTCAGCTGAAAGGATAATTGACAGCATGCTTTACTCTAAATTTCAAGTCTATTCTGATTATTATTTATACCCATTTTCAAGCACTTTTTTTTTTTTTTGTCTTTTTGTCTTTTCCAGAGCCACACCCACAGCATATGGAGGTTCCCAGGCTAGGCGTCTAACTGGAGCTGTAGCCGCCGGCCTACACCACAGCCACAGCAGTGCAGGATCCGAGCCGCATATGCTCCCATTAGAGCCCTAGCCTGGGAACCTCCATATGCCGCGGGTAGCATATGAAAAACTAGTAATTACATAGTATTTTAACAAATAAAAAAAGGATATTAAGATGGAATTTAATTTAAAGTACAAGAACTATAAAACAAGTACTTGGGTGGGATGATAAAAGAGACTATAAAACAACATCAAACGGCACCTATACTAACATACCACTAGCACACACCAGAGTTCAAAGCCACCAAGATAATTCTTCTGACTCTCTCTAATATTATGGCATAACATTTTGTCGTATTTCACTCTTGGAAGTCTCTGCGAAGTTTGAGTAACTTTTGGAAGCTCAAAAAATAACTTAGTACGGTTGCTGCTGAATTATATACAAACCAAATATGTGACCAAACCCAAAGCAGATTTACATCATGACAAAGCTTTAAATAACCAGTGGCTTCTCAAAGGATTTAAGATAGGCCACATTGATGTCACCATAATACAGACACTTCTGCTACTACCATAACCTTCATTTAGCTTTTCTTTCTCAGGTGCTCCACTTTAAAATATGTATTCAAAATTGAGATGTTATTAAGGATATGAAATATACTGACAGCATAAATCCAATTCAGCATAAATTCAATCACAGAAAAGGATTTGGGCAAAAGGCTAATGGTTTTCTTCTGCTTCCCAATTACTAATTCAAAAAATGTATTAGTATAATTTCTTATAAAAATAGATTAAAATGAAATATTTCGTAAGAATTTTGTTATGATTCATATCATATCAAGGATAATTAATGACATGATTAAAAAAAAAAAAAAGCAATTCCCAGTCCCATTCCCTTTTATCTCACTTCCTCACTCCTGCTCTCCTGAGAAAACTTTCAGCTAGTTTAGTTTCTTCAGGAATTCACCTCCAAAGCCAAATAAATATACTCAGCTATTACTTGAATTATCAATTTCAGATACTGATGACAACTTTCTGCTGTGGCAGATAAAGATTTGGTTTCTCCAACTCCCATCTTTCACATTTCCCTTCCCGGCAGAACCACTTCTAGGGTTATTATAATTTATGGTTAAATCAATGGGTGGAATCTTCATTTTCATAACTATGTACAAACTGCTTGCTGTTGAGCCACATAGCGTACTTTAATTACCTTAGTAATCATTGAATGGGTAGGTGGATCTTTGCTCTTCTCCCTGGCTATCATCCCTATGCTGGTTTCTTCTTTCAGCTCTTATCTGCGCTACTACCCTTAAGGATGCCACACTGCTATTACTCTGGCATTCTGCCTAGCTGTTTCCCAATGATGAAACCCAAGGTTCTTTCTTTTCATGTATTTCTTTTTCTCATCAATTATCCTCCACTAAGTTCCCAAGAAACTGCAAATGAAAGAATTTTAATATGTTTATGCCTATTTATGCCTAAAATGTATCTCATTCTTTTTTTGGTCATCTCTATTTCAGATTGACAATCATTTAGATCATTTTCCAGACTTTTTCAAGTATTTATTAAGTGCATTGATCTTTCAAAAAATTCTCACATACTTTACTTCCAGAGGATTTTTAACATTTCCTAGGTCCTTTCTTTCTCTGCAATTTCTCATTTCATGTTTTAAGAACTCATACTAAATGTGTAACTCCCCACCAATTTTATATAACTTGACCTTTTTATCTTTTATTTGTAGTCTTAAAGTATTGCAATATTTTTTTCGTTTTAATTATACTTTATTAACATTTTATAGTACATGTGTCTTTGGAGAAATCTGAACATTTACTTAAAAACATATTATTTCTCCCCCCCTTTCAGCATTTGTCTCCTACTTCCCCTACTTTTAAGATTTTTCCAAATTTTTTTCCTATGTTTTGATTTTTATTTTCCTCATTTGAGAGCTTCAAGTACCTGGTCATCTTTCACTCTTTGTTTTTAAGAAAGGGAGCTGTCAAGTTGGGTGACAATGCCTCAGAGTGTACATTGATTGGTTAGGCTTCACTGAAAGGTCACCGGCTGAGGCAGTTTTCTTTGAGCAATTATCCCATGTCACTAAGGGGTATTCTCTGGGGCCATCTGGTTGCTCTGGAGAATAGTCACTTATCTTATAGTCTGGTGGTACTTTTTTGATGCTGCCCCGGATTGGACAAGCAAAAATGGGACATAGTGGATTTTATCTGTAAATTGAACACTGTTCTCTATCAAGGAGATTTCTTTTATCTTCCCCTTGGCCTGGCTTTTCCATGTCCATCGTCTCTACACTCAGTTTTTCCCCCACACAGAAGAAATTCCTAGTCTGTTTCAGAAAGGTGCAAAAGGAGAAATGAAAGCTGGTATTTGCCTGCTTACTCAAGGTAAAGAAAGGACCTGGATTTCTAACATATCCATGTATTACTGACTTTCAATAATTTCCATTAGTTACATTTAATGGGTCCAAGGTCAGGGACTTTCTTGGGATCCCCAATTAAGTGTACTTGGTATCTATGATATTAGGTTCCTATTGCTGCTCAATAACCTTTGTTAGTCCTTCACAGGCTTTGCAGTTTTTCTCCATATTGTTGCTCAATAACCTTTGTTAGTCCTTCACAGGCTTTGCAGTTTTTCTCCAATTGCCTCAGCTCCTATATTGGTTGACACCTTTCTATGCTTTAGAGAGGGGAAATTTGTTTGGGTCATCTGCCATAATTATTCACAAGTATTGAAATATCAAAGTTATAAATTTATATTGAATTGAGCAAATAACCAAACGAATCTCTGAAGATTTAACATGGAGAAGGGACAGATCTCCAGCATATTCATTGCTCATCTCTTAACACTTTTGACAATTCTATTGTATCAAAAGTTAAATGCTTAATAGTGGCTTTCAAATTTCTACTTTTGAAATTCTAGCCAGTACATTTTTAGCTTTTAGCTATTACCTCACAGTTAGCCATTCGAGTTTTTAAAAAGGAATTTTAAAACAAAACATGATATTGAGCCCTTGGGACAGGGTTTATGAAGAATTTGTATGAAGAATTTGAGATTGGCATTCATTTGCTTTTTTCTTCTAGAAATTGGTCCAAAGACTCATTTATATATTTATAAATATATATATATACTTAATTCAATTCTCTTGAGTAATTTTGGTTCCCTTTTATATGTATCCAGAAAGCAGCTGGCAGAAGTTCATGCATTTTTATTTTTCAATTAATCAAAGTTATTAGACTCTGCTAATTATTTACAGAACACTAAATTGTTTAAAATTCAGTAACAGCTGCATTTTACTTTGACTTCCCCTCATTCTAACTTCTAGTCTTTGCACAGATCCTGAGATCAGATGCAAGTTGTGAAGTTTATCTACTTCAATGACATTCTTAGAAGGAAAAAAGACATTATGTTACAAACACATTCATCGAAGTCAAAGATTATGATTCACTCAGAGAGTCAGCAACTAAGTGCGGCATCAGAAAACATTCTCCACATTCAAAAAGTTTCCTCATTCAAATAGCTTAAAATCAGATAGGAGATATTGACACATCATGAAGTAGATTGATTAATGATTAATGCTATAAATGCATCAAAGTAAAATTGGTAGTTACAGTCTCAGTCAGAGTATTCTAGAGTCATACCATTCAGGAACAGTGAGGAAGTCAAATAATTTTGGGGAGGGGTGTCATCCAGGCACAGCACTCAAGAGTTATTTGGTGATGGAGTGCGAGGTGGTGGTGGGCTAGCGAACAGGTATAGACGTGCTAAAGTATAATTGACAAAATGAGTTTCTATGACTATTATTAAGTTAAAGGTTCCCAAGATGACCTCTAGTCTCGTGATTTGCTAGGACAGCTCACAGGACTCAGTCATTCTCAAGCCTAGAATTTATTAGAGCAAATAGAGAAAAAGTAAGCAGCAAAGGTGAAAGGCACATGGGCCAAAGTCAGCAGGAGACAAATCTCAACAGTCTTCGTAGTAGAGCCATACAGGATGTGCTCAAATCCTCCAGCAACAAAGTGGTGACAACATGTGTGAAATGTTATCCACACGGGAAGCTTACCTGACATGAGTCCAAGGTTTCTCAGTGGGGATCAGTCAGAGGCAACGTCCCTGTTACACTTACTCAAACTCTAGACTTCCAGAAGTAAGGCAGGTATTCACCCAAACCACAGTATTTACACAGGTATGTAAGGCAAGTGAGCCACTTTGCTCAGTTCTGAGAATCCTCTTAAAACCCCAGTTGCCATAAGCCAGCCAAGGCAAGCAGGCCTTTCTCAGGACAGCAGTCTCTGGTCAGCTATGTTAGTTCTCTTCTGGATGATTAACTGTGGAGCACAGCTTGTAAAGGGTCTTGAGAATTAAGTCTAAACATGTTTTCTGAAGCACTAAATCATGATTTTGATACCCCTCTGAAAAACCAACAAGAAGAACTCTTATTCTGCCACAGCAGAATTTTCTAAAGCTTCATTTATTACTCTGCATTGCTCTGAGAAAACACAAGAGAAAGTTCCAGGTCAACAATACGATTACTGCTATTAGGATTCCGACAGCGTAAGTAGTGCATTACGTAAAGTTTTCTTTCATTAGTTCTTCTAATAGGGCACAAAGCACTTTTGGGCCAAGTTATCATAACCCATTTATGCACTGTTTTCTGTTTCAAATCCAAACACATTTTGTGCCAACAGGGCTTGATAAAAACTTGTGGATGTGTGTGCTGGATGCTTATTATTATTATTTTTTTTTCCCAACGTTTCATAACTGCTTCAGGAACACATTTTGGTTTTGTTAATTTATTTCTTCTCATACTCTTATAGAGTTTACCTACCAATTTTATGCAAAATATTTCACAGCAGTAAGGTCAGGCTGAAGCTGAAACGCCCTTCACAAAACATTGACAAAAACCTTTTTTTGCTGCTTAAAATTTTCATCTTTCATGAGCTGCCATTTGTGCTATAAACAAAGTCAGCTTTTGTTAAAAATAGTTTTCCAAACTTATGCTTTCAACTCAATTTTTACCACCACCCAGAGCCCTAATTATGTGGAGTAAAGTATCCATAGCTTATAGAAGGTATATTAATATGGTTCCATCTTGTTACGTCTTCTGCGAATGACTTCAAATTTATACCTTCTACCACTGTGACTCAAGAAATAAGATCTTAACTTGCAGAACCACTGTCTTTTTGCAAAGAAAGGGCAAATGAAAGAAATTTAACATATAACCCTCTAAATAGGTAATTACAGCTATCACCCCGCTGATAAAAGATGTTTGATCCTCTCTAAAGGGTAAGGTTCTTCTGTTTCTAATCAAAGTGTACAGCTAGGAAACAAAGTTTGACCCCTGATATCAAATCAAGTTTACCTTATCTCCCAAATAGAGAAGGAATGAGTTTGGCTACAATTAGAAGGGTGTAACTAACACAATTATTTCCATGTGTCAAAACCAAAGGAAGACGACTTTCAAGTCTCCTACGTCCAACTTTTATGATAGAATGGCTCCAAGGTCAGGTGTCAAGTCTTATATTTGTGTCATTCATCTGAACACAAATTTGACATCTTTCAGGTCCATGACCGGTCTTAATGATTATATATCCTGTAAAATGAAGTTATTTAAAACAAGGAGAGAATGTGGATAGAGAAACTTTCATTAAGATTTACAGTCCCCTCAAGACATCTGCCAATGACCTCAAAATATGTCTCAGTAGGCCCCCAACAGTTCTGCACACAGTATGAAAATATCTTCTGCAGCCCAATGTTAGGTGCATACTGACAGAAAAATTATTTTTTTGTGGAATTTTTTTCTCTCTAAAGATGCTAAGTTTGTAATATTTGAAAAATAGCTTTAATTAGCTATCAATACTAATATTTGAAAATAAGAATTTTTATTGGGAAACTCTTAACATGAGAGATTCTTAAATTGGGCAATATTCTCCCAATGAAATAAAACCATGTAAGAAAATATGGGAGGATCTAGAAAAATAACAAGGGAGAGGACAAGAAAACATTCTTGACAAATTTTAAGGATGTCAAAAGGAAAAAAAAAAAAAACAGTGAAAGGAATGAAATTGTTTTGTGTCTGAAAATGGGCTTCATTTCTTAGACTTTCCTTAATCTTTCTATAGTTTCAAATTAGCATTTTCTTCTTTGACCATCTGTTGTTTCTGCTTCAATGTTTTCTCTTAATTTACTGTAATTAAACTTCTCTAATTATTGCTATCGAGTCTCAGTTCATGTGGCATGTCTGTTTAGACACTTTCAAATGCATCAAATAAATAGTACTATCGTTCCATTGTGAAAAATATTTTAAGACACACTTTATAAACAGTTATTTGGTGCCTTTTTTGGCTTCTCATCTTTCCCTACTAAGCCAGCGAGCTCAGAGACGAGGACAGCCCAGGCCTTCTCTGTTCTGAGGTCTCTTTCTTACCCTTTCTACACTGTGGCACATAGAGCCTAGAGATTATAGAATTGGTCAAAGATACCACAGGAAGATAGCTGTTTTGCCACAACCCAAAATACTACTTCACTGAACAGATTAGCTTCAAGAAAACAAAAGGAGATAATAAAGTTCCCACCAGCTAAATGTCAGGAACCCCAATCCCTCTCCTGGCAAAGCTTAAATTGCATGCAATTCCTAAGATGTTCCTGACAAATGCTGTTGAAGCTGTATTATAACTGGATGAAGCTAGTTAGACAGTCAATAGTTTATTGTTCAGAATTTAAATTTGTGTTTTTCTGTCATGAACTTAATGTTACAACTCCTTAGCAGGATTGTAAGTGCTCCAGAGTGGTGTCAAGAGATAGAGAGAAAGCCTGTGAGATGGCACCCAGCTGAGACAGCTTACAGTGGAAGAAAACCTCATCCTGCTGAAGAGAAAGGACAGGACTAAAATTGAGAGAGAATGTTGACGAAGATTGGAAGAATCAATGGCAGAAGCACAGGTACCAGGATATAGCAGTGATTAAAGAGGTTTCATTCCACAGTATCTGTGTAGGTGTAACTTGGGGATTAAACTGGCCCTGAGACTCCTGCCAAATGCCTATCCCAGAGGTACTGACATTGAAGTCAGAGTTGCCCAGACAGAGGATTGGGGCCGCAACAGAGGAGGGTTTGGGTAGACACGGGTCAAGTCTGATAAACCTCTGCTTTCCATCCCTACAGTTCCATGAGGCTGCCTCAGGGAATCTATAAGTCTCAATTAGTAGACCTAATGGTATGATTTCCAGTTAGGGAATGACTTGATTTATTCATCTTTAAAACAATGCTTCTTTGTATGAATGCTTTACATGTACATAAGACAAAATGTTCAACTGCATGCAAGTATGGTCTATTCTCAGAAAAAGCTCAGTCTGAGCAGCCAAGACAGAATAACCCTGAGAAATTAACTTGCATTACCCCTGGGACAATCAAAATTTCTCAAGTATGAGCGAGCTAATAGAATAGCAGTTTTTTAACTAGCAAGTCCTTTATGACAGACTACCAAGGCTTAAACCCTTCTTTGCCAAATATGACCACTTAAGCAGTAATAATTGCTCACTAAGTTACTTGTCCTCTTGCTTTGGTTCTTCCTTGGTAAATTGATGTTGGTACTAGAATCAGCACCCTGTGATTGCTTCAAGAATGGAAAGATGAAGTGTGTACAATACTACCTAATACTGCCTAATGTGTAACAAGGGCCACTTGTGTTGTTAGTGTCATTCTCAGTTCAAATTCTTTATTTTTCCCCAACCTCAATTGCTACATCTATAAATTGAATATAAAGGAAAGGCATAGAAGGACCTCACAAATATTCAAAATTAGCTTCACCAAGGGCCTCTGAAGATGAGGGACAGAGGCAGATAGGATCGTAAAACAAGGGATAAATTCAGTGAGTGCATTCTGCAGTTAGACCCCTCAGTCCCCTTCAAGCCATTAGCCGTGTGACAGCTTTTCTGCTTACATAGGAGGACAGACCTATCCTAGGCAGACAGATTGATGGAGGAAGGTGCTTTCTTAACTAGAGGCAATGGGAGTATTTCTCTCTAGTGAAATTCTGACAAGAACCTCAAAAGAGCCTACAAAAAAAAGTAACAGAGGGTCTCCAAGGAGTGTCAGAATTTTGACAGTCAAGAACCCTGCCCAAGTAGACAGATTTTTTAGTATCCTATCTATAAATGACATCGAGTATGCTAGATACGGAAGTTATAAAAAAATTAATGAAAGACTGACAAAAATGCAGCCAATGAAGAGCCACTATACAATGAATTCAGTTCCTCCAATTGAATTTTCTCGTATAGCCCTCCCAACTGCATTTTTCCCCCTCTTCAAGGGCTTTCCTCTCCTTGTTGCCAGGCACTTGCACTTGGCTTGCCATGTTTGCAGACCTTGAACTGCAATTCTTTGGAGCTCTGGAATAAACCCATTTTTGCAAGAGAAGTAACAGTCATTTTAGGTCAACAGAAGGAATCAGTGACATTTTAAGACAAATCTAGACAAAGTAAAAAAATGTAAAGGAATTAATGCAAAACAAAAATTTAAGAAAGGAAAATAAACCTTCCTCAAATTAGTATCTTAGTAGAGATGAAAACTTCATTCACTTATTTATGCTTTTTAGGGCTGCACCTGTGCAATATGGAAGTTCCCAGGTCAGGGGTCCAATCAGAGCTTTAGCTGCTGTAGCTGTAGCCATAGCCACACAGCTTAACCACTGAGTGAGGCCAAGGATCAAACCTACATCCTCATGGATACTAATTGGGATCATTCCCGCTGAGCCACGAAAGAACTCCCAGTATGAAAGCTTTACAGTATTACAGGTGTAGAAAAAACACTTTCTGGATCTTCTACTGAAGAATCCCCAACCCCAAACTTGCCTTCTTTTACTCACATTGTTTGATTCCACCCCCTTCTCCCATAGCAGCCTGATACTTACTAAAACATACTTACACCCCTTCCCTGCCCAAAGTTGTATCAATTCATTGATTCTTCATTAGAATCTTATAACAAGATTCTATTCCCAACTCACAGGTGAAGAAATGGGAGTCCTGGGGAGGCTCGGTAATACACTCAGGTCACACAGTTGCTAAATATCCCAAAGAGTCTTTTCATACAGCTGGGATGGTTTCCGATTCTTGGTTCTTCTGCTGCTTCCTCTTTAACTTTAGGCCCCTGAGGGTGTACTATTTCCTCCAAGACACACACCCAACTCTTACAGCTTGAGTACCCGCAGGAATGGCTGCACAAGAGGGTAGGGGGCTTAAGAGGGTAGGGGGCTCAGTATATAATTGTTGAGTGAATGAAGAAAACAAAAAGCCAGGATTTACACAGAATACTACAATAAACTGATTATTTATAGTCATAAAAGCATAAAAATTTAACAGTGTTCTATAATTATGGGGGGTAATAAGAAATCCATAGGTCTCTTACCTTATCATGTACCTAAGATTTTTTTTTTTTTTTTTTTTTTGTCTTTTTGCCATTTCTAGGGCCGCTTCCCACGGCATATGGAGGTTCCCAGGCTAGGGGTTGAATCGGAGCTGCAGCCACCGGCCTACGCCAGAGCCACAGCAACGTGGGATCCAAGCCGCATCTGCAACCTTCACCACAGCTCATGGCAATGCCGGATCCTTAACCCACTGAGCAAGGCCAGGGATCGAACCCACAACCTCATGGTTCCTAGTCGGATTCGTTAACCACTGAGCCACGACGGGAACTCCTGTGCCTAAGTCTTTATAGTAAGAAGGCAAGAGAGAAGTGCATATAATTGGAATCCAGAAATAGTGGATTGCAAGGTATATTATTCAAAAATACAGAGCTGCATGCCAGAAGAAACAAAAACTCAAAAAAGGATGTGGCTCCTTCTGGGGTATCGAGTATAATGGCTGTGGAAGGGGCAGCAGCTGCTGGCAAAATGGAAGCACCTCTTCCTTCAAGGTGGTTCTTTTGACGTGCCAAGACCTCCTCAACTCAGTGTGAGAAAAATGCGGAGAGTACGGAGAAATAAATAGACCATTTCTCACAGGAACATTGGGATGATGAGCACAAACAGCCATGGAAGGCAAAAGATTGTATGTTTACTACCAACAAACTTCCTTTAAAACAAGCCTGAGGATAGGTTTGCAAAGTCAGACTCAATTTCTATTTCCATGTTCTACTCAATTTCTATTTCCAGGCTCTACCCGCCAATTTTTTTTTTTTTTTTTTAAACACACACAAAACAACAACAACAAAAAAAAATCAACAAACCACTTTAGTGTTCCTGGGAGGCTTTTTGCAGAAGGATTGCCTTTCTAATTAAGCCCTCCAACTCTTTAACATGCTAATTTTGTCCATTAACTTGTAGATGAAGTGGTTTCAGCTGTTATCTGTGAATCATACACAACAGGGCTTGATCTACAATTTTGGGAAAGCTGGATTTGAAAAATTTGCTTGTTTTTATTAGAGAAACTTGAGTATTATACGATAGCATTTTCCCCCCTAGTCTAGTTAACCAGAATTTTATGGACTGGCCTAAAGGAAAGATGATAAAACGAGATCAGCAGTGAAGCTGGGGTGGGGACTCTGGGGATGAAGTAAGTGAATGATGGGGTGAAAGTTCTCTGGAGCACATTTGTTCAGCTCCACCCTTTAAGAGCTCATTACAGAGTGAAAGGAAAAACTTAAAAAATTGTGGAGTTAGAGACCTCTGGAAAAGTTACCTAAACAAACATCATTTAACCATATCCATGATATGACCAGACCCAGATAGGAATAGACAAATAAATCCACAAAATGCATACTAATCTTACAAGTGAGATACATTCTAGTTCTACTCTTTAATTCATTTAAAGATTAAGTCCTATCTCCAACACAAGAGCTTCTTAACCTCTGAACACCCTCAGTTGCTGCTTGCAAAAAATTAGAGAATGAGTATTACCGGTGTCATGGAATTCCCAGGGGATAAAATAAGACTTTGTGTACTATATGCTGTATTGCTATAGAATATTTTATTTATTTGATTTGTGGGAGAATGATATCAGAGTTCTCTGACACCCTGAATGCAGAATCCTATGCAAACTAGTCTATAACTACATTGAAGGAAATATTGTGTAAAAAAGCTCGTGCTCATAGGTGAATAGTCTACTGGGAATATGCTTTCCTTAGAATTTAAGTGGCATCACCTAGGATGTGGAATCTGACGTTATTGAGAACTCACTCTTCATGCCTGAAAAAGGCAACAATTGAGGAAATTCAGTGTCAAAGAAAAATTGCACTAGACTAAGTTAAATAGTCCTTAGCCCTTAACTTGATAAGAGTATTGTAATAAAGGAGAGAGATTGAACTCTACTACACTGAAACCAAAGGTCAGCGTTTTTTAGCTCACTTAGGTGAGCTCAAGGCAAAGAATGGAGAATGGACTTGGGAAGAGGGAGTTTAATTAGTGTGATGAGGCCATCAGTGTTTGCTAACTGGCACTTGCCTTAAATTAGGCTCATAAATTAGGCTCATACTCTCCCAAAAAGACTGGGAGGTAGGAACCCTCTTCCTTCAAGCAAACCTTTAAAAGGGATGGTTCTTCAGGTCCTTGGCAAGGGTAGTCCTGGGCTGTGAAACTGTCAAGAGGCTGGAACACCTTGACATCTCAAAGAGGGTAGAGAGAGAATTGACAGTTGCAAGTTTTCTGAAGTATAGGCTGTAAGAAAAAAGAAGCCAGCGACCTATAGTCCTCAAGAAACCTGTTTGAAATTTAGCCAAACTGAGGACACAGTTAAGGTGATCTTGCTTACCTGAAACCCTAGTCCACGGCTACCTTGGTTTGTGTTGTGTTCAAGACCTCAGGCTCTGGGTCTGAATCACAGCCCTCCTCTTACCAGCTGTATGACTGGGGCCCAGTCAAGGAATCTGAGTTCCAGCCTCCTTGTTTGTAAGAAAAGCAGTAATAACAGTATTCAGGGCCTGGCATGGAATGGCTCCTTTCTCAGTACTGGTTGTTCCTTTCAGTATCACTGTATTAGCACTTGTTTTGCATTTGAATTATTTTTTCTCTTTTTTTAATTTTTAGGCCCCCACCTGTGGCATATGGAAGTTCCTGGACTAGGGGTTGAACCAGAGCTGCAGCTGCTAGCCTACATCACAGCCATGCCAGATCCAAGCCTCATCTGTGATTTACACTGAGGATCATTTCAACACTGGATACTTATGCCACTGAGGGAGGCAGGGATTGAACCCTCATCCTCATGGATATTAGTTGGGTTCATAACCTGCTGAGCCACAAAGAGAATTCCCAGTTTTGATGCTAGACCTTGTGCACAAGAAACAAGTTTCCAGCAGTTAGAGTAGAAGGGAACTGTGGGGAGCCAGGCCAAAGGACAGCGGTCTGCAGCAACTGCTCATTTCTCAGTAACAATCTTCTCCTCGAAAATGTCTTGAGACCAGACCACCTTAGGACTTGCGTGCATGAACCTAGGGCCTAGCAGTAAATCATTTAAATGCTATTCCTCCCCAAAGGCTCTAAGTCCCGGGACCCTATCCACATCCCTCTCATCATGCACTGTCTTATTAATAGTCACGCCAAAGCCTGGATTGGGGGGTGACCAAAGTCTTCTCAAACTGAGTCATCTGCCAACCAAGGTCCAGAGGGAGAGAAGACATGCACCATTAACAAGCATGAGACCCCCCTGGGTAGTGCCACCACCCTTTCCTTACATGACTGTAAAGAAAGCTACTGCGCCATAATAAGCCTTTAGGAGATACTCTAGAGCTCCAGGACAATAATCCAACAGCAAAGGGCCAAGACCACCTTTAGATGAAGCTTCCAGACCATCCAAATAATCCCATACCTCTAGCTGCTTGCATCCCACAACAAGCAAGACCATATCATTCAGTGAGGAGCCTGCCCCCTACCATCCCACACCCCCAACACACACAGAACTTCTTAGAGTCATCAGTTCATGGTCCCTTCTTGAATTTCAGATTGAAAAACAACTTAAATCCATAAAATGGAAACCACAGGAATCATTTTCAATCCCCCCCCAATTCCTTTGCCAAAGAGCAAATGTTGATATATTAAAAATTGCCTTCATTATTCCATTAAATCATTCCAGTAATTACATTCTCTCAAATTTTTTTAAAAGGAGGCTTTTAATGGGAGTAAACTTGTTCAAACTGCAAAAAGAGCTTGAAAAAAAAAATATTCCAAACCTTCATAGAAAAAGATTTGTTAGATATATTTAAGTCACACTGTGCCTTCCCAAAACTTTTTCTTTTTAATTCAACTTGTTAGACTCCTATCTCCCTGTTTTTCACGTGGATATAATCATTTCTACTAAAATAATACCTTATCACTCAGTTAAATAAATCCTTTAGGGTTTAAAAAGCAACAAATTGAAACAATACGAATGTAGAACTGCATCGTTTTAAACAGAAACCCACAGTGGGACTCACTGGTTTTCGGAGAGATGAAGATGTAGAGGGGGCTTCCTCCCTTCCTTGCGGAGGCTCTGGAGGAGAATACGTTGCCTTGACTTTCTCCATCCATCTTCAAAACCAGCAAGAGCCAGTCTCACCTCGACCGCATCACTACGTCTCTGGTTCTCTCTCTGCCTTCCGCTTTCAGTATATAAAGACCTTTGGGATTACCCTGGCTCCACCTGGAGGCTCCGCGCTGCACGTCCCATTACAAGGTCCGCTAATTAGCAATATTAATTCCACCTGCAGCCTTACCACCTTTCACCTGCATCCTAACATATTCATTGATGCTAGGGATGAAAACATAGATATGGGTGGAGGGCCTTTATTCTGTTCATCAAAGTGTGGCTTGGTGAGAAATGTAACAGAGGAAAAGAGCCTCCTCCAGTCTTACCCTCCAGGAGACCCACTTAGGCACTTGGAGTTGCATGAGTACTAAGGGACATTATCAGGTGATGATACTCAACACAGTGGACCGAAGGCTTGAGGAGTTAATAGCTAATCACCAACCTCAATCAAGGCGAATTTTAGGGACCAAGAATCTAGTGTTCAGAATGGTGAAACTGGCTTTTTAACAAAATAAGGCTCTTAAATGGACACATCGGGGATTTTATAAAGATAAGTGAATTATGTTTAAAAGCAAGATTTATGAAAAAATATGCACGCGTCCCAAGCACTTTTTAAACTTTGAGGTAATTTGTAATACACCACCACAGTTGAATAAACTAGAAATATTGAACAAGCCCTAAAAACAGAAAGCAAAACAGGCTAGGAAGGATTAACACAAGAGCAGCCTTTGATTTTCACAAGACAAAAAGCAGCTGGGCAGATTCCAAATGGTCCCTAACTACCGCAAGCAATAAAAACGTGACCCTCCTCTAATCATGCATGATTTTTTTTTTTATCGTCCTCATGGCAACATCAAACCCATTTTAGACTTTTATAATGAAAAGAGTAAATAGCATATTATAATCAGATATATCAATAAAATGTTCTATATGATGGAAGTAATTTTGATTCAGGAAATCTCCAACCATAATGGAGGATTAGAAAGCTCAGTCTATACATGAATCATAGAGCATTTTCCTTTAGAAAACATTTGAATCGTCCAGCTTTAACTTGAGATATATTTAGATTTGTCTGATGGAAGAAGGACAGTGGAAAAAGACTCTCAAATGGAATTCAACTGACCTGAACTCTTTGAGAGCTGGGCTTTTTTTTTTATTCCAAAGGGTCTCTTTATTATTGGGAGAAACTACATAACATTTCTGTTGTGATTTTGGAATGCCACAGATTATTAACTTTTTGATGGAGGAGTTATAACACTTCTGCTTTCTAAAATGTTTGGTTCACACAATGGCTCTTCCAGATTATACAGTCATTTCAGGGGCAAAGGCAGAAGTCTTAAATTCCTCAAAAGGAATTATTCACCAGGCAATGATTGTTGTCAAACAAGATAAGACCTCATTTTCTGACAGTTTTCCATAGATCGCAAACATAAAAATTTTCTGTTCCAAGGCATTCTTTTTCTCCCCCTATAGCCGGGCTGTCCTTCTTTTCACTGAAAATTATTATGTGAAATAAAATCTGTCTTCCTGAGTTTTCCATTAAAAAGGGTGATTTATAAGATCCAGGAGGATGGGAACTTTGTCATCTATATATTTGATACAAAGAAAAACACACCAAAAATACACAATTTATATTTAGCAACGGCAGGGAACATCTGTTGACTAAAGGACACATCTATTATTCAAGGCAATCATCAACGTAACTATTCGATCATTTGTCTGAAAAACCTGAGCCTTGAGTTCAGAGAAAAACCTCTCCTTCTCCTTTGGGCTGCTGCAGAGGACAGAAGAACTACAGTTTGTATTAATCGGATTCTTGTCAAGATTATTCCCCTTGGTGGTAGCTGGACCACAGCTGAGATAAACCTCTTTCACTACCATCCCATCCATCACTGAGTCACTGGATCTCTTGCCAAGTGATTGTGATGATTGAGCCTAGGAGTGATAGGGTGCAGGAACGAAGAACAAAATCTTTAACAACTAGACCAGTGAAGGAATTACCCAATTGGAACGAACCCTGACAAAAGCAGAGGGTCCTGGAGTCCCCTGCTGTGTCATGCAAGGTTTTTAGGTCAAGGACCAGAATAAGGTCCTAAGGGAGGAACTGGGCTTTCAGGTGCCACCAATTTGTGGAGCTCAAAGCAGCATCTATCTGCTGATCTAAAGTATTCCCAAGTATTAACAACTCAACAATATCCAAACAAGCTGAATAGAAGCCCTAACATAAGCGAAAGAAAATTCATTATTTCTTTGAGTCCAACTGCCCACCCTTTCAAGATGGCAGACCCATGTCATAGGCAGTGTCATTGTAACGTACCCAGAAGATGTACGTTTCTCTTTTTTAATATATTGTGGTTCTTTAAAGGACTGTTTTAAAGAATGGGCAGGTACCAACAAAATTCAGTACAGCTCTGCATGGATTTTGCGGTAGTAGCTTATCACTAGCAGTAGAAGACTGTTTCTTAAATAGTGTGACATACTTCTGTAGGAAATAGAGCATAATGGTAAAAGCTAATACTAGAGAGGTAGTTAGCCTTCAATCAAAATAAGGCTCCCATCAGCTTTCACCTCTGCAGCCCTGGGCAAGATGTTTGACCTCTGTTCATTGGTTTATGCAGCCTCAATTAAGGCCGCTAATGCCTGCTCCACAGCTGTTCCCACTTCTGGATTCAGCCCCTCCCACATAATTGTGTGGCGTCTTCTTGGGAGGCATTTCCTGGCTATACCCTGAAAAAATCTGCTACCCACACACGCTATCATCTATAGCACTTGACATCTGCCAGATTTTTTTTCTTACTTCTCTATTGATGGTTTCCTAGAACATAAATTCCATTACAATCTGTTTTTTTTTTCTTTTGAAATAACTATTGATATTTGTATCTCCAGTGCTAGGACTATTATCGGTGCATAGGAGTTGAATCTACCTATCTGTTGAATAAGCAAATAGTTTGAATAATACTGTACATGTCCTAGTTCTTTGCATCATTTTGGATGTTCTACAATGACAGAAAATGTGAATTAAGCTGGTTTAAAGAAGATGGAAATGTGTCATTCTTACTAGACTGGAAATCCTGCACTATCCTAGTTGAACCTCTGTTTTCAAATGTTTTACTCAGATTTCCCTTTATTTTTCTGCAAACAAACTGAAATTTACTCATGCTGCCAAAAAGGCTGCCAGAAGTTGTTGGGGGTGGTTTAGTTTTCTATTTAAACCAAAGGGAGCTAGAGAAAACCTCTCATATCTAGGGGCTAAAAACCCCCTTTTTGGATTAGACCGAGCCTACCTAATTCAGCAGCTCATCTTTAACCCATGACTTCTTAAACTTGAGTGTGTATCAGAATTATCCAGAGAGCTTACTAAATCACCCATTGCTTGGGCCCCATCCTCAGGTTTCTCAACCCTTAGGTCTAGTTTGAGCCTACAAATGTTCCTTTCTAACAAGTCCCCAGGGGATGCCCATGCTGCTGGACGACACTGGGAGAACCTCTGTCTTAACCAGGATGAGTCTGCAGAAAAAAGGCCACACTCTGCTTGGCCAAAGCCTGATACCAGTCTCTAACTAGTCAGAGGGAAAGCCAAGGTTAGCCTGAATTTCAGGAGTCACCCTTGTCACTGAGGGCAGAATCAACTTCCCCCAGACCTACAACGCACTCTTTTCAGCAGTGCTAAGAAGAAACAAATGAGAACTGAAACCCAACTTTCCATGGAAAACTGTCAATAATGTCCTAAAGCACTTTTCAAAATGCCTATTAAGACACCTCAATATGGAAGATGTCAGGAACAAGGAGGAGCAAAATGGGTAGATTCAGGAAAGGAAATAGACACCCAAAAAACCCATTTAATGTAACTGGCTTTTCAGAAATATCCAGAGTATGCATTGCTTTATTTTTTTTTTTTCCTTTTTTCTCTCTCTCTCCTAAAATTACTCATGGCCAAGAATTAACTACCTGGACTCAGTGGATTTCTTTGTCTTCCAATGCCCTCCTACTGTGCATATGCCAAGAGTCAGATGCCTTCCAATGCTCTTTCACTATCATCTATATTTAGCCACCTGTTATTATACATCCGAGGACCTGCTTTTCCAAAGTCTAAACACTACTCTGGGATAACCAATAGAAAATGAAATAGCTTGTTATTTAAAGGGTGGTCATTTAAAACTCAGCTGATGATAGCTGGTAAAAACAACATCTTGGAGACTCTAAAAATAGAAGGGTCTATAAAGATAGAAGGCATTGAAATCTAAAAGAAAGGCTTGATTAACATTGAAGTCTCCTGTCTAACTTCTTTACTTTATGAACCTCTTCTCAAAGCCACGCCATTGGGACACCTACTTTTAAATCGTTTTCATTTCTGACTTGAGAAATCATGCTTGCTCTATCGGGACAAATAATTCAAGCTTACTTCAGTGTTGATGCTGATCCTTTGCTGCTCTCACAGGTGTGCTTTAATTTTGAGAATAAGAACCCACCTTAGAGTCAGCACAGTCTCTTATCTATCATATATTTTATTCTAATCGGTCCTAATTTTTGCAAGTAATAGACTAACTCTCTATATCGTGATCTGTATATTTTAAAAGATTATGGGAAGTTCCCTGGTGGCCTAGTGGTTAGGGATCCAGCATCATCACTGCCGTGGCGCAGGTTCTATCCTTGGCCTAGGAACTTCCACATGCCATGGGCATAACCAAGATAAAAGATTATGAAAGAATGTTATTAGTAATGCTTAAGACTATTATTAGAAACTGGAGCAGTTTGTTCTGTCATCTGCATATAACAGCTGTAGATAAAAGAACTAGAGAACTTTATTCAGTCAGATTTTACTTACAGTAGGAATGATTAACTATTTTCAATAATTCTTAGAAGGAAAAAGTAAAAACTGAACCCCGAATCTTGATGGAGAACTGTCAAAAATTTCCTAAAGCACTTTTTAAAATGCCTATTGAGGCACCAAAATATTTTAAGTTGGTAGGAAATCAGAATCCACTGGGAGAACAGAAACAAGCTTAATAATTACTTTGAGGCAAAACTAAAACTTTGAATCTCTGTGGTACATAAAGGAAAAAAAATGTGTTCTTGTCATTGCAGCGTAGCTAGCACCTTAACTATTTTACGCACAGTGAATGAGAAGATACACATCATTTTGTTAGCATGAGATAACTAGGCACTAATTTTTACAGTTAATGCAGAATTCTCACATGCATTTTATTTATATAGCTACTGTGTCAAAAGGTTTCTGAGAATAAAAACTGTTATTAAACACTCACAGATTCAGGGTCAAGCTTATTACTAGCAGTCACGAGGAGGCCAGCAGATGTTAGTTCCAATTTATATATTTTTTCACAGTCAGTAGGCAAAAACTTATAATTATTTTATACAGAAGACTGAAGTTCAACATATTTAAATCTTTCACATAGTGTCACGGAGCTGAGACAGAACTGGAATTTTTACCTTAATTGTTTAAATGACTGTTCCTTCAACAAGGTGACATTATTTTCCGACCTATAATTTGGCCTGAAAATTCTTCTCAGGTCTAAAATTTTGGTGTCTTACTGTGAACATTCTCAACATTCTCTTTAGTAAAAGAATTATTCACAATATTAAGATCTTACTATGAATGGATATGTCCTGAGACTGTTCCAAACATTTGTTTAAATTCAAAGGCCATTAGAATTAACAATTAAAAAGTTTAATACAGTTCTTCATTTTTTTTTTTATCTTTTTGTCTGTTTTTTTAGGGCTCCACCCATGGCATATGGAGGTTTCCAGGCTAGAGGGTCCAATTGGAGCTGTAGCTGGTGGCTTATGCCACAGCCACAGAAACGTGGGATCTGAGCCATGTCTGTGACCCACACCACAGCTCACGGCAACGCCGGATCCTTAACCCACTGAGCAAGGCCAGGGATCGAACCCGAGTCCTCATGGATGCTAGTGGGGTTCATTAACTGCTGAGCCACAACAGGAACCCCAAATTGTTCATTTCTTCATTTCTAGATTAACTGGGACTTGTCATATAATTTATGTGGAATAGGAAGAGGAATGGCTTCATAACAAACGATATAGTGGTAGTATTTTTGTGTATTTACATAGATTTCAGCGTTGCACTGATGTGCTAACATTACTCTGGGTCTAATTATATGATTTTAGTTAATTTTTGACTGTTTTCCACTGTGATCGAAGAATATACTCTGAGTAATTTTTTTATGGTCCATTATATTATCAATTTGATACTCATCCTATGTGCATTTGAAAAGAATATGTGCTCTGTCATTGCTGGGCTCAGTGTTCTATTATTTGATGCAGAGTTCTCTATGTCATTTACAAAAGATCTGTAAATTATGCTGCTAACAAAAGGGAGGGGAGGTCCCACTGTGGTTCAATAGAAAAAAAACCTAGCTATATCCATGAAGATGTGGTTCAATCCCTGGTCCTGCTCAGTGGGTTAAATATCTGGTGTTGCCCTGAGCTGAGGTGTAGGTCATAGATGTGGCTTAGATCTCATGTTGTTGTGGCTGTGGCTGTGCTGCAGGCTGGCAGCTGCAGCTTCGATTTGACCCCTCGCCTAGGATCTTCCACATACCATAGGTACAGCCCTAAAAAGACAAAAAGAAAAAAAAAATGCTGTTAATGTTTCTATATCCTTACTGCCTTTTACCTGCTTTTTCTTTCAATTACTGAAAATGTTCTGTGTACATCTTCCACTAGGACTATGAATTTTTGTATTATTTCAGTTGTGTCAATTTTTTGCACATATATAAATATTATATTTTTTGGTAGACTGACTTTTTTAGCTGTATGAAATATTCCTCTTTATTTTTCAGTGCCCCAAAGTCTACTTAACCTGATGTTAGTAGAGTTATAGCAGTTTTCTTCCATTGGTTTCTGCATATTTTACCTTTCTTATCTTTTTTTTCATTTTAAACCCTATAGTATCTGTACATTTAGGGAGTTTCTGGAGGGTAGGGCGATTTGGTTTATGGATGCCAATTAGACAAATGGACTGCCTCCTATTTGGAAGGCTACCACTCTGAAGAAGGTAAAAACAAATCAACTCAGTGGACTGAACTGAATGTCGTTTGCTTCTATATTTGGGTTTTACTAATGGGCAGTAGCCAATGGTCAGGTAGAAAACAATGGAAAACTAGTCTTATGAATGGATACCCATAGGAGGCATGGCTCCAACAAAATCATTCTGGGAACTTAAGGGGCATGTGAAAGTAGTTCACATCAGTGCCCATCGGAAGTATCTTCTTCCAGAATCAGAAAGTACAAAAAAAAAAAAAAAAAAAAACAAAAACTAGCAGTAGACTTCTTGGTTTATTCACTGGAGGTGGCCACCTGGGTCTATAAATGAGTGGACACTAAGGGGATACAGTAATGCAGAGATGGTCTAAATGTAGGCATACTTCTCTTGCACCCTCTGAGGCACAAAATGCCAGTGATAACTGTTGTGTCTGCCAGTGAGGGACAGAGATTGAAAATGGCTAGGGAACCAATTTCTCTAGGAGGAAGTTCTGCACACAGTCGGCAAGTCTAACTGATGTCATTTGCCTCTGGAGGTTGCAAATGGATCCCAAGGAGACTAAAGTCACTTATTCCTGACTGGGCTTTGCATACCTGGTGGTAGACATAAATGTTCCAAGTACTATAAAAGTACCAGGACAGAAGATATCACACCAATTTGAACCACCAAGACATTCTTTTCAGACAAAGGAATACACGATATAGTCTATGTTTAACCATGAGCAGAGAGATATTCGCCTCAGAGTAATGGTTTGATCAGGAATTGAATGGACTATTCAAACATTGGTTGTCTAAAAATGGAAGGAGATGAAAGCAATAAGAGGTGCCTTGCATGCCTTTGCAAGTGTGTGCTCATACTCAACATGAGGGTAGCCAAGGGACTAGTAGAATCCCACTAGAGAGAGTTTCTTCCTTTTACAGAAGATTTTAGGAAGAAGAGGTGGGGAGAATGATGGTTGGACTGTGCTGTGCTATTATTCCCATGGTGGCACTACTATACTTTTTACTTTTTCCCCCAAAGGCCCTCAAGTTTCTTTTCTCTTACCTAATCCAGTGGTTCCAGGACCTGGGCTCAACTGGGTGTAGAAAGGAGCAATGTAGCAACCTAACTGGGCTAAGGGCTACCCAGAGCGCTAGTCAAACATTTTTTCTAGGCATATCTGTGAGGGTGTTTCTTGAGGAAGAGATTAGCATTTTAATCTGTAGACTGAATGAAGAAAATAGACCTTGCTCAAATCAGGTGGACATCTTTCAATTCACCGAGAGTCTGAATAGAACATAAAGTTCACCCTTCCACCCGCAGGAAGCGTAGACTTGCTCCCTTCACTTGAGGAAGGACATCCATCCTCTCTGCCCTCAAACACCAGTGCTTAAGGTTCTCAGGTATTCAGACTTGGACCAGGACACACGTAATCAGACCCTCAGTTCTTAGGGCTTTGGACTCATACATATACCATCGGTTCCCGCATTCTCAGGCCCTCAGACTCAGCCTGAATTGCATCGCCAGCTCTCTTGGTTCTCCAGCTTGCCAACAGCAGATCTTAGGACTTCTTGGCCTCCTTAATTATATGAGCCAATCCCTATAATAAGTCTTTCTCTAAATATATACACACATACACATATGCATATATATATGTATCTCCTGTTGGTTCTCTTTCTCTGAAGAACCCTGACTAATAGAGCTGGCATTTTTTGCTGCTGCTGTTGTTGTTGTTCTTGTTTGTTTTGTTGTTGTTGGGCTCCATCTGCAGCACATGGAGTTTCCCAGGCAAGGGGTTGAATCAGAGCTATAGCTGCTGGCCTACACCACAGCCATAGCAACACAGGATCCAAGCTGCATCTGCAACCTAAACAACAGCTTATGGCAGCGCCGATCCTTAACCCACTGAGCAGGCCAGGGATTGAACCTGCGTCCTCATGGCTGCCAGTCAGATTCGTTTATGTTGAGCCACAATGGGGACTCCAACAACTGGCATTTTTCATAAGACTATAATATGAATATTAATGTTTTGGGTAAAAATTGAGTAACAGCCTCTTTGAGATGTAACACCAATGGAAAATGACTCAACTGAGGAAAAACTGGATTTAAGTAACCATCAGTTGTATCTATGCTAAACAATTTTGCACAAATTTGTCATAAGGTATAAATAATGGTAGACCAGGATAAAAATAAAAAATGAATGGAGTGGCATTACAGGATAGATTAACTTTTTTTTTAAAATCTAATTTTACCTCACACTGTCTTATCCAAATTTTACACATAGTCATACAATACTATTGCTGTGTTTGTCATATAAATACTTTAACAAATGTAGAAGCCCAGATAAGTATGATTGTTTTACTGTAAAAAAGCTTTAGCCAAAGGTGAGCGAGCCCTATACAGTAAAAAATGTAGCTTTGCCCAAATATAGATCTGGACTCTGTCCTTGCTTCCCGGGAGGTAACCTCTAAACCCAAAGGGCTTGACAGTCTTCCAGTGTCTTTTGATTGCTTTTAACTTGACATTTATAACTCTACTTCAGTGGAAGTATGAGTCTTCTGTGACATGTTCCATTCTATCTGTAGGTGGATGTCTATGGTGCAGGAATTATTTCATGCTACAGATGGGAAAATTAAAATTACACATCTCTCAAAATATAGCTATAGGTTTTAAAAGCAGATGTCTCTGATTCCAAATCCTGTTATATTTAAAACTTACCTATATACTATTAAATTTTTTGGTGGAAGAAGAATATTATATAGTAGAATAGATATGAATTGTTAAATTATTTGAGATGGAACAGTGTATCAGATTTTACATACTTACATGGTATTTCCTAAATATATTATGCTGTACACCAGAGTTTTGCAATGTGTTAATAGTTGATATGGAAAAAAATTCAATTGCCAAATTATTTGGAGCCCATCAAGTAGAACAACATTAAATACAGTTGGCCCTCTGTATGGGTGAATTATTCCACACCTGCAGAGTCAACCAACCACAGACTGAATTCAACCATGTGGAACCCAGGTAGGGAGGGCCAGCTGTAGATGCTGTTTTATATAAGACACTTGAGCATTGGCAGATTCTGATACCAGTGGGGATCCTATAACCAGTCCTTTGCATTAAAAACTCAAGTTTTTTTCAGAACCGCTCAATAAATTTAAAGCAATAATATCCAATGCAGAACTCAAAGCCCATATACAGTATACAGCATTTCTCTGAGGCTGTCTGATTGCTATCATTTGCTTTACCTAAACATTACTCAGATAAGAATATTTCTCAGGAAGATTCCATTTCCAAGATAGAATTATATAGGGAACAGATAAATAGAAAACAGTTTTGGTGGTAGAATCTGCACTGTCAGTAAGCAAATCAGTATCGAGGTTTTGCATGTTTGGATGGCTCAAAATAGTCTTTCAATACTGAGACATCAGAACTGAAGGGTCAAAAAGACTAGATAACAAAATAAAGAGCTTATTTTTGTTTTAAAGTAAATGGAAAGTGAGACAAGTATTAACAACTTATTCCAGTAAAAATTAAAAGATCTGGGTTCCACATCTAATTTGTCAACAGCTAGTTTGATGGGGTTCAGCAGGAATTTAGCCTTTTTATAATTCAGTTCCTTCATTTCTAAAATTATAAAGAGGGGCCATATGATTTTTCTAGTTCTAACATTTTGTGACTTTTTTTCTGTAAATTAAAAAGTGAAAGGCATAAGATCTTTTTTGAAAAGTTTTCATAAGAGAATACATTTTTAAAAATATGCCTCAGAAAATGCTATCGTGGAGACAATGGAATACCTTTGTGTGTGTGTTTTTCTAAACTGCTTTCAGTAAAACAAATTTGACTGAGATAGTTTAGTTTGTGTCAGTCCTGAAGATGGGAGAAAAACTATAACTCAAGTCAATTTCAGATTCCCAGACTCTAAAAAGCCAATAGAATAAAATGTTAGTTGCTTGAGTTTTACAAACACTACATTAAATCTTCAACATATGAACAGCACTACTGCCTGTGGCATCTGAGAAAGAAAGGAGATTACCATCTTATTAGAAAATCTTAGGTACTTAATGACCATATTCCCAAGTGTGTTAATGGGCAATCATTTTTCTGTTCTTGTTAGAACATTTGGCATAAAAACACTGCAGCAAAATGATAATGCTTCACATATTTTTGAATTATAATTGTACTCTATAGTAATTGACTATCTGATACTCGCTTACTTGATTAGCTGTCCATTAGCATTTTTCTACTACTTACTGCCTCACTAATCTGTCTGCAGCTATAACCACTAATCAAAATACCAAACACTATGGAAGTGAAAGAAACATGGCATTCTAGATACATTTCATGTGGGAACATTAGGTTTGAGATTTAGATAAATTATTACTGCACTAAGATAAAAGTACTACCCTGGCCTCTGGAAATTACGCATGTACTAAGCCAGAGTCACAGTATTTCTAAACAATCATTCTTAAAATAAAGACATCATGAATTTCTTTTTACATTTTTCATTCCATCTAGAATCATGTTTGAAACAGTGGTTTGACATAACTTAGTCCTAAATCTGTCCTCTGTAGTTTATATGAGGTCCTGAGTGTTTACTTAATATCTCCTAAAGAGTAAAATTAGTCGGTGATAGAATGAAAACTAGAATATAGATAATCTGATTGCTAGTAGAATAATCCTGCCACTCCATAATGTTGCCAAAATGACTTCCATGAAGCAAAATCAATTTATTTTATTATAGTATTTCACTGACATCAAATAACCTTAAATGGTAAGATGCACTCTAATTTCATGTACTATAAAGGAAAAATTCCTGCTAAATAAAATTTGACATGATATCATTATGACAATTCTAAATAATTTCATCAATTCAAGACTCATGTTCTAAGTTCCTTTCATTTCTTCCAAGACATCCAGCAATTTCTCCTAACTTCAGTTGCATTAACCTTTAATCAGTAATAAAGCAGAGTATAGCTTCACCTGTTTGTGGGAATTCTCCTTTATAAGTTCCCTAAAATACTTGGGTTCCTCTCTAAAAGAAAAACATGGAACTGAATTGTTTCTTCTAATTCCAAATGTTTACAAAAACACCAAGTGCAGGTATCACTGCTCTGTTTCAGTGACTCTCTGCAAACAATGTTTTTGTTTTTTACAGAGTCATTAAGTAATGCTTTTGAAGATATCTTACATAACAGTTGAACACAACACATGCAGTATCAACCATGCATGCATCATTCAACTGAAGTGACAATGTGCCATGGCTGCCACATGGCCAAGAGCAACTTAAGGCTCCATCAATTATAAAATTTTATAAATTATAAGGTGTCAGAAATGTCACTTAGGAGTGATAAAATATGGCTCTCGACCATCTGATTCATCCTTTTATGTTGTTAAATTTTACATTGTAGTCTATAACATTAATGTTTTCTTCTCTTTGACAGTGAAAGGCATAAATAATGGCATCTCAGTTTCCGAAGAGTAAAGATCATGAATAACCCAAAGTATGTCAATTCATTAGCATTAGCTTTCCCTACATCTCATAGATGATGTTCAGTACATGTTTGATGATAGGGAAGATGAAAGAAAAGGAGGTGAGGGAAGGCTTAACTTCGTTCATGTGTGTGTGTATGTGTGCACACGCATGCACACTTTTGGGTGTGTGACTATGTGTGCATGCTGCCCTTCCTATATGCTTCTCATTTCTCCTGGGAAAAATATACCTTGTATCCTTCATTTTTAAGACATATCCTCTCTTGTTCTAACCATGAGGTCAAAATAGGAACCAACATCTCTTTTTTTTTTTTGCTATTGTCTCTTTTCTATTTTATTAATCAATGAATTTATTACATTTATAGTTGTACAGTGATGATCACATTTATTTTCTTCTTTATAGCTGCACCTGCACCATAGGAAAGTTCCCAGGCGAGGGGTCAAACTGGAGCTGCAGCAAAGGCCTACACCACAGCCACAGCAAAACCAGATTCTGCTACTTACACCACAGCTTGTGGCAATGCTGGATCCTTAACCTACTGAGCGAGGCCAGGGGTGGGAACCTACATCCTCATGGACACTATGTCAGGTTCTTAACCTACTGAGCCACAGTGGGAACTCTTGGAGTCAATATCTTTTTAATGTGACCTCCAACTCCATAGTTACAACTATTGACTTAATGATGCCACCTGACCAAGGCTGGTCTAAACCCAGTATCACGTTCCTGGGACCAGATATGATTAATGTAGCTGTGGGCACGTGACACAATACAGGCCAAGTAGATGGTTTCCACCAGGGTTTCTCAAAATGTAGCTGAATATTAGCATTTTCTGTTCAAAAAACTACAGGGATACAAGGACAGACAATGTAAGAAATAATGATATTAGCCTTGTAGAAACACAATCTGAGATAATCTGGCTGGCCCACAGATTGAGACAGAAAAATCCCATCTATTTTAATTCTCTGGTTCTTTTTACAGGGAGTCTTTCACAGTTTACATGAGCCAAACAATCCCCGTTTTGCTGAAGTATGTTTGAGTTGGATTTCTTGCATTTACAACCAAAACTGTATCAACTCTGGCTAGTATAATTATTTAGAGAAATATGTGCTTAGCACATGTTTATGATTAAGGCTAATATAATTATCATTCTTTTGTATGACAGCAAGTGTCACTTAATCACAGAAAGGAAAAGCACGATATTTTTAGGGTTCATAGAAGCTAATAAAACTTTCATTGAGGTTGTTTTGTTTCCTTGAGAAGTCCTCTGAACTCATGTTTTAAGAGGAAACATGTGAGCAAAATTTTATTTGGCACGCTAGGAAAGTAAAATGTAAAAGAAAAAAATTAAAATGGATTCAAAGTAACATCGTCCTTCTCTGCAAACTTAAAAATGTAGCCATTCATTCATTTTTGGCTCCATTATTATACAATCAAAATAAAGTTTGGCCAAAATTATAATTACAATGACTATGCTTCATATTCTCAATGAGAATACATGAAGCAAAGACTTAGGCAAAAGCGGTTGTTTTTCAGTTTGACCTGCCAACAAGACCCAAATAATTCTTAGTTTGCTCTGAAGTTTCATTACAAAAAAATGCAGGCTTTTACCTGTGCCTATTTTTCTCAAAGGAATTCTTGAGAAACGGGTTATACATACTAGTCTAGAGGGAATTTCATGAATTAAAAAAATAACTATATTTAAATTGATGTAGATTGCATCAAAATGTCTGCCTGAATTTTAAAAGAAAACTTCAATCATTCCTTGACCAATGTAATCTGTCCATTCAGTACAAATGGGCAATTCTCTTGCGTGTATAGAGATTCCCAGGATGGACCCAAAACTAATTTTCCTTAGTAGTGTTACATTCTTTGGCCTTGAATATTGACCTAAAAAATAGCCAAACATACAAACTTAAAAATAATAATGATCAATGTCCTCTTTTGAAATCATAGTCTTCTAATTGAAAGTTGACAATATTTCATTTCAAACCATTATAAATCCAACTTTAAATTTTTAGAAAAGAAACTATTCACTATTATCTATTTTTCCAAATGTGGAGGGTTAACCATTTTCTGGCACCAGGGATATTTATATTTGGAATGAGAAGTCTGTTGATGAATTTAATATGTTGCTTTTCTCTCAAAGGAAGGGTGATATTTGAATTAATTAATTAAATCTCCATATATTTAAATATCTTTTATGTTATGTGGACTACAGGCTAGAAGCTGCTGATTTGGGAGAACACACAGATCTCTGCTGTGAAATAGAACAGTGCTCTTCTCAAAGGCAGTTTTTGGCTCTTGGACTAAGGCACAGTCATGTAAGAGGTAGTTACTTATGTGGCAATGAGAATCCGTTTCTAGAAGGTTTTGCTACCTAGCTTTAGAATTTACCCAGCAGTACTGAATGCTAATTTCCTTTGATGGGATGTGCACAAAACAGGTGACAGAAAGTGATTTTGTCACAGAAGAGAAACAGTAGTTGTTGACGCCCCCTGGATGTTAAGCACTTTTTCAAATGAAATAAAATATCCTCTATTGCCTGTCAACTCTACTTATCATCCGTAAGTCGGTCACCTCTATGATGTCATGATTTTAATATGGAATTAATGGGATAGGACCTGGTTCAGACGCATTGTTGAGTACCTGACTCATTTTGAGTACCCAACCATTTCTCTATTTCTGAGATGGGGATGCAACCCTAGATGATGAGAAAGAGCTTCTTTGAATCCTTTTGTAACTGGAATTTTCCTGCAAAGTTTATACCAACAAACATCCTGAATTAGAAATTAAAATTGATCAGGCCAGGATGGAATCTTTGTCTTTGGCATGAAGGCTGTGCAAATGGTGTTCTTTCTTCTTGGTATCAGTCTTGAAAGGAGCAGTTTTTATTTAGATGCCTCTTATTAACAGAATAAGTTCTAGATGCTGGGAATATAGTGGAATACAATTCCTACAATCATGGAGGTAATTTAGTGAAAAGAGACCAAAAAATGTACAAATACAGAGAGTTCCCTTTGTGGCTCAGCAGTTAATGAAACCGACTAGGATCCATGAGGATGCAGGTTGGATCCCTGGTCTTGCTCATTGGGTTAAAGATCTGCATTTCCGTGAGCTGTGGTATAGGTCACAGATGCAGCTCAGATCCTGTGTGCCTGTGGCTGTGGCATAGGCCAGCAGCTATAGTCTGATTCAATACCTAGTGTGGGAACGTCCATTTGTCATGGATGCAGACCTAAAAAGCATTAAAAAAAATTACAAATACCTAATAAATAAGCACATAATGAGACCTCTTTGGATTGCGATCAGTTCTTTAATGTAAAGTAATAGGGTGCCTTGATAATGGGGGATGCCTGATCTCTTTAATTAAAGTCCGGTGATTACTCAGAGAAGGTGACCATAGACTGGAAAGATGAGAAGGAGCCTCAGGTCCAAAGAGCCAGGTGCCAGAATTCTAGGAAGAGAAGAGCCAGTTCCAGGATTTTTGAGGTTAGAATTTGTTCGCCCCATTGAGGCTCAAAAGGGGGCAATGTGGCTACGACTTCAGTGCTGCATCATCATGCAGTGGGTGAGAGTGGAAGATGTGAAGGGGCAGGTGTCACCCAGAGCCCCGCAGGACCCAACAGGACGTCTGAACTTTAAGAGACCTGAGGGTGGCTTCGGTGTGATCTGAGCAATGATCTTCAGATATGTCACATTTTCAAACTTTCCTCTTACCACCTACCCCATTTTTTTCCTCAGAGAAAAAAAATTCAATCTATGACTATGAAAATTAAGACAGGCAGCACAAGCAACCAATTCTGTAGTTTTCAAAAGCTATTTTCCTGGGGGGGGGGGTGTGGGCAGGACACAGACACCCCCAGAAATAAATTGGAAGACCAATTCAAAGGCATACAAAAGTTCTATAGTAAGTTTTGATTTTATACAAGACTTTACATGACAAATGGTGGCAATACAATTTATTGTAGATTTGGCAAAGTAATGCATACTTCTGAAACAAAAACAGACCTGTTACAAAAAAATGATGCACCCGGTGTCAGGGAAACCTTCATAAAGAGGCTCCCATTCAGGCTGAGGGAGACAGGCAGCCTCACCACCTTCGGTCACATCACAGCCTTGCATCCTACTGTGGACATCACATTCTCATGTAGATAACAGCTCCTTTTCTGACAACTATGGTATTTCCAATGTACTGTACTCTTGGTCTTCCCAAATTGCGAGTTAAAAAGTAGAAAGTCTCTAAGCAAATGGTTGGCCTTGGGAGTTTTCTTTTATAACTGTTTTATATCCCGAGAACCTCAGAGAGGAGAAATTGTGAGTGAAGTGAAGAGGATGCTTACATGAGGGATCCGTGAGTAAAGGGGCTTTAATGAGCTCTTGGCGTGGGAGAAATTTCCGGAGCTGCTAGCCTCACTGCTGTCCTCAGTACCCCTCGCCCCCCCCCACCTTCCAAGCTCACTCACCTTTAGTTGGACAACTCTTTCCACTGGACAGTTTTCAGGATCTTAACTCTTCCTACATGGCAGGCACACCCATATGAACATTATTTTAACATAGGACCACGTCACACTCGATAACATATTTCTACCATCGGCAGGTGGAAAGGCGATCTCCTGCTCTCACCCACCGCTGTCTGTGCCTGGCAACTGACTGCTTCTGCCTTTGTGCTTTGTTTATTGGTAAGATGAGCTGCTGTTGATGTTGAACCTTCTCCCAGTTACCCTGGGTGTGACGTGGGTAAGGAGAGGAAAGGGCAGAGTTACAGCTTTGATGTTGGCAGGTTAGAAAGTAGAAAACAGAATAGTTTAGCAGCTAGAGAAATGTTGCCTTTGGATCATGAACAGAAGGGCCACCGCAAAAGTTTTACCAAAAAAAAGTGAAATTTCTCTAAGACTTCCTGACCAAAATCTTTAGTGAGTCTAGTTAGTTTTTAATAAAGTTTTCGGTTGGAGACTAATTCTATTTTAAGATTGGAATTATATTTTAGGACTGATTATATATAGAACAATAAAAAATTAATCAGACTTCTACTTTTCCCTCTTAAAAATCATGTAAATTAAAAATTTAAAATGTATTTAAATTAAAATTTTAAATACACTTAGGCATATGGATTTATGTATTCAGTGCTTCTGCCCATAGAAATCTTCATTCCTATTCCTATTGCTCTGTAAAAGTCAAGTGTGTGTCTTTAAAATAAAGCATTACATCTCTAATTAAATCTTATAAAAGTATCAGGAGCTATCAAGCTAAATGGTTGTAATATTGACATTAACATTTTAAAAATTTAGACAAACAATAGATACTTAATACCTTATTGATAGGATATTATATAGTATAACTTTTACATGATGGAATACATCTTTGTTGGCAATAAAGTTTACACACAGAGAAATAAATTTAGAAGAACTTAACAGTAAAAAAAAATACAATTAATCTTCTCTCATTAGTCCCTTGCTATGCTCCCCTTGCCCCGCAGCTCTGCCCCATTGGCTCCGTTGGTCTCTGGAAGGCTCAGCAATTGCTTGCTCTGCTTCCTCACCAAAAGCTCACTCTATCCTTAAGCTCCTAGTCATTCTTTAGATCGTGTCCAGCATCCCTTTCTGAGCCCAAGCCTATGGAGCCCATAATAAATCTACAGTGAGTGGATGAAATGATGAACCACCGAAATCCTGGAATAAATTCAGTGGCCAGAAAAACTTTTCAAAGGCCAATAAGAATAATTTTATTACATGGTAACACATTATTCGGAATGAAATGTAATTTGCAATTTGTTTTGCAGGGGTTGTTCATGGAAACCTGCTTTTCAGAGGTATGGCAGTTTCTGGGGGCCCAGTGGCCTTTCCATCTCACCTCGGTCTATGATTCCTCAGCAGTTCTTATGTTCTCATGTTCTGCTTTCCTCCACCATAGCTATTGACATGTGTGAACATTTACATGGGTATATAACATACTTATTAGAGGTGGTGCATTTGGCTGCAAACAGACTTGGATTTGAATCCCCAGTTTGAAACATTTGCTGAACAGCAGGATAAGTTAGTATTCATTTCATTACTTGAGGCTAATACACTCCCAAAGGTTTATTTTAAAGATTGAATAATGAATGTGAACTTAGTAACCGCAACACATTTTGCACAGTGCCTGATTTAATTCTTTTCTACTCTTCTATACTGAGATATAGGCATATCTCATTTTATTGCATTCACAGATTTTTTTTTTTTTATGAATTGAAGGTTTGTGGCAACCCTGCATTGTCAGATGCTGGTTGGCATTTTTTAGCAATAAAGAACTTTTAAATTAATGTATATACCTTCTCCTTTTAGACATAGTTTTATTGCACACTTAATAGACTACAGGATAGTGTAAACACAACTTTTATATGTACTTGGAAACCAAAAACTTCACCTGACTCACTTTATTGTGATATTTCCTTTATTGCACTGGTCAGGAACCAAGTCTGAAATATATCAGAGGTATGCTTGTCCTAGATACACTTTAGGTCCTGTCTTCTTTAATTTTAGGCAATAAGCATGCACAAAACTGAATTAAAACAAACACACACATTTTAAGTCTGTATATGGATTATAATTCAACAATATTTTGCCATATAAGAAAATGCATAGAGCTTAATATCAAATTATTTTTAAATATTTATTTATATTGCAGGTTTAGGCAATCTTATGACTAATTTTCACGTGCGTGCTCAATCTTATCCTTGTTTTAAATTTGTGTGTTCCTAAATTACTCTTAATGCAACACCAATCTCTACACAACTACAGCAAAGATCTTTATTAGTCTGCCAATGCTTCTCTGATTTGAGGTTTCAGTTTTTCAGTGATAATTATCATGACAACCTTATTGTTTTCTGATAATAGAACTTTTTGAATTTGTGCCCCTTCAACGATTCAATCATAGCCCTAAAACCACTTTCCTTCTTACTCTACCACAGATGAAGGCCACATTGTTCGAGGAAGACGATTAGAAAAGAGGGAAGCTAATGTTAGGTCAGAAGAATCTAATACAATGCCCTTTGCTAATTCCTCTGTATACTTTAGTTTTATTTTTTCCAAAAACTACTGCATACCTATATGACCCTACCATAACGTACATCTGCAGGTCACTGCATCAGAAACTGATTTCTAAATTCATAGGGCACAGAGTATCCAGCTACCAGCATTATGCAGTTTCTGAATGAGGTTGCTGTTTTTCAGTAAGAAAAGTACAAAAGCCCTGGAAGGCAGGTTTGAAGCAATGGAATGAGTCTTGAACTTGGAATCTTGGGGCTTCTGTCCGAATCCTGGCTCCTTTTAATTCGCTGTGGGATTTAGGAGGCTGTTTTAACATTTCTTTTTCCTCATCTGCAAATAGTGAGTCATCATACCTAGCCCACAGTGATAGTATTAGGATTAAATCTGTTTCTCTGAGGGAAAGCCTCCCAGGCACATCACACAGCTCCTGAACTTGCATGTTGCTGCCGGGAGGCGGCTGAACACAGCCGTCCAGTCAGAGACACTAGGATTTTCATCTCCACTGCTAGTAACCAGCTGGGAGACTTCAGATGAGGTGCTTAAATCAGGTGTGTTTGTTTTCCGCTTTGTTCTGTTTTTTTTTTTTTTTTTTTTTTTTTAAGTTGTAAAACGATCATTATCTCAGCTTTACAGTTATTATGAAAGTATATTGGCATAAAGAAGTTCATAGTATTTGGATGGGCTCAATCACTCATAGTTACCTAGAGCAAAATATGGTATGGAACGCTGGCGAAATAGATGAAAGTAAGCATCTTATTGCTGAAATATTTTCACCCTCAATACTAAAAATCCTTGTGTACACACCCAAGTTTTTAAATCGAATGTGGCTTACAATTGAGCCATTCTAGAGTCTGTCTTGCTGCATATAAATTTTTTAAAGAATTAATATCTTGGCATTCCCGTCATGGCTCAGTGGCTCATTTGAATCATGGCTCATTCGAATCTGACTAGCATCCATGAGGATGCAGGTTTGACCTCTGGCTTTGCTCAGTGGGTTAAGGAACCAGTGTTGCTGTGAGCTGTGGTGTAGGTCACAGACACAGCTTGGATCTGGCATTACTGTGGCTGTGGTGTAGGCCAGAGGCTACTGCTCCAATTCAACCCCTAGCCTGGGAACCTCCGTATGCCGTGTGTGCAGCCCTAAAAAGCCAAAAAAAAAAAAAAAAAAAAAAAAAGAATTGATATCTTAATGAAACTC
Source organism: Sus scrofa (assembly GCF_054392235.1). Lineage (NCBI taxonomy): Eukaryota > Metazoa > Chordata > Mammalia > Artiodactyla > Suidae > Sus > Sus scrofa. The sequence continues at coordinate 68,535,739 of NC_139393.1, read as the reverse complement.
TAAAGTCACATATATATTAAAATATTTCACCTGATTTTCATGGCCTAAGCAAATACTTAGGATTAGATTACAGACAATGTGCCTGCATGACTGCTACCTCTAATGTATACACTTAAGTCATCTTTAAGAGGATGCACCACGGTGCCACACAAACAGGATGAATGTTACTATTTGTGCTGAACACTGATGGCTGGGAGAAAGTAGATGATTTTGGAGAAAGGTCATCACTGGTAGGACTGTAGGGCTTTGTCCCTGGGATCCCCCCCCCCCAAAAAAAAGGCAGAGGATCAGCAACTAGTAGTGCAGTAAATAAAGGCCATCTACAGACTATACTGAGGATGAAATATGAATTCAGTCGCGCTCTGTATTTGTGAGTTTCACATCCACAGATCCAACCAACCCCAGATCAAAAATTTTAAAAAAAAGTCCAGAAATTTCCGAAAAGCAAAACTGAGTTGCCGTGCAGCTGGCAACTGCCTACACCGTATTTCCACTGTATTAGGTATCATGTGCAATCTAGAGCTGATTTAAAGTACATGGAAGGATGTGTGTAGGTTATATGCAAATGCGATGATATTTATAGAAAAGACGGGCCTCAGGAAATTTCGGTATCCTGGGGGCTGGGGGGAAGGGCATTGGTCTTGGTAGCTGCCTGCTGTGGGCACTGAGGGATGACCGTGTTTCCCAATAAAAACTGAGAATCTTTTTATTAAAAATACTAACATAAGGAAATCAGGATCTTCTTCCTCATATCCCCCTGTTCTTCTTTCCTTTCATTCATCTAACAAAGCTGTATTAAATTTCTGTGGACTTTCTGCTCTGGGCTAGTCACTGAATTCACCATGGTGTTAAACCCTGGCAATTCGAAAGGAATGGTGTGCCTCTTCCCTTTCAGATGCTCATGATCTGGTAGGAAGAAATAGATAAGTACAAATAGAGTAAAACATTGTTAACCTGTGCAATAAAAAGCTGTACAGTCTATAATGGGAAGACAAAGGATGAAATGGTTAATCTTCCTGGTCAGTCAAAAAAGCTCCAAAACCAGAAGATATTAGCGATATCACTCAGGTAGAGCAACAGTAATGAGAGAGAGTGAAGGACCTCTGGGGCAAGGATGAGCAAAGATCGCCCCTTAGATCCTGCTCTTCAGAGCATCACTGGCTCCTCAGAACTTCAATAGAGCCACTGGATTACTTTATTTAGAAAGACAATGTAACGGTATTAAAGTTCCATGTCAGAGTTTAAATACAACCATTCTTAAGACAGATTTTATCATGTTGATCAAATCCATAGTTAAAGAACACTTTCTTATCTATTATCTGATATAGGAAACAATATTGTGTAGATCTTTCTTGATGGCTGTGTGTGTGTGTGTGTGTGTGTGTGTGTGTAAGTTATTGTTTCATGGTACTCCAGATATTGAGTCCAGAATTTATATTGTCAGGAATATAAATGTAAATACGCTACTTTGATTCCATCTTATAATATGCACCAAGGCATTTTCTTTTTTAAGAAAAAGGAAACATTTTATTTCAGTATAGAAATGTGTAGGAAGATATAAAATGAGTAGCAATCTTTAAGCTTCTACAGGAACATAATATTCAATATGTTTTTAATAAATTCTCGATAAAATTTCATGATTATAGTATCAGATAAACTTACTTCAGGTTCATAAAAATAATAATGGAAAATGCGTGTTCTTGTCATGAGAACATAAAATTATTTGTTGTAAAGTTCAGTAGTCTGTAATCCCAAGCCTGAATATAAAATATAGTTAATCTAAAATGAAAAGTTTACTATTCCCCAGCCAACTAAAATTAGTGAATTTTCTCTCCTATAGGCATTGAATTTCATAATTGTCCAACACTCCCACTATTTTCCCCAATTTCAAAATTAAAGATAAACTGAACTCAGCTGATTTTTTAAATTATGTTAAGATAATTAGGAAAAAGAAATGTGAAACAAGAAATGGCCACTGTAATTATGCAGCATTACATTTACTTACTAAATCTATTCCATGAAATTTTGAATAATTGCTTTAAACAATGTGTTTCATATGTCTTTTTCTTTGTTTTGTTTTGCTTTTATTTTATGTCATCGAGTCATTATCATGCATTTAGTGAATACAAATGAAATAACCTAGTGAAAAATCAAATATATAAAATAAATATATACATAAAATAAAGGCTTTTTCACTCTTTCTCATCCTTTTCCTTTAGTTTTTCTCTTGTTAGGTGTCATTTTTACTCCCAACTCTGACAATTAATTTATAGAAGCTTGTTCAAAGCTGTACTTTTAGTAAAGTGATTTCCTCCTGTTGTATTTATTTAAAGAACATCAATTTGAGCCTCTTTAACTGTCTATAAGCCTGTACCATCTCCTTCCTCTCCTTCTGTCATCAGCAAGAGCTACATGGAATCTACCTAAATTGTCCCCAGAAAGGGGGGATGTGGAATAAGCCTTTTCATATTTTACATGTTACTAGTAATTGTAAAGAGCCCTGTTTTCTCAAAGCAGAGATTCTAGCAGTAGAGACAGATGGATATATTTACTTCCATGAGAGGAGGTGGGGACGAGGGGAAAAACAGAGCCAAAGTTGGTACTCATACCATGATTTAAAAAAAAGTAAATAAGTAGAAAGTCGGCCACATGATTTGTGGTTGAGAAAGAGAAAAAAGTCTTGAGGGGAGTGAAGAATTTACTTCACATTTAGTCATAATGTTCTTTACATGAGTAATTAAGTCTGAGAATATTGTACTGAACAATGATGATAGAAATTAATAGATTCTAAATGAAGCATTTTCCTTTTATTCTCAACAGCTGTTCATTTTTACTTAGCGTGCACATCTTTCCACAAAAAGACAAAAGTAAAATTATTCTTTAGGAAATTAATCACATGCGTCTCGTTATTTCGAATAAAATGTTCTAAAATCCAGCTTCTTTCTAGATGGAGAATAATCTCTTTAGTGCAAACCCACCTCAGAATGTCGTCAGTGAGGTGGGCAGTGCCACCTTCTGGTAGAGAGGGGGATCGAGTCTCTTCGCCCAGAGAGTTACGTGGTATTTTGGAATTCAGTGTTGGAAATGTGCTATGGTAAGTAAATGGTATTCTTGGGCCTTTACTCACCTCATAATGGTATGAAGTGGTAAAATTTAGTTCACTGACAACATAATTTGATCCAAAGATCACAAAATATTTGTTCAGTTTCCTTGCAATGGGAAGCAAGCACCGTGTCAAACTCAACAAGCCTGAATAATTTCACATGTTAAAAGATAGCAAATGCATGATTTGTTTTTTAAAATGTAATGAGCAAAGGAATATAATGTTTTCAAGGTAAACATGAGTGCTTCTTGCATTCTATTTTAAAGGTGCACGTTACTTGATCTTGGAGGGGGTTGTGATTTCTATACGTAAAATACAGATTACATGGAGGGTTTTCAATGTGCTGAGTTTTCTCATTGGTGTATAATGATTTTCCCTTGAATTATTCTTGTACATGCATTATTTCTTTTGATCCTTGTAACAACCAATAAAGCAGTTTATTACAGATGAGGACATTGAGGCTCTAAGATCAATTGCTAGATAAGGTAGTGAGCAGCGAATCAGAATTCAAACCCAGGATTTCAATTTTGATGTTTTTCACAAAGAAACACTTCACTGAATATCTGAAAATTGTTCTACATAAGAGACTAAAGATTTCCTTTTCTTAAGCTCTCCTATGCATTCACATTTACTTCCCCATTCCCAAGATATTCAACTAGTTAATTACTAGCAAATACACTGTATTTGCTTACAAAAACCCATATATTTATGATATATCTCTGTAAAAAATTTACCTATTATGTATATTATATATGACATATTATAAGTATCTATATAATCGCTGCTAAAAAGTTTAGACAGATCGATAAAATTTGAACTCAGATTTTCCTCTCAATTCTAGGGTATTATACTCTATCCAATAGTAATATCAATATTTCTTTGAATCATCAGAGAATATCAACATTCTTTAAAAAATTTCACATCACATGTTAAAAATATCAAAACATATATTAGGAATCCATATTCACAACTTCTTGATTTAAAGTCATTGAAAATCATAAAATATCTATGAAAATTCAAAAGATAATTTTCTAAGTTGTTAGTATTTATTATTAGAACTGAATTATATAAATAGTATATTTGTATTATTATTTATATTAAAAGTAAATTATCTTGTAAAATCTACAAGAATGATTTCTTTAAAGACCAATTTTCTGTATATTATCTTCAGAAGTAACTTTGTTGGGATCTGGATTTTTGAAATATAACTTCCTTTGAGTTCCTATTTTACATTAATTTTTTAGCAGTGTCTGATTACATTTAACCTGAAGTTAATATTTCATTATTGCTCAAAACTCTGTTACCCTTTTTCTCCCTGAATATTTCTCATTAATTGAATCACTATTAGCATTCAGAATTCATAATTTTTGAGCTGAAAAATATTAATTTATAAAATGAAAAATAATACAATATTTGCTTTATTTATTCTTTATATTTCACTGAGACTCTAATAATAGCTGCATTTTATCATTATTATTAAAATACTTACATTGGTAATTAATCAGCATATACTAATTTGGCTACAACATGGTGGTATAATCTAATTGACAATGATATAGAACAAAATTCGAACTCAAAATGTGGAGTTAACTTGTGTTATACTCTTATGTATTTTGTTTATTTTTAAATAGAGTTAAATTTATTTTATTAAACAGAAATCATCAGAAAATTTGGTAGTTTGATGAACCCAATTAGGTCTAAAGACCCCTATCTCTGTAAGGTTGAAAAAAAAAATCCACATATCTTAGCACTAGGATGAAATTAAGCATTTATGTTGTAAACTTCCTAAATATGCTTTTAATCAACAATAAGTTAACCATTTTGTTTCTTTCTCCAAAGTAGTGAGGCATGGTCCTTAGGGGTTCAAGACTCTGTGAAAATATATCTTACTAAGTTTAAGAGAATTGATACAAATATTTCAAGATAGAGATAAGGTAAGTGATAAGCTATACCTATACTACCACAGAAATAAAAATTATTCTGCATTCACTTTTACATATTACAAACTTAAAAGAAAAATACACCTAGACAAAACTATGATTCAAAAATATATATGCACCCCTATGTTCATTGCAGGACTATTCACAATAGCCAAGACATGGAAATAAGATAATAGCCATTGACAAATGAATGGATTAAGAAGATGTGGTACATCTATACAATGGAATATTACTCAGCCATAAAAAGAATGAAATGATGCCATTTGCAGCAACATGGATGCAACTGGAGATGCTCATACTAAGTTAAGTAAGTCAGAAAAAGAAAGACAAATATCAAATGATATCACTTATATGTGGAATCTAAAATATGGCACAAATAAATCTATCTACAAAACAGAAACAGACTTACAGATATAAAGAACAAACTTGGGGTTGCCAGGGGGAAGGGGGGAGGGAGTGGGATGGATGGGGAGTTTGGAGTCAGTAGCTGCAAACTATTACATTTAGAATGGATAAGCAATGAATTCCTACTATACAGCACAGAGAACTGCATCCAATCTCTTGGGACAGAATATAATGGAAGATAATATGAGAAAAAGAGTATATATGTGGTAGAGTCACTTTGCTGTACAGGAGAAATTGGCCCAACATGGTAAATCAACTATACTTTAATAAAAATAAATGAATAAGTAAATAAAAATAAAGAATAAAAAAAGATAAAAAGTCCATGTACTAAGGAGAAAATAAAATCAAATATTATGTTTTATCCCACCCATAGTGGCTGACTAAAATGAATGAAGGTTCTTGAATGCTGACTGAACCTGACATGCCAGACACTTACTATACCAAACTAAGGACTGTTTTCCAACTAATGAACAATGAGACTTGATGTAACCAACTGTACATGGTCCTAGGAATTCATTCTATTGTAAGTTTCTAATATTTAATTCGCAAAATTACCATGAACTCCTTTTTTTTCTTGAGTGTAATAATGTTTAACTGTGATTCTTTAGATGAATGCTTGAAAGTATTCGGCATTAAATTCAATTTACTTCACATTAATATTTGTAAATACATTAGTAGCAATTCTTAAATATTTAAATCTACCGACTTGAAGTACTGAAGGCTTGTTCTCAAATACCTTTTTGAAATGGCATGAAAACGTCTATGACTTGAATCCAGGTCTGCACCCATCACTGCATCATCACTGGTGAACTCAAGGTCCAACTTCAAAGCTGAGAGACACAGGTCCCTTCCTGATCATCCCAGAGGCATCATAGTTTAACTCGGGGGCAAGGGCAGTAATAATCCACCAATATCTCCTTCATTTGCAATGGGTATACAATCAAGCATTTAAAAATCCCCAACTTTTCACCATTAGAAGATTACTCAGTGAATATTTTCTTTAGTGTGTGTTCCCTTGCCTAGCATGTTAACAGACTGTCAACTTCTCTGTTTAGCTCCAGTGGCCTTTGTTTCACTGCATTAAAATTATTGTGTGAGCAATTTCACATTAAATTTAAAAAGGTGATACTTAAATAGTGACTAAAATCATAAGGAACCTACAAAAAAATAGCGAAGTGTTTCTGGGAAGGGTTTCCACATATTTCGGTCTTAAAATTCATATGTGTTACCCAAAAAATTCATATGTGTTACCCAAAATTACCAATACTATATTAAAAGATAAGAGCAGAGGATGAACCCTATTATATATCAATTTCTTCAAACATCATAAATAATTATTATATTGGTACTAGGTTAAAAGCCAAAGAATAACATATACTTCTATGAAACTAATACATAACAAGTGAAAGACTGTAAGTCTGAAAGAAAATAGTAAATTAATGATTCATGCCAAGACCATGAATATCTATATGAAAAAAGAAAAAAAGGAACTCTACTTAATAATAGTCAAATACATTAATTATGATTAGTTGAAAAATCTAATTGCATAAAGTATTTTTAGGAAAAAATTTAATAACATATAGAGGGATATTTTTATGACTCCAGAGTAATGAAGATTTCTCTAAATGTGACAAATCTATATATTATGGAGGAAATTATTAATTTCATGAGGTATTTCACTGTCGGGAGACATGTTTCTACAATCTTTTCTTAGCCTCTCTGCTTCTATTTTCTATGTTAAAAACTCCATCTTGTCCTGCTTTACTTTACCCCATATTCCTGCTTGAAAACAGTTTCAGTGCTGGTAAATAACTTGATCTTGAGAAGAAAGACCAAAAGGCGTAAGTTATTCAGGTGGTCAGCTGCATGAGGACATAATGCCTTGGTCTAGGCATGCTGGCAGATTGGCACTGTTCGCACAACATGACATGTCCTGTTAAAATAAGAGAAATAAGAGAAAGAGGAACCTCATGGCCCCAGGGGGTTTATGAGCAGTCATTAGCAGAATATGCATCAGCAAGGAGAACGAGGTGCAAACCTAGGCACACAGGGTTGCCACAGATAGGCATGTCTTTTGGGGAAGCACAATGATGATTCCCTAGATGCTAGAAGCACAGTGATGATTCTCTAGATGCTAGAAGCACAGTGATGATTCTCTAGATGCTATGCATAGACAGCTAATGCCAAGCTTCCTCAGTGCTAATGATTGTTAAATGCCTAAAGGTCAGAATAAAAACTTAACCATCTACCAGCTATGTGACTTTTAAAATAATAAAAGAACTATATCCTGCACCTACAACCCCCTCCTCACTTGATGTAATCCTAAAGAGCACAATAAAAGCAGTGTGGTTTCGTGAGGCGGTGCTCTTGGTCCCTGAGACCTTGAGTCCCCTGGTTCCCACCTTTGCTTAAGATAAAGGTCTCTATGTCTTCTTTTATGTTAACTTTTTCTTTAGTTTCACAGCATCTGTTCTTCAGCGCTTACCTGCTGAGCTGGTCTGGGCACTTTGCCTCTCACAAGACATAATAAGTGACTCTGAATCTGATTCCACTCCATAAGGAATGAAAGAGGCTAAGAAGAAAAGTTTGGGGGAGAGTCGCTGTGTATGTGCTTTAACAACCAAGACAACAAGCCAAATGTGTGGTAATAGGTCCATTTATGGAGTACAGAGCGTGAGGGATGTACAAATTCAAATTTTATTCTAATAAAAATTAGACTCCTGAAAGGTCTAAAGGATAGTGACACTGTCCAATAGAAATACAAGGCAGGAGTTCCTGCTGTGGCTCAGTGGGTTAAGAACCAGACAGAGTCCGCATGAGGATATGGGTTCAATCCTTGGCCTCACTCAGTGGGTTAAGTATCCACCATTGCCTTGAGCTAGGATCTGGCATGGCTGAAGCTGTGGTGTATGCTGGCACCTGCAACTCTGATTTGACCCCTGGCCCAGGAACTTCCACATGCCACAGGTGTGACACTAAAAAAAAAAAAAAAAATACAATGCAAACCATGGTATAATTGTAAATTTTCTAATCATCTTTTTTTTTAAGTGCAAAAACATAGATGAAATGTTTCAAAATATACTTTTACCCAATACATTAAAAATACTTTCATTTTAACATGTAATAATTATTAGTCAGATATTTTACATTTTTTTTTTCATTCGAAGTTTGCGCAACCTGGTATGCATTTTACACCTATAAACTATCTCAGTTTGGGCTAGTTACATTTGATGTGCTCAATAGCATAGAGCTAGAGGTTACCATGCAGGACAACACAGGATTAGAGTAAAGAGAAGATTCTTCAGTGCCTGGAAAAGGTAACATGGACTGATTGGAAACTGGCTACACTTACAACAATGAAAGACAAAAGCGTGTGTTTTTCCAATATTAGATGTGGGCCCTGCAGAAGGGAGGTTTGGGGGTCTTCCTAAAAGGGATTCCTTTTAGGGATCTTGCTTATACATCAAAGGTGTAAGACATCTCATTAGAAGCCAAGGCAACCACATGCAGCAAAACTCCCTAAGGAATGGGATTCTGTCCTCTACTGTTAGCTGCCTCTCCTCTGGCTTCTAATCCAACTCTGAGAGGACCCAGAATTGTGTGCCAAGGATGTGGAAGAGCCAGGGGAGCGAACTAAGGGGAAAAAGAAATTGACTTCACTCGGCTACTCCTATGCCAAGCTACCAAGTGGGTCAGGCCCATAGCAGGAGAGGGGAGGATTTCACTGGATAAGACCGTAAGTTCTGATTATCAGACTAGCCACACAGGATTGATTTTAGGGTGCACTAGACTTTTAATGCCAAAATAAAATTCTACTTGTTTATTATCCAAGTGTGTCTGGAAATTCTATGAGAAAAAATGTTTAATGGGGAATGGTAAGAAGGAATGCAATTGCTCTCTGCTTAGACTCTACCAATTCCACTCTGTTCAATAAACCAAATTTATCTACATTAATGTAATAAAAACAAAGTATACTCATACGTATCATAAAACGAACATTCACAACTGGTGGCACATTAACTACATATTCCAGGGATGTACCCTATAACTGAAACTGTAGTTTCGCCTGCCATCTTTGTTTCAATGACAAATGCCCTGAAGTCAAAAATGCAGGCAGTCAATTGTTTATCATTTGCAATTACGCACAGCAGTAGGATGTTCTTAAACACTGGAAAGCCCCTCACATTACATGATTATTTTGTTAATAAAAAAACATACGCAATAGAACATTGGCATGACTCCTAATTTAAAAATACTGTCTTGACTTAAATTGACTCGTTATGCTTATCAGATAACTTTATGCTGCGTAAATATAAACATTTTGAGAGAGTGGGACATCCGGCTTGCCAGTGGCCACTTCTCTGTTGTGCGCAGCAAAACAGCCATTTAAAAGCAGGTGACATTGAGAAGGGCAAGAAGATCTTCATTCTGAAGAGTGCCCAGTGCCGCACTGTGGAACACAGAGGCAAGCACAAGACTTGCCCCAACCTAATGGTCTGTTTGGACGGAAGACAGGTCAGGCATCAGGATTCACTTACACAGATGCCTACAAGAGCAAAGGCATCACTTGGGAGAGGAGACGCTGATGGAGTACTTGGAGAATCCCAAGTACATCCCTGGAATAAAAGCAATCTTCACCGGCATTAAGAAGAAGGGAGAGGACAAAGACATGGTAGCTTATCTCAAAAAAGCTACTGAGTAATAGCTGGCCACTGCCTTATTTATTCCAAAACTGAAATGTCTCATGACTTTCATATGTGGACCATATTAAATTGATCTCATACACCAGAATTCCAGATCACGTATTGCTGATGGAATGTTTCTGTTGTACGGTCCTGATTTAAATAAGATTGGTTTGTGGCTAAATGAATATGGTCAGCTTTTTGAATTTTTGTAATAATTCCAGTTCAACAAGTGCTATCACTTCTAAAGAGATGATTAAACCTGAATGTGGAATGTTAAACTTTTCAGGAAGATGGTGAATGTCTTCTCAAAATCTATAGGAGCTTGGTTTTATATTTAGATTTTTATAACTGGTTATATTAATATATTTAAGCATTGAGAAGATCCCTTCACTGTCTCATAGAACAGAGCAAGATTCACCTGTGTTTGCAGCTGTGTTCACTAGCCTGTTAACCAATGGACTAGTTAACAAATGGACAATGCCCACTATATCTTTCTGGTCTCAGCTATGTCAATGTCATTAAAATCATCTGTATCTAAAATACATACAATTTTGAACTTAGTCATTCAATTTATTTTAATAAAACATTGATTTGTCAGTTTCCAAGTGGGGTTCCTTTTAGTTATTGTCTAAAAAATTAATTATGTTAAACAGTTTTTTAAAAATCTCTGCTCTATAAGTAAGTTTTTCATCTTGGGTCTGGGTAACTAGCATATTCCTGGGCTATGTTCTTCCACTGCCTTTGAAGTTTGAATAGAATTGTTACAGTAGAGCTGTAAGGAAGGTATTATTGGGGAGGCCAACTTCTTTCCAAATTAATTTTATAATCTACTGCAAACTATTAGCTTTGAGTTTCTCTATTATTTTGGATTACTCATCCCCTGGCCTTTTCTACAGCAAGTTATATGAAATGTTAAATACCTACTGTATTGAAGAAAAAGCCCAAGTTTCTTATTTTCCAAATTTAGTTCCCAACACTCTCATCTTCAATAAACAAAACTTAACACCTTTATTTCTACCGCTTGATTTTTTTTAAAATTCTTTTTAGGGACACACTTGCAGCATATGGCAAGGGGTCACATCAGAGCTGCAGGTGCCTGCCTACACCACAACCATAGCAACAATGGATCTGAGCCACATCTACAGCTTGCAGCAACGCCGGATCTCGAACCCACTGAGCAAGGCCAGGGATTAAACCTGCATCCTCATGGGTACTAGCAGATTTCCTAACTCTCTGAGTCACAAAAGGAACTCCTATTTTTTTTTTTTTTTAAATGGCTGCACCTGCAGCATATGGACGTTTCCAGACCAGGGAGTGAATCAGAGCCATAGGTGCAGCCATGCCGGATCCTTTCACCCACTATGTGAGGCCAGGGATCTAATCCCCACCTCTGCAGCAACCAGAGCCACCGAGGAGCCACTGCCGTTGGGGGATTCTTAACCCATTTTGCCACCACAGACACTCTTCTTACCCCTTGATTTTCAATACAAGTCTTCTCTCCATGTATCTAATCTCCTTATTCTCTATTCCCCAAATATTCTATTCAAATTCTTCTTTTTTTTTTGTCTTTTTTTTGCCTTTTTCTAGGGCTGCTCCCACGGTATATGAAGGTTCCCAGGCTAGGGTGCAATCGGAGCTACAGCTACCAGTCTACACCACAGCCATAGCAACACCAGATCCGATCAAGTTCTTATTATACATTTTGTTTTTTGTAGGACATCATTCTATTCTAATTTAATCTATTGACTTGATAAGGCCCACCTCAAGTTTATTTTTACCCTGTGCCTCCCTCTAAACTCTAGTAATACAAGTTCATGTTTCAAAGAAACAATGGAATACACTATAGGAGGCATCAAGCTTTGAAATGAGCGAGGGAGTTCTGAGTTACCATCTCTAGTAGAATATCTATTAATTGCATTTTCCTGGCCAGGTGAATTTTAGGGTTTCATTTGAAAAATCTTCTAACTTTAAAATCTTAATAATATATACACATTATTATCACTTATACAATATACAAAAATGTAATGGAGTCATACTTCAAAGAATTACCTCAGCAAGACTGCACCATCTTCAGAAAAAAAAAATCTGCACTAACATAGCATGGGACATAGCAATGATTCATGTATTCATAAACATTAATTATCTAGCACATCAAGAGGGAAATTGTATTTATTTTTTGTTTGCTTGATTGAATTCATTCATTAGCCAGATTTTCCCCAAACACAAAATACTTTTTGAGAATAAATTAAAAGCTGTGGTACCTGGTCTGAGTGTATTTTAATTCAGTAATAAGAAACTCTGGGTTGTGGGTCTCATTAGCAACGCTTTTTTTGAAGTTCATCTCAGCAATATCATGTGACTACTTTTAATTTTTTTCCTCCCCTCTAACCAGGATTTACTCCAGAAAATTTTAAAATCTAATTAGTTATTGTAGATTTAGGAAAGAGCAGCAGCACACAGCCAGGCTCTCTGTGGTAAGCACGAACAAAATTATGCTTTCAAAAACGGATGTTCAGACAGGTCTTGAGTTTAAGACAATTCACATATAGTTTTGGGAGCTGAAGTGTTTTGTAGGTACTGCCCCCCTCTTCTCTAAGGAATACCTGCACATTGTGGATGATTAGAAAATAGCCATGAGAAAATTAAAATTACTTGTAACCATAATACCTAAAGATAATCACTAGTAACATCTGGGGAATTTACTCCTGCTCTTTATTTATATAAACACACACATTCACAAAGAGAAAACAAGACTCAAACTGTTGATAAAGTGGGCTTTTCATTTTCTTTCATTTTATTATTATTTTTTCCTGTGTCTTAGAATATTAATGATTATCTAATTTCTTGTCCTATGACCTTTGGAGATGAGATAAAGTAGCCAATTTTGACTTCAGTATTAATCAAAGGACATTTAACCCTACTGCACAGAGCAGGTTAAGTGTGGGGGCCGTCTCAACCAAACTTGCTGTTCTTAATCATAAGCAGGCATTGCTGAACCATCACATGGAGGAAAGCCAATGGCTGATTAGGAAAACCTGCCTTGGACACAAGCTTCTAATTGGTTTGAGGCACGAGACACATTTGGGCATTTTTTTTTTCTTTATTTAGGCCACCCCTGCAGCATATGGAGGTTCCCAGGTTAGGGGTCAAATTGGAGCTGTAGCTGTGGGCCTACACCACAGCCACAGCAACGCAGGATCTGAGCTGTGTCTGTGACCTACACCACAGCTCATGGTAAAGCCAGATCATTAACCCACTGATCGAGGCCAGGGATTGAACCTTCATCCTCTCCTCAAGGATACTAGTCAGATTTGTCTCCATTGAGCCATGATGGGAACTCCTCCCCTCTTTTTGTGTGTGTGTGTGTGTGTGTGTGTGTGTGTGTGTGTGTGTGTCCTTTTAGGGCTGCACCCACCACATATGGAGGTTCCCAGGCTAGGGGTTGAATTTGAACTGTAGCTCCTGGCCTATGCCACAGCCACAGCAATGTAGGATCCAAGCCACGTCTGTGACCTACACCACAGCTCATGGCAACACAGGATCCTTAACACACTGAGCAAGGCCAGGGACTGAACCCGCATCCTCATAGATACTATTTGGGTTTGTTAACCACTGAGCCACAACAGTAACTCCACCTTTGGGCATATTTGTTACATCAATTTACTCCACCCTAACTGAAAGGGTGTGGAATCAGTGAGAGTCTGGTTTGTGATTCGACATAGGTTCGTCCTTTCTTTTATTTTCAACCACAATAAAAGCAGTGATAAAATATATTTATAGAACTTTATTTAAGTTTGGGCTTATGATAGCTTTCATCATCTGAAGGCAGGTTTTTCTAATCACCAGTTGGCTTTTCTCCGTGTGGTGGTTCAGGGTCCCCTGCTTATGATTAACAAGACGGTCCCCACATTTAACCCACTCTGTGCAGTAGGATTAAATGCCTTTTGATTAATGCTGAAGTCAAAACTGGCTACTTTATCTCATTCGTGTATAATCTTTCATTTTCCCTTTAAATTTTCAGATTCTAGCATTTATCTGTTTAATCTGTTCAGACATCTATTTGGTATTAAAAATAACTCCACCTTTCTGAGGGCTGGAAGAGAAAGTACTACAATCACATAAATCATCAGAGTCAAATTTTTAAAGAATACAATAAATCTGAAAAAGAAGTAACACAAGGCTCTGAATATTTTTTCCTTGAATGCTAGATTTGTCAACATAACATCCTAGTAGGAAAAATATTCTTTAGCTAGTCATAGATATTCCACAAAAGTTATGAGCAAATGCTGTGATACAAGAAAATTACAGATGTTTTTTAAGTCTTCTGTGATTGGATTATTAATCTGATAATGTGGGTAGACAGATCACAATGGATCAGTCAGGTGGCCAACTGGCTGCTAGACCCAACATTAGGACACATTGAATAGGTATATTCACACTCCATAAATACCCTGAAGAAGAAAAGCCATGAGAAAACCCTTCTCTTTTGATATCTGCATTCAGCTATGTCCCTGTGAAAGAGAGCAGGAGAGTTCAGCTCATCTGGAAACAGGTTCTGCTTCACATCCTCATAGAAGACCAAGGCATAATCCTTTCTTTCTTCTTTTTATTGGAACATTTTTAAAATTGTGGGGAATATGTAGTAGCTTTTTTTTTCCCCCCAGGGCTAACTCAGGAATCTTGGCCCCAAAACGTCAAATCAGTTTTCACTGAACATTCATAGAAACTATTAATGACTCATTATGCAGGGGAAAAAGACGTTAATGAACAAGCATAGTCATTTGACCAAAATAAATTTCAGGGGTGATGTAAAATTTAAGGAGTCAGTGGTAGAAGGCTTTCTTAAGGATAGAACAAGCTAGTTGGTTTCGAAAGAAAATCGTAAATTTTTTATGCTAGTAGCCCTGTAGAGTTAAAATGAAAATTAATGCATTAATTCAGGAATTAGCAACTGTTCATAAGTACTAACATATTTCAAAGAAGATCTGACATATACATAAAATCATATAAGGCAAAAAATATATTAATTATAGATTACTAGTATTCACAAATTATTATATTGCTAGTATATATGGATGTGTGTATTGAGTTTGTGGAATATATATGTATATACATGAAATACACATATACACATAAAGCATATGTTTATAGATACATACAGAACTATAAATAAATAAATTATGGGCCACACATTTAATATACGAATAGGCCAATAAACTCAAGTGCCAATATCTCCAGTTTCCTATGCATTCTCAATGGAGTGCTATGCACAACTTTTTTTTTTTTGTCTTTTTCCAGGGCCGCACCCACGGCATATGGAGGTTCCCAGGCTAGGGGTGGAATTGGAGCTACAGCCGCAGGCCTACGCCACAGCCACAGCAACGGGGGATCCGAGCCGCGTCTGCAACCTACACCACAGGTCACGGCCACGCTGTATCCTACTAAGAGAAGCCAGGGATCGAACCCCCAACCTCATGGTTCCTAGTCGGATTCCTTAACCACTGAGCCACGACGGGAACTCCTATGAACAATTTTTTACATAAAGAAAACTCCTTTCCACAACTGCTGGCATGCTTATCAGGATTTTTGTTTGACTCCTGCCAATTTGAATCCCGAGACTCAAATAAATGCAGAGCCATCTGCGCTGACATGGCTGTTGCGATTCTTCAAGGCTCGTGGAGGCATTTGTTTCCATTACCCTCAGTACCATGATGCTTCACTTTGTAGCATCCCTACTGAATAAGCTGAGCTTAACTTGTATCATGGACATCGTCAGGTTAAGATCTTGGTAAAAACTCTATGTGCCAGAAGAGCTTAACCTTTTCGGCTCCAAGTCTCCAAAAATGTATATTGGTGGTTTGAACTTTCTATGGCATTCCTCACAATTTTCGCCTTCATTAACAATGATTTTTGCATATAGGGTTTTGGAATATCTTTCATTACATTAAACATTAAGTAATCTTAATGCTTCAATCGAGAGAAAAGTAGAGTGCAAATTATTCTATTCAGATGACATTTTGTCAAGCCTTGCTAATTCATCTAAACTAATGCTGCTGTGGATATGCCTAGGTGACTACTCTTTTTAAGGTAGCATGGCTTAAAATAGGCTGAGTTCAGGTGTGTATTCAGAGTTGTCATGCAGTGATCATGAAAAGACTATCAGAGAGCATGAAGTAAAAACAATTTTGCTGGCATAATACAGAAGCTTCCGGGCTGCAGCAGATCATTTTCATGAAAGATTTTTTGCACATCTGATCTAAATAAATTAATGGTAACTCAAGTTTCCATAAAATGTAATAATGGAGAGTACAAATAATTCTCTAGCAGCTCTTTCTGTTGTTAATATAAGTTTAGAGGTTTGACAGAATGATAGAATATAAAAAGTGTAAAAAATACTCAAATAGGCCAAGATTTAGGTAATTTAAGCATTGATAAGAATCTGAACATTATATGAAGGTGAAGTATTTGAAAGTTATGTTTTCCATAAAGATACCTTCATTTGAAATGGTGAATCAAATGAGATGGGATGTGCTAAAGCACCATCAAAGATATAAGCCACTCATTGTAAGGTATTATCACCCACATTAAAAAGAAGATGCAGAAGCCCAGCCAGGGTGGGAAAAGTCAGATGAGAAGAAGATGCTCAGGTAGCCAGAGAATATGCTGACTTAAGAGTCAAGAACTAAGACGTTGAGATGGAAGCTTGAGATACCATGCAAAAGCCAGAGAGGTTATGGTTTTCTTAAGCCAGGAGTCTGTATGCCAAGAAGGTAATTTTGATGGAAAAAAAAAAAACAGTGATAAGAGGTATCCTGAACCCAAAAAAGAGAAAATTTAAAAAATGATGCAGATCTCGAAAGATGGGAGGTGATGCCTGACATATTTACTACCATAGCCATAATGCCTGGAATCACTGGGTAGCTAATAAATGATGAAGGGATGGATAAGTCAGAAATAGGTGAAGAATCTACATGCAAATACAGATATACATAAAGAGGTAGTGCATAGCTAAATCTCCACTAAAGGTAAAGTAGAAGTAAAATTGTATCTAATTGTTTGTGTGAAATCAGTAAACCAGAGACTAAGAATGGAATGAACTAGACTAGGAAGAGAGGAGACCACTGGTCCTAAGTCTCAGCATTGAATGGGGAGGTTGGAGGGAGGTTGGAAAACTGGGGAGTGGAAAGAGACATCCTGGGGAGGCAGTGGGAGGCAAAATGGAAAAAAAAAATGGAAAAGGAAGGCTCAGAAAGCCAAAAGTCAATGAACCAAAGGAAAAATCAGAATCTCAAGTTTTGGGGTCTTAGATAAAACTCTTCTTTTAAGGGAAATGAGTATCAGCTATTGATTGCTCAGAGGTAAAGAGCACTACCCCCCGTAGGCTTGTGAAGACAGCCGAGTGCCTAGCAGTGAGGAGCATGCACACAGTAGAAATAGCATACTCTTTTTTTCTAGTCCTTGTCCAGGTTTCAGTGCCTGGAAAGATGAATGTGACAGTGTGGCATGAAGCAGTCTTGAGACAGGAGAGCCAGATCAATGCATTTTATCCACAGAAAGATTTTGCATCCAACAGAGATTTGATCCTTGTTTGATCCCTGGATCAGGATCATCGGCACATCTGATCACTGATTGGAAACACGCCCATTGGTCTCACCCAGTCTCACTGAATCAGAAAACGGGTGCATCCAAGGTACACTATGTAAGGTTCTGCAATATGATGAGACATAGCTTTGAAAATAACTACCAAATTGGTCATCTGCTCTTGCATTTAGCCTCTAAAGAGATACATATGCCTGGTTGCAAAGAGGTTTGTTTTGTTTCAAGGAATCTTACATGTTAGCAATTTCAATAGTTATGTTGTACACTTGTTAATATAAAAAGATTTCTAATGAGAATTGCTTACATTGTTACAGTTCATAAAGAACAAGATAGGTTAAAGAGAAGTATTTTTGAGTTTTTAAAAAAATAACTAAAAATAAAGTACATTTCGCTAAACCACAAGGTAATAAGCACACAAGCCCCATCTAGTGGCCTTTGTACCAAGAGTTTAGTCAAGGTTTCTACAGGGGTCTGAGCCAACTAAGGAACCATCGATCTAGATTCAGCACTTAGATCCCTGGACTACAGCAGGTAGGTGTCATAATGTCATATGCTCTTATGCAAAACACTTGCCAAGTTTTTTAGAACCTCTCCTAAGTTTCAAAGCTATTTAGAATCAAAAAAGGAGGAAAACATTTAATGAATTCCAATTATATGTCAAGCTCTATGTTTGTTGCTTTTATATATTTGTAGACACATGATATGTAATAGAGACATACAGGGTGGCCATTAAATCTGGAAACAGGTGAATACATAAATATTTTACTAATATTATAACACATAATAATATAAAACTATCTGTGGTTACAGAGTACTCCATCGGAAAAAAAACACAAATGTCCGGGGGGACTTTTTTCATAGTCACACAATGTGTTATTCCTACAGTACCCTGTGTTTAACTCTGCTACAGTATTTTTCATTCTATGACATTACCAATTTTTTGTCCTTAAATACTACCATAAGCTCTTTGAGGAATAGACCCATTTTTCACTAAGCTATTTTTTATTCTTGTCACCGAGCATAGAGTTCAGTACAGTGATTAATAATTGTTTGTTAAATAAATAAGTGCATGGATGAATGAAGAATAAGAGCGAAGTAATAGAAGAGTTATTTAAATCTTTGCACTTCTATTTCATATCTTGTATATGTTAAGTATATATAAACACTTCCATAAACACCTGTAAATATGTATTACTTTCATAACAGTGAAACTTAATCTTATTAACAAATACGGGAGTATCCAGAGATGTCTCAGCATTGTGTTCTACCTTCTACAAATACTTGCTGACTCAAAATAAAAGCAACTATTGATTAATGAAGGATCTTAGAAAAGGGAAATGAATATTTACAGAAATGATGACAATGCAATATAAAATGTGAGAGGTGGCGTGCAAGTGATGACTCTTTGCCCATTGCATTTTCATGGAAGAAGTGACTGTTTTAGCTAACAAAGAAGACTTCAGTAAACTTGAAAAAATTCAGTACAATTTGAACAAGAAACTGTGATGGAAATTATTTCACTGAGAGGAAGAATTTGAGTAAAGGTTTTGTTGGACACTAGCCACTGCTCCCCAGTTTGCTCCTGGCACATTGTACCAGAACAGAAGGAATATGGCAATAAAGCCTGGGAATTAAGTGAAGTCAGAGCAGGGTGGGTTTGGGGTCTTCTGTGCAAGATTCCAGCCTGAAAGACTTCACTTCTTATAAGGCCCCAGAATCAACACATCCAAGAAGAAGAGGTACTAAGCAAAAGAAAGGTAGTCAACAAAACAATTTAATAATCCTGGTGATAGAGGCAGATTTTTATTTCTAACGTGAATGATCCTATTTTGAAAATATACACTGTTGATATAAATGGGAGCTTAATTGCACTCACACTCAGTTTACCACTTATATTCAACATAGGATTTTTCCCTTTGGATTGGTTTTATGAATTAGTTCCATCAATAACCAAGAATTAATTTTTTACCAAAATTAGCCTTGGTAGTGACATGGGTTACATGTACTTAGAACCAAATAATTGCGATTTTGACTACTAATGTGTATCTAATATTATTGATAGGATAAACAAGTTAAAATAATTGATTATTTTCTTTCTATTTTTAAAATAGAAAACCCTACAACAATTAGAGTTGTTTTTAATATGGAGGAAGAGTGCAAGAAAGAATCTTAATTGCTTTAGGATTTTTTAGTAACTTAGCACTAAGCTACTGACACTGGAAGAATTAGTTTCAGAAATCATGCTTTGCATTTCAGGTTTCAGTGGAAATAAAATAGCATCAAGCAAACCTTTTCAAACACAAGATAGGATAGTATCTCTTTTAAGTAATGAGAAGAGCCATCTTTTTATAAAAGGCTCTTTCTTCCTCAGAAAATATTTTCAAGGTGACTTGTCAGTTAAATGAAAGGAGAATTAGACTAACAAGGGAGACATAAAATTTATCATGACTGTAAAAAATAAGAAAAATTTCACATCCACTAAGAGACATCCTCTCTCTCTCTTTTTTTTTTTTTTTTGCTGTCTTATTTTATCCCTTAGAACTCTTTCAAAATTGAATACACATCTTAGCTCTCCCAAAACTTAATGAAAGTTTCATCAGAGTCAATTCAATGATAATGTTTGGACAGGGCCAGATCAAGATGGTAGAGTAGGAAGAGCCTAAGTGTGCATCTTCCCTAAAAAACACATAAAACTACAATTACCAATAGAGCAACTCTTTCTGAAAATGACATAAAAACTGGCATAATAGTTCTTCTACAAACAAAGATATAAGGAAAGAACAACATGGAGTCTAATATGTTGGAGGAGAAGCAATTTAGTCACCTGGTGGGTGGCGTGAGGAAGAGGAGGATATCAAGGCTCAAGGATCTTTGCTAAGACGCCAAGGGTTTGCGCTCCATATTGGCCACTCTATCCCCGAGGTCTAGTACTGGGAATACAAGCCCCCTGGGCCAACTATGAAAACTAGAGAAGCTTACTGAGGGCTATAGGAAACGAAGACTACATTCTTGAAGGAAATGCACAGACTTGTTCCCTTCCAGTCTGAATGGAATGAAAGAAAACTGCCTGGTGATCTCTGGCTGGCCTGCCAGGACCACTCCAGCACTCTCTCCAGCCTGCAGTGGGCTCAGATGTTACCTCTCTGGGCCCAGCTCCACCCCTCACCAAAGAAGTGACTACCATCACTCCAGGGAGAGGCTTCTGCTCATGACAAACTCTGGCTCTATCCTTTCCAGCCTTTGCCCTGTCCCTCAACAAAACAGCAACTACCAGTGCATCATGAAGGAAACCACAGACAGCAAGGCTCTCAGCAAATCCAGCTCTCCCATCAAAGCCACTGGGAACACACCAACTAGACAGGAACACTCCTACACAAGAACATGCCTTCAAGACTGGGGTAGGTAACAGTTTCACCTCATCTCATAGAAACAAATCGAGACAGTCAAAGTGAAAAGACTACGGAATATGTTCCAAATGAAAGAACGATATAAAACCCAGAAAAAAATTCCTAATGATATGGGAATTTAATTTAACTCATAAAGAATTCAAAACAATGACTATAAAATAATATTTAGGTGCTCCTATATTAGGGCATATATGTTTAAGCACCTAAATTTAAAGCAAATGTTACAGATAAAATAGAAGAGATGGATAGTAATACAATAATAGTAGGAAACTCTAATACCCCACTTACATCAATACATAGATTGTGCAGACAGAAAAAAAAATCAATAAAAAATTGTAAGAGAATAATACAAACAGTTGTACAAAGTGGACAATGTAGAAGAAATATATAAATTCCTAGAAACATATGATCTTCTAGGAAGTAAAGCTATCACTATTTTCAGATGATATGATTTTATATATCCAAAGACTCTACCAAAAAACTATTAGAACTAATAGATGAATTCAGTAAAGTTGCAAGAAATAAAATTAACATACAGAAATATATTGCATTTCTAGATACTAACAACTGTCAGAAAGAAAAATCAATAAAAAATTCTATTTCCCCAAAAAAGAATAAAGTTCATAGAAATAAATTTGATGGAGTTATTAAATTTAATAAACAAACTTAATGAAGACCTGTACTTTGAAAATGATAAGACAATGATGAAAGAACTTAAAAAAATATTTTAAAGTTTGTTTGGAAGCACAAAAGACCCAGAATAGCCAAAGACATCCTGAAAAAGAATAATGGAGCTGGAGGAATCAGGCTCCTGGACTTCAGACTATACTACAAAGTAACAATCATCAAAACCTCATGGTACTGGCACAAAGACAGAAATCTAGATCAGTGGAACAGGATAGAAAGCCCAGAATTAAACCCATGCACCTACAGCCAACTAATCTATGACAAAGGAGGCAAGAATATATAATGGAGAAAGGACAGCTTGTTCAATAAGTAGTGCTGGGAAAACTGGACAGCCACATGGAAAAGAATGAAATTAGAACACTCCCTAACACCATACACAAAAATAAACTCCAAATGGATTAAAGACCGAAACATAAGACCAGACAGTATAAAACTCTTAGAAGAAAACATAGGCCAAACACTCTCTGACATAAAATGACATCTTCTCAGATCCACCTCTCAGAGTATTGACAACAAAGACAAAAATAAACCAATGGGACCTAATCAAACTTCAAAGTTTCTGCACAGCAAAGGAAACCCTAAACAACACAAAAAGACAACCCACAGAATGGGAGAAAATCTTTGCAAGTGAACCCACTGACAAGGGATTCATCTCCAACATTTATAAACACCTTCTGCAGCTCCATATCAAAAAACAAACAACCCCATCAAAAAATGGGCAGAAGATCTAAACAGATAGCTCTCCAAAGAAGACATACAGATGGCCGAGAAACACATGAAAAGATGTTCAGCATCACTCATTATTAGAGAGATGCAAATCAAAACCACTCTGAGGTACCACCTTACACCAGCCAGAATGGCCATCATCCAAAAGTCTACAAACAATAAGTGCTGGAGAGTGTGTGGAGAAAAAGGAACCCTAGTACACTGTTGGTGGGATTGTAAATGGGTGCAACCACTGTGGAAAGCAGTATGGAGATTCCTCAGAAAACTAAACATAGAACTCCCATTTGATCCAGCAATCCCACTCCTGGGCATCTACCCAGAGAAAACCACGACTCGCAAAGACACATGTACTCTGATGTTCATTGCAGCACTATTTACAATAGCCAAGACATGGAAACAACCTAAATGTCCATTGACAGAGGAGTGGATCAAGAAGAGGTGGTACATATACACAATGGAATATTACTCAGCCATTAAAAATAATGAAATACCAGCATTTTTTGCAACATGGATGGACCTAGAAACTATCACGCTAAGTGAAGTCAGCCATACAATGAGACACCAATATCAAATTCTTTCACTGACATGTGGAATCTGAAAAAAGGTCAGACTGAACTTGTTTGTAGAACAGATGCTGACTCACAGACATTGAAAAACTTTTGGTCTCTGGAGGAGACAGTTTGGGGGGTGGGGGGATGTGCTTGGGCTGTGGGATGGAAATCCTGTGAAATCAGATTCTTATCATTATACAACTACAGATGTGATAAATTCATTTGCGTAATAAAAAAATAAATTAATTAAAAACATTCTATTTCCCCAAAAAAAGAATAAAGTTCACATAAATAAATTTAATGGAGTTATTAAATTTAATAAGTAAACTTAATGAAGACCTGTACTTTGCAAATGATAAGACAATGATGAAAGAAATTGAATAATGGAAAGATAGATCATATTCATATATTAGAAGAACTAATAATGTTAAACTGTCCATAGAGTCCAAAGAAATCAATAGATTGAATGCAATCCCTATTGAAATACCAAAGATATTTGTAATAGAACTAGACTAAATGATTTAAAAATTTTATAGAAACACAAAGACCCCGAATAGCCAACATAATCTTGAGAAATAAGACCAATGTTGGAGATATCACAATCCTTGACTTCAGACTATACTAAAAAAACTACAGTAATCAAAACAGCATAGTATTGGCACAAAAGCAGATACATAGATTGCTGGAGCAGAATGAAAAACCAAGACATAAACACACATATATGTTCAATTAATCTACAGCAAAGGGGTCAAGAATGCAATGAGGAAAAGATAGTACCTCAATAAATAGTGCTGGGGAAACTAAACAGCTATATGTAAAATAATGAAACCAGAACATTTTCTCACACCGTATATATAAACTCAAAATGGATTAAAGTTGGAAATGTAAGATCTGAAACCATAAAACTCTTAGGAGAAAATATAGGCAGTATTCTCTGACAGCAGTGCTAGCAAAATATTTTTGGATCTGCTACCTCAGGCAAGGGCAACAAAAGCAAAAATAAACAAATGGGACCTATTAAACTAAGAAGCTTTGCATAACAAAGGACAACATCAACAAAATGAAAAGGTAACCTACTAAATAGAAGATATTTGGAAAGGGCAGATCTGATAAGAGATTAGTACCTGAAATATAGGAAGAACTCATGTAACTCAAAATATTTAAAAATCCAAATTTAAAAAGGGCAGGAGACCTAAATAGGTATTTTCCAAAGAATATATACAGATGTCCAACTGACACATAAAAAGATGCTCAAAATTATTAATAATTAGGGGAATGCAAATCAAAACCACAGTGAGATATCACCTCACACCTGTCAGAATGGCTATCCTCAAAAGGACAAGAAGTAAGTGCTGGCAAAGATGTGGAAAAAAGGGAGTCTTCATGCACTTTTGGTGGGAATGTAAATTGGTCCAGCTGCTATGGAAAACTGTATGGGGTTCCCTCAAAATATTGAAAGTAGAACTACTATGTGATCCAGCTAGTCCACTCCTGGGTATTTATCAACATAAAACAACAACAACAACAACAAAAACAGTAATTCAAAATGATACATGCATCACAATATTCATAGCAGCACTGCTCACAGTAGCCAAAATATGGAATCAACCTAAATGTCCATCAACAGATGAATAAAGAAGATGCAGTGTATATATAAGATGGCCTATTACTTAACCATAAAAACAATGAAAATTGCCATCTGCAACAACATGAATAGACCTGGGAGATACTATATCTAATAAAATAAGTCAAACAAAGAAAGCCAAATACTGTGTTTTCACTTATATGAGGAATCTGAAAAACAAAATACCTGAACAAGTATAACAAAGCAGAAACAGACTCACAGATACAGAGAAACAACTAGTGGTTACCTGTGAGGAGAGGGGTGACATAGATAAAGAGGATTAAGAGGTACAAACTACAGTTACAAGTTGCAAGGATACAATAGGACAAGGAATATAGTCAATATTTTTAATAACTTTGTATGGTGTGTAATCTATAAAAATGTCAAATCACTATGTTGTACATCTGAAACAAATATAATGTAAGTCAATTATACAGTAATACAGAATAAATAAATGCATAATACATGCATACATACCTTCAAAGGCTATATGTGTTTCCTATTTTCAGTAGTGTGAACCATCCCCTTGTTGACACATCCTTTAAATTCCTCTTATGTGAACTCATAACCTAACAATTCTCAGATTGCTGTGATTTCTATATTCTCCTTTAGGATAGCTTCTTCATGTGTCTTAATGCTAACCACACAACTAAAAGAGATGCCATTACTCTAAATTCAAAATTCTACTCTTTTTCCAAAGCCACCCCCTATTCCATATACAGAAAGGCACTTCTCTTCTCATTCATCTATCCATCCACCCCTCTCTCCATTCTTCCTTTCATATAGCAAAAGGGAAAGAGGAAGCGAATAAGTAGAGATGGAAGTAGGTATGAGTATGTTGTAGGACAAAGGTGAGGTCATTCCCATGTGTTGGGATGGTAGCTGGAGCATTAGTATTACAGTAAAAGATTTGAGAAAACTAGAATGTATGTGTAGTAGCTTCTACCCAGTTCAGGAGGTGCACAGATTTAAGAGGTTATCTTCAAAGCAATTTCCTATATAATATCGTTCTGAAAATTAAGATTATATGACTTTAAAATATTTCTTAAATTTTATAATTTGTAAGATTTTACTACTGTTTCTCCTGCTACATGTGTATCCCATGTCTCATTACTTTATTTCCAAGGAAAATAGAGAAAACCAACTCATCAGTAGATGTGGCTAACTGTGATTTGGGAAAAATAACTGATTCTGATAGTAACTTGACGTGAACTGTGGGAAAGTTTGTAGTTAACTATTCTATATTAGTAGAAAATTTTGCTGTATGGATATAGGAAGTTAAATCTTAGAAGAAATATAACTAAGGCAATCAAAATAAATCCTTGATGATATTCTGTGTGTGTGTGTCTCTCTCTCTCTCTCTATATATATATATATATTTATAATCTCCATTCCTTTTCCTTTTCTTTTCATATATAGTTTATTACACAATATTGAGTAGATTTTCCTGTGCTATACAGTAGGTCCTTGTTACCGACTTATTTTATATACAGTAGTGTGTAGTAGTGTGTATGTAGCAATCTCCAACCCCCTAATTTAACCCTCCTGCCCCCACGTTTCCCCTTTGGTAAACATAAGTTTGGTTTTGAAATCTTTGAGTCTGTTTCTGTTCTATAAATTCTATAGCATCATTTTTATTAGATTCCACATATTGGTAATCTCTTATGATATTTGTCTTTCTCTGTCTGACTTCCCACTGTGACATTTTATGTTATTAACTATGACACAAGAATGGTAAGTGTGAGAAAAATATATTATTGAATATATGAATAATACTTACAAACAAGTACATATAAATGAATACTTTAAGAAAAAATATCTGCAATCAATTTTGCAATCCAGTCTTCCCAATCACCAATATGCACTTAAACCAACATACACTTAAAAGGCAGACTGCCATATCCACAGCCTAAATCAAATAAATACACTAAATGTAATTATAAAGGATATTTTCTTTTTTTTTCACTAATGACTGATATGCTATTTCAAATTATAAAATAAAAGTGCCCCTTTTCTTTACAATGATTACTTGATGAATCTTATCTAAGTCTTACATATTACTATCTTCTGGGAAAAAAATACCCCTAGAAGCCAGATGGTGAATTTTACATTTCTCTCTACATCCTATGAACTTTGTAAGAAAAAATAATGTGAACAAAAACTTCATCTAATACTGGATGAAAAGTAAGGAATTCAAAGTTTATCCCACATTTAAAGGGGTTTTGTTTTCAAAGTCCATCTTCATAGTACCAGTGTGTTGTCCCAATAATTTCTTTTTGTTCTCTTGCAGTAATTTCCTGTAACACTATCTTTGAAATAAAAGGTAGACTAAATGATTTCCTACATAAAGGAAATGCATCATTGAGGAATGCAAATTTTTAACCCTCAAAGATATTTGAACATCATTTTAGAGGTTAGATAGTAGTTTCTTTAAAAATAGATCCTGAAGATCCGTAAGGGGAAGCATTGTTTGGATGTTCTGCTGTGGGTCATAGTTACTTGTGTGCCATTGGCAAAATAGAAAAGCTTATCCATCGAGCAATGCCATCTTCTTATTAGAATTAACAGCTCCTAATCAGGATCATGCTTGGAAAAAAGAAAATAGAGCTACCCAGGAAATACAAATCTGTTAGATGAGACCTGACCATCACCAGGTGACAGCTGTTCCTATGTTTGTCCTCACAGGGTGAGAGATGATGGAATCATCCCAAATTCAGACCTCTTTCTTGTATCTAGCTAATAATTAATGTGGCACTTCCATTTACAGGCTTTCCAGTTTAAGATAAAAACTGTTTGTTGTTTTTTTTTTTTCTGGCTGGTATCTCCTGAGGTTGAGCCAAAATGAATAAAATTAAATTGAGCTAAGTCAGTTTAAAACCACAGTTGACCTTTTCTGAAAAGCTTGGAGCTCTGGAAATCCACATGATTCAGATAATGGCAGAGTGGAATCTGGAAGCTTTTGTATCTAGAGGCAGGGCTGTATCTGACATATACAAGGTTATCAGCTGCCTTAGTTTAGTTTTTAACTTAACACAAGGGAAGAAACTCTTCATCTACTAACTCTCTAAATCTATTTCTGTATGTTAGAACCTTTAAAATCAGATTTTACTTTCTTCTGTTCCTAGCCCCAAGTCTTGTTGCTTCTCTTAAACCACTTACATTATTCAAAGGAAAGGAAACAGAAAACATTTGTGTATGGTCTCTTCATACATTGTTACTACTATTCTACTTTCTAGATCTCTTTTCTCTCTAGTCTATTTCTTGCAACTTGAATCACTTGCTTTGTTTTTACTCATTTCATTTGCAAACCTTGTGGAAACTGAATTTTCATATCATTTGCAATTTGGGTGTTTTTCTCCTCAACTTTAAAAATCATCTAGGGTTTTTTGTTTGTTTGTTTTACCAAATAATCTTCTCTCTCTCCAATTCACTGTGTGGACAATGATGCACCTTTAAGTAACTTCAAGTACGGACTGTGGAAGATTACTTGTTAGCATCTATTGGGCTAGAGTGAGTTCTTACTAATTCTCAGTGGTGTATTTTTCATTTAACATTTTATTCTTTGATAGAATAATCAATATTGTAGGGTACTAGATACATTTACTTTCTTTTCTTTTTTGCTTTTTAGGGCCACACCTGCAGCACATGGAGTTTCCCAGGCTAAAGGTTGAATCAGAGCTACAGCTGCCAGCCTATACCACAGTCACAGCAACCTAGGATCTGAGCCACGGCTGTGACCTGCTCCACAGTTCATATCAACACCAGATCCTTAACCCATGGAGCGAGGCCAGGGATCGAACCCACATTCTCAAGATACTAGTCAGGTTTGTTACCGCTAAGCCACAATGGAAACTCCAACTAGGTAAGTTTTCATATAACACAAACCACATACTTAACCATGGGTAAAAAAAATCTTATATACATTCATTTCCCTATAAAAATTCTGTTAGTCAATATAGAAGGAAATTTCACTGTCCAGGCTACAGTTTGTGTGGTGTGTTTCAGTGACAGGTCTTATCTGTCTCATTTTGGGTACAGAGGAGACTGGTGTTCCCAAAAGAACCTAAAATGATGTTTTTAACAGGACATGGCCAAGTCAAACAAGTCATTCTTACTTTTTTTTACTAATAATTTCCCCAGATTTGCCTTACTCTTCTCATCTCCTCAGCAACGACTATCGTGGTGATAAAGTGTTGAACAGCCCCCCTCATGACTGCACTCGATGGAGGGCTGGCCTGTGCTCCTTTCAAGTTCTTCAGAATCATTCGAAACTAATCTAGGTTTAGTGCAACCTAATTACAGTCCATCACAAAAACAAATTACCTGCTGCAATGTCCCCTTACGGAGTTGCCTCACAGTCCTTTCAGGGCACTGGTTCCCTTGTTCTACATTAATAAACCTAACTTCAGACAATGGGAAACTCTCTGGTGGTCTTTGTTGGATAGGTTTGATCATAGTAAGAAGCGCTTCCAAAATATCAATTATACCCATGATATTTACTAAGTAAA
The DNA here is from genome assembly GCF_054392235.1 of Sus scrofa. Lineage (NCBI taxonomy): Eukaryota > Metazoa > Chordata > Mammalia > Artiodactyla > Suidae > Sus > Sus scrofa. Next base: position 68,506,504 of record NC_139393.1, on the reverse strand, counting down.
TGAATATTATTTTAAAATATGCTCTTCCCTGAAAAAGAATTTTATTTTTTATGGCTGCCCTTGTGCCTTATGGAATTTCCCAGGCTAGGGATCAAACTGGAGCTACAGCTGGCCTACACCACAGCCATAGCAATACCAAATCCAACCCACATCTACGACCTAGCCCAAAGCTGATTGGCAATGCTGGATCCTTAACCCACTGAGCGAGGCCAGGGATCAAACCCATATCCTCTTGGACACTTTGTCAGGTTCTTAACCTATTGAGCCACATGGGAACTCCTAAAACAGAACATTTGAGAAGCAATATGTTCATATCCTCTGATTTTATGTCATAGGCAAATGAGATCTAAGGCTCATTCGAGGCCCTAGGAAATTAGCAGTAGACCTACAATTAGAACACATATTACTTTACATATTGTCTGCTATACTTCCTCGAAAGCCACCTATCACTTTACTGTCAAATTCTATATACCTGGGGGCTCTCGAAAGCACAACAGGAGTTCCCTCTGTGGTGCAGTGGTTTAAGAATCCAACTGCAGTGGCTCAGGTCATTTTAGAGGTGCGGTTTAATCCCTGGCCTGGTGCAGTGTGTTAAAAGGATCCGGTGTTGCTACAGCTGCAGCTCAGGGATTTAATCCTTGGCCCCAGGAACTTCTATATGCCCTGGGTGCGGCCATTAAAAACAAAAAGATACAATAGAATAAATCTTTGCTTTATGTGAAGCACATAATTGGAAAGAGTTTCTTTTGCAATTTTCAAAAGAAAATTGAGTTTTCTTTTGCAATTTTCAATTTCACCCATACATGCAAAAAAGATTTTCAAGACTTTTAAAAGTGCAGCACAGAGTTTCTTCCACACAATTTGCTGCGACTGTTCTGTCATTCTTATCTGAAGTACTATTGCCTGGCTCTGATCCTAGTCCTGAAGTTTGCTAACTGGAACTAATGTAACCTTGGGCAAAGATCTCAATGCATGTGCGCCAAACAGGGAGAACAGTATTACGGATCAGATAGAGGTTTGTTAAGATTAAATAAGTTAGGAGTTCTTGTCGTGACTCAGCAGGTTACAAACCCAAGTAGTATCCATGAGAATGCAGGTTCGACCCCTGGCCTTGCTCAGTGGGTTAAGGATTCAGCATTGCCATGAACTGTGGTGCAGGTCACAGATATAGCTCGGATCCTGAGTTACTGTGGCTGTGGCTGGCAGCTGCAGCTCCAATTCTACCCCTAGCCTGAGGATTTCTATGTGTCGCAGGTGTGCCCCCCCCCAAAAAAATTAAGTTAATAAATAGAAAATACCCAGAACAGAGCTGGGCTCTGTAATCGAACATCACTCAATAAACTTTCTCCATTGTTTTAAAAATATAACTTTGCTTTTCAGAATTATTATTACTGAATTTTCTCTATCCATCCCTCCCTTCCCCTGACCCTGGCAACCACTGATCTTTTTACTGTCTCTACAATTTTGCTTTTTCCAGATGTCACAGTTGGACTCATACAGTGTATAGTCTTTTTACATTAGCTTCTTTCACTTAGTAACATGCATTTAAGGGTTTTATTTTTTCATGTCTTTTCATGACTTGATGGCTTACATCTTTTTAGCACATATCTCATTTTTTGGATGTACCACAGTTTATTTCCCATTCAACTAATGAACATCTTGTTTACGTCTAAGTTATGACAATTATGGATAAAGCTGTTAAAAACACTCATGTACAGATTTTTGTACCAAGGAGCATAATTTCAAGATCATATAATCTTTGTCTCTGAAATAGGAAAATTTTTTCTCTTCTTGCCATTGTTCACTGATCTTGAACATGTCTTGCTGAACCTGCATATGGGACCACTGTGCAACAATAAGTTATCTTCAAAGACACCAAGATATCATGAAATATAATAAACCCTAAGGACTACATGATAATAGTCTTGATAACCTGTATATTGGAAAAATGAAATATTTGGTAGAAATTCTTATTGATTTTTATCATTTATGCTATCATTTATGCATCTATTTCTAATTACTTGTTTTTTATTAGTTCCATTTTATTCTAGTATAGTTTTATTATATACCCCATGATAACGTCAAAATCCTTTACTTTACTCATTCATATATTCACACACCAACTTAAAAGATTTTCTGAGCATCTTTGCTCATGGATGCACTATATTCGATTCCAAGGATATAAAGATGAATATAACATGGATACTATTTTTAGAGACTCATAGCCTAAGAAGAAATAAAACCCTAAGTAAACTACTGTGTAATAATATAGATATTTACAACGTGTTAAATTAGCAGATGAGGGAGTAAGCAAGTTGACCTAAAGAGTTGAAGAAATCACCACAGAATAAATATTTGATTTTCATCTCTGTGTCTAGATGACTGCAGTAACAGCTTTCTCTAAATGCATTCAACACTGCAGTTTTAGAAAGTTCTTGCTAGAGTGCAAATTGATCAATGAACTGATTTTTGGCATGGCATGCTATGGATAATGATTCATGATTTAGTTTATGCTCACCTCCGGTCTACATTGTATATTACAGCATTCTGGAATTTCATGTCATTCCTTAATGATGCTCAACTTCCTTTAGATATCAAGTTTCTGCTCCTTCTTCATTTTCCCATAGAAATTATTCTCTTGGCTCTCCATAGCCCTGTTAATAACCATATCTTCAGGTGTCAGATTATCTTTCAATTCTTTTGAGAACACTTCTCATTATCCCTAAGGCTGTGTAAGATATCCCTCCCGAATGATTGCATAAGATCTGTTTTCCCATAAATGAAATTCTCCAAACTGTACTGTAATTTCCTGATTACTCGTATGTATCCCCTTAAGGCAGAAACTTACATGGTGACTAACAGAGTAAATATCAAGTAAGTATTTGGTGGATGAATAAGTGAGTGGATGGATGGATTGAGAGGTAAAAGGTTGACATCAAAGAAAAGAAATATGGGTTGGAAGTAAAGCCATTAGTGATGGAAATTTAATTTAAAGTTCAAAATTTGTATTAATTTAGTGTCATATTATTCCCATATGAGCTCTATAATGTAATTTAGATTTCAGGGAAAAAAACCCACAAGATTCCGTCGAATATACTTGTCTTATAAAGGTAAGCACTATTAATAATTAATATGGAAATGGTATGATGCAAAATTCCTATTATTTAGCAAATTTATAACCATAGAAGTAGAATTAATTCTATATATTACTTAATAGGCAAACATAATTATTTATATCCTAAAAAATTTAGCATGGAACATTAGAATTGTAAGAAAATTCAAGGCAATAAAACGTAATCAATCAAAACCTACCTCCAAGCAATGCATGGTGTGTTAATGTATCTCTTCTAAAATTGAGACATTTACACATTAATCTAGAAAATTACACCCTTAAGTTCAGTGCTTTACACTCCAGTTTAACAACCAGCACTCAGATAATTACTTTTGACATTAAATTTCATTCAAAATAGCACGTCACACTAATGTGATAATTCCATAGTCAGGTCTCTCAGTATGAAAATATGAGTTATTTATATAATTCACAAGTATTGATAGTTTTTTGAAGAAGACTATGCATATTGAATATGCTATATATTTAACACTGCTACAGTCTATTGCGTGCAAACAGATTTATATTCATTTTGGTTTCTAGTTAATACTTGACTAAAATTAATGTCAATATTTTCAATTCATTAGAAAATCTGGTTTTTAATGTTAATTAAGATGTGTCTTAGAGACATGTAGATTATATTCATATTCATTCATGCAATTCCGAGCACATTCATTAAATGTCTTATGTTTGGAGGCATTGTGGTAAGGACTGTGAGGCAGTTGTTCTCAAGCTTATTGGGAATAATTATTATTTAGTGTGCTTGTTAAATATAAATACGTGGATTCTACCCATGGTAATGTTAATTCAGCAATTTGGGATGGGATTCTACAATCTGCATTTTAAACAAGCACAGTGATAATTCTGATGGAAGTTGTATACTCTGTGATCAAAAAATAGTTATGTGTATGGAGTTCCCATTGTGGCTCAGCAGTAATGAACCTGACTAGTGTCCATGAGGATGTGTGTTCAATCTCTGGCCCCGTTTAGTGGCTTAAGGATCCAGCATTGCCATGAGCTGCAGTGTAGATCAGATGCAGCTTGGATCTGGCGTTGCTGTGGCTATGGTGTAGGGTGGCAGCTGCAGCTCCAATTCGACCGCTACCCTAGGAACTTCCATATGCCACAGGTGCAGCCCTCCTCATCCCCCCCCCAAAAAAAAGTCATGTGATCTATGGGAAAGATAAAAAGGCACTGGCCGACTTGCCCTTAAGATCGTACAATCTATGATAGCTAATACAACTTATAACTCTACTCCTGAGTAAACCCCAGGAACTAATAATGGTTTTGGTGCTTGCTATGAGAAATGAAATCAGACTTTTGAAATCTATGTCTGGTAAAGGTAGAGGATGTTGAAGAAGTGTTTGACTGTATCTTAGAAAATTAATTCAAATATTCCAAATCTAGGAGGACCTGAAATTAATACAGTGAAAGAAAGAGACAGAGAATTTGTCTTCTAAGAACCAATAACATCTGATATCTTAGCATTGCCAGTCCCATTTGCTCTTTATGATATATGTATATATGTATGTACGTGTGGTTTTCATTGTCTTGCCTCAACTTTCCCCAGTCCTGTGCTGATGGCTCCATGGAAGACCCAAGCCCAAAAGTTCCAGCAATCAGTCCTCAGATAGGTAGTTCTAAATGGTGGTTTCATCAATACTCAGGGCTTCAAATCAATCCATCTGGACCAGACACAATGCCAAATTAAAAACTCAGTAGTTCCAGAGCTGATCTCTTAGAATATTTCTCATCCAAAAACTAGCCGTTTCCTTTTGCTGTCTGTTCTATACGCCCAAGCATAAATAGCTTATCTCTTCTAATTTCCTATGTGATTATTCTCCTCTGGGATTTGGGAGACAATGGTAAAAGAGGCATTAACCTGAAGAGTAGACTATACATCTAGATAGAGACTTATAAGGATTTCACCCCACCCTGAAAACAAGGAGGAAAGTTTTAATTGGTTTTCAGATAGTAATTTTGTTTTGATTCTAACTTTATACCATTAACATGAGCTGTATCAGACAGGGGCCTGTCAACAAAACAGGAAGCATACTAGATCTTTAAGAGATAAATAATACCAAATATTAGTACATAGATATTTAAATTTTAGTGAGGCAAAAAGAGGGTGTTGAAGACTGAAGATATTAGTAACTATGGGGAGTAGCACCTCTTCATAGGGTTGAAGGAAAGAAAGAGATAGGATATCTGGAACCTAGGGATTGAAAGAGAAATTTACTTCTCAGGATGGACAAGGGAGTATAGAACTTCCTGGATGATGCTCAGACCTCCACGGGTACCACATTGCTGGGTCAGATAATCCATGGAAGCAAAGTTAGCTGGCACAGTTCCCTTCAAGGAATATAGCACAGTTGCTACTGTAAGTGCTAAAAGTGTCTGGGGTTGGGGGGGGGGGACTGATACAGTGCTATTGATGTAATCTTTTTTTTTTTTTTTTTTTTTTTTGCTTTTGCTTTTTAGGGCCATGCCTGTGGCATATGGGAGTTCCCAGGCTAAGGGTCAAATTGAAGCCACAGCTGCTGGCCTACACCACAGCTATACCAACACAGGATCTGAGCCACATCTGCAACCTACACCATAGCTCATGACAACACTGGATCCTTAACTCACTGAGCGAGGCCAGGGATCATATTTATATCCTCATGGGTAGTAGTCAAGTTCACAACACTTGAGTCACAATGGGAAACTCCCTATTAATGCAATCCTGATGAAAACAGAAAGGAAGTATTTTCCCTTCTCCCCTCTTTTGAGCTCCTTTTAGTATCTCCACTGGCAGGAAAATAACAGTACACTGACTGGCAAAGTAATCTAGGAAATATATAGACCTCACATCGTTTGGGAATTTAGTTGAGAGTTTGGGAATTGAAGTTTTTATAATCGCAAAACTATTTTAAAAGGGTTACCTGGAGTTGACACAACAGGTGAGTAACCAGCAAAATAGCCATAGCAATCTCTTAATTTCTTAATGCATATGTCTTAAGAAAGATTGCACAATTAAATACCTCCCCTCATTTCACTGTCATGAGAGAGACAACAAAAGTGTTTAATTTGATCAAAAGCACCGGGGTGTCCTGAGAAGTGAAATTGGCTGTCTGAAATGACAAATAACTAAAAGCCATTGTTCCATTATTCATAAACTCTCAACACTGAAATGACCTCTTCTCCTTAGAATACCAGTTCTCTGCCTAGTGGGACTGCATGGTGGCTTGAGGTACCATATCTCAGCAAAGAACCAGACTGTCAGTTTAAAAATATTACTTCAACAGCAGGACAGAGATGGGAAAAAATAGAGGCAAAGAGACCAGTGTGACATTATAGAAACAGTTCAGGTGAGATGCTAAGGATCTGAGTTAAGAAAGTAGCAATGGGGGAGTTCCCACTGTGATTCAGGGGGTTAAGACCCTATGCAGTCTCCATGAGAACACTGGTTCAATCCCTGGCCTCGCTCAGTGGGTTAAGGATCCAGCATTGCCGCGAGCTGTGGTGCAGATTGTAGATGCAGCTCGGATCTGGTGTTCTGTGGCTGTGGTGTAGGTCAGCAGCTACAGCTCTGATTTGACCCCTAGCCAGAGAACTTCATTTGCCCTAGCTGCAGCCTTAAGAAGAAAAAAAAAAAAAAAAAAAAAAAAAAAAAAAGGAGCAATGGGAATGGGAAAGAGAGAATGTATCTCAGAGAAGGTTAGCAGGTAAAGAAAATGGACCTTGCTAAAAGTGAGGAGTAGAGGAAGTGAGGGTCCCAGGGTAACTCCATGGTTTCTGGCTTCGGAGGATAATAAATGGTTGTATATCAACCCAAAAAGGAAAAACTAAAATGCAGCTTGCGGAGACAATATGACACATTTTCTTTTGGACTTGTTGATTGCACACTATAAATCTACTGTTGCCTGAACATCACTGGAGCTTGTTAGATGACTTGTGCGTTGGGCCTTGAATCTATGTATTTGCCTTTAGAGTCTTCTGCAGCTGAGTAAATTAGTATTTCCTATACAACAGTGTCCAAACTGCTAATGAGGGTAACTATATGGGCTTCAATGTTATAATGAATTTTTATATGTTTCGTTACATGTATGTATTTCTCCATTGCCATGCTAATTTCTTTCCTCCTTCCCTCTTCAAAAAAAGAGGTGTTTCAGGAAGCTCAAACACATTATAATATTTGAAAAGTTTTTGCTTTTGTCAATATTGTATCTGAAATGAATTTCATCCTGCTATCCATCTATCTTTGATCTCTGTGGAAACTCAGGTTAGATATAACTTTCAGGATGGTATCCTTGGCTAAAATCCATAGAATTTATCATTCTCCCTTTATGCTCCCTCTATACTTCATATTAATCCATTTTTAAATTTTAGACATTTATTTTAATGTATTTGTTTATATAGCTATCTTTCTTCTAGACTTAGTACATTCAGTGTATGAAGGTAACATACAGGTATTTAAGGACATAACCACTAGAAATGGTAAGGTGATTTCCTACTAACAAAATATTACTTGTCATAAATACTGATACTTCTGTTTTATGGTTGCACCTCAAGCCTATGGTGCACCTCTAGCCCACCTCCTGGGCTAGAGGTCAAATCAGAGCTGCAGCTGCAGCCTATGCCACAGCCACAGCAACACCAGATTCAAGCTGCATCCATGACCCATGATGCAGCTTGCCACAACACCTGATCCTTAACCCACTGAGCCAGGCCAGAGATTGAACTTGCATCCTCAGAGACAATGTCAGGCCCTCAACCCACTGAGCTACAATGGGAACTCCTTAACAAAATATTATTAATTAGATATATAATGTGATACTTAAAATCAGCCTAGTAATAAAATAGGAAAAGGGGGGGGGAAGGCAATTCACAAAAGAGGAAACATAAAATGACCAACAAACAAAAAGTAATGATTTTTACCAGTAATCAGTGAAAACATGACCAAAAAGGATGCCCTCAGCTTGACTAAACTTTAAACAGTTTTCTTGGTGACTATAAGTCCTTGACCTCCCTTTTCTTAAAGAATATATTTTAGAAAATTTGCTCCTGTAAATTCTTTCTCAGCCCCTTTGAGATGTAAATATCTTTTCCTCTTGCCAGTTTTACAACCCAGGACTGTCTTTCTCAAGGAGAGGGAGACATCTCTTTCAAATATAATTTTCAGGAATGACAGGACCTCAATCTCTCAGTCTCTGTGAGGGGGTAGGAGCCTAACTTTGATAAGAAGACCTAAGCGCACTAACCCACCATCACCCTAATCTGTCTCACCTTCTGTTTCAGCAGAGTTGAGTTCAGTCTGTTTCCCATGTTGCAACAGTCTTGACTTCTATTACAAGAGTCTGGAATAAAGACCTCCTTATCTGTTTAATTCTTTCTGGTGCAATTGTTCTTTAACACACACAAATATACTTTTTACCAATTGCATCTAAAAGTTGGAAAAGACAGCCCACAGAATGGGAGAAAATCTTTGCAAATGATGCAACAGACAAGGGCCTAATCTCCAAAATAGACAAATAGCTCATACAACTCAACAACAACAGAAAAACAAACAACTCAATTGAAAAATGGGCAGCAGACCTAAGTAAATATTTCTCCAAAGAAGACATATGCTTAGCCAGTAGGAACACTAAAAAAAAAAAAAAACTCAATATCACTGATATTAGAGAAATTCAAATCAAAACTACATTTAGGCACCACCTCACACTACTCAGGATGGCTGTCATTAACAAGACAGCAAGTAACAAATGCTGGAAAGGGTGTGGAGAAAAGGGAACCCTCCTTCACTCTTGGTGGGAATGTAAATTGATATAACCTCCATGGGAAACAGTATGTAGGTTCCTCAGTAAACTAAGTATAGAGCTACCATATAATCCAGCAATCCCACTCCTGGGCCTATATCCAGACAAAACACTCATTCGAAAAGATAATGCACCCTTATGTCCATCACAGCACTCTTCACAATAGCCAAGACATGGAAATGTCCATCGGCAGATGAATGGATTAAGAAGACATGGTACATATACACAATGTACTACTACTCAGCCATAAAATAGAACAAAATAATGCCATTTGCAGCAACATGGATGCAACTGGAGATTCTCATTCTAAATGAAGTAAGTTAGAAAGAGAAAGACAAACACCATATGATATCACTTATATGTGGAATCTAAAATATGGCATGAACAAACCTTATCTACAAAACAGAAACAGAACCGCAGACAGAGAACAGATTCTCAGTTGTCAGGGTAGTTGGGGAGGGATTGGGATGGATGGGGAGTTTGGGGTTGGAACATGCAAACTATTGCATTTAGAATGGATAAGCAACTGGGTCCTACTGTACAGCACAGGGAACTATGTCCAATCTCTTGGGTTAGAACATGAAGTAAGACAGTATGAAAAAAACAATGTATATATATGTATGACGGGGTCTCTGCTGCACAGCAGAAATGGATGAGAACATTGTAAATCAATTATACCTTAATACAAATTTTTTAAAAATACATAAAAGTTGGCAAAATTAAAAAGTTTGAATATGTGATTTTGGCAAAAAGCAAAAAAAAAAAAAAACAGTTTACCTTAAGTTTTTGTGTAACTATAAATTGATACAATAATTTTGAAGATCCATTGTACTACCAGATGCAACTTAAATGTGTAAAGATGGTTGCTTGTAGCATTGTTTATAATCATCAAATTTGGAAATACTAGACAATACATTACAGCATATTCATACCTCAATTAAAATGAATAAAATCTATTTCATCAGCAGAAAAACTATTGGTGACATAAATTTGAAAAACCTATATGTGTGTGAGGTGTGCATGTGTCAAAGAACCGGACCACAAAGAAAAAAACAGCATCACTGTACTCTGAGATCATCTTAAATTGTTTTATATTCTTAAATGATTTAAAAATTTTGGAAAAGTAGTGGTATAGTGGTAGTATAACTTGGAAACTCCCAAATGTTTACATTGAAGAATCAAACAGTAAAATCAAAATCATATAAATGCCACTTACAACCCAACACATGAACTATCCTCATGAGCCTCAATATACAAATGAGTAAGGACAAACTACTAACAGCCACAAAGCCTCCATGCTAGCATCTCCTGCAAAGCCTCCATGCTAGCAGGAGAAAGCAGCAGAGGAAAACCCGGCAAGTTACAGATTTGGAAACCAAAGAATGCAAAATAGCCGACAAGTGTTCACTGGAAATGAATCTGAAAACAGCAGAGACTTGGGAGACGTTTCTCTCACTTATAATAGTGGGAGAGTATAAGACCCTGACTTACCATTCTACTTCCTTACACAGTAGAAAAATTGCTAGAGGAGGAATTAAGAATTAATGGGATATGGACAATGGAGCCTTAGGAAGGAGAAGAAATGGATACATGTAGGGGAGGAACAGAACCAGAATATCTCACAAAACAAGCCACGATCTAGTTTTTCCAATACTACATGAAAACAACAGGACTAGCAACTCAGTAAATTTAGAAAATCTATCTGAAAAAAGCCTCCTCCTAAAATTTTAGGAAATTTAAATTTACATAAAAATAAGCAACAGGAAAGGACTGACATCAAATCGTATACAAAGTTACCTATTCTGCTATTATCTCTACAGTGAAAGCACACTGGAAAATCAGACCAAACACACAACTTCAAAAGGAGCTAAAAGATAGCAAGAAAAGGACACAAGTCACCAAATAATAAGTTAGAATGAGAAATAAAGTTAGAGATTTCCAAAAAAGAAGAAAAGGAAAAAAAAATTATTTTAAAAGAAACAAAATCTAGAAGCAGTGTAACAGCAAAGAAACATCACTAGTAATACTATAAGAGAAACAGAAAATGAAAAGAAAGTTGATTTTAAAAATCAAAAATAAAAACAGAAAAAAGATATTGGAGAATATACTGAAAATAAACAAATTCAATTCAGCAAATAGGTAATAGGTGTCTCTGAAGAAGAAAATCAGAACAAGGGAAGAGAACAATTAGTTAAACTGTAATTTAGCAAAAGTCTGCTAAAAATATTTGGTTACTTATTTTCAAAGGATACCATGTTACTGAGAGTATCAATTCAGAATTACCCAGAAAGCTATATTCTAGTAAAATGACTGTACTTAAAGAAAGGAAAACAAATCACTGGGCACTGAGAGGGTTTAAAAGAAAAAAGAATATGCAACTTGTAAAGGGAATAAAATAGAATATAGCTTTTGCCAGCAGTGCTTTCCGCCAGAATAGAAATCAGGGTATATTGAAGAAATACAAGGAAAGAAACCGTGAGCCAACATTCTTTTATCCCACAAAACCAACGTTCATGTAAAGGGGGCACAGACTCTTATCAGCAAGTAAAACCTTATAAAATATTATAGAAACGTACTAGGGAAACCTTGACATAAAAACTAGCAGTGAAAAATAAATATACAGTGAGTGGAAGAATAAATGAGAATTAAGGGGCAGATATAGTAGGTGACCTAAATATATCTCTATACATCTATATAATATTGATATAGTTTCTTGCCAAGGAAAAAATATATATCCATAGGGCTGTTTGATATACATTAATATCATTAATAAAATGTGCAAAAAATGTAACTGATTTCAGTAATCATAATTGGTAAGCATAGTTTAAGTATTATTATGATAATGTGGTACACCTGAAGTGAAATAAAGCAAATGAATAATTATGAGATGTTTATTTCTACAATGACCTGTGTCTTTGAGGATTGTGGCTTGTTCCCAGACAGTGATTGTGAAAGCCAGCTCTTAATGAAACAAATCAAGGGTCATGTAAAAATGACTAATTCTATAGACTGAGACTGGGATACCTTGTTATCCTATATAGCAACAAAACTAGCAAAGACTTCAAGAATCATGTCAAAAAGACTCCAGAACCAAATTGAAGAAGTGCCAATTGGCAAAATGTGGGACAATCTGGACATCTATAAGAATTACAAATGTTTTTGAAACTGAATTTATAATGATGTTTCAAAATATTAAAGGGATTGTTCACCTTCTAAGAAAGACAAGGAGAGCACTAATTCATTTCTTGAAACTGGTTAAACAAAAACTCAAGAACCTGTTCTGCCTTCCTTGAAGTTTATAACCAGAATAGGCAAGTGGACCAGTGAAGCTGACCTCTGTCCAGAGAGCATCTCAAAGAAGAAAAATATTTATGTAGGAGAGAAAAAAGACTATGAATATGAAAGAAATTTCAGATGAGGAAGTATATGAGGAATTTCATATACATATGGCAAAAAAGTACAATTAAATGCATTAGTAATAGGAATTAAATAGAATAAAATATGTTCCACTTTTATCCTTTGGACAGATATACAAAAGTAGTGGGAATGGAAAAGAAAGTTTTTGCAAATTGAGGAACAATATAAACTCTTAGTTGTTGCTGGTGAGAATGTAAATCAACCCAATCACTTTGTCAACCAGCTTTGCATTTCCTGTTAAAGCTTAATACCTGCATGCTCTGCCTTGTGACATGGTCACGCTACACTTAGGTATATTCTGCAGAGGCTCTTATGCCTGTGCATCAGGAGACATGGTCAAGATGGCTTATATTCACAATATTCAAAAACTGAAATCAACTTCAATATCCATTAACAATAAAATAAAGAAGTAGCTATGTATATCCATTCATACCTGGAATATTATATTTTGGTAAAAATGGATGATTAGGTCTATACCTCAACAATGTAACATTTAACCAAAAGGAGGACACCATGTAACAACAAAGACTATGTGATTCCATTTATAATAAAATGCAAACCCTAGCAAAACCCAGCAAGATATTGTTTATAAATACACAGATTTGTGGTTAAAATTCTAAAGGAAGAAAAAAGGAAATGATTTTTACATAATTTATGATTATTATAAACCCTCAGAGTGGGCTGTATTCAGAGAGGCATGGAAAGATTCTATTCTTGGATTGGGAAGATGGGTAGATATAAATTTATTTTATTATTTTCCTTAAACTGTGTGTTTTGATATATGTGTGTAGCTATATTCGTATCTCTATTTCCATCTCTACACATTCATCTTTATCTCTACATTATTGTTATGATTTCACCGAGTTTATGGAAGAATCCTCTCTTTCTGGCTAGTTCATGTAAGTATTTAAGAAAACCTTTTTACATATTTCATTGAACTGCATTTTGATTCAGTGGGTGGGCATGGGCAGGCACTTTTGTGATGCTATCTATAGTTGAAGTTGTTTAATCCTCACAAGGATGCTTCTTAGAGTATAAGTTTTGTTATTACACCCATCCTAAGGAAACACTTGTGCAAGGTAAGTGGCAAGTTACTTATGCAAAGTATGTGTTTGTAAGTTTCTTCTCTTAGCTAGTTCACTGTACTGCTAGTAAAAGTAACTGCATACTCAAATAAAATGACCACCCAGAAATACTTTAGTTTCTTTTTACCTGCCAAATTAAGTACAAACTCCTCACTCTTGAACCCTAAATCGCTGTAACATTTTTAATCCATTTTAGACTTCCAATATTTTTCAAGAAATTTGAATAAATTTGTTCCTCTATAAGCATGCTCCTTATTGCCTCTCCCTACCCATTCTGTCATCACTCATGGAATTTGCACTTCACAGAGTCCCTTCCCTGGAGTCAATTGCTAAAGCCAAATAATGTGTCTATTCTGTCAAATGCCACTTTCTCATAAACATTGCAGTGGAATGCTACTTTTCCCAGGTTGCTCTTCCCCTCTTTCTTCTAAAAAGCATTTTCTGATTGCCTCATTTGGATACTCTCTCTCTTTGTTTACATAAAATTTTGATTTATCTCAGGGGAATTTGCAAAATATTTCTTTAGTGTTCATCACAATCTGGAGGAGCTGACAAGGGTGAAATATTTTTTCTGCGATACCAGAAGCACTGTATCAGAATGAAGTCTTCTTGAAGCATGTGTAACTTGAAGCTCTCAGACCCTGAGAAAAGATGGAAGTTCTTTCTCTTTGGTGTGGGAAAGAAAACTCAAGGCTAAAAACAAGTCAAACTGAGGAGTTCCCGTTGTGGCTCAGTGGTTAATGACTCCGACTAGGAACCATGAAGTTGCAGGTTCAATCCCTGGCCTGGCTCAGTGGGTTAAGGATCCAGTGTTGCCATGAGATGTGGTGTAGCTTGCAGATGTGGCTGGGATCTCTCGTTGCTGTGGCTGTGGAGCAGACCGACAACTACGGCTCCGATTAGACCTCTAGCCTGGGAACCTCCATATGCCACAGGAGCAGCCCTAGAAAAGGCAAAAAGACAAAAATAAATAAATAAATAAATAAATAATAAAAGGAGAAAAAAATAAAAAATAAAAACAGTCAAACTGAGACTGATACCAAAAGTCATACAGGATAAGCCACCATTGCCAGCCTTATTGTTATACTCCCTAATGGTCCATTCCTATGATCCTTCCTCATAATGCTAATTTATAAATGTAGATAGTGTTTTATAAGAGTTCAGTGTGCTTTAAGAGATTAATTTTAGAGATACTAATAAATAAAGGGTATATAAGCAAGTGCATACATTTCTGTTTCTCATAGTTTGGTCCTTAGACCAGCAGCAACATCCTTAGCTGGGAATATGTGAGGAATGTTCCATGCAAGAACTTCTATATCATATTTGTATTCATAACAAGAGCCCCACACAGTTTGTATAACAACAGAGTGCGAGAACTTCTGAGCTCAGATCACATGCTCTGTCAGTTAATTACGTAGTGAGATGAGCACTTAACTGGTCACACAGCTATATGAAAATACTCTTTCTGCATAGTTAGAAGTATGAAAGTCATTAAAGAGATAAAAATATACCTAACTTGTTTCTACATGATGCATTTTATCAATTAACACTGACTAAAGGGGAATATAGCAATTTCAATAATCATTCTGTTTATTTGCAACAGAATGGTATAAAAATAGACCTGGATATGGTTATATATGTATATGGTTTCCAGCTATATTGACAGCCATATGACTTTGGGTCATGATCAAATTTATCTGAGGATATTGTCTTAAATTTTAATTTTTTATGTTTCCCTATTGATCACAAGTCATACTTAGCATTGTGCTAGTCAATGGAGACCATATATATTTATGTTCCCTGGTGTGGTATAGATTTAGTTGTGAGATTTGCAGACTAGCTGGTTTATCTAGAATGCATGCTAGGCAGTTCCCTAAGCTTTAATTAATAGGTCTCCCCTCCTCACCTCAGTGATTTAACATCAATTCAGTGTCTCAGCCAAAACAATGAAAATCATTCCTTAGGCATTCAAGGACAAACCCTTTTATTTCAATTCTATTATTTAAATCCATAACTGTGATATATATAGCTTTTCAAGAGAATGAGAGATGACTCTGGATGATTCATTAGGTACCCAGATTCCATTACACAGTCTTGTTAACAAAATACCAAGCAGTCAGGATTAGTCTCATTTATTTAGAAATCAAAATGGAAATGTATAATCAGAATAATATTCATAATGGTCACATATTAAACTATATTCATCTTAGATATAGATTTCATCTCTCTTTAGTATAATTTTCATCAGGAGTGTTAAAAACTGTGGTAGATGGTAATTTCAAAGTGTTTGCAATGGAGTTCCCCTTGTGGCTCAGAGGATCAAGAACCTGACCAGTATCCATGAGGATGTGGGTTCAATCCCTGACCTCGCTCAGTAGGTTAAGGGATCTGGCATTGCCCAAGCTGTGGTGTGAGTCACAGATAAGGCTCAGATCTGGTGTTGCTGTGGCTGTGGTGAAGGCTGGCAGCTGCAGCTTTGATTTGACCCCTAGCCTGGGAACCTCCATATGCCACACATGCGGCCCTAAAAAGACCAAAAAAAATTTAAAAAAAAAAATCTAAGTGTTGACAACTCTGAACATTGAACAGGATTGTGAATTTCTCTATGGTTTTACCAGTACTCTTCAGTAAGAGACACTTGTAAAATGTACATCAAAGAGTACAGTCATTACTCAAGATTACTTTCACTGTGTCGCAAAGGTTTGAGTCTAAGTCCCCTGATAAAGACGATTTATTTTTAGCTTAACCAAATAAACAAATGATAGCTATTTAGTTATGTTCAATACAGTTCCTTATATTTGGGATAATTAATTAAGGGGCTATTTATCAACATTTTGCAGAGTAAACTGAATACATTTTATTGTAACAGAATTGAATGAAACAAATTTTAGAAATAATACACATACTTTTAATATACATATTTGGAACTGTTAATGTAAACAAATCTAACATGCTTACAATATCTGTTTTATATAATTTATATCGGAAAGAAGAATCAACGCAATCATATGCAGTATTATTAAATGATTTGTACAAAGTGAATAACTACATAGTTTCAGGAGTTCTGGGAAAAAATAAAGATTGTATTACCTAAAGAAAATGCCGCTTGTAATATTTTTTTTGAGGTTTCCCTTAACCTCCATTTCTAGTTGAGATTTTGAAATAAAGGTGATTCATGGTAAAAATAAGTTTGAGGAAGCCAAGAATTTTCACTCACTTTACAATCCTGCATTACTAAATAAATCAGCACCCTTTATTCTTCAGTAGCTAACAAAATATTTTCACTTCACCAGCATATGGAATACATGACTCTCTTCAAGGTCACTGTTGGCACTGTGCTGTAGATGCATTTGTTAGTTACTAAGTGACAAATCTAGAGAACAATATAAACAATGATCCTACTTATTTTAGGCTATGGAAGATCAACCCAAAATTCTTTCTAGATCTAGTCACTTAAAACTCCAATATATTATCCTTTTATTACGAGATAAATCTCATTTAAGTTGAATACTTTCTGTTCTCTTAAGTTTACCTCTTGATATAACTCATAGGAGAAAGCTTTATAGCTGGACGGGGCTATCAATGGCAGGGCAACATATTATTGTTGTTATTATAATGCAGTAAGCAGTCTATGGAACAGAAAATAGTTGAGAATATAGCTATAAAAGTTTTGAGTTCTGCCTTCCTTAAACATTTAGAATTTGCAATGATGAGCAGAACGTGTCAAAGAGAAGAGGATGATGAGAGGAATCTAATGGTAACAGACACTTCTCAGGAAAGACTTTAAATGGCTGAATGAAAAGTGATTCGGGAGAGCCTGGGGTACAGAATGCCGCACTGGGACCCTATCATGACTGTTCCACCAAAGCATGTTGACAGCACAACCAAGGAAAAAGTCATTTGAACACGTACTGAACAATCTCTGTTGTCATGTACAGGTTTTCAGTTAAGCTATTTTTAAAACAGCTAAAGATGCTACATTACATTGTATGAGTAATGATGGATATGACAACAGACAGAGATGAATTATCTCAGACAGTCTGAAGTCTTAAAATCACCCTACACTGAACATGTGGTATCTGAATCAATTTGAGAGCAAATTAATTTTGTCCTAGATTATCACTGTGAATTTGATCATGGGTTATATACTCTTTGTTTTTGTTAAAAGCAAAGTTTTTGTAACTTCAATTATTCACTTATTAATTCAGTTATTGCAATGTCAACATCACAGAAGAATTGCAAGCCATGCTACTGCAGATTTTCAAACTACACAAGGAATAGTTTTGCTCCAATCTGTTTTTAGTGGCATCTTTTTTTCTTTCTTTCTTTTTTTTTTTTTTAACCAATTGAAACTACTAGAACTTGGGGATATTTGAATAGTCAAATAGTTGAAAAAAGTATTGATGGTAGCGAGAACAGTTTTTCCATGCATGGCTGCAAGAACAGAACTTAGTCTTTTTCACTATTGTTTAAAATCTCCCCTCACTTAGATAGTTTGAAAGGATGGCAAGTGTCAGGGATGAGGGGAAATTAAAAGTTCAAAGCCATTCCAATCCTGCTATTGCGTCATCAATGAAATATCCATACCTACGTATATGAGCCAAATTCAATCAAATAAAAGCATAGAAAAATGTTTCTATCACATTAGGATTTTTTTAACCAGTCTACTAAAAGAAGAATGCATTTTCAGTGTCCTAGGAGTGAACACTATATAGAATATAGATGGATGTTTTTATTAGAATGATATCAGTTAACATTTAACAGCAGATATGCTATAAAGAAAGAGTTTTAAGAGCTAAATATTTGTAAATCATGTGATACCACCAATGACAAAAACAAAATGATACTCAAAAGGAATATAAATATTTTGGCGGTAAAACTCTGTACGTTAAAACACATAGACCCCTCTTGCCTGAAATAAACATTACCCAAAACAGAACAGAAAATCAGTTCAAGCGATGATAGTAAGATATTTATCAACTTTGAGCATTTGCATAAATGGGGCAAAATCATTAAATTTACAAGACACAATATCAGTACTGTTCCTTGTAACTATACATAGCTATAAACACATGCATATACCGCTATTTTTAATCAGACATTTTTGAGGAGATGAGTGAACCATGTTCTACTTGTATTTTATAAAGGATAAGCATCAGCGTAAGGAAGAAATAATCGTGAGTTTCAAATTCCTAACAAGAATGACCCCCGGTAAACTTGCTAGAGTACAATATTTTTTAAGTCCTTAAGACCATCTAAAACTATGTGTTAACATGCTTTAGCGATATTATCAAACCAGTCAAACACAGGTAAACTATTGTAGTATTTTATAAAAATAGAAATGTGACCTATACTTTGCTACTTTCCTTGTTCCTCTTTATTTCAGCATGCCATCAACAGGGGTTCCTACCACTTATTAAAAATTGAAAGGCCACAGCTATAAACTCTTAGAAACATGATAGGCAACCATTTACAGCAGGTGTGGAGTTTTTTAATGTTTGCCTGGAGTTGCTGAAAAACATCTATACCTTAAATCTCCCCAAATCTGATGGATAGTTGCCTGTACCATACCTGTCCATTTCAGTAGTAATTGAAAACAGCAATTTAAAGTAAAAAATTCATTCTTGCCATTCTGACAAGTATGGTTTTGTGAGACGACTATTAGGAGTTGAATATCCTCCACAGCCTCTACTTCTCTTGTGAAATAAGACAAAAAGAGTTATCTATTAATACCCACAGTAAGTTGTTGAGCTTACAAACAACTTTGGGAGTGAAAAAATCCCTGTAAAAATGCTAATTCTACACATACACAATTTATAGATAAATTTTTAACCTAAACTATTTTTATAATAATTTTTATGCCTTAAAACCTTGCTAATATTCAAATGGCAAGGAAATCACGGTGTATATAAATATTCGAGATCAAAAGAAAATGAAAGATTATTTAATATTGTCCTAATAAATAAGTAGCATAATTCTAAAACACAGTGGAAGGCATTTTAACTCTTAGCAGAAATATTTTTTTCTAATGAAAATCTTTTCTTTCTCATTTTTTTTTTTTTGGCCTAAACAGCAAAAGATAAAAGGATAGAAGAAATCAAGCTGGTAAATGATATTAACACCAATAACAAGAACAAATATCCTTATTGCTCCTACATGAGTAGAAGGTATTTAATTTTCACTAAGAAATTGTGTTAATGCATCAAGGAATTTGGTGGTCCTTTGTTCAGTTGCTACTCCAGTGTACTAAATCCCATCTATTTACTTTCTATGTTGACATTATTACTGTCCCTAACAAGAAAACATGTCTTTATATTAATTGTCTTGACTTTGTACTTCTTTTGGCTTTGATTCTTTGGCCAATATATTTGCCTTACAAAATAAGAGACTAGAAGCAAGGGGGCATTGATGCTTGAAGCACTTGTAGTGTTCTAAATTTACTATGAGAGGACTGAAAGGTAAATGAATTCTTCTCCCACCAAAGTCACGCAAGGACATTTCTAATGGCCCCAAGCAGCCCTTGGTGATTTAGAGGGAGACTGTCAGGTCACCCTTCAGGTAGGGCTGCGTAGGTCCAGATTGCTTCCTTTTGCTATGAGTTAAATGCATAGCTGAAAGCTGCCCTTCACATTTCTTTCTCAGCTGATAAATTTGGTTGTCTTGCCCATGTGATGGGATACATGTACATAACAATGAAGGGCTTATAGTCATCATTTTGTATGTGTAGTCAAGGAAAGGGAATTCATTTTGCAATTTTTGGGGTTGTTATTTGGCAGTTCTATCGTCTGTGATAGTGAGCAATCCAGCAAAATACTGGAAAGTTTTCAAACTCATGCAATCAAAACAATGTGAATGACTGATAAGGGTTTTTTGTTTTTGTTTTTGTTTTCAAAAGATTCAATTCATAAGAGTGAAATCCAAGGAGTTTCTCATTATAACTAACCATCTATTTGAACAATTTCTTTGCCATTTGACTATGATGAAAATCAAATAAAATCAATTACCTTGTATTAATAGCATGATAATAAAATTGCAGAACTTTAATAATTAGTAGGGCTCACCCATCCTTGTCTCACAGGTCTTACCAATATGCGTTTAATATATACTATATACTAGTTATTTCATATACTAACATACTAGTTATTTCATACCCCAAAGATTATCTCCCTTTAAGACTATTAAATCTCAGAACAGATGACCATTCACCAGTTCATAGAGAAATGTCATTTTCATTTAAAGTCATTAGTTAAAAAGGAAAAAGAGCCATTAGTTAAAAAAAAGAATGCAGGTCCTGAGTAACTAAAAATAGGCTTATTTTCATTTCCAATTCCTCCTGCCTGTTTCTGAATTCACTGTCATTATCTCTTTATATTCATAATAATAATTTCCTTAATTGTATTTCAAAGTCAATCTGTTAGAGGTGGTGTTAGAGTCATACACTTACAGTCTGTGATTTTTAGTGTCCTCTTGACTTCTCCGCTTCCGGATCCCCCACAGCCGTCTTCGTCGTCACAGTCCCCGCTGATCTGCTCAGCCGCGCCACCACCACTGCCCGTGTGACGTTCCCACTTACTGGGTTTGGGTGACCTCCCCTGTAACAACTAAATATGGATACCGAAAACCTTAATTAATAGCGAATTCAAATCATCCAAGGAAGCTATCCAAAAACATGTAGCTAATAGAATTATGTCCTTAAATGTATCCTCTGTTTCCATGCAGACACCTTACTAAAGCAAGTGTGCAAGAAAGATAAAAACTGCTGAAATAATAATAAATAATGGACAAGGGAGTTCCCGTCATGGCACAGCAGAAACAATCCAACTAAGAACCATGAGGTTGTGGGTTCGATCCTTAGCCTTGCTCAGTGTGTTGAGGATCTGACGTTGCCATGAGCTGTGGTGTGGGTCACAGATGCGGCTAGGATCCCACATTGCTGTGGATGTGTTGTAGGCCGGCAGCTGTAGCTCCAATGCAACCCCTAACCTGGGAATCTCCATATGCCCTGGGTGCAGCCCTAAAAAAAACAAAAGGCAATAATAATAATGGCCAAGGCCTTACAGGTATAAAGAGTTACAGTCTGCATATTAGCTATGTGATACAGCTTTGAATAAACCTTTGGAAAGTGAATGATACCAGGTTTTCTTACTCTTGGATACTCTGGTTAGAGAAAATTCTGTTTCTGACTCAAAGATTCTAAAACCAAAATTATGGGGAGTTCCTGTTGTGGCTCAGTGGTTAAGGAATCCAACTAGGAACCATGAGGTTGGGGTTCGATCCCTGGCCTTGCTCAGTGGGTTAAGGATCCAGCGTTGCCATGAGCTGTGGTGCAGGATGCAGACGTGGCTCAGAACCCGCGTTGCTGTGGCTCTGGCATAGGCCGGCTTCTACAGCTCCGATTCAACCCCTAGCCTGGGAACCTCCATATGCCATGGGAGCAGCCCTGGAAAAGGCAAAAAGACAAAAATAAATAAATAAATGAAACCAAACTTATGGTATCAAGAGGAGGGGGAGGGATAAGTTAGGAGGTTGGTATTAACATATACACACTACTACATTAAAATAAGAAGTAGCAAGAACCTACTGTATAGCACAGGAAAATCTACTCAATACCGTGCAATAACTTATACGGGAAAAGAATCTGAGAAAGAATCGGTATATGTATACATATAACTGTTTCACTTTGCTGTACACCTGAAACTAACACAACATTTGTCAGTCAACTATACTCCAATAAAATTTAAAAAGAGAGAGAGAGAATCCTCTGCTTCAGAATACACGGTGTTTAAGCAGGGTAAATCAAACTCCAAATACAACATAGTATTAGTATAATGGCTGATAATACCATACTGTTTTGCAAACCAATGGCCCAACATTTCTCCAAAAGAAAAGCACTATTATTCCAGAAAAGATTCAGTCAAAAGAATGTAGAAGTTCAGACATATACATGTATAATTTTGTTTAAACTTTCTTGTATCAAATACAAAGTCCAATGCACATGGCACAGAACTGAACCTTGGAACAAAAGACTTGGGTCACTTATGAAATTTAACCAACTTCTTGACCTTGGTTCTCAATTATTTCATTTACTTTTATGAGCAAAATCTGTGAAATAGTCATTTTCGCCTACAGCACGGGAGTGCTGGTAATATTCCTGAATAATATTGGAAATATCCGAGTTCTTTTTCAAAAAGATGATGTTATGAATAACAGAAAATTTCACTTAAAGCTAAAACTGAGTAAAATGACCCAATATGCGACATTGGCCTCTCTAAGGCAGTTTCAGAGGACACGTGACCCAGCAGGAACACAAGCGGGTACTGCCATATTATGAATGAAATATATCGTGACTGAACAGTTAATGCACATACAAATTTTCAGGGTGCTTTATAAAAGTACTAGGGTTGTCATGTCTATTGATTAGCAGATGATAAGCAAACACACGACTCAAGAATAGCATTTTATATTGAAAATGATAGAGCAAAATAAACAGTGCATGTAAGAGATATTTAGCATCTAAGAACACTAACAGTAAGCAACTGAACACGGAGAACTGGTAAACTTTCAAAATTGAAATTACGTTGCAAATTCTGAAGTGTTCCATTTCCTTAAATTTATTTTCCCTAATCAGAATGAAATGTTAAAATAATTTGACAATAATTTAAAATTCTGATCAGAATTTATTTCTATTACCCAGCATTGCCCAAGTGTTAATAGAGGTTAACTTTTGAAAGGCTTCTTTCACAGCCATATGAATTTTGGATTATGTTTAACAAAGCTTCTTATTGTCTTTAATGCACAGATATGTATGCTACTTCCTGTAGGAGGTATGGCAGTGGGGAAATACAAACATGTAACAAAGCATACAAAAATTCAAAAATCTGAAAAATGAAGGGTAAAATAAATTGCGTATTTTATACAAAAAATATTAGGAGTTCCCACTGTGGCACCGCAGGTTAAGAATCCGACGGCAGGAGTTCCTTTCATGGCTCAGGGGTTAATGAAACTGACTAGGATCCATGAGGATGCAGGTTCAATCCCTGGCCTTGCTCAGTGGGTTAAAGATCCGGCATTGCTGTGAGTTGGTATAGGTTGCGGAGGCAGCTCGGATTCCCATGTGGCTATGGCTGTGGCTATGGCGTAGGCCAGCAGCTGTAGCACTGATTTGACCCCTAGCCTAGGAACTTCCATATGCCACAGGTGGGGCCCTTAAAAAAAAAAAAAAAAAAAAAAAAAAAAAGAGAATCTGACTGCAGTGGCTCTGGTCACTGCTGAGACATTGGTTTGATTCCTGGCCAGGCGCATTGAGTTAAGGGCTCTGTGTAAAGTTCACAGCTGAGGCTCAGATTCAATCCCTGCCCCAGGAACTTCCATATGCCACAGTTGCAGCCAAAAAAATTAAATATAGGACTCAGAGGCCCAAGAGACTCAGGTTCTGACCTATATCATATATTAAGAATGGGACATTGGGCAAATTTCTGAATAACTCAGCTCTTTCATACCTAAAATCAGGATAATAATATACCTGAGTCATTCTTATTATGAGAAAAAATATATCAAGTATACTGCATTATGTTGGCATAGTAAGCTTAATATATTTTGGGAGTTCCCATCATGACTCAGCGGAAAAAATGTGACTAGTATCCATGAGGATGCATGTTCCATCTTTGGCCTCACTCAGTGGGTCAGGATCTGGTGTTCCCATGAGCTATGCTATAGGTCATAGACATAGCTCAGGTCCTGTGTTGCTATGGCTGTGGCGTAGGCCAGCGACTACAGCTCAGATTCAAATCCCTAGCCTGGGAAACTCCATATGCTGCAGGTGTGGCCCTAAAAAAAAAACCAAAAAATTAACATATTTTGAAAATTATCTTTGTTATTATTTATTCTATTGCAATATTGGTTAAACACTCCAGGACCTGTTAACTGAAAATTTAGTTGATAAAGAATTCAATTACATGACTTAGACTAAAAATTTTCAGAGTACTATCTGACAAGTACAATGAAAGCCAAAATTGCTGATGATGTGTTTTTCCATTTGCCTCTAGCACTTTTGCCCAACATTTTCCCGTTTTGACTTACTTTCCCAACTTACTTTCCCAATACGTTCTTCCACTATTTTATTGAGACCTTGGTCAGAACAAGAGGGAATTTCATGAATAGTACCAACAATATTTAAGTCATGAAGATCCTATCCAATAAATTTGAACTCAAAAATGCCAACAGAAAGATAGCACATATAAAACATTTTCTGTTTTAGGTAACTGGTTTCGGTTAAAAGTGATTAAATGCATTAGCTATCAGATAAGTTGGAATTGGGCTCTCAATCCTACAACTGAATTCTACAAGTCATCTGGATGATCCTGGAAGAGAATTCTATTTTAGGGCCTCCAAACTGAGTCAAGCTTGGCTGACAAATTGACCTCAGTTTTTTAAGACTCTGAACCAAGAAAGCCAAGCAGTGAGTCCACCTGGACTTCTGAACTTTGAAACTTCGAGGTCATAAATAGATATAATTTTAAACTGCTAATTCAGTAGTTATTGTTTATATAGAAAGAGAAAAAAAATATACTCCCTAACTCCCTAACTCCTAAATATGGCACATTTATTTCTTGGTGATCTTTTTGTTTTGTCTCTTTGATTTCTGGGAACCCATCCTCACATATTCCTCAGAAAAAAGGGGTCAACATTTCCATAATTTACCACCATACCGAGAAGATAGAACACTTGGAAACAAGATCTCAGATTTCACCTTTTGCTACTTTGCAGTTTCTCTGCCTCTTCACAGTCCTTCTCACTGTTTTCCAAGAGTCTGGACAAGAGACCTAATCACTCTTTCCCAAATATATACATGATTCCATTTGATCCATGCATCCATGTGCCCATAACCCCGTCTTTCTCCAGTAGAGTCAACATCTCCGTCTCCTCTGCAAGAAGAGTCCACTTTATATATGTTCATTTTCTTACTGCTCAATCATCACACATCCACAAAATTTATTTTCATTCTCACAAATATAATAATACTTAATTTGTGAAAATTCCCCATAAACGATTAAACAAAAACAATGAGCTTTTAACAGTTCTTTATGCAAAATTCCACTTCTTTTGGACTCAACTATTCTTCTTTCTTGTTTGATCTTCGTTCTCCTCACACTTCCAAAACAAGGAAAATAAATGTTTCAGTGAATAACAGAAATCCTCTGTTCCTTCTTTTTCGGTCTCTTTCTGGGAACCCATCCTAACAGATTGTGTTCTCACCTATATCCAAATTACAGACAAGTCTTTTTTTTTTTGTCTTTTTGCTATTTCTTTGGGCCGCTTCCACGGCATATGGAGGTTCCCAGGCTAGGTTCCCACCGGCCTACGCCAGAGCCACAGCAACACGGGATCCGAGCCGCGTCTGCAACCTACACCACAGTTCACAGCAATGCTGGATCGTTAACCTGCTGAGCGGGGGCAGGGACCGAACCCACAACCTCATGGTTCCTAGTCGGATTCGTTAACCACTGCGCCATGACGGGAGCTCCTTATAGGCAAGTCTTTATCTGCAGCCTTTGCTACTCTTTAGTTCACCACTAAGCAGCAGATGGATATGCAATGTGCTCTACGACTTGGTGTCTTACAATAGAATTGTTCATCTACACTATTCATGTATCATTACAATTTATCTCCCCAACTCCCTCCTCATAAGGGACATTGGTCTCTTCTGCCTACTACCACCATATTAGTTTCGTCAAATCAATACTTTCATAACGTCGGTTCTCTGCCTTAGTGTTTGTTGTTTTTTTTTTTTGTCAGTTTTTAGTGTCAAAACTTCCTGGTTTCCAACATGGTTCCAGCAGAGAAATTCAATCTAGACTGATGAGCCATAGAAAAACATGCTGGGGTAAAAGGTTTGGGAAATTCATACTATGGCCCCTTCTTGAGATCTATGGGCTAAAGGCTCCTGGGGAATCTGACGGTTAATCCCCTGGTTCAGTTGACATTCACCTTTCACTTTCCAAAGTAACATAAGCAAATTAGCCCCTCCGCTCACTCAACAGCCATTGACATAGTTTTGGAAATGAGCCTAGGAAAGAAAAAGTTCTAATTTAGCCTCCAGTCAAGGTTCCACAAAATAGACAGTTTTAAAAAAATTATATCTAAAACAGGTCCCCATCAACACCCAAATTCTGCTGTAGAGTAGTTTGTTTTTCTCACAGAAATAACTTGAATTTATATGTCTATAATTTTGTTCATGCTGTTTCATACTCTCCTCTTTATCATTATTATTGTTATAAACAGCAGGGCCTGATATCACTAACCTAATTATGTCTTTGAAGCCGGGAACTCATATAGGAGCAAAAATGTCTGCCCTTCATCCTCACACTGCCTTGGCTTTGAGTTTTGCCCAAATGTAAAGATGATGGCATTTTGCACACTTGAACCGACTCCCCTGTCATGGAGGGTAGAAAGTCGATCAATACATACATATTTATGGAACAGAGAAAAGGGCATGATTTTGAGCTTCAGCCACACATTAATTGTGTGCCTTTAAGGAAATCACTTAAGCCCATTCAAACTCAATTTATTCTATTGCATACTAAAGCAAGGGAAAGCACTTTATATGCTATAAAGCACTATACTCATTCACAGTGTTCTGTGCAAGACACTGCATCCATACAACTGAGATGCCTATGAAGTAAGGGCAAAGTGAGAAAAAAATTCAACAACTTCGAGGGTGCTCTTTTTTTTTCCTCAATGCCATTCAATTTGTGCAGTCAGCTGATCAGCTGAAAATAGTCAGTTTTGATGACTGATGCTTCCTGCTTATGTTTAATTGGTTTAGGAAGCTCATCAGGGATGCTATCTTGGAGGATGAATTTGGTCAGTAGAATATCTGATGACTCTGAGGCAAATGTGTTTCTTTCAGCTGGTGAATTAATCTCTCAATAGACTCAATTTGCTTTTTACTAACTGTCTGGCAATATCCCATAGTTGCAATAGCCTTTCAGACGCTTACAATAAAATCTGGCTATAGATGGCTCATATACACATGTTTGCTGTGAAAGAGAAATATATTCATCACATTCAACAACTTCCAAACGTGAGAGCAACAGAATGTGCTTCAAAATCCAATATGTAACAACATATCGCTAAAATATTCCTTCCATTCTTTTACAATCATTTAAACAGACATACAAGTAAACATGTGTTTAGAACACACTAGTTATCACATATGTAAGTCTTGTCATCTTTTCAAATATGGACATGATGAAATATGCTGTTTCACAATTTTGTATTATTGACGGGTATATATGTTGCTAAAAACTTAAATGTTGATAGAAAAATTTCAAACTGGAAATCTGAAGGGTAGAAAAAATTGTACTTTCAAGTCATCATTAATAAAATGTCTCTAAAGAATACATTTCAAGTATAGACAAAAGATTCTCTATGTATAAATACAGGCAAATATATACATGTGTATGAATTTAATTTTGTTATAAAGCAATTGGTATCTGTACTTTCATACAATTTAAGTAAGAACCTATGAAGAACTGTATGGAAAATAGGAAAACAAGAGAAGCTTATAACATTTTAAAATAGGAACTCTGATTCAAAATTCTTTATGATGCATTTTTTAAACGCATCTCTGTAACATATTTCAGATGAGACTTTTTAAAAACAACCTCTTTATATAACATACCCTCATTGTATTGTTTTTTGCAGTTTAACTTCCCTTTTCTCAAACGTCTAGTACTACTCCCATCTATACCCCAACCCACACCACCTAATTTTCACCTTCTTCACTTACCGTTTTTCATCTGTTACTTGCTTTTCTTATAGCAAACTTTCCCACTCTGTTTCAAACTCAGAAAATATTTTATCCACATAACCTAAATACCACAAATCTCCAGATTATATTAAAGATTATATTTTCAAAAACAGTTAAACCTTTATAGACTATTCTGCCTAAAGAGCCAAGTACATTTTACAATATGTCATGTTATGTTAAGTTGACCAGACCCAGAAGTCATTTCTGTAGGATTTCTTGTCAGTGTTTGCTTTAAGTTTGAGCTTTCTGATCACAGTTTCTGTGGCACTGGTAATTTGAAAGGTCACTGTTCTGTGACATTTGGTTTATGCAATGCAGTCTTGCAATTTATAAAAGTCTTGTGATTTTGTAAATAGAATACTGAACTTAGAAAAGACCTACTCCATTCACTCTCTTAAACTGCAAGGAACTCATTTGTTCCCTTTCCCCTTCCACCACCCCTGATCCTCACCTCTGACTCAAAATGTGGCCAGTTCCATTTTCTGAGGTACCACAACAAAAGTGACAAGGTAAGTTTATAATTAATGAGTGTCCCAGTCCAAACCCTAAACTAGATCTCACAGGTGAATGAAAACTAGAGGCTGGTGAGCTAAGAGTAGGCATAAAAGGGAAACAGGGACATAACCTCAAATAGGACTTGGGAAACTTGTTGACCCCAGTGAGGAAGTGTGCATGCCAAACATTATCAGTGATCAAATGGCTCCTGTGAAATGTCTATGTGAAAGCATACCAAGGACCTGAAAAGAATTGGTGAGAAGCAAAATGACCTTTCTTTCAAGACAACCTCAGAGTTACTGTTGGAAACTTTGGTCAAAACATCCATGCTAAGTCAGCTGGATGGGAACAGAGGAGCCCTAACAGGAGTAGAGGAAGAAACAAGGACATTTGGGGAGTAAGCAACGTATAATGACTCTGAGGCAGGAGAAGAGGAGAAGAAAGGTGGAAATTACAAGTAAATCTAAAAAATGTTTCATGTTTTATGGAATAATCAGATGTATAATGAAAAATTCTCATTTTATTTATGACAAGGATAGAACAAAACCAAACATCTACTGCTCCTGAAGAAAATAAGTGAAAGTATCCCAAAACATAGATGGACTTATGGAAGATGAATTTGAGACAATTCAGTATCATCTGGTGAATCAGGCTTCTATTTGCCATACTTTACAAAAGTGAAGGAGGACCCATACCCTAAGGGTAGTTTTATATGCATGTCCTAATTAATCATATGGATAGTATGAATTTTTACATGTGTTAACAAGTGAGTGGTTTTCTTCCCTCAACCCACCTGCAAAATACTTCCTAACCTGGTTCAGCCACAAAGAACAGAACTGTCAGTAGCAGCAGTTACCTGTTCTGATAGGAAAACCATGTCATTTTTTTTACAAGGTATACAAAATTAGCACCTTCCATCATTAACCTAGGTTTTTCTTTACCATTTCTTTTTATAGCCACACCTGTGACATGTGGAAGTTCCCAGGCTAGGAGTTGAATTGGATGTGGCAACACTGGATCCTTAACCCACTAAGCAAGGCCAGGGATTGAACCCACATCCTCATGGACACTATATCAGGTTCCTAAACTGCTGGGCCACAATGGGGACTCACCATTTCTTGTTTATTATGTCAATGTATTTCTAAAAGGACCACAAGATTTATGTCATTTAACCGCTATGTATTGTAACCATTGTCCTTTAATCATTTATTTGCAAGAGAGTGATGTCATAGAAAGAATAGAAAAAGAAAGAGAAGGAAGGAAGTAGGAAGGAAAGAAGGAAGGAAGGAAGGAAAGGAAAGAAGGGAAGTCCATGTCCATCACAACGCATTGCCAATGTAAGGACTCTCTGACTAGAAAAGAGTTTTATTTGTTAATGCATCACAATGTCCACGGCCTTTTTCAAAGAACTGTGCAGGGTTTCAAATCCATTTACAACTTGGTTTTGGTAACCAATCCAATCTAGATTTCCTTCATTGGCCAGCTGTGCAAAATTCACTCTCAAATGCTCTATTAAAACATTCTAGGGACGATTCCCCCAAAGTTGCCTAGTCTATTAAAGGTTTGCTTCCAAAAGCAGTGGCTTATGATCCCATTTAGTATGATACCCTGTGTATGCCAGATGGTAATGAGAGTTACATCTTCACAACTGTCATTCTGGTTTTCACCTTTGCAATGAAATTCCCCTAATCTAGATTTCTTTACATAAACTATAAAAATATGGACAGAGGTATGCCAAAAGAGGATTAAGGGTATGTGATTTTACTAAATATTCTAGAAATAATTTGAGAAAAATGGGTAAAAACGTAAGGCTGTGGTTGTCTTGAGGAAGGGGTAGTTGGGTGTTTGGCTGAGATTCTAGGCCAAATTCCATTAATATTTACATGTGTGACCTTAAATAATTTAATCTTGCTGATCCTATTTCAGCTAAAAAAAAAAAAAAAAAAAAGAGAGAAGAGTGAAAATTCCTGACTGTGTTTTATAGCTCCCAAATGTTCAATTCTAATATGTTTCTAGACATTCTAACATTTGGGTGAGAAATGGGTATTATATCATCAAGGTTTATTGTAGCCTTTCTTGATATTAATTTCAATTCTATTCTTGCCTTCTTTTTACTGCTAGATTTAAGTTTTTGATTTTTTTAAATCACATTATACATTTAAGTTAAATTTTGTCTCTAGAAAAATATATGTTGAAGCACCAAGCCCCTAATACCTCAGAATGTGACCTTATTTGTAAACAGGCTCTTCACAGAAATAACCAAGGTAAAATGAAGTTATGTGGGTGGGACCTAACCCAATATGATTAGTGTCCTGATGAAAAGCAGGAATTTGAACACAAGACAGATATGTACAAAGGGAAGGCTATAGGAAGAGAGAAGGAGAATTCCATATGAAGTCCGAGGTTTAAACTTTTTAAACTACAAGTCAAGGCATGCCAATGATTGCCAATAATCCACCATAAGCTAGGAGAGAGGCATGTAATCAACCTCACAGGTCTCAGAAGAAATCAACCTTGCTGACATGTGGATTTCAGACTCCTCCCCTCTAGAACAGAGACACATTAACTTTTTCAAGCTACTCATTTTGTGGTACCTTGCTACAGTAGCCCTAACAAACTAATACAAAATTATGTACTGAAAAGTGCTTACATCATAAATGTATAACTCCAAGAATGTTTCAACATGAGCTCAGCCATGCGACCACCGTAATCACAACACACAATACTATGAGCATCCCAGCAGCCTCTTTTATGCTCATTTTCTTCTCCTAAAGGTAACATAAGTTTGAGGTCTTCCACTATAGTTTCACTTTTTTCTGAAGAACTTTATATAAGAATGTCTCTGACATTATAGATGAAGCAGCAGATCATTCATTTAATTCCTACATTTTATTCTATTGTATCAGTGAACTGTAACTTTTCATGTTTCTGTTGTTGGGCAATCCTGTATAGTTCTTGCCTGGACATCAAAAAAATGTTGCTATGAAAGTCTTTTAAATGTCTTTTGGCATAAAAAGCTTTGTCATTTCTGTTGGTTTAAATGGGGAATCATTAGGCCATAGAGGTAGGTATCTGTTAAATCATTCTAGTTTTATTTACTTTTTATTTTCCTCTGTCTTAATATTAATGTATTATTTACTCATAATAAAGTGTATAGATCTTAAACATACAGCTCAAAATGAGTTTTCCCAGAGGTCCACACACAAAAATACAACTCAGATTAAAAGTATATCATACATCCCCTAGAAATCTAGTCACACAGTCAACAACTGTAATCAAAGATAACTCCTATTCATCTAGATTCATTTTGCCTGTTCATTAACCTCATAGAAATAGTACCATGCAGTATGTAATCTCTTGTGTATGGCTGCTTTTATTCAATATTATATTTTAAACATTCATTATATTCTTGGGTGTACCAAGAGTTCATTCCTTATTATTGTGTAGGGGAGGAAAATATCATTTCCTTCTAAGTTCTCAGCTGGATCCCCAGTAACAAAAGACAGATTAACAACAGAAAAACATACAAAATTTTCTAACGTAAGTTTCACTTGACACAGGAGTCTTCATTAGCAAGAAACAGTAAATCTGAAGCATTTTTATTCTAAGTTTGATGAAGAATGGATGATGGTGAGAAAATGTGAGAGGACAAAGGAGGAGACAAAATAAGTGTAGTCAAGTGGGGAAGAGAGCAAGTCTTTGTCATTCGGATTCCCATGACTTACCTCATCTTCCGGGATAAGGATGTTCCTTTCCTGGGGTTCAGGGAGGGCATGTTATCCTTGAGGGTTTTATGACCTGCTTCAGGGGAATGTCAAAATCCTTCCTTCACCTGCCATTTCTCAAATTACTTTCTGCCAATGTGCCAGAGTTTGGGTTGTGTATCCTGAATTTGGTCAGTTGCATTATAGGCATTCCATTTTATGAATAAGTAGCAATTCATTGATTTACTTCAGTGTAATTTGCCTATTCATCTGTTTTGATTTGGGGCAATGATAGTTAAGACAGGTCAAATATACTTGCCATTTTCTTTCGATGGACTTAAGCATTCATCGATCTTGAGTATATATCCAGAAGTGCAATTACTGAGTCATAAATATTGCAGCTCAAACCACGTGTCAGTATAGTTGTTCCATGGTGTCTGGAATTGTTCCACGACTTCTGCAGCTCTTGGTTTTATTGGTCATTTTCATGTTAGGCATTTTGTGGGAGTGTCTTGGTATTTTAGTGTCCTTTTAATTTTCATTTTATTAATGATTAGTGATTTTCATGTGATTTGAGTATTTTTAGTGTCCTCTAATATCAAATGCCTTTTCAAGTCACTGGATCATGGGAATAGACGATTTGTGTTTTTCAGATTGACTTCTAAGAGTTTTTTATAAACTTTGGATGTGACCCTTTTGTATTTATATTTTACTATATTATTTTTTATTTCCCTTTTCTTTCCATTTTTAGATGAATATTTTTTCGGCTTATTAGAAGAGTTGTTACACCTTTTTGAATATCTGAGATTTATAATATTTGTTCATAATATAATATTATAGACATTATACCTTAAATAATACTTTTACCACTTCTCCAACAACGAAAAAAATATTATTTACCACTCTCATTTTTTATTGTGATATATTTTATTGCAACAAATATTATAAATTTGAAAAGATATAGTTATATTTTCCCCTGCTTATGTCTATTTCATGGTAAAGATTCCCTATAAGTTCCTTTTGTTCTAATATTTTCATCAGATTTTGACATCAATATTTGCTGCTTTCCCACAACAAATTGGGAAGTGTTCTTCTGCATATATTTTCTAAAAGTGCTTGTGTAAGATTAGTCTTATTTACTCCTTAAGATTTGGAAGAATATACCAGATAATCCATCTGTCCTGGGATTTTTTGTGTGTGTGAGAAATGTGTTAATTATAGAACTAGTTCCTGTAATAGATACAGAACTCATTCAGATTCTCAAATTTTTTTCTTGCACCAATTATCTTAAGGCTATTTTTTAAAATAAATTTCATTGCTTCCTATAGTTTCATTCTTCTTTCTGGGATAATTTTTCTTTAGCCTGAAGAACAAAAGTATTTCTTAGAGTTTAAGTTCATTAGCCAAACATTCATTTAATATTTATTTGTCAAAATATATTTTATTGTGCCTCATTTTATGTACATTTATACTGATTCCAGAATTTTAGATGGTCATAATGTTAAACTCAGCCTATTAAAGATGTCATTTCACTGCTTTCAGTTTCTGTATTTTTGTTGGAAATATTATCTTTGCTGTTTTATTTGCTTTGAAGACTCTCCTTATGTCTTTTTTTTAATTATTATTGGAGTATAGTTGACATACAATGCTGTATTCATTTCAGGTGTACAGCACAGTGAGTTAGTTAAACATATACATATAAAAATTCTTTCTCATATTCCTTTCCCGTATAGGTTATTACATAGTGTTGAGTAGATTTCCCTCTACTATACAGTAGGTCTTTATTATTTATCTATTTTATATATGGTAGTGTGTATACATTAGTCCCAACCTCCTAATTTATCCCTCTCCCAGCGTTTCCCCTTTGAAAACCATAAATTCAGCTTTAAAATATTTGAGTCTGTTTCTGTTTTGTGAATCAGCTCTTTTGTATCATTTTCATTAGATTCCACATCTTAGAGATCTCATATGATATTTGACTTTCTCTGTCTGACTTACATCTCTTAGTGTGATAATTTCTAGATCCATCCATGTCAAAAGATATAAACAGATATTTCTCCAAAGAAGACATGTGGCCAAAAAGCACAAGATGTTCAACATCACTAATTATTAGAGAAATGCACGTCAAAACTATAATGAGGTATCACCTCACACCAATCAGAAGGGCCATCACCAAAAAGTCTATGAACGATAAATGCTGGAGGGTATGGAGAAAAGGGAATCCTCTACACTGTTTATGGGAATGTAAATTGGTACAACTACAGTGGAGAACAGTACAGATATTCCTTAAAAAAACTGAATATAAAACTACTATATGATCCAGCAATCCTACTCCTGGCCATATATCCAGAGAAAACCATACTTCGAACAGATCAATGCACCTCAATGTTCATTGCAGCACTATTTACAATAGCCAACCTAAATGTCCATCACCAGAGGATTGTATAAAGGAGATGTGGTACATATATACAATGAAATATTACTCAGCCATAAAAAGAACAAAATTATATCCTTTTGTCTTAGTTCAACAGTTTGACTATGATCTGCCTGGGTCTGGCTTTCTTTGTATTATATTGCTTATGCTTTGTTGAATTCTTAAAAGTGGCTTGATATCTTTTACTGATATCTTTCACTTGACCAATTACTCTTCAAATATTGCTTCTTTGCTATTTTCTCTCGCCTGTCTTTGCTGGTCTTGAATTACAGGTATTATTAGGTATATTATGGGTATATACGAGTATC
The DNA here is from genome assembly GCF_054392235.1 of Sus scrofa. Classification (NCBI taxonomy): domain Eukaryota; kingdom Metazoa; phylum Chordata; class Mammalia; order Artiodactyla; family Suidae; genus Sus; species Sus scrofa. The sequence goes on along the minus strand of NC_139393.1, from coordinate 68,471,342 downwards.
CCAACTGTGACCCACATTTCTTATGCTTTGTTCTGCTTTATCCAGTCTTTGTGGTTCAGTTTAGATTATTTGTGTGGATCTTTCTTCAGGCTCATTTACTTGTGTTTTATTGCATTTACTCTGATTTAAACTATTCAGTTATTCAAGTTCAATTATTGTGCTTTAGAATTTCTACATGATTTTTACATAGATTCAAATCTTTGCTAAGACCTCATTTTCATCTTGTCCATTTACTTTTATTTTATTATCATATTAGCAATAGTACTTCTGGATTTTTGTCAGCCAAATTCAGAACTGCATCATCTGTGGATCTGCGCCTTCTGTCCATGTGTATGAATTATTAGCAACATTTTTGCCACTTCACATAGGTAGGTATTTTGTTTGTTTCATGCTGGTCATTGTATATAAAATCACACAATACACTTGGAGAGGATAAGCAGTAAGCCACATCAGTACAGTCAGATATCAGAATGGTTAAGACTTGAATGTAGTTTTCGTAAGACTGTAACCATGGATTCATCCATGTTTCTCAGATATGGCCCACTTGGGATTCTGACTGAGAGCTGAATGGATCTGTTATTTCTTAGCCTTAGAATTCTTTTGGATGTTAGATTGTAACTTTTAGGAATAGTAAGATAAGCTATTTCACATCTTCTTCTACGCAACTTTAAAATCTTCAAAATGTCCAGGAGGGGTGGGGGCTGACTATGTGTTTGACCTAGTCCCTGACCCTTTGAATAATTTTCTCTCAATTACTGTGAGATCCTGGAAGATTTCATTCTGCCTTTTTGAATCTTCCAACATAGTCCCTCAGCCTTGCATACAGCACAAGAATTTAACAAATATGCCATCAGGAAAATAAGCCAAGTATTCCCTACTTACTTTATCCCCAGATAGGCTGGGCGAGGCCCAGTCCTCAGCCTCTACCCACAATCAGAAAAGGCACTCAGAGAAATAAACATTTGCAATAGTCAACCCACACTGGGAGTTTTATCCAATCCACAGATTTTAGTTTTTCTAGTTATTTTTTTTTGTCCCAGTTTTTTATAGTTAAACTTATAATTTTCTAATTTATCTAGTTTCTAATTGCAACAGTTTTGCTGGTCTCCTCTGACTTATCCAACAGAGTTGGCACTCGCCTTTTTTTTCAGTACTTTATTTTTAATCATATAGCCTTCAATTTTTTCCCCAAAGCATCTAAACATTCATAAAGTTTTGCATGTCATGCAATTTTTGCAGAACTGAAGAAATATTTCAAAAATAAACATAGAATTCCAAGCCATGTTATCTTTGCCATGGACAACCCTAAATTGCTTCTTAAAAACAAACTGGTCCAATAAAAAATCAAGATGGCTATTCCAGAGAGCGGTCTTGTTAATGGGACTCTGAACCCTGATCAGAAAGATATATATATCTTGATTTCAGGTCATTTGGCCTAATGCATCTCATGTATGAGATAGATAAAGCCTTTGTGACCCTGGAGAGAGCTCTGTAATGACACAGATGTCACTGGAGAAATTATCAGAAATATTACCATTAACCATACTCTCTAAGAGATACTGAGCAAATAACTTATTACTTTGGCTTATAAGGCTCAGGTTAAATGAAGGAGAAACAACAAACAAATAAATTCTGAGAACCATACTGGGGTGAATGACAGATGGGGATACCAGCACCTATCATCAAAAGAGGCAGAGGAAAGAGGAGAGACTAGGGTTAGAACAGAGTGAGTCAATATTAGTAGATTTTCAAAGATAAATATTAAAAAAGATTTCTCTCAAGAATTTCTCTTTAGCTGGAATAGTAAAGAAGTCATCAAATGGAACATGGACACATGAAGGCCTTAATATCTATGCATTCAGTTTTGTCCCATCACAGAGTACCAATTTTGCCAGAAACTGAAATTACCCCAATAATTTCCTGGCCTGATGGATATTGTCAAAGATAATATTCCACAGTACTCTTGAGTGTAGTTGTGTTTTTCTCATTTTAAAATTACCAAAAATAGCTTTTTGGTATTGTATTAATAATTCATTCTCATAAAATTTTAGACTATACAGAAAACCTTCCTCAGCTTAATAAAAACTTTCTCATTTTCAATTCCGAATGTCCATCACAATGCTTTTATCATTGTGTTTTCTTGGCATTTTTCCCACATCCCCGTACCAGGTGAATGAAACAAGATAGTTAAAACCTATTTCAATGGATCTGCTTTTTCTAGATCTAGGCCTGGAATTTGGATGCTTAGTTCTGCTCTGCTGATTCAAGAATATGAGCCTTTAACCTACTGAACCCTGAGCCCCATTAGATATATTTCTGTTTCTTGAATTCTATTTGGCAGAACCCTAAATAGTTCTATTAGTAGATTATTTAATAACAAAGATCCTGGCAAATTTTTTAAAAATCACTGTTTTATAATTTCATAATATAAAAGCTAATATTTTCATTTAAAAAGTAAGCATTAGTATCCTTTGATATATATGCCAGAGGCTTCATGAGGACTGTTTATTTCCTCATGCAAACTGGCTTCCTTTTAATGTGGTTCTCATCTCCTGTGTCTTTCCTCTCCTTTCCATGTATCCAGTGACATATCAGTGTTCAGCTGTTCACCCAGGCTTTCCTGGAAGTAAGCAATCTCCCCTGTCTTCGAGCATAATCTTTTCTCAAATAATATTGCTCTTCCCTCTGTGCAGCTGATTCTAAGCATGAGGAGAAAGAATATGACCACCTGATTTAACCACTTTGCTTAGGGGTTGGATGGAAAGAAGAATTTTCTCTCAAAAATGCACAGAAATAGAAAGGGTGGAGATGTCATTTCAGAGGCATCTAGGCACCAGCACTGAGCCTTCTGTCAGTTACAGCTCTGATCTAGTAGGGTACCAACAACAGAAACGGAGAGTCTGTGAGTATGTACATGTGCGATTATATCTGTGTGTGCACACACATTTGTGTATGTGTGTGCACGTATGTGAGGGCAGCTATCTGAATGCAGTCATCTCAAAGCTTGACAGGACAGGATTCATTTCTAAGTTTACCCACATGCTCATTAGCAGGATTTAGTTCCTTGTGAGATGTTAGACTGAGGACACCCTTGGTTCCTGGAGATGAAGCCCTCTCCATAAAGCATCTTCTGACAAGGCAGCTCTCATTATCAGAGCAAGCAAGCAAGAGGGCAGGAGAGAGTGCCGGCAAGAGGGGAAAAGGGCCCGCAAGATGCAAGTCATAGTTTATTGTAACCTAATCGCAGAAGTCAAATCCAATGTCTATTGCTGTATTTTACTGATTAGAAGCTAAAGCATTAGGTCCAGCCTACACTCAAGGAGAAGGAACCACGTGAGGGCATAAATACTACGAGGTGGCATCACTGGGAGCTGTCAGCAACCACCTATGATGCCATTCCAGACAATTACCACTTTCCTCTCCCACTATCATGCTATTTTTCTTCTTAAAATACTTAAATAAAGCTCTGTCACTTACAGTAATGGCCCGTACAGTTTTTTTATAACGCCCTTCCTCCCCAGAGTCATACTGGTAAATGCGGCTGTTTGTTTCCTTCTGTGTCACAAGATTCATGCATACTGTGGTGACCCTCTGTGTGCTCACCTAAGCCAGTCTCCAGTATCTATGTGATCCTGACATGCATGAGATTATTTTTACCCATTCGAGAGAACCATTCAATTTTCCACTGTCTTCATTCTCACTAGCAAGAGTGTTGATTGCTTTCTACACCTCATCTCTACTTCTCATCCTCACCTAAGCTTCTGTAACAACACAACTCCCGCCTACACATTCTTTCTTCTCCTTTTCAGATGTCATTTTCTCCACTTACATGCAATTCCAAGTAAAAGGGACGCTTTCTAAGCATTTTCTACTAATGAGCAAGCACTCCTGGACAATGTGAACTTGACTGCTGACATCCATTGTAATGCCTGGCTTTTTCCAGTTACCTTTTCTTTTTCTTAGCTGAGCTCAAGAATGATTCTACACCAAGGAGGACTTCCTTTTCCATTACGTACAGAGTGAGACGGAAGGCCCAATAACTCTGAACGACTGTTGTAGGAATTACTGAGACTGGATTACATGAACAGTTTCCATCATTCGTGGATGCTTATTTACACTGTTCGTATTTTCTTTTGAGATTTCAGTTTTGATCAATGAACAGTTTTTATTAATTAAGCCATACTATGTTATCAAGCAGGAGCTTGATAAACAAAGTTGAATAATGGTAAAAATTTAAACCTTGAGGATTTTCCAGTGTCATTATTGTAACTGTGTGAACACAATATTATTCACCTTTAAAAATAATAATCTGAAAACTTTTCAATGAAGAAAGATGACTTTTTTGAAAAAAGTACACACAAACAAGGTTTATTTAAAACGAAATTAAGTAAACAGTATTCGTTCTGTTTCAAATTCATTTTTAAGGACCTCTGTTTCTTAAGCATATGTTTAGAAGGCAGATATGTGAATTTTAATCATTTTGATTCATAGGAAAGTATATCGTTTCATAAGTTTTGTCACTAAACTTTCTTGACCTTTATATATTCAGTTTTCCCCCTTGTTTACAATCTGACTGAGCCATAAAGGTGTAACCATTAACCAATCAAAATGAACACTAAAAGGTCAGTGCATTGCATATTATAGTTGCTTTTCAAAAAATGTGTAAGGCATTCAAATTCTGGCACATTTTTGCAAGCCCAAACTTGTAAAATAAATTCATGGTGACATAAATGAGACCCAGGCTCCTGGTAAAATTTGTAGTAAACATGAGAAGAAAGTCCAACTCCCTGGCTTTTTCTTTTTTATTTTCATATTTTAAAGTTAGTCTCCAAAAAGCCTAGTAAGCTAGGTACAGAAACGACAGGAAGTAAACAGTGTTATGAATGTAATAAAATATAACAACCTTGCAAATATTTTCCGGGCTGCCAATTTTAAATTAAGAACTTCCTTAGATTTACAAATTAGCACATAAACCTATTTTGAAACTACGTGTGGGTTTTTTATCATTTCCTTATGGCTGCTATCCATTTTATCAGTTATTTATTTAGAATGATAATTATAAGGAGCATCTTGGCCTCATAAATTATCATAAATTATCTCAATGTGTGCTCCAAAGAAGGTCAGTATCAAAGGTAATTATTTCTTATTTGCACAGTCCGATTGAATGGATCATATATTGCATCTATGCAGTTTGTATTTTCAGTGCGTAAAGCAGAAGAAGGAAATAATTTGTGTGTTTGAAAACATTTTTTAAGACACTGTTTTTCCGTTGCCAATACATTTCAACCATTCTGAAGACAGGGAAAGAAATGTTTGGCCTTTTTGGGAACATATGTAAGGAATAAAACTAGAGAGCTAAAAATAGAGGAAAAATGTTAGACTCTCCTATTGATTAGGAGAAGGCTGGAAGCAAAGTCTGTCAGTAACATTAAAGCTCTTAAACCATAACAGAAGAAACCGATGCTGCTTCTGTTATGAATGAAAGGTGAGGTCATAGAGAGAACGCTTGCCTCCGTGGTCTCATTTACAGAGAAGTTTTGAGAAGTTGGAAAAACTATGAGAAAAAGCAAAGATGATGCCTTGGGAATTAAACCATACACAGAAAGTATGTTCTAAGGTGTTAGGATAAGCACCTAATTAAGCACCCACAGGCTGAAGCAAGAGGAGACAGATTTGGAACTGGATTTTCACACTTCTATGGTACCAAGAAGAAACTGAAGGCAGTGTCTCTTTAAAGTTGCAGGCTTCTGGCCCTTAAGACTCCCCAAAGCCTGTGGCTGCTAAAAGCAAAAGAAGTCAGTCCTTGATCAAGTGATGGTGCCATTTTTCAAACCCAGAAAACTTCACTGTTGCCCGAGTAATGGGTCACCCTAAAGGCAAAGAGCACTTCAAGATGCCTAAAATTCCTGTATCTCGAAGTACGGTTCCCCTTTTAAAACTGCTATTCAAGAGCCAGTCATCACTGCTATATATCGGTATTGGGGAGACCATTTCAATAGTTACATGTCTGTAAATCAGGTGATAGTTGGATTAGACTGATGTCACAAGGTCTTGAGCTCTAAGATTTGTCGGACGTTGCTATAAACAAAGGCTGAAATGGAGTTGATTTCTTCTGTGGCTTTGATTTGATTAGGAAACAAAGAAACTGGGTGAACAGACATTAATTCCAATTTTAATATTTTTCTCTATTTACCTTTATAAGCAAGTAGATTTGGGACTTTCCTCACATTTCAGCCATCTTTTTACTCTTCGTAATCCCACTGAAAATGAAGTGTAAATGTATAATGGATGGGAAAAATGGAGTTGAGCCAAGGAGCTCTGGTGACTTTTTAGGTAGAAGTCTGAGAGTGAGAAGGATCTCACTGATGGCTGAGCTGGAGAGAAGGAGCCTCAGGTCGGGGTACATATTACCAGGTTACAGGAAGTTGCAGTTAACAGTTTGTCAACAAAGTCTTCCTACAGATGATAAAACCTGCGAAGAGGAGTAGCAAGCAAGAGGATTAAAGAGTTACCTATGTGGGTCAACTTTCTAGATGCTTCTCCCCACCTTTCCCTCAACTATGACGTTCATGTCCGGGAAAAAGCCTCAAAAATGTACTGAGGATAACAGCTCACATTGTCCAGGACTCAGGGAGAGCCTAAGTTGAGAGATCAGTGTAGCAATCCCCTGTGTGACTTCTCACCAAAGAGCAGGAAGGAGTGGGGGGCTGCCCTGGCTGCAAGAGACGAGACATGCAGGTCCATGCCAGAGCTTCCCTACATGCTTCCCCACCACACGACACCCCATGAGCTCATGAACAATCCCAGGACACTCTGCATGGCTTCAAGTGATGTCGAAGCTGTAATAGATATTTATTCAAAAAGAGGCAACCCAGGGGATTATGCCTACATTTTTAAAAAGAAGAATTAGCTTTCCTTGGCCTTTTGTGGTGGAAGAGAGAGGAGGCTGGGAAATTTCTACATCCTTCTCTTGCACAGCAACAGATCAGAAAACATGCTCTGGAGGTGAGCTAGTTGGAGCTTTGAGAAAAAGGTTAGTGTTGGGATTTTGAAAGTGTGCTCTTGGAGAAGACAGGGTTCACTTTACCACAGTAAATTTCAGATGAAAAGTCAAATGTTAAAAATAGAACTGCAAATGCGTTAAAGCACAGGTTGATATTTATATAATCGTGAGTGCGGCTAAGGCGTTGTTAACATGAATCCTCCATGATCAACCAGGTAAAATTTCAGACTTTCATGTTCCAAGGAGACAGATGATCCATCTTGTCAAAAATAAAACAAATAATAATAATAAAAAAACTGACAGGTTTATGGCTTTTTCTGTGTGATCAAATATAACCATAAACAATCACCCCAGAGGCAAATACTAACCCTTTGAGAGGAGAACTGTGTTTCATTCACACTACCTTTGGTGTTTATTTACTCCATACAAGGAAAGGGGACATAAACATTATGCCAAATGCTCTCTGAAAGGTAACCCCTATCTTCCACTCTTGGTCACGCCATACTTCTTTAAACAATTGGTTTTTTTTTTTTCTTAAGACTTCCTTATACAGATCATTTATTTAAAGTATCTTTTTTGTATTTATCTCAAGAGTAACTTCTATTTGTTTGACCCCAAGTAGTAATGAAAATAGCTACATGTTCAAGAGTTATATTTTAGTTTAGCACCATTGCAGAAATTTCATTTGTGATTACTTATATAGGCTATTTCTAAAGAATCTCATCACGTATCCCTAATATTTCACAGTGAGATAACTGGGTTAAAAAAAAATGCACCCATGTCACAAGAGTAATTTCTCCATTCTTACATCCACTGTGCTGTACTAAATTGAGTGTGTTATTTCACAAATGGCTGTGCTTAACATATGGGAGAGAAATCATATCAATTGATTTACATCATGCCTGAAACAAATTTTAGTGCTACTTTTAAAAATAGTTAATAATAGACATATTCTTTAGGCAATACTATTATAATTGTTATAAGGAATATATGTAGACTCTTATTCTCCTCCCACCTTTTTTGGGGGGACACACCTGTGGCCTGTGCAAGTTCCCAGGCTAGGGGTCACATCAGAGCTGGAGCTGCTGGCCTAGACCATAGCCACAGCAACACCAAGCCATGTCTGTGACCTATGCTCCAGCTTGGGGCAAAGCCAGATCCTTAACCTACTGAACAAGGCCAGGGATCAAGCCTGCATCCTCACAGAGACAATGTCATGTGAGCCATATGGGAACTCCCCTTATTTCTTCCCCCTTTGAATGCAACTTCATAGCAGAGACACAAGTCAAAGTTCGAGCAAAAACATATGATGGCAATCAAAAAAACCTTTAGGACAATAAGATTGTACTCATGTTAAAGAAACAAAAACCCATGAATGCTTAAATGACTATCATTACTTAAAACCAAGATATAAAATCTTCTTATCCTTAATGTATTTATTGTTATTTCTTGGAACGACTGAAGATATACATAGAGAAAATGAAAATATCCATAGAAATAAATTATTTGAAATGGAAAGTTAAAAGCTGCCATGTTGGCATTTCATAATGATAGTTTGGCTCATTATACGCTTATCAACAAGTGCTTTGTACATTTACTTGTGGACAAATGGAAAAATGGCTACGGAACAAATATTTTGATTGTGATAAACAGCTGGACCGAGAAAAATCATAATCATCATAAAAATCAGTTTTGCCACATGTATAATGGAAATAGCCATGCATGCTTTTATGGAAAAATACTTTTCAACCTCCTACCTATCAGAGATAATCTTCAGTCAATTATACCTGCTCTGCCTGAACATACAACATTTTCTCTATTGACAATCTCCTCAACCTATAATATTCTCAAATTTCTCAAAATACAAATACATATACACAATGTACATATGTGCATACATACACACGTGTGCACCACACACTCACACAAATGACCCTGCTGTAATTCTACCATTGAGTTTTTATCATCTGTTCTCTTTCCTCCCAACCAATCACTCCTTCCCAATTTCCGGTTTGTTATATCTATTTTCTCACCCGTTCCTTTTTCATAATGAACTGCCATCTGCCCCTTATTTTTCAGCTTTACCATATTAGTTTCCCCTAAGCTGATAAATAATTACGTAATGTTTAAACTTAATGAGCAGTTTCTATCCAGGTCTTATTCAACTTAGCACTTGACACCCGTGAAGCCTTCCTTTTCGTTCTCCAAGAATCATCTTTTCTATTAATATTCAGGAGACTGCCTTCACTTAGCTTTTCTCATGTTTGACCGTAATTTCTTAATCCTTTTCTCATAGTATTTTATTCCCCACCCATCTCTTCAATATTATCTTCAATAATTCAGCTTTTATCTTTGTATTTTCTCATGACTTGTTCTGAGTGACCTTATGCACAAGCATTATTTCATTTTTACCTAATAAGCTGAGGTCTCTACAGTCAGTATTTACAGCTCAAATTACTCTTTTCATTTCTAAATTGTCTAAACTGTTGAATACATACACCCGGATACTCTGCAGACAACACAAATTCTGTTTCTTTAAACATAATGTCCACCCTTCACCCAAACACTATGTCGAACACACGGATGTTTTCCCTTAGAAATGTCTTCTTCGGGTCTATGACACTGCCTCCTGTGATTTCTCTTCTTGGATTAATGCTAGGCTTGAGTCTCATTCTTTCCAAGCTATCTGATCATAAGATGCTTTGGGATAAGACCCTTAAATATTTTTCACTGTTTTTACAATAATTTCAAAGTACTTAGTGCTCTATGTACATAGAAACTTCTCTCTTATCATTATCCCTTCAATTAACTTTTCCTTTCATCATACCAGTATTCTTCGAGTTCGGTGATTGGACAAGGTTCGTTTTTACTTTGGTGCATTTCTTCATATTGATCCTTTTTCATGGATTGGCAGTCTGCATTGTTGTCTATCTGAAAAATTACTAGCTAATAAAACATCACAAGCATCACCTCTTTGGGGAAGAATTATTCAAAGTGATCACCATCTGTATTTCTCTTTGTATTTCCAGAATTTGAATTCTTATATTTCTCAATAGCACCTATTTCACCACACTGCTCTTTTTGTTTGGGAGATGGATGAATCTATTGATCATGGTAGAAACAGCTGGTTGCCAACAGATATTCATCTCTTTCTTATTTTCTAATTTATAGAATCTTGTTGCATTTAAGTCAGCAAATGTGCCTGCCTAAAAATATTGATTTCCTGGGCTTTCTGGTACCTAAAGAAGGTCATATGATCTGGTAGACTAGGGACAATGAGATGTGAATAAAAACCTTTTGGCTATGATAATGGGGAAAGAGAAATCTCACCTATTACATGTCATGTGCTCTCTCTGACTTTTTTCCATTTTTCACAGGATCACAGAAACAATGTGGGTAGATGAAGCAGTCATGCAGTGGCTGCCAGAAAGAGACACACGTGGAGGATGACAAAGTGAAAAGACGAAAGCACCCCTTCTGCGATGACGTCATGAAACCAGAATACTAGACCAGGATTGCCAACTCTGACCTCATTCTTTTTAAAGTTGCCAAAGTTGGGTTTCTGTTTGATTATAGCCAAACAAAATACTAAGTGAAACCCTTCCTCCTGAATGCAAGGACCCTACCTTATTCAGTTCTATATCTCAATGACTAGTCCTGTCACACACAACAGATGATACATATGGAATTTTGACTGATTGAATAAATGAATAATTCATGCACTATTCATTTATTCAATCCCCCAAAACAACTCTTAAGAAAAACTCTTTCTCCTAAAATCAGGGCACTGAAGGAAAATGTCCGAATTTGAATATAAAAAGGTATAGCAACAGCAAAAAGTAATCCACAGCCTCAGAATTCCTATTGCCTTCTTTGGGTACATTTTAAAAATATGAGTGATGAATTATTAGTTAGAATATTGAGGTCACATCTACAATTTTCTTATCCTTCAATTATCCTTGAGTTAGAAAAAACTAACAGGAGACATACTGCTCAGTTCCAATTAATGCAGCTAAATTGTTACCCTTGTCATTTAAATTACAAACTACTAAATGGTAAGAACCAATTTTCCCTTTAAATTCTGACCGCTTGAAAGATAAATGTGGGACTTTTTTGTCTTCAGAACAACTTATCCGTTTCTAGTGGAAACACAATGCCTGCCCAACTGTTAATGATTGATACCCTAAATACACTGATGAAACAATCTATGGAAGCTGCAGAAGGGCCACTTAAGAATTTTCACAAAACATGGCAAATCTTATTTTTGAGTAGATCTTTCCTATCAGGCGGTTAATAAGGTATTACATTCAAATTCAAGAAGTTTCAGCATGGGTAAGCAATGCTGCTTCAGCCTAAAAATAAAAGGAAACATTTTGTCTTCTTTTCTTTTCGCTTCTGTTACCTGGTGTTTGGTCTGTGCTTCTATTTGCATGTGTTTGAGAATCAATCCTGCATTTTTCTCTTTTCCTCAAACCTCATATCTGACATTATCAAAAGCTGTCCGTCCATGGCTTTATTCCTCCATAGAACTAGAGTATCCCTCTTTTTTGCTGATCTCCTTGGTATGTGGATTTCATCTCCTACATAAATTTCAGCTATCTCTGTGTCTTTTCAGTTTCCTAGTGGATACTCTCTTTAAGGAATCTTGCTTTCTCAACCAGACTTTTTTAATAGGATCCTGGTTGGTATCTTGTACCCCACTCTCAAATACAAACCTCATGTCACTACCTAAAAGCAACTCTGCTATTTCACTTTCCACACTGCAGCCAGTGTGGTCTAGACATACAACAAATATCATAATGCCATGCCTATCCTAAAAGCTTTAAATAGTTTAAAGTTCATAGAGGGATGGAGAGCTAACTACTGTTCTTAAACCTTGCAAGATTTGGCCAACCTTTCCCTCTTACACTCATTTCTTGCCAACTCTTTATTCAAGGCCCATCCATAGCAGTTTTCTGGCCTCAGACACATACTCTTAGTTGTCCTTTATAAGTGCTATTTAGCATTCTTAGTATATGAATTGCAACATCACCTGCCTTGCTCATCTTTGAGGTCTCAGGATTTGCTCTTACAAAAGAAAAATTATAAAAGAGTGAGTAAAAGTCCAAAAGAAGGAATCATCATCCAAAGGATTTTAGGTAAAGAGAAATTGAAGGCAAGACCTTGGATGGAGGATGACCCAGGCAGCAGGTGCTAACAATGGTTATGATGAGAGCTTATCAAGACCAGGTGATAGAAGTATTCGGGGTACTGGAGAGAAGGCTCAAGAGAGAAAATAGGGAGGAGGCAAGATCAAAGAGATTTGATGCCTGGGAGTAGAGGGCCTCAAGAGAAACCCTGTGGAAATAATGAACGAAGAGGAGATCTTTTTATATGTCATACTGGATATATACACCAGAAATGATCCTGCACAGATAGGTGCAACCTTTGAGAACTCAAGTTGATCAAGGAATGTTGCTTGTCAGTACGTGGTCTAAGGATAGAAACTCAGGAAACAGTGATTTTAAAGAACCACAGAAAAAAAGTGGTAACAGAGGAATGAGAGGAGAAAGTCCAAGAGGCAATAGGACACGGAGAAGTTTGGACGGGACTTGCAAAGGATAAAGATATTCCACAGACAGATGTACTGAATGGTGAGGGAGATACTGAGCCATGGAGGTAATTCCACTATTTGCTCAGTATGTTATGGCCTACGCTAGACATTGCCTCAATTTGTAAAACTTCCATGCCCAAACATAGAGTACTTCTTTTTTCAATCTGTAAGAAAACCTGTAAAGAGAATAACAGAAGCTTTGCAGAGAAAGAAAATATATATGACTTTTTTCTGGAACATTTTTATCTTCAATTCTTGGTAATTATAACTAGCAACTAAAAGACTGAAGAAACTCAAAGCATGGTATATTAATTTTCAAATTAATGTAGTAAAAAAATATTGCCCTTACATTATTCTGGAAATAGGGCTGAATGATTATTAAGAACTCTTTCATGTGGCCCAATAATGGGAGAATTTGACTATTTTTAAGTATTATAAAACTAGGCATATCACAAGAAACTGTCTTAAAATAATATAAATGACCACAGGAATATCTTGTCTCTGATATTTCCCAGATATATTGGGAGAAATTTGACTGAGCTGATTTGAATGAAAACAACAATGATGACAAATATTCAGCTCTCAGTTTTGATAGAAATAATAAAAGTGTCAAAAAGATACTTTACACTTAAGTAGGTCTAGGAATCACTTGGCTGAAAAGGGGAAGGGTCTTAGTTTGAGCTTGGGAAATAAACAAACACAAGCATGGGGAGATATTGTGGGTTTGATTTCAGACCACCTTAATAAAATGAATATCACAATAAAATGTCACACAAATTTTGGGCTTTCCCAGTGCATATAAATGTTATGTTTACACTGATGTGGTCTATTAAATGTGAAATAGCATTTTCTCTAAATAACAATGTATATACCTTAATTTTTAAATGCTTTATTGAGAAAAATACTAACCATCACGCATCATCTGAGCCTTCCATGAGGCTTGCCATCTTTTTGCAATGGCAACATCAAAGAACATTGATGACAGGTCATCAGAACACATATATAGTTGACCTCTGAAGGACAGTGGTTTGAACTGTGCGGGTCGACTTATAAGAAGACTTTTTCCAGTAAATACACACTGATCCTCAGTTGGGTGAATCTGCAGATGGGGAAGCTCAGTTGTGGAGGGCTAACTGGAACTGTATATAACCCAGTTATATACAGACTTTTTGACTATATGGGGATTAGCACCCCTAACCCACTTGTTGCGTGAGGGTCAACTGTAAAAATGAGAAAATTTGAAATATAATGAGAATTACCAAAATGTGACACCAAGTGAGCCTATGCTGTTGGAAAAGTTGTGCCAGGAGACTCACTTGATACTGGATTGTCACAAAGCTTCGATTTGTAAAAAAAATGCATGATTTGAGAATCACAACAAAGCAAAGCACAAGAAAATGAGGCAAGTTAAATAAGCCAAGACCTGGCCATCTTTCTTATGAAGTTTTCCAAGTCTTAACTTTAATTTATTTCTGAAACTGCCATTAAGAAAAAAAAAAAAAAAAACTATTCAGTGAGAAAAATGTTGTGATCATAAAAGTGGAGAAAGGAGTTCCTGTGGTGGCACAGCAGAAACAAATCTAACTAGTATCCATGAGGATGCAGGTTCATCCCTGGCCTCGCTCAGCGGGTTAGGGATCCAGCGTTTACCACAAGCTGTGGCATAGGTTGCCAATGCAGCTTGGATCTGCCATGGCTGTGGCTGTGGCGTAGGCCAGCAGCTTCAGGTCTGATTCACCTGGGAACTTCCATATGCTGCAAGTGTGGCCCTAAGAAGACAAAAATAAATAAATAAATAAAAATGAAAGTGGAGAAAATTATGACATATTCAACCCAGTTCAACATGTCCAAAGAGCTTTCACAGATAGAAACATCTTTCAAGTGAGCAGTGTAAATAAATTAATATAGGTAATAACATGTTAAAAGAAAATGTTTGTTTATATCATGATAGAGATGGTTAATGGGAGCCCCAAAGAAGGAAGGGAATGTCTGATAGTAAGTGGTGGATAATCCAAATAGGATGTAGGCATCTTCTTTGTGAAAGGTGACGGAAAATTTTTATGTAGGTATTCAATAGTACAATCAGAAGTGTTGAATGAGAATTTTCTTTATCTTGAGTCTTTGAGACTAGAAGTAGTTCCTGGTTAGGAATATTTTTTAGTATCTGTAAGAAAAGTGGACTCTCTGGGCCAAAAACAATGCGCTGAAAAACATGAAAGATAGCAAACATGCACAATTACCTAAAGAATTATGGAAGTTGCTACCTTTTCATTTGATTGTATTTGAACTTACTCTTCTCCCTTGCTTACACTTGATATTGCTATTCACTTTCATTTTCTCCTTATGCTGTAAGGTACTCCAAACATCTTATTCAGTAACCCCAGGGCTCTTTTTATAATCCTCTCCATATATAAAATTGTCATAAGCATTTGTTGTGAGTTAAAAATTCCAACTTTGAAGATCTAGTGAATAAAAAGCCTCAGTTAAGCACTCATCATGCCCTAAATCTATATTTCATTTAATGATATGAAAGAACTATTTATTTTCATACATATGTCTCAATTGAGATTCTTACTTCTCTTTCTCAAAATTTAATCCTTGGTTTCCAAAACTTGTGTATACTGTGAGTGCCTGTTAACATAATTCAGCTTTTTTTTTAAATTAGGCATCCATTCTCTTCTATTTATTGTTAGGACACCGACACATATTTGTATCTGGGTCCTTAAATTGGTCAAAACCATTTTGGAAAAGTTATTAATGCTATCTACTGAGGTTAAATACACATGTAATTTATGACCAGCAATTTCAGCAAGTTCAAATTCAGAAATACCTGAATGTTCATTGGCAGTAGGATGGACTTAAGAGCTCCCTATTTAATCAATGTAAGGCTACACAGCAGGAAAGAGAATGAATCACTGGTATATAAGATAATGTAGATGGATCTTATGAATATAATTTTGAGTGAAATAAGCCAGAACCAAAACAGTAAATGTTATATGCCTCCATTTACATGGAGACTGAAATAGGAAATATTAATCTATGGTAATAAACATGAAAATAATGGCTACTTCTGGGCAGCATAGACTGAGAGAGGAAGAGGAGTTTCTTTTAAAACTCTAAAAGTGTGCTGAAGTCTTACAAATGCATATTTATAAATTTACCATGGTGAACTCTCAAGATTACTGTATGTAAGACATACTGCAATATAAATGTTTCACTTGTCAATATCAGTAAACTATTATATATTTATACAAAGTAATTTGGAAAGTTTCTATTTAGGCATGTCTATGGCCTTTCTTTATGGTTTAAGGGGTTACAGATCCGGCGTTTTCACTGCAGCAGCTCCAGTCACTGCTGTGACATGGGTTCAATCCCTGGCCTGGGAAATTCTGCACGTTGCAAGCACAGCCAGCCAAAACAAAATTAGGCATTTTGTGGATTCACCATCAAGTAGGTACAGATGTTAATTCTAAAGTATAAAGAATATTTTTCCATGAAGAATGAAAAATGTCTAGCACTAGATAAAATACCATAAAGGATAAGAATGCCTGCTTTCAAAGTCACATTTTAACCATAGTTTAACTAAATTACCTGTAAGTTACTCTTAAAAATACTCAGTAAATATCAAATGAAGTTATTAAAATTAAATAAACCAAGATTGCATTTCCCTTTAACAGTTAATTTGCAGTGCTCTATTATTTTGCTTAACAAACAATTTTATGCTAGAAATAAGCAGGTTTCTGTATTCACATTATCTTTACCCAAGAGCATTTAAATAAATATCATTGATTACTTGCAAATTACAGATTGTGGATTCAGAGCTCAAAACCAAAGCTCTAAGGATATAATTCAATTAAAACGATCCATAATTGTGAATTCACCTCACCAGTGCCCCTAAGACAAGAAGCTCTTTCTCACATCATAGTGAATTATTTTAATGATCATGGCCTGCACAGGAAAAATCGAATAAAAAGCCAACAATATCCTAACCCCTTTGCAATTAAAACAAAACTTTTTTCTAATGCTTCTTTATACCGTACCTTCATACTCTCTTTAAAAATATGAACGCAAGAGCCTGAGTCAGATCAATGAACCAATTCAATATTTTCTGACAGGTACATATTTTACAGAATCCTGGGCTTGTCATCTGCAATGTCATTGCAAAGGATTTGATAGGGTTCAAAATACTCCAAATTTCATACAACCCATTTTATACCTCTCACCCCAAATTTACCAAACCATTTGACCTGAAAATTTCATCAGGGACCTCCATGAGCACAGAGATCCAACTATATAAGCACCTAGTCAGCTCCTTTTCTACTCCTCAGTTACAATATCAAAATTTCACCCTTCTCCTCTGCACTCTCTTCATTACTGGCAGCAAAGGAAAATGAGAACTAAGATCCTGGATTCTCTGTTGATGTCTGCCACAAAATACTTTACGATTATATCATCTATTGTCTTTCAGGATTCTTCTCTAATAAAGGGGGAAATATCTGATTTGCTTAAACTTAGTACCTGTGAGAATAAAATTTAAAAGCACACGTAAGGTCATTCTGACTTCTGGAATGGTAAAGACCCCTGAAAATCTACTACCCCGTAAAAGTAATGAAAATACTGGGGAAAGTTGTCCAAAAAAGTCACCTTCTCAGAACTCCAGAAATTAAGTTGCACCAAGTCGAAATATATTTCTTTAAGAAAAATGCTGGATCTCAGTTAGCTTTGGGACATTGTAGTTTGTCCTATTCCTATCCCTCTTCTGCCAACTTTGTGGTAGCCTTAAAAATGAAGAGCCTTAAAATTATAGGGTATATTAAGAGCATAGAATTCACTGATGGGGCTCAATGGGTGGGGCAGAATGCATTTAGATCTTCCTAAGAGTCCCAACTTCAGAGTATTATCATTATTTTGACCCAACAGTTTCCTCAAAAACCCTACTCACATGACTATAAAGTGGAGATACAGTAATTGTCCCCAATAGGTTATTAAAAGCATTAAATGAGATAATGTATGAAAAGTTAGCTAATGGAAGGCAACCAGTCAATACATGTTTATTGTTATTGATGTCATTATAACCAGCACTATCCCTTCTGTTTCCATAAAGCTGGAAACAAAGTTAATGCCTATAAATACTTTTGGTTAGTTTTTTGGCCAGTTAGTTAACTGATTATGAGTAGAAAAAAAATACAGATTCATAACTCATAGGAGTGATAGGATTCAGTGATAGGCTGTTTTCAAAACAGCCCTGGATTTGAAATCTAGATATCTCTTCCACAAAGGGAATGAAATACATTTTCATGATTGTCTAATATGTGCCAGGCAATATGATGGGTACTTTCTTTTAACTTGCTATGTAGCTTGGCACAAGTACTAAGGTTCTTGATCCCTCAGTTTCTTTTCTCTGTTATATAGGAAAGGGCAAGTAGAAATTAATGGACTCTTTATCTCATATTCTCATCCAATCTGTTAGCAAAATCTATCCATTCAACCTTCAAAATATATCCTGAATTCAAATGTTTATATGATCTCCATTGCTACTATTCTGGTGTAAGCCACCATCATCTTGCCTTTATTTTATTTGATTCATAGCTCTCTCAGTGCAAATAGCCATTTCTTGCAGGTATTTGCTAAAAATAATCATTGACAATGGTTTAATAATTCAGCTCTCTGAGGTGGTAATAATGGTTGGGGCAAACAAGAGGTTGACCAGACATCTTAAAAAGAATCCTGGGGAATAAGAAATTAGATGTTCATCTGGGTCTGAAAACCTCCAGCATCTGCCTGGGAATCTAGAAGGACACACACTTGTGCAGTGCTATGTGCATTCCTAGAGAAAACCTGATGACCCTAAACTCTCATTGCTGGCTGCCCCTGAAGCTCTGTGAAAACAAGAAGTGAAGGCTAAGGCAGTGTTGTAAAATGCCCTAGGAACATTGTAACCATGCTCCCAACAAGCACACAAAGATGCCTGGAAAATACTGTGAGTTACTGGTGCAAGACATATAAAGAAATTTTGTGCATACAAACACACACTTTTTAGATTAAAAAAAGTTTACAACAATATTGGACTTTTTTCTGGTGCACTAGAGGCAATACCCTGGTTCTTGGGTTCTCTGAAAATAGCTGTTGTACCAGCACTTCATAAAACCGAAGGGAAAAAAAATCTCAAAGATTATAATGGCATGTTCATCCTTTAGGATAAGATAAGCAGCCATATTTTAAATATTTGTTATTTAAGTAAGGTAAACATTTAGAATTCCATACATATATGCCTGCCAGGGACTGTAAAAGAAAAGCAAAGCAAAAAAGTCAACAACCCTCTCTGTCTGAAGAAATGACTTGTTCATAGGCTAAAGTAATATCCTCACACAGTGTCACTCAAAATTGTTTCTAATCTCAGTTTCTCAGCAATTCCCAACAATCTGTTTCATGTAATTCCTCATTTTCCATCCTCAAACTCCATTTTTTTAAAAAACGAACTGTTCCTCTCAACTTGACCATAAAAGCATTTACATTTCAAGCCATGCAGATGACTTTTTTTTTTTTTACAGAAAAAAAGGAGTGTTTGAATACATACCCTTTAAGCTGTCTGACCCAATCCTATCCTGACACTTATATATATTACAGTTTTTCCTAAGAGACCCTTTAAGAGGAAAATATGTCCCTTTTCCTATCCTAAATGAATCGTTCTCACTGTGTTATGCAAGCTCATTCTTACCACTGTGCTTAGGAGCTTTGAACTATAAATTAGACTCTCTCTCTTGAATTTTCTTATTTTTAAGGTGAAAGTGAGTTTATTGAGAAAGATATACATTCCATAGACAGAATGTACCCTGTCTCAGAAGGCAAGAACTCTCTCTTCCGTATTTTCAGTGTTGCTTCCTTTCATGCTAAAAACAGGCTCAAATTGCTCACATCTTGTGAAAAACTTTTTTAATTCCAAGTCTTATTTTAGATACTGTCCTCTTCTATATTCATAGGCAAGATCTTGAAAAGAAAAAGCTGTCCAGAATTTACTTTTATGTGTGTAATTGTTCTTAAATCCTAAAAGAAAAACTTAAACAACAGGCTTAGCAACCCCTCATTTTATTCCCTAATAGGTGTTTACTTCTTCAATTTCCTTCTTGGTCCTTTGGCATGTGAACTCACTTTGGCTAGCCTTATGCACCTGCTCTGAAAAAGTTAACTAGTCAGGAGTTCCCGTCGTGGCGCAGTGGTCAACGAATCCGACTAGGAACCATGAGGTTGCGGGTTCGATCCCTGCCCTTGCTCAGTGGGTTAACCATCCGGCGTTGCCGTGAGCTGTGGTGTAGGTTGCAGACATGGCTCGGATCCCGCGTTGCTGTGGCTCTGGCATAGGCCAGTGGCTACAGCTCCGATTCAACCCCTAGCCTGGGAACCTCCATATGCCGCGGGAGCGGCCCAAGAAATAGCAACAACAACAACAACAACAACAAAAAAAGAGACAAAAAAAGACAAAAAAAAAAAAAAAAAAAAAAGTTAACTAGTCACCAAAGACTTGGGTTATCTTTCTGGCCTTAACTTTAACATCCCTATAGCATTTGACACATTTTCTTGGGCTTGCCTTAAAACTTTAAGCCTTTTTTTTTTCTTTTTCTGATAGCATTTCCTCCTGCCTTTCCTATTTTTTCCCCATGTTGCTTCTGGTTTTTTTTTCTCCCTCCCCCCTTCCCCCCTGCCTATTTTAAAAACTGATATTTCTCTACGTTTAACCCATGTCCTCCTTCTTTTATGCTCTTTGTTTGCTTACAGAAATCTCATGTTTTTAAATAAGGTCAATCACTGAATATATGCTTACACGCATTTGCCAATCACTAAACCCTATCTGGAACTTTCTGCAGACCCCTCATAGTGAGTTTCTAAATGATACCTTCTGGATGTCTCCTAAGTACCACAAAATGATTGACTGTTGACAATATTCAGAGAGCTCATATGAATTTTCAGTTTGGCATTGGAATACTACCTTGAATATTTTAAAGTGTTTGACTTAGGTTTAATTTTCCCTCTAAAATCATATACCCTTAACTTCATCATAGGCCAGGGGTACAACTAACTACACAGAATTAACTCTCAGGTGTATAATTGTTATTAAGTTCTGAAAGAAAAACTATTAAACAACAGGCTGACTTTTCAGAACAGATCTTTTTATTCCCTAGGAGCAAGGGCATAATCTGAGGCCGTAATTATCCCTGCTAGAAATGACTCAAGGTAGTATGCATAAATTAATTTGATGTTATAAAGTATAAGCCACCCATGTTTAAACTCTTTCATCCTAACTGCAGAGAAATTCAATTTAAAATTCATTTCCTCCAGTTTGTTTGCATCCTAATTAAATGATAGCCGGGGATAGCTCTGGAAATAGAGAATGTGTGCATTAAAAACACATTGGGAATCCACTATGGACATGGCCAGTCCATGGTAACCAACATAATCTGTGTACAGACATTTTCAAGCTCAACAGGGTACATGTAAACAAGCTAGTTAATTGTATCCCCAAGGAGTGGGGTTGCTAAGCCCTGTATCCGTCACCTTTCATTGAAAAATAAAACAAAATATCAGTTTGAAGGTGAGCCACTTGGCTGGTAAATCTGCATATCATGAGTAAAATAATTTTAACTTCTCAGTCAAAACAATTTAAAACTTTTAAGACTTATGGAGTAAGATATTAGCTAAGTTATTTCACTTTTCAGATTCATTAAATGATACTTTAAGGGTTTCTCATTTGATGTCTTAATGAGATGATTAATTCCTGTCCCTCTCCTGAATCAGCATGTATTGTACACTGTTATGTGCTTCAAAGGAGAAGATGCTGTTATTATAAATGTCCACAGAAGTTTTTAATTCCCAAATAACTACAATAAGTTTTTTAGTCCAAGCTGTAACCAAGAGACATACACCTATGTATATAAAGATTATATTATTTTGCCATTATCTATCTAAATTATACTGTATTTCTTTTCTTAACTCAATGAATTTTATTACATTTATAGTTGTACAATGATAATTACAACCCAATTTTATAGTCTTTCCATCCAAACCCCCAGCCCATCTCCCCACCTCCAACCTATCTCCTTTGGAAACCATAAGTTTTTCAAAGTCTGTGAGTCAGTATCTGTTTTGCAAAGAAGTTCATTGTGTCCTTTTTTTGGATTCCACATGTAAGTGATAGCCTAGGATGTTGGCATCTCACTGACTAACTTCACTTAACATGATAATTTCTAGATCCATCCATCTTGCTGCAAATGCCATTATTTCTTTCCTTTTAATGGCTGAGTAATATTCCATTGTATTTATGTTTCCACATCTTCTTAACCCACTCCTCTGATGGGCTCCTTTGGATTTTTGATAGCTGGATATGACCAACATGACCATGGCCAAATGTTACTCATTATTTATGTCTCTAAAGTAGACCATGTCACACTAAGAAAGATGCCCTGGTGACAGGTACACCCTGACTACGTTTTTTGGTATAACGAGATTTAGTGCTATATTATAGCCAGACTTCCGATTAGTGTGTCAAGCTCCTGGGTTTTGCTTGTCCCTTTAAGTCTGCCCAATCAGCATGCTTCCAAAAGGATACAATAATCATGGATTGCAACCATTTTTGTATTTCAAATATAAAATGCCAGATCAAATCACAGGCATTGTGATCCAAACATATCCATCACCTAGGAGCATTAGATTTTCAGAAAATTCAATATAATTGGATAATAAACATATGAAGAGTCCTTAAGCTTGATAAAAATAATATTGTGAGTTTTTGCAGTTAATATATATTTAACTTTGACTATTTTTAAAAAGTCAATCCTGTAAGTATCAAAACTGAACTTGCTCTTTTCTTATTTCCACTTAAAAAAAATCTGAGAGTGAAATAAATCTAAAGAAAACTGTGTTAAAGTAATACTATTTTTTTGATCATTTTATACAATGACTTCCATTTAAATACAGTGTCTATGAAATATGCCTAAAGATTTGAAATATTCTCTACTTTAATAATTGATATATTTTGTATTTCACAACATATATCATAATTAAATATTAATAGTACTTTCTATCAATACATAGCTATTCAAGTAATAACACTGATATAATCACTATAACAACAGATATTATTACAATTTTGCCTCTAGAAGAGTCAAATTCTTTAGAACCCTTGATTTCAGATTTATAGCTTGAACTGTGAAAGAATAGATTTCTACTGTTTTGAGTCACTCAGCTTGTGGTAATTTGTTATGGTAGCTCCAGCAAATTAGTAGTCATCATAAATATTATACATATGACTTTTTAGTATAACTATAAAGTGTTACTTCTATCAATACCCTATGGGTCTTACTGATATTTTCTGTGGGCCTAATAATATACGAACATATGTTTTTCTGTGAAGGTTACATGGGTGCTTGAGAAGAAGTTACACTATTATCAGAGGATAAATTTCAACATCTACACATAATATCTACCTCATGGATTTAATGTTTAGGTCTTCCATTCCCTTCCTTTTATTTTTTCCTTTCTTTTTTGGGGGGTGGGGGACACCTGCAGCGTATGGAAGGTAACAGGCTAGGGGCGTAATCAGAGCTTCAGCTGCCAGCCTGCACCACAGCCACTGCAACATGCAGGATCCGAGCTGTGTCTGTGGCCTACATCACAGCTCACGGCAAAGTCAGACTCTTAATTCCCTGAGTGAGGCCAGGGATTGAACCTGCATCCTCATGGATACTAGTGGGTTTGTAACCTGCTGAGTCACAACAGGAACTCCTTCCTTGTTTTGCCAACTGGATGTATCTTGCACAGAGACTGGTGTGATGATGCCTCCTACTCCTGTTGTGATTCTGTTGCATTTGCTGATAGTTTTTGCTTCATAAAGTGACTGTTGTGTTAACTGAGGCATAAACACTCACACGTATTAGGTTGTCATTGTAAATTGTGACATTTACCATTAAAAGGTGCCCTGTCTTCTCATATTTAATGCTTTTGCTCTTGAATTCTACTCTGTTATTAGCACTGGAACCTCTGTTTCCTTGTGTTTTTTTAAACTCTTTTCCCCACTTGCCTGGTATATTTTTGTTTAGCCTTTCCAAACCCCACCCCACTTCTGAATTGCATCATTTTAGGTCTGTCTTTCATAGAAAGCATACAGATGTAGTTTACATTCTGATTTGGGGTGGGGGGTGAAAATCTTTTTTCCTTTAATAGGAGTTAGATGCATTCACATTTTATCTATAACTGCTGTTTGGCTCTGTTGTGTCATATTTTTTATGATTATCTACATTGTGATGTACTTCTCTATAAAATTCATGTTCATTTCTCTTTCACATGTACCCATATTTTTAGGCATGATTTGTTTTTATTCTTGTTGTTCTAGTGTGTACCTCTGTACTTACACCTTTTACTTAATGTCCTTAGTTCCTTGAGATTTTATTTAAATTTTATAACCTGATTTAGTTGTAATCACTCTGTGTGTCCCCTAATTCTTTGGTTTTCTCTCAAGGTTCACAACCTTATAGTTTCTTCTTTCTTTTTTTTTTTTTCTCTCTCTTTCATCAAGCAATTGTAAAGGGCACACCTTACAGGTCTGCCCCTTCCTCACTTCCCACGAAACGTGTTTTAAAGACTGCTCTTGGCGTTCCCGTCATGCTCAGCAGAAACGAATCTTACTGGTATCCATGAGGATGCAGGTTCAATCCCTGGCCTCACTTGGTGGGTTAAGGATATGGCATTGCCATGAGATGTGCTGTAGGTTGCCGATATGGCTTGGATCTGGCATTGTTGTGGCTGTAGCGTAGGCCAGCGGCTACCACTCCAATTTGACCCCTAGTCTGGGAACCTCCATATGCCGTGGGTGTGGCCCTTAAAAGACCAAATAAGTAAAAAGAAGAAATAATAATGAAGACTGATCTTTAAGCAGCTCAAACTTCTAAGTGCTCAGGGATGTATTTTCAGACTTGTAAACAACTTAGTCTGTGGTGTGAGTCTTAGATAAACCTTAGACCTTGCTGGCATCTTCCTTCCTTCTTCCCTAAAGTTATCAAACACCTGCTTTTTCTGCTTCTGTTTGTCATAGAGCTTGACATCATTGGGGGCATTGTGGTTGAGGTAGGAATGTGAAACTTCTCTGGCTGGGATTTGATGTTCATTCTTCTTTTTTACTTGGAGTTATTTTGAAGTTTACCCATTCTCTGTCTCAAGTTATACAAAAGCGGTGGTTTTTGGGAGTTCCCACTATGGCTCAGTGGAAACAAATCTGACAAGGAACCATGAGGTTGCAGATTCAATTCCTGGCCTTGCTCAGTGGGTTAAGGGTATTGCCTTGAGCTGTGGTATAGGTTGTAGACACAGCTCAGATCTGGAGTTGCTATGGCAGTGGCATCAGCTGGCGGCTACAGCTCTGCTTGGACCCCTAGCTTGGGAACCTCCATATGCCACAGATGTGGCCCTAAAAAAAAAAACCAAAAAACCATGTCTGCTGTTAGCTGTGGTGTAGGTCACAGATGCGGCTTGGATCTGGTGTTGCTGTGGCTATGGCAGAGCTCTGATCCGACTGGGAACCTCCATATGCAGCAGGAGCAGCCCTCAAAAGACAAAGAAAAAAAAAAAACTGGTGGTTTTTGTGTAACTTTAATTTGGGGAGATGGGTGTTACAGACCAAACTGTGTCAATTCCTATGGTTGACGTCTGAACCCCCTAGTGACTATATTGGAGATAGAGCCTTTAAGGAGGCAATTCGGGTTAGATGAGGTCATGCGAGTGGGCTCTTGATCCTCTGATAGAGCTGGTACCCTCACTGGAAGAGAAAGATATCTGAGTTCCCTCTCTGCCGTGTGAGGACACAGGAGGAAGACAGCAATATGCAAGCCATGAAAAGATCTTACCAGAAATCAGATCCACAAGCACCTGGTCTTACACTTTGCTCCAGAACTGAGAGAAAATTGATTCCTGTTGTTTAAGCCATTCATTCTCTGTTATTACAGCAACCTGAGCAGATTAATATAAAACGGAGATTTCGACAGTCCTGCTATCTTTACCTACTAAAGGCTCAACTAGTTAGCTTTTATAGTCTCCCTATAATCAAACTTGATTACATTTAATACATTTATCAAACCTTTGTCTATCTTCCTTCAGGTCAGATTTGAGGTTCTCCATCCTCCCTGCTCCCCCTTGTTGTCCCCTAGCAAATGGAGTCTGCATCTAGCCCCATGTAATTTTTAAAGGCCAGGCAGTATTGATTTGCAAAATATTTGATATTAGAATTAGAAATTCAGATGTCTTCTTCAGCACGTAATCTTACCGTTTCCTTTATAATTACTTGAATTTTAACAGAATTGTCTGGACACATTATCATTTCCCCTAAAATGATTTTAGCAATGAATTTCAGGCACATTGGGTGAAAGGAAATATTTAAGCATATCTTATATTTTAAAGCTGAAATACCTTGTGGAAATTTTGGAAGTGAGAGTGACAGAATAGCTAGAACCGAGCCTATAACCTTACATATTGTCCTTGACGGGGAGGGTTAAACAAGGAAGATCATCTGTTTCTTAAAACTTGAAATACAGTTACGAAAACAAGATGCAAAGATGAAGAATAATAAAGTTGTTTAATTTAAAATTTTTTTTTTTTTAGTTTTTGCTTTTTAGGGCCACACCTGTGGCATATGGAAGTTCCCAGGCCAAGAGTCACACGGGAATTACAGCTCCAGGCCTACGCCACAGCCACAGCAACCCAGGATCCGAGCTGTATCTGTGACCTACAGCACAGCTCATGGCAACACTGGATCCCCAACCCACCGAGCAAAACCACAGATCAGACCCGTTTCTTCATGGATACTAGCCGGATTCGTTTCCACTGTGCCACACGGAAACTCCCACAAATAATAAAAATTTAAATCATGCATTGCTTGCAGATCTCGTTTGGAATTTGATTTTATATAATAACAATTATAAAGGGCTCAGTAGCAGAAGTACAGCTTGAGAAGAGCCCTAAAGGAGGTTGTAAATTTGAATTGGCTGGAGAAGTACTCAAGTCATGGAAAATATATGCTATTTCACCATCCCACCGAGGCAGAAAAGGTTGCCTCTCCCTTTACACTTTGCATGGGGCCACCAGATTGTGAATTCCTATGTGCTACAAATTTCTGTTATTGATCTTTGCTTGCATCTTGTCTATTAATGACTTGGATCTTAAACTATTAATGGCATGAATTAATGTACAAAAAAATGATAGTGAGTAAATGAATGAAGCGAGGTAGTAGAAGCAATGGATATGCACAAGTAATAGTGAACATAAAAGAGGAGATGACTGCCTGAAGCTGTGGGTCTTTAGAGGTTCTACTGCTGCAGAACAAACTACCGCAAACTTAGAAGCTTAAAACAGCAAACACTTAATATCCCAGTTTCTGCGAGTCAGGAATTCCAACATAAATTAACTGGGTTTTTGTTCTTGGTCTCCCAAGGCTGCAGTCCAGGTGTTGACCTGGCTATATTCTCATTTGGAGGCTTGATTGGGAAGGGATCCATCTCAAAGCTCCTTGCTGTTATTAGCTGACTCTTCTTATAGTTGTGTGATGGAAGGACCTGGCGTTTTGCTGACTATTGGCTGGGGTCCACCCACTGGTTCTAGATGCTGCCACAGTTGACTGCCCTGTGATTCTCCCCACAGACAGTCCACACCCCAGCTGCTTGCTTCTTTAAGGCCAGCATGCCTTACCTAATATCTATTTCAGAGATTTCACCTTGGTTAAATCAAGCTCATCCAGGTCAATATTCCTTTTGGCCAACTGAACTGGGAATCTTAATTACCTGCAAAATCTCTTTACATTGACATATTCTGTAGGCCAGAAGCAAGTGACAGATTCTGCCCAAACTCAAGCAGAGGGGATTATACAAAGGCTTGACTTTGTGGTGGTGGTGGGGAGAATTCTCTTTAGGGTGAGTCCACCATGACGGGGGGGGCGGGAGTAGTTTAAATCAGTTTAATTAAGGCATCAGTTACTGATCACTAACTATGCACCAGACACTCTGATATTTACTAACGCATAAATACTTTATTTTTTACAAGGGTCCAAATAAAGATATGCTCAGGAAAAGAAGAGAGGACAAAGCAGGAACAGAGTTCCATCTGGCAATTACTCTGTCTCCCAGACAAATTCTAGGAGAAGATGGGACATGAGGAATACTAAAGTGTGTCAAAAGCATAGCAAGGGAATAGGAAGATCACGGAAGGAAAGAAAAAAAAAGCAAGAGCAATGACCGAAAGACAAAGAGAAAGGGTATTTCAAGGTCACCCAGAGAAGCTTAGCATTGTTGCCTTCACATTTACTGCAAGTGGGTGAGCGGGAGTGTTTAACAGCAGCCAGGCATGGGACACGTGGCATGTGATTCTGAGGAACTTACACATTAGTCTCTAGAATGAGTAATGAGAGATCTTCGAAGGGTGTACAAACCCTTCAAAATTTGGGTGGTAAAATGGAGGCAGTGTTAAGTGTATTTAAAGTTACCTAGGGAAACGACAGTAGATGGGGAGAAGTGGACTTAGGAAAATTTAGGAGCGCAAATGACACTTCGCAAATGACTGGCTGCTGTCTCTAGCCAAGAGAGAGGAGATGCAAAGAGTGATCTTCACAATTTTAGGTAAGGGAGTAGATGAACAGGGAAATGGTAACTGATAGAACAAGAGGCAAAAGTAAAGTATTAATTTTCTATTGCTGCTGTAACAAAGTGCCACAAAATTAGTACTGAAAGTAAATGTAGCTGCTTACATGTCTGAAGGTTAGAAGTCCATCCAACATCCTTCTCACTGGGGAGGCTCTAGGGGAGAATCCTAGAGCTTTTTCCCTCTTCCACTTTTAAAGATGCTTGTGATTACATTGAACACATCTGGATAAGCCATCGTACTCTTCCTACATGAAGGTCAGCTGTTCATCAGCCTTAATTTCCTGTTACCTCTATTCTCCTTTGCCACAGAACTCGGCATATCCACAGGTTCTAGGGATTAGGACATGGATGTCTTTTTTTTTTTTTTTTTTTGGCAGCGGGGTGGGTCATGATTCTGCCTTCCACAATCTACTTTCAGACCTCCAGTGAAACCCATCCATCCCAGGTATGAAATACCTTAACTCAAATCCAATTTCCCCAAAGGTCTCTCATCACATTACAGCATCCACTCAAAGTTCCACCTAAATCTCATCAGCTCAAAAGCCCCCAGTTACTCCCCAAATACAATATCGGGTCAGGTACAAGGAAACAGTTATAGATATTCCGGGTCAAAAGAGGTAAAAATGTAAGGGGAAAAAAAAGGAGTCAGAAGTGCCAAGCAATTTCACAATCCAGACAGGCAAACTCTAGTAGGTTTCAAGGACTGAGAATAAACCTCTGTGCCTTTTTGGCTCTGTACTCTGGGCCTGAAGCTATGCTCTCTGAACTGGAGGCTCAGCCTCTGGATCATCATTCTTTTTTTATTAAATACAGCATATATTTACAGCTGAGTAATTTAATCAACCTGTTCCCTCCCTGTGGAATTCTGGAATTCTGACAACCTTCCTTCCTTTTGTACTCAGTTTCTTTCAGTCCAGGCTGGCACTAGCTGTTGGTATAACATTCTTAAGAACTTTGGGTCTCTTCTATACATCAGGGAGCTACTCCAGCAGACAAGAGGCTTATTCAGATATTTCTTAAATAATCCCATTCCTATTTTTGGCTCTCGATGATATGATAGAGGTGCTGTAGATGAGTCACTCAAGCTCTTCAAATAGCATTTTGCATCATCGAATACTCAGACTTTTCCATCTTCCTGGGGTGTTAGCAAAAGATTGTTCACTCACAGCCTTAACTCTTTTAGACAACCTTCTCTGGAAAGCAAACCTCTTCATTTCAATGTCTTCTGAAATATGGATGAGATTTCCCAAGTCATCAGTGCGCTGGTCCCCTTTTGTTTAAAAATTCTCCTCTCAATTTATCTTTTTGCTTTTGTATTTTTACCAGGAGCAGTAAGAAGAAACCAGGCTGATTCTTCAAAACTTTACTGGGAAAACTCCTCAGCTAAACATCCAATGTATAAGTTCTCTTTTTCCCATAAGCGCAGGTAAGAATTTTGCTAAGCTTTCTACCACTAAAAAGCAAGACTCCTCGCTCCAGATTCCAATAACATGTTCCTTACTTCCTTCTAAGCTCTCACCTGCAAACCCTCCCACCTCTCCTGATGGTCTGCTTATGACAACTGTGCTCTCCTCTCAGATGATGTAGTTTTTCTCCATTCTCCTCCTCCTCATTTTCTTTTTTGTCCTCACTGACATAGTTGTAAATATCCATAATCCTACTAATATTCTATCCCAGACAATCTAAGCTTATCCTATTACACTTATCATTTTTCTGGCCTCTGGCTACCACCCTATTCCAAAGCATCTTCCACATTTTTAGGTAATTTCTACATGAGCCCCCTACTTCCAGATCTCAGAGGCTGCATTAGTTTTTGAGTTAACATGGTATACTATAAACATGATGGCTTAAAACAACACAATCATTACCTTACATTTCTGTAGGTCCAACAGGGTCATGCTGAGTTAAAACCAAGATATCAGCAGGGATTCATTTCTCTCTGGAGGATACAGGGAAGCATGAGTTTCCTTACCTTTTTTTGGGGGGCGGGGGCAGGGGTTGGAGAGGCCAGGCACATTCTTTGTCTCAGGATCCTCTTCAAGCATCTTTAGAGGTAGTAACTTTGAATCCCTGCCCATTCTTAGGTATTCACATCTCTCTCCGACCTCCTCTGCTGCCTCTTCCATTTTTAAAAATGCTCGTGATTACATTAGGCCCACCTGGGTAATTTGGGTTACTCTTCCTATTTGAAGGTTAACTGATTAACAATTCAAAGTCTAGATGCAACTTTAATTCTCCTTGGCCATGTCTAAGCTTATTACCAACTTTGGTTCTTGGCCTTCCTTAATCAGTAGAAATTGATAAGAAGCTGGACAAGAAATTCAGGCAAGGCTTCATTCAGGGCCCCTGCTGCAGCAAGAAAGAGAGAAAACAAGAAACGGGTTCCCCTGCTCTCTCCCAAGAGGGGGTGAACTGGTTCCTTATATGGTGGTGAGGGTAGAGGCAGGTCCAGGGGTCAGGCCAGAGGGGTAGCTTAGGTGGTTTGCCCACCGCTTTGGTGGTGCTGTGTGCAGGGTGCATGCATAGTACCCTGCCTTTGCTCCCAGCTCTTTGGAAGTAGCAGTTGGGCTTTTGGTCTTTTCGTATCTTGTTGTCCATAATTTTCCCCTACTGTGCATGCATGTAGTAGTTATTTTATGTTCATATAGTTTCTTTGTATTTTGCTGCTGGAAGAGATACTTGTCCAGGGGCAAGCACTGCAGCAAAAGGTCCCAGGTCCCAGCCTGTCTCAAGCTAACATATTCACATGGGCCAGAGATTAATATGTAGACATCTTGAGAATTTTGAGCATTATTCTGACTACCAAAAATAGCTTGAGAGAAAGCTGATGAGTTCAGTTTAGGACATATTGAATAAGAGTTGCCTCCAGACCTCCAAATGGCTAAGTCCAGGTGGCAGCTGAATAAGTCTGAGAATTTGGCAAGAAGACATGCATAATATATGGATTTTCATGTTCTCCATGCAGTGGTTTTCACAGAACTTATTTAAACTGCAACTTTCTTAATAAAAAAAAATCAACTAAAAATAAAAATAAAATGCAACTCTCAAGGGCCGCTGCAAGACATTGATTGTGAAGATGGTGAAGTCCAAGAATATGTATAGAGCAGTCATCCCGCGTGGTCATCCCATCTGGTTCCAATTCACGCAGTGCTCTGTGGATACTTAGTGAAACAGTTTGATCACACTATCAGAGATTGGATAGGTATGATAAAATGGTGGAGACAGTCACAAGGTGACCTGGGTATAAAAGGTTACTATACAGTCTGGACCTTGGCTCTTCAAAAGAGAAAAAAATAAAATAAATAAAATAAAATAGGCGCTTCAAAGCTAAGTCATAGATACAAAATGTTAATAGGTAGAAGAAGCCTGCTTTTAAAAAAAATGCCTATTTGACATTCAATGACTGAGTGGAAGGGCTTCGGGTGTGGTATAGAGAAATGGGGAGTGGGAAAAAAGTCTATACTGCTATATGCTAGTCCTGGACTGCCAATGGCAAATCTTGTGACTTTGTGAAAGTCTCTATCTCTCACTAATATCGTTTTTTCACATCAATGGCATATCTGTAGTTGTTGTCATGTAGAGTTAATGAGAATCAAATGACATTTAGTATGCAAGAGATATTTGTAAATAACTATTGTATATATGAATTTACAAAATACAGATTTGGGGAAAGTATTACAGAGAAAAAAGAATTGAAGGCAGTAAGAACTCTGTTACGAACTGAATGAAAGGAGGGTTGGTACCAGGACTTGGCAAGTTTAATAAATCCTATTTATGTCAGTCCCTCTGTGTCTCTTCTTGTTCTGTGAATGTATATCCTTTGCCTCCATTTTATCTCATTTCTTCTTTTTGCTATTAATGCACAGAGGTTGTAACAAATTCTCTTCTCAGATTGCATCAGGCAATAGATGGCTCTGATTTTCAACTCTGAAAAATCTCATTTTCAAGACATGTCTGAGCCTTGACTTTGATTGCATTCAGAATATCTTGGTCCAAAAGTCTTGCTTTTGTGTAAATAAGAAAAGCACCTTTGAAAACTACATCCGTGAATGGGAATATGGAAGAAAGAGGACAATCTAAAGGTTACAGAGCAAAAGAAAACATTAATAGAAAGAAATATAAGGACACTATTACTGTATACAATATATTAAATATTAAAATATTAAACTATGAAAAGCTCTAGCCAAAAAAAGGATATATAAGCAATTGAACTGGGGTAAAATAATAGAATTTGAAGCAGCACAATCTGCTGAAAATGTACTAAAGAAAGTTTGGAAGAGCTATATTAGAACAAGTGTATTAAAAGGTGATTTCATAACACATGCTAAGAGCTAAGCAAAGGACAGAGTTTGTTACATTATATTTACCAGCTGTTTCTTTGAAGGAGCTAGTTTTGGAGTTGGTGAGATGTAACCTCTCACCTATGAGCTGGGCCCAGGCAATCCAAGGTTCTTCACTTCCTCCTTGTCCTTGGGTTACACACTCTGCCCATCTTTCCCAGGGTGGGAGCCATTTCAAGGACTTGGACTTGAGACAATAAGGTATGGTTGAGACCATCTGGACAGAACCTAGTTAAGGCTTCTGTTTAAACTTTAAAATTCGGATTTCCCTTTGTGGCTCAGTGGAAACAAATCTGACTAGGATCCATGAGGACATGAAGACGCAGGTTTGATCCCTGGCCTCACTCAGTGGGTTAAGGATCCAGTGTTGCCATGAGCTGTGGTGTAGGTTGCAGATGTGGCTCAGATCACATGTTGTTGTGGCTGTGTCATAGGCCAGGAGCTGTAGCTCTGACTCAACCCCTAGCCTGGGAACCTCCATATGGCATAGGTGCGGCCCTAAAAAGACATAATAATAATAATAATAATAAGCTTTAAAATTCTGGCAGGCGGGCATGGAAGGTTACCTGTCCTTTAGCCACCCAAGACAAGCCTCCCATGTAAGTTCCTTGTTTATTAAAAGTGCCGCCTACCAATCTGGAGCAGTCAGCATCTTTCTTTGGTCTCTCCTTGTCCTCTGGGTACCATGGCCAGTTTTTAAACTAACAGCATTTTAAATTTTCTTTTTTAAATATAATATAAATATATTTGAAACTAATTATTTTTTGACTAAAAGTTTCCCAAATACTGAGAATTTTAAGGTAATCAATGCCAATTACATGTTTTGAAAAAATTTCAATGATGCATAAAATTCAAAGAGCTATCAAACATTAAATAGATGCTCCTACAACAATATGAAGGTTGTGGATGAAAGTCACTCACTAGAAGAAAGGCCTAAGGAAAATCAGCAATTTATTGGCCAAAATATTAAGCAAACCTCACAAAGTAGCATTATTAGCTAAGATTTCTATGGCATGTAATTCAATCATTTTAAGACAATCAACTCTAAAACAATCCTTTAAAATTGATTGTTTTGTTTTTATTACACATGGACAAGGATTAAAGAGGAAAGACAAACTCATTCTTTCTTTCTTTGGTTTTTTTTTTTTGTGTGTGTGTCTTTTTTGTCTTTTTTGTCTTTCCTGGGGCCACACCTGAGGCATATGGAGGTTCCCAGGCTAGGAGTCTAATCGGAGCTGTAGTTGCTAGCCTATGCCTGAGCCACAGCAACACAGGATCTCGGGAACCGAGCCGTGTTTGTGACCTACACCACAGCTCATGGCAATGCCGGATCCTTCACCCACTGAGCAAGGCCAGGGATCGAACCCGCAACGTCATGGTTCCTAGCCGGATTTGTTAACCACTGAGCCAGGACATGAACTCCTATTACTCTTTCTTTCTCTTTGATAGTCAATTGCTGAAATTAGTTTCAAAGCATTTATTGTTATTCACTTCTCTTTAGGAAGTTTTACTTTCAGTGATTCATGTTTTGTAACTTGTGGTTGAAGCCCCGGTTCTATCCATCTTTGTACAGTGTTATGCCTTTCCTAGCTGTTGACGCACAGTAGGTCCTAAGATTGTATGTTTAAGCAAAATTAATGAATAACGTAGAATTGTTCTGATAGGGTCTTCTATGTTACTGTCTCCAATAGAGTGCAGTGGACTTCTTGAAAAGAAAATATTTACTGGAGTTCCTGTCATGGCTTAGCGGAAATGAATCTGACTAATATCCATAAGGATGCAGGTTCCATCCCTGGCCTGGCTCAGTGGGTTGAGGATATGGCGTTGCTGCTGTGAGCTGTGCTGTAGGTTGCAGATGAGGCTCAGATCCCGCTTTGCTGTGGCTGTGGTATAGGCAAGCAGTTACAGCTCTGATTTGACCCCTAGCCTGAGAACTTCATATGCCACAGGTACGTCCATAAAAATATTAAAAAAAAAGTAAGAAAATATTTATCAAAGTCTAAATTTCTTATAATAGAAATATTTATAAATTGTCTAAATATCTTAGAGAATTCTAGAGCTATTTCATTACATAAAAACTTAAGAATAATATCTTGGTAACATAGCTTCCTAATAAAAAGCAGACAATTTGTACAAGTAATTCTCTGAAATGGATAACTGTGTGGTCATGTGCACACAGACACACACACATATATATAAATCTATATTCACATATACATACATTACATATATGTAAAATAGCATGGTTACATAGACATGAATATTGGCTGTTTATATTTCTCCTGGAGAGATATAACATCCTTAATAAATAAAAATGACTTCTCAATAGTTTTTTGTAATACTACCTACTTAATTAATAAGCTTGGGGATTGCTTTATGTTCTATCTCCTTTCATAAATTTTTCATACTAATTCAACAAGGGAAAATCCTTTTAATGTTCACTGGAAATAAATTATTAACATTTTCTTAGTGTAGAAAAAAAATTGGTTTTTGAAATGATCCAAAAAGATTACTGAGCATTTTCAAGGGAAAGCTGAACACTGTCAGTTTATCCGATTCTATGAGTCTCTGTCTTTCATCGTTTTTTTCGCTATTTCACAACTCTATAAACTGCAAGTAATTCTCCATAGATATGAAAATTACCCAGCAGAGTATATTTGATTCTGGCCCTACAGATACTGGCCAATTTTGCATCCATTAAGCAAATTCCTTTCAGCATTCTTAACTGCCTATTACATGTGCCTACCCTTTGGATTTTCCTTTGAACCAGTTGAAACATCGTACTGGTTCTCTTATTAAGGAGTTCAATAAAATTAACATATTCACTTTACATTTGTATAAAGAATTATTTTTTAAAGTGTTCTTTGACACTGGACTGACATATTCTAAGACATGAGAGAAGCATTGGATATCGAGTTTCTCAAGGTCATTCCTAAAAAAAACAGTTCAATTGTATATAAAAAGTTTAACCTTATGTTTAACAGTTCCCATTCCCATAACCATAGCATTTCAAGGACATTTTGTACATTAATCTTAGGATGATGTAAGATCCCAAATATTATTTTCCCCATGATTTTGACTACTTGATTACTTTCACTTATTTAAGTCTCCAGTTCAGCACTGCCCAATAGCAGCGATAGCATTAGGTGATTTTATCAGGCAGCAATTCAATTCCTACACTTTCTCTTTACTCTTATAGAAACGTAAGCAGTTTTATACATCAAAATATAGACATCTGGCGGCATGACTTTAATGTGTTACCATATAAAATCTTATCACATTTTCGGGAAAGAACTCATGATTTATTCACTTTCGGAAGGGTACCACCATGTGTCAGATACATATATATGTGAGTCCAAGTACATCAAAAGCATGAGGAGCATCTAGTACATCCTCTTCACTGTCAGCTTCACGATTGTATTTTAGGTAAGACATGCAGTCCATCGAAGCCATTTAAGAGATAAACAGCAACAATATTGGCTTATTATTAAAAAAAGGGTTACTAATGTGTCGACAATTGTATTGACTTCTACTCTTCATAGATATATACTTATTTACATATGTACATATAGACACATACCTCACATGTATTTATTTATAGCCACTTCATCATCATCTTGATGAAACTGAAAAAGCAAATCAGCTAGTAAATTTTTTTAAAAAAATGAATGGTAAACCCATATCATGCTGCATATATTTTAAATGGGAAGAATGTAGATATATTTCCTTGAAGAGGGTGAAATTATGATTTACAGTGACTAGAAGCTGACTGTCTTCACAATTATATTCACTGTGGGGGATGGATGGAATACTTGACTGATTTATGAGTTGGGAAATGGAATTAACTAAGGAAATGGACAAAATAGCACATGATTCTTTTTGTGACATTCCAGAAAAGACGTTGTTTTGTTCGTGGTACATCTACCACTTTGCTTGTCTCCTGGTACTGTTATTCCACTGCTGTTCAACTTCTTAAAACGCCAAGTAGTTCAGAGCCAACAGGGACTGGTATATTACATTTAACCTAAACGGCTATAAAAGCCAATGTAACTAAGTACCTACAAACTCTCACCACTGGCACTATCAACATGAAGAACGTAATAGGCAAAATGTTTTATACATCCAATATGCACCACAAAATTTTGTATATAATTTTTATAGTTTTAATTTAAAAGTATACTAGTTAGATATTTCATCCACGCCGAGGTATAGTAAAAAAAAGTCAGATACTGCTTAAAGTAAAAGCACATTTCTAAAGCAACATTTACATCTGAAAGTTAGCATCTTATTTCATACTGTTAATACCTATTTGATTTTCTGAAAATTCAAAGCAGATATTTGTATATTCTTCTATCACATACAATGAAATAAAAAATTGTCATTTCTACATATAGAAAAGGAAGGTATGAAGTATTTATTGAGAAATATTTAATAAATGGAAATTTTTTCTCTATTGAATATCACCTTATTCTAACAATGTCAAAAACGTGAATAACCATTCTTAGAATATTTTTGACCTTTAAATAAATATGGACCTTATGAAAACATCAGATAATACATCACATTCCAGAATCAAAGTTATAAAAATCACTCTAAATTCTACTGCTCGAAAATAGTAAGGATTGCTAAACATTAGGTGATAGCATTTCAGACATTCTTATATACATATACGTAAATGAATAGTTAACTACTTAGCAGTATGAATTAAAATAACACAATTATGTATTGTTAATTTATAAAATAATGATCCTTGAATGGATCAAAGAAAATAAGGATGAAATCAAGCTTCACACCTTTTTGTATGACTGCGTGCACATCTGGATATATGGGATGCATTGGAAATTTTTACCCTCAAAATGATGGAGCTTTAAGCAGGAATAAAAAAAAGCAATATTTTGGAATGGAGGTCATCTTTTTAAAATTTTGTGTTCAAAGTAGCTGGTTGTGTAAATAATGACATTTATTCATTATTCCAAATATTTTAGATATTTCAAATATTTTAGTTTGTTATTGTTTTTATGTTGTCATGAGTCTTAGGTTGGGCTGTTGTAACAAAATACCATAGATTGGGTGGCTTAAATAACAGTCATTTATTTCTCACAGTTCTAGAGGCTGTGAAGTCCAAGATCAAGGTTCTTACAGATTCAATTCCTGGTTAGCACTCTCTCTTCCTGGCTTGCAGGCAACTGCCTTCTTGCTGTGTCCTCACTTGCTATTGCGGGCGGAGGTGGGGGGAGAGAGAGAGAGAGAGAGAGAGAGAGGGAGAGAGAGGGAACCTGCCCTGATTTCTCCTCCTCTTTTTATAAGGACACTCATCATTAGACCCCATCCTCATGAAATTATCTAAACCTAATTATCTTCCAAAGGTACCACCTCCAAATGCTATTGCAGTAGAAGTTAGATTCAACATATGAATTTTGCAGGTACACCAACAAACATTCAGTCCATAACACATGACTTCCAATAATCACATTTTCTTCTATAACCAGAGATGTCATTGTTTTTAAAATACGTAAGTCTATAATGAAAGAGATTAAAAAGTTTACTGCCATTTCTTAAACTATGACTTTTCTTTTCTGAAATGTTTATCTATTACTTAATTTCACATTTGGTATTTTTTTTTTTTTTTTTGGCCATGCCCATGGCATGGGAAGTGCCTGGGCCAGGGATCGGACCCACACCACAGCAGTGACCTGAGCCATAGCAGTGACAATGCCAGATCTTTAGCCTTTAGGCCACCAGGGAACTCCTCACATTCAGTAGCTTTATGTTTTCCTTTAAAAGGGCTGTGTAATTTCCTTCCTTCTCAGGGAGAGGATATGTGTTTTGTAGTACTGGTTGTGGCACTGTTAGAAATATCTCACTGTGATTTCCAACATGAATAAGAACCTGGTTTGGCATGAGATTTCGAGGTTACAGGTACTACTATCCTCCAGCATTTAATGTGCCTATGAGAAGGGATAAACATATTCTGTTTGTTCCATTTTGAAAGGATGCCTTGATCATATAGTCTTTTCCTTTTCTACGGAAATTCAATCACTTAAGCAGTGTATACTTAAATTTTTTTTTCTCTATGCCTCTTTCCCCTCACCCCAACTCTCAGGAACTTTTTGTCACTTTTGTGTCTGTAATTACTCTTTACTCCACTTGATGTAAGTTTGGCTATATTATATCCACGAAGAACTTTTTATTTCTTTTAGTAACATTCTTTATTTTTTCCTCTTTAGATTCATTTATCCTAGGTGGGTTCATATTTTTTCTCAATATTTGTTATTTTCTCTCTTCTAATCACACTGAGTGTTTTTAAATGTACGTGCTGTAACATTTCAAGTCTACCTTGGATAAAAGTAAATACTACACATACTAAGTTTCTTGCCATTTCTAATTTATGTATTATTTTTTCTAATAATGTTATATAGTATTGAATTGGTTTTATTAGCTCTGCAAACTTACATTAAATATTCAATTGTTTTATTAATTTTTTTAGCCTTTATTTTATTTTTTCTTGAACTTATTAAGCTTTCCTATCAGATAAAGCACACATGAGAATTTTTTTGTTTCTCTTCCCCCTTGGGTTATGTTGAGTTTTATGCTATAATTTTTTTTTTTCTCATTGTATGTGTGTGTATGTTTGTGTTAGTGGATTTGTAGAGTTGGAAAGCTGTTCCACTTATGTTTCCAGTGCAAAATAAGATGAACAGAAAGATGGTTCCTTACACCCTTCCTTACCACCAAATACAATTACAATTTAGAGGTTTCAGTTTCACCCTTAGCCCTTAGGGCAAGTGGTGGGCATGGATGGGGAGAATATGAGCACAGCTTGGGCAGCATCTTTGGGTAAATGGACTCCTGTTCAGCATCATCTGTACCAGGACACATCATATCTGCTGTAGAAGTGATACCCCAAGTTTTGAAACATCCATCCTAACTCAACATAGAGTCCCGGGAAAAGGGGGAGCTTGCTTTGCTTTTGCTGAGATCCCATATGAGTTTGAAGGTTTATCTTATCTTTTTTATATAAACTTACTAAGTGAACTCTAATAAGGTTTTCTACAAATGATGAGTGATTAATGGGAGTTCCCAGGATTTTGTAAATGTTTGTTTTGCACTGCTTCTTACAGACCATGTATACCCGTATGTGTGTCCAGACAGTGGTGTTGGTGATTCTGTGGTTAAGAACAGCCTAAGCTGTGCCTAAATGTAAATCTGTGCCCTTCTTCAATGCCTTTCCCCCAGACCTGCCTCCTTTCTTGTTCTTTTGTTGTTATTCTTTTCTTCGTATTATATTTAGATTTTTTTTTTGTTCTTTCCTTAGGTAACACAATTATAGTGTTCAGCCTCATTCCATATAATTTGAACATAAATGACAAAGGACAAATATAGAAAGTCATAATCTTATTAAATAGACATTCCTCAACTATAATTTTTGGATTGGATTTTTGAAATAATAAAGTGCTTATATTGAATTAAACATGTCTCAGTTATTAAACTCAAGCATAAAATTACCTTAGTTCATCACTAATTAAGCCAGATAATTTAACATCAAAAGAGAGCTACAGGAGTTCCCGTCGCGGCGCAGTGGTTAACGAATCCAACTAGGAACCATGAGGTTGTGGGTTCGGTCCCTGCCCTTGCTCAGTGGGTTAACGATCTGGCGTTGCCGTGAGCTGTGGTGTAGGTCACAGATGTGGCTTGGATCCTGCGTTGCTGTGGCTCTGGCGTAGGCTGGCAGCTACAGCTTCGATTCGACCCCTAGACTGGGAACCTCCATATGCCGCAGGAGAGGCCCAAGAAATAGCAGGAAAAAAAATAAATAAATAAAAATAAAATCCTATCTTAAAAAAAAAAAAAAAGAGCTACACAAAAGCCTGGTTTCCAAATTACACAGCATTATAAGCAGTTTGATAAAGAAAAAATCTACCTGTGAATTACATCATCAATTTGTGCCCATCTTAGGAAATCTCTAATATCTTGGTAAAAAAAAAAAAATATGCCATGTTTTGGAGCTCCCTTTTGGCTCAGTAGATTAAGGATCCGGGGTTTTCACTGAAGAACCTTGGGTTTCTAATGTGGTACAGTTTCAGTTCCTGGCCTGGGAATTTCCACATTCTGCAGGTGCAGCCAAAAAGGAAAAAAATGCCATCTTTACATTTCTAGATTAATTTTTTAGCAAAAACTGTCTATATGTACGAAGTAACAATAGACTCAATTTCTTAAAAAAGTTGAAATAAAATTGACTATATGTTTTTCTTTGACTGTTTGGACAGGCAGATAAGAGATTAGAGTTTCATATTTTGGAATAAATATTATTAGTATCCATATAAAAACACAGATAGGAACCTAGTCAGTCTTGCTCCCCACATAAATACCAATTTCTTGAACAGTGCCTAGGACATGGTCTGGACTCAATAAGCATTTACTGAATGAATGAACAAATTCATTGGTGAAATATTAAACAATGTCCTTTTATGCTTTATAGTGTCTAAAAAGTGAGTTGATT
This sequence comes from Sus scrofa, assembly GCF_054392235.1. Taxonomy (NCBI): domain Eukaryota; kingdom Metazoa; phylum Chordata; class Mammalia; order Artiodactyla; family Suidae; genus Sus; species Sus scrofa. Next base: position 68,430,235 of record NC_139393.1, on the reverse strand, counting down.
GCAAAACCTATCCTGTACCATGGTTAAGTCTGAGATGTATACTTTTTTCCCCACTGGAGAATTCGGATTTTTATAAAGAGAGACAAAAACTTCAGAACTGAATCATTAACAAAAGATCTCCAGAGGAAAAAAATTTTTTTTTTTTGTAAATGTAATTAGTGTTAAGTACTTAAAGGAATAAAAAAATAGAAAAAAATATTCAGGTTCCTGAAAGAAATGATCAAAATGAAGATTAAATTTCAATTTGCATTGAAATTTAGATAGATTTGCATTTCTATCCCACCATGGAACTCATTTTCTATAGACTGTCTTACTCTAACAATGAATTGAACAAATATATCTCATGACATCATGATGAGGCACTGAAATATGCTCTCTTTAAGCGAAATGCTCTATCAGGGATTTTTAAATGTGTAAAAAAGTCTTCTGGGGAATGTTAGAAGTACTTTTTCAAAATTAACTAGTTTCTGGATTTCTTTTTTCTAAACTGAGAACAATAGTCTGTCTACATCTTTCCTGTTTTTCCTTACTTATTCCTTAAACTTTTTAATTCTGATGCAAATCTCTAATTTCTTCTACTAATGCTAATTTCTTGGCTAATTTCTTTCCAGGTATGACTCATATCTGATGACCTAAAGGCTTAATGTGACATTTATGAGATTGACTACTAGCTCTCTCTTTAAATACTTTTTTTTTTAATGTTTCTATGGTGTCATTACATTATGCTACCATTTTTTTTTCTAATTTTTTTTGGTCCTCGTGTTGAAAAGTTGTTTATTCTCTGCTGAATCTTAAGTGTCATTTTGAAACATGAAGACTACAACAGAAATATAGTGAAAAGTAAAGATGGGAAGGAGAAGAAAGGTAAAATTATGAAACCTCCAACACTATCACTCATATCCATGGTAGAGATGCACTCCTTGACCCTGACTTGGGCTTGTTCCTAGCTGCCCAGCATTCTGTCAGCAGAGAGGGTTCAGCTGTGGGCCCCTTCAAAATCGCCTCAGCTACAGAGGGTCCTTTCATTCACGGTCACACCCTTTCCAGATATGGCTCATATCTGATGACTGGTTGAAGTAAGATGAGGAATCAGATGAAAGGGGTGCAAAAGGACTTGGGAGATATAAAGGCCCAGTCAGGAGCTCCAGGGTGGGCCAACTCCAGTGGGTCATTTTACCTTCAGAGCTGAGTGAAGCAAACCGAACCTGTTCTCTAAGGCTTCTTTGCAGCCCAGCTTCCCTCTCCCACTTCCAATACTGCTTCCTTCTTTTTACTTGTATAGATAGTGTCCAAATGCGCTCCCTAGTTAACATGCTGCAATTTAAATTCCATTGCAAATTCTGCTTCCTGGAGAACCTTGAATCATAAATCATACCACTTTTCAAGAATATGGGGAAGACTGAGTGAAAGAAAGCATTTATGGTGTGAAACAGCTGTGTCTATGGAGTGATTAGGATAAAAGCTATTGCCCTCAGTATCTGTGGGTTCTACAACCGCAGATTCAACCAACCACAGATAGAATTTGAGGGCTATCTCTCCTACACAAGGGATTTGCATACCCATGGATTTTGGCACCTACAGGGGTTTCTGGAACCAGCTCCCTGTGGATACCAAGGGATGACTGTACACTGATCAGGTTGTCATATGAATGGGAAGTTAGTAAAGTAGAAAAGTGAAAATGTCTTGCAACATAGGATCATGAGAAAAGGGACAACGAGGTTGGAAGCAAGAGAGTGGCATTGCAAAGAGGATACTTTTTGAATGGGAAAGACTGAATCATGTCTATAAAGTGAAATAGATCAGAGATGCAGGCAATGCTGAAGGCAGAGATATTAGACACAGTAGAAATTGAAGAAAGATGGAAGATAGAATGAAAGGCCTGAGATCTATTCTGCAAGTGAAAAAAAATTCTATTTGTATAAGGGGGAGAATCACCTGCCATCCAGTTAAAGATAAGTTTAGAGAAGGGCGCAAATAGTGGTATAAGATGTAGGTAGGTGATACCTTACATTTTTATTTCCATTAAAGAGAATGAGTTTTGCTGAAAACAAAAGTTGGGTTTGAATGGAGGGTTGGAAAAAGTAATTGAGGGTAACGAATCTGTTCACTCAATAAATATTTATTGAACATGAACAGTGTACCTTGCTTTGATACAAATGCAGTGGTGAAAACCAGACTCAAGCTTGATTTTATATCCATGGAGTTTATGGTTTACCGGGGAAACTAGGTTAAGAATGGATTGTAGTACAGGGGGCAGATGCAGAGGTGGGAGATTAAGAAGGAGTTCTGGGATACATTGCTGGTACATCTCACTGAGGTTTTAAGGCATCTAAATGCATCACATTCTACCTGAATCTCCTCATTCTATCTCTTGATGCAATTAACAGAGTATCAGGATGGCAATTAGAGCTGAGGAAGAAGTGTTCTTTGAAAGCCTGTGTTCAAATGCCTGCATTTACTTGCCTGTGGCTTCACTGTTTCGGGGGTGTAGGAGCAAGAATGGAAGATGGATTTGGCTTGGAATTGGCATACTTGGAATTAGTGATCCTGGCATACCATGTTGCCAAGAATGTGAGGTGCCTAAGAGATATGTGGAAAATAACCGAGGCCAAGAAGGAACTGTTAGGCTATTATTCACAAGAAATACAGATAGAAAAGAAGATTTTGCTGTCTATGAGGTCAGGTAATATGTGCAGAGAAAATAAAATTTTCAGAGAACTGGAAAGATAATGAATTGAAGTCAAAGGTGAGAAGAATACCAGAATCAAAAATTCTGATGTGAACTAGCTACAGAGAGGTCAGGACTCCTGTTAGGGTAGTGAGTATAGGAGGCTAAATTAGACTTGGGTTCCAAGCAATAAAGCCGGGCTTTTGAAAGGATGTTTCACAGGTGTTAAATTCACCAAGAGTGATAGCTGGGCGGCTGGGGGTCAGGTAGTGGCACCCAATAGCTTCTAGCCAGTGATTTCCTTAAAATGTAGAGGTGACTTCCTGAGAAGTAAGCAATTTCTGAAAAATGGAGAGACTTAGGTCCTCCTGACACCCACCCTCACCGTCTCACCAAGGTGGTGAAGTATTGATTTGGACCCAGCCATGTGGAATTACGAGAGCGACAGCTACATCTGGCACATGCACCCAGAGCTTCAGATAATTTAGATGATTCCCTGCCTGTGCTTTCCTTAGAGAAGGTGACACAGTGCAAATTCCTGAGGGGCTATTTACCTTTTATACTCCAGATGTTAGAATAGAATCATCCATTCATTTGAAAGCCTTGTTGGATGTTAGTATTTCTCTTTGCTACTTACAGAGTTTATTTTGTATTTGAGGAACTTTCATGCTCAATAAGAACTAAAATGTTTTAGACAGTGCAAACCATCAAAATATGCTCTCAGTAAACCTGAATTTTTAGAAAACTTTCATAATGTCCACATTCGATTTTACTTGCTTCAGTGCTCTAAAAATTGCTCCCTTATTTTTTTTCTGAATGTATATTTAAAACTTCAGTGGATGGATGCTTACACATTTTACCCTTTGCTGAACCCCTCTCTTTCTCTCTAGATGAAAAATATCCACAGATATATAGCCAGTTAGGATTAAAGCCTACACTTGACTTCTAGTCAAGACCCTCGCTTTCCTATAACTCTCTCACATCGCCTCCAGCCCAGGCAGTTTGAACATTTTCTTTCTTACCATTTTATTAGAATACGTACACTAGTAAATGTGACATGACACATCGCATTGGTTAAAAAAAGAGATTGGAAAGTAATTTTAAATGAGTTCAAGAGTTTAAAGAGTACTTGTATTTTGGTATTGTCTGAAAGTGATATATAATACAAAGCACACATCTTTATATTCCTCTTTCATCTGTTTTCCTCTTTCCTTAAATCCCTCTATATATTTAATAACTACTCACAAACTATGCATGTTTTTTTTTTCTTTGCTAGAAGTAAGCTTCCCCAGACCTTACCTAAATGCATCTCTCAATCTGTAACAGCCCCCCCACGCCAATGTCTTATGTCTTTCTTCTCTCAGTTTTCTCTCATAGTTGCACTGCTGTGGCCACATTAAAGGCCAACGTTGTCATGTTTTGGTATCACAATGACACCAACCTCATGGAATGAATTTGGAAGTGTTCCTTCCTCGGCAGCATTTTGGAATAGTTTGAGAAGGATAGGTGTTAACTCTTCTCTAAATGTTTGGTAAATTCACCTGTAAAGCCATCTGGTCCTGCGTTTTTGTTTGTTGGGAGTTTTTAAATGCCTGATTCAACTTCAGCACTGGTAATTGGTCCATTTATATTTTCTATTTCTTCCTGGATCATTCTTGTGAGGTTGTACCTTCCTAAGAATTTGTCCATTCATTTCTTCTAGGTTGTCCATTTTATTGGCATATAGTTGCTCACAGCAGTCTCGTGCGATCCTTCGTATTTCTGCGGCATCAGCGGTAACTTCTCCCTTTCACTCTGACTTGACAGATTTGGACCCTCTCTTTTATCTTGATGAGTCTGCCTAAAGGTTTATCAATTTTATTTATCTTTTCAAAGAACCAGCTTTTACAAGTGGAATATAAAAAATACAACAAATTAGTGAATAAAACAAATAGAAGCAGGGTCACAGCTATAGAGAGTGAATTAGCCATTACGAGTGGGGGGAGGTAAGGGGGGGGCAGTATAAGGGTAGGGGAAAAAGAGTTACTATGGGATTATATGAAATCATTTGTGTGAAACTTTGACAATTTTAAAGCACTACAGAATTTAAAGAATCATTCAGTAAAAAAATTAATTTTTAAAAAATAATGAGAGGGCATGTGAGCTAATAAAAATGTAACAAACAAACAAACAAAAAAGAGCCAATTACCCATTACTTAGTCACTCACAATATCTTTCTGGAGAATGGGAATGGGAAAGAAAAAGCCAGAGTCCCTTCTAGAAAGCAGGGAGAAAGAGCACCTCGTAACTACATGCATTAATAATTTTATCCTCTGAAGGGAAACTCTCTGTAGGATAAACTGTATTCCACTTGCACATAGCAGTACTATAAATATAACTCTAGCTTAAGTTTTCTAAGCTTATCCATGATATGAACCTAAGGGAACAAATTTTAATGAATCAATATTTATAAGCTCTTTTCACTTATGGCTTGTGATTTTAGCCACTGATTTTAGAATATTGCCGAAAAAATCTTTTTCCTCTTAATATTTGACTTTAGGATCCTATATGGAACATCTCCATACTGGATTTTGACAAGTCCACAAAAGTTAAATATCTAATTTTAGCCCATTTTGATTTTCACAAGTTTATTTTCAATTCATTATTATTAAATATGTAAAGTAACCTGACACTAGGATGTAGTATGTAACAAGTATTTGGCAGACATTGCCTCCCATTCCTCTTCACTCCGAATAAAATATGGTTCAATTATAAAATGTTGTATGAAAAACATATGAAACTCTTAACTACTAATTACCAACAGTTTAGAAAAGATAATACCCTCTTCTTGTTAGTTTAATATTGAGGCAATAAAAATTATATGCAATATATTTATTCATTAGATAAACTATGTTTGCTTTTTTTAAGAATTCTATGTATGTAAAATAACTAAGAGCTCCTTGATGGCCCCTCAGTTAAAGGATGTGCTGTTGTCACTGCTACGTCTTGGGTCACAGCTGTGGTGTGGGTTCAAACCTTGGCCCAGGAAATTCTGTATGCCATGGGTGTGGCCAAAACATAAATAAATAAAAATAAAATAAAATAACTAAAAAATGTATTGAGGTATTACCAAACAGAAGTGGACGTTTAATAAACATCTAGCTGTAACAGTTACAGAAAAATCAGTTGAAGATAGTCACTCTACTGGGCATTATAAATTTTAGCCTTGGTCAAGTCAGTTCACCAGAAGTCTACAAACTTGCCTGTGTTCTTAGCAGAATCACCTTCTCTGAATTAAGTTTTGAGGTCATGCTCCATTTCTTTTTTCTTTTTCTTTTCTTTCTTTTTTTTTTTTTTTTGATGAAAGGACAATACCACCAGGAATAATATGAAATCTCTTTTGCCCTTAATACAAAAATATTGAGGAATATTGTCACTCAGCAGCTCATGAATACCACCACAGGAAAGGCATTATATCCCAATTCAATATTGGAAAGAAATTTCTCCTTTAGAGGCAACCTTCTCCTTTAATTAAGGTGAAAAATCTTTAAATGATGAAATCTTAATTTAATAAGACTACTATGAATAAAAATAAAATTATTATCCAGTTTTTCCTTTTTTTTGTCTTTTCGCCTCTTCTAGGGCCACTCCCGCAGCGTATGGAGATTCCAGGCTAGGGGTCTAATTGGAACTGTAGCTGCCAGCCTATGCCACAGCCACAGCAACGAGGGATCCAAGCCACATCTGCGACCTACACCACAGCTCACGGCAATGCCAGATCCTTAACCCACTGAGCAAGGGCAGGGATCGAACTCACAACCTCATGGTTCCTAGTCGGATTTGTTAACCACTGTGCCACAACGGGAACTCCATTATCCAGTTTTTTCAACTGAATGCTTATATTTCTCTTTATCTCAGCCTTAGTTTTGTATGTATTTATAATTTCCTTGTACTAAGGTTTTATATCTAATTCCATTTAAACTTGTTTTATACTGAATGTTTATAGTGTAGTTTCTTCTGTTTTATAATATAGACATTATATGATTGATGAAACATTTAAGCTTTGTCTAGGTATGAAAACTATTTTCTCATTAGAATTATTTACTTTAGTCAGCAAATATGTGGGTGAGTGAATTCACGTTTCACATGTTTTTTTCTATATGTTTCTTATAGAATTATACTTTATTTATCCCTTGGTATAAAATGAAAAATTAATAACATAAAATATCAACATTTAGGGCCATAGGAGAATATTTAATTTTTAATCTCCCTTTCCTACACCTGAGAATGTAGAAGCATAGTTAGATACCATCCTTACTTATCTGGGGTCTTTAGACTACAACCAAATTCACATTTTTTTTTGGTAGAAATAAAAATATGACATTCATAATTCACTCTTTAAAAGCCATTCATTCATAATTATTTGGCACATTACTTCTTACTCTTAGTTACTTTCTGTGAATAAACTGAAAGACACTACACAGTGGGTGACATAGACAAGTAAATTAACAATAGAAGCATCCATAGAGTTCTATGAAAATAAAGTGTAGAGCCATCCAGAAGAACCTTCAGATGAGTCTTCATTCCACCACTCCAAGGAGAAGGGAAGAAAAGAAAACTTAGTGCAAAGACGTGTATAAGTGCCTCGGTGTTATGGATCCTAGGTTATGGGGAACTGCAGGAAGTTGGATATGGTTAGAAGAACTGATAGGATTAAAAGAATTGATATGGTTAGAAGAATGTGTGCAAGATGAGTATGCGTTGATAGTTGAGCCTGGAGAAGTGCTCAGGACTTATCTGTATCTCATACATCAGAGGTCAGGGTTTATATCAAGGATGGGAGAAAATGAACATCTTTTTGTCAAAGGAGTATCAATCAGAGTTGTAATTTTTAAACATTACAGTCAGCCCTCTCTATCTGCGGATCCTGCATCTGCGGGTTCAACAAACTTGGGATTCTCAGTTCGTTGAATCTGCAGAAGTGGAACCACAAATACAGAGGATGAAAGGCTGACTTCAGGGACTTGAGCGTCCATGGAGGGATCTTATTATCTGCCAGGGTCCTAGAATCGATCCGCCAATCCGCCATGGATACGGAAAGAAGACTGTAGTCTGTAAAGTGAAAGAGAGATTGGACTTGAACTAGGGGCAGCAGTAAGATCCATGATGAGGATAATTAAGGTCCCAGTCACTGCTGGGGCAGTAGACATGAAAATCGAAGGTTATCAAAGGAGATGAAAAAAAAAGAAATGTCAGAATTTGAGTGAAATAATCTAGAAGGAATAGTAATGACTGGATTTTGTGATGATTCACTGAGATAAATTTTAAGTGGGAGAAGCTTTGGAAGAGTAAAAAAAAAAAATATTTAGGTATTGTCTGAGCTTGAGGCATAAGAAATACAGTCAAGTCAAGGTTTTAGCAAACAATGATACATACAGGTCGAAGCTGAACAAAGAGCTAGAGGCACAGCCTTCAATGACATAAGTTTAACCTGGAGTTGTTACCATGGATGAGAATAAGATAAACTAATGAGAAGGTGAAGAGAGAAAATGGAATTGAGCAGAATCCAAATACTAGCATACAAGTAAAAAGAGAAAATATCATAAGAGCCTGATGAATATGGGCTGACAAAATAGCACGTAAAACATTGACCAGCTTAAACTGGTTTTGCTTTCTTAAAACCTATTGTGGGTTAACCAGACTCGGACTTGTTTTACAGGACAACTTTGCTGCACATGCAAGATGGGAACCCATGTCTTCAGGATGGCTCCACTACCAAGAATCTTCAGTTTACAAAATGCAAAGAGTAGAAATGATACCACGGAGTCCTTTATGAAGTGAGAAGTCCCTCCATAAGGAAAATCTGGTAGGCATAAGTGACTTATATGGACTGAATCTAGCTAGTAGATTTCCACATTGAAATCACCCTACTGTTTTAAATTTCACCCCATACCCTGGGTCTAGAAGACGGATTTGAAAACCTTGCCTCCTGTCTCCTTGCCAGTTGATCTTGTGATAAAGTTCTTTCCCTTCTCAAAGGCTGGTTCCATAGTGTTGGCTTCTACAGGTATCTGACAGCCAGCTCTCGCTCGGTAACACTGAGATAGGAAGAAAGGCGAGAGCTGGAACATAGAAACCTGGTTAGAAGAGGATTTTTTTTTTTTAAGTTTGATTTATAGTGTCAAATTCTGCAAATCAGCTTAAATGAAAATGGAAAATACCCAATGGATTTAAAGACCCAGTGGTCACTGGTGGCTTAGTAAGGACAGTTATAGAGGATTTGTAGAAGTGGAAGGAGTGCAGTAGGTGAGTATAATAGAAAGAACTGAGTTCAGTGATGACCAACCACATCTTCAAGGCAATTCATTGTAAAAAGGACATGGCATGATGGTCCGAAAAGAATATAGAATTGACAGTGTCAAGTGTTGTAGCATTATAATTTTAATATGATTAGGGAAAGAAGCTTATGACAAGATCTTACAGTATAGAGGAGAGTGGGAAGATTTGATGGAACAGTTAAAGAGATGAATTGATATCTCTGAAGAATAAAGAAGTGGAACTTTCTGATGAGGTAGGAAGGTAGGCAGGCAAGGCATGTTGGAATGTTTTTATGTTTGGGCTGGTTTGTGGACATGTAAGGACAATCACTACCGTAGAGAGGATAAAGGCAATAGACTTACTAGTTAAAATTTATACACTGAGATACCTAAGCTTAAAAAGAACAGAGGTGGAAAACAGTAAGGGGTAGTTACCTGGGAGGGCTTCTATGAGTCAAGATACTATAGGTATGGATGTGGATAAGATTTAGGAGGACGTGGTGTTGAATTAAGGAAGTAAGGAATCTGGCAGGATACATGCTGGGATCTCTGTGAGCATTTAAGTCACCTGATGAGAGATGATGTATGCATTATGACAAATACTGCGAGCCATGTTCCAAGATACTGGGTTAATATATATATATAATACCAGGGAACAAACATTAAAAAAAAAAAAAGAAAAGAAACAGATTCAGGTATGGAGATGGGAGTGGTAGTGAAATGGGTGAAGGGAATTAAGAGGTATAAACTTCCAGTCAAAAAATAAATAAGTAGGAGTTCCCGTCATGGCTCAGTGGTTAGTGAATCCGATAGGAACCATGAGGTTGCGGGTTCGATCCCTGGCCTTGCTCAATGGGTTAAGGATCTGGCATTGCTGTGAGCTTTGGTATAGGTCCCAGATGCGGCTCAGATCCCACGTTGCTGTGGCTCTGGCGTAGGCTGGTGGCTACAGCTACGATTCGACCTCTAGCCTGGGAACCTCCATATGCTGTGGGAGGGGCCCAAGAAATGGCAAAAAGACAATAAATAAATAAATAAATAAAGTCACAGGGATGTAATGTATAGCATAGGGGATATGTTCAATAATATTGTTATAACTTTGCATGGTGACAGATGGTCACTGGACTCATAGCAGTGATCATTTCATAATACATGAAAGTATCTAATCATGATGTTTCACACCTGAAATTAATGTAATATTGTAAGTCAACTACACATCAATTGAAAAAAGAAGGAGAAACAAAATACTGGTGAGTGATGCTGAAAGTAAAGACTTCAGAAGTGAGAGTGATAGGATATGGGTAGGAATTGGGTGACAGCTATCCAGGGCACGAAGGGCCCATGGATGGTGATAGGCATGTGTGTGGGTCCACAAAGATTGTGAATCTGATGACTACGTCTTTGATGAATATTAAAGAGTGACTACGAGGCCAAATTAAGAAGCGGTTGATGATGGTATACCTTCATGGATTTATCCTGAATGTAAGGAAACTGAATTACTGTGGATGAGAGAATGGAAGAACAGAAAAAAAAAAAATTGAATGATAAAAAAATCATGGTAAATTGAATCTAGAGGATAATCTTCCTGGAGATTACAAGGGGGCACTCTCAAAGGTGAGAGGCAGCTTTCTGTTTGGCCAGGAAGATACAGGACATAAAGGAATGTGTATAAAGTATATACAGGAATGAAAGTAGAGGGATCCCCCACTTTTCAAAAGTTTGCCTTACACCCCTTTGTTTTGACCTACATTAGTACCTGTTTCTACTATCCAAAAGAAATCAGAAGGGGAATTTCATTTTTACAAAAAAAAAAAAGACAAAAAGTGAAAATGGCATTCAGCATTGGTTTTGCCGAGAGTGTTTACAGAGGCAGCAGGCCTCTCAGCAGGGAGAGGGGCACCTGCAAGTTCTCTCCTGGGGGAACCTCACTCAGATCCAACTGCAATAAATAGTTTTGAAAAGTGTCTGTGAGCCTCTGTGCTTTGTCTTGGTTTATTTTGTGCATCCATTTAGCAAGATATGTCCTAAGGTAATTGCTTCTTTGAGTGATGCCATTTCAGCTTACGAAAGCTTTTACAGGAATGCTCTGCTTTCAGATAGCAAGGGAAACCTGTATAAGGGAGAGAAAATGCTGGAGCAAGAATACCAAGAATGATTAAGGGCAGGGAAAGGACAGAGTACTGGGGGGAAAGAATGTGAGATGAATAAGATAGATTTTTGATGAAAATACTACTCCTGGCTAACATGTAAATAGCCTTGTTCCCAGTACTTTCACATGCATTAACAAATTTACTTTTCACACTAAGCCCATGAGGTCAGCCCTATAATTTACAGAAAGTTTAAGAAACTTAGCCAAGCTCACATAGCTAATAATTATGGAATCAGCACCCAAGCAGAAACTATGGATCCACAGTCTGAAATACTCACAAGACCTCTAAATTGCTTCTCTGGTGACAGGAATGGGTCACAGTGGCATTACCTTGCTGAAATTTTCACAATAGAGCTCAGAATGAAGGTATTTTACTGCTTTCTGAGACTCAGAGTAGAATGGTGCAAAATGACTCATCTGACCTGAATCTCTGCTAGAGAGAAACTGAAGGAATTACTGAAGACTATGCAACTAATTAACCCAAAACATTTGATATCATCCTTCCTGTATTGTAAATATTCTAAGGCTAATTATAATTTAACCTCTCTTCCATGTGTGTAAATACCTTTGTATAATTCTACCTACCTGTCTGTCTACCTACCTACCTGTTATCTCTATGTATCATCCATCTACCTATCTACCTCTATATTAAGTTCAGCACTGCTTTGCCTTCCTTTAATCTAACATCTGGGGGGATTTGGAAAGTGGTCTATTATGTTAAATTTGCATTCCATTTCATTATAAACATCTTTTCACTCTTTGTTCGTTTTCCTTTTCATGTATGAAACTACCCTGTTATTACTGGATATTAGAACTTCTCCCTTTTATTGTCTTACCCACAGTTTTGCAGGCATTTTTTTTTTAATCAAATCTAGAACACCATTTTTGTGCACTGTAAACCTTGTCAGCTCCATGTTACAGCTGCTGCTAGAATATCATGGATAAAGAAGAAGGAGAGACTCTTGAAATTTTGGCCCATCTCTTTGCTTTATGAGTGAAACCCTGAGTCTATCATTCAGAAAATATTTTCATTTTGAGGACATGTATTCCAAGGAAATGCTACCATGAAACCACAGTAACCTCTAGTACATACCATCTCAATGCACTCATTCTAAAACTCCACCTGTCAGGAAGCAGGGCTGAGATTCTAGAGCCATCTACTTTAGAAGTACAAGTCTCACAAAAATTCTTTTATCTCACTTCTCTTTAGCTCTGGGTTATATTAACAAATGGAAACCCAGTTTATTCAGTGAAACAAATTATTGAAAAATTCTGAACTACCAACTTCTTTTTTTATTATTATTATTCTCTCAGTGGTATTCAGCAAATGGCTTGCAATTTCATACATTTAACAATTTTTATGTAAGATAAATTTAATGTAATTCAACCAAATATACAGAAAAATATAGAGAAATGAGAAACTATTATTATTTCAGAACTTTTCCTAAGACACATGGTTTGTTCCGTCTCACAAAAATATGTGATGGGCAAATTTCCTTTTTGAAAGAAATAATTTTATTATGTTCTGTGAACGGAAGTTTGGCATTTGCCATCAGCCTCTGCATGGAGTAAAACGTGAACTACTGCATCTGCCAACCCACAGCACCCCCATGAGTGGAGCTCAGGGTGGAGACTGGCAGTGAGGTAGTTTGTGCTCTGGAAAAACTGGAAGAACAGGCCTTCGGATAGATACTGTTAGGAGGTTTTATGAGCCCAATTCTTGCATCTCCTCGAAGCTAGAAAAATGCTAAAATCTGTCAGTGATGATTGACGTCTGTGACTACGAGTAACCCTCATGGGACCAGCAGCAAACGTCTGGCAACGGTGTGCCGGGCTGCGTGCGCCTCCCCCGTCACCTTTACCATTTGTATCTGGATAGTCCCCCTTTCCCCTTTGCGGTGGTTTTTCAGAGCTATCTGAAATAATGCCTCCTGGGCTGTGGTTAGTAGGCAAAGCAAAAGATGTCCTGGTCCTCTGGGAGAACAGCCATTCCCAAGGGCGGGCCAGTGAGCCCTGGGGAACTCAGGAAAGCACATTAGAGTGATTCCGGTAAGCCCAGACCTTTTTGTCCTCCCATAGAAAAGGTTTTCCATAAATCTTCTGCCAATCTGGTTATCTGTACATCTTTTTTCCTACTGCCTCCCCTTTGTTGCGAAAACTCACATATCCTAGTTTTCCCCTTCACGTCCCTGGAGTGGTTTCTCAGGGCTCCCTGAGATGCTGTCTCCCAGGCCTAAGTCCTGATTTCACCCCAAATAAAACTTAACTTTAACTTTCAGGTTGACGTTTTTTAGTCAACACCAGGGAATATGGAAGCTCCTGAGCCAGGGATTGAATCGGAGCTTCAGCTGTGACCTCTGCCACAGATGTGGTAATGCCAGATCCTTTCACCTACTGTGCCATCTGGGGATTGAACCCTTGCCTCTGGAGCGACCCAAGCCTCTGCAGCTGGGTTCTTAACCCACTGCACCACAGCAGGAACTCTGCAATATTCCTTTTAAGACTTCATGTTCTCATTCTGGAAAATTATAACCTTGAAACAAAATATTTTCTGCTTCACCCAAAATGTATAATAAACACGGTCATTAATTAGACTCAGGTAGCCTGTAATTTAAAGCTTAATTAGTTTTATTGATCAACTTAAAAAAACTTTACTGGAGTTCCCGTCATGGCGCAGTGGTTAACAAATCCGACTACGAACCATGAGGTTGCGGGTTCGGTCCCTGCCCTTGCTCAGTGGGTTAAGGATCCGGCGTTGCCGTGAGCTGTGGTGTAGGTTGCAGACGCGGCTTGGATCCCGCGTTGCTGTGGCCCTGGTGTAGGCCGGTGGCTACAGCTCCGATTGGACCCCTAGCCTGGGAATCTCCATATGCCGCGGGAGCGGCCCAAGAAATACCAAAAAGACCAAAAAAAAAAAAAAAAAAAAAAAAAAAGTTTACTGAAATGTCACATTACTTATGAGATAAATGATGAATATTCTTTACTGATTTTAAAATGATACAGACTTTTTTTTTTTTTTCCCACTGTACAGCAAGGGGGTCAGGTTATCCTTACATGTATACATTACAATTACATTTTTTCCCCCACCCTTTGTTCTGTTGCAACATGAGTATCTAGACAAAGTTCTCAATGCTATTCAGCAGGATCTCCTTGTACATCTATTCTAAGTTGTGTCTGATAAGCCCAAGCTCCCGATCCCTCCCACTCCCTCCCCCTCCCATCAGGCAGCCACAAGTCTCTTCTCCAAGTCCATGATTTTCTTTTCTGAGGAGATGTTCATTTGTGCTGGATAGGATACAGCAGAAATACAAAAAACCATAAGAGAATACTATGAACAACTATACGGCAACAAGTTTGACAATCTGGAAGAAATGGACAATTTTCTAGAATCTTACAGCCTGTCAAAACTGAATCAAGTAGAAGCAGACCAACTGAACAGACCAATCACTAGAAATGAAATTGAAGAGGTCATAAAATCACTCCCTACAAATAAAAGTCCAGGACCAGATGGCTTCACAGGTGAAACAAACTTTTTAATTTAATAAAATTAATGAATGCAGGCTTTTAAACTCACTGACTAAATGTAGTATTAAATAGGTGAAATAAGAGATAATTATGACAGGAAAATATTTTGTTATGATTTAAAATATGTTTCAATATATAATTTTTACTTCAGATGTATTTAGAATTTAATGATGAATATACTAGCAATATTATACTGAATATTTGTATTTAGAATTTGGCTTTAAACTTGACTTAAATGATACATTAAGACATTAGGACATACATTAAGACATTAAGATTATTAAGACATAATTGTTGAGTATATTCAATTTTTAGAATTAAGTCAAATGTCTCATCTCCTGTGATAACTTAGTTTTTATAAAAAGTATAGAGACTAAGAAACAGAGAGACTCCATTACAAAGAGTCATGAGACTGTAACTGTCCGTGTTTTGCTAATGTTAGGGTATCTCTCTAACCATCCCTCAATCAACGTTGGAGATACTGGAGTCCTTGCTACCACTGACAGTACCTCCAATAAGAAATTTGTCTGAGAAAATTCTTCCTAAAAAGATTTCATTTTTTTTTTTCCATAGGCATAGGAGTATGTCAGCTGGTGGCATAGTCCTACTTAAAATTAATAGTGTGTTATATAAATGAAGGCCTCGCAGAATGCTCAAGTAGATTTTCAGAGCAATGGGCAAACAAGTCTTTCAAGGATTCTGTGGAAGTACCACTTGGGAGAAAAAAGAGAGAGATGTATTCACAAAAGGTTTTATCACCCAGCAGAATTACGATCTACATTCCTTTAAAAAGCAATTTAGTAAAACAAAACATAACACCAAACAAAGCAAGAATAAAAGGGGAACAGGAAAATTAATTCTGTATGATACAGAGACTATGTGCTGGTATTCAAGTGTGAATGTGCAATCTTAGACAAAAGTCAGCTGTGCATAAGGAGACTATGCAGTTCAGGCAAAACTCAAGAGGTTAAGTGGTGGCTTGGGGAGGGGGTCACTTAGATTTTTGACCCAGATCCTACTACTCCATTCTGGTTCCCATATATTAGTGAAGTAGTTCCAATGGATTTCTAGGGTTAACAATGTCTTCCTGTTTATATGCCTCCTATATTTTATTTTATTTATTTTATTTTTTGCTTTTCAAGGCCACACCTGCAGCATATGGAAGTTACCAGTCTAGGGGTCAATTAAGAGCTGCAGCTGAGGCCTACGTCACAGCTACCGCAACACAGGATCCGAGCTGTGAATGCACCCTACACCACAGCTCATGGTAACGCCAGATCCTTTACCCACTGAGCAAGGCCAGGGATCAAAGCCAGATTCTCATCAATCCTAGTTGGGCTCGTTACCACTGAGCCACGGGAGCTTCCTTTTTTTCTTCCCTCCTATCTCTAGAGATTCTTAGGGAGGCCCCTTGTCTAATAATACTCAATAAGGCAGGGAGGCCAAGAACCGGGATTAAGAGAAACCAATGAGCTGCACACTCCTTCTCAAACATACCTTTTCAGATTGGTTTTCATTCCTGGGCTACTATAAGATCTCCTCAACGTGGGCATACTCACATTTTTCCCACTTTCATGCCTTCTGTGTTTTGTTTTTGTTTTCTAGGCATATGCTGCAGCTTGTCCTTGGAATATACTTTCCCTGTCACCTCTGTCAATGTACATATTCTTCAAAGATCTCACATCTCTCCTCTGCCTCTAAGCAGGTCTTGGTTCTCCGGTCTTGCCTTTTTAATCTCTGTCTACTCCCATCCAAATCTGTGGTTCCTCAGGCTACACCTTCAGCCTTCTACTTAGTTCTATTTCTTGAGAGCCTTCCATTCTGGCTGTCTCCTCTGTCTCCAGCAATCTGGCCTTTGCTCCCACTGTTCACACTACTCCTCTCCTCAAGGTCTCCACTTGTGATGCTCTCTCCTTGGGCTGAACCCTCACCAGCTGCTCACACAATATATGATGCATTGAATCAGCCTGGAACGGGAGGAGGAAAGGGGGAAAGGGAGCAGCAGGAGAAAGCTGGGCTTGGGCAGCATTTCTGACAGTTGTGATCCTAGTCATCTTCCATAAGAGGGTGTTAGGTTTTATAATTTCTTCAGACGTGGAGGAATTTTTTTTTTTTAATTTTGAATCTGTTTGCAGGGCAGCATGCTATTTTTATGTTAGAGGCTCTGGAGCATCTGATGGAATTTCTGACATCCTACTCTCAGCACAGTGACCCATTTCTAGTATCGATGCAGGGATGGAAAACTGTTGCAAGGATTTTTTAGAAATAACTTGTTATGCAGTCCAGTGCAACTGGGCCAGTGGTAATGACAGTGTCCTAAAGATCAAATAAATGCCTGCAATAACTTCCAGAAGTTTCCTTGCTGTATTCAGTATTTATTAAGCAAAACATATATAGCATAGTACTAGACGTCATGGTATAAAATAAGCTAGTATATTTACATAAAGAAAATAGGTACTAAATATATACTAAAACATATACTAAAAGAAAATATTGTTTTGAGGTTAAAACTCATTTAGGAAGAAAAAAAAACATTAAATACTTTAGCAATTAAGATTTGTCGAGCAAGTCTGTATAGATCTAGAACAAAAACCTGAGGATAAAAAATGCAAACAAGATATCCTACCTCCAAGATGCTGAGGGTCCAGTAATAGAGGATTCATATGTGAATAAGTACTTGGGATACACTGTTATAAGCAGTACAATGAGGAAGGCTCTAACAACTTAAGTGTAAATGAATTTACAATGGATTACTACAAGTATTATCTGAACCAATGTTTTGTTTTGTTTTAAAAAAAATTGCTTATGCACAAGAAAACTGAGAAGACCCTAATCTCTCACTTCTAGAGGAGATTCATGCACTGCACAAGCAAGAAGTGGAGTCTAAGGCAAAGCTGTGAACAGCCTGCAGGAGTTTTTGAAGGTGTGTCTAGCACACACAATACCCGTCAACAAACACAGGAAGTCTTACTGGTTCAAGGCACTCAAGAAAATCTCTATAAAATAATTAGCTGAACACTAATCCAGCTGACCAGAACTTAGTGGCCATTTATGACAATCAATACAGACTTTATAGTATTAGTTCAGGAAAGTTGTTAAATAAACACAAACAACTAAAACAAATGGAGACAAGGGAAAAAAAAAAAAAAACTGAACAAACCCTGTGGAGGGGCAAATCTGATTTTGAGTTTTCACATTATAAATTTTAACATGTTTTGTTTTCAATAAAATATTATGGCACAGGAAAGCAGTGTCCAAACACAAAAATAAGCAGTTGATAGAACTGTCCCTGAGGAGGCCCAGATATTTGGTTCACTAGACAAAAACATTAAAAATTCATAAGATGGGCTTAATAATTGATTCCAACTGACAGAAGGAAGAATCAAAAAATTTTAAGAAGCAATCAAGTTTATCCATTTTGAAGAACAGAAGATAAAAAAGAATGGGAAAAATATAGAAATAGCCTAAACTTCCATTTTAAAAAAATAAAAAGAGAAGAACAAACTAGATCCAAATTAAGCAAAAGAAAAAAATAATCATGATCATAGTGGAAATAAATATAAGAGGATAGGAAAATGACAGGAAAAAAATCAATGAAACCAAATTTGATTATTAGAAATAAACAAAAAACAAACCCCATGGTCAGCTATACTGATCAAGAATAAGAAAGAGAAGATTTGTGACCAAAATAAGGAGTGAAATGGGGCCACAATTTACAGAAGCAAAAAAATCTATGAGAATACTACGAACATGCCAACAGATTAAATTATCCAGATGAAATAAATTCTTAGAAAGATACAAACTATTAAAACTGATTCAAGAAGAAATATAATGGATCTGAATGGGTCTATAACAAGTAAAAGGACTGAATTAGTAATCAACACATCTACTGCAAAAAGTCCCAGATGCCATCATTGATAAGTTCTCCTAAATGTTCAAAGAAAAGTTACCACCAATCTTTCACAAACTCCTCCATAAATCATACAGGGAGAGAATACATCACAGAAGTTGACAAACTATTCTGAATATCTATATGGAAATGCAACCCTGGTAACAGAATAACAGGACCTCAAAACATCTATGATCCAGAATCTGGGAATATTTTAAGTGACTACAGGGACTTTGTAGCTATGATTAAGTTAAGGAATTTCAGTTGGATAAATTATCATAGATTATCTGGGTTGGTTCAATGGAATCCTTATAAAGTAAAAAGGGAGGCATGAGTAGGAGAGCCAGAGAAAGAGAGGTGATAATAAAATAAAATGTCAGAGTGGATAGTTCCCTGGTGGTGCCATAAGTTAACGATCTGACACTGTCAGTGCTGTGGCTTGGGTTGCTGCTGTGGCTCAGGTTTAATCCCTGGCCTGAGAACTTTCTCATGTGGTGAGGACAGCCCCCCCCCCAAAAAAAAATCAGAGTGATACAAGTGATGCAAGGAAGAGCTACAAGTTAAGAATAGAGGCAACCTCTAAAAGCTACAAAAAGTGAGTAAGCAAATTCTTACCTAGAAGCTCCAGAAGGAATAGAGAGTTGCTGGCACCTTAATTTTGGGATACTGCTTCCAGAACTACTAAGTTTGTGCTACATTATTACATTGCCAATAGAAAACATAAAGCAAAGGCCCCAGCATAACTTAAACAATCTTCAAAAAGAGGAACAAAGCTGGAGGACTCACATTCCCTGATTTCAAAATGTTCTATAAAGCTAGAGTAGTTAAATCAATGTGGTAATAACTTAAAGACAGATATATAGATCAATGGAATACAACTGAGGCTCCAGAAATAAACCACTACATTTATGATCAATTATGAAAAGGGTGCCAAGACAATTCAACAGGGAAAGAATAGTCTTTCCAACAAATGGCACTAGGACAATTGTTTGTATACATGCAAAAGAATGATGTTAGATTCTGACATTCCATTACATAAAAAATATAACCCAATGTGGATCAACAACCTAATGGAACAGCTAAAAGTTTAAAACTCTTAGAAGAAAATATAAGTCTTCATGATCTTGAATTAGACAATGGCTTTTTTATATGACACAAAATTTCAAGCAACAAAAGAAAGAGACATGTATTTCATCAAGATTAAATTGTTTTGTGTTTGAAATAAACTACTAAAGTGAAAAGACAATCCACAGAATGTGGAATAATTTTTACAACTCATATATCTAATAAAGGACTTACATTCAGAATACATAAATAACTCTTACAGCCCAACAATTAAAAATGGGAAAATGGGAGTTCCTGTTGCAGCACATCAGGTTAAGGATCTAGCGTTGTCTTTGCAGTGGATCAGGCCACTGTTGAGGCAGGGGTTCGACCTCTGGCCAGTGCATTAGGTTAAGGATCCAGTGCTGCTGATGTCTCCAAGGTCATGGCATAGGTCGCAGTTGCATGTCTGATTTGATCCCTTCCATGTGCCATGAGTGTGGAAAAAAAAAAAAAAAATCCCAGGGAAAATGGTTTGAATAATTACTTCTCCAAAAAAGACGTACACATGGGCAAGAAGCACATGAATAAATGCTCAACATTATTAGTTACTTGTGAAATGCAAATCAAAACTATAATGATACCATTTCATACTAAGATGACTGTTATCAAAAGATGGAAAATAACAAGTAAGAGTGAGGCTATGAAAACAATCCCTTCAGAGATTACTGCTGGGAATGGAAAATGACACAGACACTTTGGAAAAGTTTTCTATTTCTTCACCAAAGTTAAACACAGAGTTATCAAATGCCCCAGCAATTCCACTCATAAGTATATATATTGAAGAGAATTGAAAACATGTGTCTACCCAAAACTTGTACACAAACGTTTACAATGTAACTGAGCAGGACCCTATGAGGCCTTTGCAGACAGGTCGCACCCCCATCCCCACTGCCTCATGTCCTCTGCCTGCCTCTTTGCTGTAGAAAAACTTTAACCAAGGAATACTTTTAATCAGAGAAGTGAAAAAATGCAAAAAGTAAGGGAAACAGTCAAGCAAGAAAACATAATAATAACTTGGCCATTAAACAAATTCAAGGACCTTTAGTTCCTCTTCAAAGGCTACAGATAATATTCTAAGCAATATCCTTTGAGCTGTTTTGCAGATATTAAAACCTTCACCTTGTAGAAGAAGTTAACCACATGATGACCAGATTGCAGCCAGGATGTAAGCTGTTCTATCTGGTACAATTCCAAGAACTGGCCTCAAGGAAATGAGAACAAACAGACCCCAGAACTGAAGATTAACTGTACTTAAAGCAATCAAGATAACACTGATTAGGTCACCACATGACCAATTTCAAGATGCTATAGGTGCTAACTGTTGTGTTCTACACATAGCCCCCCCTCCACCATCTGTGTACCCCTGAAACTCCCCTTTAAATGCTCTTGCTCCCTAATTGACAGTTGGGAGTCAGTTCTTAGACAGGAGTCCGCCTTCTCCCCAGGTTGCCTGCCTCCTGAATAAAGCAGTCTTTCCTTTCCTATCAATACTTCTATCTCAAGGACTGGCTTCCAAGTGGCAAGCAGATGAACTTGAGTTCAGTAACAATAGGACCATTATCCATCATAGCCAAAAAGTGGAAACAACAGAAATGTTTATCATTTGATGAATGATAAACAAAAAGCGGTATGTCTACTTTTTATCAGCCAAAAAAGGAATGAATTACTGACATACGCTACAAAATAAATGGACCATGAGGTAGCATATGATTCTACCTATATGAAATATCCAGAAATAGTAAATCTATAAAGACAGAAGGTAAATTAATCATAGTCTGAAGCTGGAGAGAGGAGTCAGAATTTGTTTGTGGTGATAATTACACAACTTTGTGAATATACTAATAACTGAATTGTATACTTCTAAAGGGTGAACTTTATGGTATGTGAATTACAGCTCAATAAAAACTATTATAATGGAAAAACAATTTAGGTTTATTCTAATAATGCAAGATTGTTTAATAGCATTAAATCAGTTAATGTAATTCACTACATTAACTATTTGAAAGAGAAATTCTTATTATTTCAAAGGATGCACAAAATTATATGCTTTTTTAAAACATCCAAACAAGGAATGAAACACAATTTTTTAAAATCTGATTAAAGGTAGCCATTCAAACCTACAGAAAATACCGTGAATAATGAGAGATACTGAAAGCTTTTCTTCTGAGATCAGAAACATGATTCTCTAGCCAATTCAATAAGAAAAGAAAAAAAGTGCCCAAATATTGGCAAAAAAGAAATATAGTGGTCATTATTTGCAAACGGTATTATTGCATATGTAGAAAATGTTAAATATTAGAACTAATAAGTAAATGGAGCTAGCAAGCAATTAGGAACACTAGCGCTATCTGCATGTTTTCACAACTCTGAAATGACACTCGTGTATGGATAAACATTCATCACAATCAACTACATATGTTGTTTGGAGTTGTCATCTCCAGCTGCCACATTAAATCAAAGTAACGACTGACGTATATCCACATACTATTTGGGAATTTCATATTTGTTGTTTTGGATTTCTTCTATTTCTAAAACATCCATCTTGGAAATACAGATTTTGATTCCATACAACTGGATGGTGCACACATACCAAAATTAAAGAACTGCAATTGCCAGCTCACCTCCTTAATCCTTAAGCAATCCTTATAAATACTACCCTTATTAATAATGCCTTCTGTTTTTATTAAGTATGCTTAGGAATGTAAAACATAGTGCTTCTTCATTTAAATAGACAACTTGCCTTTCAAAAAATGTGTGGACCTTAAACTGTGATTTTGGAAATGGAGGTAATAGTTGCAAATATTTTAAATAGCAGAGTATGGTTAAATTTTGCAGTGTTTTAGCAGAACATTTGAAATAACAGAAAGATTTGGTTTTCCTGATTTCCCCCAATAGTGGTTACAAATAATCTTTTTTTTTTTTTTTTTTTTTGCTATATTTGAATGGCATATTTCATTTCACACATCCTTTACTTGCTGCCAGAACCTTAATATAGCTAAAGGAGAAAGCTTACCTACACAGTGTTTGTAAATGTCAACTAGCCAACAGATATTTGGAAGCCTATGAATGTTCACCTTTCTAACATTTGCTTAAAGCCATCTGGAATTAATGTTCTCCTCTTTCCGCTCCTCTCACCTCAAAAAAAAAAAAAAAATCTTTATACGGAAGTTGACACAAAATATATCAAATAAAACCAGTATTCAGCCCTCTTGCATTCAAGCAGGAATTACACGTGCATGTAAAAAAGAAGTTGATATTTTTATAGTATTCTGTACACTTGCTGTCAAGTTACTCTTTGATACGTCTGCAATTTTCCAGGAAAACACATCTTGTTTATTTTGGATTAGGAGCACGCTCTTGCTTGTCTACCAGGATTCATTCTCTGCTACCCTGAAAGAGCTTAAATCACATACCCCTCAAACCACCTCTGCTTGTTTTCATCTTATTTTCTCAGCCTGATTGGTCAACACTTGTGAAAATGAAAAATTTGAAAGATGATACTAAAATTTGCTTTCAGAGTTGGCCCACGTTCTCTCAGAAGAGGAGCTAATTTTCCTCTCAGGCCTTGAGACCATGGATTAGGGAAATGGAGCATGAAGAGCTGGCTCCCCTAACCCTGGAAAACGTAAATCTACTCTGGACAAGCTGCTCAGATGGGGGACAAGGGAGCTCATGGATAGCCTGGGTGAATAGCACTACATAGGGAGCTTTGACCTTGTCTGTGCTCCATTGATCCTTCTAGCTCTTTTCATTTCTTGTTCCAGGTTTGTTCTATCAAAACCTAATGTACCAAAATCTGAACCAATCATCATTGTTCCTAATTTCCCTGTTTTCACTATTCTCACATTCAGCCACATCCGCTGCTGATTCCATTCACCTGAACCCCTTCAAGGTACAAATCATTTTACAGGATCTGATCAGGGGTAAAGAAATTAACATAGCATAGAATTAGATTAGTACATGATAGTGCTTGAGATCTAAGATTATGGAGTAACTTTTCTATTTTCAAATCCTGAGTATTCTGTCCCTCCTAGAGCTAAAACTCTCCAAGTTTACCTCGCCAACTTTCCCCCCTAAGCTTCTGCTTTCAATTCATATCTGTTCCATAAAAATTTCCCCAAAAGGAAAAATTAATCTTCCAGTAAAAGCGATGTTTTTACCTTATCCCCTAGTTACTTACAATTCAAACTCTTCAGCCTATACCTAAAATCTTGTCTTTTCAATTCCTGTTTATTGTTACCATTATCTGAAATGATCATATAGCTAGCCTTAGCCATGCTATAAGAATACTGCAAATATGCAAAATGTTATTTTAACATTTAAATAGTAAATAGCATTTTAAAAAGTAACTGAACTTACACTAGTCCCCTCAAAAATTAATGAAATTTGTACTTTTGACAAATATTTTTGAATGTTTATGTATCAGCAATCACACTAATTAACTGGAAATACAAGCCAAATAAAAGATCTGGTGAATTAATCCAACATACAATTTGGAAAATGCAAATTGATTTTTTTCTCTGATAAATGACCTTTCAAAAAGTAACACACTAGTAGAGGACATTATCAGAAAAGTATAACTTATTTTGGGCCTTTGAGGAACCAAAACATCTGTTTGATTTAAACCTAGGAGATATAGAATGGTAGGAAGAAATTAGGTTTTTGTTTAATATCCATGAATATTAAGGTTATTCTCTATTGGTTTGGTGTACTCATTTACACACCAATATTCAGCTTTAGAAATTTAAGGGCTCATTAACTTTGCTAAACATGGAATTTAGCTTTTTAAAGCTAATTATTTCTTTACTATTTTTATATCCAAGTATATTCTTCTCCTTACTCACAAAGGACAAATCTTTGCCAATCCTCAACCCCCATAATCAGGGAAATAATTTCATTTAAATCCCTTGAAAGCAATTATTTATGGGCTCCACAAAACTGGAATAAACTTTTTGTGGTCCCATTTACTTGTGTGGAGATTAGAGATTATCTACAAAATAATTTGAACTCATAACTATTGGATTAATATATTTTTTTAAAAAAAGAGCACAAGCAAACCACTGAACCCAACCACATATCAGAAATGACTTGTAATTTAACTGACATTTCACCTCCCACAATGTTTTAATATTTAATATCAGTGTTTCAATATTTTGACATGTAATAACATCACAATTTCAGAGGCTTAACATTTCTTTCATCTTCAAAATTGTATGAACCAAAACTATCGTTAACACAATTGGTTTTATTGAGAATTTACTTTGATTGTTGTTCTCATAAGATGTTTTCTGAATAGACTGTTTTCACTTTTATATATTTGAAGAAACCCATCTCTGGGTATCTTTCTGACATGACACATGTGTTCTATCTTTGAGCAATGTACAATTTTGCCATAATTTCTGCAATACAGTTGTCCCTGGGGTCTCCTTTAAAATCTCCAAGCTTCTCATATTTCAAGTTTCTTTAGAGCAGGGTAGCTTAACCTTGGATGCACAGTCCTGACGTCCAGCCTGCACCTCAGACCAATTACATGAAAAACTCTAGGGGTGGAACCCTGACATCAGTAATTTTTAAAACTCCCAGGTGGTTCCAATGTGCAGTCATGGTTGAAAAAGACTATTTAGAGTGAGAAATGACCTCAAGCTATCCTACAACTTTCCTGTTAATAGCCTAACACATCACAAGTGGCAAAATGGCATCGGTGAACATGTATGATTGCAAAATAGAGCTATTTGTTTTGTTCCAACTCTGCTGAGATATTTTTGTAAAACCTATGCATCCAAGTCCTTGTAATTTGAAGTTTGAGCCATCACATTCAGATAAAGAATCTTTGCTAAATTTAGTCCAAAGCTGGAGCATGATTTTTTCTGATTTAAAAATGGTAGCTCTCAATAAAAATTGGCCATTTAATTATAAACCTAAAAAAAGTCACAATTTGGAACAAGAGTGTCACTCTTAAATAATTAAAATTTTAACAACTTTCAGGTAGATAATAAGCTGTAGATGCCATTTATTTAGAGCAATTTATTAATACATAGAATTCCTAAGAGCATCACTTCTTAGTAACTGACATGAACTCTTATGTATTAATCTCTTTATGCTAAGTTTTATAGTTCTTAAATCTCCTTTATGTAATATCAGTAAGATTTTTTAACTAGTCAGGAAAATTCCTTTTTTATAGTTCATTCTAATAGCTCAAAAGAGAATCATCTGTTTCTATTTTGAGTCCCCCACCTTACATTTCAACTCCAAACTCTTTTAATTTACTCAAAATTTGCTACAGTTAATTTACAGAAGTCTCAATTTATTTTTCCATAATTATTTTTTCAGGCCCAAACATGGTAGGAGTAATAAGACATCTTTCATTCAATAATAAGGAAATCTTTTCTCGGAAATTTTCACTCTAGGAGTTCCCATCGTGGCGCAGTGGTTAACGAATCTGACTAGGAACCATGAGATTGCGGGTTTGATCCTTGGCCTTGCTCGGTGGGTTAATGATCCGGCGTTGCCGTGAGCTGTGGTGTAGGTGGAAGACGCTGCTTGGATCCCACGTTGCTGTGGCTGTGGTGTAGGCCAGCAGCTACAGCTCTGATTAAACCCCTAGCCTGGGAACCTCCATATACCGCGGGAGCGGCCCTAGAAAAGACAAAAATAAAAAATAAAAAATAAATAAAAAGAGCAGAGATATCATTTCTCATCTAGTGCTATAATTAGGTCCTATGAAGTATATAAATATGTGCTACAAGTGAAAATCTATCACTTAACAGTTACATAGTCAGCAGATATTAACAACAAAAATGCCATATAGAATGGCCAGAGTATAAAACCACACCAATGAACAAAAATTACGCATAACTATTTCTTTCCCAATCATCTCGGCATTCTTCTTTCAGTGACATCATTACATGATCTTTTGGAAATAAGAAAGCATGAAGAGTAGAAAAAACATTAAACATGAAAACAGAAACATGGTTTTCACTACCTCAAACTTGAAAATATGTTAAATAGATTGATACATCATTGCTATTTTGAGCAAAATAGAATGACTATTAGGAACAAAAAAGGCCTTGGATTCTAGAGTATTGCTTGTTTGCTTGTTTGCATAGAAGAGCTTTTCTCCTTAATAAAACATTATGCAACCGTAACAGTATATGAAAACAAACGAAAAGTAATAAAAGTGGGTGACTGTCTACAGATTATCTACTGGCATATTCTTTCACTTTTAGTAATGACCTCTTAGAATAATTATAGAAAATGGAGACTTCAGAGAAAAAATATTGTTTTCACAGACAGGGCAAAAATGTCCCATTTCCTAAGAGGGTGTGACTGTCCCTTGATCAGAGTTAGTTTTAATAGTGGAGCATATTTCATGGCCATGCTTAAATTACACATGTTTTATCTAATATTTCCAGATTATATTAAAACCACGTTTCTTTACAGGAGTGACTATTAACTCTTAAAACTTCATTTCATGAATTGATTTAATGACCTTAAAATAGAAATAGCACTATTTTGGGATTTTCCGTCGTGGCTCAGTGAGTGAAACTTACTAGTAACCAGGAGGATGCGGATTTGATCCCTGGCCTCACTCAGTGCGTTAAGTATCCAAGTGTTACCATGAGCTGTGGTGTGGATTGTAGATGTGGTTCAGACGTGACATCACTGTGGCTCTGGGGTAGGCTGGCAGCTGCGGCTTGGATTTGACCCCTATCCTGGGAACTTCCATATGCTGTGGGTGTGGCCCTAAAATGGGGAAAGAAATAGCTCTGTTTTGTATTGTGGTTTGAATTTCTCTTTTCTAGGACTGAAGAGGATTGTTGCATATGTAAATGTGCCGTACCTTTTAGCATTTCTTATGTGCTTTGCAAATGAAGTGTCTAAAACAAATTCTATAACTCAATTTCTGGTTTTGTTGTAAACCAAATACTAGTTAATAGCATAGCACACCCGATTTGACTTGGCATTTTCAAAACTGATTTATTGCACTCTCTACACAACCTGTTAGCTCTAATCTTGCAAACCCAATAGGTTCCTCTTGCTATGATTATTATTATGCAGCCTATAGGTATGTTATGTCTTCCTTCAGTTTATATAATTTTGATTTATCATCCATTTCCAAGAGAAATCACATCCCCAAAGCCATAGGTCTGCCATTTTCTATGGACTAAAATGCTATGCATTATCTGAAGTGTAGCAATGGTTACAAAGAGGGACCTATACTATTTCACCCTATTCCAAACCCAAGAGTAATTCCTGAGGAGAAACTGATATGTCTTTGATGCTTTGTGGTAGGTCTGGTCAATGTCTTAGAATTTAAACACAATTAACCTAGAGTCTGTGGTTTGTTTCCACTGCTTATGAATAGCTGTAATAAATGAGCTAAACATGATTGACTTCCTTTTAAAGATTTTAAAAATATGCTGAGTAATTAAGTAAGGTTGATGATAATGTAGACTCTACTGAGACTGACATAATACATTTTTTTGCTCTCTTTAATAATTTCCATTCTCAAATTTAATTCATTCTTTACAATTGACAATGACAATTTGACAAGCATTATACATAATTACCCTTTGCTTTTTTTTTTAATCTGATGTGCAGTAGTTTCTATTAATTCACAGTAACACCATGAAGGTTGGGTCTCCCTTACTACACAGCCATGTGAGCAAGCTATTTGAATCCATGTGTTTCTTTTTGTGTGTTAACAAGTAGCAAAGAGAACTTTGAGAATTCTCTATTTTTTCTCTTCTTGTTAAGGACCCAAGTTAACTTACGGTTAAAGAGGTTTTGGAAGAATGTTGCCATATTTTTTCTCTAAGCTTTAGAGAAAGACCACCAAGTGGCAAAAAGTAAAGCAGTGGGGAATCAAGTCAAAGAAAACCATCATTCTTAATACTGTACAGGAGGATAAAGAAATGAAATAATTTTAGGAGAAATAAAAATGATTTTAACATTTATTTTATTTATTTATTTTTGGGGGGCTGTGCCCACACATGCAGAAGCTCCCTAGAGCAGGGATCAAATCTACTGCGACAGCTCTAATCAGAACTACAGCAGTGACAACACTGAATCCTTAACCTGATGAGCCATGAGGGAACTCCTTGACATTTATTTTAAATTTCAAAGAAAGAATGAATTAGATTCAACATAAAAGGTATCTACTATTTCAATAGTAACTACACTTGAATCAATAATTCATGTACTGACATTTACATAAAATACATCCATTCTCTTTTCTTTTACTATTGTAGGCATCTTTGTGTAGGGTTTTGATTCTTATAAAGTGCAACATATGAAAAAAAATGAGAAATATAAATCAGACCCGAAAAATCACATGAAGAAAGTTTGTCCGTCCCTTTTTTCTTTCTCCCTTTCTTTTCTTTCTTTCTTTCCTCTCTTTCTATTATTCATCTGTATCAAATGCTAACTATTTATACTGATATTAGGAAAATAATAAAATGCAAGATAAATGTAAACAATTCCTATGTGTAAAGTAGGCAACTTCTATAAGCACTACTTAAATAAATCTTTATAATTTTATGCTAAAGCGAGTCTCACAGCTAAAGGAATGCTTTTTATATATGCTTCAGCAGTAAACAAATTATAGTTAAGAATATGGCCATCTAAGTATTATTTATGATAATAAAAGTATAGAAACATCCTAGATATCAGTCATGGACAGATAAAGGTACACCTCCATCAAAGAAAAGTATACAGTCATTAGACATGATATTAAGCGTTGACATGAAAAGATCCCAACCATATACTAATGAGTGACTAAAAGAGGTTGCAAGCAATAACATATGGTATATGCCCTTTTATATAAAATAATACTAGAAAATAGGTATTTAGAGTGAGATATCTATACTTCTGTCTTTAAACAATGGCTGCCTTTGGCAGCTGGATTTTACTGGTATTAATTTTCTTCCTACAGCCAAAGTACTAATAGCATT
Organism: Sus scrofa; assembly: GCF_054392235.1. Lineage (NCBI taxonomy): Eukaryota > Metazoa > Chordata > Mammalia > Artiodactyla > Suidae > Sus > Sus scrofa. The sequence continues at coordinate 68,400,648 of NC_139393.1, read as the reverse complement.
GATGATCTTTCTGCAATGATTTTAAAACTTGTTATTTACCCTACAGATGTGCCTCATTATTGAGACTATTCGTGGTTTTCTCACTGAGGCACTTTAAGATGACATAAATATGAACACATTCTGAAAAGTTACTGCCAAATAATAAGTAATCCTTGTGTGGTTACTTCCGAAATCTGAATAGGAAAGGAGTAGAATGCAGTTCTGTAACAACCACAGGCACCAAAGGGCAAGCGTTCTTACATAAAATGTATAGTTTTATGCAAAAGCAACAAGGAAATTCAAAGGTTCCTGATGAGCAAAATGAAGAGAGTTAAGGTAATTAGAAAAATGTGATAGAGACACAAAATTGCAGAGGACCAGAGTCAAGTGTTTTCCAATGGAGGTTACAGAAGGCATGCACATTTGCTCCAGTCTCTGTAGGGAAGCAATAGAATAAAATCAACCTAATGTAAACTATGGACTTTGGGTGATAATGGTATTTCAATGTAGGTTCATCGATCATAACTCATAACGAGTGTACTACCCAGTGCTGGATGTTGATAGTGTGGGAGGCATTGAATGTGTGGGGACAGGGGATGTATGGGGACTCTGCATTTTCTGCTCAAGTTTGTCATGAAACTAAAACTGCCATAAATAGAGTTTATTACTAACAAAACTCTAAAGACCCTCTGCTATGGTAGGTGCTGGAGCCAATGTAGTTGATGTCTTCTGACCATCCCAAAGGATCCTAACCAAGAGTCAGTCCTTCTCTTAATGGCCAGAATGGATAGTCAGAAGACTTGGATTGAGGCAATAAGATGATGTTTAATCACATATACGATTCTCGGCAAAATAATTTTTGAGCTTGCAACTCTTCATCCAACCTGCAAGGAAGGAGAGCTATACTGTTCAATTTTTCTCATTTTCCTGTACAGCAATAAAACACTATTTCAGAGACCAGATATGAAGAATACAAAATCTGATATGTTTAAGACCACGGAGCTGTAAGTCCTCACTATCCACATTTCATGTCTGTTTTAAGGCTGCTCTTATACTCCAAATAAGCAGTAAAATTCAAATCATTGTATCATCATCATCCTGAATCAATATTAGACAAATTAAATTACTGGCTTTCAGCAGACAATGATGAGATACATACCCAGATATAGGAAGAGCCATCGTGCCATTGGGAGAGACTGTGTATCATACAGATTATTTCAATAGCTAAGAAACATTTGAAATCGATGTCTCAATGCATCACTAAAAGGCAAGAAGTTTGGAGTAAATTACTAAATTCTATTTTCAAAAGAGAGGATGAAATTGCTTATCTGTTGCTGAGTAACAAACTTCCCCCAAATTTAGTGGCTTTAAACAACAATCAATTCACTTGTTCATGATTTTTCAGGTTAGGAATTTGGGCATGGCTTAGCTGAATCTGGTATTCTGCTTCCACATGGCAGCAGAGGGAATTATTCTGTTGGCTGCACACTGCTGGTGTTTGTTTGGGGCTAGAAGCTTCAAAAACTCTTTCTTCACATTTCTGTCACTTCGTTATAGCCTCTTTCAACTTAGCTAATTTGAAATGCTCTCTAAATGGGGTTGGATTTCTTACATGGAGTGAGTGATCCAAGAGGCGGAAAGTAGAAGGCTTGACTCCGTTGACACCCAGACATGAAATTATTTTATATCACTTCTGTTTCCTTCTATTTGAAAAAGCTATTCACAGAGCCAGTTCAGGTTCAAGGAAGAGGCTAGGAACCTACCTCTCACTGGAAGAATGGTGAAGAACTGGTGGTCAAATTTCAATTGATCATAGGAAGCCATCTCAAGAGGGCACTTGGCAAAAAGCATCGATTCATATTAGACAATTAAGATTAATCAAATTAGGAACTGCCATATTAGATTTGACCTGTTATTGTACCTCTTCATCTGCATTGGAATGAGGGTATAAACTCAAGAATATTATCATTATCTTAGAAAAATAAAATAGCATATATTACAATACTATATTCTATGGCTTAAAATTACATAAATGATGGTAATGGAATTAAGAAACAAGCAAGGAAAAATAGCAGCTCAAAATTTATGCATTGGTCATTCAAATTTAATTTTCATAGCATGAAGCCACTACATTTATCAATTAGAAAATATTGTCATACAGTAAAAATATATTGACAGAAAAATTAATTCCATTGTATGTGTTGCAGCATGTTTTACCAAACTTATAAATAAAAGTTAGTACTACAACTGCTAAAAATTGAAAAAAAAAAGACACTGGTATAATAAATCATATAAAGTTCCCTCTCTCCCCACAAATATCCACACCCTATCCCCACAAACCTGTGACTGTGTCACCTTACATGGTGGAAGGGACTCTGCAGACATGATTACAGTTAGGAATTTTGAGATTAGAATATTAACGTGAACTACCTAGTTGGGCTCAATGTGATCACCTGGGTCTTTATCAGTACGAAGGAAAAGCAAGCATGTAAGAGTCAGAGGAGTCTTGATGATGGAGGCTGTCTGGAATGATGTGGTCAGGAAGCCAAGGAACGCAGGCAATCTCTAGGAGCCAGAAAGGGCAGAAAACAGATGGTCCCCTAGAGCCTACAGAAGGGCTGTGACCTTCAGCATCAACCCTGGAAGACCCATTGAAGAATTCTGGCCTCCAGAACTGTAACATTCTACATGAAGCTGCTTGTTTGTGGTGATTTGTTATAGCAGCAATAGGAAACTAGAAACTGATACACTATCAATGTTTTTAAATGGAACATAATTATTTCTCTTAAATGACACTTAACAACCAATAAATCATTTAGAAAAAAGTGTTAAACTAATTGTAAGGCAGTCAACTACATTAATGTTATGCTGCTATGACAGGTGGGATTCAGAACCTATGATTTTTAAGGACTAAACTTGGCTGAGGTGATATAAAGTATGCTTTGAAAAAGATATGTCAAAATATGTAGTTCCTCCCTGGTGTATATTATCAGGTCAACTTTAAAACTGGAAGGGACACAAACACCCAATGATAAGGTAAATATAGTCTTTTAATCTATGAATAAATATATTTTATATAAATAAAATCTTAGTAAAATGTATTTTATTCTAACCTAGGCAATAAGATGCAGAAGAAATTTCAAATGTATGATTTCAGGGGTCTCTCTCCTTATGAAATGATATATACAATAGAATGTAATAGAATTTATGAAAATTAAAATATATACTATTCACCACAGTCATTTAGTTGTCAACTTCCAGTTTGCAGTGTGTGTGTGTGTACTCCCTCTCTTCCTCTACATAACCTAGTTGGAACACATATGACATGTTCAAAATTCCTATAATATTTATTTTAATGGTAAAATAATTCTATAGATCTACAAAGAAATGCTTGTTTCCCTCCCCATATCTTCCCCCAGGTCCTTTCAGAGGATCTATAAAATTATTTTACCATTAAAATAAAAAGCATACCAAATGGACTTGTCATAATTTTAACATCTCCATTATGGGAAATCTAAATATATTTCAACATTGCGATGAAAAGGGAGACGAACAAACACTCATAGCCAAGAAATGTGAGATCTAATCAGTTTCTATCATACACTAATTGCCATCGGTTGGGTCTGTTTCTACATATGATAAAACCAAATGTCTCTGATGCCCGATGTCATTGGCCTGCCTCTGTTCTATTTCCTAACTTAATTGGTGCCGGAACTCCAGTATTACGTATTTTCAATTTGTGCTAATGAAAAAGATCACTCTCCCCCTGAAAGGCTTTAGTCATTCTCTACATTTTACAGAATAACATCCAGCTCATTAATTAGTCTTTATAAGTTCTTTCCTGCCTTACCTTAATTTCAAATTTCCAATTCTCCAAATATTTTTGTTAAGGGTAAAAAACAACCTGGAATCATGTTCTTAAATGTTCTCTTCTTTTACTAGCCTAGCCCACCTTATCCACTTCAGCCCAAACCTCTTTGGCAAGGTGTTCAGAAGATAGTGGTATGAAATGTGAGTGTTCTCTAGATCCCATAAACCTTAACCACTTAGGAAGGTATTTCTGAGGACTTAGAATAAATCTTAAAAAGTTTGTCCTGTGCAAAGGCACAGGTGTGTCGTGTGCCACCAACACCAAGAACAGACTTCAGCACATTGTAGGTACATGATGTACTTATTAAATGAATATTTGTTGAATGAATTAGTATTAACAATGTTTTCTGGTCAAAAAAAGTTTAAATAGCATTCAATTCAAAACTTTTTGGTGTACTATGGAAATAAGTAGTATATTTTGTTTCTTTGTTACTAGGCTGGTTAAAATATTTAAACTTTTGATACCTTAAGGAATTTTCTTTGGTGTTATGGAAAATTCACTAATCCAGACATTCTGTTACCACTCAAACTGAAATACACTTTATGCAATTCCGTCCGCATATAGCAATTTGCAGATAAAGTTTATATCTTGATTTTGTTATACATGTTTAGATTACTATTTATGAATATTAGAATTTTAAGAAGGTAAACTTTTTAATAATCAATTACCACATCCAATTAGTCCACAATCATTGAAATATACAGTTGGGACCAGAGCTCATTTCAAATCTCTAAATACGATGTCACTTAATTCAGAACTCCATCTGTGCCTCGGTCTCTAGAGTCTGACAAACAGCCTCCAAATTGTCTTCTGAGTTTTCATCAAAAAAGACACCAGTTTGGAATCTATTTTAACATTTCTTGGAATATTTGGGGATTCACATTGCATCTGCTTTGATTTTTCTCTAATGAAAGTTCCTAGTTGTTCTGTGTCAGGAAGGATGTAAATATTCCCTAGAAATAGTGCTATTATTGAGAATGCAACAATAGAGAAAATCAAAGCCCCAGATCTTATATTTCCTATTCATAAAATCGTAATTGGCCTTTTTATGTCTGTGCTACCCTTGAGACATGGAATTAACTTTACGGATAGGACCAGATATAGGATACCCATAAAACTCAGAATGGTTCAAATTCTCATTCCCCAAAAAGAAGTAGAAATAAAATCAAAGCATATTTTTCTTTAATCTTGGGGATTTTGTATAGTTTAATGTTACCTCTCGAGATGATATTAAATTTCAGTTATAAATAACATACAAAGGAAGAACTATGGTGTAATCTTGGCAATAGCATTATAAATAGAGAACAGATCCCCACAAAATATACATTTCACTTGTAGGACAAAGTCAACTCCATGCAGATATCAAATGTTTATACTATCCTTTGTCATAGTGACTACAAGAAGAAGCTTTGTTACAGCTCACTGGGTTCAAAGTCTAGTTTCACCACTTTGAATAACTTAGGCTGTAATTTGGAGTTGCTTCCATACTATAAGCCTCATTTCACTCATATCAGTAGGGATAAAAAGCCTGCATCAGAAATTTCAGAGGGATGAGGACCAAGTAAATTAACATATATAAAGTACTCGGCATGATTTCTGATTCACAGTAAATGTTCAATGAATGGTTGCCAAGATAAATGGCAATCAGACAATATGGATATAATTTCACCTCATACATAAAGAGGCCATGGTTCCAGAGACAGGAACTTGCCTCACCATTTGTCACAGCAAAGAAAAGCAAGTATATAAATTTGCTAAAGAACCAAAAGTAAGTCTTGGTTCTGTGTCTCTGTCTATTTTTAGTGTGCTTACCACACAAAATCAGGGTTTTTTCAACAGTTGAATGAGCATATATATATGTGTGTGTGTGTGTATATATATATATATATATATGTATATATGTATATGTATATACACAGACATCCAGAGTAATGTACTGTCTTTAAGATATCTTTTATGTTGTCTTCATCCCTCCCTCAATAAATGAAACCTAACACTTTAAAAAATTCCCTGAAACAATGAAAAAAATCAAAATAATATACAAATTTTTATTGATAAAGATTAACATATAGCAATGTACATATTTGTAGATAGTTGGTATAAAGATTATTTTACAAATATGGTGACAATCTAACATCCCAAAAGACTAAAAAAAAGAAAGAGGGAAAATGAAAGGAACCATACAAGGAAGGAAGGAAGGAAGGAAGAAAGGAAGAAAGGAAGGAAGAAAGAAAGGAAGAAAGAAAGAAAGAAAGAAAGGAAGAAAGAAAGAAAGGAGGAAAGAAAGAAAGAAAGAAAGGAGGAAAGAAAGAAAGAAAGAGAATAAGGAGACAGAGAAGGAAGGGGGGAAGAAGGGAGGGAGGGAAGGGAGGGGAAAGAAATAAAAGGAAAATGAACAGAAGGGAAGAGAAGGAAATGGAAGAAATGGAAAGGAGAGGAGAGGAGAGGAAAGGAAAATTTACAAAGGTAAATTTCCTGAGTTGAAATTCTTACTGCAAAGAAGCCTTCATTCAGCAAGCACCCCGATGGGCCAGATTATTTGTGTTCTGAACCCTTTCCCGATTACAAGCAACAAGTTAGAGGTGAGTGGCAGAGACACTGACCACAGGAAGAAGTGAGCCCTGACACCGGTGGGGAGGAGTGGGTCAGTGTCAATCCTCTGTGACTGGCCTGTTGAACAAGGCTGATCACCGACGTTAAACACACACACACTGCTCACCTTAACTTCATCTTCCACTGTTCTCGAATTAAAACTTTACTCAGTCAGCCTCATGTTCACATGTTCGTGGATGGACTCTGGGATGACCATGATTTTCCTGCTCAATCTTTTTTTGTGTGTGTTGTTGTTTTTGTTTTTTAGGGCCGCACGCAGGCATATGGAGGTTCCCAGGCTAGGGGTCCAATCAGAGCTACAGCTGCCAGCCTACACCACAGCCACAGCAACAACAGATCTGAGCCCTGTCTGACCTACGCCACATCTCACAGCAACACTGGTTCCTTAACCCACTGAGCAAGGCCCGGGATTGAACCCACAGCCTCATGGTTCCTAGTTGGATTTGTTTCCACTGCACCAAGAAGGGAACTCCTTCCTGTTCATTCTTAATAGAGCTTTCAATTGTTATTTCAGGGTCAGTTTAAGTACAGTTTAAATTTAAATTCAAAATCCAAGATATCTAGCCCAAGACAATAATAGAACAAACAATCTACATTTAAAATAATTTGCCTACTTTGAAGCTTATTTTAAGCTGAAACCTAGAGGACAAGTATTAGGGGGAGGACAGTATATTTTCCTTCTCAGGACACTTGAAGTTTCCTACAGGACCAATCTCTCCTAAAGTTCCCTTGACTCAGCTAGAAGTACCTGGGTTTATTTGGAATAGTCCTTTGCAACTTCTTGCTCATCTCTGAGAATCTCGTGACCTATCACCTGCCACTTTCTGCTGAGATTTCTTTACCCTGCAGTCACCAAACAAATGACATGCCCCCAAACAAATCTGTTTGGTTTTCTCTCCCATGAATTCCATGACAGGCCTATGGTAAATGCTCACATATCTCCCACACAAATAGATTCCAAGAGCACAGGCCAATTTTAATGGGCCTGTCACTTAAGCATAAGTCCTAGCCTGGATCAGATTGAGTGTACCTTGTATTTTAATGTTCTCAGAAATGAGTCTGGCACAAGCCCTCAGTGTCTCCTCAACCTTAGGTAATACATTTCAAAATTGATTGTTTCCATTTTAATTGCCAAGGATAGACACCACACATCTACATCAAAGAGGGAACAGAACAGAGGCATAAGCTCTCTTAAAGAGGCCCGTGGGGAATCTTCTCTTTTCACAGCTCCCTTGTAGTATCTGTCTGGAGATTAGCCTTGGACTCATGGAGCAGACAGTTCTTCACTCACTCTTTTCATTAATTTGCATAGATACTATTTGTTCTATCTTTCATCTCCCCTTCATTTTGTTATCCTGATGCCAATCAAGGCTGAAGTGGAAAGATTCCCATTCTAATGTGTTGTTTCACCTCATTAGCCAAAAGGGCTAAAGCCACGAGGGTAAAGGTACACATCTTTCCATGACTCAGTGATCTCTGTGGAACTATGATAAAGAGCCACAGTGAAGTAGAACCATGCTGTTCAGAATGTGGACTCCACCAGCAGCCTGGGCATCACCTGGGACCCAGCAGAAATAAAGAGTCTTACCTGCACCTCCAGCACATGCTCAATCAGAATCTGCATTCTTGAAAGTTCACTAGGAGACTCATATGCCTGCTAAAGTTTGAAAAGCACTACAACAGAGGATTATAAATAATGATGGTTGATTCCCAAGCTGGACTCCTGCTCCTTAAAAAAATTTAAATCTTCCAAAATGGCTTCCATAAAAATGGATTCTATAATGAAATACACTTTAAAAACATGAATTTAAACAAATTTCCACTCTGTGGGACTTCTTGGAGCTTGATTGAGCACAGTTACACTCCAAGAACAAAATGGCACATGCAGTATTTCTCCAAGCTATTTGACCATGAAGCTATGTTTTCTTTGGGTGATCTAGTAATATTTCTTAGAACACTGGAGTTTGTATAATACTGTTTGGAAAAAGGTGGCCTAACTTATGAAGAAATGGTCAAATTATGTTTCATAAACTCTTTTTAAAACATCGGGAAAATGTCTGTGGTTTCAAATTAAACACTGGAAAAATCGTTACTGTGAAACATCTAGTTCCCTGAATATTAAATTGGAAAATAGGTGATGTTTGCTTCTGTCTTCTCACTGCTGCTTCCAGGCCTATTACTCTCATTCTGCTTTTGGAGTCAGGGACTTGGCACTGATCTCAACTGAATCAGAACATTTTTTTGGTATATTCAGGCTTCAGATTTCTCCCTCTTCTTGCAACTTATCAAAATAGGAGTCCTCATTAAATTCCTCCTAAGGTAAGCACCACTGTGAAAACAATTTGTTAAAGCCATCTTCTGATAAGTATTATCTGAAGTTGCCTGAATATGCTAATTCTTTTTTCTTTTTTAAATAGAGACGATCTAGGCTTTATATTGTCTTATCCTAATACAAAAGAATTATTTTTGTTTTTACAACTCAAATATGTTGTACCTAAAACAATCTCTGTGAATATACACACATAAAATCTATGTGAATATACACATATAAATAAAGACAGCTAGAATGAAGAAGGGCTATGTGCTAAGAAATCACCAACCTTGGAAATATGGGCACATTAGTACATGCCTTTCATTTCATGTCATAATCATATTTTCATCAGGGGCCCATCTTCCTTTCTCAGTTATTTCATTATTTACATGCCTTTTAAATATTTTCTATAATTTTCTCTCTTTTTTTTTTTTTTAGGGCTGCACCCACAGCATATGGAAGTTCCCAGGGTTCGAATCGAAGGTACAGCTGCCAGCCTAGGCCACAGCCAAGGCAACACAGGATCTGAGCCACTTCCACATCTGTGACCTACACCACAGGTCACAGCAATGCTGGATCCTTAAGGCACTGATCGAGGCCAGGAATCAAACCCACATCCTCATGGATACTAATTGGTATCTTAACCTGGTGAGCCACAATGGGAATTCCCTATTTTCTATAGTTTTGCATGGCCCAGGAAGCCAAGTTTTACAGTCATGAAGGGTTTCACAGCCAGTTTTCCCACCTTTCAACTTAGAGTTTATCAAGGAAAATGTGTATAAATAATGTAAGCTACCATTCACTGAACTTGTTGAAAATTCTTCCAGAGACAATATTTTCAGCCTAAAAAAAAGTCATTGTTAGTCTCTTTATTCTACTCACTTCTGTCATAAAAATCAAGCCTGGGTGCTGTTTTTACATTTTTTTTTTTTTTTGTCAAAACAAAATTAAGTTAGTTAAGACTTCAATTCAAACTAGCACCCCAAATTGTAATTATTCCATGACTGTAAATAGCTTCAGCCTCAATTAATGGTTAAAAGAGTACAAAATATTATTTTATATAACATCAATAGTCTGACTTATTTCGGGTTATCTTCCCAACCCAGTGTTTCACAAAGGGGCCGTTAATCATCATTATGGTTATTTTTCCAAGAAAACAAACAAGCAGAATTGAGACTATGAAAAGAGGTTTAATGGTACATAAACATCTGTAATTCTTGGTTCCCTTGTGGCTTTTTATTGGAGCTCAAATGGTAAAGTGATGCTTGTTTATTCTCTCCACATCTTTGTTTATTCAACAAATTCTAATATAATGCATATTAAATGTTCTGTTCCAGACTTTAGGGACTCAAGAAAAGTGAAAAAAGGAAACACATATTATAAGGTCAGGTAGTGATAAGTGTTGAGGGGAAAAATAAAGCCAGTTTAAACTAACAGAAGATGAATTGGGTAGGGGAGCAAGAAGAATGTGAAAAATGTTAGAAAAAATAAAAAATAATATACATATATAATTATAGATATATTTGATCAGCTATATATTAGGGATATATTTGGGGGGATAAATTATCCTAATTAGAATCTGTCAATATAGGTGAAAATTAATGGTCAGTTTTAGCTGTTCTTGAAATTATTATTGATGAAGAACTCCTCCAAGAAGAACTCTTCGTGGCCCATATTTTTTATGCTATACCAAAACTCTTCTCCAAATGTGCTGAAAGTGTGCAGAGATACTCTAACTTGACTTGATTAGCGAGAAAGAGAAAAGAAACTTTATCTTAGCCACAGAGGAAGAAATTTATTCCAAATGAACTGTGTGTTTAACTGAGTCTTGGCTATGCTAGCAATTATAATGGTTTTTCTAAGGAAAATTTTATAGCCCCAGAAATACATGGAAGGTTTTTTGTAATTTATTTTGTCAATATTATGACAGAACCATTGGTCAACTTAATAAAATGGAGAAAAAAATTATTATGAGCTGTTTGATGTTACATAGGAAAAATATTCAATTAACTGCATTTAAAAAATTTTAATCACTTATTCAGCCAATTGTAAAACAAAATTTTTAAAAAGTCAATCACTGAAAAGATTATAAAATACTGTTGTAAGAATCAGAAAAGTCATTGTACAGAACATAAACTCTGCTAAGTAAAAATGAACACTATGTGTCTTTAAAATTTACCCAATAGGAGTTCCCATCATGGCTTGGTGTTGGCTTCGTTCGGTGGGTTAGGATCCAGTGTTGCCATGAACTATGGTATAGGTTGCAGATGCAGCTTGGTTCTGGCATTGCTATGGCCGTGTTGTAGGCTGACAGCTGCAGCTCAGTTTCAACCCCTAGCCTGGGAACGTCCATATGTTGTGGGTGCGGCCCTAAAAATACAAACAACAAAAAAAATTACCCAAAATACATTAGCAATGGATTCATTGGCCTTCTGGACAGATACTCGTGTAGGCTTAATTCAAACATATGAGAAACCTCTTTGCCCTCTTGGCTTCCTTGAAGATTCTCATACTGAAATGGTCTTCCAACCAGTTTTTGTTTCATTTCTCCCAAGTATTTGATGGGACGTATCAAAAAATTTCTGTAAATATCCAAGATTTTATCATATTTTAGTAAAATCTCAATTCTGAACACATAGTTATGTAATCAAATGTCATGTTTATAGCATAATCAATATATAATTTATAATCATAAACATAATATATAATAATATATAATGATATGATGGAATATACATCATATATGGCTATATATATACTACTAATGAAATATTATTTAGATCATACATAATCCAACTACACCTCTGTCAGGTGTATTATTATTATTATTATTGAAATTATATTTATGAGGAAAATAAGGCTCTAAACCTTGGTCACTTGGTTCTGGATCTTTACTTTTTTAGTATAATGTTGATCATCACTTGGGGTCTTTACTATTGGAGCTGTGTTTCTAGGATACAAATTGAATTATTGTATTTCGATTAGTGTTTCATAAGAAAATATCATTTCTGTCTATATATTCTATGGAAAATGAAAACAGAAGGAAAAGAGCAGTCCCATATTTAGAAATATGTTTTAAAATTCCTTTGTGACCTTATAGATAGATAATAGTTAAGAAGCACATATTAGACTTCTTTCATGGCCAGCTTTATTTCAAGTAGAATGACACCACAGATTTCCTTCTAACAGATGTGTTATTGAATTTCTAATAAAAAGTAGATTTGTTATGACATTCATTAAAAGGCTTGACTGTTCAGTTTCCTGCCCCTGAAAATAGATGAGTAAATTCTACTGCATCTTTAAAATTCCGTGACTAAAAAATTTAGCTGAGCATTTACTATGTACTACTAGAACACTGTATTAAATAGCAAGGAAAAGGGTTTTTTTTTTTTTTGGTAAAGTTGATATTATAATATTCTGTTCCAAAAAGGGAGCCCTTCTATACTGTTGGTGGAGATATAAATTGATACAACCACTACTATGGAAAACAGTATGGTGGTTCCGCAGAAAACTAAATATAGAACTACTATATAATCCAGCAATCCTACTCCTGGGCATATATCCAGACAAAACTATAAATCAAAAAGATACATGCACCCCTATGTTCACTATAGCACTATTCACAATAGCCAAGACATGGAAACAACCTAAATGTCCATCAACAGATGAATGGGTTAAGAAGATGTGGTATATATACACAATAGAATACTACTCAGCCATAAAAAGAACAGAATAATGGCATTTGCAACAACATGGGTGCAACTAGAGATTCTCATACTAAGTGAAGTAAGTCAGAAAGAGAAAGATAAGTACCATAGGATATTACCTATATGTGGAATCTAAAGTATGGCACAAATGAACCTATCTACAAAACAGATTCACAGACATAGAGAACGACCTGTGGTTGCCAAGGGGAAGGGGGAAGGGAGCGGGATAGATGGAGAGTTTGAGATTAATAAATGTAAATTATTACACTTAGAATGCATAAGCAGTGAGGTCTGACTGCCTAGCACAGGGAACTACATCCAGTCTCTTGGGATAGAATATGATGGAAGCAATACAAGAAAAATAATATATAATATGACTAGTTCACTTTGCTTTACAGCAGAAATTGGCATAACATTGTAAATCAAAGGTACTTTAATGAACAAACAGTATCTCATTCCTTAATGTTTGCTGAACAAATGTTAGCAACTGAAAACTAAAACTACTGCTTAAAATAGGGGTTAAAACACTTAAAACACAACTACTGTAAAATAATATCTATATATGCAACACAAGCCCTTTGTTGAAATTATAGCTTTCTAAAGCTTAAAAGTAATTACAATACTAATAATACAAGTCATCACATTATGTGTCACAACATGTGGAAGATACACAGCTTTCCTGACCATGGAAGCAAATAGGGAGACAAAAAATATAGTCAAAAAAGAAAGTCAAGAGAATAAGAAAAAATACAACAGATGAAGAAATGTGTCATTACTTTAAGAGTCTAGTTGAATTTTTATGATCAGTAACCATTTCCCTGATGATGCTCTGTGCTTTCTTGCCCTCCTACTGAGAATTCAGGTCCGAGGCGATTTAATTAGCGCTGCTTTTGGTACATTCTGTGATGAAAGAAGAAAATGGTCAAGGATTACCTAGACTAATTTTGCTGTAACTACGTAGTTGTTAGCATGGGTTTGTTTTCTTTTCTTTTCTTTTTTCTCTTTGGCTGTGTCCATGGCATGTGGCAGTTCCTAGGCCAGGGATTGAACCCATGCCACAGCAGTGACAATGCTAGATCCTTAACCAGTTGTACCACCAGGGAACTCAGTGTGGGTTTGTTTTCTTTCTCTTTATTCTGGGTTCATTGCAAACCTGCATCCCTAAATGTAAGAAAGAAGAGGTAAAAGGAAATTTTGTACAGATCTATAGTATCACTGTGAGTCCTTGTTTAAAAATGGAATTTCCTTTGTACTAGGGAGGTAACATAAAATCACTTAACTCCACTGCATTTAATGAGACAAGAATAGGCCTCATAAGTGCCTTTAAAAGGTATTTCTCATTGTTTTGCTAAATCAGTGATTTTTAACTCATTAAATGGGCATCATAAGGGCATTTAAGAAAATTTGCAAAAGATACAAACGCAGGCTTATTAAAATGACAGCAGTCTGCTTGCTGTTATTTGCTGTCCAGAGGTAAGACAAATGTGTGTTTTCCCCTTCCTTTCCAATGATATGAGATTCTATCTATCTCCATTAACTCTCCAGTATATTTACAAAACTTGAGGAGCAGAAGAACATCTTTATATTTGAAGGATTTTTCTAATAAAATGCATAACTGTGTGACTAATCAGTAGAATAAATTGAAAGCATTCTCTTTAAGTAAAATGATATGGTTTCTTATGAGGAAGTGAAGTAAAATTAAAATGAATTTGTTCAGACCGTCTGTGTACCTTTCATTAAATAATCTCGGTTTTGTCCTCAACACTGCCCAGAATGGCAGGACACTGTAGAGTATCCAACTGAAACTCCCAACATCCTTCTTAGCTGCCCAAAGCTAACATAGGGAAGCAAATAAGCATTCAACATAAGGGCCTTGGATGGCAGGGCTTCCTTGGAAAATACAAAAACAGGCTGATTTATTTGTTTTCAAAAGAAGTTCCTCCTTAAACTTGTAGTAAAGAGATTGATGACATCTTTTTGGAAGAGCACAATGGTGTAAAGACTAGATTCCGAGAAAACTTCAGAAAGATTAGGCATTTAGTATGACACACATAAATAACTAGGAATTATTTTTCTTGAAAGATTAATCTGATTTCTTGAGAGACTGATGAAATTTTAAAGTGGATATTCATAGCCTTTGTAATGAGGCAAATCATGATTTTTCTTATGATTATCCCTCATCCCTGCAGGAGGACTACAGTTTGAATCCCTGCCTTAATATTTCTTCTAAGAGCCAAATAGGACTAACCTCCATGAAGCCTAGTTGAATTATCCTAGATACCCAAGTTCTTGGACATCGCTTCTTCCTCCCTACCCCAAACTCTATGCCACTCAGCAATACATCTTCTCTGTGATATTAACTATACAGCATCCTCCTTTTTCACTCTTAAAACAATTTGGGTCTTAAGCGACCTAAAAAGGGGGTTATATATTGTAGATACTCCACACCTGTTTGACATGATGCTGTTGATGGCTCATGGTGACCATGGGGGTGGGTGTAGCCATGATCATGATGGTGATGCTAGCGGTAATGATGACGGTATGATAATCCTCCTTTCCCTCCAGTCTCCCTCAAGCCAGCCAGATGCTTCAGGTAAATTTTAGGCAAGAAGTTGCTCCCTTATCCTTGCTGCTCATTACGTTTCTTCCTTTTGTAGAAGGGATCTGTTTGGTGAAATGATGAGTCTCATATCCATTTGTTCATGTTCTTCAATTGGGAAGGTCAATGCCCTAAACCGACAGGCTCATGTTTTGTTCCTCTTTGTATCTATCTCTCTTGGACATCTGTTTCAGAAATTGCCCCACTGCGAGCATCATACCTCCTACTCTCCAATCTCGCATATTCCATGCAATGGACCAAAGATAACTGGCTATGCCTTTTGCAATAAAGCTTTTAGTTATTCAACTGCACTATTAGTAATATTTTTGTACAGATTCTATGGAGGGAAAAAAGAAAATGAAAAAAGATTTTATTTGAAGCCCAAGCTATATTTTCTAATCCAGCTTTGCACCTATAATAAAGCAGATGATTTCTTCTCATTTGAACTCCAGACATATATTTCCAAATAGGTTCAGACTCATGAGGGAATGAAGTAGGATGGTTAATTACCCAAATAAAATACTGTGAGTGATGACAGTGATCATGATAAAATTAGTCTCACTAGCCCTTTCAAGTTGCACAAGCCCAGAGTTTTCATTTTCTGTCAGAAGCTGACATCTTTCAAAGATTTTCTTTATAAAGCTCTCTCAGGAAGGTACCAGGACTTGACACAGCAAGAGTTGGGTAAATTATGTAAATAAATCATGGTCATGATCAGATCTTGTTAATGTATTTCAACACCTTACTACATCTGAAGTCACATTAAAGGCCAAAATCATAACCTGGGGTTTAACACTCTCTACATGCATCCTAACCACTTTCTAGCTTGTTGGGCTGGAAAACAAAAACTACCCTTCCCAGAATCCCTTGCGGCTGGGGATTCGGATATAAGTTAGCTTTCCCCAATCAGATATCCCTGTGGAAATCTCCATTCAGAACTGAATCATGTGAAGGGTCAAGATCCTCTTTTGGTTGGCGGAAGCAGCTAACCAGCATCCAGATTAAGCAGTTTCCCGATCAGTTTATGAGACATCAGCAGTGATGGCAGCTTCTGATTCTGTAGTTTGTCTATGTAGAGGTAGCTATTCCCAGAAGATCAGTTCTCTCCAGTGAAAGGCTGTTCCCAGAAGCTCAGTCTACGGTCTGGTTTTTGTAACCCTGCTAATGAAACTAGGACATAGCGTTATCCCTTAAACAAAACAAAACAAAACAAAAAAAAAACACAGGCTATTCTGCAAGCAGTTACAAACCTTGGTTAGCCCATCAGTAAAATGATTCAGGATGGTAATTTAAGGTAAAGAATATATATAATAGGAGTTCCCGTCGTGGCACAGTGGTTAACGAATCCGACTGAGAACCATGAGGTTGCAGGTTCGATCCCTGGCCTTGCTCAGTGGGTTAACGATCCGGCGATGCCTTGAGCTGTGGTGTAGGTAGCAGACACGGCTCGGATCCCACCTTGCTGTGGCTCTGGTGTAGGCTGGTGGCTACAGCTCCGATTAAACCCCTAGCCTGGTAACCTCCCATATGCTGTGGGAGCGGCCCAAGAAATGGCAAAAAGACAAAAAAATATATATATATATATAATAAAATATAAATTAAACTTTCACAGAAAATATTATATAGGTATAACTGAGAAACAGGCCCAAAGGCAAGGTGAAGCCAAAGAGGATTAAACTAGACACAGCTGCCAACTCTCCATGCTTCAAGCCAAAGGGGCCACATGATGCTGTGCACTCGGAATTACTGTTCCAGCTAAAGAAGTCAAATTTAAAGCAGTGGTCTCTGGTAATTACTGGTTTGTTCTCTGTATCTATAACTTTGTTTTGTCATGTTTGCTCATTTCTTTTGTTTCTTAAATTCCACATAGGTGAAATCACATAGTCCTTGTCTTTTTTTCTCTTATTTCACTTAGCATAATATCCTCTAGGTCCATCCACATCATCACAAATCACCAGATTTCATTATTTTCTATGGCTGAAGAATATTATCATCTTATTGATTGATTCATATTGATGGACATTTATTTAGGCTGCTTTGATAGCTTCATTATTATAAATAATGCTTCAATGAACAGGAGGGAAAGCATTTTTTTTTTCTTTTTTTCTTTTTAGGGTCACAGCAGCATATGAAAATTTCTAGGCTAGGGGTTGAATCAAAGCAGCTGATGAGGCCTATGCCATGGTCACAGCAACACCAGATTTGAGGTGCATCTGCAACCTCTGCCACAGCTTGCAGCAATGCTGGATCCTTAACCTGCTGTGTGAGGCCAGAAATCCAACTCGCATTCTCAAGGAGACTATGTCAGGTCCTTAACCTGCTGAGCAACAGTGGGGACTCCTAAATATATCTCTTTGAATTAGTGTTTTCATTTTCTCCAAATAAATACCCAGGAGTGGAACTGCTGGGTCACAGGGTGGTCCCACTTTTAATTTTTTTGAGGAATCTCCTATACTGTTTTCCATACTGGCTGCACCAATCTACATTCCTACCAAGAGTGCACAAGGCTTCCCTTTTCTCCACTTCCTTGGCAACAGTTGTTATTTCTTGTCTGTTTGATAATAGCTCTTCTGTCAGGTGTGAAGTGATACCTCATTTTAGTTCTGATTTGCATTTCCCTGATGATCAGTGACAAGAAACATCTTTTCAAGTGCCTATTGGCCATCTGTATGTCTTCTTGGGAAAAATGTATATTGAGACCCTCTGTCCTTAATTTTTTAAGATGTTGAGTTGTATGACTCCCTTGTATATTTTTATATTACCCTCTATCAGACATATCATTTGCAAATTTCTTCTCTCATTCAATAGGTGGCCTTTTCACTGTGTTGCCAACATACTCCACCATGCAAAAGCTTGTTAGTTTGATATAGTCTCATTTGTTTTATTTTAGCTTTTGTTTCCCTTGCCTTAGGAGACAGATCCAGAAAAAATATTGCCAAGACAAATGTCAAAGAGCTTGCTGCCTATATTTTCTTCTAGAAGTTTTATGATTTCAGGTCTTATATTTAAGTCTTTAATCCATTTTGAATTTATTTTTGTGTATGGTGTGAGACAGTAGTCCAGTTTGATTCTTTTGCATGTAACTACCCAGTTTTCCCAATATCATTTATTGAAGAAGCTGTCTTTTCCTCAGTGTATATTCTTGCCTCTTTTGTTGTAGATTAAATGCCCATATAACTGTGAGCATTGATCTATGTGTCTGTCTTTGTGCCAGTACCATACTATTTGGATGACTGTAGATTTGTAGTACAGTTTGAAATCAGGGAGCTTTATTTCTTCTTTCTCAAGATTATTTTGACTTGGTGTCTTGAATTTCCACATAAATTTTAGAATTATTGTTCTATTTCTGTGAAAAATTCCATTGGTATTTTAATAAGAGTTTGCTCTATTGGTTCTTTCAATAATATGTGTTTCTTTATTGATATTCTGTATTCAATGCAACACTGTTATCATACATCCCTTTAATTCTTAAGCATCGTTCTTTTAGTTCTTTGAATATATTTTGAATGTATTTACAATACACCCTTTGATATCTTTGACTGCTAAGCCCACCAAATGGGCACCTTCAAAGGAAGCTTTTATCACCTGCTTTTATTCTTATGTATGGGTCACATTTTGCTGTTTATTTTCAGCAAAATGTTATAGAGAGAGAGAGAGAAAACTTTTAATTAGACATTTTAAATAATATATTATAGCAAACATGTTTACTCCTCCTCCTCACCACAGGGTTTCTTGTTGTTGTCTGCTTGGTCATTTGTTTGATTAATGGTTTGGCTGAGCTAATTCTGCAAAGTCTATTTTCCCAGCAGTATGATAGCTTCTCAGATGTTATCTTGCTATCTCTTTCTCCATTTGCTTGTATCTTTTAGCTGTATATGTAGGGGTCACCCCTGAGTCACATACAAGTCATGTATAAGTGAAATGTTGGGCTTATACTCTTTACTCCTGCAAGGATGGATGTCTTGGAGGCTGTTATCCTGTTTCAGAGCATTTACATTTTTAGCCCTTCTTTCAGTTGAGAACCAATAGGTAATAGCTTGATGATTCCTTTTCTTCATCACCGAAGAGTCTGCCTCCTGGCCAATGCCCTATATATGACCTTGAAGCTCACATATAGGTATGCCAGGCAAGCCTCGTGAACGAATGTTGCTTTCTCTGCACCAGATTTGGTGCACAGCCAGTGCAGGACAGTCTTGAAGGGGAGTTTCAGTCAAGGACTCAGGACCCCTGGCCAGCATGCTCTTGTGTATATCTGTATCACTAACCTAGATGCCTCCGTTCAGAGGACTCTTTATGGGGTGCAATTCCCCAGTGCCTCTGTCCAGATTTCTTTATCAGAAAAAAAGATGGAGAAAACTTAAAGACATTTTGCTTCACTCTAATTCAGCTTTCATGACTTTTCCACTCCTACCCATGCCCTCTCCCTGCCCTTCTGCCCCAGGTTCATAAATTGGCAGGAATTTTTGTTCAGAGCTTCCTCAGCAGTCAGATGATTCCTCGTATTTTTGCTGATATACCTGTCCCTTGTCCAGTGCCACTCCAAGGAGAAAAATGGAACATTTGGGAGCTACAGCTTCTCTCTGGTCTCTTGCTTATATTATGCCAAATGTGAATACTTCATCATTACCTTCATCTTGAACTTGTACTAACCAACAACTCCAACACCTGGCAGTTCAATTGGGCATGTGCACAGTTCTCCAGAGTTTGCCAGAGATGAGTATGATTTTATTTTTAAGTTTGGCTTCTTAAGATCCCTGGGTCAGAGCTGTTTATTGTTCCGTCAGTGTTTTGTCAGAAGTGATATTTAAGCCCCGTGTACCAATGAGATTTCTGCCTTGTATTGATGGTTCTGTGTGAGGACTAAGGAATGCTTTAAAGTCTGCTTTACATCCTGTTCTCAGTACTCCTTGGATGCTGCAGCCTCGCTCATGCTTTAGTCTTCTTGACTCCCAGAGTTAACTGTGATCCCAAGAGTACTCTTCTGGTTTTCTGCCATTTTGCTTACACCATTGGAGCTAAAGTTCCGCTTTAATTACTCTCTACCAACATCTCCACTGTTTCCAACAACATCTTTGGATGAGGAGTTCTCCACGCTATGTTCCAACTAAAGTCAGTCCCCTTAAACAGAGCTAGGGAGCAAATTGTGGTGGAAATGTCACCACTGTGAGCTGAACTTGCCCCCCGCCCATTCATAAGTCAAAGTCCTAACACCCAATACCTGAGAATGTAAATATATATGTATTCTTTAGATTCTTTTCCATTATAGGTTATTATAAGATATTGAGTATAGTAGCCGGTGTTATAGGAAGCTATAGGTCTTTGTTGGTTATCTATTTTATATATATAGTAGTATATATATTTTAATCCCAAACTACCAATTTATCCTTTCCCCCCTTCCCCTTTGGTAACTGTAAGTTTCTTTCTTTCTTTCTTTTTTTTTTTTTTTTTTTGGAAGCCTGGGAGGCTATTTCTATTTTGTAAATAAGTTCATTTTATCACTTTTTAGATTCCACATACAAGCAATATCATATGATATTTTTCTTTCTCTCTCTGGCTTACTTCACTTAGTATGATAATCTCTAAGTTCGCCATGTTGCTGCAAATGGCATTATCTCATACTTTTTATGGGTGAGTAACATTTCATTGTGTATATATAACACATCTTTATCTATTCATCTCTTGATGGACATTTAGGTGGCTTCCATGTCTTGGCTATTGTGAGTAGTGCTGCTATGAACACTGAGGTGCATGTATTTTTTTGAATTAGAGTTTTCTCCGGATAGATGCCCAGGAATGGGATTGCTGGATCATATGGTGACTACTTTTAGTTTTTTAAGAAAACAAAGTGTGAGATTAGAAGTGGTTCATTTGAGAGAAAAAAATAGAATTTTTAGGTAGAAAAGTGGTTAAATAGCATTTAATCTCATTTCATAAAATGTAGTAGCCCCAAAGAAAGCTCACTTGGTTACACTTAGTAAAACAATACAATTTGACTTGATCAATATGCTAACTCTGCTTTCTTGCATGAGCAGAAAGCAAAACTCCAAGAATTACAGAAGTCTGTTTGGACCAAGAAGCAAATATGTTTGGAAAAGTTTTCATTATCAGGAAAACTTTAAAGTAAATACTAATCTTTATTTAGTTTATATCTTAATTTATATAGCTCTAATTTGTGTAATTATGATACATATATATCACAAATAAGTAATCTGTCATGGTATACAGCCATTAATACTTCTTTAAATATTCATACATTCAAAATACCACCTGCCTTAAGTAGGGAATAGTAAAGGGCTGAGATGCCCTCTCGAATTTACAAATATATCATGTGCGCAATGTAATTCTAATTTATACTTTGAGAAAGACTTTTATTAAAGATTAAAAGTAAAATGGCACTCAGGGAATTCAGGCAAAGTTTATACAACATGAAGCCCTTAGTTAACAATAGAAATGTTTATATTAATTTTTATCTTAGCGTTAATCTTGCCTCTGGAGAAATGATAAATCAATGGCAGAGTTTACTCAGAAAACATTTATCCAGAACTATTATTGAATGACAAAGTCCTAAATGCTGTGGCCAGACATATGAATAATGTATGGTTCCTGCCCTCTACGGTCTCATTGTGAAATAGAGGAAGGGAGGTATATAAATATAAAAATTACAATAAAATATAGTATGTATTTTCTCAGTTGGGTTCTTTCTGACCATGCACACATATACAGTAGAATCTGGAATCTGGAAAAACAATTTGGGTGCCAGTGCATTGAGTTTTGTGTGCAGACTCTGAGATGGAGATATGCATGCAGCAAACTTCTTAGAGCATGCTCTGGGATCATCAACTGGAGGGGTAAGTGGGGAAGCAGAGGGAGAAGTCACACACAGTGCTGCCGCACCAGAGGTCTTGGATGACCACTGGGGAGATCTGAAGCTCCCCAGAGAGGTGGACTCTATACTACCAAGTAAATCTGTCATTAGATGGGGGCTACCCTTGGAAGGGTCCTTAGCAAGGCAGCTATCTTTAGCCAAGGCAATCCCTGGTAGGGTGGTACCTGGCCCAGTAACCAAGGTAACAAACTCATGTCATCCTATGCCAGATAGTCAGTAAGAAAGGAAGGATCTCCTGAGAAAAGAGAGATGGGGATATCAAGGCTTAAGGAGGCATCTCAGACCATGTCCATGTGCCTGGCCTGCACATCACATGCCTATATTTATCTGTTCAGGCTTCCATAATTCAATAGCATGGACTGGATGGCTTAAACAATAGAGAGCTATTTTTCTCTATTTCTGAAGCCTAGAAGTTGGGGCAATTAGCATGGTTGGATTCTGTTGAGAGATCTCTTCCTGCCTCTCAGATGGCCACCTGCTCGCTGTGACCTCACATGTCCTCACATGGCAGGGATGGAGCAAGAGTCCTAGAGCCCTGTCCTCTTCTTTAAGAACACCAGCCCTATCACATTAGGGTCCCTGCCCTGTGACTTCCTTTAACCATTTTCACCTCCTCAGTATGACTATATGCAGTCACATAGGACATTAGGGCCTCAACTGATGAATTTAAAGGAGACGAAACTCAGCAATAGCCTATATTTTAATTCAAGGCTATTTATTGATTAAATTTAAGATGACCTAGAGGAAGGGGATAAGGTGGGCAGCAGCAGAGCAGGGAATAGTAGCAGAGAACAGTGGAGATGGAGGAACAAAGAAGGCACTATCTACTGGTGTCTCTCTTGGACGATTATAGCTGAGTCTCTTGGAACAGGGTACCCTGAGGGGAAACAAAGACTGAACAGATGCTATATAGGCATGAATAAATTTAAGGCAATCAGTTGCCAGATCCTCAATTTCTCCATATGTATGCTTTCCAAAAATTAATTTGGCTAAAAATGTATCTGGGTTTTCAGAATTCTCCTTTTTTTCAGCCCCTCTTTTAAACTCTGCTTTTCCCTTCTGTACAAAAGAAATGTAAACCTCTCACCATCTTCTGCAATGCATTGCCCTGGAGTGTAAAACTCCTGAGCGTGAGAGCCAAGGGAGCAAAACACCATGGAAAGATTTATGCATAATTAGCAATATTTTGAACTAGATATCTTAAACTAGAATTCAGAGTAATTGGGGTTTAATACAAGGTACTTAATGCAAATAATTATTTGAACCAAAAGAATGAAATTGGACTTTTTTTTGGATTTAGTATCATCTAAATTTGCTGTCGAATTTCACAGCGAGGGCTGTTTTCCCATGATACTATTTATTGATTGAAAGAGTTAAGCTGCAGGTCTAAGGTTTCCATGTAAATCAGGCATATAATAAAAGTATTCAAAAATATATTCTGGAGTTCCCACCATGGCACAGTGGTTAATGAGTATGACTAGGAACCATGAAGTTGTGAGTTAGATCCCTGGCCTTGCTCAGTGGGTGAAGGATCCAGCGTTGCCATGAACTGTGGTGTAGGTCACAGATGTGGCTCAGATCCCACTTCTATGGCTCTGGCATAGGCCAGCAGCAACAGCTTCGATTAGACCCCTAGCCTGGGAACCTCCATATGCCGCAAGAGTGGCCCTAGAAAAGGCAAAAAGACAAAAAAAACCATATATATATATGGACTCACCATATATATATATTCTTTGCAAACATTTAAATTTGTAACAAATTCTGAAGTGTCAATTTCAAATGAGAGAGGAGGATATGCAATTTTTCACAAATAATTTTAGGGGCAATTTTTCAAAAATAATTTGAGTAATATTTGAACACTGGCATGTATTCATGAACTACCTTCCATCAGCTCCGAAGGAGGCTGACACAGCCTTCCAGTCTTCTGTACTTTCCTGTGCGCATTAAAGCCCTGTCCCTAGAGGTAACCTGGGATTTTTCTCTGTATGTAACTCAGGGAGCAACATGCGTTAGTATACTGAATGTTTAATGGTGCCAGGAAAAGAGATCCCATTGTTGGGACAGTCTGAGAACAGGACCACAGGGCTCAGAGGACTTTGGAGAGGATTCCCTGCTGCATGGACGGTTCATAGGACAGTTACTCTCCTCACACGCTGACTCCTTGTTTCTTGACTTTCTCCAGTGGTGTCCCCTTATCCTCTGTCCCCTAAATATTGCCGTGTCTAAGAGATCTGTCTAGAACCACTGCTTTTGAAACTACACTTGATCCTCCTGGTGAGTCCATCTACTCTCTATCTGTGCCCATGACTGCTAAATATATGTTTGCAAAATAGGCTTTGTCCCTAAATTTCAGACATCTTGAAGCTAAAGACTCCAAAGCTCCCTCTAAGTCATCATGTCTTAAATGAACTTAGAACCTTCCTACTTAACAGGCTTCCCTCTTTGTATTTCCTATTTGTTTAATATTTCTAATTTCTTTCAAACATCCTAAATTTGAAATCTGGGAGTCACTCTTGCAGCCTCCCTCTTCATTGTTTTATTATATTTAATCAGGCACAAAATCTTGCCAATTTACATACTATACAATTGTCAAGCCCGTTTCCTACTACTTTCCTAGCTAAGGTTCCCATCATCTCTCTGCTGAAATACTACAATGGCTTCTTCTAGTGCCCTTGATGTCAAGTTCACTCCAGGGTAATTTATCTGAAACTCCAGTATTACTCTTGAGCGCTAATGCTTAAAACCATCATGTTTCTCCATAGCAAATAGTTTTCATCATATTTTTAAATGTTAATCTATATCATTAAATTTTTAAAATAAACACCCCCTCATATATTATTTTTACGTATAATTCATACAACAGATATCAAAAATAGAGAATTTTAAATAGCATTAGAGATTAATGTAAATGATATTTCTAATATTTTCTTCCCAATCCCAACAAGGACCCTAATCAACTTTTTTTTTATAGGATTATGACAAGTGAGAACCAAAAGCAGAGATTAAAAATGATACTGCCAGTGAAGTTCCCATCGTGGTTCGGCAGAAACAAATCTGACTAGTACCCATGAGGACACAGGTTCGATCCCTGGCCTGGCTCAGTGGGTTAAGGATCCGGCATTGCCACTGAGCTGTGGTGCAGGTTACAGACACAACTTGGGTCTGGCATTGCTGTGGCTGTGACGTAGCCTGGCAGCTACAGCTCTGATTCAACCCCTAGCCTGGGAACCTCCATGTGCTGTGGATGCGGCCCTAAAAAGACCTCCCCCCAAAAATGATACTGCCAGAATAAATGTTAACAATAATCCTAACACTTCCTTTTTATACTTCAATGGATCACCTGAGGCACCTGTGCTAGTCACCCCCCCCCCACACACACACAAACCCCTAGACATCACTGGCTTCTAGAATAAAATCCAAACTTTGTCTTCCACATAATACATAGTTTTTGCCATAATCTAGGTCTTCCCTGGGTTTCTAGTTACAGTGAATTTACTGGATTATCTACTTACATGGCTGCTATCTTTACTAAATAGAGAATTCATTCACAGAAGAAATTCTATCTGATTTACTATGTGTATCCAGAGACTGAGGCATGGTAGGTGTTTAAAGACATGTTTGTTGGATGAATATCAAATGTTTTCTCTTTATGTGTCTTCCTTGTCTAATTATATTGTTTAACAAGCCAATAATTCAGTATATTATTAATCGGGGAAAAGATTTGTAATTATATTGCTTTTGACTGTGTAATAACTGAAAGTAGTAAATTTGGATTATAGAAATATATTCATCTGAATCTGCCTAAGAATAGAAAGATGGTAATTATGAGGCTAATAAAAAATACCAAGTAGTAAATAGCTGGTGAAAGATAATGATATTGTAGGTCTTAAACTGTTCTTGGGTAAATTATTGTAGTTGATTAGTACTTAGATTATTTTGGATACAGAGGAAGTAGACATAGTGTTTAGCCTTATGATCGCTGCAGTTAGACTGCATATATTTACTTCTTATTTTATCATTGACTGTGCCCAAATTTAAATTATTTAACATATCCATGCCTCTGTTTCTCCACACAAAGGCTGGTGATAAGTACAGTACCTATTATGTCGAGTTTTCAGGAGAACTAAATGAGATTATACAGGTTAATATTCAAGAGTCCAATATAATATACAAATACATATAAAGTATGTAAATAGTAATGGAGAATGCTGTCTTCAATATGTGTCAACTAGTACTATTCTTATAACAGACAAGCCCCAAAAAAGTGTGATTTCAAAATCAATTTCTCTCTTGAAAAACAAAATTTCACATTGCACATCCTTCGATGAAAGACCTGAGGTTCACTATTCTATAGATTACCAAAGGAAGTCCACTCTGATAAGAGGGACTTACATTTTCCATCAAAATTTTATGAAAGCTCATAACTCATACTATGGGCTTTTGAATAATTGACTTACAGATTGCTGAGATTTATGTAATAATTTACATAAATTTGTATACATACTTATCAAGGACCTGCTCTGTGCCACTTGGCCACTATTCTAGGCCCTAGAAATTCTGTTAAAAAAAAATCTAAGTCTCGGGAGTTCCTGTCGTGGCTCAGTGGAAACAAATCTGCCTAGTATCCATGAGGATGTGGGTTCAATCCCTGGTCTTGCTCATTGGGTTAAGGATCTAGTGTTGCCATGAGCTATGGTGTAGGTCTCAGATATAGCTTGGATCTGGCATTGCTGTGGCTGTGGTACAGCCTGGCAGCTGTAGCTCCAATTAGACCCCTAGCCTAGGAACTTCCATATGTTGTACGTGCAGCCCTAAAAAGCAAAAAAAAAAAAAATCAAAGTCTCGTACTTTATGGAATATACACTACAATGGGGACTGTAAAGCAAACAAATAAATATATACTAAAATGTCAGAAATTAATGCACTCTATGAAGGAAATAAATCAGGGTTAATATATAGAAATAATGGCAGTGGGGCCTCCAAGTGGTTCATTTTAAATAAAGTAGTCAGCGAAGCATTCCTAGAGATGTAACTTTCAAATAGGCACCCAAGTAAAGTGAGAGAGCAGGTCCCATGAGTAGCCCAGGGGAGCAATTTCATTAGAAGGAGCAGTGAGTTCAAAGGTAGAAATACACTTGGTAATTTGGAGGAACAGCGAGACAGCCAGGAGACTATAAATAAGAAAGCACAGTGTGTCCATGCCTATGTGTGTACGAGCATGTGTGTACACACATGCCCTGTGAAAGAAGCAGGAGATGAGGTCAGAGTTAGGCAATGGCCAGAATACAATAGCCCTCTTAGAAGAGACAGTTTGGTTCTATGATGAGCATAATAGGAACCTGGGCAGAGAAATGGCATGAACTGGGTTACATTTTATAAAATATCAAACAAATGATCCTTGCAATACTGACAACAGAAAGGTGATGAAGAAGCAGGAAGGTAATTTAGGCTTCTGCAGTGCTTTAAGTGAGAGATGGTAGAGAATTAGGCTAGACCATTATGGGAAGATATCTCAGCCTACTCAAGGTGCCATACCAAAATAGCATAGACTAGGTTTGTTTAAACACAGAAATGTATTTTCTCACAGTTCACTGACTAGAAATCTGAGATCAGCGGGCCACTATGGTTGGCTTCTAATGAGAGCTTTCTTCTTGGTTTGCTGGGGATGGATGGCTCCACTGTGTCCTCACGTGGTAAAGAGACACCCCTCTTCTTCTTCTCCTAAAGCTACTAATCCCAACTTGAGGGTCCTGCCCTTATAACCCAACCTAATCCTAATTATTTCCTAAAGGCCTCACCTCTAAATCTTATCACAATAAGCATTGAGGCTTCAACATATAAGTGTGGGAGGGAGGGATGTAAATATTCAGTGAACAACAGAAAAGCTGGAGACAATTGCTAAATGTTGGATGTATACTGAACAGATTTTTGGTGCAAGAATAAAAAAGAATGGAGTCTAAAAAGTCTTTGTCTAATACTTTTTTGGCCTGAGCAAACTGTGTAAATACTTGTGCCATTTATGGTGATGTTCAAGACTGGTATAGAAGCAAGTTTAGGGGAATACCAGGAATTGTGTTTGCGACACCTGAAGTTTGAGTTTCTACTTGGACATCCGAGTTGAGAGAAGAATAAACAAAAACTCAGTGGGAAGGTAGGTAAACATTAAGGGTGGAGACCAAAATGCAGCTGAAAGCAAAATCTATTTTCGTCTGGGAAAACCAAAGTTTACCTTAATTTTCTTCTCATGCTTTGATTCAAACAGCCTGAAATCAACTTTCGCTTTTATAATGGATGACCTTTGCAATGGACATAAAAGAACCTTTAAGAATTGTTAATTTTATGATATTCACCGTAACTAGAGCAAGCGCATGCTGTTTACCTTGAGCCAATAACTAGACACTCAAAGTACGTTTTCTAAATGCAGAAGGGTTCATTTGTAAAGCTATCCTATAAAATAAGATCTTTCTCCAATTTCACTTCAATTATTTTGCACCAAATTATACAGGGAACAAGAAACAGACAACAATGCTATAAAGCCATTCATATGTCAAATCCACAAAAAAAAAAAAAAAGTGTTTGATGTATAAGCAGTCAGAGATGAGATGGCCCAGCTTGATCAAAAATTTCCTGTTAATCAAGACTAATAGAGGATAGAGTAATAAATAATCTCTGACATAGCAAAAACAGCCACATTTAACTGGAAGATAGATTTTACATATGGTTGATGCGATAGAACTATCAAGCTAACAAGAACCCTTGGGGCCAGCCTGAATATTCATTAATCAGCCCTACTTTGGATTTAACTTAGAATGCAACTGTCAATGAACAAATGGGCTTTTGAGGAAAAGGTGATAAACAAAATCCAATGAATTGGCAAATTGGAAATTCTTGAAAGAATAAATGCTGTAAGATTAAAAACTGAATAGACGATGAGCTCAGCTCTCTGCAGGGAAGACAAAGGCTTCTCACTAAATCAGGTAGCTTTGGAGAACATTGTTTTTTAAATGATTCTTCAGAAGGAAACATCTGCCATGATAAGGATATATTTTGAGAAATTTTTTGAAGAAGGCTTAAACTTTTTAATACTCTTATTCTCTACAGCACATTGAAAAGACAGACTTTTAAATAAATGGATTATTTTTCAGTTCAAAATGGCTAATCTCATTTCCTGGATGAGATGATTTCTCCAAAATGGACAAATAGATGGTTTTCTCCAAAGGCAGAGCAATAAGAGGCATGATTAATATAAGTGGCAGAACTGGCACAAAAGGAAGTTTGGGGTAGCAATCCCAATTAAAATGCATATTAGGATAAAATAAATTAATAAAAGGATTAAATACCCTGTGTGTAAAAATTCAAGCAAACCCCGCCCCCAAATGCAAAAATAGTATCTATAACAGTGACTCCACCACAATGCTGAATGGAAAATGACACTTACTCTCAGGGAGTGACAGGACATCTGGGGTTGAAGAGAGTTGAAAGTTCCAGGCTCTACTGAAGAGGGAAATGATTCTTGTCATCTGGGAATAGGATTATAGTATCTGCTCATCTTGAAAATTTTTCTAACACAAAGGCCATCTGGATTTTTTACGTGAAATTTCTCAATTCTTTGCATGTTGGCCATAAATTCAAAAATACTAACTACATACTGTGCAGGCCACAGTTTTGTGGGGCAAATGGAATACTATTCTTGACTGAATTCAGCTGCAAGAGCCTTTTTTTTTAACCCCACATGTAAGGGATAAAATTTATCATAACAGAATACAGGGACTATTACATGCATCAGCCCTATGGAGATAGTATATACAGGCTTTTGTTTGTATTATATAATGTGCTATGTTAAAACTGACCAAAACAAATAAGAATTTCCAAACCGTTTGTAGATACATAGTGTTCCTCCAAATGGCAACGGGTCTTAAATTTGATCTAAAATCCACTGAAGTGCTAACATTTTACAAATTTTGCTTTTTAAAAAACCCAACATTTTATCATAAATAAAATATGCAAATAGGAAGGTGCACAAGGTTTAAATTTAACATAAGAAAAATAAAGTGAATGTGTAGGTAACTGTCTCGCAGCCCAAGGAGTATTGGTGTCCCAGAAGCCCCCGTTCATACATGTCCTATCAAAACTTCTCCTTCTTAACGTTAGTAGAAACAACTCTCTTAATATTATCATAATTTTTATAATAATTATGCTGATTTCATTTTGTATATTGCTACATAAGTATGAAATCTTACCTAATACAGTTTAATTTTGGATATAAAATTTAAAAATTTTATAAATGAAGATATATATATTATTTTTGTTTCTTATTTTGTTAGCTTATCATTATAAACACTAGAATTATTCAAGCTTCTTGCTAGGTTTTTTTTTTTTTTTCTTTTGGCTTTTTTTTTCTTTCATGTACCTGTGGAGCGAGGAAACTTCTGGGCCAGAGATCAAACCTGTGCAACAGCTGCAAGAACACCAGATCCTTAACCTGCTGCATCACCTGGGAACTTTCCATGCTAGGTTTTATCAGCTATATATAATTCCTTCATCTTCTTACACACATACCATCTTTTATTCGTTCACCTGTTAATGCATATCTGAGTTATTTGGAATTTTTGGTTATTTTAGAACAATCCACTTATTTTTCAAATGAAGAATTTAAGGACAGAGAAGACAATAATTAATGGCAAGCTGAGGTAAAATGCCCTTGTTTCATGTAGATACTTTCCACACCTCCAACTAGGAAAACAATGATATTCAACAGTGATTTGTCCTCTCCAATTGTTCCATAGGAATGAGCACAATGTATCATTTGATTGGGCAGAAAAACATACGGTAAATTTCCCTGGAAAAAGCATAGCCAATGATGAGATTTTGCTAAAATGACCTGATCAGATACCCTGTATGTATTGAACCTCATGGTTTTGACATTAAAATTCAAGTTTCGAGTAGGAAGTTGTGTTATATGCCTCTAAGATTTCTTCTAACTCTAATGTTCATCCATTTAGTCTACAAATATTTACTGAGACTGTACTATATGCCAGATGCTCTGGAAAACACTGGGATGTGATGTAGAACAAAACCAGGTAAGCAATTTGCTCTTATGAAACTTACAGGCTTTGGGAATAGTGATATAATAAACAACTAATCCCACTAAAGAATATATAATCACTAAGAAGTGCCCTGAAGGAAATGAATATGATTCAATGAGAGTTACAAAAAAAAAAAAAAAAAAAAAAAGAGAGAGAGAGAGAGAGACAGACAGAAAATAACTCAACTGGGCAGAGGAAAAAAGAACTATTTCCCCAAAGAGGTAACTTCAGAGCTAGATTAAAACATGAGTTAACATAGTTAAGGGGTAAGTACCAGTTTAGAGAAAAGAGCACAGACAAAGGGGTTCTGCAGAGGAACTTTGACCTGATCAAGGAATCCAGTTGTGTGAAGAGTCAGGCAGAGAATGAGGAGGATGGGGAGTCATGGATCATTAAGCTTGAGAGAACTAGACAGTGTGGCCTCCTTAGCCACGTCCTCTACTTTACTGTCTTCCATTGCTGTCTGGGAAGAGGGAACGGAAGGCACTGGATGGTTAAAGTGGGCAAATGACATGCAAATGGGTGTCTTGGTTGGAATACAGGACACATCTAAGAGAAGCCCTAGATACATAGTAAAGAAATAAATTAAGAGGTAAAATCAGCACATCCTAATGATGGATTGGCCATGTGAGGTCAGGAAGAGGGTGAGGTTATGTCATGAAAACAGACGCAGGGAGGCACTGCTCACTGGTTTAGAGAACCCTGGAGGGGACTTACACCGGTGCAGGGAGGAGATAGAAGGTTGGGTTTTCTATGCCATGGTGACCTCTAGTCTTGAGTTAAAAAAAAAGTCAAAGCTGGAATTAGATATTCAAAAATCAAGGACACGCAGATGGTAATAGAATCTATGATTCCTCAGGGAGAGAACACCTAGTTAAAAGAGAGCTAAGCCTTGAGAGAACACATCCTGGAAGGGCTGAATAAGACAGATGAGCCTGCAGTGCAAATGGATAAGAACTGGCCAGTAAGAAGGAAGGCAAGATACTGTGGTGACACAGAAGCTAAGGGAAGAGAATGTGCCAAAAGGCAAAAAAAAAGAAAAAGGAAGAAAGAAAGAAAGAAAGAAAGAGAGAGAGAGAGAGAGAGAGAGAGAGAGAGAGAGAGAGAGAAAGAGAGAAAGAAAGAAAGAAAGAAAGAAAGAAAGAAAGAAAGAAAGAAAGAAAGAAAGAAAGAAAGAAAGAAAGAAAGAAAAGAAAGAAAAGGTCAAAATCTGTTGAGAGGCCATGAAAATTGACCACTGAGAATGTCAGATTTGGTAGGATAGAGGTCACAGGTGACCTTAACAAGGATTGTTTGGTAGAATGCTGATTACGGCAGGTTGTGGAGTCATTGAGAGGAGGAGACAGGTGGAGATATTCATTACAAACAACACTTTTAGGGACTTTGGAGATGAATGAGATGCTGTAACTGAACCTGGATGGACAGGTAGGGGCAGGGTAAAAAGGGGGGCATGTCTGTTTCTAATTTGGAAGAATTTAAGGTTGCCAAGAAGAGGGTAGGTTCTAAGACAAGTAGAGAGCTGGGGCTGAGCAATGATGACGGATTATCTCAACTCATGCAACAGAACTGATGGAGAAGATGGTGGAGAACTTAATAGGCGACAACAGGAGATGGATGGAGTCCTAAACTGAGATACTCATTTTCCTCCAGGCTTCGGCTAAAACTACTTTTTTTATTCTAATAAATTTTGCAAAGTATCTTCAATTAAGACTTTTGTTTGCTTTTTCTTCCATATGCTTGCTGTTGTTTTCCTGTTCAATCAGCAAAATAGTATTGTATGCTTGTCACATCGTGTTTAAGTTGGATGAATGTCAAGTTTTAGGGAAGTTTCTCAGGAAGTCTGGTGCATATATTGCTCGCTGATATGGTCTGTAATCTCTGTGGTTCCAACCAATTTCCCTAGTACTTTTTTTTTTCAATTTCTTTCAGTAAGCAATGGATTCATGGTTAATTTTCTACAGATGCATTAGGGTGACCAAAGCTGTCACATTTGATATTTAATGTGAGGGAGACTGGCATACGTCACTGGTTTTACTACATCCCTGTGGAAACTTCAAGCTGATGTTTGAGATTGTATTAGTTGGGGTCCATCCAAGAAAACAGAATAGAATTGAGTCCAGGGAATTGGTTACACAGTTGAAGAAAACGAGAGAAACGAACAGATTCATAGCGTAAGAACCAGGTTCTCCCCTAAACTAGAGAAACACATGGAGGGGGCAGGATTAGCAGAGTTTTGGAGCTGGGGTCATCAGCCAAAAGCTACAAATGCTGGGCCTGCCCAGAAGAAGCTGGAGCCCTGGAGGTGATGCAGAGGCAGCCACATCCAGAGAAGGTACCGAAGGCATTAGGAGAGAAGCAGCCTGGTTTCTCCTCTCCTCCTTCCCACAGGAGCCTGGGTAATGAAACCTGAAGATGACTCTTCCCCAACCCCTTCATGGCACAGTGTAGGGTAGAAGGTCATGCACAAACCTGAGAGCATGGGTCAAAACATCACTTCTGAGGACTAAATGAATTGCTGGGGGTACATTCCTCACCTAGTATAAGTCGTTAGAGCTTAGAGGCTCAAACCAAGGTATCTCCCCCTTTCTTTTTCTTTTCCTCCAAACCCAACATCCTGTGTAATACTTTCCAAATGCTGATGCTGATCCAGCTAAGTAAAAATTCACAGAGGAAATAAATAAACCTATAGAATTCTGCATCATCTCAGGAAGTTTGGAGCAAAGCAAGAAAACCAGGTCTGCAGTTCTGATGAAGAGTTATTTTAGTGAATTCAGGTGCAGGGAAAAACTGTAATTATATTGGGATGTATTCTACTGTTGTATGAGTTACCATCAGCATCGTGGAATCTGATTCTTGACTTCTTTCTGGCTGTATTGGTGGCTTTTGCACCTAAACCCTGGGACACACACTTCAGCTCTTACTACAGGGATTGCTTTTGCATTATAGCTATTTGAAAACTAAGTCATGTTGCTTTGTTTTCCCTTTTCTCCCCATCCCACTCTCAACCAAGGATATTCGCAGAGGTTACTAACACGACAAGATTGCATTGCTCATGGAAAACATTTTTAAGATAGACGTCCTAGGTATTAACAAACAAACAAGCAAAATACAAACAAAGATGTGAAGCACATGTTAGGCTGAAATTCAAAGCCAAATAAAGCATACAATAATTGGTACAGTGAGATATGGCAGAATAAATACACAATAGATCCTACTTCAAAGGAAACCCACTGAATTTAACAAGTAAGACATTAATTGGGGAGATATTCACCCGAAGGTAAGAGAATATTATTCAGTCTAGCAGCAATTCAAGAACTGCTTTGTCCTTCCCTATAGAAGCACAACACTCTAACACAAGTGTAAATGATTTAGCAGATAGCATTTGAGTCCAATTACGGAGCCCCATATGCTATATGGTATTTAAACAGCTGGACCTGCTGTTTCTATATTGAACTATTTTCTTGTAACAGGTTTATGATTTATAGTAGTGCTACTGATTTAATGAGTCATAAGAAGTTCATTTTTTATCTAATGAGATCCCCTCCCCCCCACCGCTGCCAAATACAAACAGGTATAAAACATTTCAAAATTGTTAACCATCATGTAGTGTTTGTTGGGTTTTGAAACATGGCTTATAACAGAAAGTCAGCTAAGCACCTCTGGTTACCATTAGGAATCTGCCAGGACCACACAGTTGCTTTCCTTCTGTATCCACAATATCTATTGTTATTGATGTTTAGCAATAGCTATATATATGTAATTTTTTTTAGGGCCGCACCCATGGCATAAGGAAGTTCCCAGGCCAGGGACTGAATCCAAGCTGTAGCTGTTGGAGTATGCCACAGCCACAGAAACGCCGGATCCTTAACCCTCTCAGTGAGGCCAGGGATTGAATCCATTTCCCCGTGAATACTAGTCGGGTTCATTACCACTGAGCCACAATGGGAATTCAGTAGCAATAGCTACATTTCAAAAGCAATTTGAAGAAGAGTTCAACTATGGTATCGTTTTTTTGTAGGTGTGTCCATTTTTGATGATGTAAGTTTTGTACATCGGTACTTTAAGTGAGAGAGGATAAGGAATATAAGTTATTTCAGTGTGAAAGAAAGGCGGTCCTCCTCTCAGCAGTTACTTTGTTGTGTCCAGTGTTGGATCTTCCATCTATGCCTTACTGGTGATGTCAGGTAAGGCCAGTCATAGCTCTTATTCATTCATTGGGTTGTTAAATGAATGGGCGGGTGTAGTGCCTATGTCATGAGAAATTGCGGAAATTCCCTTGAGAAGAGTCTCTACAGTCATGGGACGTGTTCCATGTAATGACATTGAGTCTTTAAAGTGTTAAACCACTATAATAATCTACAACCAACAGATAATAAAATGATTGTGACCTCACTCTGAACATCTCAAGCATTGGGCAATACGTGGCATTAAGATGCTATGACCGATTTCTGAAGGGATATTGTGCAATTTGGCCTCTGTGTAAAAAATGGCACATGCAGAAATTAAAAATATGAAGAAGTTTCCTCTCTCAGTTATAACTTTATGATTCCTTTATTTTACTTTTCTCCTAAAAGGAAATTATATGTTTATTAACATCAGAGATAAAATACCAGAGATGACTCTCAATTACTTCACATGAATCTGTGATTTCAATAAAGACCTATTCTACAACCTAATTCAGTTGATGATTGCAAAATCCTAGAAAATCCGTTCAAATTATTGGCATGCTCAGAGCCAGCTATGAAGACCAGCAGGCTCTACATAGATAGTTCATAAATACTTAAAAGATTCAAAATTCTTAGGATGATCTGTCAAAATTACTATATATCATGGAATGAAAGCAAATCACTTAACTCCTGGCCATTTGCATCTTTTAGTCACATGGTTCTGAAATACTTTACTAGAAGGAATCTTGGTTATGAACATAGAGTTAGTTTTGCCACTTCTGCTCCCAAAATATAGTAATCCATAAACTTAGCCATTTATGTTGTGTCTGCTCCATACATTGATTTTTCACCAAAAATAACTTTCCATTAGTCCTGATAAAAGTGAAGAATTTTTAGGATAGTATCTCCCCTTTAGATATTAAGTTTGGCTCTGGCTACCCTTAGAGCGAGAATGTTTATAGAAGAGGAAATATCAATATAATTCAATTACATGATAAAATAATATTTTTATAAGATAGCTGGACTGTCTGCATGGCTCTAAAGCACTCAGAACCTGTAGCTCCTATGATTATTTAAGCAATTAAATGTACACTTGGCTTGAAGCTGGAGTAAAGAAAAAAGAAAGAAATCATCATTTCATAAGATAACTTTAAGACAGCCTTTCTTTACCTTAAAGAAAATATTTAGAATTTATTTTGCTCAAAGAGTTTACATTAAAAAAAAAATCAATCTGGTTCCGGACTTTAGAATTTACCATCCAATACCTAGATTGTCACAATGTGCAATCATATAGAAAAATGTGTATAAAGAAAGCAGAAACTACATTATTAATACTTTTCATATACATATATGAAAGATTTCATTTCCACAATAATATTTTCTGAGAAAAACAAAGATTTAGAATACTTTAAGTGGGAAATACAGGTACATGGGGGAAATATTTTCTCTTCCTTGGGTCTTTTGCCTGTCTCTAAAAGGAATACATTTTGTTATTATTTTGCCTTCTGCTCAGAAGTCCTGTGGGAATACTGTTTACAATTTAGTATCATCCAAAATTATCTGGGAACCAAGATTTTTATTGCATTTTTTTAAAAATTATTATGGGGCACCAATTTTAATTGAACCAGCCCCAAAAAGAAATTCACAAAAACTGATTGGACGCAGCTTTTCAATATTGAATTACAAATGTATATAAGCTCATATAGATACACAGCTGTGTGTGCGCAAATATAAATAAGTAGAGATACAGATAACTAGATAGGTATAGATAGATATAGATAGGACTAGTTCACCTTATAAACTAATAAAGAACAACTTAGCTATGCAATAGCCAAAATATCAAGCTTCATAGGGAATTTTGGTTCTTTATAAAGAGAGCATTATCGGTAATAACAAATAAAAATCAAACAATATGATAGGCATGCATATGCTACACAAAAGAGCATGAAAGTGCCACATAAACAGAAGAAGGGGTACAAGACCCCCTCTGTCCCCACACACACTGAGCGTGTATCGACACAATGGATCCAAGAGTTGAAGCTCCTGATTTCCACTTCATAAATTACATTACAAGACCTGCAGCAATCCTACCCAAGTGCCAGTTTCACTGATCACTTCCAATGCAGAATCCTATGACAAATGCCTCCTAAACCCTCACCCGCTTATGAGCTGCAGGCAACCAGCCTGGACCTTCTCCACCAGCTGGGCATGAACAAGGGAAGGAAAGATAACTAAAAAAAAATTTTGTTCAATACCTCCTCCTTTCAAATTTTGTTGTCCTTCTCTGTGTAAATACAAGTATTTGGGTAGGGGATGGAGCATGGGGAGTGGAGGAGGAGAGAAAAAAAAATCACTTTTAGAAGATTTTTATCTTTTTTTTTTTGAGCCCTATGTAATCTTGGGGAAAACATCTAACACTTGCTATGACTCATAATTAGAATTCATGTAAAAATCAAATATAACACAAAGAGCAGATACTAAATAGTGAAGAATGGCCACATTCACGCCACAAGGGGGCTTATCAAATTAAAAAAAAAAAAGAAAAAGAAAAGAAAAGAGAAGGAAGCAAAAATATGCTGAGGATGGCGCTGCAGAAAAGACTAGAGATTTATTCCTAGATAAATGTACAGTGAAGGTATCATTTTAGAAAGAGTGGGTTCTGATGTGTGATGACAGGGAATAGATCTGAGTAAGCATGATGACTTTCAGCTCTACTCACAAATTTAATAAAATCCTAAGGGATCTTAAACTGGCAGCTGCTTCGTGAAAATGAAATGTTAATGTTCACAATAATTTTTATACCCATACCCATAAAATATATGAAGGTATTCAGTTCTTTTCTAATGAAACAGCTGTATGATTAAAGTACATTATAGCAGATGAAATCATTTGAGGTAAGGGGAGGGGGGAAAAACCGATAAGTACGCTTTTGGCCATTTGAAATATTCCTACCCAGTTTTCTCTGGAAAGTTCTTAAGTGATAACCACCTATTTGGAGGTGATAATAAAAGGAATGTTTTACCTGAAGAGAGAATTTTAAGTCCACCAGAAAAAGAGGAGAATCATGACAATGCAGCATGCCACTGACGTTTTAAACCATGTTAGATATGAGTGGAAACAGTTTTTCATGTTAAAAAAGTTTATGTTAGGAGTTCCCGTCGTGGCTCAGGAGTGAACGAACCCAACTAGTATCCATGAGGACACGAGTTCGATCCCTGGCCTCACTCACTGGGTTAAGAATCCTGTGTTGCTGTGAGCTGTGGTGTCGGTCACACTCGCGGCTTGGCTTTGACTTCGCTGTGTGGCTGTGGTGT
Organism: Sus scrofa; assembly: GCF_054392235.1. Classification (NCBI taxonomy): domain Eukaryota; kingdom Metazoa; phylum Chordata; class Mammalia; order Artiodactyla; family Suidae; genus Sus; species Sus scrofa. The sequence continues at coordinate 68,362,116 of NC_139393.1, read as the reverse complement.
AGGCTGGCAGCTGCAGCTCCAATTCAACCTGTAGCCTGGGAACCTCCATATGCTGTGGTTTTGGCCCTAAAAAAGACAAAAAAAAGATAGTTTATGTTAGATCATAAAGATTTTTTAGAGCTTTTTGAAGACTTGACTGAGAGAAAAGAGGGAAGCACCTACTCAGTTACTTTTTTAATCTAGAACCTGATTGTGGGGAAGTGTGTGTGTGTTGTGAGATGAAGGGAGAGAGAGCTGGACGAAGCAACCGAGGCCATGACAGGACACCTTAGTCTTATTGGGAATAAATGGTGACAGGAGAGAGAGTCAGAAATCGTCCAGTTTTATGGATCCAGATGAAACAAAGGCACTGATAACTGATGTTTAAAAATCAAAAATGCACGTGAAACGTAAACCAGTTCATCTACAAGAGGTCTAGGGGTTCAAATGAATGGAAATGGATGGGTTCACAGGACTCTGAAACCAAATCAAAGGGGAGAAAACAATCAAAGAAGGAAAGAAATTCTCTCTCTCTCTCTCTGGAGCTAAAAGCAGTGATCCTTCATTTATTAGGCACTGTAATACAATGTTGCTGAATATGGGTTTGGGGGTCAGACATATATACATATAGACTTCAATTCTGGCTGTACCATTATATGGTCTTGGATAAATCATTTCACTTTTGTAAGCCATTTTTTTCACCTGTAAAATGGATGTAATTATATTGCTTCACAGGATGGATATGGAAATTTAATAAATTAAATTTTGACAACACTTCGCAAAGTGCCTGACACTTATTGAAAATAATGATTTGACTCTACTCACTGAGCAAATACTTTATAAAATTCTTGGGAAAAATTTTCCAAGTGAATTGAGGGCTATAGATCTGAGATTGACCAAAATGATTTGAAGATATGAGATAAACAGCACAGTGTTTGAAGTTGGGAGCAGTGGACCAGTTCTGACATCATTGATCAATACATGACAATTTCAGAATAAGCTGTAAACTGTTATAAGTAACAGAGTTAGACTAAGTAGGACAAGGGATTGGAAATAGGAAGACTGAAAGCATTCATTTGACACAGACGTTCCTCTAAGTGCTGTCTAGGGGTTTTTTGTTTTAAAATATAAATGCAGGTAATTTTTCTTACTTTTTTTTTTTTTTTTGGCTTTTTATAGCCATACCTGTGGCATAATGGACGTTCCCAGGCTAGGCATCTAATTGGAGCTGCAGCTGCCAGCCTACGCCACAGCCACAGCAATGCCAGATTCCGGCCACCTCTGTGACCTACACCACAGCTCGCAGCAATGCAAGATCCTTAACCCACTGATCAAACCTGCAATCTTATACTAATAGGGTTTGTTTCCACAGAGCCACAATGGGAACACCCCCCAGGTATTTATTCTTAACTCACAGTTCACTCGATGATTTCATTAAGGATATTCTTATGCAAAATTATACCGTTGCTAAGTAAAGTTAAAAGTGTTTTCCTGCTGCTTTGTAGGTGTCTGTTAAGCTTCTTGGAAGGCTTGTGATGCCTGAATTCACAGGGCAGAGCTAAAGGTCACTAAAGACAGTCATAAGTCTCCAGGTCACAGGGAAGTCCAGCTTATTCTTTCAATTTCATCACAATAACACGTTCCAAATATCTACAATAGGCAAATGGGTAATCAAGAGGCAGATCCACGGGATGAAGAGCAAACAGGACACTTACTCTTGTTTTTTCCCCATATGAAGATGCAGTGTCACCAGTGCTAATTCTGGTTTCAAAACCAGGAGTGCCCAAGATCTGTCATCCTTCTCTTAAATAAAGGTACTGAGCACAGAGATTGTTTGCGTCAATTATTCCCTGATTGTATTGAAAGGCCCAAGTGAAAAAGGAATGGGGTGTGCCCCAAATTATCTCTTCCACATCTGTCATCATTGAAACACATAAAGCATAAAGGACATATTAAAGATGTTGAGGAAATCAAAATTCTTGATTTCCAGCTACACATTTTCAATGACATCTTTTGGATTCTTCCGGGTTCAGGCTCTTCTCTTAATTTCCACCATAATGTTCAATGGCATAAAACCGTGGATAATTAAAGCATAAAATGTATGGGTTTTACTTTCCAGTTTGTTTTTCTTTTTTAAAAAATAATTTAAGCACAAATACAGAATATGTTGAATATGAATAGGTACTATTTGCTCTCAATACAAAAATTAGATGTCCAACTATGGTCAATTAATACTTAAAGTTTCAGTTCTATCCTAAGGAGCAGGATAATAATAGAGCCTTCATTTCCCCCCTCGCTCATGTAGTCAAATCCACATAAAGTTGTTGAAATAAAATATTTGCTGAACCTATCTTTTGAAAAATATGCATATTAAAATTATTGACAGTTGACCCTTGAACAATACATCTTTGAATTGCATGGATACATTTATATGCGGATTTTTTAAAAGTATATTTGAGACATTTTTTGAGACTTACAGCAACTTGAAAAACTTGCAGATGAACCATGTAATCTAGAAATGTTGAAAAACTTATGAGAAAGTTTGGTATGTCATGAGTGCATAAAATATATATGGACACTAGTCTGTTTGACATTTTCCTACCATAAAATATATGCAAATCTATCACAAAAAGTTAAAATTTACAAAAACGTACATACACACACACACTGTACATGGTGCCATTCACAGTGCAGAGAAATGTAAACAAATATAAAGATACAGTATTTAATCCTAACTGCATAAAATTAACTGAAGTCCCTCCTGCACTTCAACACCAATTCCTGTTGCCATCATGCTGAGCTCAAGTGTTGTGAGTATCTTTTTAAAACACGTCTAAGGCTTATCATCTCCATGTGCGCAGTTCACCTCTCCGGTAAATTGCATATCGCAGTAAAAAGTGATCTTGTGCAGTTCTCAAGCATCTTTCATCATGTGTAGAGTAATACCATAAGGCTTGAATAACACCGTGGGACCCATACAAAGCAGCACTAGTGATGCTGGAAGGGCTCCCAAGAAGCAAAGTCATAACATTACAAGAAAAAGTTGATGTGCTCGATATACCATAGACTGCAGTGGCCCGCCGTTTCAAGATAAATGAATCCAGCATAAGAACCACTGTAAAGAAAAGGAAATTTGTGAAGCTGGTGGCAGCTATTCCAGCGGGTGTGAAAAACTTGCACTTTTTACAAAATGCCTTTATATCTCATATTGAAAATGCAGCTTTTATGTGCATGTAGGATTGCTGTAAGAATGGTATACCCAGAGACCAGCATCAATTGAGAGAAGGTGATGCCATTCTATGACAGCTGAAAGCAAAAAGAAAGTGAAAAATCTAAAGGTGGAGAACTTAATGCCAGTAAAGGATGGTTTGATCATTTTACAAAGAGGTTTGGCTTTGGAAAATCTCAAGATAATAGGAGAAGTAGCTTCTGCTGACCATGAGGCAAAACAGACAAGTTCCCACCCACCATTAAGAAAATCATTGAGGATAAACATTATCTGCCTGAGCATTTTTTTAAGGTGGAAGAAAGTACCCTGTTTTGGAAAAAAACATGCCACAAAGGATGTATATTCGTGAGGAAGAAAAGGGAGTACCAGGAATTAAGGCATGAAAGAATAGGCTAACTCTACTGTTGGGTGCAAATTCACTTTTGTTTTTGGGCAGTGTCCCTGTCCAACTGGAGCCCCAGGAGTTCAACACTGAAGGCATCAAAGTGGTCTACCTGCCTCCAAACATAACATCTCTAATGAAGCCTTTAGATCAGGGGGTCATAGGACCTTCAAGGCTCATTGTACATGTGCTCTATGGAAAGGATTGTTATCACCATGGGAGAGAACCCGGATAAAGAGAATGTCATAAAAGTCTAGAAGGATTAGACCACTAAAGGTGCCTCATCATTATAGAAGAAGCTATGAAAGCCATCAAGCCCAAAACAGTAAATTGCTGCGGGACAAAACCATGTCTAGATGTTGTGCATGACTTCACAGGATTTATGACAGAACGAATCAAAGAAATCATGAATTTGATTTCATGGGTTTGTGGATATGGCAAAAAAAAATGGGGATGAAGCATTTCAAGATATAGATCTTGGAGAAATTCAAGAGCTAATAGACACCACACCAGAGGAATTAACAAAAGACGACTTGATGGAAATGAGTGCTTTCAAACCAGTGCCAGATAAGAGGAAGAAGACATAGACGCAGCAGTGCCAGAAAACAAACTGAGCCTAGACAATCTGACAGAGGGTTCTGGTTATTCAAGACTCCTTGTGATTTCTTTTATGACGTGGACTCTTCTATGATACAAGCCATTGAAACTAAAGCAAAGGATGGAGGAAGTGGTACCATATAGAAACATTTTTCAATTAATGAAAAGCTGAAAACCAGACAGAAATTACAATGTATTTTCTGGAAAGTTACACCAGGTGTACCTGCCTCTCCTGCCTCCCCTTCCACCTCCTCCACTTCTTCTGTCTCTGCCACCCCTGAAGCAGCAAGACCAAGCCTCCTCTTCCTCCTCCTCAGCTTACTCAATGTGAAGATAAGGATTAAAAACCATTAGGATGATCCACTTCCATTTAGTGAAGAGTAAATCATCATCATGCTGTACAGTTAATAAATCTACCTGGTGTGTGTGTGTGTGTGTGTGTGTGTGTGTGTGTGTGTGTCTGTTCATGTGAAAATCTAGTAACCGCAGCAAGAAATGTATGAGATGATTTTTGTATCATGGTCACCTAAGTATCCACAGTGGAGAACATGTGCAAGCCATATTAGAGTGGAGAGCCCATCCTAACATAGGCCAAAGGGGAGTGGTATTTAATACAAAATTAAGAACGTATTAGTTTTCTCTTTTATAACGGAGCTTTCAAAAAATTACATTACTGTATGGTATCTCTCTCTTAATTGGAGAAAATGTACATCAGCCTTTCATATCATCTCAGGTGTTATTAGTGTTTGGTTTTTTTGTTGTTTTTGTTTTTGTCTTTTTTCTGGCCATGCCTGTGGCATATGGAGTTTCCCAGGTTAGGGGTCTAATAGGAGCTGCAGCTGCCAGCCTACACCAGAGCCACAACAACGCGGGATCCGAGCCGCGTCTGCAAACTACACCACAGCTCATGGCAACGCCGGATCCTTAACCCACTGAGCAAGGCCAGGGATCGAACCCTCAACCTCACGGTTCCTAGTCAGATTCGTTAACCACTGAGCCACCACGGGAACTCCCTGGTTTTTTTTTTTTTTTAAATAATTTTATAATACTATATTATGAATAATGTTAAAATGATTCATTCATTAGTGTATAGGCTAGTCTACCATGAAGCAGTGGTATCCATTACACCAGGCTACCACAAAGCAATCATATTGCTGCTTCTTTGTTATCAATGCATGATTGCTACACCCAAAAATAAATATAAATATCTTTTCTTGTTATCTTTCATTTTTGAGTTCCAGTAATATGTATAACATCTATACTGTATTGTATTCTATAAGACAATTTTAATGTAAGTACTGACAGAAAGACAATTGATCGTGTAAACAGGCTATTTAAACTTATGGTATTGATAAAGTACAAGACTATTTGTACTTCCCCTTCATATTTTATTAGTAACATATTATTTTCTCTACCTTTTTTATTTTATTGGCGCATAGTTGACGTACAATGTTGTATTAGTTTCAGGTGCAGTAAAGTGAAACAGTTACACATATATCCATTTATTTTTCTTCTTCTTCTTTTTTTTTATAGGGCCACGCCCATGGCATATGGAAATTCCCAGGCTAGGGGTCTAATCGGAGCTGTAGTTCCCAGCCTATTCCACAGCCACAGCAGCGCTGGATCCAAGCCACATCTGCAGCCTACACCACAGCTCATGGCAATGCCAGATCGTTAACCCACTGAGCAAGGCTAGGGATTGAAACTGCACCCTCATGGACTCATTACTTACTGCTGAACCGCGGTGGGAACTCCCATATATCCACTTCTTTTCAGATTATTTTCCCATATAGCATATAGGTTATTACAGATAATTGATTTCCCTGTGCTATACAGTAGATCCTTGTTACTTATCTACTTTATACATAGTTCTCTAGCTTTCCTTATTATAAGAATACAGTATTAATATATATACCATACAAAATAGGTGTTGATTGACTTTATGCTGTCAGTAAGGCTCTGTCAATAGCAGGAGATGGCTAGTCATTAGGTAGTTAAAAGTTGGATGCAGGTTTTTGACTTGTGAGGGGCAGCATCCCTAATCTCCACCTTGGTTAAGGGTCAGCTGTACGTATTTTTCACTTTCTTATGAGCCTGAGGATTTTGTGGAATCCAGAGCATATAACTGGATACAGAAACGACTTTTAAAAATACTTGTATGTTTAATAAAGATAAATGCTTAAAAAACAACTCCATTCTCAAAGAGCTGCCCACTGGGGTTTGCATTTCATTAGCACTGATTTTGGCAACACTGAATGCTCTTCTCAGAGAGCCATTCTTAGGCCAACCCTCAAAGGGCTGGGTATTTTGGAAAAGTATGTGAGTGTGTGTATGCAGAGTGTGTGTGTGTGTGTATCCTGGGGTTTGTAAAAGTCACTGCACACTGATTTTATGCCCTCTATTGAACCATGTTCTTAACATGAATTATCTTTTTAATGCAGAAGTAAAAAAATCTCATATTCTTACTTTGAATTTAAGACACTGAGTTGGCAGGCTTCAGCTGTCAGAAAGACATGCATTATATGTAAAACCAGGTCCAGAAGACCTTGAAAGACGAAGGGATAGTAGACTGGCTAGGGACTTTGTCTTATGCAGAACCTGGGTTTCCTTCCAGATCAAGGGCTGGGTAGGAGAAATGAGAAATGCCAGTAACCAGAGATGCTAACAGGCAATACACACACACACACAACACAGGGTCCCAAGAAAAGCTAGTTATCTTTACCAAAGGACAATCATTAGGCAGCCTACCAAAACAGAAGATGTTTAGACAATCACACCTCCACCAGCAAAAGCCACGCGGGATTCCCTAGGTTTCTACCACTGCCAGGGTATAATGAAGTGTGCCAACCACAACCCTGGCCCTCACAGTGTGAGGGCAAGCTGAGGGGGAAGCTGCCAGGAGGTAACGAGCCTCTGCACCTCACCACCAAGGGCACCCCTCCTTCAGTGTAAGAGGACACCCCACGGGATGCTATGGGAGCCCACCCCCCCCACCAGCACCAAAGTGCCACCAACTCCTCCCTCATCTCAGGTCATGCCAGGGAAGGTCTAGGGGAGTAGGACGTTCACCACTGTCCAAAAGAAATGCAAACACCCCCACCCCCAGGATGTATGTGGAGACCACCAAGAAAGCGCCATGAGGCACCGCTGCCCTCCCTTCCTGAAGAGCTCGTGAGATCCAGAACGCCCACCCAGAAGCCTGATGTAAGAAGGAGCCCCTCTGTCTCCATCTGCTCAAGTTGCTGTAACTAAATACCATAGACTGCATGGCCTAAACAATAGAAATGTCTTTTCTCACCGTTCCAGAAGCTGGAGAGTCTAAGATCAAGGTGTGGGCAAATTTATTAGGTTTGTAGTAAAGACGCTCTTCCAGGTTTGCAGATGGCAGCCTCCTCACTGCGTCCTCACGAGGCTGACAGAGCGCCTCTCTTGCCTCTTCTTCTTATGAGGACACTAATCCCACCATAATCCCTCATTACATCATCTAAAGGTAATCATGCTCTAAAGGCCCCACCTCCAAATACCACTGCGTTAGAGGTTACGGCTTCAAGGCAGGAATGGGAGGGGACACAAACATGCATTCTATAACACTGTCCCACCTCACAAGTCAGTGGAGGCTAAGAGGGGAACCGCCACCCTCCCTTAATGAGGTGACATTCACGTCCCTTGACAAAGTAGTTTCCATGGAGCTCCACTTTAAAAAGATCATCTAAGTAAGATATACATAACAAACAGCTCCCAAGTTCAGGTTTCCATCGGAAACCACATGCAATGTCAAGATCTAAAAAAGCCTCAGAGTGACTGGAAAAAATAATCAACAGATGCCAACACTATAAGGACACAGGTGATGGAATTATCTGACAAGGATTATTATTTTTTTTTTTTGGCTTTTTAGGGTCTCACCCATGGCATATGGAGGTTCCCAGGCTAGGGGTCTACACCACAGCTGCAGCAAAGCAGGATCCTTAGCCCATCTAGCAAGGCCAAGGATCAAACCTGCATCCTCATGGACACTAGTCAGATTTGTTTCCACTGAGCCATAATGGGAACACCCTCTGACATGGACTTTAAAGCAGCCATCATAAGACTGTCTCAATAAACAATTATAAAGATGCTTGCTTGAAAGAGATGAAAACAGAAAAGGTCTCCTCAAAGAATAGAAAGTTTCGGAAAAGAAAGAGAATATATAAAGAAGAGCTTAAAGGACATTTTAGAATAGGACAACACAACAACAAATGTTAAAATAACCCAATGGAGGGAATGGAGGAAAAAATACGTGGACAACAAGAAATAACAAAATCAGAACAATGAGAATAAACACGTTGTAACAGGATGTCATGTTATTCCATCATCTCCTAAAGCCCCTTGACTGGCAGCACCATTAGTGTCCAGAGGCAGATTTGGGACTAAGATGATTCTATAAATAGCAAGCTCACACAGCCTTAAAAACGTAAATCGAAATTCAATAATTTGGAGTTCCCGGCTATGTCGGTGGGTTAAGGATCTGGCATTGTCACTGCTGTGGCTTGGGTTGCTGGCCAGAGAACTTACACATGTGGCAGTGTGGCCCCCCAAAATTCAATATTTTACAAAGTTCAGATTTCCTTGGTAAACATCATAGGGGATTTGTGTTCTGTCAAATTTATCAGGAAGGGGACTTTCTTGACTTTTACTTTTCAGTTCAGGAAAGTTTAAGATATTACAGATATGGAACAGTGTATGTTTTATTTTGGATGTTTTTTTTTTTTTTTTTTTTACCTGTTAACACTATAAGATTTTTTTTTTTTCCTTTTATGGCCACATCTGCAGCATACGGAAGTTTCTGGGCTAGGGGTCGAATCAGAATTGCAGCAGCCAGCCTACACCACAGCCACTCCAATGCTGGATCCAAGCCATATCTGCAAACTACATTGTAGCTTGCAGCAATGCCAGATCCTTAACCTACTGAGGGAGGCCAGGGACTGAACCTGCATCCTCACGGAGATAACATCAGGTCCTTAACCCACTGAGCCACAAGAGGAACTTCAGCAGCTATAAGCTTTTGATCACACACTAATATATTTATACTCATTGACCAATCCAGCTACTAAATAGAGGTAGCGGAGGAGAAAACTACTACTTAAAGAAGTCCCAACACATCCTAGATATAAAGCAATGTTTTGCACATACTCTGACCAAGATTTTTGCTTAAAATTGTCCATTATCATAAAATCTATTCAGAGCATAGAATGTTTTAAAATGTATTTTACGATGACAGAAATTTACATATAGATTGTAAATAAAAATAAACTCGTTAAAGGGAAATGTAAAAGAGCTATGGAATGTCTTTCCAAAAAACCAATAACATTTTGGCATATTCGTTTCTAATATATTTTAAGAAATAAAGTATTATAAGCTGTATTAATATGTCCAAGTAGCCATGGACAGAACGCCATTGACTGACTGCCTTCAACCACAGAAATTTATTTTCTACAGTTCTGGAGGTTAGAAGTCCAAGGTCAAGGTATTGACAGGTTTGGTTTCTTCTGAGGCCTCTCTCCTTACTTTGCAGATGGCCACCTTCTCACTGTGTCCTCACGTGGTCTTTCTGCTGTGTCTGTACATATCTGTGTCTTAATTTCCTCTTTCTATAAGGCCACCAGTCATATTGCTTAGGGATCATTGTATGACTTCATTTTTCATTTACCTTTTTTTAAAGTCCTTGTATTCAAACGTAGTCACATTCTAAGGAACTAAGTTTTAGTTCTTTAATATATCAATGGGGGTTTGAAAAATTCAGCTTATAACATAGGTGCAGTTGCGAAATCCAATTAACCCTTTCCCAATCATTTTTTTCCCCTCTCACTAGATGATTTACTCTAATGTTCATTTATTTACTTAATCAACTAATATTTATTATTATATAAATATACATATATATTTATATATTTACTGTTTCATGTATTGGAAAATAATAGTAATGAAACAGGCAAAAAACTATTCCTTTATGTGACTTAACCCTTCTTAGGGAGAGAAGCAAAAAATAAAGACAATAAATATGCATAATACATAATATGTTAAGTAGTGATAAATATGATGGAAATATTTTTAAAAGCAGTCAATTAGGGCAGAGGATGGAAACAGTGAAATCCTAAGCAGGGTATAATGTTAGTCCTCACCAAGAATATGGTATTTGATAAAGATCTGAGGCAAGTGAGTAAAACTTTAAGCCTTTGAATATGTATGTTTATACATTGCCTATCATATTTGCTGATATCCATAAAGTACTCTACGTTTACAAAATTATGTAAGGGAATTTCAACTTCTGACCACGAATGATTAACTGGACCCAGAGTTGTCCTCCTGACATAAATGAAGCATCTATGAAATGATTTTTTTGTTTTTTTGGTTTTTTTAGGTTACACCTGGAAATTGCCAGCCAAGGGGTCAAATCAGAGCTCAGCCGCTGGCCTATGCTACAACCACAGCAATGTGGGATCCAAGCCATGTCTGTGACCTACACCACAGCTCACAGCAACACCACATCCCTAACCTACTGAGTGAGGCCAGGGATTGAACCCGCGTTCTCATGGATACTAGTCAGGTTTGTAATGCACTGAGCAACAATGGGAATTCCCAAAATGACTTTTAAATTTGGAAAATAGACATCAGAGGACTTTGATCTCTGAGAAAAGGTAAACTGAAAGGTGACTCTTGTGACTGGCTTGGATCTAGATGTGGAAGAACCTTCCAGAAAGTGGTTCAAGAATGTAGTTTCCATATGAAATATGATAACCTTAATGAGTTAAAAAATAAAGATGATAGTTTGCGGAGGTAGAGGTTACTGAAATTTGAAGAGAGTGATCAGAAAGTGGAGTACCCCAGACCTAAATCAGGGTCCTCTTGACTCAGTTGCTGAATCCTAAGTGCATTTGTGCAGGATGAAACTTCAAAGGCCTGGCAAGACTAACTGGGGAGACATAAATTGAGTGGTGCCCACACTCTGATCTGACTTGGAGGAGAGTTCTCGCTGAATTTTGGTGGAGTCCCAACAGATGCCACCTGAGTTGTCAAACTAAATTGGCCTCAGGGTAAAGGTTGTATAGGACCCAAAATAAAAAGCTTAAAAACAAGCCTTGAAGAAAATCAAGCTAATCTATAAGCAATGAACTGCTTTGCAACCAAAACCCATCCATAATTAAAAAAGACAATTCACTCAACTGCATCAAATAAAAATTACTCAACATACCTAAAAGCAAGAAAATATGACTTTTAATAAGCAGAAATCATTCAATACAATCAAAACCAGGAACGACAGAGATAATAGTAGCAACAAAGGAGAACCTTAAAATAGTTGTTACAAAGTTATTCAACTTGTTAAAGGAAAACATGAACATAATCAGACAAGAAATGGAATGTATAACACGTTATCAGATGAAAATAACATCTGAAATAAATAGTTCACTAGATTAAAGGCATGTCAGATCTGGAAGAAAAGATTTGGAGGTTTGAAGGCACAGCAATAGAAACTAACCAAATGGAATCACAGAAAGAAAAAATAAATAAACAGAGCACATTGATTGACCTGCAAGGCAATATAAAACTGCACAACAGTGAACTTCCGCAGGGAGAAGTAGAGTGGAAGCAAAAATATATTTGAAGAAGTAATGACAAAGAAACTTTTCAAATTTGATGAAAACTATAAACTCACAGATCCAAGAAGCTCGGCAAACCCAAACAAAATAAATGATAAAAAAAAAAAAAAACCTACCAAGGCATGTCACAACCACATTGTTGAAAATTACTTACAAAATAAAAAATTTGAAGGCAACCAGAAGAAAAAAAAAATGTTATGATGATGAAGAATAAAGATAAGAATTATTGCAGATTTATTTTTCAGGAAACAATTTAAGTCAGAAGGAAATGGAAATATATAGGCAAATGGAATTCTATTTCTAGCCAAAAATATTCATTCAAAATTAAGACCAAAAATACAGTTGTTTTTCTTTTTTTTTGGTCTTTTTAGGGCTGCACCCTCGGCATGTGGAGGTTCCAGGCAAGGGGTCTAATCACAGCTGTAGCTGCTGGCCTACACTACAGCCACAGCAACAATAGATCCTTAACCAAGTGAGTGAGGCCAGGAATCAAACCTGCATCCTCATGGATACTAGTCAGATTCTTTTCTGCTGAGCCACACTGGAAACTCCTATACATAGTTTTTCAATCAAACAAAACCTGTGAGAATTTATTACCAACAAACAAACGCTATAAGAACTATTAAGAGAAGTTTGTTCACAGGAAGGGAAAGTGGTACCTGATGGGAAATTTGATCTATACAAAGGAAAGAAAAGTCAGGAATATCAAACTGGAGGGTAACTCTAAAATATTTCCTTCTTACTTATTATGTCTTTTAAGAGATAATTTACTGTTTAAAGCAAAACTAATGGCACTGTATCATAGGATATTTTTTGTGTGTCTTTTTAGGGTCGCACCCGTGGCATATGGAGGTTCCCAGGCTAGCGGTCGAACTGGAGCTGTAGCTGCTGGCCTACACCACAGCCACAGCAATGCCAGATCTGAGCCACATCTGTGACTTACACCACAGCTCATGTAACTCTGGATCCTTAACCCAGTGAGCAAGGCCAGGGATCAAACCTGCATCCTCATGGATTCTAGTCAGATTCATTTCTTCTGAGCCATGACAGGAACTCCTATTATTGTATTATAACATGTAGAAGGAAATTGTATGAAAAGAATAATCTGAAGTCCAGCAAGGAGAAATAAAAATTTCATTTTTGGAGCTCATCTATTGTTTGTGAAGTGTTATATTACATGAAAGAGTCTACGATAAATTCAGATGCCTATTTTTTTCCCTAGAACAACCATATTTTTTAAAGGTTGTGTTGACAAAAAGCCAAAAGTGCAGGAAAATGAAAAGGAGGAAAAGAGCAGCAAAGAACAAATAAAAAAGAGGAAGGCAAATAGAGGGATTATAATTTTAAACTCAGCCATATAAATAATTACATTAAAATTAGTAGTTCAAAATCCTAGTTCAAAAGCATAGTTTGGAAAATTGTATTGTAAAGGACAAACCAAATACCACTTAAAATAAACAAAATCTAAAATAGAGACAGAGATAAGCCTAGCATTAACAATAGTTAAACATCAGTGAAAAGATAATAATCATAAGAAACCTGGGCCAGCTCTTCAAACTCTACCTCAAAATATGGACCAAAAGAAGGGACAAAGAGAGGCTCTTCGTAATGATGAAAGAGAAAATTCATCAAGAGCACATACCAATCCTAAATGTGTATGAACCTAATGTTAGAACCTCAAGATGCACAAAACAGAAGCTAATATTTAAAAAGAAATGGATAAAACCACAACCCTAATTGGAGATTTGAACATTTCTCTCATTAATTGATGTAAAACATAGAAAATGGCTTGATAAGATACAGAAAACAGCCTCATAGATATTTATAGAATACTTTTCCCAAGGACAGCAGGATACACATTTTCAGGAACACATGGAGAATTCATTGAGATGGATCATATGCAGGGCCATCTGGTCAACGGAAAGGATTGATTTCATACCAAATTCATTGTCTGATGACAAGAAAATTGAATATAAGTTAATAGCAGAGAGATTACTAGAAAATCTCTAAAAACAGTTTTTTCGTTTAAAAAATGAATAAAGGAGAATTATAAGGAAAACAGAAAACATTTTGAAATGAATATAAATGAAAAGACAACATAAAATGTGCAGAGTGAAGCCAAACTACACTTTGAAGGAAATTACCATCATTAAATTATTTTATGAAGGGGAGAAAGGTAGAATGTGAGAGAGAGAATTCTTTATTGCTTCAGGATAGAGCTAGTTGATACTTTCTAAAATAAATATTTTTTAAAAAGTTTATGAAAACATATTTTGACTTTTTGTATATACTTACACATATATGAAAAATAGCTATATGAAAAACAGTTTAAATTGTTGAAGCCTATGTATGAAAAACAGTTAAAAATCATTGAAAAAGAATATTTGTAGGGAGTTCCTATTGTGGCTGAGCAGGTTACAAATCTGACTAGTATTCATAAGGATGTGTGTTAGATCCCTGGCCCCACTCAGTGGGTTAAGGATCCAGCATTGCCACAAGCTGTGCGGTAGGTTGCAGATGCAGCTTCAATCTAATGTGGCTGTGACTGTGGCATAGGCCAGCAGCTGCAGCTCCATTTTGACCCCTAGCCTGGGAACTTCCATATGCTGCAAATGCAGCCCAAAAAAGCAAAAATAAAATAAAATAAGACATTTCTAGATCAAGGAATTTCTCTTTGCAAGTAACTTAGAACATGCTTTATACTGCATTTGACACACGATCAAGAGCTTACTTGAATATGGATTTGCAGTGGGAGAGAAATCAGAGCCTGGTGGAAGACAGAAGTAAGTAGCAAGGCACTTTTATGCTAGACAAATAGAGTTTTAAAAACTCTTCAAGCCAAATGGAAATCAATACCTATTTACTTTTTTAAAACACACAATTTCTTAACCTTAGAGAGTGCTAATTGCTTATCACAAGACAACCTGTCCAAATGAACCAACTAGAGTTTGTTTAGGAAACATTCTCACTTTTCACAGAAATCATTTTAAGAGTAAAAGATTATCAAAAATGTATACGCCCAACCTTTTCTATAGCTATAATTTGTCCACTTAACATTATTTTGGTATTTTTCCAGTTTTAGTTCTGATGATTGCTCTAGAATATGTCCTCATTTTGAATATAAAGAAGACAGAGAATTCTATTCTATAGTGTTTGCACATTTTTCTTAATGAGCCAGAACATGACATAGTTATAAAATACGGATTTGGTGTGCTAGAATCTGTCTTCCACATGGTGTCACTGAACTAGATATTTCTCAACATGACAAAATTAGAAAGGAAAACGCCTTTCCTTCAAGTAAGATATGGGTGCTCATTGCAGTGGGTCCTCCATGGTCATAAGAAGTGTTTATCTGATCACTTCTAGTATCTCTGAGAATACACAATTGTGTGTTCACCCTTTGAGATTTTTTTTTTCCCTACTAGATACTAGTAATTAACTCAGCAGCATTTAAAAAATCTTTCGGGAGTTCCCATCGTGGCTCAATGCAAATGAACCTGACTAGCATCCATGAGGATGCAGGTTCGATCACTGGCCTTGCTCAGTGGGTTAAGGATCTGGCATTGTGATGAGCCGTGGTGTAGGTCACAGACTCAGCTCGGATCCTGAGTTGCTGTGGCTGTGGTGTAGGCCAGCAGCTATATAGCTCTAATTCGAACGCTCTCCTGGGAAACTCCATATGCCGCGGGTGCGGCCCTAAAAAACAGTAACAATCAAATAATAATAATTTAACTTAAAAATAAAAAATCTTTCCCAAGAGTGATGTAAACTCAAGAAATATGTCAATGGCATGAAGTCACTCATTCATTCACTTATTCAGCAAATATTAGTTAATTACTAACTATAGGTTCGACAGTGTCCTAATGCAGGAGATGCAGTAGTAAACACAGTGGGTGATGTTCCTGCTTTCTTGGAGCTTATATTCTAAAAAGGAAATATAATCAAGTGAGTTCCATGGATATAATATTTATTATGATAAGGTTATATGTGTATACACATACATGAAAAGAGTGATACATATTAGGTATAAAGTAAGGGTTATAGGAGTGGAATGAGAATACTGGGAGAAGAGGGGATCATATTTTTTAAATTATGATTATGTGAAACATCCCTGAGAATGTTATGTTGGGATAAAAACCTGTAGAACTTGAAGATAAAAGTGTAGGACATTCAGAATCCAGAGGGTTCTAGAAAGACGGGAGGGAAAACCAAGGCCAAAACTCTATGGTTGGAGGAGGCTGGGCAGAGGAGGGGTTTGAGCAAGGGTAAGTTTTTAACTTCTAGTTGTAATAGATGTAAACAAGAATAAAAGTCAAGATCAGATTATTCCCAGTTGTCTTGACACTGATGGTGGCATGTGGTTGTCACTATTTTGTGAAGTACCAGAAACTTCTGGAGTTCCATCTCCACTCCTTTTGATAGAAGTGTGGAAACCAGAAAAGGGATATCATAGCCCAGTGGAGATTTGCTTTCATTTGTAGGGTTTGTGCATACAGCTACCTTATGCTAAATTTGTGATTTTTTAAATAGCATCTTTGCTTTAAGCTATGACTCCTTGCTTGTATAAAGACACATAAACCTTTGTAGATAAAGTCACATTTGCATGGCCAGCTATACTGTTACTATTAAATAAGAAAAATCAAACATTTGAGAAAATAAAGTCAAAACTGTCTTTATATTGAGGCAATCCTGAGAAGTATATGTTCCACAAAAAAAAAAAAAAGGTCAGCTAAATTATCAGTTTATTGCTCAAAATTCTAATGATGTTTATGGTATATCCTTTATGAAACTCCTAGTGTGTTGATAGGAAAGCCTTTTAATTTTATAATCCACTTCTGGCAGCAGTAAGAGATTATGAAAGGCTTGTTTTTAATCTTCTCACAGATCAGATTTAGTGATTTTAATTTTCTCTCCTTCTGTGGTCATATTATCTGAATTCTGAGGTGTAACATTTCATCAATATGGATCAAAACTGCTCCTGACTTATTGCTTTATTGTTCATAATAAATGTGAAAGATAGCTGTTGTTTCTCTCTTTTTTTTCCCCTTACTTGTCTAATAACCAAGAAAGGAGGGGATTGAATTATAGCCAAAAAAAGTAAAAACATAGATATCTGATGTGCACTATTGAAATCAAGATTAAATACTTAAACCAATTGAAGCAAACTATTTTATGCATCTATTTTATGTACAATTTAGCCTTACTGGATTTGAGATACTGAGATACTGGTATTTTGTCAAATGCCATGTTTGGATACAAACCTCTGTTTATAGAATTTCACTTTCTATTTTTTCACTGAAGTATAGCCGATTATAACACAATATCATATGTTACATGTGTGCAATATAGTGATTCCGAATTTTTAAAGGTTATACTCCATTTATAGTTATTATGAGATACTGGCTATTTTCCTCCTGTTATAAAATATATCCTTGTAATTTATTTTATACTTAATAGTTTGTACTTCTTATTCCTCTGCCCCTATACTGACCCTCCCCCATCCCCCTCCCCACTGGTAAACACCAGTTTGTTCTCCAGCTCTGTGAGTCTCCACTTTTTTTGTTGTTAAATAATTTGTTGTATTTTTTAGATTCCACAGATAAGTGATATCATACAAATTTGTCTTTCTCTGACTTATTTCTCTTAATAAAACACCCTCCAAGTCCATCCACGTTGCTACAAGTGGCAAAACTTCATTCTTGAAACTTGAAATGCCACGGGCGTAGACAAAATAATAAGGGCGTAGACAAAATAATAATAATAATAATAATAATAATGTTTTTGTTTCACTTTTATGGGTTCCATTCCTATTTCTTGTTTACCTTAGATGCAACATTGCTTGTTTGGATTTGCACTTTTGCTATTCTTTAAATCCTCTCTTACTCTCTTTTTAAGTGCATATTTAGATTTACATCTTTCTGTTTCTAATCTTTTTATTTTTTTTAATGGCCATACGCACAGCACGTGGAAGTCCCCAGGCCAGGGATTGAATTCAAGCCCCAACCCACAGGTGTGACCTTCTCCACAACTGCTGTAACGCCAGATCCTTTAACCCAGTGCATGGGGCAGGGGTTTGAACCCATAACTCTGCAGTGACCCAAGACACGGCAGTCAGATTCTTAACCGACTGCACCATAGCAGAATCTCCTGTTTCTAGTGTTTATCACATGTTACTATAAAGACTTATTTTTTCCCTCCAAAATACCCAACAAAATGTTGGTGGGGTCTTGAGTTGGTTATTATCCCACAGCAGTAACTCTTTTTCTTTGTAGGGTGCTATGGCTTAGTGATTGATCCCTGTCCTTCTATAGGAATTTTGTGTTCTGGTATGTATTTCCTCAAAAAAAGAAAGCTTTTTAATTCCTTTGATGACAATAATAAAATTTCTGATTGGGAATCAAGGTGAACATGAATTCCTTCCCCTGGAGCAGAGCCATAGAGGTAATGACAATAGTGTATCTTCCCACAGACCACTTGATTCTTGCTGTGCAGAAGCGGTCCTTTTTTTAACCCCTCCTTGCCTGTGTCCTCATGGAATATGTAGGGATCCCGTATCTGTAACTCCCTCAGAGCAACAGATTCAGCTTTTTTTGTTGGTTGCTCATTTTCAGAAAACATTCACAGCAAGAAAAGGGAAGAAGATATGAAAGAAAGAAAAAGAAAAATTATCATCTCATATCAGCACTGAAATTCTAGGGAAGAAAATAGATATAGGGATACAGAAAGGCATATTCCTTCTGTTCACAACTAATTTTGGAATATTATGCTATGTCTGCAGCTCTGCAGAAATTTAAGACCTATGTTCTAAATCTCACAAAAGTATAAAATGGATGTCAAAAGGAAGGTAAAGATAATTCAGATCAGGTTAATTAAATGCTGGAAACACTTCCATAGAATGGAAATATATATAATATTATATATACAATATTATATATATGCGTGTGTGTGTGATTTAAATATACACATATTTTTTCATATTTTGATCATCAGCCCATGTGAATTCAAGTCCACCACTGAATCTGAATGTTGAACAACTTTGCCAAGATGCTTTTGGTAGAAAAATATGTGTCATTAAAATTCAATTCTTAAATGTCCCTATAAATGAATATTACTTTCAACAGCTCATTATTGAAATAAGTAAAAACTGATTGTTTTAAAAGGCCATATACCTTAATTTAAATGTTCTTATTATGAGAATAAAAATATCAAATCTAAATTAATTGAATTTTTATAATATCTTTTCAATTTAAATTCATTTTTCTTTATATCAAGCATTACATGCTCTTACTTTCAGTTACCACAATGGCCAATTTTTTTCCCTAAAAATTTACTGTAAATTGATCTCTCAGCATTTCATTATTAAAATTCACATATTTCTTTTATTCCTATGCCCTAGTGAATTGTGATATCTCTTTCAAATATAGGCAACAAAGAGATTTGGAAAAATGTAAGAAAAATTCATATTAAAGAAAACTACTTAATTAGTAATAGAATTCTAACATATTAACTGCAATCACATACTGAATTATCACAATTGGCTTTCAAGTAACTCTTGGCATAGATATTCTTTAGCACAAAGCCAAAATGCCTAATAAACTTTGCAGGATAAAGCAAAATCTCTTCCCCAGTAATACAAGCATGTAAGGAGTTCATTTTCCCAAGACAATTGTTTTCCAAGTAACTCACTTGTGTGGAGTCAAGAAATTCTTCAAGGAGGATGAATATAAATAATATGGTAGTATTTACAACTTCACTTTCAATGTCTTTGTTTAAAATAATCAAGCTATGATATGCATTTAATTCTGGAATTGCAAAGCTGAACATAATCAAATAGAAGTTACATTTTGGTTATTTTCTACATGCATATGGAAGACCCTGTCCTGGATATGGTGAACACTTACAGAGTGAAGGTAGATTCTTCATTTATTTTGCCCCAACACTGTGTAATTATCATCCATTCCTCCTTTAGATCTTTCCCAGTGCTGTGCTTAACCACAGGGTATGATTAACCTGAAAACATTTGGAAATAGTATAGTGTAACACTGCCTAGCAATAGATACATTGCTCTCTTATTGCTCAAATTCAAATCTTATAAAATGTGTGGTTCCTCTAAGTTTCAGAGGCATGCTAAACATTAGGAAATTCTGCTGCTTAATATTCTTGCTACCTACTAGTGTCTGCAAACGTGTTAAACATTTCGCTTGGGTTACAATTAATGTACTCCCCAAAGGATTCCAGCCAACCAGCAGGGCACTCAAACAGCATATCTCTGTTTATGTTACAAAGAAAATGAATTACAGCACATTCTATTAGGGAACCAATACATATCTGAAGCCATTTTAGACCTAACTAAACACAATGGCTTAACACTACTGGAAATTCTTACAATCTTTCAAACAGTGGCGGCAATTTTAGGTTAATTAAGCAAAAAAGTTTTCTAACAACATACCAATTTGGATGAAACTCCAGAAAATGTGTCTTACATAAAGGCTTAAAGAATAAAATATTTTTATTTGAAAAATGGTTGAATCTCAAAAATGTAAAGCTCATAGTCATATCTCATAGTGTCTATTTTTTTTCTATCCAGATATAGTAGCAGATTTTTTAAAACTCACATGTGCATATCAGTGATTGCACTCAGTGCCTTGGATAAAACACACCTTTATGTAAGTGCACGCTTTTGAGAATTTTCTTTTGAGAGTAAAAGAAGTGAAAATGACTACACAGGAATAGCAACAGCGTACCTAAGCATGTTCCCACCAGATTGGAACAGATGGTTGTTATTATTGTCTTTGAAAAATTTTTCTTCGTGGATTACATTCAGGTCTGATTTCATTTTTAAGAATATAAGCTTCTTGAGAATTAAGCCTGTATTATAAAGATCACTGGCCAGTTTTCACTTTAGTAAAAATAAATTTGTATTTGTATATATATCTATAGGCCTTATCCTACAATTTTCAAAATAATTCCTTGAGTTTTTCAACTGTTCAGAGGCAGAAAGTAGGATTTAGAAATAAAAAAAGAAAAACCCTATAACTTATTTTACGTTGTCCCAATAGAATAAAGAGCAGAGATTTAAGCTGAATGTTTTGGTGTAATAACCATTCATTTCGTTTATGCAAAATTATAAAATACAACTAAAATGAAAGAAGTGAATTCTGGCAAACAAAATGAGATTAGTAATCTAGGGACTACTCATGTTTAGCTGAATAAGGAGGCTGGGATGGATTTTCACAGCAAATGGACAAAAGGAAGCACATTCCTTATTGATTCTACTGTCTGGGTATTCATTTTGCTTCTTGATAAAGGTTTCAGTATACATCTCATCTATTTGAAACAGAAAACATCACAGATCTCCAAGCAAATAATATCTCTTATCCCAAGGTAAAGAAGAAGATATGAACACATCAAGTAAGAAAAATATAATTGGGAAGCAACTTTTTAAAGAAATTGAGATAATGAATATAGGAACATCTAAACAAAATTATCCCATTTTTCTCTGCTGAGGTTAAAATTGAGAATGTAATTGTAAGCACATTAATTTAATTAATTTAGTTAACTTTAAAATATCTTTTGAAGTGATATTTTTACCTTCTCAGCTTCTGAATTTCATTGTGTGTATAGGTCAATCATATTAGGCACTAAGAAATTAAACAGTAATTTCCTGAATGGATCTTGACTAGTTAGATGTTTAATAGCATTAAAATTTTTATTTTGATGCACTTGAGAAAAATTATGTTCTTCACGAAATGGGATTAAATGTGTCTCTGTTCAAAGAAGATAAGTGATCTCATAGATAAAATGTAACTATCAACCATAGTAAAGATACAAAGTTTAAGAGGAAGAATTAAATATTGCCAAAATTAGAATTTCCAGAGCATATTGGATTAAAATTATGTCTTTTACTGAAGTTCTTGCTAGCTCTATTAAAAATGGTTCAAGGGAGAATCTCTTTAACTCTATTTGGGTCATGTGCCAATCCTTCAAACAATCACTTAGGTGGTGCTTAGGCTGATGAGGGTACTTTGAATGGACAGTCCAGTTATATACTTAACTCCATGATGCTGAGTGGCCTTAGTTTTTCTTACACCAGGAAAAGCAAAAAATACTATGCTCTTATTTCAGAATGTGACTTCAGTCATGATTAATATATTATAATGCTCTTTCCATAAAATTTCAAGTCAAATAAATAGGCATTATCCTCTGTAGAAGTCAGTCATATACATAGGTATATATGACAGAGCTACCTGACCAATATACTCCAAAATTATGAAACAAAGAGCAAGATGATCACAGGATCCATTTTAAGCCTTTTCCCATATATGAGTTACTCATGTCGTATAATTTCATATAAAACCTCATTTCTGGGAATACTATTTCTGGTTATGGTGAACTAGCTAATTCAGACCAACTTTTTTGCAAGTAAAACAGTAGAAAATGGATTAATTTTTTTAACTTTTTACCAAACATAAGAATATTAATATAGTAAACTACAGTATTAGACCAAGATCAGGAAGAAGAAAGAAACTTGAGTAGCTAAGCTTGGTCTTTCAGTCAGTTTTCTCCTGGGTTCTTTTTCGAGTTCCTTAAAGAAATGAGAAGCTGAATGATATTTTTGGTAGTCTCTCAGGAATAAAGGAAAAAATTGGAGTATAAGACCAAAAAGGAGGGAGGCAAATCAAGATGATACTTAATTTGGGCTCATATTAAACTATGTAGTTCTTGTGGATACTGAAGGTCGTCTTTAATTGGCTGATCCCATCATCGTAGATTCTGGATTGCTTATATAAAAGGGGACGTCCATAAGCCAAAGCCAATACAAAGCCTCCCTGGAGAATGAAAAAATTTACCACTGGGCTTTACATCATTTCAAAAATATTCTAAATAAATAACTTCAAAAAATTATCAGGCCCAAAAAACAAGGAGATTAAAAATGAGCAGAAAGAACACACAATGGAAGAAAAGTCAGAGTTCAATAACATAGTTATTGGACATAAATAACTGGAGTTGTTATTGAAAAAGATTTTAAAGGAGTTCCCATTGTGGCTCAGTGGGTTATGAACCCAACTAATATCCATGAGGATGTGGGTTCAATCCCTGGCCCCACTTAGTGGTTAAGGATCCAGCGTTGCCATGAGTTGGATCACAGATGCAGCCTGGATCTGGTATCGCACCTGTGGCTGTGGTGCAGGCCAGTAGCTGCAGCTCCAATTTGACCTTAGCCTGGCAGCTTCCATATGCCACAGGTGAGGCCCTAAAAAGCAAAAAAAAAAAAAAAAAAAAAAAAAAAATATTTTAAAAAGAGTGCAAAGTTAGCAAAGAACAGGAAACTATAATATAAGAATATCTATAATAAGCATGGAGGGGAAAAAAACCTTGTGGGGGGGGTGAAAACAGAGGAAAGGAAAAAGTGGGAATGCCTAATATACATGGACTTATAGCCCTCAGAGGGGAAAAAAAATGAGAGGAAATTAGAAGAAAACGAAGAGATAAAGGTTTAATATTTTCAAAACTATTTAGACATAAAATGACAGATTATTTTTAATTACGGAAACTCCATGTAGTTTGAAAAAATAAATTTTACATTAGTTTATAACTGCTGAAATCTAATGACAAAGAAAAAACAAACCAAAAAAACACCAATTGCCATCAAAGGAGAAACTGTCTACAGAACAGAAACAATGAAACAATGAAAGTCAAATGCCAATGAAATATTTTCAAAGGGCTGAATGTAACCACTAGCCTACAATTCTACATCTAATGAAAATATCTTTAAAGGATAAAGTGGAAATTTCTCAGTTCTTATAGGGTAAAGCAGTAGCTCCCTGAATTAGTCAGGGTTCTTCAGAGAAACAGAATCAGTTAGAGATATAGACGGATAGATATTCAAGGGAATTATTTTAGAAATTGGTTCATGTGGTTATGAAGCCTGAAAAGTCCCATGACCTGTTGCCTGGAAACTGGAAAACCAGGAAAGCTGGTGGTGTAATTCAGCCTAAAGGCCTGAGAACTGGGAAGCCAATGGTGTAAGTCCTGGTCTATCTAGGTCTAAATAGGGGAACCATAAGCACCACCGACAAGGAGAGAGGAGGATGGATGTCTCAGCTCAAGCAGACGGAGCAAATTCCCTTTCCTTTGCCTTTTTGTTTTATCCATGCCCTTAAGTGATGGGATGCTGCCCACGTGATTTGGCAAGGATGGATCTCTACACTCAGTGGTACTGATTCAAATGCTAATGTCTTTTGGAGACACCCTCCTGGACACACCCAGAAATGGTATTTTACCAGCCATCTGGGCAAAGCTTAGCCCAGTCAAGATGACACAGAAAGCTAACCATCACACTACCTACATACAAATCACACTACTTTTCATTTAAAATCCATACAGAGTTACAAGGATGGCAAAGAAAATCAAATCAGAGTAAAATAAAAAGCAGTTTCCATGCACACTGGGAATTAGAAAATAAACAAAAAATGTTATAAATTTTAATTCCCATACAAGTAGAGAATCAAAATCTGAAATTAGCAGCAGCTCCAGAGACAAAAGGAAAACAGAGCCAGGGATATCACATGAACAGGAGAGAGTGCAGCAAGGTCCTACTGGTGAAAGATACAGATGCTATCAGCCAGGGTCATCTGGAAAAGAAACTGGGGGAAACACTGAGAATACACAGAAGATGCTTAGCAAGATGGGCAGCACCACTGATGGTGATCTCAGCAATGCATTGTTTCTGGCAGACAGAGGCTCTTTGGAAGGGGAAGTTGTCCCTGGGGATTTTGGAAGTGAAAGGAAAGAAAGAAACAAGAGATCAAACTCAAAATTTAAATTCCTATAAAATAAGACAACATCAAACAATCAGAAAGCAGTCAGACTTGCCACCCCTACACTCTCCCCAAGGCACCGTGTATTAAATGACACCTTACCATAGGAAGAGAAAAACATGCTCTTAACCAAGAAAGTGAGTCAGCTGCTCTCCTTTTCAGTTTTCTCATCCCTGGTGTTGTAACCACGCAGGACCCTGTGACAGACCCCCTTCCCAGGGACAGACCCCCTTTCCCATAGCCTCTGCCTTAGATCCTCTCTTAAGTACCTAGATAATAGTCTCTGATGTACATTTCCTGAGTTATTTTACAGAAGCTAACACCCTCACTAAATAGATGAAACTAACTACTTGATGATCATAAACACACAGCACCCAGACCTACTGACACCACAGTGCTGAAGGATTGGTAACGTTAACCCCTATGACACCATCCTGTTATCTCACCATCAACCAATCAGAGAATTGTTCACTAGCTGATCACATACCCTGGAGTGCCCCTCCCTCACCTTGCCTTCAAAAACACCTCTAAAAATACCCATCCCAGGAGTTCCCGTCGTGGCACAGTGGTTAAGGAATCCGACTAGGAACCACGAGGTTGAGGGTTCGGTCCCTGCAATTGCTCAGTGGGTTAACCGGCGTTGCCGTGGCGTAGGTTGCAGACGCGGCTCAGATCCCGCGTTGCTGTGGCTCTGGTGTAGGCTGGTGGCTACAGCTCTGACTAGACACCTAGCCTGGGAACCTCCATATGCCGCGGGAGCGGCCCAAGAAATAGCAAAAAGACAAAAAAAAAAAAAAATACCCATCCCAGGAGCTGAGGGTTTGGAGCACTAGCTGCCCTGGACTCCTTGACTGGCACCTTATAATAAACAGACACCCTGTCTTTCTTTCCCAAAACCTGATGTCAGTAGATTGGCTTAATTGCACACGGGCAAGCAGACCCAAGTTCGGTTTGGTAAGAGTATCTTTGCAGGGACACCAGGTTCCATTTTTACCATTGCTAATGTGTTTAGCATTTTCCAGAATCTACAGGAATAGGTGATTATATGGTAAAAAGTAGTCGGGTGGTAGGGGGGGCTTTAAGAAATTAAAGAAGATATGAATAAATAGACTAATATGCCATTTTTAACAGATTGAAAGTTTCAGTATTTAAAAAGTGTTGATTTTTCCTAAAATTAATCCATAAATTCAGCATTATTCCCATTATGACTTCAACCAGGTGTGTGTATTAAGTGGGAAGGAGGGACTGGCATGTTTTCTGAAAGTTACATTTGGAAATGCCATGGTCCAAGATAACCTTGCAGAGCAAGGTGAAAAGACTTTTATCAAATATCAAGAGACATTCTATATCTATGGCATTTAGTACAGAATGGTATTTGTGTATGGACGGAAAACCAGAACAACAGAAGGAAATAGTGGATCTAGAAGTAGATTCAGCCCTAAATGGGCACCAAGTGATCTGTGACAAGGATTGCCCTGAAGAGCAATAGGGAATGACAGTCTTCAGTAAACTGTGCTTGGACAACTGGATATCCACGTAGAGAAAAAAAATCCATCTGTCATTTCACATAACATATTATAAAAATAAAAGTGAAGACAGACAATAAAGCTTCCAGAAGATAACAAGGAAGGATAACTACATGATTTTAAGGTAGGAAAAGAATTTTTCTTTTTCTTTCTTTCTTTCTTTCTCTCTCTCCTCTTTTTTTTTTCTCATCCTTTTAGGGCCACAGTCTTGGCCTATGGAAGTTCCCAGTCTAGGGGTCGAAGCAGAGCTCTCTCTACCGGCCTACACCACAGCCACAGCAACTCCATTTTTGAGCAGTGCCTGCAACCTACACAACGCCAATGCAGGATCCTTAACACACTGAACAAGGCCAGGGATTGAACCCGTATCCCCATGGATACTAGTCAGGTTCATTACCACTGAACCACGACTGGAACTCCCAGAAAAGAATTTTTCAACACAATGTTAAGAAATACCCATAAGGGAAAATTATTATTATATTTGACCATATTTAAAGTAAAACTTTTCTTTATTAAAAATGACCACAGGAGTTTCTGTCGTGACTCAGTGGAAGCAAATCCGACTAGGAAACGTGAGGTTGCAGGTTCGATCCCTGACCTTGCTCAGTGGGTTAAGGATCTGGCGTTGCCGTGAGCTGTGGTGTAGGTCACAGACACGGTTTGGATCCTGAGCTGCTGTGGCTGTGGTGTAGGCTGGAGGCTACAGCTCCGATTAGACCCCTAGCCTGGGAACTTCCCACCGTGAGTGCAGCCCCAAAAAAGACAAAAGACATTTTTTTTTTAAATAAAAATGCCCATGGAAAGTGTAAAGGCAAGCCATAGTAGAAGAAGAATAACCAATACAGCTCAGGCATCCCAAACAGAAAGGATGTCTACAAACCAGAAAGGAAAATGATGAAAACCCAACAGAAAATAACCCAAAGAACTAACAGCCATGTACAAAAGAAGACTTCTATGTGGACAATAAACATATGAGGAAGTCCTTCACTATAAACAGACAGAGGAATAAATACTATGTCTAAAATGAGATAGCTCTCCATACCCAATAACACAGCAAAATTGAAAATACCACATATTGGAGAAAATACAAAGCAACTGGAACCATCATACGTGCTGATGAATATGCTCGTTAGTACAGTGGCTTTGGTAAGAACTGGCTCTATAATTCCATGTTTCCATCTCTACATATACTCAATAGAAGTGTGTCCACACATGTACCCCCCCAAAAGTTCATATCATCCATATTCTTAATAAACACTAATATAAACCAAATGTATATTTGTAGTAGAAAGGATAAATAACTGGTATTATACAAGGCGATATTATAGAGCAATTGAAGTGACTTCGGTTTCACTGCAGGCTATCACATGGATGAATCCCACAAACATAAAGTTCAATGAAAGCAAGCAAACACAAAAAGAATGCACTGTGTGCAATTACGTGTACACAACCTTGAAGACAGATCAATTTAAATTACAGCTTCAGAATTAAGCGCAGAATTTACTTAGGGCAAAGGGGAGTGATTGGAAGGAAACACAAAGTAGGAGTTTCTAGGGATACTGGTGATGTTCTTTTCATGATCCAGGTGATACTTACATAGATATTAATTTTGCAATAACCCCTTAGCTATACATTTTTGGTTTTAGAATTTTTTGCACGTGTTATATTTCATAATCAAATATTTTTGTTGTTTTAAAAAATTCAGTTACATAGAATTAGCAGAAATAAATCAAGTGTTTTTTAGACTCTAGTTCTACTATAACCCAAGACAATATAATACAGCAAGTCCTTCAGTGTCCTGTAAGCATGTTTTTGTTTCCCAAATAAATGGAATCTCTTGCATCTGGGTAACAAGAATATGGCCTCTTTACCTTCAAATATCAACGACAGCCTGAGCCAGAGGGAAGATGGCTACATACAGGATCTTGAATCCTAGTGGGGCTCAGGTTGGAGACATCTGATCTTAGGGTTTTTCTTGCAGGACAGGGTGAGGGCATGAAGAACAGCCTCCTGATGGATCAGACACACTGAACTATCAAAACTGATAGAGTATAAAATCTGCACATCCCAGGGATGTGTGGCTACTGTTCTTGGTCCCCCAAAGCAAAAGAAAGATGTGAAAGAGAATAAATAGGAATCTTGTCTCCTGCCCATAATGCAGATTTGGGATTAAAAAGGCTTCAAGTGACTCAACTCAAGGAGGCAGATATACCCATAATTCATTGTGGATAGTGACGTAAACCAAGAAGTTAGCAATCTTCTAAGATTACTGATCTAGAAGGTGGTAGGGCCTGTGGGACTCACTCAAGGCCCACACGCACCACCACATCCCTTCATGTCTCTCTTGCATTCACCTACCTGATGTGACTTACTGCACAGGAAACTGTGTAAGGAGCTGGGAATTTTACATACGGTGAAAGTTAAACCTGGACCAGTAGCCTTAACCTGTATAAACTTATTGACCAATTTACAACCGCAAGTGAGATAACATATAGCGAAAATAATATACCAACAAAAAGTGCTTTAAAATTGACATAGAAATAGAATACAACATCTGATATTTTTTAGTAAGAAAAAATACTACCTAGGATTTTTTTTTGAATGTTTACTATCTATCAGGCAGTGTTTTAGCTCTTTACAAGAATCAACTTATTTAAATTTCAGAACAGTTCTCTGAGTAAAGTACTCTTAGTTTCCTTATCTTATAGACTAGAGAGCAGAAACACATAAATCTTAAGTAATTAGCAAATGTCATGCTACCCGTAAGAATTTGGGGTATGTTTCAAGACCCACTCTATGATCCCAGTTAACTCTTATTTTCTTTTCAAAAAAAAATTGTTTTGGACCTAGAATAATTAATTATCTTCAGACTTCAAAAGATAGCCAGAAAATGGTTTAAAAAAAAAAAAAAAAAGAGGAGGAAGTAGAGGAAGTAGGGAGAAGAAGGGGGCAGGTGAAAAAGAAAGTAAAATTCAAAATTGGTAAGCTGACTGCAAAGTATTCCCAAACTCATTTAATGCAAGTTAAGTTTCAAGGTCAAAACACTGTCAACTAAAGGCCAAGAAAGCAAACAAACACATAAATTTGAAGTTCTATTAGAGAATAGAATAAATTCCAAAATCTAATAGTAGCTTTATTTTTTAAACATAGGACATGTTGCTGAAATGGAAACCAAGGCTGACTTGGACAAAATTCTATTTTTAAATTTTTAGAATTTTTTTAAAAATTGAAGTGTGGTTGATTTACAATGTTTCTCCAATTTCTGTTGTACTGCAAAGTGACCCAATCGCACACAGTTCCCTGTGCTGTACTGTAGGACTCCATTGCCCATCCATTCCAAATATAATAGTAGAGGTATACTTTGAAAATACTGTGGGTTTGGTTCCACAATATTTGTGGAATATTATTATTCACCACTACAATAAAGTGAATATTGCAATAAAGTTAGTCTCACACAAATCATTTGGCTTCCCAGTGCATATCAAAGTTATGTTTATACTATGCTATAGTCTATTAAGTGTGCAATAGTATTATGCCTAAAAGAAACAATGTACATACCTTAATTAAAAAATATTTTATTGCTAAAAAATGCTAACCATCATCTGAGCCTTCAGTGAGTCATGATTTTTTGCAACAGTAACATCAAAGATCACTAATCACACATCATCATAACATGTAATAATAATGAAAAAGCTGAAAATATTGTAAGAATCACCAGGAAGTAAACACATTCTGTTGGAAAATGGCACTCAGAATTGCTTGATGCCAGATTACCACAAACCTTCAATTTGTAAAAAAAAAACAAAAACAAAAACAAAATGCAGTATCTGTGAGGCACAAAAAAAGACAGCACAATATAAGGAGGTCTGCCTGTAATTAAAAATGGAACTGGTGTCCTCTAGTATATGAGCTCCCTGTTATGCTGATGGAGTAATTCCTATGAACTTCAGTCAAGGTCCTAGAGGCAGAGCCCTCTACATAAGGACTTGGGCCAGGTGAAACCCCTGACTATTTGCTTTAGGAGAAATAAGTGAGGGCTTGATGACAAAGTATTAGGTAGATTTATATGATTGATAGACTATGTTCAGAGTTCAATTAAGAATCATTAACAATTGATAATTCTCAATTAAAGCTATTATAATTTCTTCTCTGTTTTATCTCAGCACATAACAGGCATTCAACAAATATTTGCTGGATTTTTTAATGAATGCAGGCAGATATAAAATGGTCTAACACAGGTCTTGGGATGCTCTGCATGACATATTTATTTGTAGCCTACATGATGCATTAGCCATATGTCAGACACATTTACAAATAAATGGAGAAGGAAAGGGTAAGTGGATGCCTTAGATGTGACAATAAAGATTTGCCTTTTCAGGAACTGGTCTATTTGACAGTTTTTAATAAGTATAAATGTGTATTTACTTTCAGTTTGCAATTTAAAAGATACTGGCCTTTTCTTACTGGTGATATTTATTCCTCCGAATCCACCACTAATTCATGGGCAACATCTTCCCAATAGATCCAAAGTGACATATACTGTTGAGAGATTCAGTGAAACATTCTCAACTTGTAGGTATTTCCCTGGTTTCTGTGTAAACACCATACTGACTATAAAATTGCTTCTGGGATTTATGTCATTGCATTTCCTTGTCCCCTTTTATTAAATTGGCTTACTTTCTCTACACATTCTTGACTGCTCTTGGACTCTCTACTGTATCAACTATCACTTGATATATTATTGTTACAGTCACTCTGGTCATTTTCTCATTTCCTAGCTGAAAACTAAAGTGACTTGATTGTTGAGGTTCAGCCCTGCAACTGACACTCTCAAGTGAGGTAGGGACTTACTATTAAATATATGATATATTTTGAAATCAAGTAAATGAGAAAGGAACTATGCCTTTACCAATGAAACTGGATATTGCATTACATGAAAGGAATATTTAGTGTGGATGTGGGGATAAATCATAAAGCAGCATTATCATACACATGCACATACACACACACACACACACACACACACACACTCTCACATACAGACAAGTTCAGCCTGGCACATGCCAAAATGATATGGAAAAATGATGAGAAAACTTGGGGTTTTATTGCTACTTCAATAAGTTTAAATGAAATTACCATTCTATTCTCAGTTGTTTCATTCGAGCACACAAAAATTCTTGGCTATTACAGGCTCTTGTTGAAATCATCATTGCCAAATCAATAGGGAAGAAATCAAAAGAAGGGCATAATATAGGCTTAATTTCATGCAGAAAAAAAAATCACTGTAACAGACATAACATGTGACACATTTAGGATATAGAATGGCAGTAAGATGATTTGAAGCAAACCTGAAAGAAGGATTTGCAGCAGGAAAAGGCTGAGCTAAGGAGGTTAAAGAGAATTCAGGACTGTGAGAATGAAGGCACCCAGCAGAGCTGTGGCCTTCAGAAGAAATTGTTTGCATCAAATGAATGTTTGCTCAAATTACAAAGAGCAAAGGCACATGGACCACAAGTGTTTGTCTCAGAGTGCAAACAATCAGCACAAGATATTTTATGGAAAAAATTTAATTGCCTCAGATGGAAAGACTATTAAAGGAAAGAGTCTAAAACAATATATTTCCAATGGATCAAACTTCTACCAGAAATGCCATTTTACTTTTGATCCTTATATGGTCCCCAAGTCACTACTGAAACCAAGGCTACGTCATGACACGTGCTTTAAAAGTGGATAAATATTGGTTAACTCTGTTTCTCTGTAACCCAACTATTTCATTACTCTGGCAAGCAGAGACAACTCTGCCTCTTTAGATGGCCATGAATATTACCTCTTGGAATTATAATCAAAAGTCTTCTAGTTCACAAATATAATTGTGGTTACAACTAACAAGACTGAACAACGATTGATTATTGAGGTTTATACATATAACTGCTTTGAACTTTATTAAAAGGCAAATTACTTTATTAAAATGCTCAAAGTTCCAATTTCTTAAACCATTTTTTCTATAGCAACCTAATGAACTTAAAACCTTTTTAAAGAAGGCCATTAACGGTTTTTACTGGCTACTGTGAGAATGTTAAATATAGCCCTTAAACATACCCTAGCTTACAGCATAAGATTACATACATATGTATTTCGAACACAATAACTACATGTGAATATAAATCAATGTTTAAATTTCTCTTTATCCGAAAAAAAACACAACCTCCAACCACATATCAATGTTGATAGAGTTAGCATGATTTCACAGCAAATCTAAGATGTAAGAAATTAACCATCTTGGGCTACCATTCACACAGCATACAAGACAAAAATAGAATTCATGATCCAGTTCTAACCCAAATGGAACATTATATCAAGTTCATTAATAATTTCCTTACCTGAGTTCCCGTGGAAGCTCAGTGGTTAACGAACCCAACTAGTATCCACAAGGATGCGCGTTCAATCCCTGGCCTCACTCAGTGGGTTAAGGATCTGCTGTTGTCATAACCTGCGGGGTAGGTCACAGACGCAGCTTGGGTCCCATGCTGCTGTGGCTGTGGTGTAGGCTGGCAACTGTAGCTCTGATTCAACCTCTGGCCTGGGAAACTCCATATGCCTCAAGAGTGGCCCTAAAAAGACAAAAGCCAAAAAAAATTTCCTTATCATGTTTTTTTCCCTTTTAAAAAATGTTCACTATACAGTTTTTTGGGGGAATTAAAAACATACACACACACATATCCACCATTTGCACAAGCTTGGAGAAAAAATATAGAGTAAGAGAATGAAGAAGAGAGAAATTCTTGCTTTTATCTTTTATCTTTTATTTACTTTTTGGCTCTACCTGCAGCGTGAGGATCAAAACTAAGCCACAGCAGTGACAATGCCAAATCCTTGGCCACTAGGCCACCGGGGAACTCCCTATCTTTTACTGTTGCACTTTGAATGCATACAAATAAATTTTATGAAAATATCTGAGATAGTATCCACTCATTACAAAAAGCTTATGTGAATTCTACTAATTATTAGTTATAACTACCATTAAGAGGGGAAATCAGATACATTTTATTATTTTTTAAAATGCCATTCATTTATCATTACTGAGTATTAGGTAATGTGTAAAGATGAATAAAAAAGATTGTGTCTCTGACAACAAGGAAATTGCAAAATTTCCAGGCAGGAAAAATGAGGTCATCAAACTACAGACATTCTCTTGGTTAGCCCCTTTCCCTTAGAGAAGAGGAAACAGCAAACATACAATCATCCGAGAACTGGGAAAGGTGGTGAGGTACGAATTAAATAGCGAGCTAAAACTATATTTGTGAATGAGGGTCACACATGTGTCCTCATTAGGTTGCACTGTTGCTACCAATGTTGTCGGGCTGCTTCCTGGTACTCTGAATGGTAACACAGTTTAGGTGTGAAACTTTCATTCACAAAACCACACTTTCTCCCACCCTTTTTAACCACCATAGCCATAGAGAACAGTGTAATTTGGGTGGACACAATTCTGATGAATTCAGCTACACTGGGAAATAGCTTATTAATTCATGGGTGCAACTCATAAATGGAAAATTTGAAATTTAAATTACGCACTCATCGGCAGTAGACATATATTTCTACCTTTTTATTTTGTTGAAACAATTCACCCTCATGGAGACATTTGAGTTGCTGATCAGTGGAAGGAAATGTCTCATCCCGACATTCTAAGAACATAGGGAGCGCTGTCTGCTCCCCTACATCTCAACTCCTGGAACAGTGCCCTGTACACAGTAGCTACTACACATTGATAGTTTTATGAAGCTCAATATTAGAGGGACAATGTTTTTCAAGATGTTCAACATATTGAAAGTTAAGTGTAAGAACATACCAATAGGTAATATGAATCTTAAAAAGAAAAAAGGAAACACTCCATCTCCCTACTTTATATGCTTGTGTCATGTTGGTGCCATTTATGAAGTGCTTACTGTGTGCCAGACACCACCCTGCATTGTTTAGATACATTCTCCTAATTTTCATGGGCCACCCACCTCTCCAATGAGAAAACTGAGGTCTCTTTGTCACATTGCCTAGAATCTTGGGGTTGGGTTTCAAATCTACATTTCCTGTCTCTTAAAGACACAGCACTGTCTCTCTTGGCACTTCGCTCCCTTCACACAAGTTTAAGAATTAGGAATCTTTTTGCCACCAAACAGATTTAACTTTCAGCCCTGTTAGTATAATGGATCTGCACACAAAGCTATAAGAAACTAGGTTTATTTCTTTACATCTGAACCAACATTGACAAAATTATCGTCTATGCCGTCACAGATGGAAATCCTGATATTATCTTTCTATCACTTTAAGAAAAGAAATGCTGTTTACATCTGAGGTATTTCTTTTCTTTTTTTTTTTTTTTTTTTGTCTTTTTGCTATTTCTTTGGGCCGCTCCCGCGGCATATGGAGGTTCCCAGGCTAGGGGTTGAATCGGAGCTGTAGCCACCGGCCTACAC
Organism: Sus scrofa; assembly: GCF_054392235.1. Taxonomy (NCBI): domain Eukaryota; kingdom Metazoa; phylum Chordata; class Mammalia; order Artiodactyla; family Suidae; genus Sus; species Sus scrofa. The sequence continues at coordinate 68,327,477 of NC_139393.1, read as the reverse complement.
CAGAGCCACAGCAACGCGGGATCCGAGCCGCATCTGTGACCTACACCACAGCTCACGGCAACGCCGGATCCTTAACCCACTGAGCAAGGGCAGGGATCGAACCTGCAACCTCATGGTTCCTAGTCGGATTCGTTAACCACTGCGCCACGACAGGAACTCCCTGAGGTATTTCTTATTCACACTCATGTATATGAATTTCACAGGTTATAACTTCATGTGTTACACAAAGAAAGCAAAGAAAGTTGAGTTTTGTTTTGTCTCTGTCTTCATATTTTCTTTGGCATCCACTGTCAACCAATTCAATATGTGTGTTATTAAGTTATATTAATAACAACTGTACCTATAGTAATATTAAGACTAATTTCATATTAATAAAACACACCATTTATATAGCATTTATAGTAACAACTGTACATTGGTTATAATATAGTTGTATTCTTACAAAGTGATAATTGCGTGTTATTATCTATTAATGATAAATGTTAATAGCATTTGCTTACGAAATCAAGATACTCTTCTTTAAAGCTCTAGGAGAGTAGATGGCATGTCCTTTATATTTAATACACTAGTGCCATTACCTAGCATATAATGGGCACTCAAAGGCATTCAATTTGTAAATGCAAGAACTTCCATCAAAGAAATGATCTTACATTCAGTGCAAACGCATCTCAATGTTTTGCTCGTGGCCATGAAAATATTTTAAACAATTGGTATTTTCCTTATGCAGGCAGTATCAACTTAATTTCTTCTTTTGATTACAACATGGCATTATACAACAAGGGCAGTCATGTTCATTTTCTATATCTAGAAGAGTGGGAATCGGATGCGAGATGGAGAAACCAATATCTGGAGAATACAGAGACTATAGTTAAATTACTTTATATACCATCTCTTTAACAAATCTTTACTTCTTTACACATGATAACGCTGAAAGAACCTACTGAAAAACGATTTTCTAAAACTGTCTGGATAGGAAGGGGTGTAGCCTTTGAGGCTAACACACTCCCAAATGGAGGTAGTGAGGCAGTAGAAGGCAGAAGAAGTATGAAAGAGGAGACTTATCTTTGGTTTTCATTCTACTGTTTTATGACATGAAGAAAGTCTCTGACTATTCTGAACTTCAATCGTCCTGTTTACAAAATAAGCATAAAAATATTTGCCTTGTCTACCTCCTAGGATCACTGCAGGTATCAAATGATACAATGCATGGGGAACCACCTCAGATCTTGTGAGAACTCCAGCATGGAGTCTTTGACCAAGTGCTAACCAAGCAAAGAAGGAAATCATCAGTGGAGCATCATCACAATACTCCCCATGAGCAGAGTTTTCAGATAACAGAGCTTAAGCTTCTAATGGAAAGATGTCTCTCAAGTGAACTACTGTTTATGGGTATAAGTGTCTTATTTTCCTTGTGTGCAGGGCATATTTTAATTTTTTCATAACTGAAATCATATACCTAACTATCAGGAATTGTGCTAGCCTGGAACATAGGAACTTTGACTTGTCTTTCTTGATTTCAGGACATCAGAGAGCTGGTTTGCTACTGGCAACTATGCCTTTGGCAGACTCTTCCTCCAATTTCATGCTTCTACTCAGCTTTTGATTGAGAAATCAGATCACCTGGTTATTTAGAATCCTGTGTAGTCAGTAGGTTTTGAGTGTCTGAAGGCCTTTCTGAAAAGTCACAACAAAGATTTCAGGCTGAGAGGCTTCCTGACTTCCATATGCAGCAATCTTTGGAAAAGGCCAAAATTCCAAATGAGAAGAAAACGCTGTTGATAGATTAATACAAAAAATCCTGAGCTCTCTTTCTGAGCCTCCTTGACGTTTTGGTTTTCTCATAAATAAGGACATTCAAAACATTCCAAACCAAACATTTAATTATATGTGTTAGAAAACATGATGCCTCTGAAATGTTTATTTTGGAAGACGGAAAATTTGATCTTGGGTTGCAATGTGAAGGTTTCGGCCTCTCTTTCAAATGCTGGCATAACAATTGAAAATATGTATCTAAAAGCTTTTTTGACCTGGTTTACAGTGTTGGGAAGAAAAGCTTCAAGGTGGATGATTCCTACAGGTCATATTACAATGACTAAGCAATAAATGAACCAATACCCTCCCCAAACTTCCGTCAACAATTGCTGGGACATTATATCCAATCTACTTTTATTTATTTTCATTTTCCACACATATAAATGAATCACAGGTTATAATAAGAAATAAAACAAAGTAAACCAAATCAACTCAGAAAAGCAATAATTCTCCAAAAAGTAATTTGAAAAGTCGCCCATGTTAGTATTTTCAAATCTTTGAAGAGATGAGAATGTTGTCCAACCTGCCTGAGTTTTCCAGCAACAGTGAAATTCATAAAGGTCACCCTGACAAACTAAAACAATATTCTTCTCACAGTTCTTGTTACAGTAGCAGTCAAGCAGCATATTCATTTTCATTTTAATTATGTTTGTAAATAGTGGGAGAGGCAGGTAAGGAGCCTGCGAGAGCTGCCCGCTGAGCCTCCGTGGGTGTCTGCAGTATTGCAGCCATCGCCCTTACAAGTTTCATTATTTTTCAGTATGTTTTTATTGACTGGGGGTAATAACTTATTAAAATCCTGTTAGTTAGAAAAGTTGTTTAAGGAAAACCATTCCTTTGCCATAATGTCTTCCCACCTGATTATCAGTTCATTTATGCCTTCCCAGATAACATTTATTCTTAAGACAGTGTAATTTTTGTGTAACCTTGATTATTATCTAATTTATTTACCAACTGACAATTAATCCCTGACATATTGCCCCTGGCATACAACGCCCACTGCTTCCTGAAGCATTCAGCTTCAGTCACCTTGTATCTACACGAGAATCCCTTGACAAAGCAGTCTTGAAAATTAGACTGGTTTAAAATTCTGGTTTAAAAATGTTACATTGCTTTTACTAATGCACACCAAGCAGATAATGCCAAAGAATCAGTTTCAGAACTGATTATTTCTACATTCTCTGTAAGGTATCATGATAGAAGATGTTAATAACATACAAAGAAACCATATTTGGGATCTTACCTCAAGGAACTAATGTCTAGTGAGGAAGATTACGCACATGCATAAACAACTATTATGCCAAATAATGACTGGGAAAAAAAAAAAAAGAGTAAGAGAGTTGGTCTTAAACTTCAGACAAGAAAGAGATGTCAGGAGGAGGAGTCGGAAAGGCTCGCTGGAGGGAGTAGAAAGAGATTTGGGACTTGAAGTAAACATATGGTTCAAATATATGAAAATACAAGGCTGGGGAGAGGAAACAGTAAAAACAAATGCAGAAAAGCAGACAAGAGCAATATATCTAAAGGAATAATTAGAGTTGAGCTTCCCTAAAATGCTTAAAGATAAAAAAGTGGGAAATAAATTGGATCTTAGGCTAAGAATAAATTAGAAGAATGCATTTATAAAGGTCTTGACTACGAGGGTAATAAATTTCAGCTTTTCAATTGCAGGGCTTGCCAGGATTAGAGTTCTGGATGCCTGAGACTGTACTAAAAGTGACAGTGTATATTTTTTTCATCTTTTTGGCTGCAAGTCCAGAGAATTTTCAGAATGCAACTTTACTAATTTATTTTTAAGGAAAAATATGATGTGCTTTTTTTTAGTCATTGCAAGCTGTGCTTCCCCTGTAGGGTTTAAAACATATGTAGAAATAAAATATATGACAAAATAGCACAACAGACTGGAGGGATAGGGAAATAAAGTTAAATAGTAGAAAGTTTCTTGAATTGTTTGGGAAGCAGTAAAAGTACAAATTTAAATAGACTATAATAGATCAAGAATGTATGTTGATATCAAGATTAATTATGAAAATAATAAAAATCGGTTACTAAAAAGTCAGTTAAGAACAAAATCAGCTCTAAAACTTATCTGTTAATTCAACAGAACAAGAAATGATGAAGGATGAAAGAAGAAATGGAATACATAGAAAGCAAACAGCAAAATGAGAGATTTAAAACTAAACATAACTTCTTTAAGTGAAATAAGTGAGCTAAATGCTTATTAAGAAATGGAATACATAGAAAGCAAACAGCAAAATGAGAGATTTAAAACTAAACATAACTTCTTTAAGTGAAATAAGTGAACTAAATGCTTATTAAGTGAAATAAGTGAAGTAAATGCTTAAAGTACAAAAATAGTCACACTGGTTAAAAATATGCGGTTTATAATATACAAATGTCACAAATAATATAACACAAAAAGTATGAAAGCAAGTTTAAAAAAATATAGTAGGCAAACATTTAACAGAAGAAAATTATTATATCAATACCAGATTAGATTTCACCAAAAAAATAATACTGTAAAAAATAATAAATTGGCTTTTTTTGATGATAAAAGGGACAATTCATCAGAAAGAAAGCAATGATAAAGATATATATAACTAACAACATAACTTCAAAATACAGAAAGCAAAAATCAGCAAAAGTAAATGGGAAATAGACAAAACTTATCTGTTAATTCAACAGAACAAGAAATGATAAAGGATGAAAGAAGAGATGGAATACATAGAATACAAATATACCCCTGAATATTTTAACATACCTTCTTAAATAAAAGAAAAAAAAGCAGACCAAAAAATCAGTAGCAATAGAGACAAGGTATAAGATGGATAATTTGCCAGTTTGACTTAATTTGCCACATTTGTAACTGGGGAAGTGAGTGTATAATACAGTCTTATCAGTACACATTTGAACATTTACTAATATAGACCATCTTCTGGACAACAGAGCAAATTGTGAAACATTCCAATTATTAAAATAATAGAGAACATGGTCTCTGAACCCAAAATAATAGAACTTGAAATCAATAATGCAAAGATAAATACAAAATGGCTTTTGTTAAATAATTCATAAACTTTTTAATGAACAAGAAGTCTAAAAAACTTTAAACCAGAACTTTGCGAGAGAGGATATTTAAATAACTAATGTGCACATTCGTTATCAGGGAAAGGCAAATTAAAACCACAGCTAGACAAGACTACGTGTCACAACGAGAGCTAAACTAAAAGCCATGAAAACAAACACGACAACAAAACCCCTGTCTCCATCTTTATATTACATGTGGGTGTGCCCTGAGTCATGCACCCTAAGTTGGTCCTTAGGACTATGAGCTCTGAGGCCAAGAGTCCCATCTGAAGTTCAACCTAGTGCCCCTAGACTATCAGCGAATTAACCTCATCAGTGAATGGCTGTTGAATTGTTGTCACATTTGCTCCTTCCATAGTATGCTCTTTTATTATTGAAACATGCTTGTGAAACAACAGTTTAGTCACAAGCTCAGTTTTTAAGTTGTCTCTACACATGTCTATCCATAGCATAACAAAATCCAAATATATGCCTGGAATGAAAAAGCCACCCAAGTTGGTACAACCATCAGGTCTCTATTATAGCTTCTGGAACAAAGTATAACGAACTCCGTCATGGTATTAGTACCTAAAAGGACCTCCCATTGACCCCAGAGAGATTATTTTGACAAACACGTTGCTTAGATGGGGGACAACCCTAAAAACATGAACTTGTTGGATACCTTACCTTCACTAGGGTCCTTCTTTGGCCACCCTCACCCATCCACAGAGACTGCTTAGGAAGACAAAGGGCCAATCTCCTGAAGCCTTGTGGAACACACAACTCCAGGTGAAAAGCACTGTCTGGCTCATTCTCATGGACCAATGACACACTGTGATTGATTGGCATGAATATATTAAACCCCAGCATCTGGGGTTGTCTTATCTTTATAGTAGTGGAAGTCTCTCCACCTAAAGGAAATCTTGACCAGAAGGTCACTTCTTCTTTGTGCTGCTGAAATAAGGAAAAGCCAGGAACTCCACAAGACTAAATGATGTGAACAATTATCAAAGCTACTTAGGACCTCCTGATTGCCAATCTCATGAAATACCTTCCAGCCTCACCTCGATAGGTGCCACTGCAGTACCAAACACCGTTATCAATTCTTCCAGACATAAAATTCACTTTTATGTTTGTTTCAAATTCCCTTTTGACTTTTTTCTGTTTACTTAACTCTCTTTGCCTCGATTTTCTTATTCCATTCATTCTTCGTATGTTGATGCTATTCACCAACTGAATAACTGCCCCAACTCATTATAAATACGTTCCCTGCTCCTCCTTCTCACTCAACAAAAGCATTTTATTACACTTCATTATATATACATATGAAATGTTATTACAAATATATAATATTATTTTTCATTCCTTTATAGTATAGATGTTTCATTATTTAATTAACCATTACTGTAGTATTAAAAAAATTTTGTTTTAATAATATTTTCCTAATTTCAAATAGCACTGAAACACTCCCCCTCACCCCGGCCCAACACACTTGAATATATATGCGGGATACCTGGAAACAGAATGAATTGGTTGAAGAGAATGAGTATTTTTCAATCTATTAAGAGAATGAGTGTTTTTCCATCTTTATGGATATTCCCACATTATCAAAGAAATGTATCAAAGAAACAGGAGAGTAGGGCCTACAGCAGTCTCGTAAATTACCTCTCAACTTCTGTTCCTCTAATCCAGTATTCATTATGCTGCCAGCATGATTCTTTTATTTTATTAATTTATTTTTTTTTTTGTCTTTTTAGGGCCACACCCATGGCATATGGAGGTTCCCAGCCTAGGTGTCGAATCAGAGCTGTAGCCGCTGGCCTACACTATAGTCACTGCAACCCAGGATCCGAGCCGCATCTGTGACCTACACCACAGCTCATGGCCACGCCAGATCCTTAACCCACTGAGTGAGGCCAGGGATCGAACCCCGTCCTCATGGATCCTAGTCGGGTTCATCAACCACTGAGCCACGACGGGAACTCCAGCAGCATGATTCTTTTTACATGTAGCTCTGACCATTTTCCTATCTACTTCTCCAGCGCCTAATTTCAGTACTAAGTATCACAACCAAAGCTAGAGAGGGCCGTTCATGAACAGACTCCTACCTCGTCTCCAATCTCACCTCCTGTCAGCTTGCTTCTGTACTTGCTTCTTTTTCTGCCTGGTACCTCCTGTTCCAGTCTCTCATCCCTCCTTTTTCACTGGGCTCTTACCCTTTATTTATTATTTATTTATTTATTTTGTCTTTTTGCTATTTCTTTGGGCCGCTCCCACGGCATATGGAGGTTCCCAGGCTAGGGGTCGAATCGGAGCTGTAGCCGCCGGCCTACGCCAGAGCCACAGCAACGCGGGATCCGAGCCATGTCTGCAGCCTACACCACAGCTCACGGCAACGCCGGATCCTTAACCCACTGAGCAAGGGCAGGGACCGAACCTGCAACCTCATGGTTCCTAGTCGGATTCGTTAACCACTGCGCCACGACAGGAACTCCAAGGGCTCCTACCCTTTAAAATCCTTCAGTATTCACCTTTTCATTTCCAGTATCTGGGATAATACTTAGAACATAAAAAGCAGTCTGAAATATTTGTAAGTGAATGAGGGAAGATTAAATGCTCCCCTACAAATTAATATAGCGCCTTGGTGCCTATCTCTTTCAATGTCCTGAAAACACTTCCTTTTAATTAATCTGTTTCCTATACTAGTTTGGTGGTAATGAGGATGGTTACCCAGCACAAAATCAAGAGTCAGGTGAATAAATAAACGAGAGGAGGAAGACCATTTTTTCTTCATTTACGGATGAAATATTCTGAGGCCTCTGGATGTTAAGTGTCTCTTCCAGCGACATGCAGCTGGCGGAATTAAGCGGCAGATCCAGGCCTAGGAACCATATATACTAATTTTTATTTTAGAATTCTTATTATTTTCTAACATATATGCTACTTTTAAAGAAGTGCATTACGCTTTCTCGTTTATAGTGTTGTATTTCTGCATAGGATGTGGACTAAACGTTGGAAGCTTTTTTTTTTTACAATCATAACTTTACTCTTTAATAAACAGAGAACCAGTACCTATACTATTCACATTTAGCTTATTTCCTCATCTATAAAATCACTGCTTCACCTATCTGACTTCTTTATTATGAAGGTTAAAAGAAACTGGAGGGATGTGTCGTGAAAGTGGAAAGTACCGTACGAGTGCATTATTTTAATATTTTGCTTGATAGTTTTGTTTCAAATTTATTCAAAATGAGCATATTTTACTTTCATAATATGAAAAATACAAAAGCTTTTAAAGTATAAAAACAACCAATATTAAAATGAAGGCAAATGCATTACTTTAACATATGGGAAATAGCGTTTTTTTCCTCAAAGCTTTAGTTTCAAGTTTTATAACATGTTAACATATTCATTTTGTGTATGATCAGATGTAACCTTTAATTCTTATCTAAACTCTCTGTAATCAGTGCATTTCTGCACAAATTCATTGTTTCATTTTGCTTCTTTTTTTTTTCCCCCTTTTTGTCTTTTTAGGGCCGCACTCAGAGCATATGGAGATTCCCAGGCTAGGGGTCTAATCAGAGCTGTAGCCACCAGTCTATGCCACAGCCACAGCAACGCAGGATCTAAGCTGCATCTGCAACCTACACCACAGCTCACGGCAACACCAGATCCTTAACCCACTGAGCAAGGCCAGGGGTGGAACCCGCAACCTCATGGATGCTAGTCAGGTTCGTTAACACTGAGCCACGACAGGAACTCCTTATTTCTTTTTCAAAATATTGGTATCAGTTTTTAAATGCATCAATCCTTTGAAGACTTACAGTCTGGTTCAGCTAATGGCCAATGCATGAGCATACTGCATCAACTAAACTTTTGGCTGCCGGAATTAGTGAAATATTAGACTGCTGATTACTTTTGATTCATCAAACAAGAATAAAAATCAATAATGAACATATCCAAGTTGCAGGGAAATATTTTAGAGCAAATCTATCCTTCAAATAAATATGATTCAAAAGTGAACACACACATCTATCTCAGTGACTGCCCTACAAATCTTGTGTTTAGTATTCAGACTAAAAAGATTTCACTAAGAAGCAATTTGTTAGTTTGACTTCCTCTTAATTTGCAGAAATAAAATATTTCCAAGTCTTTTGATAAAATGATGGCCTGTGAAAAATGACAATGAATCTGTTTTCTGATCAGAAACTACTCCAAAGATATGTTTTCCATAACATGACACAAGTTTATTACTTTTTTCCCTCTGCCTTTTCTCACTAACTCCAAAGGGAAACGTTAAAGTAAGTTGTTCTTTATTAATAATTCAGTGAATTTTTGAGTTCACTGTTGTCAGGCTTCTGAGTGACCTGAAAATGAACCTTTCCAGAAACATATTGCTGAGCTTAAAAAAAAAAAAAAAAACCCACTGGCTTTTACATGTCTCTTTGAGGAATGGATCTTATAACTGTGTAATTATTTCTATTTAGATGTTTAGGAACTTAGGAAGAACACTGTCCTTCTTTAGGAAGTACATCTAATCCTGTGTTTTATAATAAGCCCCCAAAATAGCATCCTTTCCAATGGAAACCCACTTTGCAAATTACGGTTATTTAATATTTCAGTCAAATATTTCAAGAATCATAACTCAGTGGACTTAGTTCAAATTTTCATTCCAGAGAAAACTTCAAGATAATTATATTGGGGGGGGGGGAGACCAAATTTTCAAGAGGAGAGAAAAGCCCACACAATGGCAACAGCTCAAGCTCAGAAGTACTGAATGAGACTCCGTAACAACAGAGCGATTATTTTGACACGTTCTGCTGTTTAATATCATGCCTGACTGCCCCTTTCTGGTTGATGATTTTTCTTTGTAGGATATGACAGGCCTAAATGAATTTGAACCCTGGTGAATTAAAACCCTCTGATTCAATTTACATTGGCTAAAATCCCTTATGCTCTAAGCAAACGTGTCTCTTTTCTTCTTGCAATGCATCTGATATAATTACATGAGAGCATCTGAAATTCCTATACCTGCAGAGAGAGAAGAACTGGTCAAATGAAGGTGTAAGAAGAAATAGGAGTGCCATAAATAACTAATTATTAACTCTTTACTGTCAACAGAGTAAAACAGATAAACAAGCAGTTTAAGGTAAAATAGTTTAAAATAGTTTTCCAAATGAGCCCTCTTTTATACCTGGCTTCACAAGGAAATGCCTTCTGGAGCTTAGCATGTTACACACATGAGTGAATAGCAAACAATATAGAGCATTTATGTGCCAGGAAATATTTAAGTCACAACTCACTGAGTGTTTAAGTCACAACTCACTGAGTCCTCACCACATCTTTTTTGAGAAAAAGGACTGTGTGATCCGTATTCCACTTAATTTCACTGTTGGACCTCAAGGGCAGAGGAATGAGCACAGAATCATCAGATGATGGTCTATCAATGTTATTCTCTGTGCCCTATTTATTTTTTCCTATTTTTATCTTTATACCCCTACTGTCATTCCTTTCTGCCTCTCTCCTCAAGAGTGAAGATTCTAATGTGTTTAATCTATATACATATTTTTTTGGGGGGAGGGATGATTTGCAGAACATGTATTTTTGTACATGTATTTTTCATTCATGTCAATGATGTTATGCTCTAGAATTCATTCCACTTCTAACTTTTCTCAGTCAGTAACAGACCTTTAAATTCCACCCATTTTGCTATGCAGGCATATAATTTACTGTGTCTAATTGCTGCCCAGTACTCCAGGATGGACATCTGCCCCATTTTACCTGTCCACTCTCCCAGCAATAGATATCCAGGTTGCTTCCTATTGCTGCCACACAAAACTAATGTTCTAATCCTCTCCCATTTGTTCCCTCTGTTTCATATGTTCCAATAAGTGCCCTGCTACACATTCCCTTATGTACTCAAGTTAAACGTTCTTTCAGATAAATATATGCAGGAGCCTAAAATTGAGGTAAGAACCTGGACATGTACATAAACAAAGTTCTTGCTTTTGAGATTGGCTGCATTGCCTCAACTGATCCTAGCAGCACAGAATTAGGGTTCTTATATCATCACATCATTCCACTTCTAAGCACAATCTAGTCTATCATTTTGAACTTTATTCCTGTACCTAAGACGCACAAAAGTATACTCTTCCCAGTTTGAAAATAGGAAACCAGAAGTACCTATTAAGTAATTGCTCAAAGTCACATTCTTAGTGATGAAACTGGGCTTCAAACCCTGATGGGCTGGCTCCAGAGCCCAAGCTTTAACTCACAGTATTTTCTACCCTAGAAAGCAGAAATAGTAAGACACCAGGATTGTGGCAATCTAGAGAGCACAGGTACACCATGTGGCATTATGGTATTTCAATATAATAACCACGAATAGCAACTAAAGAATGTGGCAAATGTGGAGTTCCCTGTCATGGTGCAGTGGAAATGAATCTGACTAGTATCCATGAGGATGCAGGTTCGATCCCTGGTCTCACTCAGTGGCTTAAGGATCCGGCATTGCTGTGAGTTGTGGTGTAGGTCACAGACACTTCTCAGATCCAGCACTGCTGTGGACAACAGCGTTGCTGTGGATACCGCTCCAATTTGACCCCTAGCCTGGGCACCTCTATATGCCACAGGTATGGCTCTAAAAAGCAAAAAAAAAAAAAAAAAAAAAGCAGAAGAAGAAATGTGTCAAATGAAACTCATCAGTGGGCGGAATTGGCTCAAAGGCCATCATTATATAATCTCTACTCTATATAATGATTTCATTATCAGTAGAATCATTCCTAAACCTGCTTTCAATAGCCATAGCCAGTGGTTAATAGACAGCTCCCATTGTGATTCAAAAGCCCATCTTATTTTTTTCACAATGAGAAATGTCAATCAAGCATTGGCTATAGCTATAGCTACTGAGAGAGCACATTTTATTTGGTCTGGCTGAGTTCTCACGGAAATTTTCAACTCTATGTTTGAAGTCATGGGTGAGAATAGAAGACACATTAAACTGCTACTAAGACTATATAAAAATCCTCCCTCAAATTTTAGTAATTAAGTTTATTGGATAAATGCCAAAAAATGTATAAAAGCATTTATTTATTTATTTATTTTGTCTTTTTAGGGCCACTCCCATGGCATATGGAAGTTCTCAGGCTAGGGGTCTAATCAGAGCCATAGCTGTAGGTGCCTGCCTACACCACAGCCACAGCAATGCAGGATCCCAGCTATGTCTGCAACCTACACCACAGTTCACGGCAGTGCTGAATCCTTAATCCACTGAGTGAGGCCAGGGATGGAAACTGTGCCCTCATAGATACTAGTCAGGTTCGTACCACTGAGCCACAACAGAAACTCCAAAAGCTTTTATTTTTAAAGGCCAATCTACTCCAGAGCTCACACAGCCTATACTAGATAGCAATAAAGCCTTTTGTTGTGATTGTATTTAAATCAGGAGAAAGTTATCTGTTTCTCTAAAGATTTAAATAAAATGCTAGCATTAAGAAGAGTGCATTTAAAAAAAAAAAGGGAGTTCCCTTCTTGGTTCAGTGGTTAGCGAACCCAACTAGTATCCATGAGGATATGGGTTTGATCTCTGGCCTCGATCAGTAGGTTAAGGATCTGGCATTGCCATGAGCTGTGGTGTAGGTCACAGATGCGGCTCAGGTCTTGTGGCTGTGGCTGTGGTGTAGGCCAGGAGATGTAGCTCCAATTTGACCCCTAGCCTGGGAACTTCCATATGCCTCAGGTGCAGCCCGAGAGAAAGATAGAAAGAGAGAGAGAGAAAGAGAGAGAGAGAAAGAGAGAAAGAGAGAAAGAGAGAGAGAGAGAGAGAGAGAGATAGGGAGGGAGGGAGGGAGGGAGAAAGAAAGAAAGAAAGAAAGAGAGAGAGAGAGAGAGAGAGAGAGAGGGAGGGAGGGAGAGAGGGAGGGAGGGAGGGAGGGAGGAAGGAAGGAAGGAAGGAAGGAAGGAGGAAACACCTCTAGGGTCTCTCCAATACATTTTTTTATGGCTTGCAAAGAAGATCCTAAAGTTTCAAAAAGAAGGTATTCCCTAACACTGCCACTTCATCTATTTCAGCTTCCACCATTCCACATTAAAATGCTCTTATGAAAAGCACCAATGACTTTCTCACTTTCTCATTATGAAATTTCACAACTATTTTTTGTTTGCTTGTCTGTTTGTTTTCTTTTTAGAGTCATACCTGCAGCATACGGAAGTTCCCAGGCTACGGCTCAAATCGGAGCTGCAGTTACCAGCCTACACCATAGCCACAGCAACACCGGATCCTTAACCCACTGAGCAAGGCCAGGGATTGAACTCATATCCTCATGGACACTAGTTGGGTTTGTCTGCTGAGCCACAATGGGAATTCCCGTAACTACTTCTTAATGCTCATCTAAATTTAATATTCAACTGAATTTGATCATATCAATCACATTTTCCATAGTTTCCTAAGATTATCTTTTCTGCTTCACTCACTACTTTTACTTGTCTTTGATTGACTTGTATACTTAGAGAATAAAGTTACAGCTAAGTGAATTTCCACAAAGGGAACACATCTGAGTCACTTCCAACCAGATCAAAAAATAGAACATCACCAGCAAATCAGAAGCCCGCTTCATGCCTCCCTTCTCATCACTAACTCCCTAAGCACTATACTCACTCTCCTTAATTTTGGATGCTTTGAACCACAAATAATGCCTTTTCATGTTTGACTTCTTTGACTCAAAATTATGTGTCTGAGATACATTTGTACTGTGTAAAGCAACATTTTTTTTCTCACTGCTCTATGATATTTATGAATATGATTATGGGTATTCCATAACACATTTTCCTATTCCACTTTCAACAAATATAATGGATCATGAAATGACAGCTACTATTAAAATAAGTAATACTATAGTATGATTAATTCCTGTATTAGTAATATCTAGTATACACATGCAATAGAGTAGACATTCAAAAGCATTTATTATTTTCAATTGCATAATTGCCTATGTTATACCGAAAATTACTTACATCATATAATTCATTTAGTCCTAATTTTTAATAGGAAACACTCTCTTTCTGAAGCAAAACAATTTTTCCTTATTCATCTTCAAGCACTGTCTCATAAAGGAACTATTTCATATAGAAATCTTCCTTGGTAGAAGCAGTCGACATGTTATATGGATTTCTAATCAGACAAAAGAAATGTTGAGTTGATGAGACAAGTCATTGAGCAAATTATATTTTTAGATCCAAACTAATTATGTTTCACTATTACAACTATTTTTGATATTTTCCTTTTCTGGGGGGATACGCTAGAGAATACGCCACACCAACAAGAAAAATTCTTTCTTTTATTGGAATAATGCAACTCATCACAGCATTTGAAAACCATAAGAGAAGGAGCCTAGAATTCACCCCCTAATTTTATGCCTTAAAACTACTATAGTCAACCATGTGCCCCCTTGTACAAAAAAAAGTCATAATGTTGTAAACATGTGGTTAGTCGGCAGAAATTAGTACTTGAAAGAATCCCCTGCTTGTCTGTCGTTAATGCTTTAAAAATGTCACCATGTAGTTCTTAAGAAAATTTGTTTCTTCTGACACAACTTTCAGTCATGCTAAAACCAAGTAAACTGACTGAGCTTAAGGGAATAAAACCATGAACACGCTTTAACAGTAAAGATTGGAGTTCCCGTCGTGGCACAGCAGAAATGAGTCTGACCAGGAACCATGAGGTTGCGGGTTCCACCCCTGACCTCGATCAGTGGGTTAAGGATCCTAAGGATCCTAAGTATCCAGTGTTGCCATGAACTGTGGTGTTGGTCGCAGACGCGGCTTGGATCCTGCATTGCTGTGGCAGTGGCCTAGACCAGCAGCTACAGCTCGGATGAGACCCCTAGCCTGGGAACCTCCACATGCCGTAGGTGTGGCCCTAAAAAGACAAAAAACAAAACAAAACAGAACAAAAAAAACAGTGAAGATTAATTGTTGGTATTTTCTATTTAGAATTCTCAATGAAAAGACAGAATAAGTCTTTCTTTCTCTAAACATACCTTTACATTTATACATTTACATATATATGTATACACAGTTTGTCAATTTTAGCAATTCTTGAAATGTATATATTCACATTATAAAACATATTTATAGAGTGGTAGAGACCAGTACAGACTTGTAAAAAAAGGATTCCCTAGGTCATTTATAATTCCTAAAATTTTTGCATGTTTATTGGGCTTTGTTAATTCATTTTCCAGCAAATATATAATGAGTTTTAAGTCTGGGCCTGGCATGCTAGATGGCCCGAAAAGGTAAATAAATTATCCTTAAGAAGCTCTTAAACTTGGTGTAGGGCCATGCACATAAATTAATAAAATATAAAGCATGTGATAAGCACTAAAGCAGAGGGAGACAAGACATAATAGTAGGAGCAGAAGGAGTCAGCAGTGGGACTGTGGCCTTGGAACCACATCCCTGGGGTCAAATTCTGTCTGCACTATTTTCCAATATGGTGACCTTGGGCAAATTTTAAAGTCGCTCTGTGCTTCAGTGCACATTTTAAAAATAGAGATAAAAAGAGTAACCATTAAATGAGTTATTGCACATAAAGTTCACTTAGAGGAATGTTTGGCCTATAGCAAGTATCAAAAATATTCATTAGCATCCGTACTATAAAACATAGAGGGCCCAGCATCTTATGGATGCAGATACTATAAAAGATACTTAACAAACATCATTTCATTTTACCCTTATAAAGCCCTGTGAGTTTCATATTCATATTCTAATTTTGTGGTAGAGAAAAATGAGGCTCAAAGATGTTAGTGACTTGTTCAAGGTCACACAATTGAGTAATTTGGAAAAATGGAATCACTTACTCATACTCTGAGTATGAATCAAGTTCTCTGATAGACCAGACGATGGAACCACAAGTGTTTTCTTTGGAATTTGCAAACTGCTCTTTGGAGGTGGGTCATTTGGTTTGGAAACTGAAACTCAAGCTGGAGTTGCATTAGCTGGAGCAAATAAAGCTGAGAATTTCATTCCTGGCTGAAAGAACAGCAGGGTGGAGACATTAATCCATGAAAAAAAAAGTTGGTTTTAGTAATGAGAGAAAACTTCTGTTACTGGTGTAGGGGGAAATAAGGTTTTGAGTATGAAAGTTGTGGTGGCCAATCACACAAGAGAGTTTCCACAAAAAGTTACCGAATCAGCTGATCCCAACTTCAGTGAAATTAATGGAGCCCAAATCTGAACCTGTTGGGATCATTTTTTTTTTTCTTTAAATTTCTCTCTAGGTAGGCTATTCATGCTAATGCTTACAGATTAAGCATCTGTATGTCTTCAGTTGTCATGACTCAATCTCAGCATGTGATTTAAACCAAGGCTGATCCCCAGCTCACTCCACACTAGGAGATTTGAGATTCTCCAAAGGGTGAACCAAGGGGTTCCTGTTATCTGAAGGCAAACTGAAAGATTGACAATGACTTGAGAACCTGGTACAGCAAAGAATGCACATGTTTATCATAGAATCATGCAAAAAGAACTACAAAAAAAGAACATACACCACCAACAATGCAATTACATTCGTTTTACATTAGAAATATCATTCAGTTGACCTCTGATTTGTTGTTTTTATACCTGCACTTTGCCTCAAGGCACTTGGCTTTCCCATTTTCACAAATCTAATCTAGCAGCTTAAGTGGTTAGGCTAAACATTTTACTTGCTTTCTATTATTCTTTGGCTGGCTACCATCACATAATGGGGATATTACTGATTTTTTTCCATGTTAATTTCTCCTAGCACATGCTATGGCAGGCTACCATCCTTATTATATTTTTCAGGTTGTTTGCTTTATATGAAGCTCTTTCCTAAACTACAAAGTATATCCCATATTCTTTTCTTTTTGTTTTTTAATAACTCATTTACCAGGCTTTCCTGCATATAATTATTTGAAGTTGATTTTATATTTTAGATTTTTTGCATTCCTTTTTTCTTCCTTTACTGTTGATTTTTATAGTTATGGATTCACTATCTTTATAGTAACAGTAAAATATCTGTAATATTCATGACTGATTATGGACATATACATGAATGGGGGCCCACATTAAATTTAAAGTGGCATCGGGGTTAAATTTTTAAATGAAAATTCTGGATGCACATGGAGCTATGCCCTTCCTTCTACCCGACAGGGGTAGTTTTACAGTTGGAAATCATGTAGTCAGTTAACACCAAACAAATGTGCTGAAACATACACAGAGTTGCTTCAAAGACAATACATAGGTATTTTTAAAATGTTGTTTCCACAAGTACTCTGAGTTTTATATGACTATTGAGGAGAAAAGACAGTAGCAGCTATCCAGTAATCATGTGTGTTCTTATGGAGCTAAATACCATCTGGTACACATTCTTAATATTTCCTCCTCAAACACCTTAATAAGATGCACCATTGACATACCATATGTCTCTCTTAGATGGTAATAACTGCAGGAAAAGGAAAAGCCAAAACATAACTGACACGTATACTAACAAGGCATGCGAAAATTACATTTGTGCCATTGCATGGAGAATTCACTGACTTTGCAGCATTTCAGATGCTGCTGTTTAAATTAAACACAGATTAGAACTCCATTGTCACCCAGTCTGCTACAATATGGATTTAAGCATAACACTCATCACATCATGTTTGCCAAAACCTAATCACCAGAGAAACTGTGAAGTTGAACAAATGATTATCTTATTGAAATGATATTGACTTTGTCTCCTAAGATACATTTCATGAATTTTGGAGGTATTTTTAATTTTAAAAAGTGGTCTTTGGAGGAGAAATATTTCAGTTGTTTTTATATTTTAAAAAAAACCCCTCAAAAATCATAAAAAATTCACCAAATGCTTTCCCAAGTTAGATTGTGAGTTTTACAAGACAGGGACTCAATGTGTACCTGACTCTGAATAATGCCTAGCACATAGTAGGTGCTCAATAGAAATCCCTTTAATGAATGAATGGATAATTTTTGATTCTAATATCTCAATTAATCAATATCATTTTCTTCTAGCCTTGTGAGTTTCATATTATTAATCACAAAGTAGTAATGTCAGGAATAAGCTTCCCCATTAAGTATTTAACATTGCCTCAATGAGTCTTTCATTAATTCAACAGCTATTGAGGTTCTACTCTTGGCCAAGTATTGTGCTCAGTGCTGGGGGTAGGGGAAGGCTCTACCCTTATGTATTCCATTTCCAAGTAGCAAAATTTAAATGTTAAGAACTGGGATCAAAACAAGTAGTGACAGAAATCCATTCAATAACTTTAACTGCAATCTTCCCCCCAAACAGAATATGTCATATATGTCACTTTTTCTCAGTCACTCTCTCAACCACTATACTGCCACATTAGGCAGCAAGAATTATATAAGCTTGCCAACTAAGAGCTGATAAAATTAAGATTAAAATGTCACACTACTTTGATTGGTGTCTCTTCTATAAAAGGATTGTGAAACAAAATTAAAGTAGTGGAGAAGGGATAAATTATGAAGTTGAAAATTAAAAACCAAAGTTGAACTGAATTAATTAGTAATAAACAGCATACTAGGTGCACATAAACTGTAACCCAGAAGAATTTCTGAGCCAGAAAGTTAGAAATAAGTCAAAAAGTCGGCTGGTAGACAGAGCAAGACAACAGAGACAAGTAAGAACCTAAATGTCTTAGGAAACATTGAGGAAATGCTGTCATTTTCTTTATTCTTACAAAGAATGAAAGCTATGTGAAAAATAAAAGTCTCTAAATGTGAATCCTCAGTGAGAATAAGGATGGAAATACAGGCACCTGCAAAATATAACGATGTGCTGGAAAAGCTATTAGGAGGTGAATTTTAGGAGATGGATATACTAAAATAAAGCGTTCTGATGGTGCTCAATTCTACATCTTAATACTAAATGGCTCTGCTGTGTGTCATGCTTCCCAATGTTACACCCGTTTTAAAGGCACAATGTGAACAGATGGGGTGCTGCGAGAGTCAAACCCACAGGCGTATGTTGAAAAAAAAGGGGTGAAACAATTGCACAAAGTAAGACACAAGGACTCAGAATTCTTCTATCAGAAGTCATTTTCCACCACTCAGAGTAAACTCTGAAAAAGTATGCTTTCATTTCATATTAAAAAGTTCAGTTAATGGCAAAGCTGGCTTACCTCCCATGCCCTCAGGTGCAGGGTCAAGTTATGAAACTGACTCGGGGTTCTGCCTTCAACTTTATTATTTATTTATTTATTTATTTATTTATTGCTCTTTATCAGTAAACCCCAGGATTTGGACCCTGGAAAGGCACTTTCAAAGGAGAGGGGGTAGGATTAGCAGGATGGCTCTCTGCATGCAACAGTGACATCTGCTGTCCATTCACTAGATTTACCGAGGTTTCGAAGTAGCATATAACCTCAGGATACTATTGCCCTTATGCAGGTAATGAAGTCAAGTTTATAATATGGGGAAGTACTCAGAAATGAGGACCAAAAAAAAAAAAAAAAGATATTCTGAAGATACTCAACTTTATACTTCCTTGTAAATGAATGTAAGTTATTTTTAATTTATTATCTTTTGAAATTCTTTTTCTGAATTTTCGTGATTTTTAAATAATTTCCTATATAATGATGTTAAAGAGCAAAACCTAAAACAGATAAGCTAAATTCTCTGAAAAGTGGTAGATGTAGAAGCATGTAGAGTACCAGTGAGTTTAAATATCACATTTCTATTATTTAAAGATTTGTACATTTCCACAATAGCAGTTTAGTCATCTTACTTCTCCTAGAAATAAAAGGACAAATAAATAAATAAGTAAAAACTATAAACTTAATTTTCAGCAAGAGCATGAAACAAAGAAAGACGCTCTAACTCCAAATCATGTAATGTGCTGTCACAAACAGTATTGAACTAAGAAATACTCAGGGGAAGTCAGGCTTCGATAGAAGAAAGAATTGAGATGGTGGGGGCAGTTGATGGTGGTAGATCACAAGAAATCCACATGCAAGTATATGAACCCAGCCAGAGTCAGAAATTCAGAAACAGAGTTAAGAGCTAACCAGATAGAGCCCTCAGGGAAGAGGAGAGAGAATACCAAACCAAAGGCTCACTGGGACCCAGAGAGGGAAAACCTCAGAAAACACCTACAAAATATAGCTTCTAACACTGAATGGATCATTCTGGAAGGCAAGAGATGCATCACTTGCAGCAGGGCAGTGGGAAACAGAAGAGGATAAGCCTGCAGATGGAAAGTGTCCCAAGACAGTTTGGGTTCTGGGAATCAGAGGAGTAGTGGATCTACAGCATCTCAAACCAAGAGGCAATAGTTTATCATTAGAGCAAATGATGAGAGGGCCCTTGAACTGTGATGCTTGCAAAATTCTATAACATCTTTCCCACTTCCAACCTAAACTCCTGCTGTTAGCTAGTCAAGAAAGTTCAACATTCCCATAGGAAAAACACTAAAGGAATTTACTTATCATCCATGAAAGAAACTATAAGAACAAAGATGAGAAAGTTCTCACTGTGGCACAGTGGTTAAGGCTCTGGCATTGTCTCTCCAGCAGTGCAGGTTTGATCCCCAGCCTGCTTATAGTGGGTTTAGGATCTGGCATTGCCACAGTTGTGTTGTAGGTTACAAATGTGGCTCAATTTGATCTCTGGCCAGGAAATTCCATATGCCATGAGTGCAGCCAAAAAAAAAAAAGAAAAAAGAAAAGAAAGAAAATCAAAGAATAAAGATGAAGGAACACATCAAGAAACACTTTCTAGGAGTTCCCGTTCTGGCGAAGTGGTTAACAAATGCTGGATCCTTAACCCACTGAACAAGGCCAGGGATTGACTAGGAACCATGAGGTTGCGGGTTCCATCCCTGGCCTTGCTCAGTGGGTTAACGATCCGGAGTTGCCATGAGCTGTGGTGTAGGTCGCAGACGCAACTCAGATCCCGTGTTGCTGTGGCTCTGGCGTAGACCAGTGGCTACAGCTCTGATTAGACCCCTAGCGTGGGAACCTTCATATGCCATAGGAGTGGGCCCTAGAAACGGCAAAAAGAAAAAAGAAAAGAAAAAAGAAACACTTACTAAAACAGAAAAAAAAATGTAATGAACATTTGCACATGCCAACATAAATTTTATCAACTTAAAACTTATAAAGAGACAATAAGATGAAATGCAATATCTCGGGGAAGAGATGGTCAGAGATTCATGAAAGAAACAGGATTAAAAGTTGAAATCATTTTGAAAAGACTAATACAAAGAAAATAAGGAATATTGGACTGCAAAAAAGCAAGAGTCATGAAGAGTAGAAATGAGGGAAGAAAACAAAATAAAATCTCTCCTCTCTCCAAAGAAACAGAAATATAGAAGATAAAGCAGAATTTTATATATTTTATATATGTTATATATACACTTATAATTTTATATATACAAATATACTTAGGATTTTATATATATATACACTTAGAATTTTATATATTATATATATATATTATGTATTTTGTATATTTTTATGTATATATACACTTAGAGTCTATTTTAGGACAAGGTAAACCATATAGGCATATATCTTTGTAATGTATATATTTAAATTATTACACTATATAATAATTACATTTGTTTTGTCTTTTTAGGGCCACACCCGTGGCATATGGAGATTCCCAGGCTAGAGGACAAATCAGAGCTATTGCTGCTGGCCTACACCAGAATCACAGCAACACCAGGTCTGAGCCACATCTGTGAACTACACCACAGCTCACTGCAATGCTGGATCCTTAACCCACTGAACAAGGCCAGGGATTGAGCCTGCAACCTCACGGTTCCTAGTTGGATTTGCTTCTACTGTGCCACAACGGGAACTCCTATAATAATAACATATTATACTATTTACACTATCAGAATATTAATAAATTTACATTGTATATATATTTACAGTACATTATTGATGTTATTATCTTATAAATATTATTGTTTGTTATTATATAAATATCATATTATTTATATTATCAGAATGCTCAACTCCAAGAGAAATTCTTATGTAATAATTGAACTTTAATGGTTAGCAAAGCATTATTTGGAAGGATAAGTACAAAGGTCAAGACAAATGTTCCTGTGATTTATGTTGGAGTGTCCTCCTATGCTTTCCTGTAAGAGTTTTATAATATCCAGCCTTTGTTTAGGTCTTTAATCTATTTTGAGTTTATTTTTGTATATGGTGTTAGAGTGTTCTACTTTCATTCTTTTACATATAGTTGTCCAGTTTTCCCCACACTACTATTGAAAAGACTTTCTTCTCTCCATTGTATATTCTTGCTTTCTTTATCGTAGATTAATTGATCTATGTGTGTGGATTTATTTCTGGGTTTTCCATCCTGTTCCACTCATCTCTAAGTCTGTGTTTGTGCCAATGCCATAGTGTTTTGATGACTGCAGCTTCGTAATGTAGTTTGAAGTCAGGGAGCCTGATTCCTCCAGCTCTGCTTTTCTTTCTCAAGATTGCTTTGGCTATTCAGGGTCTTTTTTGTTTCCATAAATATTTAAAAAATTTTTATTCTAGGTCTGTGAAAAATGTCATTGTTAATTTAATAAGGATCACACTGAATCTGTAGATTGCCTTGGGTAGTATAGTCATTTTGACTATATTGATTATTCCAATATAAGAATATGGTATAACTTTCCATTTGTTTGTGTCATTTTTAATTTCCTTCAACAATTTATTTAGGAGGCTGGGATTAACATGTACACACTACTATATATATAAAATAGATAAGTAAAGAGGACCAACTGTATATCAACAAGGAAATATTGTATAATAACTTTCTTGGAAAAAGAATATGAAAAGAATGGAGAAATATATACATATATATATATATATATATATATATATATATATGACTTACTTTGCTGTACACCTGACACTAACACAACTTTGTAAGTCAACTATACTCCAATAATAATAATAGTAATTTAAAAAGACAAAAGTTCCTAAGAAATGAAAACCAGTAGAGCATCAGAGCTTTCCATAGCAACAAGTTGACACCAGAAGATAGGAGGCAATATCTGCAAGTCAATCAAGAAGAGAAAGAAGTCAATGGCTTTATCTTTATCCTCCCAAGATATTCATAAACTATAAAATCTACAGTTAAGAGCACCAATAAATTCAAGGAACACTGCTTACAGTAACATCTTAAGAAATTTACTAGAGGACAAACTTCAGTCAACCTAGTGCCAATTAGGAGAATGACTATCGTTAAGTCTAGGAGTGAGCATCAAATGCATTCGTCTGTAGATTTAAGGGGAAAATGGTGTGGAAAATGTGAAAACATATTGTACTGACAGTGTTGACAATGTGTAAATGATTCAACCATAAAAATTAAGAGGAGAGAGTGATCACAAGACATAGGAAGCAGAATTAACTCCCTTATTGCCTCATATGGCACAGCTGAGAGTAATGGAATATTTGCAAAGCTCAAAATTCACCCATAATAATATAAACATATTAATTTGTACAAGGAAAATATTAATAAATGCCCAATTACAAAATTGAATAGCACAAGAGGAGTAGAGAAATTAGAAATAGCACTTAGTCTAATTTTATTGCCATTCAGCTTGGAGCCATTAGATAATGTGTAAAGAAACGGGGGGATTTTAAAGACAGGTAAAATTGTGTGAATAATGACTAAAAAAAAATCTGTGCTGTCAACAAAATAAACTATCATTTTAAAAATGTTCATAATATTGGAATTCAATACTCAATTTTATGATATAAACTAAAGAGATCTAAAAATGTCTCTTACAAGAGTTAATAAATACAAACAAGGCAGATGCAAAGAAATGAAATATCAGTCTATTTTTCCACCATTTTTTCCTTGCTTAATTTTTTATTATTTGCTAAAATTTGGGTAAGATATTTAAAAATCTCTTCTTTAATATCCTTTTTCTGATAATTCTAACGTCTGGTTCTAACTCTGTTCCTTGCTAGTTTTGCTGTTTCTCTCATGATATCTATTTTCCTGGAATATTTTGTTGTTGATTTTATTTTATTTTATTTTGTTTTATTTTATTTTATTTTATTTTATTTTATTTTTTGAGAGACAGAGAGAGCGCAAAACAACAGGAAATTTGTACCAGTAAATGTTGCCTCTTTAAATTTTGACTATATTTCATAATCCTCCTCCTTTTGTTTACTTTTCAAAGACCTCAATTAGCTGTTTATTGTAGCCTTTGAAGTTTTCAGTTGAAATCAATGTGAAGAAGGGGCTGTGAGAGCTTACCCTGCCATAGAAGAACAGAAATTTACCTCATTTTCTTAAAAAAAGGAAAAAATCAATTTCCCACTTATAACTGGGAAGAAGGAATGCAGATTTAGAGACATAAATTTTGCTAGACATGGAAAAATCATTTAACAATATAAGGCTCTATTTCAGCTAATACAGAAGAGATATGGTTGAGAGAACAAGAAAGTTGACAGTAAAGAACTTACATGGAAAAGCATCTTGACAGATAATATAATCCATCCTACTCCCAAGAGGAGAAATTTTATATTAGTGAAACTTCAAACAGGTATCACTTTCACCTCAGTTAATCCACAAAATTTGAGTCAGCAACATCTTGTGATCAACCGTATCAGAAGTAGTTGATAGATGAAACGCCATTAACAGAATGAGCAGTTATCCATCACTCAGTAAAACTTCATCCATCACCCACATACCAAACTCAATTCTTAGACTAAGCACACACATAACATTGAACACTGTCAACTTTTGATGGTCTAGAAACTTTTCTTCCATGACCATTTGATCATATTCAAAGAAAGAATACAGAAAGTTCATGGACGTCAGTAAAAAAGGCTGTAGTGACACAATAATAAATGTAATAAATAACAAAATAATAACATGTTACATAACACTCATTTTGCAAACATAATCTGATATTAAAACATTCTGTTAAGCAAGCACCAAGCTTTATATATGAGGATGTAATCTCAGATTGCACATTTTCAAGTGAAATAAATCAGAGAACAAAAGAATCTTACACGTAAATTCACAGTAATCATGGTCTCTAGTTCAACATTACAAACATGCATAATTATTATAGATGGACAGGTGAAAGGTGATTGAAAAATATCAGAAAATACACATTCTTGAATACAGATGTACAATCCAATTAATTCTTCTAAAATAGAAGCCATAGATTCTATAATTCCCTATTAATAAATAATATGGAAATTAATCAATTATGCAATTAGCTGTTTTTAATGTCCCTATTAAGAATGTAACACAATTTTTGCTAGAGATATCTTTGGATGGCACAAGTAATTTTTTAGTGTAGAAGTACTCATTGCAGCTAGAGCTTTATATAATATGCCGGTTCATTCAGTGCCTACCATTCAGATGCCTAAGACCTAAGCAAAAATTCACCATGAGGCAGCTCATTGTTTTCTTTAAACAATGTCACACATGCCTGAATATACATACAAAAAGTTAATAGTGATGAAAATCTTAAGGAAAATGAAATATAAAGCCTGTAATGAAGAATTATAAATATGTATACATATATATGTTCATATTCAGTCAACAAGTTTTCCAACAACCATACATTTTTTTTCAGAAATTTCTACCTCAAGTAAATGGGAATTTTCATTTTTGTAATATATTGCATATTAAAAATGAACTGTGTTTTTATTGATTTTGCAAGCAACACTTCCAAGTTTGAAAGTAATAGCTTTTTGATTGATTTAGTCAGGATGAGTTAGACGTTGAAAAGAAAGGGAGAATTAATCAGAAAGGGTTGATATAGGACCTGTTCAAAGTATAGATTTCCATTTTGTGTGTCATTGTTCTCTTGCTACAGACCTGATGGGCTGTTTGCAACAGTTTAAATGACAAAATGACTAGGATGAGAAAGGTAGCAAGACAGGGTATATCAGAACTAAGTCTATTTTGAAATTAAAGGTAGAGACCAAATATTAGAATAGTCACAGTATTGAGTAGAAATAGTGCTTTTTTTTTTTTTTTTTTTAAGTCCGGTACTTGCTTAAATCAATCCTCATAGGAAAGAACAAGTTAAACCATTCCTAAGTGAGATTAAGAATTTAATTTTGCCTTGCTTTACCAAAAAGATGTTCTAGAAAATATGCATGTGAACCACATCTGTAGTCAAATTACAGATGAATACCACTCTCTGGCTTTAACACTGAAATTTATTTATTTTCTTTACTCCAGTGATTGAGGAAAGATATAGCAAGTTCCCACGTGAAGCCAGGCACTGGACACTAGACAGAAACCTAGATAAAATGCGATCCCTACTCACCCACTGAAATCTGGGCCAAGGTGAGAATTCCACTGAGGCTATGCTCTTGCTTCTGAGGCACCAATACTGATGTGTAAGGCTTTCGGTGCACCTGAGAGGAGGTGGTTGTCCAGAAATGCCAAACAGACAGAGAAGAGAGAGCATCTAAGGACGTGACCCTGAGAGACACCAACATAACCAAGATGACTCACCAGCTGGGCTGGGAAGGAGAAGACACAGAATAGAAACTGAGGGGAACTAAAGAGCTGAGGGAAGACTAGATTCAGGGCTTAGAGAGACTTTAACATGTCCAACAACAACAACAGAAAGCCCAGAACAGAAGAACGTTGATGACAAAAACAGTGAACACATAAAGCCAGGTCCACATGGAGGTGGATAAACTGGCCTCAGAGAAGTGGAAGGAATCACTTAGTGTCCTTACATGGAGAGAGAACACGGCATGGAATCCAAACATTTGTTATCAGCTCCAATTTGCATGGCATCCTGATTTTCTTCAGGGCGCTCCAGCAGCTCAGGTTTAGGTGAGAAGCTAGACAGTTGCCTAAGTCCAGACAAACCCATGGAAGGTTTGGCAGGTGGAAACAAACAGAAGAGTGGAGTTGAGTATTTTGCCAAGAGTTTGAATGACAGACTAGGGCACCTAGGCTGGATCAATAAAGGAATAATAACACAAGGTCTTTGAAGTATTAAAGATGAGGGGTTTAAAGAGGGCCACAAACCAATGCAGTGGAAGGAACAGGTTAAAAGAGCTGTTAGAAAGGAAAGAGAGGTTTTGAATTTCTGATTTCAGAGGTAGAGTATCTCTAGTTTCCTTATCTCCTGTGTCCCATAAACCACTAATTCCTATCAGCCTCACTTTCATATCCTCTTTGTCAGCTCCAGTGACAAAGCCTGGATGGATGCCCTCATCCTCTCACACACTGGGGGTCTCTTCTGCCGGAGTCTTTGAAAGAGCCTCTGTCTCGGAGTTCCCATTGTGGCTCAGTGGTTAACGAATCCGATTAGGAGCCATGGGGTTTCAGGGTCGATCCCTGGCCTTGCTCAGTGGGTTAAGGATCCAGCGTTGCCGTGAGCTGTGGTGTAGGTTGCAGATGTGGCTCGGATCCCGTGTTGCTGTGGCTGTGGTGTAGGCCGGCGGCTACAGCTCAAATTGGACCCCTAGCCTGGGAACCTCCACATTGGGAACCTCCACATGCCACAGAAGCGGCCTTAGAAATGGCAAAAAGACAAAAAAAAAAAAAAAAGAGCCTCTGTCTCAGATCCTACTTCCCTTCAAACCAAGAGATCCTTTAAAATCCCATAGCAAACTTTCTAAGGTGTAAATCTAATTTCTAGGGTGTAATCTAATCAGGTGATTTGCCTGATTAAATTTATGTTAAAAATAACCACTATGAACAGTTACTTTAGGCCATGCACAATGAAAAATAGCTACCTTGAAGTACTACTTAAAGAATTAAAAGAGTTAATACTGGTAAGATGCGTCCGGCACACAGATTTGATTCAATCCGTATTGTGTATGACAAAGAATTCAGACCTCTGAGTTCTAGCCTTGGCTATGTGATAAATTGCTCAGTACTCTCAGAACAAGTAAAATATTGTCTCTGAATCTTGGTATCTTCATATGTGGAGAGTTAAATTATTTCTGAGGTAGCTTTCAGTTCATAAATGCTGTGATTTATTTTTAATTTGCTATCATAAAATCCCATAGCAAGTTAGTCTGCATTAAAGATAAACATGGAGAAATTTCCCTATACAACATAGCATTCTTTAATAATTTTTAAGATTTTTTATATTAGATAATATATTCACAGAAAAATTGCAATGATATACAGAGTTCCCTAATGGTAACACTTTACATAACCATCGTTCATTTTGTGCAAATAAAGAATTTACCATTAGTATAACACTATTGACTAAACGATATACTTTACTCAAATTTCACCATTTGTTTTTCACGTCCCTTAACTATCCAGGATTTAATCCAAACCTAGGATCATACCTTGCCTTGTCTTTAGATCCTTTAGGGCTACTACAATCCTTGACAATTTCTCAGTCTTTCCTTGTTTTTATTTTGTTTCCATTTTTTATGATCCTGAGAGTTTTGATGAATAATGGTCAGGTGTTCTGCAGAATTTCCTTCCATTTGGGTTTGTGTAGTCATTTCATGATTAGACTAGAATTATGGGTGTAGGTGAGGAATAATACAGAGGTGAAGGGCCTTTCTTACTGCATCTTATTAAAACTGACAGCATGAATGGCCTGAACCTAGCCAGAACACAGACTGGGACTTGAACCCACGAGCCAGGACTCAAACCCAGCCAAAACCCAGATTGGGACATATACCCAAGAGCTGGGACTCCAACCCAGCCTAAATCCAGATTGGGACTTGAACCCACGGTTTTAAATTAGAATCACTCACCCTATGTCTGGACTTACTGAGGGTCAGGTTCTTCATGCCTCTGCGCAGAAGGAATTCAGTGAGAGACAAAGCTATAGGCTAGAAATAGATTTATTAAGATAGAACGCTCGTGAGAGGTGCAAGCGGCAGGCATGGAAGCTCTGCCCCCAGGATCTGGTGGGCTACAGTTTTATCATCCAAGGGAAGTGGGGGTCGGAAAAGATGGCCCCTTCCTTTCTGGGAGTAGTAGCTCCTACTTGGTATCCTGTGGTAAGGTGTGTATTCACATCAGCAGAAGGGCGGTCCTCAAACTCCTGCCCTTGATCTAAATCTGAATGCAGACCTCAACCATCCCCCACCAATGGCCAGAGGCAATTCTTGCACTTCCGAGTCAAGCAAGCCTGCCTTGTTCTGATGGCTTTTTTGAGCAATTTATTAACTTACAGCGACCTCCCAAAGTCCCCTAGATTTCTCTTTCTATCCATTATCCTTTATTGGGACTTCTACAACTACCTGTGCCTACTCCATCCCTATCAATATCCAAGGATGCTTGATAGCAACATGACCTACATCACCGGTGATATTTACCTTGATCACTTAATTAAAGTACTATCTACCAGGTTTCTCCACTGTACGTTACAATCTGTTCATTTTTATTCTTTGAAGCAAGTCACTCAGTCCTATTGTAAAATATTTTTTTATCATTTGAGGAATAATTATAGAAATATGTATTGATGGGCATCATCAGAAAGGCAAGAACAAAAAGCAGGGGGTCTTCTATTAGTTATATTCTTAGCTAACTCCTAAAATGCTATAACCTCTAAGTAACAACAATAGCTATCTAAATTTTCAGAGTTCAGTTGCTACAAGTTCTACATTTTTACATATTTATAGTTAAGTTAAAAACTGAGTACAATGATATTCTTTTTTACTGTTGTTTTGAATAGTGGCAAATTTCATTGCAAGGATATTTTATATAATATTGGAGTATCTTTTGACTTTTTTGGTCACTGTTTAGCACATTAAATTATTAAATTTTTAATTGGAACATTTTTACAAGTTTACATTAGTCAATGTTTATAGCAAACAAGTAATTAAGAGAGAAGTACTATATACAAAGATAAACCATGGAAGAGTTAAATGCCTTTCTTAAAAAAATAAATGAGATGCTTCCATCATAACTTTCTATCCTCAAACCTTCTGATTAGAGAATGTTCTTCAAACACAGACCAGCAGGCAATGGCAATGACCCATATTCTGTAAACAAGCACTACTTCACTAGACTTTTAGCTAGAAGGAACTAATCTTAGTAAAGATCCCGGAGCTCTGAGCTGTTGCAAATCCAGACTGAAGCTAACTCTAGAAGCCTCCAAAGATTCCCACTGTGTTTCAAAGTGATCTCAAGAATTCTCAGTTCATAAAATATCCCCCCAATAGACATCAGGCATCTGGCCAATAGAAGGGAGTTGGGGTATGGCTCATAACAGCTCTGTCCTCACTCCCTCACACTGCAGGAGTGTGGCAGGTGTTAGGACTCTGGGCTTCCCTAGACACCACAGTGCCCTAGTCTTCTGAGTCATGGCTATTTCCCTCCCAAATTTATCTTTCTAGCTTCCACTTACATTTGCTTCTCTTGTTCAGTCTAAATAAACCTATATACAATTCAGACATAAAGTCAGAAAATTGAACCTAGTGTTTCTGTATATCAAGTCTTAGAAAATATACTTTTTCTCTCCTAATGTATCTTTCAAAACAAGTCCAGCTATATTTTTGTAAAACCTGTGTAGAGAAATACAATCTGGGAAAAGTATCTATAACCTTCACCACAAGCCACATAAGTCAATAGATCTTCATGACAGATCTTCAAACCCATATAAAAAATCAATATTAAGGCATTTACCTGTGAGGATTTCAACATTGTGCCATAGATTTTAACTTGTTTTCCCCTTTCTGAACTTGCTGTTCTGCAGAAACAGAGCTAAATCTAATCATACATTTCATATAAAAATAGATCTTTATTTTCCAAAATATTTCTAACATCTTGAAAAACATATTAGTAGTTACATTACTTTTTCTCTCTCATCAAAAAAGTGTTTATATTAATCAAAGTAAAGATACTTGAATGAAAATAACAGGAGAAAATGGACTCTTAAAATCAACTGGACACCTTTACTTAATGTGGTTGTCACCTGTCTGTTGACCCATCTGTCTGTGTTGGTTAAGGGCCATAGTCATGAAAAGGTGGTGATAACCAAAAATTTGTAATTCAGTTTAGGGAAGATAAGATGTAGTGTATTGTTTCTGCTGTGGGTACATCTGGGCAAACACTTGACAATGAATAAGCTAGAATTCATTCACATCTGCTTAATAAAAGATTGTGTGGTGCAGCTCTTCACCACTGTGCTTAAAAGATAAGTAATCGGCAGAGTAGAAGATGGTCTCCCATGGTATAGTGGTTGAATCTGCATACTTTGGAGAACCCTGGTAGTAGGCAGGGAAGAAGGATGATTGGCATGAAAATGTCAAAGCTGCAATGGAATTTATACCTGGGCTGCTAGGCAGGTGACTCCCAAGGTCCCAGACAGAGGGCATGAGACTCTCAAGTAAATTGACTTCCATGGTTTAAATTTGTTCTCTTCCATCTGTTTTTTAAGAAACCTGAGCTAATTGCAGAAGAGACATTTTGGTACTATTTGAGATCCTGGTGCAAAATCCTAGAATAATGAGATGAATATTTGTTTTCTATTTTCTCTAGCCAATGAAACAGGCTGGGTGCTTCTCCTTATGTGGTGGATTGAAGTCTACTAAGAACACTTCATGACTTAAGAAAAATAAAAACAAAATAGACAACTTTTGTTAAAAGTTTCTTTAACTTTGGCTAATTTCTGTGGCAAAAATAGTGCTTTGTGATCATGTAAACCTGTTTCCTTCTCCCCATGGACATGGAGTAGGACCACTTTCCCCAGCCTTCATGGCAGTTGTGACCATATTGTTGAGTTTTTGTCAGTGGGAAATGGGGAGAAATGCTGTAGGTTACTCCCCAGCATATCCCATTAAAACCTCCTGTGTGATTAGACTCCGCTAGACTCTATCCAACAGCTGAATGGAGAGGACTCTATTAACCTGGGGAAGCGTGATAGAGACAAAGCCTGGATCCTCGCATCACCCTTCAAGGCAAACCCTTACGACCAACATTTATAGGCTATTAAAGAGGCATAAACTTATTACAATAAACCACAAAGATCTGGATATTGTTTATTAGAATAGTTGACTTACCCTAGTTAATACAACCACTGCTATGTCTAAAACATTTATACACTGATGACTAAAATCTGTTTGTATAGTGAAGTAGAGGCAGGAATAGGAAATAGAGAGTATCTCTTTCAGAGTTAAGCAAAACCGTATTTGTAAAGATCTTAGAACAATACGAGGAACATTGTAACCATGACAGAAGTACTTGTTTAGATAGATTGATAAGTAGACGGAAGATGAGACAGACAGGAGGTGGGTGGTTGTTGTTGGTTGGTTGGTTGGTTGGTTGGTTTCTGGACATGAAAATGTAAGTGCATCTGGATCTTTGGCTGATTTTTCTGCCTCTCTGCAGAGGCGTCTCTTCCAACTGACCATAGTATATGTTTGGGTTCCTCCCTCAGTGCTCAGAGAATTTTGACACCCAATTCTCTTCTCATTTTATATTACTTCCCTAGAAAATTTTATCCACACCTCTAAAATCTATTACCTCTAGGTCTCAGCAGTTCATTGCAGCACTATTCACAATAGCCAGGACATGGAAACAATACAAATGTCCATCGACAGAGGATTGGATTCGGAAGATGTGGTATATATACACAATGGAATACTACTCAGCCATAAAAAAGGATGACATCATGCCATTTGCAGCAACATGGATGGAACTAGAGAATCTCATACTGAGTGAAATGAGCCAGAAAGACAAAGACAAATACCATATGATATCACTTATAACTGGAATCTAATATCCAGCACAAATGAACATCTTCTCAGAAGAGAAAATCATGGACTTGGAGAAGAGACTTGTGGTTGCCTGATGGGAGGGGGAGGGAGTGGGAGGGATCGGGAGCTTGGGCTTATCAGACACAACCTAGAATAGATTTACAAGGAGATCCCGCTGAATAGCATTGAGAACTATGTCTAGATACTCATGTTGCAACAGAAGAAATGGTGGGGGAAAAACTGTAATTGTAATGTATACATGTAAGGATAACCTGACCCCCTTGCTGTACAGTGGGAAAATAAAGTAAAAAAAAATAAATAAATAAAATAAAATCTATTACCTCTGTTGGTTGATGATGATACAGTTTATACTCAAATTCAGATTCATCCTTTGAAGTTGAAACCAGCAAAATCACTTTCTATATGGCATCAGCTCTTAAAAGCCTTCCAAACATCACACATCCAAGAGTAAAAAAAAAAAAATGCTCCTCCTCAAATATTAGTTTTATTGCATTGTTTTATATTTTGAGAAACTCCATCATCATCAGTCCAGATGAGTGAGCCAAAACCGAGGAGCTCTTCCTGACACCATGCCGCCCTACCCTTCTCAGAGCCAAATGACCAGTTCAGACAAGCTCACCTCTTCCATGGCCTTCACATTCACTTTTCATTCCTGTTTTTCCACTACCCTAATCCATAGTACTTGTATGACTGCTGTGATCATCTACTGTATCATCTCACATTTACTTAGCTTACATGCAATTGACACTACTATGGTCATTAGAGGAATTATTTTTTTCCAAATGCAATTCTAGTTAACATATATCTCAGATTAAAACACTTGTATAACATTTTCTTCTTCTTTGATAAATATTTGCCATCTACCACCAGGTCTTGTGTGATCCTGTTCTTACCTACTACCAGCATCATCTTATGTCCACCTCTCCTCTTTCTCTCTGAGCTCCATCTCACTGGCTTTCTTTCCGTCTTTAATGCTCCACATTCTTCTGTCTTTCTATCTTATTATCCTTTCGGTATATGCACTCTATGCAACTTTCTCTTCTGCCTAATGCACTCCTGATTATCTTTCAGATCAGAGTAACTTCCTCAGTGAGTCAGAGTCCTGTAGCATGATGTCCCCGTCTATTTTTTTTTTTTTAATTTTCTTTTTATGGCTGCACTTGGGCATATGGAAGTCCCAAGCTAGAGGTTGAATCAGAGCTGTGGCTGCAGGTCTATGCCACAGCCTCAGCCACATCGGATCCAAGCCACATCTGTGACCCACACTGCAGCTTGCGACAGCACCAGATCCTTAACCCACTGACCCAGGTCAGGGATCAAACCTGCATCCTCACAGAGACAACGTTCTGCCTCCAGATTGCTGCCGATCTCTCTGTGAGCCTCTCTGTGATTTTGTCCACTTTGGTACAGACCTGGAAAATCTCATTCTTTCCTGCACACTGACATAGGTTATGAAGCATTCCTGTCACTTTTTAAAGTGAATTCCTTCATAAACTTGAAATCCTAAAGCTTCTTCATCCCCAAGCAAGAATGTCAAAAAGACACTTTTTCTGGAATCACAGCACAGACACACATAGATTACAATGATGCAATATAATCTTGTTCCCAGAAATACTTTAACACAAATTTGAAGAAAACCATACTGCATCGTACAGAAACAAGTAAAACATCACAAGGGCTGCTAATATAACAAAATTGGTCAAATTCAAATTAATATGTATTTAA
This sequence comes from Sus scrofa, assembly GCF_054392235.1. Taxonomy (NCBI): domain Eukaryota; kingdom Metazoa; phylum Chordata; class Mammalia; order Artiodactyla; family Suidae; genus Sus; species Sus scrofa. The sequence continues at coordinate 68,293,185 of NC_139393.1, read as the reverse complement.
CCATTTAATTAGCATAGTTATATACCTAACCAGAGATAGTGTCTGTCTTTATAGAGTTCACATTCTAATGGCAATGACTTTTAGCTACAAATTTTATGATATGTGGTAGAATATCATAAGTATTCCAAAAATAAATAAAAATGAAGTAATGTGGAATATAGTGTAAGCAACTTGGCAAAGTTTTGCAGATAGTTATATCTTCTTTAAATCACCACTTCCCCTGCCTAATTGCTGAGAAAATTTCACACATGGCGCCAGTTGTGTATGTTTTAGTACTTTTCAATCTAAGTACTTACTAAGTATTAAGTAATCAACAATGGGCTGATTAATATTTCTTTATCAGATTGATGAGATGATTGAACAAAAGAGATATATAGATACTTATTACTTTGTTGGGTATGGAGTAAAGATTCCATTAAAATAAAACTCTTGTTTATGTGTAGGTTACTAGGATATGTAAAGACAGAGACATCTCAATAAATCTCAACAGAGAAGGTGTCTGATTTATTCATGATAAATGAGTCCCGTGTTCAAAGAGAAACTGAATTGGGTTGCAAGAGATTCCACATACAAACAACAGAAGGAACAAAGACAGAGATCGGAAGATGAACAAGTTGAATAGTGCAAACTGATCTGAGCAAAATACTCAAGAGAAAAAAGTGTTCTGTAAGCCTGTTGTAGAAAGCCTTGAATATACTAAACCATCTGGATGTGATTCTGTTGATAATGAGGAATCCCAGATAGTTTCGTCTATGGCAGTTTTGAAAAAATACTTCTAAGAAAACAGATGCTTTTGTTAGAGGAATTCTGTATATGAAACGCCTTTTTAGAAATTTCTAATATCATTAACATAGCAACGACAAAAAGTAAATCCTATTCAACTTTCTTAAGCCAGATTTTAGAAGTTTGTTTGCTAAGCAATCTCTTCCATCTCTGTTTCCCTAGACATAGTACCTACTGAAAACCTTTACTTGGGGAGTTCCCACTGTGGTACAGCAGGTGAAGGATCTGGCGTTGTCTCTGCAGTGGCTTAGGTCACTGCTGAGGCACAGATTCAATCCTTAGTCTGGCGCAATGGGACTTAAGGATCCTCTGTTGCCAAAGCTGTGTCTTAGGTCACAGCTGTGGTCTGAATTCCACCCTTGGCACAGGAATTTCCATGTGCTGTGGGTGTAGCAAAAATCAACACAAATCAACAAAACAAAAAACCAAAATCCCTTACTTAGGGTTCTTGGGGAGTTATTGGACCTATTTAGAAAAAAAGGGTCTGAATTCTGCTTTAAGAAGATAATTCTGGTAGAACTATCCATTGGAAGATGAGATTCTGGATACTGGGAGCTCATTATAAGGGTTCACCTATAAGTTACTGTGGGAATGAGATTAGAGAAATAAAATTGAGAGAAAGGCATGAGTCAGAGGCAACAAGCCTTGGAATATGATTGAATACATAAGGAGTAAAACATACAAGACCATATAGAAACTCTGAAATGTTAAACTCAAATACTGCATGACGGGAGGTATCTGCAATCAGAATTGGAAACTCTGAAGGGAGACCAAGATTTGGAGTACAAGGAATGATTCTGGATGTGTTGCATTTTAGGCCCTGCTTTGGAACTACCTAGCAGGCAGCTGAAGATTTCATTTCATGTCAAGCAAACTTAATTTAAAACCCAGCAGGTGCCAGATTCAGGATGAAATGTGCAGGATGAAAAGATGCCTAAGGCATTATCTCTGCTTCTGGCGTCTAAAATTTTCTGGACTCACTCCCACATCAGAGCAGACCCCAAAATCTTTCAGAGGGAAATCTTGGACAAGCTCATGTGTCCCCTAAGCCTGCTGATTTCATCACATGTCCTTGAGAGCCCCAACTTTCAAAAAAAAGACATTATCCCTACTTCACGTTAGGCAGTTTATCAAAGCATACAGCTTTATCCTTCCGTTGATACACAAAACACAGCATTGCAGTCTGTTTCAGAAAAGAAAATATGGAATTCTTTGGAACCCACTTCTTATGGAGGGTTTGGTATCAGACAATAATATTTCATGAAGAATTGCTTAAAGCATAAGGAAACTTTGGTTTGGTTAAACCACTGAAAATGCAGGTTTAATGTTTGTTAGTCTGGGGTTTTGCGGGGAGGGGTGGGCAATACAGTGGGACTAACACAGAGCTCAAGTGAAGAGAAAAGCTCTTTTCAATAAAAAAATGTCAAACTGTAAGAGGAAAATTAATAAAGCTAATTGTTAGAGTCATTCAACCAACATGCTGAAGACGATGGACAAGTTCTCATATGAATAATGGTGAAGACTTGAAGAGTAATTAGTGTGAGTGAGAAAAGACTGACTATTGTTTTTGGAAAGGGTACCTAAATGTGCTTTGTAATGCGGGTAGAGTCTGTATGGCCCCGTCTTCACATATTTAATGAACTGCTATGTCTTAGGTGGAGACATATAAAACTGCCCTTTTTAAAAAAGATCAAAAAAGGCTAAATATTGAAAATTTCATATTGTTCCGTCTAATAGACTAGGAAATACAGCTATCTTTGAATTACTTATTAGGGAAGAATTTGGGACAGAAGTTGGAATGTGTAGAAGTTAGATTTTAGGCAAACATAAGATAGAAACTACATCTAGATTTCTTCAAAAACAGAAATAAATACAAAGTCCTAATGGTAAGTTCTGTCAGAGAACACATGTAAGAATTCCATGCTTTGAATCAGAGGTTAGCTATGTGATCTTTCTTTATATCTTTTATTTATACTGATCCAATATTCTATAATTTTTTTAAACATTCTCACACAGAGATTGGTTTTCTTAAAATACATGCCTGTCTTCATGGGCATACAACCTGCTTACCAAGGCCTCATGCATGTGCTACTGTGGCTACCTTGAAATGCTGAGTAACTTTTAAACAGGTGGATCTACATTTGCATTTTGCACTGGACCTTGAAAATTATGTAATCAATCCTGAGTACATAGTCTTCTTCAATTTACATTAAGATTGAAATGATAAATGTACATTAATTCTAGGCCATGAAAAGCTAGTTGATCACTTTTAAATTACAATTTGGAAATTGTCCTTATATGACAAAATATATTGCTTCAAAGATAATTTTGTAATAACTATTAAATAATCTATGTCAATGTGCATTTGGGAAACTGAAAAATTTCTAAAGGCGCTTTGTTGTTTTTAGGCATTAATTAACCATAAAATGTTTCCAAAGGTATAGGTAGAAATATTAATGGAAGAACAGTTTGAAGAGGAAAAAAAGCAAGTCTATGACAATATACCAATTCCATTTCTTGAATATCAATATTCTTGAAACAAAGAATAAACGAACAGCAGGAAAATGCACCACTATTGTGGTCCCAGCTTCTAGGCAACCCATTAAAATGAAAACCAGATATAGGTAGCAACAGATGTATCTACAATCAAAAAAAGTTAAATTAAATCAAGTGAAAAATTTCAAACGAGGTAGTGTTCAATGAAAAGGAAAAAGAATAAAACTCACATCTGCTTACGTGGTGATAAAACATGAGGGACTCTGCTAAAAGTTTACGTTGAAAATTAAGATATAGGTAAAACAATCTATGTGCATTCATTCAAGAAGGAAAAAAGAATGAATTGGTGGATTGATGCCAGTTTTCATTTTGAAATCCTCAAAAAGAAGAAAATTAAGACTGCGCTTCATAATATTCTCTGCAATACAGCAGACGATCCAGTCAAATCTCCAGGAAAAAAAAAGTATATTTACTTTAAAAGTAAATAGTATGTTTCTGTTCTTGGAAGGCATATGTGTAATGCAGGATTTTCCCCTACTTTAGTGACCATTTGACTTGGAATTCTTAAATTCTGGTGAATGTATTAGAAATGTTAATGAGAAAAATTCCTATTCGTTTTAGAATAAAATGTCAAATTATCTACTATATCATTATTATTAAGATCAGAGCACAGGTAGACGACTAATAACCAAAAAAGCTCAAGTGATTGTGGAGTATTACAGCTGGAAGGAGTCAGCTCTAAATAGAGAGTGTCTGAGCCATCAGAAAGAAATCTGTGATCATTGCACAAGTATAAATGTAATAAATTCATTGAGTAATATAAAAAGAAAAGAAAAAAGAAAGAAATCTGAAGCCTGCTCAACTCAAGGAAGACTTCTAGACCCTTCAGAATAGAACTGCGTGGGTTGTGCTGATGGAAACTGAATCCAGGTACCTTCCTTTAGACTTCACTGGCAAAGAAAAGGGTTAAGGGTGAAATTATCAAAAATATTTACATTTGTGAAATGCGTGTTTAGAAGACCGTCTGTGAAATACTGTTTTGTCTTGGGAGACAAAATTTAAGAAATTAGTTAGTCCTTTCCCTTTATGTTGGCTTTCACTATTCTCTCTCTCCACGCTTTGTTCCTTGGACCTCAGATATATTGTAGCTATTAAGTTCCTTGATCTATCTTTTGTTTACTATCTTTTACATTTTTTTTTTTTCCAGCAAGGCTGCACTTTTTGTTCTCAAACGACCTACAGCTTCTACTGAGCAGATCAAAGAACAATGAAAATAAAGGTGGTGGTGGAGCATGGGACTAGGATGATTCCCAATGGATTTAGATAATGTAATGGCCACTGAATTGTGAACATCTGGCCCTGAGGACGCCAGAGGTTTCTAAGGGAGCCTTTATGAGCTAATATCTCAGGGTCACTTGCTGGGAACCGGTTTCACATAAGCTGTATGGAATCTTTCTGCACCTCTATTCTTCCGTTCTAATTTCCTTCCAAACTTAAACTTATCAAAAATACTAAACAGTAAAGCACGAATATTGTTCAAAATAATCTGCATTTACTAATGTACTAATGTAAGCATTCTTTATGGTTATGATCATTTTGTCTTAAAATTACTATTTTATATTCCTTCTTCCTCTTTGGTGTTATTTCATACAGACAATAATAATATTTTATACACATCAAAATGGGCCACAGAGCTGTAGTTTCAGATAGTTTTTTAGTATTGAAATTCTTTCTTTTTTTTTTCATCTTTTTTTACCTTTTGGTACCCTTTACCCACCTCTCCCATCCCACAACCCCCTGGCCACCAACATGTTCTCTGTACTTATGAGTTCGGTTTCTCTGATTTTTTTTTAATTCATTTTTGACGTTGTGACCATAAATTATATTTTAGTAAAGTAGAATAGGACAAAGATTTCTGAAAGTCCAGGGTGTAATTTCTGAAAAGAGATTTCTGGAGTTCCCTGGATGCCTGCTCCCAGAGGTTGCTTTCCTGATATTGCTAGCTTCTGGAATCCTTGCTCTGGCTTCATTTTAAAGCCTTGAGCTCAGTTATCTTCTCCTGACTTGTATTTGCATTACCACAAGGATTCTTTGTAACTCTGAAACATGCAATGTGACCAACTGTTAGCTCCAAAACGAAGTTTTAGAATTCTTCCCTCTAGCCTCCTTAGTATATGTCTTATACTAAGACATAATCCGTGGCCACTTGGCTAAAAGAGGGACAGTCTATCAGCCTGATCACTTTCCAAACTCGACTTTTCTTTCTTTACTCTACTTAATGGAGTCACATAGAAATACTCCACATAAGCCCTTCTGCTTGATCCCATGGAGATTGTCACATAAAATCACATTATGATAAATCAGTAGAGTGAATGCTTATTAAAGTCATTTACAAAAACTAGTGTCTCTGAGTGAAACAGGTGTTTAGACACCACTAAGGTATTTATTTAAAAGAACAGAAATAATTATTAGTAAAGAACATGCCTTCCCAATGAATATATCCATCTCTGCATCCAAGGGAGAAATTTCATGGATTGGGAGAAACAGATGTTTATACTAGCTTTTCTATACTAATAGATTTAATAGCCTATTTGGTTGAACAGACTTCTCAAATTTTCATTATGGAATAGAAGAAACAGAAAATAAGGTATTATGTTTGGAAATACTGATATTCTGTAAACATAACCTTAGTATATAAGCAATTCTTTCTCAATAGAAAATGGATCTAGTCCATTTTTCTAAAGATAAAAAGATTCTACTACTATTGATAACTGCCAAAGACAAACCGGTTGCAATTATTCTAATGATCTATACTTCTGCCTTGTTGCATGCTTTGTAGATAAACATAATGCATCAATATCAGAACAGCATATTGCTATTAAATGTTAATGCAGAATTCTAAATTTTCTGTCATTTCTAGAAAAGCAAACTTCCTGAATATAAATTGTATTTACAGAGAACTTTTATCTGATTTAATGAATTGAGAAATCTAGCCTATTAAGACATCAAGAAATGTTTATTTAAATGATTTAATTATAGCACATGTTTTTTCTACTGATAATGTTACTAATTATGTTTTAATAAACCAATCCTAACAAAATAATTAAAGTCTCAATGTTTAACATGAAAATCCAATCTCATTTGCAGCTCAAATAAGTATTTCAAATGTAATTTGTTTGTTTGTAATTTATTCTGATTTGTGTAGCATGTTAAATCAATATCTGGCTTAGACCTAAATTCTATCATTCCAAGTTTGCTATCAAAATACTAACAATTGCACAAAATATTAAAAATACTGAGATATTTTTTATGTGATGATTTAAGTTGATGTGCCTCTTCTGATCTAATAAATTGAATTATAAGGTTTTCAGGTTTGTACACAAAGAGGGTTCATAGAAATATAATCAAAGGGTAAAATATGTATCAAGCTCATGAACATGAAGGAAGAGTTCAATATTTCACTAAGGTTCACATGGTTTTTAAACACAAAATTATCATGGCAATAGCTGGACTGCTTCAAAGGTGTCACTGTCCAAGTTTCTGTTATTAAGTTATCACATGTTCTGCATGCAAGTCATATCTTTTTTTTTTTTTTTTTTTTTTTGGTCTTTTTGCCATTTCTTGGGCCGTTCCTGCGGCATATGGGAGGTTCCCAGGCTACAGGTCCAATCAGAGCTGTGGCTGCCAGCCTACACCAGAGCCACAGCAACGCGGGATCCGAGCCGCATCTGCGACCCACACCACAGCTCATGGCAACACCAGATCGTCAACCCACTGAGCAAGGGCAGGGACCGAACCCGCAACCTCATGGTTCCTAGTCGGATTCGTTAACCACCGTGCCACAACGGGAACTCCTAAATTAGTGTTTTGAACTTGCGTATTTTGTATAAGGCTTTAGATCTCTGGTGATTCTGTAAGACTTCACAGAGGAGTGGCCATCATCCATATATGTGGATTTAAGAAACAGATTGACTGGTAAAACCCATAGTAGTTGTTACACCAGGAGAGAAGATTTATAGTATCTTTTAAAATAAGTTGTAACTATAATCTAATTGAAGTAAATGTTACCACAATATTTTAGTAAGTATCCTAATTCCTTTCATATTCAATCTCAATTAAATGTTGTCTAGCTTCCTGGAACCTGGACTAATTCTCTGAAGTTAGATTAGAAATCTTATATAAGACCTACAAAGTGAATTCCTTTATCTTTATACTGTGAGAATGTTTTACGACTAGTGGGTACAATCTCATTTTATTTTGGGTACCCACTATTTAAGAAATCTCCTGATCCGTAATAGAGCCTCAGCAATATTTGTTGAATAAAGTAAAGAGATATGTTCAGACTCCCTTCCCCTACTTGCTCAGAAGCAGAGCATTTCATAAGTGCCATACACATTGTTTCTTATCGACATCCTTATTTAAATGATTGTGTGTACTCTGTGTATCTATCGCTATGTCAGCATCTAGTGGGTACTAAACCATTTTGTTCAGGGAATGAATGGGTGGAGGAATGAGTAAAACAGTATGGGAATTTTAAAATTATAACCCCACTCTTGGGCATATATCTGGACAAAGCTTTCCTTAAAAAAGACACATGTACCCGCATTTCATTGCAGCTCTATTCATAATAGCCAAGACGTGGAAACAACCCAAATGTCTATCAACAGATGATTGGATTAAGAAGACGTGATATATATATACAATGGAATACTACTCAGTCATAAAAAAGAACAAAATAATGCCATTTGCAGCAACATGGATGGAACTAGAGACTCTCATCCTCAGTGAAGTAAGTTAGAAAGAGAGAGACAAATACCATATGATATCACTTATATCTGGAATCTAACATAAGGCACAATGAACCTGTCCACAGAAAAGAAAATCATGGACTTGGAGAATAGACTTGTGGTTGCCAAGGGGGAGAGGGAGGGAGTGGGGTGGTGGGGAGCTTGGGGTTAATAGATACAAACTATTGCCTTTGGAATGGATTAGCAATGAGATCCTACTGTGTAGCACTGGGAACTATGTCTAGTCACTTATGATGGAGCATGATAATGTGAGAAAATAGAAGTGTACATGTATGTGTAACTGGGTCACCATGCTGTACAGGAGAAAAAATAATTGTACCGGGGAAATAACTATTAAAAACAAACAAACAAACAAACAAATAAATAAATAAATAAAATTATAATCCAAGATTGAAAGCCTATTATTTGTAATTAGAATGATATTAAAAAGTTACTGCTAGTATGATAATTAGGAAGATTCACTCTTCCGTGTCATTTAAATTTTACATATAGTGATAACTATACTCTTCATTCATCTGTTCAATAGATACATATTGAATATTTCTTATGTTTGCATGCTCTCTGTCAGACACAGTGAGAAAATACAAGTATGGCCCATGACATAATGGAGATGGCAGTAGAAAGGCATTATAAGTAGCATTATACACATCGGTTCATTCCAAATGGATAATACCTTGGATGGTTTTCCTAATTACAAACCCAAGAAATGCACTTGTCTGTTGATATGCAATATACTTTAAAACTAACAGAAAAAAGAAGTATTTTTAAGATTAGGTAAAAGGTGACGCTGCAATGAATGAGCACAGAAACATGAAAAAGTCATTAGCCATGAGGATATTTGTGAAACATTGAAAATTGGTTTTCTAACAAGGATATTGTGTCCTTGGACAACATACAATAATTTTGCTACTCAATATTCGTCACTGAAAAAACACAATACAGTCAAAACTGCTACTTAAATCATAACTGAAGTATACAAACTTTGATATATTTGAAGCATGTTTCACTTTTTTTTAAATGGGAAATTACGAAATTTAAACTTTGTAACTATTTTAATGGGGGCAAATCAAACATTTTAAAAACTTTAGAATTAGATCTTCATTTCAAGATCTATTAAATGCCTAAAAACATATTTATTTTCTAGAAATTTTAAACTTCTGATAATATGATTCTTTTACAAAAATCTTGAGAGAACTTTCTTATCATTAAATTAAAAAAGAAAATGCACAATAGGAAGTAACTAGGATATAGTGAATTTAGAGCTATCTTGGTTTGTTATACATATCTAATAAATTCAAATTACTCTTATAATTAAAAGCTGACAAGCTCATTTGCTTTTATAAGATAAAAAGAAAAGGAGCGTTAAAGGAAGTTAAATTAGATTTTACCATCTGTTTAATGAGTTTCAGGCTTAGTTTGATAATGTATTTCCAGATATAAAATTTCAAAATGATCATTTTCAGAAACAGTAACTGACCTGCCTTGTATAAAGGTATATAAACGCCTATTCAAACTCATTACTATAAAACTCATGATTTGTTTTATTTCTAATGAAACGGATTAAGTTTCTATCACATCAATGTGAAACACATAATAAGTGCAGAACTTATATTCATAGGACTTATCACATTTCTTAAGGTTATTATAATTCGCTTTTTAATTTTATCATAGAACTTTTACTTAGTTTAGTTTTTAATGAATCTTTATACAGTATTTATTCCACTTCTTCAATATCCTATGCCTAAGAAACTTTCCCATTGATCCCTCGTGACCATATTCTGCTCATAAGTCAGCCTGCTTTCAAGGTGCATTAACTGCTTCAAAACTATAGGGGGCCATCTGGTTAAGTGCTGCTGAACTGCAAGAAATATATCCAGAAACTGTTCTGCTCTGACGAATTACATCTTCAAAGCACATTCATAAAATGACATTCAAGTGATTATAGAGTACATTTATTGAGTCTGCAAAGCATTATGGACTCGTAATACGCCTGCAGAAAGCTGAGAACATGCATGAGCCAGTCATTTGGCAAAGGAGCGCCACAGATCGTTAGATGAATTCTCTTCTGCCTGCCAAACTTGGGGTATTTGGAGTCAAGTTGGGACAGCTGCCAGGAGAGGACTGCTCATGGCCCAGAAAATTGTGAATAACAAGAAGAGGAAAGCTGCGCTGTTTGAAAAGCCTTAGGAACTCCTATAATCCGAGGTACCCAGAATACAATGGCGGTAGTAGAACCAGGAACTTGAATTAGTGTCTAGAAAAAGCTGGAGGAGGGGCTCCTCTGGAACATTTAATCAGAGCAAACTATTGCCAAATCCAAACTGAAAAATTAGCCAAGTTTGTGAGATATGGATCGAAATACTAAAGTTGGAGAATAAGAAGACAAACTTTAGGGTCAGAAATAATGAAGAATTGCCGACTCACCAAGATACTTGAGTACAGAAAATGGCTACAGAGAAAGAGAGGCCATTGTGGAGATTATCTAATGCCCGGTTGCTTAATTCCTTGATTTTTCTTCTCTAAAGGAGTCCTCTCATCAGAGTGCCAAGAACATAAGCCTGCATATGTTCTTTGTCAAGGAGAGACTAAGACCTAATGGATGACTATGAGTTACAGAGAAAAAGAGATATGATTGTTCTTTTTTCCCAAGTAAAAGTAATAATAATTTTTTTTTAAGAGAATGGAAGATCTAGAAGTGAGAAGGATTCTGGGATTTTTAAAAGAACTGATACAATGAGGGGTGTGTATGTGGGAAGGGTAGATGTAAGGTTAGTATAAAAAAGGGAGGAATTATGGGAGTGCCCATCCCGCGCAGCTGAAAGGAATCCGACTGGTATCCATGAGGATGCTGGTTAGATCCCTGGCTATGCTCAGTAGGTGGGGGATCCCACTTTGCCATGAAATGTGGTGTAGGTCACAGATGTAGCACGGATCCCCGAGTTGCTGTGGCTGTGGCGCAGGCTGGCAGCCGTAGCTCCGATTCAACCCCTAGCCAGGCAACTAACATATGCCTCGGGGTGTAAAAAGCAAAAATAAAAGGGGGGGGGGTAGCTAATGAGGCTTGAGATATAGACCAGATTAAGCAGCACCACTTAAAACATGATGCAGAGTTTGTCTTTAATTTTTAAAATTCTATCTATTTATCAAAGTAATAAATGCATTTAGTACAAAAAAAAAAAAAAAAAAAAAAAAAAAAAGACTAGTGCCAAAAGGTCTGTTAAAAAAAAAAAGCATTTCTACATCCAAAGCACTTCATACATACACTGTTTCCTGCTCCTGGGGGCAGTAATAATCACTCTCACTGACTGTACTAGCATTAACCTTACATGTCTACACCTTTATTAAATAGTCAATTTTTCTGTTTCTTACTATCATCTTGACAATATGTATTGATTTTTTGTCACACCAACGCATCCCACTTTTCTTTTCTCCATCCAACTAATTTAATTGTAGCCACGTTTTGATTACAGTAATAGTTGTGTCATGTTTATTCACATCAGGGCAAAGTGTACTATGATTATATATTTATGTAAAGCTTTTTGCTTTCCTATAATCTATGATTGCTATCTATCAAGTAACATAGTTTGCCCTGTATTGAATTTTTTTCCTTAAAAACAAGGAAAAAAGTCTATCAAATGCTTTTTTTTTCATACATTGCAACACACGAAGTTAGTAACTTTCTTTTATTTGACTTGCAAAATTCCCTCCCACAGTCATCCTTGCCCATGTATTCAATGTAGTGTTTCCTGGACCCAATATCCGCTCATTTCTTAATTATTTTTTGCCAAACATTTTACACAGAAGGTATACAAAATATGAATTTGTATATTCTTACTTATTTGAAAGTCTTTTTAATCTATCCTCATACTTGATTGTTATTTTAGCTAGGTAGAGAATTTCAGGTCAAAAATAAGTGATGCCGTGGGTGTGGCCCTAAAAAGCAACAACAACAACCACAACAACAACAAAAAATAAGTGGCCTTATAACTTTAAGGTATTGCTTTTCCATTTTCTTCTAGTATTCCTGTTGATAAGAAACTACAAATCTGATCCTCATTCTTTGTAGGCATTCGTATGTATTTTGATTGGTTTCTTTCACTGGAAGATTTTATATGTTCTCTTCAATACTTATAATTTTCATAATTATTGTTGTGTGTGTCTGTGTTCATTCATTGTAATGTTCACTTGGTGGGCTCAATCTGGAGTCATGACCCTTCGTTTCTGAAAAAAATATTTTATTTATATGCTAAATTCCTTCTATTAGTTTGATTCTTTCCTCTGAAATCCTTATTACAAAGATTTCCTAAAGGAAAATTCTAACAATTCATCATTTTACTTTCTATCTCCTTCTCTTTTTTGTGTGTTATTAGAAATACTATTTACAGAATATTTCTTTGACTTTATATTTAAAAGTTTCCTCTTGAATTTTAAATGTTTTATATATTTTTAATTTTTGGAATTTCTTTCTTATTCTTTTATTGATCTTTTAGAAGCAATACATTAAAATGAATCTATTCTCTCATATTTGGGAGGATATTCATATAGCTTTTGTGTATTTTTTCTTCATACTTGTCTATATTTTCTCTTTGTTTTATGCTTATATATTTAATTTTTTAAAGATTTTACTTTGATGCACAGTAATCCTTGATTGAACACTGATATTGGGTAGAAGCTACCTGGAACATATTGAATGGCATAAGGTCTAATAGAGGATTTCACCACCATTTAATTAGATGATAAATTCACTTCTCAGTGAGTGTAAACTCAGTACGGAATTATTTGCTGTAGAATTGATCAGTTTCTTCAAAGAAGAGTCCTCTAATTTTCTACATGAGTAGCTTGTACCTTCAGGCTAGTGTTCTAAAAACAGGAAGGGCATCATGTGACTTTTCACTCAGTTCTTCTATTTCCTACCTTATGGTTCATTCTGTTCTGTATTCTAGCTTGAGCTATGAGCCAGGAACCTTCCTATTATAATCCCCTCTCCTCTACAGAAAATACACTTCCAGACATCAAGGGAGAAAGGGGAGGTGAGTTATTTCCACTTTTTGGATATTATGTATAATGCTGTTATCACATTCATGTACAAGTTTTGGGGTAGACATGTCTTTTTTTTTTTTCTTTTTTCTTTTCTTCTTGGATACACACCTAGCAGTGGAATTTCTGGGTCATATGGTAACTCTATGTTTAGCCTTTTGCATAAATGACTATTTTTCAAAGTAGTTGCACAATATTACATTCCACCAGTAATGTTTGAAGGCTTCACTTTCTCCACATTCTACAATATGTGTCATTATCTTTGATATATACCAAAATTATTTTGAGGCTTAAAAATGTTAAATAAGGTGACTACAGACATACAGCTAGTGACTACAAGAGCTGGAATTTAGTCATATGTCTTGTTTTAACTAAAAGTCATGCTTATTAGCACCTTGAGATATTGTGGCAATTTAAAAAAAATTTAACTTAGCTAAACTAAAAAGCTTTTGTAAGTTAGCAAATGGAAAGTTATGCCTACTAATTGCAAAAACCATTATTTTCCTTACTTATAAATGAGAATTGTTTCTAATGTAATGCTCTACAAATCTGATTTCAGTAAGAGATGGCTATAACCTGGGACCTCATTTTGTGGAATAAGCCATCTTTCACATTATTTTTATTTATTTATTTTTTCACATTATTTTCAGACGAAAAGATTAAAGATTTTTAGACTTTAAATGGCCGTTTGTTCTAAACACTTTAATAAAGAGTATGAAAGTTTTAGTGCCCCATATTCCTTCAATATATTTGACAAATAGAAAACCTGGTAGATAAATGGCTCAAATCTTAATGGGTGATGATAATGTGACGGCATCAGATAAATGCAAAGTCAGATTATGTTTTTAGCCAACATAAACCGCTATATACCCTTTAAAAAGTAAAAATAAATAAATAATCAATGGCCAATCCAAATCCCATTACTTCAAAAGGAGTTTTTAAACTTTCATTTCTGTTTGACTGTACACTAATTGAAATGGTTGGTTTTATGCTGACAATTGATTTTTTTAATGAAACAGCCGATAGTGAAGTCAGTGCATTATATACCACACACTTCAGAAAGCAAACTTCCATTGACTTTACTCGGACCAAACTAATTGCTAAATTAGATGACCATTCGAAGTTATTGAGTGCATTTCAAATACTTTCTTCTGAACCAGAAATTAAATGGGCTTTGGTCACTACTGCATTGCTAATTCAAAATCAAAAAGTGACTGTCTTTCTGGAATATAAATATAGTAAACCTGGGATATGATGCTGGTGTGTAGTGTGGATCAGGCGGAAGGAGTCAGGGTGCTGTGGTGATTTCCTGAGCAAGGAAAAGAGTTGGTAGAGGAGTGGAAGAAGTTCAGAGTCAGTTGATACCCCATGTCCAAATAGTTTGTAATTAAGAATTGACCAACTGGGAGTTCCTGTTGTGGTGCAGCAGAAATGAATCTGACTAGGAACTATGAGGTTGCAGGTTCGATCCTTGGCCTCATTCAGTGGGTTACGGATCCGGTGTTGGGTATTGCCGTGAGCTGTGGTGTAGGTTGCAGACGCAGCTCAGATCTGGAGTTGCTGTGGCTCTGGCGTGGGCCACCAGCAACAGCTCCAATTGGACCCCTAGCCTGGGAACCTCCATATGCCGCAGGTGTGGCCCTCAAAAGACAAAAAAAAAAAAAAAAGAATTGACCAACTGGTTCTTCATCATAGTTGTAAGCTATAAACAATAGGTTACTAAAATGTGTTTTATAGGAGGTGATTTAATGAAAAAGGTTTGGACAGTTTTCAGAATTCAGAAATTTTGAGATACTAATACTTTTTTAAAATCCTGTCTTTTTTTTTTTTTGTATTTATGAACATGAACCTTATAACCTTCCATTGAAATTTCAATTAGGATCTCATTTTAGTCTGTCATGGCTCTAAAGTTTCTGTTTATCATATTGGTATCCTAAGAACAGAATGAGATAAAAGAAAAGAGGCAATCTAGCATAGTTTTTTCCCTATATAAAATAAGAAAGTCTCCCATCTCTGCTTGAAGCCAGTCATTAGTGATTATTGAAATACATATTATTTACATATTTTATGGTTTTAACCAAATTGTTATGATTATTGCTTTTTCTCACATTTAAAAATCAAATTTGTTTTACATATGAAGGCATTTTTTGAAGAAGTTTTCTTCTCTCTATAAAAATGAATATTTACTAGAAACCAATATCTTACATGTATTGGATTTGTTTGAAGAAATAAAATGTTACTTAAATCTACTGCTTTTAACAATACTAACATTTATTGGGTTTGCAATAAAAGGATTATAGAAAATTGCTGTGATATTACTTTTTATTACTTTCATGTTGAAAACAGGTAAAGTAATTCCTAAGCAGTGGGTCATTACCATCCACAACTAACAGTGCTCAGCAGTTAGAATTGACTGCTGACACCATTTTCTTCGAAAAATGATAGATGCTATTTAATGCTTACAGATAAATGGCTGCACAACTGTGACTTTTTTGCTGACAACTTGGCCCTAAACAAACTTAGTCAATATGAACAAGAAGTTTCAAAATAAATTTGCTTGGACAGAAGATCTGAATAAAAATGTTCATGCATTTCCTCTGTCAGATGTATTAAGAGGAATCTAGTGCTGTTTCTAATCTATGATCAATGGGCAATTCAGGATGATGCAAACGTCCATGAAAGTTCATGTTAACCTTTTAAAATTCCTTCCTTTAGACAATTCCTCACTGGAAGGCTAAGAGCTACACTGTATTTATCACAGGTAGTTTTCAAATGAACAAGGAATGTCTTCCTTAAGCACAGGTTTTGGAAGATAGGAAGCTGCTAGAAAATACCTATCAGGGTTCGTATGGTGGCTTGTCTAGAGAAAGACACCAGAATCAGAGATGGAGGAGAGTTGGAAAGGACTTCTCTCTTTTCCCTCAAGAACGCTGTTCCCAATTCAGAAGGATTTGCAGAGGCAGTGAAGGGACTTTGAAATACCTGAGATATTCCCTGAGGACCAACCTATAATCCATAGTTATCCATTTATTTTTATTTTCATTTTATTAATTTTCTTTTTTTTAATTTTTAGGGTCACACCTATAGCATATGGAAGTTCCTGGGCTAGGCGGCACTTGGGAGCTGCAGCTGCAGGCTACAGCCACAGGAACAAAGGATCTGAGCCATACTTCATGGCTATGATAGATCCTTAACCTACACAGTGAGGTGAGGGAATTGAACCTGCATCCTCACAGACACTATATTGGGTTCTTAATCCACTGAACCACAGTGGGAACTCCCACATAGTTATTCATTTCTAAATTTTCCTGGCATTTTTTTTTTCTTGGCAGGACATAAATATTGGGCCCAGAATTCCTTTTCTCAATTAATGATCTCATGAGCCTAGTAATCATCCTTACTTTCATTCTCTTGCCCCAATTTCCAGTCCATAAATTCCTCATAACTCCACACGCTGTATTTTTCAAAATCTATCCACTTCTTGCATTATCCGCTCTTCTTCTTCTTGTTTCAATCATCATGATTTTCTGCCTGGGTTATTTTCCTTTTCTGCTCTTGCTCCCCAGGGTTTATTTTCCACAGTAAAGCCAAAATTATCTTTATAAACCATTAATTAAATTGCATCATCCTCTATGTAAAGCCTTTAAATGGTTTCCTTTTCCACTTAGGATAAAATTGAAACTCCCTACCAGATTCCCCTTAATCCAGTTCATGTTTTTCTCTCTCCTGTACTCATTCTGCTCCATGGTTTCCTGTTTGTTCTCTGAATACAATAAACCTATTCCTGCTGCAGGTCTTTGAAAGTATTGTATTCCTCTGCCTCAAACACAATTCTCCCTGATTTTCCCATGATTCCTTCCTCCTTACCTATGATTCATTCTCACGCAGTATCAACCCCGGAGGCATCTGCCCTGGAGTGGCCTCCACCAGCACTCTCATCTTGAGTGCTTTTCTCTACCTGTTTTGTTTCTTGATCTGTTCACATTTGCCAGCTCCAGGGAAATGTATTTTCCATTTTCTTAGAATATAAATCCCATGACAGGAGGGCTGTATGCTCACTCATTTAACCTCAATACCTTGTGCAGAATATGACCCATAGTGGGAATTCACTAAGTATTAATTGCATATTGTGAATAAATTAGTTATTAAGACATTAAAAAAGAAGCATTTGCAAAGTAAAATCCCCACCCACATGTTTAGAGACTCGAATTGCAGAGGTTACAGGATAGAGAACAAGGTGTGTTCCATGGCCGGCCAAGGAGAAATGTGTTTGGTGGCTAATACATGGAGACGATTTTTGCTAATAAAGATGGCTGGCTTATTCTCCTATGCTTAGATGTGACAAAAAGGACAAGAGGAACATTTGTGTATCCCTATGATGAGAGACGGCATTTTTATAGTATACTAACAAATGCATTTAATATCCATTACGATAAAAAATAAACTACCAAACACAAATAAGTGATCATCTAAATCTACAGATCAGATTCTGAAATATGTTCCTGCTTCTACTCCCTCCCTTGCTCCATACTTCCTCTCAAATTAATAGATTCTCACTTACAGAAGACATTTTTCTGAACTTTTCCAGACCTGACACCGTGGTAGGTCCTTTTAACCATCTCTTGATATTAGATCACGACAGCCACCCCCGTCAGGATACACACCTATTACCAGCAGTCAGAAGGCTGGCAAAATCAAAAATTTCTCTTCATCTCCAGGAGAGCTGTCTTAGGAAAGAACATGTTCTAAGACATTAAAGGTGAATATTTTAGCAACACCGGTACAAAATGTGACTTTCTGCTATCTTCTGTAAAAATCTAAATTTCAATCATATCATCCTGGTAGACTTTAAATAGAGAGACCTCAAAGGTAGCATTTTATTTGATATTCTCTTGTAACTCTAGAATGAAACTTAAGCATGAATAATTGGAGATCTGCACACTAATATGAAGATGAAAGAGTGGGACTCGATTTAACACAGGTGCTAAAAAAAAGTGGAATTATTTGCTTCTGCCACCTTGAAATGGATATGGCTTTGAAACCTATGAAGCGAGAAGGAACAGATGTTATGCTGAATGGGCAAGATGCTGGTGATCCCCTCCTTCCTCCGAATTTTTAATATGCTCTATATTTTGAGTATCTATTTAATTTTTAAATGTGTTTTCTTAGGTCGATGTACTCTTTTTTTATATAGCAGCTCCATCCTTACTACCTCCAACAGAGTTTTCCATCTGTTTTTATCATATATATATATATATATATACACCATTAAAACAGTTTGAACACACACCCACTCAACACATATATTCATATATTTCCAAACTATATGCATGTGTTATTGCACTGTTACATATTTTATACACCTCCCCATGACCAAAATAAATAAATGAATAAACAAAAATGAAAGAATGTGACAGAATAAATATACACTGAAGTTCTGTATTTCCTTCCTGTCCTCCAGGGGATCAGCTTGTGCATTCCCCGGAGAAACGCTACCCCACTTTGGGGACCACTAAGATTTTCCTAAGTTTCAATGTAAGGAATCAATTTATATTAAAGCTCTTTGATTTTGTGGTCAGTTGTACACTAGAGCTTTTGAATAATCCAGAGCTACATACCGTATTATAGCCCATGACACTGTGTGGTGCCACCTAGCCCAAGGCAATTATTCCTCTAGCAGCAGAGAATATTGTCAGCTGCCAATGACAGAGAGGTGGTGACGCAGCTGAGTTAACATCCTCCACCTCCACCCCAGCAACCCTCATCCAATCACTGGTCAATGTGGGCAATAAAGAGTCATCTCCTTGTTTCACATCAGGACAACCTGAGAGAGGCCTCCTAGCTCCAGGGTTCCTACAGAGTTCAGGTGAGGCTTCAATTAGAGCTACAGTTCAATTGCTCCTTCCTCCAGCCTCTTACCAATCACAAGCACACCCTGTCGGAAATCTCCTGCACATACACCTCTGTTCCAAAGTCTCTTTCCTGAAGAACCTCAGCAAAGACATATATATCAGCATGTACTTAGACATTAAGTTTGTGTGTCAAGTTCCTAATGGATTGTTTATTGAGCCACTGGAAATTTAAGAATTAAAGTAATATCCTAACTTTTCTTGAATGCTCATTAGGGTCTCACTGAGTTGAGATTAATTTCACCTGAAGGTCTTCTTAGTATGGGGAAGCAAGTTTCCAAAAATTTGGCAGGAAGAGTGACTGCCCTCCTTGCGAGGGTCGAGTGACAGTCACTGATGGGCTTAATGTCATTGCTTCTGAGGACAGCTGGCTTTCTCTGTGATGACTTCAGCCATTCTGCCCCAGGCTCTGTTCCAAGCTTCTGTTGCTCACTCTGATCCCTCCTGTGCAGTCACCTTAGCTTCTGACCCAACCTCAAGCAATGCATTTCCAAGAAATGTCTCAGCACTTGGCCCACTAGCAGCATCAGGCACCTATTTACATTTCTTTGGGGGTATCTCTTTGAGGGAATTGGTTTAACTCACCAGAGGCTGTGAGGATTACATCACTAGTAATTATGGCACCACTTTTCTCTTATACTTTTCTCAATGGAACTCATTTTGGATTTTGCCCCTACCCAGAGCTCCCAGGGTAAGAGCTCTGTTTTCCCAGTGTACCAGACATAGAATAAGCAAAGTAGCCATTCCTGCCTCCTGGAACAGAGAATTCTATGGTATTGGACATAAGCCCCCATGTCCTGCTTATATATCCTTTGTGGAAACTCTCATGATAACAGAATCCTAAGAACTGGACCCACCTAAACTTGTTTTGCAGAATAATTATGAGAAGCATACTGATGACTCTAGAATAATATCAAGAAAAACTCAGCACTATGTTTAGGTATAGTTTCTGACATAGAATACTAAAAATTAAGTATCAACTATCCATGAAAAGTTTTTCTTAGAAAAAACAAAAATATGTATAAAAGACTAATAGCTTAAAAAATAGGACTTCTTATCCCAAATCCCAATAAATGCAGATGGGAGGGTGATTTTTACAACGTGTAACATATTTGGCTTTAATTAATCAAATAGTTTGATGAAATATCCCTTTGACAGAAACCTTCATGTTTCATACGTCATGTATTAAATACAGTATATACTCAAGTAATATTATTAAAGACAAAACAGAAGTATTTCATAAATAATCATTAGGTAACACGTAAAAGGTGCTACAGTAAATAAACACAAGAAATGCATATGATTAATATGTGACTTAACTTCTCTTGAAAATGCAGCCAAACGAGACTTCATAGCAAGGCTCAGAGAATTGCCTGGAAGGTGCATTTGGCACCTTCCACACGCTTCTGTGTTTTTTTTAATGTTCACAATAGTTCCCATGTCTAAGGCTTATTCATAGGGGATGAAGCTCATCCTGAGCTTCTCACTATTTATCAAAATCCTGAGGTTATGGTCCCTTTTCTAAATACCTTATCATCCATTAAAATATTGTTGCACATTGACTGTACATGAAAATAACTCAACCAAATATATCCCAAACTCTAGATTCAAATAATTTATTCCAATACTCAATTTTAGATAATATTATCAGATAGGATTAACAGGCTCACATACAATGGAAAGTCATCAGTTACTATTTCCTACTGAGTATACCAACAGATAGAGCTTTTCCACTTACCTGGATAACATGTTTCAGTTTATCAATAATCTGATTTATCACAGGATCAATTCCTTTGACTTTGACTTCAGGATTTCCAGACTGGGCTTTGATTCCATTTCCAACCACACGTTGAGTATAGCTAACAAAGTGAAAAGTGAAAGATATCTGACTTAATAACCTGGCCATAGTAACATCTAGCACAACTATTTGAACAGATTTGAGTTCAGAATTTCATACCTTTAACAGTATACAACAGTGTTTGTTTCTTTGTTTGTCTGGAACAGAACCTGACAGAGTTGCAACATTTTTTTCCTGGTAAAACACTTAGCATGCTGATATAGACTATTCTATTGTTATTCTCTCAAAGGCTGCAACCAAAAATTGTGTTTATAATACCACTTACCTATATTCTAGAAAAAGCTAATGCATATCCCACTTTGTTATCGCTTCTTGCTAAATTACACATATGTCTGAATCCATATTATCTGGGTCAATTTATTTCATTTCAAACAGTATATAGATGAATCATAATAATGTATTTTTACACACTGGACTACAAAATAAGTGTGTATATATATATATATATATGTCACATAATATCAAGTTAGTATTCATACACATATTTAGCTTAACTGGTCACAAAGATGTAGTAAGTGCCTCCAGTTATATTCCAGTCCTATACTACGTGACTGTGCTTATAAGGAGGTGGAGGAGTCAATTCCTGTCCTCACAATGCTCACTGTATACCTGGGAATATAATATATCAATTAACTTGTTCACTCATGCATTCATTCATTACATTTTATTATATTTAAAAGTTCTTATTCGATTCCAGCAATGTCACCATCCTTATTTTCCTGACAGTGTGGTGTAGCACAAAGACAAGTGGCCAAAGCACAACACTAGGAATGAAGATGTTTGGCTTGCAACAGGGATGGCTGGAAGGAATGGTACACGCCACGTGAAAAGAGGAGGGAATAACACAAACGGTAAACACTGAGCTTACAGCAAAGTTCATTTGGATGAAGACACCTGTGGAAAAACTAAAGGTGTTGCAGTTTGACTTAACCCTTGAAGTATCAAGGGAAGAATAGGTCTTGGGTGATGAGGTTAACATAGCTCAAGGGCAAAAGGTAACAGCTCAGGAGGGGAAATGGCAAAGGCATGTGGGTAACACACACGGAAGAATAACTAGACTTGTATTTACAGAGAGAACAACTGGGGTGAAAGTAAGCGATGGGAGGCCATTCCCTGGAATTCCATCCCGTCTGTTTAAGACTCTCCTTTGAGTAATATGTTTGCTTAAAGTATGATAATAAAGTGACCTCAGAGAGTTTTAATGAAACATTTTCACATTATTTTTAATGTAATATTCCATCTCTGTAGTTCAGCAGAATATCACAATTCTCCATGTGCATCCTCTGAATTTTCTAAGGCAACAAAAACTCTTTGAAAAGATAAAAGGAGTTTCTAATACTGAGAATATGGCCAAACAAAAGGAGTTTCAAGGAATATCCGGTTATTCCCAAGCTTATGCTCACCCAATAAACAATTTTAAAAAGTAGATCAAGGAGTTCCCGTCGTGGCGCAGTGGTTAACGAATCTGACTAGGAACCATGAGGTTGCGGGTTCGATCCCTGCCCTTGCTCAGTGGGTCAAGGTTCCGGCGTTGCCGTGAGCTGTGGGTAGGTCGCAGACGCGGCTCGGATCCTGCGTTGCTGTGGCTCTGGCGTAGGCTGGCAGCTACAGCTCAGATTCGACCCCTAGCCCGGGAACCTCCATATGCCATGGGAGCGGCCCAAGAAAAGGCAAAAAGACAAAAAAAAAAAAAAAAAAGTAGGTCAAGACGTCCATTGTGGTGCCGTAGGTTAAGGATGCAGCATTGTTACTGCAATGGTTCTGGTCGCTGCTGTGGCCCAGATTCAATTCCTGGCCCAGGAATTTTCACATGTTGCAGGGTGGCAAAAAAAAGTAGACCAAAGAATTGCTAACTAGGTCCTTCCAATGATAATAAATAGTGCAACTCTTTGATACTGATAATCAATTGAACATGACAAAAATAATGATATTAATAAGTCATTTTATTTTTAAAACAAATTTGAACCCATTTCTTTATGCAGAAATAGAGTAGTTTAGAGTTAGGTATTCCAATTTAAGTTAGGAACTTGGCAATACATACCAACAGAAAATAGTAGAAGAAAAACAGTTAGGCATATGTTATTGAGTGTAATAAAGATTTTTAGTTAGTTACAAGTCAACTATAAACATCAGGGTTCTCTTAACTTCTCTGCAGCACTATTATACTTTTCTTCCAAATAATTCATTCAGATTGCATGGGTCTCCTTTATTAATGTGTTGATTATTAACAACAATGATGAATAATGTGAATAAATAGATAAATTCATGTCTATGATTCAGACATTGTTTGTATTACTTTGTATGGAGTTTGTCAATTCAGCTCCATAATAATCATTTGTTGTGGCCACGAGAACATGCCTCCTAGACCTCAAAACACAGGAAGTGTAATTAACTGGGTGTATCTGCATCTTCCCAACTGATGACTGAGTGCAGGAGAGGTACTAAAGCAGGCCCATCGCTGGAAGACAAGGTTCCCGGCAGCCCTTGCTAGCCCTTCCTTAGACTGCACATCATGGGAGAATACCGCCACTCAACCTTTCTTTCCTCTCTCCTTCACTCTGGGTCACGCTTGCTTCATGGCCAACAGCTCTTCCAGCCTTATGCAGTTTCCTGCCCATTTTCTCTTGCAGGCATCTCCCTTAATAAAATCCTCTTGTGTTTAACCCTTCCTTGGCATCTGCTTCTTAAAAGACCCAGTCCAATACACCATATGATATTTGTACTATAATTATTTCCATGCTATATATAGATCAAGGACCTAAATTCTGAACAGGTTAAGTAACTTCTCCAATGAAACACTGTTGGCTAAGTGCACAGCAAGAATATGAACCCAGAGAAAGTGAGCTCTAAATACAATCACTCAATAATTTGTGAATGAAAACTCCTAAAACAAACTAAAACAAATTAGAGATATAATTAGCTTGGTGCAAAGTATTTGTTTTGTGGTAGTGGTGGGTTTTTTTCTTTCTTTCTTTCTTTCTTTTAAAACTGTAGCTATTCATTTCAAAGTCTTCACGGCTTGTAATTAAAAGGGGATGGGTAGTTCCTGTTGCGGCTCAGCGGTAATGAACCCAGCTAGTATCCATGAGGATTCGGGTTCGATCCCTGGCCTTGGTTATGGGCTTAAGAATCTGGTGTTTCCATGTCATGGGGTGGTCACAGATGTGGCTTGGATTCCGGGTTGCTGTGACTGTGGTGTAGGCCAGCAGCTCTAGCTCCAATTCGATCCCTAGCCTGGGAATTTCCTTACGCCATAGGTGCAGCATGAAATAGAAAAAAAAAAAAAATTGCTTGCAGGGTAAGAATAAATTCAGAGACTGCGCATTTGCCTTAAGATTTTCCTATGTTTTTCTTGAAAGCAGAGGAAACTGAGACTCCTTTCAACTTTAAGTGAAGATTTATTTGGTTCACCACTTGGTTTATTTATAGACCATGAAACTTTTTCTTTTGGCTGCATCCATGGCATGTGGAAATTTCCAGGCCAGGGAACAAATCCTTGCCACAACAGTAACAATGCTGGATCCTTAAACACTTGGCCACCAGGGAACTCTGACCATGAAACTTTCCTTTAACATTCAGGAACATTCTCTCACGTTAGTCCTAATAATTTCTCATTCTTTGCTCTTAATTATCACAGTTAATAACACAGATAAATTAAATTTATTAGAATTACGATTAATCAAGAATCTCCTTCCAAGCTAATATATTATTGAATAGTTCAGAATTGCTGTCCTTATGCATCATTTAAATAAAAAAAATAATACCACAAAGCTGGGCATTTAAAATACTTCAGGTGAGGGAGTTCCCGATGTGGCTCAGTGGGTTAAGAATCTGAATAGGATCAATGAGGATGTGGGTTCCTTCCCTGGCCTCGCTCAGCGGGCTAAGGACCCATTGTTGCTGAAAGCTGCTGTAGTTTGCAGATGCGACTCAGATCTAGCCTTGCTGTGACTGAGGCACAGGCTGGCAGCCACCGCTCTGATTTGACCCCTAGCCCAGGAACTTCCAACTTTTTTTTGAGTGGGGCCCTTAAAAAAAAAAAAAGAAAGAAAGAAAAAAGAAAAAGAAAAAAAAAGATACCTCAAGTGATGCTTTAATAATATTAGTTATTCCTTTCTGTTTTTGTAAGTTTAGGAAGAACCACAATGCCATAGTGATATATATACATCAGAATGATTTAAATTAAAAAAAAAATGATACCAAGTGTTAGCATGGAAGTAGGTCAATTAGAACCCTCTCTCCTTGTGAATGGGAGTTTAAAGCCATATAAACCACTCTGTATCTGGGTATATATTCAACAATGTTTACCAGGTCTAAGACAGGTAGAAGAATGTTCGGAGTAATACCATGGAAAATAACCCCAAACTGGACACACCCGAATATCCGTAAACATTAGTATGGGCAAATCAATGGTAGAATACTTATGTAATGGCAAATTGTAAGCAAAGAGAACAAATGAATTATAACCATACTCAATATCTTATAAGCTAAATACTGAATGAAAAAACAAAATATGGAATATACTCTATGATTTAATTTATCTTTAAGTTTAAAAACTAATCAATGATGTTTCAAATCCCCATGATGCTGCTCTAGGAGGTAGTGCCCAGAAGGTTGAAGGGGGCTTCTGGCATTCTAGTAATCTCTTTCTTGATTTGGATCCCAGTTATACAAGAGTGCTTATATTGTATTTTTAAAAAGATCGAATTGCGTAGTTAAAATTTAGATACCTCACTGCAGGCATGTACTTTTCAACCTAGACAAAACATTTACATTAAAAACTTCGTGTGCTGTTTTTTTTTTTTTTTTTTTGTCTTTTTGTCTTTATAGGGCCACACCTGCGGTATATGGAGGTTCCCAGGCTAGAGGTCTAATCGGAGCTGTAGCCGCCAGCCTACACCACAGCCACAACAGCTCGGTATCTGAGCAGCATCTGTGACCTACACCACAGCTCATGACAATGCCAGGTCCTTAACCCACTGAGCAAGGCCAGGGATCGAATCCGCAACCTCATGGTTCCTAGTTGGATTCCTTAACCACAGAGCCACAACGGGAACTCCTGTTTTTTCTTAATATGAAAACAACAGACAAATTTGCATTGTCCGATGTGTAAATTTGTATTTACATAGGTGTTTTTATCATGGGCTCAATGGTTTTGTCATCATTGAATGAGTAATTTAGTCTCCTCGTTTGACATAAAAAATCCCTGTAGACTTTAATTTGGATGTAAAAAATACGGTTTCTAAATCAAATGAAAGTTTTTCCTACAAAGACTTTTTACTTGAGTTTTTCTCATTATGAAATTTTAATAAATCATTAATCACTCTTTTTCCTCCTAAATGTACAAATAATGGATAAAACATTTCAAGGATCCCTACAGAGGTTTCTTGACTTGAAAAATTGCTCACATTTCCATGAGGAGGGAACAAAACATGCACACAAAGAGGCAAATTTTGTGCTAGAGAAGTAATAGACCCACCATCTGTGCTTCTTTCTTCTAAGCAGGCCTGGTAATAGATGACAGCATTTTAATAGGAATACTCACTCCACAAGTATGACTTGTTTCTCATTAACATGGGGAAAAAAAGCAAGATGGATATATTTATATCCTATAACAATGTTTTAAAATGATGATTAACAAGATTCCAGTTCTCTGTGTACCACAGATGAAATAGTAAAAGGAAGTGTTAATAGATCTACACACAGGATGTCATTAGGAAGTCATTTCTCCTGACATCACCAACCTATATTGTTTGAAACAGGTCATACCCTCTTGGCGGATATGAACTTCGTTTTATTGAGAATGCAACAGGATTTGTTTAGATTCACATCAGAGAATGGTATTTTGATGTGCACTTATACAATCTCGGGTGGAAAAATATATAACCTGACCCCGGAATTTACAAATCATTTAAAGTGGTCTGTCTTAGGAGTCTCTGATGATGTCACAGGGACGAGATATAAGAATATGATCCTTGATAAGAGATGAGATGAATCCCTGATCAGAGGCTTTCTCCTCTCACAATTCTGCCATCCTCACTAGGTTCCAGAAGGAGAAGGGGACCATGCTGCTGGCATTGGTGGTAGCGGTAAGAGTGACAGCAGCAGTAGATGGTTTGCTTCTTTGTTCATTACGTTTTTGTGTGGCTTAGTTAGATGACTGTATATTAAAATTCCTTTTATGTTTAGAGCTGTGAGGCTTCCACTTTCAGGAAGTGTCTTTGACTCTGGGAAATAAGCTGCATCTCTGGCTTAAAGGTCTGGGAAGCATGGGTAGGTATTCATCAGTAAACTTCTTTTTTTTTTTTGCTTTAGGGCCACACTCGCGGCATATGGAGGTTCGCAGGCTAGGAGTCAAATCGGAACTACAGCTGCCGGACTACATCACAGCCACAGCAACTCAGTATCTGAGCTGCATCTGTGACCTACACCATAGCTCAAGGCAACGCCAGATCCCCAACCCACTCAGCAAGGCCAGGGATCAAACCCACAACCTCATGGTTCCTATTCATTTCCGCTGCTCCATGATGGGAACTCCCTGGTGAGCTTCTTCTTCAAGAACAAATTTTTCTTTTAGACCATTTCTGGGCCACCCTTCTAGGTTTGGGTAGCAAATGTGAAGTTAAGGACTAGCAAACTGTATTTTGTAACTTTTCCTCAAATACCTGGGTGACACTGGATGCCAATGCTGAGTGTTGTTTCGTGTACATGCAACCTCTATAAAGCTTCATTCCTTGACAGGGAAGGTCTTAATCTTTGAACTCTCAGAACAGATAGGAGTCATATGATTGATTTTATGTGCCAGGTTTATGAGAATAACCTTTCAAGGTAGGTAAGAGGCTTACAGGGGATTTAGAGAATGGAGACATCTGTAGAATCAATTCAAAATGAAGAAACCTTTTGTGAGTCCACTATCTCACTTCAATTGTGGAGCTATAAACTATTTGTAGGTTAGTCTCTACCTTTTATTTGGCTTTATAATTATAGATACTGTCTAAATTTGAAATCTATGTTTCTAACCTTAAATAATGAACTCAAACTAAATAGAATTGACAAAGACCATTATTATGGCTTTATTATTATTTATATTTAATTTCCTACTGAGGATATCATAATTTGTGATATTTTATGGAAAACTCATTAACATTACTCTAATAAGGTAATGGCATGCTCTGTCTAGAAATCAACAAGGAATTTTTAGTAGATCACTACAATATATCTGTATATAAATTTAATTTCACCAACTTTAGAGACACCAGAAAATCCTAAAATTCCTAGAATCTTATATAGCTTTTTTGATAGTGTTTTTCTTTTCTTTCTTCTTCTTTTTTTTTTTTTTTTGACTTTTTAGGTTCACACCCACGGCATATGGAGGTTCCCAGGCTAGGGATCCAATAGGAGCTACAGCTGCTAAGCCTACACCACAGACTGTACTGTTTTTAAAATGCAATTGACATAGACACTAATTAAACTTCAGACATGAAACTAAAAACTGCATCAAAATAAACTTAATATTAGTCTCAAAATACAACAATAAGGACATGTATAGAAAGAGTTAGGAAATAAGAACTTGGGAGTTCCCATCATGGCTCAGTGAAATGAATCTGACTAGTATCCATGACCTCACTTAGTGGGTTAAGGATCCAGCATTGCTGTGGTTGTCGTATAAGCCAGCGGTTACAGCTCCAATTCAACCCCTAGCCTGGGAGACACTTCATATGCTCTGGGTGTGGCCCTAAAAAAGACAAAAAAAAAAAAAAAAGAAGAACTCATTTAAAAAATAGATATTTATCCATGTTCACTCTACCGCTTCAACTGGCAAGGCATGTGTTTGTGCTTCTCTGTTTAGCCAGGTAAATCACAGGTAAACTCTTTTGTGAAATTTCTTAAGATAAGCAGCTATGTGAACCCGAAAATGATATTTCCATGTAAAAAAAATAGTGACTGTACATGCCAAATCAGCAGTGTCCAGGAAGCGGTCATTTCAGGAAATGTTAACTATCTAATCAAAAACTGTATTAAAATGAACCTTCCCCTATGTAAAAAAAAAAAAAAAGATATTGTCCTTAGCCTCTCCCAACCCCATCCCCAATTTTACCAATAAATGATAAATATCTTAATTATAGCGAAGCTCTGTTTTTATAGTCTTAAACTTTTGAGTTAAAATTTCTAAGCAAGTGTGTAATAAATATTTGGCTTATTTACCCTTATTTGATTCAAAGTAACTATCAGATGTGAACAATCACTGCCAACTATAATCAGTTGTATATACTGTTATATGAGTTATGAAATGTTATACTAAATTTCCATTTTCCAAGGCAGACATTTCAAAATCCAACTCTTCTCAGAAAGGTACAGTCCATCTTTCATTGATTTGTAATGACTGATAATTACCACTTGGCACTCATTTTCTCCCTCACTTCACTACTTGATATCAATGTATGAAAGTAAAATGTTATTTAGGGGAACATTATTACTTGAGTACTAATAAGTTATATACTATTTTAAGCCCCCCAAAAATGAGTCAAAATGATTTAGGGTACAAGTTTCAATTAACCAAACTTATTAGGGACATTACAAAATCCTAAAAGTCCCTAGAATCTTACACAGGTTTTTTTTTGTATTGTTTTCCAAAGATCATTGATACCAACATCAATTAAACTTCAGATATGAAACTATCAACTGTATCAAAAATACTTTAAAATGGATCCCAAACTATCATAATGTTCAGATTCTAACATATCATACAAATGAACCACCCAGGTTCTTCCTACCAACACATAACATAAGACAATTAGAAAGCAAGAAACTCTGAATTCCAGAACATACTAGTTTTCAAGGGCCACAGTAACAAATTATCACAAACTCGTTCTGGAGGCCAGACTTCTGGAATCAAGGTGTTGAAGAGGCTATACTCCCTCCAAAGCTCCTGGAGAAGAATCCTCACTCACCTCTTCCCTCACTGGGTGACTCCCAAGCCCTTTTTATTCCTTGGCTTGTAGCTACATTACTCCAACTTCTGCCTCCGTTTTCACACGTTTTCATATAACTTTCTTCTCTGTGAATTCTTTTTTTTTTTTTTTAGAGCCACACCCACAGCATATGGAGATTCCCAGTCTAGGGGTTGAAACGGAGCTGTAGCTGCCAGCCTACACCACAGCCACAGCCATGCCAGATCCCAGCCTCTACTGCAACCCACATGGCAATGCCAATCCTTAACCCCACTGAGCGAGGCCAGGGATCAAACCCTCAACCTCCTGGAGACTAGTCGAGTTCGTTATCACTGAGCCACAAGGGGAACTCCTGTGTGTCCTTTTCAGTTACTTATGATGACACCTTGAATTTAGGGAGGACCCATGCTAGCCTAGGATGACCTCACTTCAATTCTTACCTTAATTACATTTGCAAAGATGGATATCCAAACAAGGCCACATTCTGAAGTTCAAGCAGTTATGAATTTGAGGATCCACTATAACTGCACTCCACAGAGCACTGTAAAGAAATTGGAGGATTTCCTACTGTGGCACCAGGAGAGCAGCCACATCTCTGGAGTTGCTGGGATGCAGGTTTGAGACCTGGCACAATGGGACACAGTGGGTTAAGGATTGGCATTGCTGCAGCTCCAGCAAAGATCCCTGACCTGGGAACTCTATATTCCGTGGGGTGGCCAAAAAAGAAAAAAAGAAAAAAGTAAGAAATTGGAAGCTGCCTGAATGAAAACAAATTTTTCCTTGAACTTCAGTTAACCAATAGACTTCATACATAAACCTCTCTCATCGAAATAATATTCTATTTTTCCTCAAGGAAAATGTTATTTACTATAATATTTATAATTCACAAACACATCGCTTAAATTTTAATTTGGGTTTTCCCATTTATTTGTCCATTATAATTCAGGGTGCCTTAAGGAAAATATTTGAATTAGCTTTTTGGAAATTTTCAGTACACAGTATTTAGCATTTCCTATATTTTCAATGATTTTTACCTTACTAGCCAAATAAACAATGCTATCAATAATTTTATATGTGATAAATTCATACAAACAGGAAATATACCTTAAAAAATAATTTATTCTTCTCTGTAAAAGTTTCCTGAAAGCTTCGAAAGGCTAGTTTATTATGAAGATGTTGACAGCTGAGCTTTGGGGACCCATCTAGGCACACAAAATAAATTTTAATCACACTTAATGCTAATGTGGCAGCAAGATTGTGACAATATTCAAATGTGACTAATTTCATTAAATTAGCTCCACTCATTAAGCTGAGTTAGTTGTTCAAATTTATATAAACACCTCAAAAGAAATAATTAAGCTCTTCTTTTTTCTGTCTTGTTTTTGTTAATGCTTAAAAGTGAAAAGATATTTTAACCAAGATTTTAGTTTTGCTTTGATTTTTTTTTTTTTTTTTAGCAATCGGTTCACTTGTTTTATCACCATTAGACTATGAAGGCCCTTAGCAGGTTGCTGAATCTAGCACTCTTGTTTTCAAGAAGAAATATAGCTATACCAGGAATGTAGTACTTGGCATTCATCTCTTGGCCTATAGACCAATAGATTTTTGTATGTCTTTGGTGACAGTAACATAAATTTAGAGCTAGAAAGGACCTTACAGGTCACCTAGTCCAACCCAAGCATCTTTTAAAACAAATGAAGAAGTACTGTGTTTATTTCATCATTTCGTACTTACACACTGTATTATTTCCAGCAAAGTCTTTGAGATGGCTTATAATAAAAGGCATAGACACTATAAAACAAGGCAAAATGACAGAATAGTGAAGGGAAGGAGGTGACAATTATATTAGGAGACCTAGAAAGGAGACACACTTTAGTCTAAAACTTAGCTATAAGTCTCTTATCAGTGAAAGCCAAAAGGGAAAGCAGAATTCAAATCCTAGGTCTTACCAGTTAATGAAAGTTGTATCTGCATATGTCAGCAGCCATTTTTTTCTAGGTTATCTCAAAACTCTCAAGCAGAAAGCATGCGTCTTTAAGTAAAATACGATGAACAACACAAGAAAAACTAACTTCAAGAGCAACTTCAAAGCTTTCAAAGATCTAAGTACACATGACACTTTGTTATATAAATCTTCGTTAAAAGCTGCCAGGATGATATAGTCCTGAGTAGGCATTTCTCTTGGAACTTGGTTATCTGACTTGGTGAAAAATTTAGCCTTAGAAAACTTAGAAGAGCAGATGGTTAATATTTGCCTGAAATTATTTTTGTTTTAATTGATACTTTATTTCACCATTCACAGAGAATATATGCTCTGGGTAATGTATTGAAGTACTGTGGAAGAATTTCAGGGTCAAGGTGATGAGATAAATTGCAAAGCAGAGTCCCTTCTGAAGAACTGTGCTATTTCTACAATCCTACACAACAGCCAGGAACACAGAGGAGCAACCTACAAATAAATACCAACAGGGAGGTAGCGGGAGGAAGTGCAGTCATAATGATAAGATATTTTATGTATAATTAATATTTTCTAATATATTTATTTTTCTTGCCTTTAATGGAATCATTTTATATTTTCTTCCTTGACTCTTGAAAATGTATAGCTGTTTTGTTTTGTTTTTTTATGAAGAAAATTATTTGAAAGATGTAATTTTCAAAGTTTAAATCAGGCCCATTTTCAATACTCTATGAACTGGATGATTTTGACATGTGGTCCATGTATTTTTGGATTAGGGATGAGAATCTGTCATGGAAGTCAAAAAACTGTATTTTGTACCTTTTATTATAAATTCTTCTGTCTGCTCTTATTTTAGGCATGGCCAAATAAATTGGTTAGGATATTAATGAAAGCCGGGCATAATAACATTAAAAGAACTAGATGGATAAAAATGTATATACATATAAACATTTATATACATATAAGTATTCATATATAATGTATATATTTGTAAGTATATTTAAGTATAATTCTCATACACACATACACTGATGTTTTTATATTCACTTTTTACATTCATTTTCAATAGTGAAAAAATAGAGACTCCGGGCCCATAAAAGAGACGTGAAGTTTTAAAAGATTTATAAATAATTTTTCTTAAGTAAAATAACCCAGTAGGTAATTAGGATACAGAAAACAATTAGCATTTGAGCATAACACATGACTTTTAATATCCAGTTTCAACCCTGTCTCCAATCCCACGTTAAAGTTCTGTCCAACAGTTTCATTTTGTGGTCTGTTGAATCCCCAAATAAAAATTGATAGGTTTCGAATTACAGTCATTATGAAGAGGAAGGTGGAGAAGGAGGGAAATAACCAAGCTTTCTGTCCATGCCTCATCTTAACTAAGACACAACGAAATTCCTACTATCAAGCAGTCCTGGGAAAACAATCCGCTTGTGCAATGGAATCTAATTTGTGTCCACTTGCATATACAAGAAAATTGTTTCTCTAGCTATTTCTTGGCAAACCCAGTTATGTTGTGCAGAAAACAGCTGGACCTAGATCCGGAGACAGAACTATTCGTGCCTAGGGACTTTTAGCTTCCTAATAGTTGTGATTACTCTCAGAACACACTTGGCTGACTCAGTACATGAAAAATATGCATATACAGAATGCAGACTATTTCTGATGGCCGGCAGAGCCCACATAGAAAGGGCATTTCTGGTCCAAACGACCTGGAGATTCTGGACAGTTTCTCCCTCATTCTGTTTTCCCTCTGTTTCCACGTGTTCAGTCGCTTCAGTGATTGCTACGAGGTCCTTCAGGGTTTACGCTCTGTTCCCCCTGCCTAGAAAGTTCTATCCTCTTCCCCGGTCAGCCATAACAAGCTTTAAAGGGGTTTCTGCGAATGTGATTAAATCTAAAAGATTTTGAGACAGAGATTATCTGTGTGAGCTCTAAATGTAATCACAAGGACCCCTTTAAGTGGAAGGCAGAGGGAATTTTTTTTTTTTTCCCCAGAAGTAAAAGGAAAAGGCAGTAGGACCCGTGTGCAGGGATTAGTGGTGCTGCCACAAACCCCAGGATGCCAGACGCTTGAAGGGCAAGGAAAGAGTTCTCCCCTAGAACCACAGTCTTACTGTCAATGTGATGTTGGCCCAGTAATACTGATTTCGGACTACTGACCTCCAGAACTGTTAGAGATCACATTTCTGCAGTTTTAAATCATTCTTTGGTAATTTGCCATAGTCGCCACAGAAAACTAATACAGCTAACTGCCAGCTCAGGTGTCTCTCCTAGGTTATTTGCTCTTGCATTAACTACTGCTTGATAACACTTTGTTTTCTGGGATTCATGTATCACTGCTGTAGTTAATTAACGGCACAATGATTTCTTTAGTGCCTATAACTCTCTTCTGGACTGCAGATTCTTGATGTGAAGCAGTATGTCTGTCTTAACCATCCTCTAGCTCCAGGGCTTGGCCAGTTGCTTGGAATATCAGAGCTCAATACATAACTGTTATCTGAGTGAATGTATGACTGATACAGAAGCAAACAGAAAGCTAACTTTCAGCAGATAAGGTCTCCTTTCCGGAATCAGTCCTTGTGAAATTCTTCAACATTTCCGGAATTTGCTAATAAATCCCATGAATGTGCAACTTCATTTTGACACCGATTTGGTGCAGTTTTAATAATTTCCGAATGGTAGTTTGTAATGGAGTCTCATCCAATTTCCCATTAGAAAAAAAAAAAAAAAGAATATATATATATATGGGTCACTTTGCTCTGCAGTAGAAATTGACAGAAAACTGTAAATCAACTATAATGGAAAAAGTAAAAATCATAAATAAAAAAACAAAAAGAAAGAAACTAGTAGAACAGAACTAGCAACGCAAACTTGAAAACACTGAGTACTGAAATGGACACTCAGGATGTGTACTTACTCTAAAAACAATGAAGTTAAACCTTGCTACCCATATTTTATTTCACAGGATGGAAGAATTTCCTCTCTTCCCAAGTAAGATGCTAGTTGGCTCTCGCTTGCCTTTCCCTGAGTCACTGCTGCAGGAGCCCTGAAAATGAACACTTGCTCTTTGGCAGCCCCAGGCCTGCTTTTTGAGGGGCCTCATATAGACTCCTTAAGAGACTGAAGCTACAGTGAAAGAACAAGATGCAGCAAGATCCCACCAGGCCCAAGGAGCAGCTCCCTTGAGAAAAGCCTTGGGTGACACAACAGAGGAGCCTGGTGCCAGAAGAGATTTATAACTGAGCGGCTGGGGTCTTCATCACACAAGCGTCCCAGCATCTTCTCTCCTGCTGCTCCCCCGCCCCCACCTCACTACCTGCCCCCGCCCCCATGCAAGAACTCAGGCTCTTTTCCTTTCCCCACATTACAACATTGCTATTTAGTACAAAAAGATTTTAATGAAGTCTAGGGAACAATGGAGAAAGATTATAAAGCAAAATAAGAAATTCCTTATAGGAATTCTCATTGTGACTCAGCAGGTTAAGAACCCTGCTAATAACATCCATGAAGATTCAGATTCTGTCCCTGGCCTCACTCAGTGCTCAGTGGGTTAAAGGATCTAGCATTGCCATGAGCTGCAGTGTAGGTCATGGATGTGGCTTGGATCTGGCAAAGAAAGAAATGAAGGAAGAAATGCCTTATAAACAAGTGACCTGCACCATACCAACAGGCTATTTAGAAAGAATTTCAAAATAAAATAGAGACTTCCTTTAGAACCCCCACCCAGACATTAGTAACATACATCATTTACAAACCGTACTGATTCTTGCCATCATGCTGCATGCTGAGTATTGTAATGTCTTGGGCCTTGAACCAGACAGGTATGCGCTATAGCCTTGTTGACCTATTCCAATAAATGCCTACTGGCTGCTGACAGGATGTGCATAGTAACCTGCCCTCTTCCAGTTTAAATTTAAAAAGCTTGGCCAGAGATCCCATCATGGCTCCGTGGAAACGAATCCGACTAGGAACCATGAGGTTGCAGGTTCGATCCCTGGCCTTGCTCAGTGGGTTAAGGATCTGGCATTGCCATGAGATGTGGTATAGGTCACAGACGCAGCTTGGATCTGGCATTGCTGTGGCTCTGGCATAGGCTGGTAGCAACAGCACCGATTGGACCCCTAGCCTGGGAATCTCCATATGCTGCAGGTGCGACCCTAAAAAGCCCAAAGACAAAAATAAATAAATAAAATAAAATAAAAAGCTCAGCCATCATCTCAGAGGTAAACAAACAAACTGATAGAAAAGTGGCTATTTATTTTTGATTGATTGAAAAATCTGATTTTAGATCAATATCATTACCTGCTATGTAAAGAGAGTGGTGGAAATAGAACAGAAAACACACAGACAACTTAAAATCATCCTGCAAAAACAAAAAAGGGAACATCATGTTGAAGGTTCAGGGAGAGATTACCTCTAAAAAAAGATTTTACTGTTAAACCCAGAAGAAATATTTAGAAAATTGCTTTAAACTACTTAAACTATGAAAAGTATATTGAAAGGCATGTCATTTATGAAACAGGAGCTGAAAGTTATAATGACAAAATGGGCCCCAATGGCAAAATGGGAGATGGGTAAGATTAAGAGGTTTATATGAAAACTAAAATGCAACAGCAAAATTTCCATCCACAATGGTATCCATGGAGAAGAAAACTGATACACTGAAAAGCTCAAGGAGCAACTGAATCAGAGCCCAGGGTGGGGGGGAGAAAAAAGGCAAAATAATGACAGAAAAGATGACACATGGAATACCAGAGAGAGGAGTTCTGACTCGATAATTTGTGAACCTGAGAAAGAAACAAGAGTAACTTGATCTGAAAAAAAATAATCACAGCTACAACTTAAATATGAAGAAGAAAAAGACCTAACATATTCTAGTTGTGGTGGTGGGAAAACAGTGGAGACTTACCATATTTAGACAGAAACTAGCCAAACTCTAAAACTTCAAAAATACAGGAAATATCCTAATAGATAGAAAAAAATTATTTAAAAATAAATTATATCATGCTTGCTTTAGACCTTTTGTCTGCTGTATTAATATGTCAGAAAGACATGGAGACCTTAAGATAATAAAAATAGGACCAAAAACATCATATCTATCAGATTTCATATCAAGGTTGAATACAAAGGGATGACATCTTTATTCCACTAATTTGTCCTCCCGATAATAATTTACTCAAGGACATATGGGTACGTATTGGGAGAAAAGAATCAAACTTTCAAGAATTAGGAAGTTGTGATTCTAAAATCCTGGAAAGAGACAATGAATCCAATTACTTATAAAGTTCATTTTACATGTTCTACAATCACTTACTACAATAATATCATTAAAGTAAAACTGCATGATAAAATATTTATTGAATACAATTATATTTCACATTCCAAGTTATAGTACTAGATACTGAGAATTAGGAACGAAGGGAAGGAAAGCATTCTACATTCCCTCATCTAACGTTGCGTGAACTCAAGAGATGGCATTAAAAATTCCTGTAGGCGCTACTGAAAGTGTCCAGATTCAGGTCACAAGTGGCCATTTCCAATATGCTCGATCTAATCTAGATCATACCATTTTCCTCATCTGACTATTACAAAAGACTCCTAACTGGACACCTAGCTTCTGACATTGACCTCCTTCACCTCCTCTTAACATATGGGCTAGAGAGATCTTATGAAATATAACTCAGATGGTGCCACTCCTTTGCATAAAACCTTTCAACAGATACCATCTCAGCCAGAGGGAAGTCCAAAGTCTTTACAGTGGCCTACAAGGCCCTCTCACCATAATCTTCCTCTTGCCCTTTATTTCTCTGGCATCATCTACAAACATTTCTTCTTCTTCATGATGCTCCAACCACGCTGGCTTCCGTGATGTTATCCTCAAGCCCACTTGCATGGTTGAACATCTCACACGGTGGTTGTGTTCCCAGAGAATGAACATTTCAAGCGAACCAGGGAGAAGCTGGATGGGCTTTTACTATCTAGCCATAGATATCCACAAAATTACTTGCCATACTCTGCTGTTTATAGCAGTAAAAAGCATGGCCAGAATCAAGGTAAAGGGGACCCAAGCCCATCTCTTGGAAAAGAAGTTCAGCCTATTTGGATGCCAGATTTAAAACTGCTGGACGTGGCTGTTATATATCAGGTGGAAGGCATTTGAGGAGAGACTTGAAAGAGGTGAGGAGAAGCCATACTTTGCTGAGAGAAGAACTTTCCAAACAGAGAACACAGCTTGTGAGAAAACCCTGAATCAACCACACTGACACCATCATGATGCAGAAGCCACATCTAAGCCACGTGGAGGTTCTCAAGGTTCTCACTCATTAATGAAGAGTCTCTCTGGCTAAGCACACCTTTCTAGCCCCACCCTTACCAGTTTATGATACATAGAAAGATAGCCCCTCAGACTCTCCACACTGGCTTGTTTTCCAGCTGAGGACCACTGAATCACCCTAGTTCTTGACATGGGAGCAGAAGAATCACCCAGAGGAATCCTGCTGGAATTCCTAACTGACAGAATCCACGAGAAAAATAATAAAAGAAATAATTCATGAGAAAAATCAAAATCAAAATATTCTGACTTCAGAAAAAGTAGAATTTAAATAGAAAGGTTGACAAGAAACAAAATTAAAATATGTAATAATACAAGGGAAAATAGTCATTAAGTGTCTAGCAACAATACTCCTTGATTCAGTGAGTTACAAACCATGAACATTTATATGGCAAAATGTATGAATGATACTTGAATTCATAATTAGATATAAAATTATAATTGGAAGATACCTCATTGTGATAGAATTAGTATGCCTCTCAGTTATGATTGATTAAATAGAGTCAAAGTTTAAAAGACATAATTGGACCACCATAATGTATAAGAAAAGAAAGAAAAGTTGCATGACAAATTAAAGAGGGGGTGCCCCCTAGAAACAGTGAATTTAATCCTTCAAAATGAAAGAATTGGGAACAAACAGAAATCTTACCTGAGGAAAAACATTTAAAAAATATGATTAGGAGTTCCTGTCACGGCACAGTGGTTAATGAATAAGACTAGGAACCATGAGGTTGTGGGTTCGATCCCTGGCCCTGCTAGGTGGGTTGAGGATCCAGGGTTGCCGTGAGCTGTGGTGTAGGTTGCAGACATGGCTCGGGTCTGGCACGGCTGTGGCTGTGGGGTAGTCCAGCAGCTACAGCTGTGATTTGACCCCTAGCCTGGGAACCTCCATATGCCACGGATGAGGCCCTAGAAAAGACAACAACAACAACAAAAAATGATTAAATGAAATGTAAATTTATTACTGAAAAAAAATTCCTATTAAATTAAGCAGTAGCAACTCCAACAGTTACTAATCCATGGCATCTCAAGCTTTCGAGAATCTCAGTTCTTCTTGAAAATAAGGTAGCCCTTTTAACATATATATTAAGTGGTACTATAAAATATTAATTACCATTAAAAAAGTACCCTATCATGTGCTAAAGGGAGCTATAGAAAGAAAGGTTACCATTCTTGGAAAAAAATGCAAAACCAGAGAAGAAATGAGATTGTCAAGGCTAATTAGAATTAACTAGGAGAGAGAAGATTTCAGACACAGACTGAATATTTCTACTTTATGCAGACAAAAGGGCATCCAGTAAAGGACACAGATGATCCATAACTCAGGAGACCAAACCTTAGAGACACAAGTCTGACATTTCCTATTTCCTTTAAAACAACACTGCAAATCTCTTGGAACCTACAGCAACACCCTTAGAGATTTGAGATTACCTGATAATTTCAGAACTGATGTTTGACATAACACTGACATGTTGAATATTTTCCTTTAGCCACAGGAGATCGCCAGCTCAGAAATCCTAAGTCAAAGGAGCATACACTCAATTCATTCCTTGTTATTGAGTGGTTTGTTTTTGCTAGATAATTTATGGAAAATTAGCACAAAATGACAGCTATGATATGGTGTAGGAATACCAAGCAGATGAGAACCTTGA
Organism: Sus scrofa; assembly: GCF_054392235.1. NCBI lineage: Eukaryota > Metazoa > Chordata > Mammalia > Artiodactyla > Suidae > Sus > Sus scrofa. Next base: position 68,253,394 of record NC_139393.1, on the reverse strand, counting down.
ATAGTATTGCCAACATGAGATAAGAAGAGCAGTCAGCAAATAAAGGTCAAATGAAAGAAGAATCAACCTAAGTTTCTATGTCATGTCAACCCTGAAATGCAGTTTCAGCAAAAGTCCGGGCAAACAGAGTTTAGTTGCCTTTTGTCTTGCTTGAATTTCTCCACAGCTGAAGATACATACCATTATCAAATTCCTAACAAATGTTTATTATTTTTGACTCAATAATTTAAATTTTACCATGGCAAATGAACCTACAGAAGAGTAGATTCAGGACAAAGAAATTCATCATGACATTATTTTGGTGGGCAAAATTAAAAACAAATATCAGTAAATTATGAAGTAAATATCAGTGAATTATGGCACATTCATTCTAGGGAATCATAGGCAAACATTAAAAATTATAAAATCATTTATAAAAAATTAACTTGGGGAAATTCTGGCTTTACTATGTTAGGTGGTAAAATCTATATTAAAATTGCTTCTAAAATATTACACCAGCCATATGAAAGTTATGCCTAGAAAAATTAATTATAACACAGTTTCTTACATTTAAGTCTTTAAGCTATTTTGAGTTTATTTTTGTGCATGGTGTGAGGGTGTGTTCCTGTTTATTGATTTACATGAGGCTGTCCAGTTTTTCCAGCGTCACTTACTGAAAGACTGTCTTTTTCCCATTTTATATTCTTGCCTCCTTTGAGGAAGATTAATTGACCATAAGTGTCTGGGTTTATTTCTGGGTTCTCTATTTTGTTCCATGGGTCTGTATGTCTGTTTTGGTACAAGTACCACACTGTGTTGATGACTGTGGCTTTTCAGTATTGCCTAACGTCTGGGAGGGTTATGCCTCCTGCTTGGTTTTTGTTCCTCAGAATCTCTTTGCCAATTCTGAGTCTTTTATGGTTCCATATATATTTTTGGATTGTTTGTTCTAGTTCTGTGAAAAATGTCATGGGTAACTTGATAGGGATTACACTGAATCTATAGATTGCTTTGGGTAGTATGGCCATTTTTACTATATTAATTCTTCTAGCCAAGGAACATGGAATATCTTTCCATTTTTTTGAATCCTCTTTAATTTCCTTGATTAATGTTTTATAGTTCTCAGCATATAATTCTTTCACCTCCTTGGTCAGGTTTATTCCTAGGTGTTGAATTATTCAGGTATGATTTTAAAAGGTATTGTATTTTTATATTCCTTTCCTAATATTTCATTGTTAGTACACAGAAATGCAACCAATTTTTGAATGTTAATCTTGTATCCTACTATTCTGCTGAATTGACTGATCAGTTCAAGTAGTTTTTATGCCGAGTCCTTAGTGTATGACTGGGTCACTTTGTTCTACAGTAGAAATTGACAGGCACACTGTAAATCAACTATAATGGAAAAAATAAAAATCATAAAATAAAAAAATAATAATAACACATTTTCAAAGATATGGTGACCATAACATTTATTGTCCATCCTGGCTTTGACTAAGAGTGAAAAAGGCACTGCTAATAAATAGTTAGGACAAGAAGTCTAAATTGGGAATGCACGTGAGAACACATGAATGTGGATAATATTAGCATTTGTGCTTTATAGATTGAGGCATAGAGACATTTAATACCTTGCCCCATTTTGGCAAGTTTGAATTTAAGGCCAGCCTAGCCAAAGAGTCCATGTTTTTAATCACTATGCAAAATCATTCCTAGAAATACTGCAAGGAAACACTTCAAACTATTAAGAATGGACAATGGCTTTAGAGAAAGCTGAATGCTTTCCTAAATGATTCAAATTTTTCTAGATTTTTTTATGCTAATTGCTTACCATTTTCAAAACTAAAAATATTTAAATGAATCCATACTTTTTTCATATAAAAGGAAATACTTTGTTCCCTTTTTGGTAAAAAATAAACTAAAATAACAGTGATTGTGAATTAATAAATCAACATCTTGAAACCATTAGTCATTTTATATTGTTAATTATTTGCTGTTTTTATAAGCATAACATTCATTGTTTCCTTTTTTGTCCCTCTTTACGAATGAGTGATTTCTCTGGAATTCATAAGAAAATGTTTTCTCTCTCTCTCTCTCTCTCTCTCTCCCTCTCTCTCTCTCACACACACACACACACACACACACACACACACAATCTGAAACAATAAGAATTTCTAAGCATCTTTCTTCCATAGGTCTTTTTCTTTTTTGGTTTCAAATCATTTTTCATTTTTTTTTTTACAAAAACTTTATTAATGTATGAAACACATGTTTTAAAAAGTACACTTTTGGAGTTCCTCTTGTGACTCAGCAGATTGGGGAATTGACATTGTCTCTGTGAGGATGCCAGCTTGATCCCTGGCCTGGCTCAGTGGGTCAAGTATCTGGCATTACTGCAAGCTTCAGTGTACCTTGCAGATGTGGCTTGGATCTGGCGTTGCTGTGACTGTGGTGTAGGCCATCAGCTGCAGTTCAAATTCAGTCCCTACCCAGGAATTTCCATATGCCTCAGGTGAGGCTGTAAAAATAAATAAATAAGTAAATAAAAGTACACATTTAATGTATACGACTCCATGAGTTTAGGGATAAGGATATACATTTGTAACAGTCACCACCATCAAGGCATGCATATATTCATGACTTCATAGTTTCCTCCTTGCTTCTATTACTATTTGTGTGTGTGTGGTAAGAATACAGCACACGACCTACCCTCTTAAAAACAATTTGTTTGCTATAGGAACTACATTTAGAGTAGACTTCCAGAACTTATTTATTTTGCATAAATAAAACTTTGAACCCTTGGACCATTGCTCCTTCCAGGCCCTGCAATCACACTGTACTCTCTACTTCTATGAGTTCAACTATTTTAGCTTTCATGTATAAATGAGATCATATGGTGTTTGTCTTCCTGTGTTTCAGTATTTCACTTAGCACAATTTCCTCCAGATTCATCCATGTTGTTGTAAATGGCAGGATTCTCTCCTTTTTTTTTTAAGGCTAAAAAATATTCCACTGTATGAATATATCAGATTTTCTTTATATAGCCATCCATCCGTGGGCATGTAGTTTGCTTCCAGATCTTGGCTAATGTAAATAATGCTGTGACGAACATCGGAATGAAGATAATGCCAAGATCCTACATTCCATTCCTTTGGATAAATACCCAGAAGTGAGACTGTCCTAATTTTATTTTTTTGAGGAAACTTCATACTATTTTCCATAAAGACTGAACCCTTTTCCATGGCCACCAACAATGTACACAAGCATACCTCTTCCTCCATCCACCTCAACATGTGTTTTGTTCTTAAGCAGCCCTCTGAACAGGTGTGAGGTGATATTGTGGTTTTGACTTGCATTCCCTGATTACTGATGCTGAGAAACTTTTCATATACCTAGTGACCATATGTATTTCTACTTAGAAAAATGTCTATTTAGGTTTTTTTCTCAGTGTTTCATCATGTCATTTGTTTTTTGCTATTGAGTTGCAGGAGTTCCTTATGTAGTTTGAATATCAACCCCTCATTAGATATAGGATTTGCAAACATTTTCTCCTATTCAGGAGGTTTTTTTGATGATAGTTTTGTTAGTGGTTCTTTGGATGTGCAGAAGCTTTTTAGTTTAATGTAGTCCCACTTGTTTATTTTGTTTTCATTGCCCATACTTTTGGTATCATATCCAAAATAATCATTGCCAAGACCAATATCTTTCCCTATATTTTTCTGTAGGTATTTTATGCTTTCAGACCTTACATTTAAATCTTTAAGCCACTTTGGGAGTTCCCGTCGTGGCTCAGTGGTTAACAAATCTGACTAGGAACCATGAGGTTGTGGGTTCGATCCCTGGCCTTTCTCAGTGGGTTAAGGATCCGGCATTGCTGTGGCTCTGGCATAGGCCGGTGGCTACAGCTCCAATTGGACCCCTAGCCTAGGAACCTCCATATGCTGTGGGAGCGGCCCAAGAAATGGCAAAAAGACTAAATAAATAAATCTTTAACCCATTTTGAGTTTATTTTTGTGTTTGATATAAGGTATGGATCTAATTTCATCCTTTTGCATGTGTATATCCAGTTTTCCTAGCACCACTTATTGAAAGGCCTATCCTTTCCCTTTTTGCATTCTTGGCACTCTTGTTAAAGATCAATTGACTATGCAAGTGTGGGTTTATTTCTGGACTCTCTGTTTCATTCCACTGACCTATTGTCTGATTCTATGCCAGTATCATATTGTTTTATTTTTTATGTTTATTTTTTGGCTTGCCTGAAGCATATGTAAGTTCCCAGGCAAGGCATCAAGCCTGGGCACAAAAGTGAACTGGGCTACAGCAGTGACCCAAGCTACAGCAGCGATGCCAGGTCTTTAACCTGCCAGGCCACCCAGGAACTCCCATATTGGTTTTTTGTTTGTTTTGTTTTTTTGTCTTTCTTTGTTTTTTGTTTTTTTTGTTTGTTTGTTTTTTGCCTTTTCTAGGGCCACTCCCACAGCATATGGAGTTTCCCAGGCTAGGGGTCCAATAGGACCTGTAGCCACCAGCCTATGCCAGAGCCACAGCAACAAGAGAATCCGAGCCGCATCTGCGACCTACACCATAGCTCATGGCAATGCCAGATCCTTAACCCACTGAGCAAGACCAGGGACCAAACCCTCAACCTCATGGTTCCTAGTCGGGTTCGTTAACCACTGTGCCACGACGGTATCTTTTTTTCTTATTAAACGCCACTAAAGTACCACCAAATATTATTTGCCTGGTTTATTACTGTATTTTTTCTGCACCGAATATAAGCTGACTATATCATTAAAATCATAATATAAGGAATAATATTAAGTTAAAGAATATAGACTATAGAATAGGCAACCAATATCCACATTCCTTCTCTATCAATATTAATCTGGATGGACACTAGGCAAGCTACGCTATATATGTTATGTGGTTATTGTGAGAAATAAATCAACGTTAATAAAGCAATGTTCACTAATACATGTGTAGGTCACACAAGCAATGTCATAGACATACATACGTATGTGCAGGTGGGCATACAAATACATTAACATCTTCATTCTCCTGGTTGTAATACCTTAAACAAAATATTGCAGGTTCTATACCCATATTTCTGATAAGGAAAAAATAAGAATATATAAACATGTTTTCTTTTTGTGCTGATTACAAAAGCAAATAATAAAAAAAAATGCTTGCTTCTCACTTATTATTTAATGTGGATATCATGCTAAATGTTTCCAAGGCTCTCACACGGTATATTTGATCTCTTGAACTGTATTGCTAAGCCTGATTGTGGAGATACTCACTAATACATTTATTTATTTACTTTGGCTGCGCCTGCCACATATGAAAGTTCCCAAGCCAGGATTTAAACCTGCTCCACAGCAGCGACCCAAGCTGCTGCGGGGACAACACTGGATTCTTTACTAGCTGCACCGCAGTGGGAAGTCCTGTAATGCTCTTATTGCAATGATATGAGTCTCCAGGATTTTTTTGCCTTATATCATGAGGTATCTCAAATATACTTTGCTATTTCATCCTTAACCAGCTACCCTTGGAACCATAGCTAAGATACCAATACAAAAATAGAAATTAAGAGCTAGAAGGGAGGTACTTTAACCACCGTCTAGTTTAGTTCTTCCGTTTCTACAGAGAAGGAAGATGATTCCCAGAGAGATGAAGTGATGCCATCCACACCTTGGCAACCTCTCTCCTTTGGTATTTTCAAAGTTCTTATATTGTATAGGTAGCTGGTCACAAGAACCAGTTCTCAATTCTTTTTTATGTTTTGTACCATTATCTTGTCTTCTCTGATCTTTCTTTTTTTTTTTTTTTTTTTTTTTTTAACCTATGATACTGGAACTGTACGTTCCTTCTTTACCTTTTCCAATCTTTCCAACAAACACCTTACAAACTTTCTCTTATTGGCAAGGAAGATAAGCTTTGGTACTGTACTCACTCTGTAGCATTATGGTAGCATATTTACCCCCACATTATGATAAAAGAGAATGGACATATTTACAAAACAAATCATCTTAGCCATGTAAGCTCTAAATGAATGTGACTGTAGAAAAAAACTGAATTAAAGACATGAGACCACATGAACACCAATGTAATTAATACATTAAAACTAGACAGCCTTCAAAACATTAGAACACAACCTTGTAATTTGTGACTCTGCGCTGAAAAATAAGTTATAAGCTATGCATTCATCACGTCTTAAGTTTAAAATATCGTATCACGCTCTTTTGCTATAAGTTCTGCCTTAGGTAAATTTATATTTCTTTCCAGGTGGTACATTCTCAGTAAGTCATGCTATACTAATACTATGAAAATTAAATCAACACTTGGGCTTCACTGTTTTTAAAAAGAGGCATTAGAGGCATTAGAGGTACTGAACTTAAAATCTCAATGATGACATAGAAAAAAATGTACAAGTTATCAGAATAGCAGCAATGACAAAGAAAGGCAAATATTTTGAAATATATTTCTTTAAAAAAAAAACCCTAATTTATTAAAAGTAATTTTCACAAGCTATTGAGGTAGTATGGCATACTCGTCTTTCTTATGGTGTGCAGGCTTTGTCCGAGAAAACAATTTACAAACTCCAAATAAAGAAATTATATATTATATGGTGGAGAAAAACCCCATCCTGGGACAATTTCACATACCTGCCTATAACTACATTGATCTTTGTCTTTCCTCTTTTTTCAATAAAGAAAATGTCCTTCATCCTCTCCAAGGCCAATCTCTCTAGTCCTATCAAAGAACATGCTTCTTATCTTAGAGCCTCTCTGTTTTTGTCATCTACCTCTTAGTCACTGACTATAGAAACATAAAACAAAAAAAATAAAAAATAAACACATACAGATACCCCACATCCTCTTCAACCTCTACCTCATTTTGTGGCTCCATCCAGCCAAAGATTTTGCCTCTGATTTTTAACTTCATGTAACGTTCAGTTTCCTTCTTAAACTTCTGTCACAGAAATCCCCCAAATTAATACTTTTCAAAGTGTTTAATCTCTATGTTGTCAAATCCTATGGTCACTTTCTGGCTTCACCTCTCTGATCATCTCAGCTCTCTATTTTGAACTTGGGGACCCAGTCCCTCCTTTCTAGTTCTCTTGCCTTTGGGCACAGACAGCATCCTTTTCTGCCCTCCTCTCTCAGTGACTACTCTTTCTTAACCTCCTTTGCAGAACTGCTCTTCTACATGACCTCAAAAAAGTGTGATTCCTGAAAAAATATACTCCTGATTTCAATACACCCTTTTCCTGCATCAATAAATCTATAAATTATTCCATACTGCTTTAACCAGTTAGCTCGTTTATAAGATTCACTAGCAATGACATTTGGAAATCTAGCTATTTGATATTTTAAGAACTATAACTTTACTCTGAATATTGGAGACACATGAATAATATTTATTAAACAGAATTTCTAGTGGGAAAACCCATTTTCTTTGACATGCTATTCAATTTTTTGTTGTAACAAAATTAAGAATGTTTGATCTGAACTTTTTGAATAAATTTTGAATTCTATTTCCTTATTTAAATAATTTATTTGGAGGTCCCACTGTGGTGAAACGGGATCAGCAGGGGCTCTGCAGCGCCAGGATGCAGGTTCAATCCCAGCCCAGTGCAGTGGGTCACAGGATCTGGTCCAGGAACTCCATATGGCTGCAGGGCAGCCAAAAAACCCAACCAACCAAACAATAAATAATTTACTTGAACTTCTAAATAATCCACAACTCACGTGAATTTACCTTGGCAAATCAAGAGAAAACACTCTAATTTTGAGAACAAACTTTTGGTAGATTTAAATTTGGTTAAATCATGATGAAACTAAAATCTTTGCCTTTTTATGATATGAGCAGGAACACTGAAAATGACGCTTTAGTTAACATGAGGATTCCTGTGTCCTTAACTCTTTTTTCAAAAAACTGAAGTAGGGTTGATTTACTCTGCTGTTCAGCAAAGGGTGTTTTACATATATATATATAATATATAAACACACACTTTTATACATTTATATGCAAATATATATAAACATTCAATCTTATCTTAAATCTTTATAGAATTAACATGTTCCCTTTAAGCCCCCCATCTTTTTTTTTTAACTTAAACTCTTATTTTTTGTTGTGTGACATGGAGTAAAATGCTGACTGACATCATTTCTACACTTGGAAATCTACCTCAGAACAGCCAATTCTTTTTTCTTTTTTATAGACAGCATGGGCGATCAAAGTCCAAGCAAAGAAGGATTACAGGGTGGGCTGCTGCCCTCTTTCCCCTGGGACCGGAGTGGGTGTGAAAGAGAGTCAGAGAACAGCTACCTCAGCAGAACTGTTTTACTGATGATACCTTTACCTCAGTAGTGAAAGCTGGCAGTTTCTGAACATACAGCTAAAAAATAAGTGTTTAAAGTACATGTAAGGGCAGATGGAGAATTCACCATTTTTCAGAAGAACTGTAGAAGGAAACCCCAACAAATAAGTGAATTTTGAAATTACATTTTAATTTGAAAGGTGATCACTGTCAAAATTGACAGAAATACGTTGTTTGAATGTATGTTTAGTTCCCTTTCCTTTTTGAGAAATGCATTCATTTTGTTCTTCAATCCAGTGATTATTCATGATACTTAAATATCTGAACCAGTGAAATGATTCTTCTTTGTGACCTTAAGTATTAGCATATAATTTGGGGTCAGTTAAAATTATGTGGCATGTTTGAGTAGGAATGGGAAGCCCAAGAAAATCTTGAGAGATAGAAAAATAGAAGTGGAGAGAGAGTGGAGGGGAGCGGGAAGGAAGGAATAGAGTGAGATAAGAAGAAAAACTAAGTAAAAGCAAAAATATTTGAATGACTAGAAAATATTGCCTGTTTTTGTTTTGTTTTGTTTTTGCCATAGAATCTTAAAGTATTTGAAATTTCAGAAAATTCAAACGTTTTAGTGGTGTTAGGTTGCAGCTTCTAAGAGGAAGTGGAGGTGACTCTATGAGACCTTCTTAAAGGTGCTGCTTTCTTCTTAACTTTTTTTTTTTCATTGTCTTCTCTCCATTTCCCTCTTGTTGCAGATTTTTGTATCAAACATCTGGGGCATTCCCTAAATTAATGTCTATGTAAATTGGTCCTCACCAGAGACATTCATTTAATTTTTTAAATTCATAGTATGGTTTGTCCAAGGGCTATATGCTCATTTAGAAGAACGCAGTAAACAAAGATGAGCAGAGAAACTTATAATACAAATTTGTTTTGATAGTTTCCATATTTGACAAAGTCATATCCAAACAATCCATTGACATTTTACTTGAAAATTAAGACAAAAACAAACAGTAGAGAAGTGCTTGATATAATTTGTGTTGATAGCCTCAATTTCAGAATTCCAGAATCAAACATTCAAAACAGTGGTTCAGAATATCCTTTCCCATTGTTTCTAAATGTTTAACTTGAAAACTCTGGATATTCTATTTTCTTTGTAAATGTAATTTTTTTTTAATCAAATGTTTACAAGTGCTTAATGTTAGTGTACTGTCTTTTAACATTGTAATGACACTTAACATTACTTAAAGGTAAAATTTAAGTAGTTTTGTCCAGATATATGCCCAAGAATGAGATTGCTGGGTCATATTGTAGTTCTATGTATAATTTTCTAAGGTGCCTCCAAACTGTTCTCCATAGTGGTTGTACCAGCATACATTCCCACCAACAGTGCAAGAATGTTCCCTTTTCTCCACACCCCCTCCAGCATTTGTTATTTGTAGACTTATTAATGATGGCCATTTTGACTGGTATGAGGTGGTATCTCATGGTAGTTTCGATTTGCATTTCTCTAATAATCAGTGATGTTGAGCATTGTTTCAAGTGCTTATTGGCCATCTGTATATCTTCCTTGGAGAAATGTCTATTCAGGTCCTTTACCCATCAATTGGGTTGTTGGCTTTTTTGCTGTTGAGCTGTATAAGTTGTTTATATATTTTAGAGATTAGGCTCTTGTCCATTGCATCATTTGAAACTATTTTTCTCCCATTATGTAAGCAGTCTTTTTGTTTTCTTTTTGTTTTCCTTTGCTCTGCAAAAGCTTGTCAGTTTGATTAGGTCCCGTTGTTTTATTTTTGCTCTTATTTCTGTTGCTTTGGGAGACTGACCTGAGAAAACCTCTGTAAGGTTGATATCAGAGAATGTTTTGCCTATGTTTTCTTCCAGGAGTTTGATGGTGTCTTATGTTATATTTAAGTCTTTCAGCCATTTTGAGTTTATTTTGGTGCATGGTTTGAGGGTGTGTTCTAGTTTCACTGATTTGCAGACTCTACTTAAAAAAGACACATGCACCCGCATGTTCATTGCATCACTATTCACAATAGCCAAGACAAGGAACCAACCCAAATGTCCACTGATAGGTGATTGGATCAGGAAGATGTGGTATATATACACAATGGAATACTACTTGGCCATAAAAAAGAACAAAATAATGCCATTTGCAGCAACATGGATGGAACTAGAAACTCTCCTCCTGCATGAAGTCAGAAAGAGAAAGACAAACACCATATGACATCACTGATATCTGAAATCTAATATACAGCACAAATGAACCTTTCCACAGAAAAGAAGATCATGGACTTGGAGAATAGACTTGTAGTTGCCAAGGAGGAAGGGGAGGGAGTGGGAGGAACTGGGAGCTTGGGGTAAATAGATGCAGAATGTTGCCTTCAGGATGGATTACCAATGAAATCTTGCTGTGTAGCTCTGGGAACTCTGTCTAGTCAATTATGATGGAACACGTAATGTGAGAAAAAAGAATGTATGCATGTATGTGTAACTGGGTCATCATGCTGTGCAGTTGAAAAAAACATATATAAAGAAATTTTTAAAAAGTAAAATTTAAACAAAATTTTATTCATTTTCAGCCATAATTGATAGCACCTACATTTATTTTGCTAAAGGTAACCTATTGTACTATATCTATAAATAATATGGCAAGAGCTGCTACATGGGTCCAGCTCTATACTATATATATATATATATATATATCATGACATATTTACATCCAACACCTCACAAACTTCTCTGACTCCTAAAAGACACAAAAGATTTTATAACTAAAACACAATAATGAATTTTTCTTAAGGGTAAAGACAGGTATTCCCCATCCTGGCACAGTGGAAACAAATCTGACTAGGAACCATGAGGTTGGGGTTCAATCCCTGGCCTCGCTCAGTGGGTTGAGGATCCAGCATTACCATGAGCTGTGGTGTAGGTCACAGATGAAGCTTGGATCCAGTGTTGCTGTGGCTGTGGTGTAGGCTGCCTGCAGCCGTGGTTCTGATTAGACCCCCTAGCCTGGGAACTTCCATATGCCACAGATGCTGTCCTAAAAAGACAAAAGACCAAAAAAAAAAAAAAAAAAAAAAAAAAAAAAAAGGTAAAGACAGAAGAAAGCTTTGTAACTGAGCTAGTGCCCTGTGGGGATTCTAGGCACAAAAGACTTCCCTATTGCTTGTTCTTAGGGAATAAACTTCAGCCTCCAGGACCTTCCCTGGGCTCCAAAGGGCAGGGTCAAACAGTTGCTAATTAGGGAAGGGAGGGGATGCAGAGACCTGAGAGGAGCAGTCAGGAAACATTAGCCTGGCTTTCCAGGCAGGGTCTTGGTCCCTCCTCCAGGAATAAGATAGCAATATCTTCGAGTTCTACAGAAGTAAACCTCTCAAGGAATGGAAGGTGTTAATGAAGCATTCTTTGTTCCAGAAGACCACTAGACCACTGAAGCTATGAAAACAATGCAAGCTTGCCTCTACCCTGATCCTTATGTGCAGCCCTATTTCTCACTCCCAAAACTAGAAAACCACCTCCCAATCTCTCCTAAGGGGGGCACAGTCTTTAAAGAATTAGCCTTCTGTGACCCTCCTTTGCCTGGCAAAGCAATAAAGCTATTTTTTTCTCCTTTGCCCAAAACTCTGTCTCTGCATTTTTATTCGGCACCGATGACAGAGGTCGAGTTCCAGCAACAGCTTCAGATTTATTATTAGCCTTAGCAAGAGTATGATTTGCTTGAGCCTCTTCAGGTAAATATCTTTATGTATGCAAGTATCAGTGACTAACAAGATAAAAGTTACTGTAAAATTCTCCAAAAACTTACAGAGAGGTGACATCTTAAATTCAACTGCTGAGATTGCAAATAACATTATTTAAAACCCAAACTTTCCTTAATTTCCAAAATTTGACATATAGAGAACACCAACACAAAAAAACTTCAATAAGAGATAAAATTTCCTATTTTTATTCATTCTAATAATGACTAACTTTATAAGAATTAAAATCAGGCTTAATAAGAATGAAATTATTAAAATCCTTGGTATAAGTTTGTGTTCAGACATAATCTTTAGACATCTACATAATGAATATATGAGTAATATTTAATAGCTTCAGATAATAAATATTAATTGTACTGAAATCTATTTTTAATTAATCATCATGGTCACTATTTTGCTATTATGAGCAATAGAGTAATTGATATTCATATATCAAAAGCTTTGTTCTCATCTCTGATTTTTCCTTAGGAAGTTAAATTCTGCACTTTTAATGAATTTATTTTATTTTATTTTATATTTAAGTGTGACTACAGTCATGCCTTCTATAATTGCTACAAACATTTGTGCAGAGGTTTAATATGCAGGCAAATTTTATATATGTCCAGAGAATACTCCTGGTTATGTTATATGTTTGGAGGGTGTTGAATTCATTATTTGTTTAACTAACTCTAATTATTATATTGTTTAGCTTCTCCACATGCATTTAAACATTTTGTCTTCTTGGCATGGGAAAACTGATCAATGCATTCATAATTCCTATTACTACTCAAATTTTATGCCCCAATATTTTCTCTAAGTTTTTTTAAATGGTGTATGATATTTAATATCATATTTAGCCCATAAAACTGTTTGAATGTTGTTATGCTGTCATGCCAGTTGCATACTTCATCAACAAAGTAAGAGTGATCCATTTTTTCCTAATGCTTTGAAAAATTCATTATGCTGCTTAATTTTAATATTCCAACCATTGCTTTCATTTGGCTTCGACTTTTGTCCCTTTTCTTTAAATTTTCTAAGTCCCTTTATTTTAGGTTTTTTTCATATTAACAATTGTAGGGGAGCAAGATTTACCACCCTTTAGGCCGATTATTTTGAAGAAGCAGAAGATTCGGAGAGTTTTTCTTGTTATTTCCTCTCATTTGTCTATAAGAATTTCAGTAAAGGGCTTGTTCCCAGGACAGAACTAACACCACGGAATTCTCCAAAGAGTGTGGGCTTGCCCGATGTGGTGGGGGAAACTTGGCCAGGTCTCAAGATCAGAGTCTCCCCAAAGTCCAAGTTTCTGAAGGCCCAGTAAACACTTGTTTACCAAACAGTTCCTTTGCCATCTCCATATGGATTGCCTTCCTCCCCTGTGAAGTGCCCAACCACTGTGCCCTGCATCCCAGCATCCTCTTTGATCTTTAGCATTTTGGCTATTTTGGTGAGTTACTCTGTTTTCTCAGGTCTCTGTCATATAGACACACTATGAAACTCTTGTTTGATTTTCTCCTTGTAATATGTTTCATGTAAATTTCATTCTTGGCCCTCTGGAAGAATTTAAAAGAGCAGAGGAAAATTCCTTCCTCACTTACACAGTACATATTTGGTTATTAAGGTTTTGTGACCAAATGCAAATTCCTATGCATGAGTTACTGGGAAGTCAAACAAACTGAAATGTTGGGAGTTTGGAGCAGAGAAAGATTTATTGGAAAGCTACACAAGGAAAACGGGTGGCTTGTGCTCAAAAATGCCCAACTTCCTGATGGTTTGAGGAGAGACTTTTTATAGGCAAAATTTGGGGTGAGGGCCACAGAATGTGTGGCTTTCTTCTGACTGGCTGGTGGTGAAGTAACAGTGCAGTCTTCCAGAAATCCTGCTCACAGCCCAAAGTTGCCTTCTTCCACCTGGGTGGGGCCTTCATTCCTGCAGAAGAACTCAATTATGTATCTTCCCTAGGAGAAGCCAAGACCCGGCCTCAAGGCTGCACTGCCTTTTCTCAACTGCTCTTCCATTGTTTCTCCATCCCTTCCCTTTCTTGAATAGCAACTATTTAAATTTGCCCTTTGGAAATCAGGGAAGGTCATCAAGGAGGCTGAATGAAGCCTATTTCATATAAGCAAGAAAGGAGGGACAGAGAAAGTGTTTGTACCAAGGAGAGGCTAACAGGGTCCTGTATGGTGTTGATAGGGAAGGAGGAGGTAGTCGTAGTAGTCCCAACAGGGACCATAGATAAAGAGAGAAACCTAGGGAACTTTGGGAGACCATTGTAAGTTAATAATCACTCAAGAAATCCATCAGAACTAAGCAGACTTGCTTAACTATAAAACCACAAATAAAAGCACAAGATATGTCTCAGGTCATTAAGTGAAAGATAAAATAAGACCTGCATTCAAGTTCAGCAAGACAATGACCCTTAGGACCAAGGACAGGAGTTTAAGGGCAAGAGAACATTCCAAAGTAGGAGATTCTCATTATACAGAAGCCTGAGTGATTCAACATTTTAGCATATGTTACCACCCTTCTGTTGATACGAGTAAATGCCATGACAGTCCTAGTTTAACCTCAAATGGTCAAATACTGTCTTACTGGATATGAAGGAGCTAATGATGTAAGCCTAACTTGAAGAAAGAGGGAGAGGTGGTCTTTTCTCACTCCCCACTTCCCTTCGATGACAAAAGTGTAGCCCACCTAATCATCAGGGCAGAGCTTCCTTGCCTGCCTGCTTGCAACTCTCATAAACATCCTATCTTAATATATCTATTTTCGCCTATTGCTTTGTATCTCGCTGAATTCCTTCTGCCCTGAGTCACCTGAACCTCAGTAAGTCCAGACACCAGCTGAGTGATTCTAACTTAAAAACTGTGGGTTCAAATCCCAATCTAGCTTTTGTCTGGGTTCAAGTCCCAGCCTGTGGTTTCAAGTCCCATTCTGGGTTTAATCTGGGTTCAAATCCTGGCAAGTGGGTTTAAATCCCAATCTGGGTTCTGGTTAGATTCAAGTCATGTGTTGTCAGTTTCAGTTTTTTTGACCCAGTTGAGAGATAAATTATCCATTAAAATTACTCTTCTAAATGATATATTTAGCTCTGATGTCTTATTTTTAATATTTTTGTTCTTATATCTTTGGCATATTTTGCTGAACAAATTCTCTCATTTCTCATTGTAATCCAAACATATGTGTCCTCTCTTAAGTGCCTTAAAGCTTTAGAGATCCTTAAATGTAAAATTTCCTTTTAGCTTAATGAATAATACCAAATCTATCCTATATACTCTAGATAAGTAAAGGAATTACTAAACATTTAATTTCACTCATCTTGTCAAATCTTCCTGCCAAACATTCCTGTATTTTTGGATTCAAGTTTCAATTGTTAAGTTATTCCTTTTAGATCACACATCTTTTGGTAATCACATTCTGATTCACATTTATAATATCTGACTAAAGAACTAATTGGAATTAAGTCTTGATTTACTTTTATTCCCATGCCTTGTTGACAGAACATTTATATTTCTCATTTCTCAAAAGTTTAGATTTTGATTTATGTGTTTAATTGGCTAAAAAGATGACTTTACATAAATCTTTCAGGATCAGTAACAAAAGTGGTTTGCTATTCAAGACTTTTCATATCTGAAAATTCTGCCATTCATTTGTCCTCTCAGTGTTCCTTGCTCACTATGCTTTTTTTGAAAGCATCTTTTACTGTCATCTTTTCATTCCATCTTTATTTCTCATATGTCTTAAAGAAAAAGAGAGAGCACAAAGTCAATGCACTTCTGTCTCCTGCAGTTATTTTTGTAAAGCATGACATTTTCTCTTCCATGATTTGTAAGTTATAAGCATTTTTCTTTGTTATGCAAGAGAAACTAAATCTGTCTAATGATAAAATTTTTCCATTCATTCATAATTAAAAGAGGAGAAATGAATCCAGGGTGGGTCTGTGCCAGAAAAAGAAAAAAAAAGTTTCCACTTTGATCCCTCACCATTCATCTTCTTTCTCTATGATTCTGAAACCCGGAAGGACCCTACAGGGGCCTCCTGGGTACAAAAGCCCCTTGGCACCCACCATTTCTTATTTAAAGAGAAAAGCTTTGGTTTCCTATGCCTTCCCTGAGTTCCAAAGAGCAGGCACAAGCAATTACTAATTAGGGAATTGAGGGAATGTGGAAACAAAGTAAAAGCAGTCAAGCAAGAAAAGCAGTAATAGCTTTAACAACAGTTCAGTGATAAAAGAGTCCTATTTCCTCCTCAAGGGATATACCTAACAATCTGATGCATATCTTTGAGTTGTTCTGTATTAACTAAGACACCCTCCCTTGCCCCAGCCACCACCTGAGTGGAAGATGGTGACTACATGCTGATCACAGCATGTAGACCCAAGACTGGATTGCATCTGAAGGGTGATGATTAAGAGTCCCAAAACATCACCCTGTACATCACCACAAATCAATCAGAAAAACTTCAACAGCTGGTCATGCACCCTAAAACCTTCACCCTTAATGTTGCTATTAAAAACACTTAGCTGACAGCCAACAAGAACTTTGCGTCTTTTGAGTTTAGTTTCCATTCTTTTTGCTTGGCTCTGCAATAAACACCGTGCTTTCCTTTACCATAATCTAGTGTTAGTAGATTGGTTTTGATGTGTGGCAGGCAAGTGGACGCAAATTCTGTTCAGTAATAACTTTCTCTCTCACATTCTAACTAAAAAGAACAGTCAAACTCCAGTTATATCTCTAGTTCATTATCATAATAGGTGATGGATAATAAGAGGGGATGCAAGGCCTTTAGTATGTTCCATTAGGAAACCTCAGTTTGAACAACTAGGTAGTTGGTGGTATCACTATAGAGAAAAACATGATTGCAAGACCACTTTGTGCTAGAAGTACAGATTCAGTTGTAGGTAACAAATGCGTTTGAGGTCTGCACTAGGTACCATAACTGTAAGTACAGTAAGGAATAAAAACCATCTGCTTGAGATAATAGACAAAACAGATAAAGAAACAGATACAATTCCTGTTGTCTTTTAAGAAAAGTGACAAAAGATAAAAGAACAGAGTATAGTAATAGAGATTAACATGGTAGAAAACTGACAGGCATCACCTTGAATAATCTGTCAAAATAAGTACCATGTGTAATGAGATAAACTGAAATCATACACCACATGATAGGACACAATGAAAAAAAAACATCAGTATCAATTCTGCAATGTTATCAAAATGTAGCTTAAGTGAAACTAATCACAAGGAAACTTTCAAAAACCTAAATTGAGGTATTCCAAAAAGGAAAAAAAAAAAAAATGGATGGGAGGAAGGGAGGGAGGGAGGAAGGAGAAAAAAAGGGAAAGAAAACACTGGCCAGAAATTATCAAATGCATCATAGTCAAGTTAAGGAAAGTTTGAAGATCTCTTCCTGACTTAAGGACACTAAAAACATTTGACTTTTAAAAACTATGCACAGCTTTATGTTTGATCTTTTCACTATTATTGGGAGTATTGTTGAAACTTTAATGGAGGTCTGAGGATTAGATAGAAGGAATATGTTAATGTTTATTTCCTGGTCTTGATGGTTGTATTACACATGTATTATGCATATATACATGCATATGATGTGTACATGTTTTACGTAAGTGTATGCGTGTACATAGGAAATATACACTGAGGAAGGGTTTTTCAACCATGGCACTATCAGTATTAATATTTGGGGCCAGATAATTCTTTGTTGTGGGGATTTCCTGTGAATTGTAGCGTACTGAGCAACATCCCGGCCTCTGCTAATAGAAACATAACATTTTTCTCCTTCTTTCCCCACCTTCTCATCCAAGGTAACAATCAAAAATGCTTTTATATATTTTTACATGTTTCTTAGAGGGCAAAATCCTTTGGTTTAAGACCCACCACTGGAATTACTGTCATGACTCAGTGGTTAATGAATCCGACTAGGAACCATGAGTTTGTGGGTTCGATCCACAACCTTGCTCAGTGGTTTAAAGATCCTGAGTTGCTCTGAGCTGTGATGTATGTAGGTCACAGACCTGGCTCGGATCCTGAGTTGCTGTGGCTCTGGTGTAGGCTGGCGGCTACAGCTCCAATTAGACCCCTAGCCTGGGAACCTCCATATGCCACAGGGTGTGGCCCTAAAAAGACAAAAGAAAAAAAAAAAAAAGAAAGAAAGAACTACTACTAAGGCATCTAAGGAATTTGGTGATGATAGATCATCAGGTTGGCAGCATAGTATCAAATGGTTCAATAACACTTTCTATATAAAAATATATATTTTATGTGATTTATTCCTACTAAATGAAGTGCATTACTGCCTCATGGTAAAGACTTGTACCCAGAGCCTTTAAGTGACTAAGGAACAACAGATATAACAATCATAGGCCTCCAACTCCACTCCTCAAAATTTATTTGAATATTTCAATTGTGCCTCTCAATTGTTTGTAAAACAATAAAATCAGTAACTGGATTTTTTTTAATGTATTC
Organism: Sus scrofa; assembly: GCF_054392235.1. Classification (NCBI taxonomy): domain Eukaryota; kingdom Metazoa; phylum Chordata; class Mammalia; order Artiodactyla; family Suidae; genus Sus; species Sus scrofa. Next base: position 68,234,876 of record NC_139393.1, on the reverse strand, counting down.
TTTGAAAAAATTGTTTTATGTAAAATAAATAATACTGAATTACAAAAAAAATTTAGGATGAAATAATCTCAGTGAAGTTTAAGAAGAAAAATACAGAGAAGAGAATACATAAATAACATCTTCAATATAATAATACAAAATATAAAAACATACAGGTAAATCTTAACAGAAACATGAGAAATAAAGAAATACATGGGAAACAATGATACAAATGATGGCTGTTTTTCTCTTAAAAAATGAAGATGGAAAACAATGAAATGATGAAGGAAAAAATACAGAGATTTCTAAACACTATAAAAATAGCCCTCAAAGAGGAAGGTAAAATTAAGACATTTTCAGAAAAAAGGTTAACTTTTTATCTGCAAACTTGTAACACAAGAAATGCTAACAAAAGTTTCATGCTAAATAAAAAAAAGGACCATGTTTCATTTAACACAAATATATAGATATAGATAAAAAACATGTAAAGATAGAAATATATACATATAATATATATAAATTCATTAAATACAAGCCAATAAATTATCTGACTAAAAGGCAAAGACTGTCATGTTGAATAAAAATGCAAGACACAGCCAAATGTTGTTTACCAGAACTCAAGAGATATATTTTTAATATAAAGACATAGAAAGGGGAGTTCCAGAAAAACTGGAAACAGAAGGTGTAGCAGAAACAAATCCAACTAGTATCCATGAAGATGCAGGTTTGACCCCTGGCCTCCCTCAGTGAGTAAGAGATCTGGCGATGCCATGAGCTGTGATGTACGTTGCAGACACAGCTCAGATTGATATGGCTGTGGTGAAGGCCAGACCCTGTAGTTCCTATTCTCCTCCTAACCTTGGAACTTCTATATGCTGTGAGTACACCCTTAAAAGCAAAAAATAAATAAATAAAAATAAAAAATGAAATAACTAAAGTAAATATATAGATAGGTTGAAAGTAAATATGTGGACAAAGCTAGACCATGCATAAAGAATCAATAATACTCCAAAGTGAGTATTCACCTAAAATAGAGCTTTAAAATACATGATACAAAACTAAAGGGATATATAAATAAATTGGCAATCACAGTTGAACATTATAAAACTCTGTCCATAACTGACAAAACAATTCTTTGGCTTATTGACAATAATATCTGTATAGCTACAGATCCTTGAACTTATTGACATTTATACATCAAACAAATGAAAAATATACAATGTGGTTTTGTGCAATTAAGACATTCATCAACATAGTCTCTTTAATAAACTGTCTTGGAAAAACTGGATATTTACATATGAAATAATGAAACGGGATGCTTGGTTTACATCAGATAGCAAATTCAATTCTAAATGGATTACAGAATTTAATGTAAAACCTGAAACTGTGAAACTCCTAGAAGAAAATACATGATAAAGATTCTTTTTTTCTGCACTCGAGGCATATGGAAGTTCCAGGTCCAGGGATCAAATCTGAGCCACAGCTGCGACCTACACCACAGCGGCAGTGGATCCTAAACCCACTGTACTGATGTGGGGATTGAACCCACACCTCAGCAATGACTCAAGCTGGCACTGAGAGCACAATGAATCCTTAACCCACTATGCCACAGCAGGAACTTTGAGAAAGCTTCTAAATGGTCTTGGCAATGATTTTATTTGATTTTTTTTTTTTAGACATGACACCAAAAGCTTTGGCAACAAAAACAAGGTGGAATTATGTTGAAGTAAAAAGCTTCTGCACAGCAAAGGAAGCCATCAACAAAATAAATTAACAACTCATGGGATGGGAGAAAATATATACAAACCATAAATCTGATAAGGAGTAAAGGTATCTAAAATATATAAGAATATATAAGGAAAACTTACAACTCTGTTACTATGAGTTCAGCTTTACTATCATTTTTTAAATTTTGCATGTAAGTGAGATCATGCAGTATGTTTCTTTCTTATTTGCTTACTTAGTATGATGCCCTCTGAGCTCATCTATGTTGTTGCAAATGACGAATTTCCTTGATATTCATATATATATATATATATCCCATTTTTTTCATCTTTTTATCTATCGAAAGACATTTAAGTTGTTACTCTATCTTAAAGCGTACGATGCTGCAATGAGCATGGGACCAAAGACATCTCTTCAAGATCCTGATCTCAATTTCTTTGGATATACACCCAAAAGTGGGATCGTCAGACCATATGGCAGTTCTATTTTTAATTTTTTAAGGAATCTCCATTCTGTTTTCCACAATGGTTCTAACAACTGACATTTCTACCAGTAGTACACAAGGTTCACTTAAGTCCCTCCACATTTTTATTCACACTTGAAAAAAATAGTAATCGTCACAGATGTGAAGTAATATTGAGGTCCTTGCCAATTTTTTAATTGTGTTATTTGCTTTTATGTTTTTTTCTTTCTTTTGGCTACCAGAGGCTGTGACATGGTGGGGTGAGGAGGTGGGGGTGGGAAAGGAGATTTGAAAAAAAAACAGAATGCTGGTTATTTCCAGGGACTGGGGAGGAAGAGACAAGGGCAGTTATTTGAATACATACACAGTTTCAGTTATACAAGATGAAAAGAGTCTGGAGATCCATGGTGGTGATGATGGTACAACAATGTGAACATACTAAATTCTATTTACTGCACATTTAAAAATGGTTGAGAGAGTAATATTTATATTATATGTATTTTACCACAATAAAAACAGCAACAACATTCACCATGATAGGCCATATGCCATGCCAAACATTAAGTTCCATTAAATTTCAGGTTTTAGACTTTATATAATATATTCCTTGACCATAGTAGAATTTAATATGATATCAATGCCATTAAAAAATATCTAGAAACTCCCCCTAAATATTTATAAATTAAATAAATTACTTTTGGGGAGTTTCCTGGTGGCCTAGAGGTAAAAGATTCAACATTGTCACCGTTGTGGCTTGGCTTGGATACCTGGCCCAGGAACTTCCACATGCTACCTGGAGCAGCAGAAAACAAAACAAAATAAAACAAAGGAAAAAAACCTGAAAAAAAAAAAAAAGAAATCACTTTTTAAATCAGAAAAGTCAGCACAAGAGAATTTAGAAAATAATACAAAATGATTAAAATATCATAAAATTTATGGAGTGTGGTTGAATTTATGTTAAGAGGATAGTTTGATCATTTTAAATGCTCATATTGGAAAAACATTTCCTTATACGTATACATTTAAGCTATATACATTTAAAAATAAACTGAAGAACAAAATAATTATAGGCAAATTAAATAAAAAGAAGGTGGAAAAATAAAGTATAGAGGTAATGGCAGAAATAAAATAAAAAATAAATAGAAAATATTTGCAAAGTGAAGAGTTGTTCTTTAGAAAAGATTCACAAAATTTTTTAAGTTTAGCAAGACTAATAAAAAAAAGAAATGAAAGACAGAGTATCACTACAGATCCTAGATACTCAAATGATAATAATTGAATATTACAAACAATTTCATGGTCATAAATTTGACAGGTTAGATAAAGTTCTTCAAAGAGATAAATTACCAAAGCTTATTTAAAATAATTATTCTAATTGTGCTATATTTATTGAATAAAATTAAATTCATAGTTTGAAAGTTTTCAGTCGTAGATGAATGAATTCTATCAAACATTTAAGCGAGAAATAATGACAACTGTGAATAAACTCTTTCATAAAGTAGACAGAGGGATAAACTTACTAACCAGATTTACAATTTCAGCACTACCCTTTTACATTTGGCAGACATTTTCAAAAATAATTACAAACCACTATAACTCATGAATGTTCATACAAAAATTCTCTAATAATGTTAGAAAATCAAATTCATACAACAAGAAAGATAATGAATGGGACTTACTGTAGTGGGTATTTTAACATTCAAAAAAATAAATCAATGTATTTAAACTCATTAAAAGAATAAAAATGCACACCAATATGATGATCTCAAGGATGGAGAAACACCTTTGACAAAATTAAATAATTATTCATGAAAAACCTCACAGCAGATTAAAAATAGGAGAAAACTTTCTCAGACTTATAGAGGGGCATCTATGTAATACTACTAATTATGTTTAATGATTATACATTGAACGAGTTCTCTATAATACTGGAAACAAGACAAGCATGTAAGTCTTTGCAACTTCTACTTAACATTGTACTGGAATCCTGAACCGGCAAGATAAAGCAATAAAAGTGAATAAAATATAAAATTTGAGAAGGAAGCCAAAGAAGTGTCTTTATCAACAAAGATGATCATTTACGTAGAAAATCATATGAAATTTATAATACAGGACACACAATCCATATGCAGAAATAAAATATATTTCTATATCCAGTTCTATCTACTAGCATCAAAACATAATTTAACAAAAAATATACAAAATATTTCTGCTCTGAAAACCAGTAATCACTGCTTGAGAAATTAAACAATATCTAACTCCATGTTCATAAATTAAAAGACTCATAGTGTTAAGGTACCAAGTTTAGCCAGTTTGGTGATTAGATTTAATCCCCAAAAAAATCCCAATCTTGAAGAAACTGACAAGTTGATTTTAAGATATTTATATGGAAATATGCACGACCTGGAACAGAAAAAAAATACAATGACAAAGAAGCATAAAGTTGGAGCACTTTATGCTTCCAACTCAAGACTTATCGAAAGCTCAAGACTTATCGAAAGCTCAAGACTTATCAAAAGCTACCCTAATCAAGAGAATGTGGTAGTGGTGTAAGAGAAGATAAGCAGGTCAATAAAGGAGAAAAAAATACACAAACACATACTTGCATTTGATTTTCAACAAAGGTATCAAGATGATTCAAAATGGAAAGGAAAAATATTTCCAACAAAGGAGATGGAACAAACGTGTAAGCATAGCGAGGGGGGAAGTTAAGCCCTATATCACATGATACAAACAAATTAATTTCAGGTATCTAATAGATTTAAGTGTGAAGTCAAAAACTATAGAAATTCTAGAATAAAGATTAAGAGAGAGACTATCTTCTTCATCTTAGGAAAGATATCTTAGACAGGAGATAAACAGCAATAACTATAAAGGAGCAACTAATAATAATAATAATAGGATTCCTAAATAAACAAACAAACAAAAAAAAACTTCTTGCCAAAAGACTGTTAAAATAAAAGTAGAAGCCAGGGACTGGGATAACATATTCAAAACATACCTGACAAAGAGCTTGTATCCAGAATATATAAAGAAATCATATACATAAGTAATAAAGAGACAATCAAATTTGGAAATAACCAAAGGACTTAGGCACATCAAAAACGATTTACAAATGACCAATATGCATGTGAAAATGTACACAGTATCTTTAATCATGAGGAAAATGCAAATTAAAACCACAAAAAGATACTACCTCTCCACTAGAATGGAAAAAATTACAACACTAAATGTTGATGAATATATAAAGCAACTCAAACTCTCCTAATTTAACAGAAGACTAAAATAATGGACGCATTCTTTTTTTGTTTTTTGTCTTTTTAGGGCTGCACCCTTGGCATGTGGAGGTTCCTAGGATAGGGGTTGAATTGGAGCTGTAGTTGCTGGCTTACACCACCCCACAGCAACGTGGGATCCAAGCCACATCTGTGACCTACATCATCTGCAACCTACACCACAGCTCACGGCAATGCAGGATCCTTAAGCCACTGAGCAAGGTCAGGGATCGAACCTGCATCCCCATGGGGATGCTAGTCAGATTCGTTTGTACTGAGCCACACCAGGAACTCCAATGGAAACATTCTTGAAAACTGTTCTCGTTTCTTACAAAGTTAAAAATACAAATATTCTATCATTCAGCAATTCTACTCCTAAGCATTTATATAAGAGAAACAGAAATACGTTTACAAAAAGGCCTTTATACAACAGCAGCATTACTAAAAGGAACTGATCTGTAGAAAAAAAGAAACTATAATCTTCATCCACCGGAAAATGGCTAAAAACATGCCTGTTGTATTCATGGAATGTAAGACTACTCATTAATAAAAATAATGAACTATCAATATATACAACATGAATGACTATCAAAAATATCTGTGCAACAAAAATAGCCAGACACAAAATATATCAAGTCTAAGAACGGACTAAACTAATATAAGCAGGATGAATTCAGAATTCAGAAATGGCACTACTTTTAGGGGGTGACTGGAAAGGGGCACAGAGAACTTTCCAGGATGTAGAAATATTCTGTATTTTGATCAGGATTTGGCTACATGGTGTACACATTTCTTAAAACTCATGAATTGTACACAACATTAAATCGATGCATTTCAATACAGGCAAATTTCCCTCTATATAATAATGTTAAAAATGATGAACAGCTAAGAGTGAAAACTCAGCAGATAAATTGCATCATCAAAGAAAGTATAATACCTAAAGTGTAGTTCACATGTGTATCAAAGATAGAAGCAACAGAATGTATGTCTTCAGAGTTAAGACACTTTGGATATCACTAAACCTGAGTTTTACATTAAAAAAAACAATCATTCACATTTTTCCTTTTTTTATGTTCTAGCAATAAGTGCTTTGGTTGCATTAATAGGGACTTTATATGTTATTAGGGATTATTGCCAATTTTACTTCTCATTCAGAATGTTGCTATAATTTCACAGTAGAGAGGACTATGATTAGTACGATGTAAGCAGTCCTTACACCATTAGCACTAATTTTCCATAACTCTATTATATCAGACAAGAGTGAGTGACTTTATATGCATATTTGAATGTAGATTGTCATGGCTGTAATGGCTAGTGGCAAAGTACACATTTCACAGATATTTTGAAGGAAGATTAAATAAGAGTTCGCTCTTTAGATATAAGACCATTATATTTGGAGAGGAAAAGTCAATGAAGTTTGAAGCATGTTAAAACTCATTAGAAAAGCATGTTAAACTCACCCTATAGAAGATAGTCTGTCAACAGTTATTATCTATATTCCTCATCAATTTTTATGTCCATATTTTCTGAAATTTAGACTTTAAAAACAGGATACAAATTCAATGGATGTTTTCTAAAAACAGCAATGCAAATATTTCAATTTAATTATTCTTTCAACATGCAATGCGATCTTTAACACATTTATTCACATTTCTAGACAACATACAATAGTTAACATCTCAAAAAAAAAAAAAAAAAGAAAAAATCAAGTGTGCCTTGGCAAGTATGGAATTTTTATTTGGACCATTATATGGCAAGTCTAGAAACCAAACTCCAATTTCTTCAAAATTTTGACAATGTGTCTATCAGTACTGTGGATTTGAGGGCTGGATTTCACATACATTTTTTAGAAGTAAAAAGAAACAGTTGAAACATTCCAGTTCTTTTTATGAATAAATTTAACTAGGAATAAATTGAATGGAGACTTTATCATTAAATTTTACTATAGCAGTTAAATTGTACTATTAATAGTCTAATGGCAATAATACATTTAGCTGTTGAAGAACAAATAAAGTTAATAAAAATTTCAAACACAAACAGCGGGTATCCTCCATTCAAAAAAATTTATGTAATTGTTTATAATGTAACTTTTTTTTCCCTCCTTGATACACACCACTGGTACCTATTCTTCACTCAAACCATGAAGGAGCTGGAAAGCAAAAAAGTAAGTGCATAACACCAGAGATTTCAGAAAAAAAATAATGATAGTGAAATTGGAAGACTTAAGGAAAGCTATTTATGTTACTCTGAGGAATACAAATCAATAAAAGTTCATGGCTGAAAGGTTCTCATTGATTGGAACATACTGGTAGCACAGTAATTTCAAAACCCAATGTAGGGTTTGCCAACCACACCACATTTTCTGATTGTATCCAATAAAATGTTATGACCTCGAAACAGCTATCTCTAGTATAAGCTTCTTGACTGACTTTATTTTTATTCTAACCTGACTAAGCCGAAATCAGGATGTTTGAAGTATGGTTTCAAAGAATTATAAAATCTTTTTATATTTCAAAGTTGACTTCATGAGTGTTGTTTTTGGAGAACACTCACCATTTAGAGGTGCTGTAAAAAAATAATCAATGACTTGATTATATTTCTGGAAGTTCCTTATATTTCTTCTGAATGTAGTTTTTCCAGAATGCTATGAAATTACCCTCTGTTAATTCTTTAGCCATATATAACCCAATGGAAGTCACTGTTAAGTCTCTTCATGCTACAGTGCCTGTGTAAAGTCTTAATAGGTCTTAGTGTAAGAGCAAGAAATCACTTTTCTGAAAGGTGCTTCAATTTCTTTGCTGCTTCCAAAAATGATCCTTCTGTAAGTGGTGTTGATCAATATTTCTGCCAAATCAACTGTAATACTTTAATGGAAAAGAGGATTAAAATTTCACCAAAGGGAAAATTCTCATCCACAACAAGCCTATATTTCAAAAGAAAGAGCAGCACGAAAGGATGGATTGAGGAATTATTAACTCGATGTCAAAATCTCTTGAATAAATTTGTATGTTTCCCAAATGAATGACAACTTGACATTATTTTTATAATTTTTAGAATACATTTCATTAATTCACCACTCAATCTACTGCTCAGCCTACAGATTTATACTGCTTTCATCACTTTGCACACAAGGTGTATAGATACATATTACTAATAAGCCACCACATTAGAATGTAAGCTACACAAGGGCAGAGTCTCAAGTGGCTTTGTTCAGTGCTAATCTTCTGATGTCTAGAACAGTGCCAGTCCTGGAGTAAATATTCCATAAATGTCTGTTAATGACTGAACACATATGAAATTAGTTCTCCAAGCTCTATATTATCTCATAAATGAATTTCATAATGCATAAATGCATCTTGTGGGGGCACTGGCTGGGTATCATGGCTTAGGTGCTGTTTGTTTGTTTTTGCCACACCTGTGGCATATGGAAGTTCCTGGGCCAGGGATTGAATCAGAGCCACAGACGCGACCTACTCCACAGCTGTGGCAACACCAGATGCATAATACACTGTACTCGGCTAGGTATCAAACTTGCAGCTCAGCAGTGACCTGAGCAGTTGGATCCTTAACCATCGTGCCATAGCAGGAACTCCGACGGTTCAAGTGTTTAAGCATATTGTTTCCTTTGCCAGAAACAATACTTTTCCTTCACTTCATTCATCAGGTCTCAGCTCAAATGTCACTTTCCTGATGGCTGAAGCCTGGATTAGATGCTCCCCCATTTATAGCATCTTCTACATTCTTTAATCATCATGTCATATATTATTTATAAGTTCAGATATATAAATATATATATCCTCCACAGGACTAAGCTCCAAAAGGAAGGGCACGTAGTTATCCAGCTTCTATTCCCTAGACTCAGCATTCCTTCAATATATAAAAAAGTATTGTTGGAGTTCCCGTCGTGGCGCAGTGGTTAACGAATCCAACTAGGAACCATGAGGTTGCGGGTTCGGTCCCTGGCCTTGCTCAGTGGGTTAACGATCCGGCGTTGCCTTGAGCTGTTGCAGATGCGGCTCGGATCCCGCGTTGCTGTGGCTCTGGCGTAGGCGGGTGGCTACAGCTCCGAATCAATCCCTAGCCTGGGAACCTCCATATGCCGCGGGAGCGGCCCAAGAAATAGCAACAACAACAACAAAAAGACAAAAAAAAGACAAAAAAAAAAAGTATTGTTAATAACTGCAAGAAATTTAAAATTATTAATAAGGATAGAGCCCAAGCAGCAAACAAATTCCAGAAGACACACACAAAAACAGAGAATACAGTTTTATTCTAGTGTCTATCTATAGTAGAACACCAGCTAAAATACAATAGGTATATTTTTCTATAGATCTAGAGATATATCTGACAAATGGAATTTGAACAGTCAAAAAGGAAAAGCACTGGCATTCTTACAGAGGTTAGACTTTAAAAACAACTTAGAACAAAAGAGAAGAAGATCAAATTCTATAAAGTAAAGATGAGAATATATGAAACTCTTCACCAAGATATGAAATACTATAAGGTAGGGACAACACTAAAGTTGGATATCTAATATGATAGGGAAGAACAGGCTTCGTTCCAATTAGTACAGGACACATGTCACTCATTACGTTTAGAAGTTGCAGGTTGCAACATTAAATCCTCTACAGTAAGCTTATCAACCTTGGCACTATTGACATTTGGGGCTGGACAATTTGTTTTAATAACCAGGCATGTCTCCAAACATTGAAGACTGTCACCAGAGGGGTAAAATTGCCCCTTGCTGTTCTATTGCATTAAGAAAGATTTAACTAAAAGCATGGAAGATAGAGATACAGTGATGGATTTGCAGTTAATTTAATGCTATTTGCATTGCATTGCTAACTTTTGAATATGGTATCACATCCAAACATCAGTAAATTTCAAACAGATATTGATCTGAAGAACCTCAGTTGAAAGACAGAAAATCCAGCAATAACAATACATAATTAGGTGCCCAGTTTTGTATAATGGAAGGAAAAAAAAAAAAGAAATCTAAATTCCTGAATCATCTTTGCTCCTACCCTGTTAGACCTTGAGCAATTCTCTTTAAATTTTGCTCCTCACTTTCCTCATCTTTAAATTGAAGGCATGAATGAATTGATACTGTAAACCCTTTCTGCTCTAATATTCCATAGTCAGATGACATCACCTCCTGTACATTTCATAAGCAATTCAATAAAAACAATCACTCTCTTCTTGATACACACATAATACAGCACAGCTGATAGTAAACATAAAATATTTGTATAGATTGTGAGATTTTTAGAGTTTTCATCAAGCACTATTAGCTGAAGATGTCTGAAATTCTACTGTTAGAAACTGATATTTTGTTTCTTTGACTTAAGGCAATAGCTTTCAAACTGGGTTCTACAGATAGACACTAAGGAGCATATGTTAGAGGGCAGAGAAGCAGGTGAGGAGGTAATGCTCTAGATGCCCCCCCATAATTCAAACATAATACAGATGCTTTCAGCATTTTATTTATTAAGGTTCAACAAAAAAAAACTGTTTGAATATAGATTTGCCTAGATATGAAAAATACTGGAAGCTCTCCCTCACACACTCATGTATAATTTGCAAGTGTCTGTGAGAGTATTAAAGCATGCATGGCACCCTGACAATGAAATGCATATTTCACTCACTCTCCTTTCGAAAGCAGTCTTGTCAGGGAAGATGGTGCCTATAGAGAGAGCATTGTCTGGGGTAAACAATGTTGGAAAGCCAGACCAAAAACACTGTAATTCTGAGTGTAGGGAATATATGTCACATCATCCTACTAAGGAGGCGAGCGGCAGTGTGCTGGAAGTAATATGATTCTGAAATAGGCATGTATACGAAGATCCAACAGGATCAAATGCATATGTCATCACCCCAAGGAAAGATCTATAGTCTTGTAGCATATGGGCGGAAGGGAGAGATTTCTGGAGTTTCAGAGCTTGCAGGTTAAGCCAAGAGAAGTTGACTGCTTCCTTTCCATAAGTCAAAAGCTAAATTTTACATAGTATCTCTAAAACTGGTATCACATTTAAACATTACTGGATTCAAAATAATAAAATAGCCACAGTCAATATGATTAGGCTTTGAAAATAATCATTCTGCAGAAACACATCTTTTAAGGAATATCTGGATTTTTTTTTAAGTTACTCATTCTACAAGGTTCCCAGCACCTTGTTATTTGCATAACATTTTACTTTCAAATAAACAGAATTTTGAATGAATCAGTCTTTGGAAATCTCTGTAGAAGACAGGTATTGGAAACCTTGACTACTGCGGTTTAAGAGATTAGATCAAAATTGTATTTCCCTAAATTAGTTATCAACATATACCTCATTTATGAAACAAGTTGCACTACTCCAAAACACTCCCCTCTCTGTCTTTGTCCTTCCACTTTCTCCTTCTCCAGTTCCACTCTCTTCTCTTCTTACTCTTGAAAGCACAGCCTCTTCCAGAAAACCTTCCCTGTAGACAAGGTACCATTCGCATGTTCCTAAATGCACTCTACCCTCACTGTATTCACTCCAACCCTCTCCCTTATCATAGCTCACGAGGACAGGAATGAGCCTGCTTGTAGTTCTCATTCCTAGTTTCCACCATAGCCAGCAGTATGCGGGAATATCCAACAAATATTCTTTCAACTAAAAAACTGAATAAGTGATTTTTATCCAGGTTCTCCAACAACAAACTGAGAGGTCACACTAAAGGATTTTGCTCCCTCCTTAATAAAGTAGAGCAAATCAATTTTTCTAGGTCAAGTAAATAGGGATAAAATTGACAATCAGCTAAAAACTGGCACGCAAATACTCAGTATCAAACTTGTTCCAATTAGTAATCATGACTCTTAGGCAAAAGCTTTAGGGCTGAAAAGAAACAGCATATTTCTTCACTGTAAAGTGATTTGTTCCTATCCAGAGAACAAACATTTACATGAAATTATGATGTATAATGGCAACTGTTACTATTACAATATTACTACTACACCATACCACTACTCCACAAGATGATGACTGTTCTAACGACTCTTCTAGAAGGCTACTTCTATACCTAAATATACAAGTATTTTGTTCAACTAGAATGATGTTCTCCAAAGTGAAGGAAAGAGTATGACATCTAAGACTCCATTTTCTACTATGAGTCTATAAAGAAAAACTATTTTTATTACACAATCAGGCCAATGTTCACTAAAGGGCATTTATTGTGAAAATGAGCTAAAAATTTCTGGCCAACACATGTCTTTATTTAAAAAATAATCTCATAGATAAATAAACCAGGAGATATAATTTCCAATTGTACTACCAATAAAATTAGGAGAATTTTTAAAAATTGTAACATGAGTTCGAAATATTCCCTTATCTCCTTCCTTTTATATGTATGAAACATATTTTAACCAGGGGAAATGTTTCTCACTATTCTTTTGATGATGGTATCTTTTTCTTCTCTCAAAATATGGAACAAAAGCAGAGGTATTACATGAAATCTTATTGGAAATAGTCATTTTCCCCTCTGAATAATAAGCCAGGAACATAATTCACAACAGCTGGAGGAAAGGAGATTGGGTCTCCTTGTATGTAGTTTCCCTTTAAATAGAGCATTTTCCCCCATTGGTCTATGACATACTTACCATAAAGGCAATAATCTTCTCTAGTGTAAGTGTGAATATATATGTGAACACATTATAAATGTCAAGTAAAAACCTATTTAACTGTCACTAGAAATGAAGTCTGTTTTTAAAGAGGTGCTACTTATAGTAATTATATTTCTAATTGTCAATCATACTTTCATACCTATTTTAAATGCAAAAAAAATAATAATGAGGCATATATTCTTTCATTGAACTTAGTCTTCACTTCAAGAATGTCTCTAGTTTAGGGAGCAATAAACATTTTTCCATTAATATTATCCATTTTATCAAAAGCCTCTTTGATGCCCACAAACACTGAGAACATTTATCTCATTCTAGAATACTTCCAAAGCTTTATTTCGAGCACTAAGAGAAGACTGGTCAATTTCATGAAAGGAAATGGGAGAGTGCTTGCAGGAGAAAAAACAGTTGAATATACTTGCAAAAGTGTCCAAGTGTTTAGAAATTATGCTTTGCTCTTTCCACCTTGTCTTCAGTAAAGAGCCATTCAAAAGTCAATGGATGGGGAAGCTGAAGCATGCAGGTCCGCCACTCTGTGAATTTGAACTTCACAAAAGATCCAAGTTCCCTAAAGCTGCTTCCCTTACTCCAAAGTTATTACTTGACTATCATACTCAGTTTACGTCTATTCCAAAGAAATACTAATTTACTAAACCTGTAACCAATAAAAGAGTAAAGCTTTCAATAGAACCCATAAGTATACCACTCAAACTTGCTGCCCTAGATGACCTCAGCATTTAGTAAATTACAAATATAGATAATGTTTTATTCTTCATGACAAAACATGCAACTTAAGAGTTATAAGTAATTTCAGAGGCGGTGAAATGAATCTGATGATAACAGAACTGGGTTTGCTTACATGACTTAGTAAATTGCATGTGTATGTCAGGGAGAGGCTAGGTAATGTGTAAAGCTTCTTGCAACCATATGTACTTTTCATGGAATGTATGGGGAGCCCCACAAAACCTGTGTAGAAGAAACAGTTTCCTACATGTCCATTTAATTGTACGTAGATTTAACTGTCCACTATGCCCTTTTCAACCAACAGGGAAAGATAATGGGGATTGTTATGAACGATGATAATTACTACTCCAGTTAAAGTATTAATAATAACACTCTAATTTAGCCATGATCTGACAAACTCTTAGGGGGTATGTACTACTGTCTGCATTTAACTGCTGAAAAAAAACAGAAGCTTAGAGAATTTAAATAATTATTTCCAAATCATAAGTGAAAAATCTTGAATTTTAACTAAGCTTTATTTCATATGGAAGAATAATAATATCCTCTTAAAGGGTTGTTATAAGATTAAGTTAGAAAAATGTAGGAAAAGCACTCATACAGATTAATAATACTTATTGTTTTTGTTAATACATCATAGTCTATTGCTGGAATAGTTCCTTTCTTCATAAAGCGTTACAGGTGAAACAGAACTGCAGGAGAAGAGTAAAGAATTTTGTCTGTAGTTCCCATCATGGCACAGGGGAAACAAATCCAACTAGAACCATGAGGTTGCAGGTTCAATCCCTAGCCTCGCTCAGTGGGTTAAGGATCCAGCATTGTCGTGAGCTATGGTGTAGGTTGCAGATGTGGCTTGGATCTGGCGTTGCTGAGGCTCTGGCATAGGCCGGCAGCTACAGCTCCCATTAGACCCCTAGCCTGGGAACCTCCGTATGCTGCGGGTGCAGCCCTAAAAAGACAAAGAACAACAACAAAAAAAGAATTTTGTCTGTGCCTCTTGGTTGAGGCAAAATTGTTTTTACTCATTAAGATTAAATGACTAAAAAATGAACTGTTACCAATTTTCACACTTTAAAAATATCTCAGAATTCTGTGTTCAAATACACTATAATCCAATAAATAAGCTTCACTCATTTAAAACAAAGAAACACACTTTGAAAAAATCTCAAAGGTCAAACATTAAAGATATTAATTATTATATCATAAAAATAGAATCCATGAGTTTATTACTAGCATTCTTTTGTGCAGATGATCATTGTACATTAATTGTCAGAGCCACCCTAAAAAATAGCTTTGTATCATTCTTGGCCTTATGAATAAATCCTAGGTTCTACATTCTTCTCAGAGATGAACTATTAGAACCCTTTTCAATATTACAAGAGGGGTTTCAAGCAAAGTATCCTTCATGTTTTTCTCACTAAAGTTAATTTGAAAGTTCACACAGTAATCAAAGGTTATTCCAAAGCAGAGGTGAATGTTGCATTTTTAGGATGTTTGCAAGCCACTTGAGGTCACATTGGCAGCTTGAAATTGGCTGTGGTTAGAGTATTTACACCTTTATACTACAGAAATTGACAAATGCTACAAATCAAGGCTTTTTAATTTTCTCCAGAGAGACAGTTAAAAATTTACCAGCACACCACAGTTCTAAACCTACTCTTTCTATCAAGACAAAATGAAACAAATAGCAACAACCACAACAGAATTTTTATGTTACCATATTACTTTATCAACAGGAGGTTAACCTTCTATTAAAGGAACCTGGACTTTCCAAGGCTAAAGACTTCATGACAACTTTGGTTATAATTTATTTTTGCTTTGATAGATTCCTTTTCCCCTACTTTACTCTAGGTCTCTCAAAAATTACCAAGTCTTCTTAAATCTAAAAAACAGAAACAAACTGTCCTTAATTTCCTTAATTTTGGCTATTGTTTCCCCTTGGTCCCATTCCTCAGGTTACTGCAGTAAGTGTCTGCATCCACAAATCAAATGAGATCACTCTCTTAAAGACTGTAGCAGACCCTGACTGTACACACTATTCCAAATCCCACTGCAGGCCAGTGTCCTCCCCCCAGCTGCTAGGTTATTGGTTACTGAGGGTTCATAGAGACACCCTTTCCAGGGTGAATGCACTTGGCTGAAGGAAACCTCCTGCCTGGAGGTTTATGCTCACAATCACTGGCCACTCCAGGGTTAGCCCGTCATGATGACGACTGATGTAGGGCTAGAAAGGCCCAGGCCATCTGTCTCAAACTATGGTGCAATTCATGCTCGAGACTAGCTCCCTCTGAAACTGGGCTAAAGCTAGACTCCATATGAGCTTGTTTCCTGCCCTTGTCATGATTGCCTGATAACTTCAGAAGTGCCCTCAGAGAACATTCCCTTGGTAAATTGTTGGCACTACAATCTTTGCTTCCAGGGAACCCAATCTTAAACAAAGATCACTGATGATCTGCTTCTCAAGTCCAGCATCATATTCTCCATCATCATCCCACCAAGCCCCTACATACCTTCCGAAATGGTTGATGGCCACTACCCTTCCTGAAATTCATTTTTTTCCAAAAAACTTAAAATAGGATTCTTTCACAGTTTTCAGTATGCTTCTTTCATTCAGTTTTGTTGGAGGATATATTCCATTCTATTATACTTTACATCTTATCCTGAGAAACTCTATCATGAAGCTTCAATATTAGGTAAATGTAAAACTCCCAAATGTACATTAATGTCCCATTATTTGAGTATTCCCCTTCAAAAAGGATCATCTTTCTGTGTTTTTTAACTGTGGAGAGCATCACACTCCCTAAAGACATCCAAGCTTGCAATCTTGAGGTGGTTTTCTGTGTGTGTGTGTGTGTGCGCGTGTGTGTGTGCGTGTGCTTTTTTAGGGCCACCCCTGTGGAATATGGAGGTTCCCAGGCTAGAGGTCAATTTGGAATTACAGCTGCCAGCCTACAACGCAGCCACAGCAATGTAGGATCCAAGCCGAATCTGCAAACTACACCACAGCTCACAGCAATGCCGATCCTGAACCCACTGAGCAAGGCCAGGGATCAAACCCGCAACCTCATGGTTCCTAGTCGGATTCATTCCCATTGCACCACAACGGGAACTCCAAGAGTTCATTCATGTTTAATCCTGTATATTCTCCCTTACTTCCTGTACCCGTCAGTCACCAAGTCACAACAATAGGAATCGCATTTTATTTTTGCAGCTGTTTCCTCCTTCTTAGTAACACTGCATCTGGAAAGTTTCTTTCACTAAAAATTATTTCAGGAGTTCCCATCGTGGCTCAGTGGTTAACGAATCTGACCAAGAACCATGAGGTTGCGCGTTCGATCCCTGGCCTTGCTTAGTGGGTTAAGGATCTGGCGTTGCTGTGAGCTGTGGTGTAGGTTGTAGACACGGCTCAGATCCCGCGTTGCTGTGTCTCTGGCATACGCTGACAGCTACAGCTCCCATTAGATCCCTAGCCTGGGAACCTCCATATGCCGCAGGAAGCGTCCCTAGAAAAGGCAAACAGATTAAAAAAAAAAAAAAATCAGATGCATCCAAATGTATCACCCTTCCCTCAGTATGCTGGGCCAGCTACTTATGCTTCATATATCTGCTACTATTGTTTTTCTAAAAACATGACTCTATCACTTCCCTATTTAAGAACTTTGCAGATCTCCACATTTTTTATAAAAATTTTAAATTACATTTTATCCCATTTTCAGCTAACTTTCCTCAGAAAACTCCTTGCTCTACCAATACCAATCTATTTGCCATCCCAAAAATACATCACACAATTGCAATATTTCAGTGTCTGTGTTCAGGTGACTCTCTCTTCCTATAATGTCCCTGCCCCTTCACACACTGGCTCATGTGACTCCTTATATGGCTAAATTCCAAGGACTTAATTTTATTTCGTACTTCAGCCAATGCCTTCTCGCTTCCTCTTGAACCCATGATACATTTTTATATATTATTAAGGTTGGATATTTTGGCATATTTATAGTTTTGTGTACATATTGTCCTTCCTAGAAAGTTGACCATAAGTACTCGGAAACAATAAGATCATTAATTGTCACTTTTTATGTTTGTTCTGGTGTGTAGTGCAGGGCTTTACACAAAATAGTTGCTAAATAAATGTTGGAATTCAATTCTAAAATTGTGAACTACACAATCCATCAACAATCATGACTTAGCAAATTTATGTTTCTTATTTAAATAAAATCTTAAAACTATAAAAAGAGCAAAGGATAACAAACTCCCAAAATAAAACAGTCATTGAAATACTGTCAAACAAATTAACATGGCTACTAATATACAAGCATTAGTTGACACAAGATGATGGAATTTATGTTATGTCAATGTAGTTTCATGTTAAGATCTTAGGAGGAGTCCATTAAAGGTAATTCAAATTTTAAAGCTCATGTCTCAACATTTTTAGTACTAGCCTCAGCTCACATTTTTGAAAATCTTGAGCAATACACATAAAATTAAAATACAGGCTATTTAATTAAGAATACAAAATAAACATCATTCTTATGAGTCAAGTTTGGCTCATGGGTTGTCCTAAAAAATTAGTATTCCCTCTTGGCAGCAGTATAATTCAAATCATGGAAATTTTAAACATTTAAGCAAAAATAACATGTATTTTAAATGATAAACTTTTGAAACAAAATATTTTTATTCTTTCACCCTTTATTTCCTCTTTATTGCCTTTATACCATCAACTAGGTAAATGTTAAGTGAATTCCTTACTTCTAAATATGTTCATATTCCTTTGCTCTAAACCCAAATATGTCCACACTAGAAAAGGAGCCCTTTTCAAATCTTAGAATGTAACATGAGTTTTTTCAAAGCATAGAGATGTATGGTATGTAACAAAAATAAAAAAAAAAGTGTCAAAATTCCTGGACTAAATAAGATCATGTTTATATAGACTGGAAGGATGGAATTAAAATTCAAACACTCCTTCACAAGGGTTGATCTTCCTTAGCGCAAACTGAAATTCATTGTGCTAACCAGAATATGGCTCACTAAGTCCAGATGACACTAAAATATCCCCAAAGATCATGCATCTTGACCATGTGCTCTGAAACTCACTGGTACGTTCTGTCATCCGTACTTATTTTTATTCTGCTTGAGATTGCTCACTAACTTTCCTTCTTTCCTTCCCTTCTTCCTTTTTTTTTTTTCCTTACTTCTTTCTTTCCTCCTTGGGTTTTCTAAGCTACTCTAAATTACTAGCATAAATTCAATGTCTTTTAAGTTACTTCTGCAAAGAGTAAATACCATTAGTATTATGCATCGGCTACCTTCTTAAAACTGACTACTTCTTACAATGATTGCATTTCTATCCATAAACCTTAAGTGGGGCAAAATAATTTAGATGATATACACAGCATTTAGCACACTATATTACTTGGAAAAACAGATGAATTTTTTATGTAAAATGCTACTGAAGCATTCCCTTAAATGTACCATTCAATTTTCTACCTCCAACCCCAAAGCTCTCTTTGCTGGCAGAGGGATTTTTCTTTATCTAGCATGCCTGATGTTGTCGGCCCCTTCTCACTCCATATTCTGCAGGACATGCTCAGAGTTTCTTCCCATTCAATTTATGACATGATTCATTGAATGCTACAGCCTACTTGAAGATTTTTTAATATTTTCCAGCCCTGCGGTAGAAATCCATTTTTCCGATAAGAAATGTAGTGATGACCCTGTCAGCTAAGTATCCTAATTCATCTGTCTATGTGAGAAAGCTCTTCCCTCCAGGCTCCTTCTGAATTCATATATGGATTGTTCTATATGAATTAGCATCTGCAGAGAGGAGATTTCATATTTCTTTAAAAATAAAAAATATATATATTTTATAGTTCCAGAACAGATAGATAATAATCAATTCAAAATATTATAATCAAACTTTTTTGGTTCTTAGGGAATTCCCTACAGTTATGAGATGAAAGAATTTATAAATGAGTGTAAACAACCATAGCATTAAAAATTAGAACGTTTCTCTGGACTCACAGCACACTATTACCAGCAGAAATTTTTCCAACCAATATAATATTAACTCTTAAGTTACAAATATATCCCAAGTATTTAAAATTGATATTTGAATATTGGTCAATATTTAAAAGCATCTAAGCATGCTCTTTAAAATCATAAAAATATATAAATCATTATGTGACTAGCATTATAAATTATCAACATCAGGTAAAATGCCTTCAACTGAATATAGGGGATGGCTTGGATGTAAAATACATTGTGAATATGAAATCACATGGCCAAATGTGATTAATTCTGAAAGGAGAACAAACAAAGTCAGTTTTGTCTGTAGCCCCATATATTCTGTACACCAATAGACTTGTGTAGTCTATTGGTCTGTTTCCTTCTCAGAGGGTTTTATGGAAGGGTGTTCTGACCCAGTGTAAGCTTCATTATATCCTGAAGCTCTTAATATAGTGCTACCAGAATTTATAGCCAGCAGTGGTCACTGACAGCTGCACCTTCCCTAACCTGGATTAGCTCGTCTACTCCATCACCCACACATATTTCAACTCACTCAAATCTTACTGAGAGTTTCCTCTGTGTGATGCATCAAGATAGAAGTCAAATAATATAAATGGTTGCTAAATAAAAAGATGAGTAAGACAAAAAAATCTCTAATCTCAAAATTCTTAAAATCTAGTAAGGGAGACAGCGATGTGTAACTACAGCGATAGTATAAAATATAGTATTTAATTGATAAATGTGGAAAATGTATATATATATTTTTAACTTGGGAAACACTTCAGGAAAGAGGTGCCTCTGAGTAGAGTCCTGTCACTTGAATATGATTTTTGCAGGCAGAGATGTGGGAGATGAATTCTAATTCAATAAAACAGCTTGAATTTTAGAGAAATAAATGTATGTATATGGCAGATCTTGGGATCATGGATAATTCACTATTGCTGGCACATAAGGAAAAAAAGAATCTAGAAGGAGAAAAATTACAAAAAATCATCCAGACCATGATAAAGGGTAGTTAAAATCACCTCTAAATTAGATTTTATTCACTGTCTTTGAGTTGTGTGTGAATTTTTTGTTTCAGCAAATTCTGAGACCTTCCTGATGATATGAAATAAATACAATCTCAAAGGAAATCATAACTACCCCTTTTTGAGATTTATAATTATTTTACTCTCTCATAATATACCATAACAGGCACAGTTAATAAACTGGCAAAAATTTTAATCCAGAACAACAAAACATAGACAATTTTGGTACAAATTCCAAACTATGGGTTGAAATAATTATTCATTCAAACATTGCTGAAGTTCTTAATTCATCCCAGACCAGCACAGTAAACTAATGTGTATGTGCTAGTTTCTAAACAAAGAAACTGAAATACCTTCCCAAAACATTGGATTGATTGTTTGAAGTAACTTATTTTCTCTAGAGTCAGTTAACTCGAAAAAAAAATTCACTTGATAATATTTAGGAAATTTTTATTAACTTTCAGTCATATGTAAACAAAAAGGGAGTAATATCCCCAGGTTTCTACCCCCCACCAAAGACAGCAATAATGTTTGGTGCTGATATAGATGCCAAGAAATTGGAAATGGTTTGCCAGTGGGAATGAAAATTGCTAGAGTCTTTTGGAAAATAATGTATTAAAATATCAAAAGTCCATACAATATAAATGTAAATATAAAAATGTGAGAAATCCCCATAGAAATTCCAGTATATATATATATACAAAGGTATATGCTATTACTCAATGCACATTGCAGGGGGAAAAAAAAAAGCCTTGCATACGTGTTCACTTAGAGAGAAATGACTAAACCAATTCGGCTAAAGCATTTTATCGAATACTACGCGATTACTGAAAAAAAGATACTAGTGATTATTTATACATCAGCTGCTGAAAAACTACATGATGATGAGAAAGAAAAATTAGAGTTGAACGTAGGTCATAAGTATAGAAAATAATCAGATTTTTATAAATATTATCAGTGACAAAAACCTCACTATGAGTGTATATGTCTGTTGGCGCATGGGAATATGGTATAGTGTTACATTTCTAGCTGTTAGCATGACTACTATTGAGATCCATTGTTAAAAATTGAGAGAATGAAATACACACTAGCATTGTATCCCCAGCTTCAAATCTCCTCAATGATAGAAGGCTTGTAGGAAAAGCAGGGAGCTTGCAATACCAACAGAAGATGTTAACCATTCTCCCCAAGCTCCTTGGCTCATGACCACTCATGGTGATGACAATCTCTCCCAATTTACACAGAAAATACAGGGCTCCTGACTAGGAATTCCTTCATCTTCCTACCTACCAATGTAAAAACTTGTCCGTATTTATTCCCAGCATTTTCTTCCATCCCAGAGGAAGGACAGTCTCCCCCTAACCCAAAGGTAATGTCTACTTCTGTGCACCCTGCATTCCTCTCCCACTCTCTCTTTCTCTGATTTTAACATGTATATCTCCAGGCAGATCTTTCCTATCTGTAAACATGCATAAGTCTCTCTTTTCCTAAAAAATAAGGCAAACAAACTAACAAAAATACAACCACCTCTACTGGCTTATTGAGATAATTGAATAATCAGTATAGTATCAATCATATAAAAGTTTGAGTCAGAGCCTCTGATTCCCATTTAACTAGGAACTTCTTTTAGTTTCTGGATCTTGGGATAGTGACTAAGTTCTTCCGGGGTGTCCAGGACAGCTGGGATGGCAGGGGACATTAAGAAAGCTTGGGCAGTGGCAATTTATTACATTTTACATTGTTATTAATTCCCAAATTTTGAAAGTTATTTTTTTTTAACTTTTGACAGAAAGGAAGGCATTCCATTTTATATCAGCTGACTCTACTTACCATGTCATTTCTTACTTTTCTTTCACAGCACACTTCTTGACATAGAAGTCCACCAGACTGTAATTCCAACTATTTCTAAAATGGTTATTTATCACCATTAGATACCTATTAAAACAGCCAAAATCTAGAACACTGACAATGCCAAATGCTGGCGAGGATGTGGAGCAATAACTCTCAGACACTGCTGGTGGGACTGCAACCTTTGGAAGATAGGTTGACTTTTCTTCCAAAACTAAGCATACTCTTATCATTTGAGCTGGCAATCACACCCTTTTGGAATTTTTCCAAAGCTGAAAACTAATGTCCACGGAAAACCTGCACCAGGATGTTTATGGCAGCTCTATTCATAATTGCCACACCTTGGAAATAACCAAGACGTGCTCAAGGAGATGGACTGATACACTATGGCACCTACAGGCAATGAAATATATTCAGTGCCAAAAAGAAATAAGCTATCTTGACATCAAACTATATGAAAGAAACTTAAATTATATTATTAAGAAGCCAGTCTGAAAAGGTTACATACATACTCTGTGATACCAACAATGTGACTTTCTGGAAAAGGTAAACAATGGACAGTAAGAAGATCACTGGTTGCCGGAAGGTATGGTGGGGAAGCAATGACTAGGTGGAGCACAGGGGATTTTCCAGGCAGTGAAACTACTCTGAATGATATTGAACAGATGGACTGATGTCATTACAGATATTCAGACCAAGTGCAAACCCTGCGGTAAGTTATAAGCGTTGCGTGATGACAATATGTCAATGTAGGTTCATCAGATTAACAAATACACCACTGTGGTGGGCTGGTGGGACATGGCAATAATGAGGGAAGCCATGAATATGAAAAGCGACTTAAGGAAAATCTCTGTTCTTCCCTCGTAATTCAGCTGTGAACCTAAAACTGTTAAAAATATTTTAAAAAAAATCCATATTCTCATCCTTCTGTTCATGTCTACCCACTTTAATCCACAGATTATCATGTAAAAGTTTCTCATTTGAGATATCTACTGAATCTTCTAATCACCAAAACATGACTCTTAAATATGTCTGATGACTGGCTTCTCTGTTCCATTTGTCACTTTGCCGTCAAATGTGTCCCCTCTTGGTTTCCAGTTCATTATTATTCTCTCCAGGTTCATGGACCACATCTCCTGCCATTCTGGTTTGGTGATCCAAAGGTCCTTTCTCCAGCTTTCGGGATTTCTGATTCTCTCCCTGGATGACCTCATCCCTGTCACTTTTTCACCTCCTATCATGACATCCAAATTCATAGCTTTATCTCTCATTTCTCTCCTGAGACTGACTCGTAGTCCCTGACAGCCTGCTCACCATCTCAGAACCAGCCTCCACTTTTCAGCGAAGGTGATTCTACTTCAGAGTGCGAGGAGTGTGTCATAATCATTATCTAACTACACAGAAGTTATGAATATGGAATACTGCTTAACAGATTCAGACAGGTGCAAAAGCTAAATGACAGA
The DNA here is from genome assembly GCF_054392235.1 of Sus scrofa. NCBI lineage: Eukaryota > Metazoa > Chordata > Mammalia > Artiodactyla > Suidae > Sus > Sus scrofa. The sequence goes on along the minus strand of NC_139393.1, from coordinate 68,210,709 downwards.
AGAAATCACAGGCATTTACCAAAACACAACGCACCGCAGTGCTCCACCGCTAAGGAAAGCTGGAACGCCAACGCACTTTGTTGGCTAGGGTCTCTTTGGGATCATCGACTGGAGATTTTGTTTCTTTCTTTCCTTTTTTTGTTAATTTAATGTTTCCTCTGTGGCCTGAAAGGCTAATGAAGCTTCAAAAGTTCCCGCCGAGGTCCCAGACGGCAACTTATGCAGAAGAAGCTGGGTCATTAAGCTAAAGGTCTGGATGAGTATCTTCTCTAACAAGCGGAAAGGTGATCTTGACCCGTATTGTCATTCAGGGAATAACTTTCCTGAGTCCCAAGACTAGAACCATAATTGAGTCTCACACATGAAAGGCAATCAGATCAAAAAGTTTTTGGTTAGTTTTGCTTTCCTATAACATGGGATCTTGACAAATTTTCTTTTAAAAACAGATGTTTCTAATAAATAATAATTTAGACAGTCATCTGATTTTTCAGAAATTCCTGGCAGATACAAATAATTAAGGAAGTTTGTAATTTACCTCACAAGAGAAATACAAGTTTTTAATTTGCCTCACAAGAGAAATATTTTACTTCCAATGTCAAATTATTATATACCATAGTTTTAGTTTCTGATGTAAGTATCTAAAAAAAACTTCCAATTATTCAAAACCTTCAATTTATTCAAGCTGGCAAAATATCTGCCAAATTATTCTAGGAAATCAAACGATCTAATTATTATGGAAGCATATTTTTTTTCATGTGAACATAATAAAAATATTTTAAGCAGTCAATAGAAGGGTTGGAATATAAATATTTTGTCCCAGTCAGTTAAAATCTACCACTTGCACATATCTAAGGATTTAGAGCGTGCTTATAAATATGGTGGCAAATATGAAGACAGAGTTTTTTTCTAAACGTAAAATAAACCTCAGGATATACTGAGTGATATTTCAAAATGCATTAAATTTATCTTAAGATGAAGTTAGCACTGATGTTACAAACTCATGATTAAAGAACACCCATATTTTTATAAATGCATTTGGTATTTTAAAAAGAATTAATCTGTGAATTGATCAGAATAAGAAATTAATTACTAGTCATATGAAGGGATATATTTGGGGGAGAATAAACAATTTTGTATATACGGCCAGAAGTAAATCTGCAGTGGCACCAAATCAAAAGGCATACACCTGTTTCAGAAATAGAGCATGAAAATGTGCTGTACTACAGATGCAGAATATATTCATAAATTTCATATAAACCATGAAGGAATGAAAACAAAACTTTTAATGAAAGGGAATAGAGGTCAACTGTGTTAAAAAAATAGTAATTTCCAGAGAGATAACTTCTTGGATATTGGTGTAAGAATAACATCAGTCTTACATAATAACGTCACTATCAGTAATAATCTCAACCTCCCCATGTAATAATCACTATTCAATATCTTCAAATTGCAACATTTAATGAGTATTTACTATCAATATTTCCCAGCAAGCACACAGTAATATACAATATTTAAGTACATTCTTGGCAATTAGTATTTTTCTCCATCTGACTTTTCCATCACCACTTCAAGTGCATTTGTTTTAATCTTCAAAGAAACTATAAAGCAGTATAACCAGAATGGATTAAGACATTAGCAAATGGTGTGCTAGAGGCACTGGGAAATTGGAGACCTAAAACATTTATGATCAAAGTCTCCTTTCCTCTGTTACAATAGATTTTAGCTAATTTCCTCTTTAATATAAATTTTGATTTTCTAAAAAGATGAGTATATGTGTATACATATATTTTTTTCTAAATGGTGGGACTAAAACTCAGGGCTCTCCAAAGAAACAGAACCAATAGGATGTAAACAGTAATGGAGAAGATTAGGTGTGCATTTGCGGGTTTTTTTTTTTTTTGGTTGGTTGGTTGTTTTGGGGTTTTTTTTTGGTTTTTTTTGCTTTTTAGGGCTGGCCACACTCGTGGTATATGGAAGTTCCCAGGCTAAGGGTTGAATTGGAGCTACAGCTGCTGGCCTACACCACAGCCACTGCAGCATGGGATCCAAGCCACGTCTGTGACCTACACCACAGCTCATGGCAATGCTGGATCCCCGACCCACTGACCAAGGCCAGGGATCGAACCCTCATCCTCATGGATACTAGTCATGGCTAGTTTCCACTGAGCCGCAATAGGAATTCCCAGGTGTGCGTTTTTACTTTTTAACCTTCTTTTGATATTATTTCAAATGTATAGAACATTTGCAAAAACATACAAAAAAATCTAGTATGCTTTTTAAAAAAGATTCACTACTTATTTACACATAACTCCATTTGATGTCTCATTCTCTCTCTCCCACCTACACACACTTTAGTGTCTATTTCCTAAGAGCAAGGGAATTCTCTTATTTAACCATACAACAGTGATCCAAATCAGGAAGTTTAATGTTAATATTCTTCTATTCCAATAATTTTTGCATACCTTTTCTTTATCCCCAGTCCAGAATGGAATCCATAATCATGCTTTAAGTTGCAATCTCTCTGTAGTCCACTTTACTCTGGAAGCCAGTGTTTCCCAGCATTTTTTTTACCATTCTTCCCCGTGACATGTTTGAAGAATAAGCCTACTTCTTTGTTAGAATCCTCCTCAAGATGCGTTTACCTGTTGTTTTCTCATGATTAGATTAAGTTTATTTCCTTCTGACAAGGACACAGAATGTGTCCTTCTAGATATACCAGGACGCACATGATGTCACTTTAGTCCAATGTTGATGGCAATAATTTTGATGATGGGATTGAGGTGTCCTACCCCATATTTCTCCATTAAAATTCATATTGGCTACTTTTGTAATTTATAAATAATTTGACATGAAGTCAAGATGATGCTCTTCATCAAAGATTTACCCACTAATTGCAGAAAAAAAATTGATAATTCTTATCTGAATCATTACTCTGATAGCTACAATATAGTAATTTTCTAACCTCTTCATTTCTTCTGTGTATATTTGCTCATATTCTATTGTAAGGAAAGAATTACTCCTTTTTTCCCATCTATTCATTCCTCTCTTCATTTACATCAATTTGGACTCATAGGTTTCCATTTTGTTAGGTGGATTTGATATTTTACTGTTCTTATTTGTGTCTATTACTCCAGTTATACTAGATTCATCCATTTGGAGCCTCTTCAGTCTGGATCCTGGGTACGATTAACTTGTCCCTATCCTGGTGTGAGAAATTCTTTACTTCTAGCACAAGATATTCTAGGCCTATCCTTACTTTTCCTGCCTAGACCCTGGAACACTCCATTTCTCTAAGGAACCCTGGTCACTTTGATTAGAGAATGTTATTTAAAAAGTAGGATTTAGGCAATGGATATAGCTATTGCTACTGATGTGATATTGCTTATATATACCCTCAACAAATCTAGAAAAGGTATGTGTGTGTGTCTAAATGTCATCTACATGTCTGTATATCTAGCTATAATGAAAAGCTATGAATTGACATTTATAGTTCTAATTTCAATACAATAAAACAAAGCTCATTTTAGTATTTCCCTTTTCCACATTAGTATCACAATATATAACAGCTGGGAACTGGCTCCCAGTATTCTCAATATTTCTCATTTGACCAAGCCTCAAATACCAGAAAATATTTTCAGGCTTGCTAATACATGGCACTACCAAAAAATAAATCATACTAGTTGTGTTCAGTACTTGTTTACGGTTATTGATTGTGTGGAAATCAGGGTGGGAGGAAGTGGTTAGTGGTTACATACGGTGAAATGTACAAATCTTAAGTGGAGCATTTGGTGAGTTTTGACAAACATAAACTCCCATAATCCATACTCCTATCATGATATAGAACTTTACCAATCACCTGAAAAAGTTCATTTGCCCATCCCTCACCAAGCACCAATGTTCCAGTTTTTCTCACTATTAGATTATATGTCCATTTCAAACACTTCATATAAATGGCATCACATAGTAGATACTCCTTGTCCTATCTTATTTTATTAGGTGTCATGTTTTTGAGATTCAGACATACAATTGCCTGTATCAGGAGTTTATTCCTTTCTATTAGTGTATAGAATTCACTGCATAACTACACCACAATTTGCTTATTCTTTTTCTCTTGACGGGTGTGCGTATTTTTTCACTTTGGGCAATTTTAAATCATGATGCTTTGAATATTTATGAACAAGTCTTGCATAAAGATATATATTTTATTACTCTTGGGTAAATATGTAGGGGTATAATTTCCAGATGAATGAAGAGGGGTATTTATGAGAAAATGTCAAAACACAATCCAAAGTGATTATACCATTCTAAACATTGATCAGAATGTATGAGTTATTCCACATACTCAGCAAAATTGGTTTGGTAAGTTATTTTTTAGTTGAGTCTTCTAATGTGTGAAGGTATCTCATTATGGTTTGGATTTTCATTTCCCTGATGACTTATAAATTTGAGCAATTTTTATTGCTAATTGACCATTCATATATCCTCCTTTGCAAAGTAATTTCCTCTTACCCAATTTATTAGATTGTCTTCTTTTACTATTAATTTGTAGGTCTCGCTTTAGATAAAAGACCTTTGCCCCACATAGTTTTATACATATTTATTCCAGTCTGTGGCTTTGTGCTCATTTTATAAGTGTTTTCTTAATAAATATACATTAACTATAGATCCAATTTAAAAGATTTTAATAGCATTTTTAGTAAAGAGCAAATTTTAAAGTTATGGCTATTGTTTTCTGTGTCATAAGTCAAAGAGATATACTTCTGTATTCATTTAAAAGTTTTTTGGATTTTATGTTTAGGTCGATGATCAATCCATGAATTGATTTTTGTGTATTGTATGACATATACACACAGGCATGTAAAAATATACAATCAACTGAAAATTTTTAAAAACCATTTGTTTGCAATGCTTTTCTTTACCAATTGAATCACTTTAGCAACTTTGTTGATAGTTAATTGACCTTACTCTTTTGTTTCAGTGACTGATTTGTCTAATTTAATGCTAATTTCATACTGTCTGGAATAATGTAGCTCTAATTAAAAATTTTATGTCAGATATTGCAACTCCTGCAATCATAAATATCATTTTCCATATTAGTTTGGTTATTCTATGTCCTTTATAATTTCATGTAGATTTTTTAATAAATTTATCTTTTTCATAAAATAGGCTGTTGAGATTTTGATTTGTAGTACACAGAATCCTTACATTATTTTGGGGGAGAATTGTCATCTTAATATTGAGTGTTACAACCCATGACATGGTGTGTTTCTCCAAAATTTTAGATATATTTCACTGATTATAGAATTCTTATTAGATTTGTATGATTTTTCTTAAAATACTTTAAAAATATATTTCTGTTGTCTTGTTATTTCATTGTTTCTTGTGAAAAGTATCATTATCCAGTATTTGATATAGCTTTTTATTGTGCTGCTTTCAAAATTTTGTATTCATCTTTGGTTTTTGAACATTTTACTCTGAAACAATAAGGTCATTGATGTTACTTCATATCATGCTTTGCGTTTGCTGACCTACTTTGTTCTTGAAGTCATTTGTTTTTCACCACATTCAGAAATCCTTGTCTATAATTTATTCACATATACTCTTTGCTTCCTATTTTTCTTTTTCTTCTGAATCTTCAGTTACATGTTTTGCAAAATGTGTCCCATGTGTTCCTGACTTTTGGTTCTCTTTTTAAAATAATTTTCTTTCCTTAAATAAGAATAATTGCTATTAATTTAAATTCAAGTTTACCTACTCTTTCCAACCATTCTCCAATACTGTTAAAATCATCCATTAAATGTTTAACTTTATATATTTTATTGTGAGTTCTATAATTTCCATTTGGTACTCTTGATATATAGTTAGACAGGTGAATAGGAATATTTCACATCTGCTGTCTCAATATAAACATATTTTCCTTTAGGTCCTTGAATATGTTTCATATGGCAACTCTAAGTCTTTATCCACTAATTGCTACATGTGTACATCTTGAGTTTCTGATGTCTTTAATGTCACTTGTCTCTTACCTTGATTCTAGGTCCTATTTCTCAGTTTTCTTGGCATATATATTATTTTTTAAACTAAATTTTGTGGATCTTTTATAAACTTACATTCTGTTGTCTTCCTCTAAAGAAAACCCTTTTAGTTATGGCTAGTGGCTGACTTAGCAGGACTGACCCCAGGCACTGTCTCTCTTGTGGTGGACAGCAGCTATGCTGACTACAGGGTTCTTTTAGTGGTCCAGTTATCTGCTGTTTGGGAATTTTGGAGTCTCCCTTATATAAGCACAGATCAGGAATGAGCCAAAGATTTAAGAAGAGTTCATATGCAGATCTGAGGTTTCTTCCCTCTGTGGTTCCCTTACTGGAGTCCCCTCTTATGTTCAAGCCTCTCTTGTAGACTCAAACCTCAACATCTGACTCTTCAAGCCAGTAAGACTACGGCTTTTGGCTTGAGTTCCATTATCTGGTGCCATATGAGCTAGGAGTACCTTCTGACACAGTCTTATAAATATGAATCTCACCCGGCACAATTCTCCTCCTTTAAGAGTCAAATCCCCACCAGCCTCTCAGCTTTCTTTTGATCATTTTCCTCTGTCTGTTTTTATATTTTCCCCAGAGTTTATCATTTTTAGTTTCTGGAATTGCTGCTATTCCTGGAACTGGAACCAAGTGGTTTCTTTTTTATTTCAGTCATCATAAGGCATTATGATTCAAATATTTTCAACCTATAAAAACTGGCAGCTCTTTTTCTTATTCTGCCAGGAACAGTGCTATGCTATATGTTATACATACACACATGCCTCGACACCATGCACAAGCATATAATTGCATTCAATCCTAAAAATAACATTTCCGATAAGAATATTTATCCCATTTTACACTGCAATAAGTAAGGCCAAGAGATACAGTTGCTTGGGCAAGTTCAAAAGTTAGGTACAGTAAAAACCAATCACAGTCATGTCACATTTTATTGCAATGAATTTTACAGACTCCTTTCAAATACATCCTAAATCTTTCAGAATGTTAGCACCATTGATGAGTAGCAATTAAGCAGTATCATTTAATAGTTAAAGTCATAGGCTTCAGAATGATACAAACTTGGCTTCTAGTCCTGCCTCATCACCTATTCTCCATATGTAATGATCAAATCTTCAAAAAGGAATGATAGTAATAACGTAAAATTGCTGTGAGGATTAAATGCATTATCTCATGCAGACTATTTGATATACATAGAAAGTGTTGAATAGACATTAGATTTTATAATAACTATTAAATAGAGTTTTATTCCAATATACTAAGAATTTAATCTCCTTGCAAAATAATTTTTAAATGGTCTCATGATTTATGTATACCAGAGTTGATCGATCACAGCTGGATAAAGAATCCCAATAAAATACAAAATGAGAAGAAAGGGAATGAAAATCTACTGGAGGTGTACTATATGCCTAACACTGAGATAGGCACTTTAAATATATTTATTGTATTTTATTTCCACAGCACTCTGTGAAGTACATATGACTCTTCTTTTCACAAATATGAAGAAAAAATTTATAAAAGTTAAAGTAATTTATCCATAAACATAAACTGTTATCTCAGATTCTATTAGAACCTTAGTCTGCCTAACACATGCCATATACCCACGTTACGAATTTGGACTACTATGAATCTAGAGTGAGTACTGAGTCTTAGAATACCTTTATAATTAAAAGAGATTCTGTTGTTTCAATGCTTTCTGAACTTCCTTTCCTCAGTATCTCTCCTTCTACCACCCTCAAACTACTGTCCTAATTTTCTTCCTTCAAAATTTCATGCCAACGTAATTCAACTATAACTCAATCCTTCTGTCTTTCTCTGTATCCATTTATTTCATTTTATTGGATTGGTTCCAAAATGTAGTTTTATGTTCCTCAAAAACCTTTCACATGGCAAATAATCATATCTTACACTGCTTCAGGCACTGAGAAGAGTGAATTAGACTTAAATCGTCTTATCCCTTTTAGGAAGGTTTTAACTGCATTGGTTTTATTAAGTCATATATATGATCACTTACTGATTTACCTAGCTAATGCATTCTGTACTACTCCAAGTGTCCAGCAGTCCTAACTAATGGTCCCAATTAGAACAATGTATCACTATATATATTTTAATGGCTGCACCCATGGTATATGGAAGTTCCCAGGCCATGTCTGATCCTTAAACCCACTATACTGGGCTGGGGTTCAAATACATGCCTTTGCAGCAACCAGAGTCACTGCAGTTGGATTCTTAACCCACTGTGCCACAGCAGTAGCTCCCACCATAATGGTATTTTAAAGTGGTACAGTCATTAGAAAAATGGTCTAAGAAACAGGAGGAAAAACATCAGTTAGGATATGTAAAACTATAAACATTAGTCCTAGAAATACTGAAAGGATCAGTTAAACAGAAACGAAACAGCTATCAAGGAGGTGGGAATACAATTACATACCATGATAATAGATGAAGAGTGATTATGACACTGGAATCTTCTTGAAGATGCTCATTCGTTTATACTACAAATGGCTTTAGGCAATTTATGATGTTTTGTACAATTTGGGTCATAATTTTTAAGAGATTAATAAAAGATTAGGTATCAAAATGAACCATATCTCTCACTTTGTAGAAAGAAAAAGATACAAAGAAGATTCATCACAGATCAGGAGTAAGAAGAAATTGGTCAGAGTCTCAGCTTTGCCTCTAACATCTAAAGAGATTACAATTCTTTGACCAAGTTGAAGAGGGTCATCCATTTCTTGTGTGCTTTTTTCATTGTACCTGAATTTAGGATTGGTCTTCAGGGGTCTTTTGAGCCGCAATTCATATATGAGGAGCATTAAACAAACAAAAGGGACATGTGCTTTTTAATGTGCTTTTCCATGCAGGTACAGGCTATGGTGGGTGCACCTCTGATTCCTGGGATCTCTACATAATAGCTCTTTTCCATGTATTGTCAGTTCAGGGGATGGTGGCATACCATGTGAAATTTTACCACATACACTGAAAGAACTGGGTGCTAGAACACCCTTCCTTACCCACTTTTTCATCATTCAGTGACTTAAAACCTGTGTTAAGCACTACTTCAATGAACACAGAGTTTGTTGTTTCATTACCTTCCTCCTTATTTTTCTACCTTTAAACCTCTTACAATACTGACTTTAATCATTACATTGGTTTACCAGGTGACAAAAACTAACATTTAAAAAATCGTATTCTTATTTAAATAAATAACTATGGTAGTTATAACTGCTAGTGATTCTAAGAAAACGTCACAAACAGGGCAAAAAGATCTTTAATTTAACGTATGTGTCCTAACATGAATATTCTAAAACATGTAATAAAGAGATCAACCTAGTCTTAGGGTCAGAATCCGGTGATTTTGATAAAGTCTAGGAATATTAAAAGTTTGAGGTACTGGTGATGACCACTTTCTTTTCCTTTAACAACAAACTTTTATCTTTTTCATGGTCATCATTTAACAGGAATATATCATGATAGTTCAGAGCATCAATATTGGACATAAATGCCTAGAAGCAACTCTCTCTCATCCCTCAGCCCTTGTCTGACCTTTCCAAGTTTCCTTGAATCTCTATGCCTCAGTTCCAGTGCTATCAAGATACTCAAGTGCTATCTTGAAGGGCTGACTCCAAGGATTAAATGAGATAATAAATGTAAAGGCTAGAACAGGGCTAGGATGACATAAATCACATAGTATGTTTGTAATTTGGTGGACTCTTCCTCTGAGGATTCAGAAAATTAATGAGAGATGAAAAAAAGGAATATTATATATAGTCTACTCCCCACTTCCATTGCCCTCTCATATCTATCTTCTCAAACAAATCCAAATACACCAAGCCCTAGTTCAAATACTATCACTTATAACAAATATTTCACTTTTATGAGCTCTAAAATATTTGTTTGCTATCCTATCTGTTTTGGAAAGAGATCATATACTATTTTAAACCACATTAAAAATATTTTATATTGGCATTGCCTACCTCCAAGACATTTTTAACATGCTGAAAGTGGAAAGGCCTCATCTTATATTGCTTTTGTGCTTTTAGATTTTCTTGGGGAAAATTTAACTCTTTCCACAGTATAGAGTGTAAGTGTAATAGAATTGGTACCACAGAGTGGGATTTCATAGATATCCTTCTGAAGCCACAATGAAGAACAAGCATGTGGTCTCCAGACATCCCAACATTAGAAGTCATCCATGTCACAGTCAATGTCAAGCCATCAACTCGAGCTGTTTTATAGCAGTTGAATCACTGACTCATTTGTCAAGAAAAGATGGACAGACAACGAAACTTAGACGCCAATGCAATTCAACTGACTTGTTTTTGGAGGAGTCAAGGTAGATGGAATTTAATCTGCTTCACTTTCCTCTAAAGTTATACATACAGAAAAGAGACAAGTTGTGGATGAAATGAGAAGTAAAGTATTAAACTTCATGTTTGAACACACTTTGTGAATAGTGCCAGTGAGGTAAGTTATATAAATCTTTAGAACGACAAAATTAAAAATCTCACATTTTTTTTTTCATTTACTAGGAGAAAATAGAGAATTTCACAACTAAAGAAAAATATTTCCTTGATTTTTACTTTAATTCCAATATTTTTTTTGCAGATTTGAAAACTTAAGGCCAGTTCCCATCATAGCCACAAATGCAAAAATCACCTAAACGAATCAACAAACTGAGTTAATAAATGTGCATATGCAATGTCCAGGTTTAATTTATTTCAGGAATGGAGATTAGTTAGTATTAGCTAATTAGTATAACTAACCATATTGACAGATTAGAAGAAATCACATGATCATTATAATACATTAAGAAAAAACATTTGATAAAATTCAATATCCAAGGATAGAAATCTCAGAAATAAACCCAAGCATCTATGTTCAGTTAATCTATGACAAAGGAGGCAAGAATATACAATAGGGAAAAGACAGTCTCTTCAAAAAGTGGGGCCAGGAAAACTGGACAGCTACATCCAAAGAATGAAATTGGAACACTCTCTAACACCATACACAAAAATAAACTCAAGATGGATTAAAGACCTAAATGTAAGGCCAGATAGTATCAAACTCTTAGAGGAAAACAGGCCAAACACTCCTTGTCATAAACCATATCTTCTCAGATCCACCTCCTAGATTAATGACAACAAAAACGAAAATTAAAAAATGGGACCTAATTAAACTTAAAAGTTTTTGCATAGCAAAGGAGACCCTAAACACAATGAAAACACAGCCCACAGAATGGGAGAAAATATTTGAAAATGAAGCAACTGAAAGGGTTCAAACACCTGCCACAGCTCAGTATCCAAAAAAAAAAAAAAAATCAAGAAATTGGCTGAAGACCTAAATAGATATCACTCCAAAGAAAACATACAGATGGCAAAAAAATGCATGAAAAGATGCTTAACGTCACTAATTATTAGAGAAATGAAAATCAAAACTACTGTGAGGTACTACCTTATACCAGCCAGAATACCATCCTCAAAAAGTCTACAAGTAATAAATACCAGAGAGGGTGTGGAGGAAAGGGAACACTCTTACACTGTTGGTGGGAATTTAAACTGGTGTGACCACTATGGAAAACAGTATGGATGTTCCTCAAAAAACTAAAAATAGAACTACCGTATGATCCAGCAACCCCACTCCTGGGCATCGATCTGGAGTGACCCATAATTTGAAAAGATACAGGCACCTCAATGTTCCTTGCACTATTTACAATCTCCCAGACATGGAAGCAACCTAAATGTCCATCAACAGAGGAATAGATAAAGAAGATATTGTATACATACATATATATATATATATGTAAGTATATAGATATACAATGGAATATTACTCAGCCATAAAAAGAATGAAATAATGCCGCTTGCAGAAACATGGATGCATCTAGAAACTATTATACTACGTGAAGTTAGACAGTGAAAAATAAACATCACATGATATCACTTATATGTGGACTCTAACAAAAAGGATACAAATGAACTTCTTTGTAGAACAGAAACCAACTCACAGACTTTGAAAAACATGTGGTTACCAAAGGGGAAAGGTGGGGGGCAGGGGGGTGGGAGGGATGGACTGGGGGTTTCGATGCAGCATATGCACACTGAAGTATATGGAACAATTGACCAAAGGAGACCTGATGCATAGCACAGAGAACTTTACCCAATATTCTGTGATAATCTATGTGGGAAAAGAATCTGAAAGAGAAGGGATATGTGTATGTGTATGATTGATTCACTTTGTTGTACAGAAGAAATTATCAAAACCTTGTATATCAACTATATTCAATAAAACTTAAAATATCAATTTCTATTCATTATAAAAATCATTAACAAACTAAGAATAGAAGGGAATTTTCTCTACCTAAGATATGCAAAATCTACTGAAAAGCTCACATTTGTGGGTGAATAACTAAAATGATCACTTTGATTTCAGAATTAAGAAGAATCACTATCTCCACTTTTACCTAATATTGTAGGAAGTTTTAGACAATGCAGCAAGGTAAGAAAAATAAATAAAATGCATAAGAATTTGAAAAGAAGGAGTTACTGTCATGGCACAGTGGTTAATGAATCTGACTAGGAACCATGGGACTGCAGGTTCAATCCCTGGCCTTGCTCAGTGGGTTAAGGATCCAGCATTGCCATAAGCTGTGGTGTAGGTCGCAGACGTGGCTTGGATGCCGTGTTGCTGGTTGCTGTGGCTGTGGAGCAGGCCGACAACTACGGCTCCTATTAGACCTCTAGTCTGGGAACCTCCATATGCATGGGTGCAGCCCTAGAAAAAGACCAAAAATAAAAAAGACAAAAAAAAAAAAGAAAGAAAGAAAAAAAAAGAATTGGAAGAGAAGGGAAAAATTACATTTTCCATAATAATACTATTATATACTATAATTAATTAAGGAATTCTATCAGGTTGTTGGATGTAAAATTGGCATACAACATAAATTACATTCTTACCAGCAACAGTGAAGAAAACAAACTTTTAATACATTATAATAGCACTGATCCATTAACACAAAGTTAAATATTTTGGGAATACCTATAAATATATGTATATGACATCATCCAAGAAAATTATATGTTTTACTGAGAAACAGTAATGGCATTAAAAGGAGTTAACTAATCAATATATACACCACAATTCCTATTTGAAAGATGAAATATTGTGAAGATATGAATGCAATGTAATCCTACTCGAAATCCCAATAAATTTGGTAGAATATGACAAGCAGACCTAAAAATAAATATGAATTTCAAGCATCAAAACCCTCTTGAAGAAGAACAAGGCTCAAGCAGACATAAGCAGGCTTCTTATAAAGCTCTACAAATGAAGAAACTATGGTATTCATACAAGGACAGACACTTAGACCAACAGAAGACATGAAGCCCAGAAACAGACTCATTCATTTATGGACACCTGGTAGATGAGATATTTAGTACTACAGAAGAGTGGAGAAAAACAGGTTTTGCAGAAAACTGTTTGGAGCCAAGGGCGAAGCCATTTCAACAGAAAATAAAATAAATGGAACTTACATGTCTCTGTGTACAAAATTCATGTTAAGATTCACCTTTATGTGAAACACATATCCATAATATTTTGGAAATTTTTTCAAGAACATATCTTTATTTCTCAGGGGGTAAAGACTATTTTTCCAAACCACAAAGCACTAATCAGAAATTACATGATTGGTAAATTCTACTGTTAAATATCAGAACCATCTGTGCATCAAAAGTCACCATCAAGGACTGAAAATACCAACCACAGTATGGGAAAAGATTTTTTTTTTAATATAATTAAAGAAGGACTAGAAAACAAGAACAGTAACAGTAACCCTTACAAGTAATAAGAGGAGACAATTTACACTTTGCAAAAAGGGAATACCAATAGCCAGTACCCATTAGTAAAGAGGACAGTGTAAATTGAAGCAAGTAAGATTCAAACTTCCTGAGTGGAAAACAGCTTTAAAGTCTGACAATACATATGTCAGTGAGGATGCGAACAAGAAGGATCATTACATGCTGGTAGGAGTGTAAACTGGTATAACTACACTGAAATGCCATGTGGCATCTAGTAAACCTAAGTGTATGGAAAACTTAAGATTCAGCAATTTCACTCCTCAGTATGCACTGTAGAGAAACACACTCCTGTGCAACAGTTTGTGTGTATATATACACACATACACACACACACACACAGAGTCTACACATGTACATATACAAGACAGCTTTTGGAAGCATTGTTTTGCTTTTTAGGGCCGCACCCGTGGCATACGGAGGTTCCCAGGCTAGGGGTCTAATCGGAGCTATACCTGCCGGCCCACGTCACAGCCACAGCCACACAGGCTCCGAGTTGCATCTGGGACCTACACCGCAGCTCATGGCACCGCCAGATCCTTAACCCACTGAGCAGGCCAGGGATCAAACCCGCAACCTCATGGTTTCTAGTCGGATTTGTATCCGCTGTGCCACGACGGGAACTCCTGGAAGCATTGTTCTTAATAGTCCCAATGTGGAAACACCTGCATGTTCTGTCCATCAGCCGAAGAAATCAATATATGGCATTATAGTCATAAAGTGTTCAGCAATTAAAGCGAATAAACCACAGCTGCACATATTAAAATGGATGGAACTTACAAACATAATTTTGAGCATCAAATATCAGACACAAAATAATAAAAATAGTATGAGACTGTTCAAAAACAGGCAAAATTTTGTCATTTAAGAATGCATATATAGATGAAACATCTATTTATTTTAAAATACAAGGAAATGATTTTCAGTAAAGTCAGGAATATTAGTTACATCTGGGGAAACAGAAGGAGTTTATAATCTGCAAGAGACCCATATTTCCTGGGAAGGTGCTTCTACCATGCTGGCCAAATTCTACCTTCTGATTTGATGGCGTTTACATGAAGCTTGCTTTATACATAGTTCATTAAATGATACATGTATGTATGTTTTATACTGTATGTCATTTATCATGATAAATATAAATAATCTTAGACCTATAACATTTGCATAAGTATAGCTATGATCACATTTATGTAAAAATTACTAGGATCATTTTATCGATATCAATAAGTACCATTATTCACAATAAATAGAAAGATGTAAGATTGAGTGTAGTTGCTATTTGTATCAATGAAATCCAATGCCCTGTTTGTCCCATTGTGAGGTGCTGAAAGTGAATGTGGCCAGTGGACATTCCAGAACACAACAATGAACAAAAGAAAAGTTTAGAAGTCTCAGGAAAAAACAATATGAAGCTTGTCTTCAAATCTCACTCCATCAACTGCAATTTAGAATGAAAAAATGAACAACTCCCCAGATCATATATCAATTGGGTTTGGTAACAGTGTTCCCCAGACACTAATTTCTACTACAGGACTGTACAACTTATTCTAATAATATATCCCAATAATTCAGTTATGTAAACATCTTTTTTAGGTGAAATTTCTCTTAATGATTCATAAATCCCCAAAAGTACATGTGAAAAATGAAATAATACTACTCTAGCCAAGATTATCAACACATAAATCCAATCACATGTCCTCTAAAAAAACCTCAGTGAACTGCTTACATTAACCAGAAAGAAAACCAGTTTAAAAAAACAGAAAAATAATGTATAAGAAATCATTTTATGACATAAAGTATAGGAAATGGAAATAGAGAGAAGACTGCAGAACTTTATTTTGTGTGGCTTAGGGACTGACTGATTACCGGAAGTCCAGTTACTTGTGGTCCTCTATAGTTTAATTAAACATTTCCAGAAAATAAAAGTAATCCTTTCCATGTGGACTTTTATCAACCTCTCTTTTCTCTTCTAAAATACTTTTTACAAAAGTGGACACAACGGCAGTAGCATCCATCAGGCTGTATTTGATTTTTCACTATTTTTTTCAAAAAAGGAATATATTCTTCCCACATATCATTTCCCAATTCCAAAAACTGGTGTTGTGGATTCTGAGGCATGCACTGAACACTAAACAAGTGGACTATGCTGGGAAAGAACTAATTGCGGTCTTATTTCATCTGGTGCAATGGTGCCATCTACAGACACTAATGTGCATTTCCACAAGCGCCTACCAAAGGATTCAAGATAAAGGCTCTAATGCAAAATTCCAAAAGAAGTAGGTCTAACCTTAATTTTTTACATTTGTTACATTTTTTTCTTTTTGGACTAGAGAATAATATAAAAATAACTCATTTCAGTTATGTGCCATGAAAATGTAATTCAAATTTTGTGAGTGTATTTTTCAAAACAACAACAACAAAAGCACATTTATAGAGATAGGAGAAAAAAATGATATGTGCTGCGTACACTTATTTGACATCTTTTCTCTAATTCTCACACCTCCTCACCTTGTGAAACAAGTTTTAACTGAGCCACATCCAAATTAATTTCCTAAGCCCACACTGCTAAAAAGTGGTAGGGTAAGGATTCAGATCCATGACGTCTAGCCTCAAGGCTAATCCTCTTTCCATTCTACCACAACCATAAACCCCAGGGAAAATCCTCCACAGCTTTAAAAAGTGGTGAGAGGGTCTGGGAACTCATGAAAGTATCTACCGTGTAACTTTAAAATATGCGTTAATACACAACTGCTGAGCTCTGTTGCACGGGATGATTTTCTGCAAAGATATACTATAAATAAAAAATCCTAATAAAGTATGATCCAGGAAACAGCTGGTTCTCAGGATAAAGGCATATAAATGACTAAGCAGTTAATTATCCTCCTCTTGATTTCAATGCTGGGTGAATTCACCCTTTCTTAAACTAGACAGACTAGGAACATGCAGTGAATTACCCCGGTTGACAGCATCTGTTCTCTCTCTGAAACTAAATCCATCATGCTCTTCCTACTCCTTTAACCCACGTTATTTGTCTAGTCATAGCTTCCCTATCATGGGAAGAAAGAAGTATCAGGAAAGGAAAAAAGTATCTCCTACAATTCTCCAAACGCCATCCGTTGATGCTATCTATCATTGCATGTGCATGCATTCATGCAATACATTCTTTCCAATGCCTGCCTCGTGTCACAGGCAGAGGGCACACAACTTTGAATAAGACACAGTTCTTGCCCACAAAGAACTTACAATAGCAGAGGGGTGTGTGTGAGAGGTGGTACAGTCAAACATAAATAAATTGCACATAGCAAGTCATCATTAAATATTTATTAAAAGAAGCCCTTTCCGGCTAACTTAGTTCTTATTGATCTCCCCTTCTGATCTCTTGGAAGACCACAGCACTTACGCTATGTAACGTTATTTAGCTAGATAAGCTTCAGGAGGAATGGCACAGAGAGTTATACTCCTTGGCTATCCAGATATAATCAAGTAAGGACTCAACAAGGATTTCATGATGTGCTCTTTGTAGTCTAGAACTGGGAGAGAGGAGCTGGATAAGAGGAAGAAGAAGAAGTGGAGGAAGAGAAAGAAAAAAAGGAAGAGGATGAAAAGGGGGCATCTCATTGAATTACTCTTTGCTTGAGGAAAAAGAAGACATTTCTAACTTATGAAAAAACATATTTTTCTATTTCAGAGGCACCTGAGTAGAAAACCACAAATCCAGGCAGAGGATTTGGTATTTAGTGAGAACTCGGTCCCCTGCAGGATGGGGAGGTGATGCTGGAGCCAGAGCCAGTCTGCTGATGACACATCACATCCTGCTCACTTAGGAACCATGATGTCTAGATTTTCATTACCTTGGACCTGATGATTCAGGTGCCTGTGGGGCCAGTGCATTGCCTCTGATACTGCCTATATCATTTTTTATGGTAACAGTACTATACAAATACAAGCATGCAAGTCTTAGAAGAGTTCAAGGAAAGGAAGGAACACAGGAGAATGAACAGAGTCACATTGCTTTCCCTCACTGACCCACCAAGAGCAATGCATGCTCTGGACTGCTGTGGTCTCGTTCTTGAATGAAAGTGGTAGTCTTTCTAGGCATTCTACTGCACAGTCTTTCATGCTGGACTTTTCAAATTAGCATTGAAGACAATTAGAATGCAAGTCATGTCTATAACATTCTTGAAATCTTCCAAACGCCTGCCATAGAAAAAAATAGACTCCAGGTGTTTGCCATCCTCATGGACAATCGCATTCAGTCAACAAGTGACAGGATGATACAAGCAATTAAAAATTATTGCATTCCAACAAAAATTTGAGAATAAATTTCACTATTATTTCTGTAAAATTACTGAATATTACAGTGTCGGGCATCTTGTCCAAAATACTCTTAAAACTGAATTTACAAAGCCTATAACTGGCAGATAAATAGATATGGATATGGATCTGTATATACAGAGACATAAAGAGAAACAGATATAAACATAGATGTGTATGTGATAGAATTTCAAGAGTATGTTCAGATATCTTTGAAAGCTGTATTAAACCTTTCAGTTAAGATAATCTAAAACCTTAGCCTAAATACTGATTATCAAAACCAGTGTACACATGGATAGGACTTAACTTTGCAGGAAGGAAGTATTTTGAATGCTAAATTAGCTAAGTCTCAAAAAAATGCACTACTTTAAAAAAATTAATCTTGTTTTCTAAATTAACTAGGTTATTTCTAAAGCCAGATGTCTTGCTTTCATACAAGGAGGAGATACTAGAAGAAATTTGAATGGGATAAGCCCTTGGCACATTTTCTAAACAGCCCCCTTTATATCCAAGACCTGGCAAACCCCATCTGGCCCTTCCTCCCCACCCTCTCATCCCTGACCCGAAAGATGTGCATGAAGATGCTTCTGATATTGACCCTACTTGCTCCTGGATCACCCAAGACTAACCCCATCTTTGCACCAACCCCCTAGTAAAGAATATAATTCTGTTTTGCAAAAGCTCTTTACTTTAGTGAGGGCTAGAGGTTTTCACTGTCATGCTAAACAGGAGTTTGAGACTTGGCAGCCTGATGCATGGCCGCCTCTGTACCACACCACAGCAGCCGAAACTTTGGCAGCCAGTCAAAAGCTAATGAAAATTTCAAAGGTACAAAGCTCTTCTCAGAGCTCCGGAGAAGCAAGAGAGCTTTCAGCAGGATCATAACAGGTGCATCAAAGTAATCCAAAAGAAAAAAGAGAAAGAGAAAGAGGCCTTCTTGGACTCAGTAGAAAATAAAAATTATAAAAATAAACAGGTACACATAAACCCTGTTTTATATGTGTCTAAAAGCTCCTTTCAATATTCAGCATGTAACTGCAGGAGAATCAAAACAGACCTGCACAAACTGCAAGGGGTCATAAACATCAGAATTTTTTCAGGGTTAAAGAATCAACATACACATCTACAGACTGAAATACCTCGCTTTGGAATTTCTGCTTCACATCACAGAAATGTAGTAGCTATGTCATATTTTGGTCTTAAATTGCACAAAATTTATTTTTGAACAAGCAAGACATATGTGAGAAACAAGGAAGATAGAATTCATTTAAACTCTGTATTTTTTGATAGCAATCCAAAGAGGTCGAGATATTCTTTCACCAATATACTCTTGGAAACTGAGGCAGAAGAAATAAAAGCAAGAGGCCTCTGGTTTTTCAACCCCTGTCTCCATGTCCACTATTGACGTTTACATTATTCTAGCAAGTAAGTGATTGGTGACATAAGACTAACAGATATCAAGAAAGTTTCTCTCTGCTGGTGAATAGGATAGGAATGCTCAGAGAGAGCAATAAATAAATACTGAAGAGGAGCTCAAACAACCCAGTAAACTGTGCAATATTGGACAATACACCAAACAGAATGGAAGAGACACAAGGCTTAGAAAAGGACAGACTGGATTCTGGGTCTCTGTTTCCCCACTTGGAAAACATAGGCAATAATGACATAGGTTCAAACCCCTTCACAAGTTTGTTATAGAGCACAAATTAGCTGGTGTTCAAGAGCTCCATAAATTATTTTTTTCTCATTAAAAATGTTTTGGGTTTTCTTATTTTTCATACTTCTTGAAGTGTTCCTTTATTCTATGGTTTCAAAGAGACAAAAATGCATATTTTTTTAAAAAAGTATGCAGATGAATATAGCGAGGCAAGATTTCATAGTAAGAAAAGGGGACAGGAAGGTTTCATAGACTCTAAAGTGATGCCGTTTTTATACTGACAACCTGGATTTCGCCAAGCATTTGTCTGAGTCTCTGGTAGTTCATTTCATCTCACATAGCACATTCACAAAGGTTTTCTTCACTGAGAGTCCGGATCTTTTTAATTCAGCCCATAAAGCCAGCTTTCAGGTGCTGCCCTGCTCCTTTATTCGCAGTCTGTGTGCCCTGTTCTGTTTCACTAGGCTCAGCAAACCGTCTGGGAGCCTCAGCTCTGGCTCATTTCCTGCAGCTCCACGCTGTGGCTGAGCTGAGGAAACATCAGGAGAGGGATAGGGGCTGTGTGTACTCAGAGGCTTGCTGTGATGCTGCAGTATCACTGAGGAAAGGAGATGTTAGCACGGGACCACTGTCTCTTGCATACAGATTCCTATGCAGAAACTAACATTGTGAGGCTTTCCATTTGGAGGTGGGTTACTGAACATAGTCTTTACGTGAGGGGTTCGTCATAGTGATTTTGTTTTGCCCACAGCAGCATTTTATTCAAGGCAATTTGTACCAGAGAAATAAATGATCATGGTTTTGCAAAGAAGCCATCTCTGAAAAATACTTTAAATATAAAGCTGCTTTCCGTTTATGGTATTAGGCTAGCAGGGGTTATAAAATTAGATGGCAACTGAATGATTGCTGTAACTTTGTAAGTGTAGAGTTTATAGTAATAACACTGGCTCTGTAGTCAGACTTTAGTTTCAATCTAAGCTCGACCATTCATTGGCGCCATAATACGAGGGAAATGACATAATCTCTAAATGTTCTGCTCTAATGCACAAAAGAAGGGAAATAATAGATGTTTTTGGACATGTGGGAAAGCATTAAGGAATATAACTTATGTTAAATATCTAATAGAAATTCTAGAACATAATAACCAATCCATAATTTTCATTTCCTATCCAATCAAAAGGTGAGGACAATGAGCTTCCACAGCTTGGTCATCCTGTGTGATAAACTTACAATCCCAGGTTTAATGCTCTGTTATTTCAGTAATTAATTCCCTGAAAATAAACTGTTCCCCGTTGTTTCCTGAATTATCGGCAAACTTCTGTGGGTTTCAGGGCGGAATAAATTATGACTTTTTCCCTTGGAACAGAACAACTTAGGACAATTACATACCACCACCCATTAACTAAAGTGCAATTTTCACTGAGAAAATCTGCATTCCCAAATCCTGGATTTCATACCAAAACCTTCCCCAAAAGCTCATAGGTGTATATACCTCCCCCCAAATGAATGAATGATTTCTTGATGCCTGCTTCTTAATAAAATCCAGACTGATATTGCAAGAGTTATTTTCCATTTTATTTTTGTCATGTAGGCATATTACTTTTTCATATATAGGAAACATATATATTCAGTATAATATATTTAATATATGTTTCACCATGTATTGGGACATGCACATTCAGTCCTAAACATTTCTCTTTACTAAAAAAAGTGCGCAAAATGGGAATTGTATGTATGGGAAAAACGACCTTCATTATTATATTCTGAAGACATAAAAAAAAAGAACTAGACTTCCAGCTAATTCCATAATACGTAAAAGGTGATGGTACAGCTGAGTGATTCATCTCATCCGACATTCCACTTGATGACATGCATTTTCTCTAACACAGCCACAACCTACGAGACAATCACAGCTTTACCAAGTCAAATGTCAGCCAGCGGACAGGTAACTTACAGGTGACACTTAGCCAGGCAAGGCAAAGAAAAAGTGAAAGGACTCTCACCTGTTTGTTAGCCAAACTTAGTGACAGGAGAAACTATTGATTACCAGCTGTCCGTCATAAGGTCGCTCTCTGTCATTGGAAACTGCCAGCAGGACACTTACAGTGATGAAACAGCAGCGAATTTAAAATATTTCCACAATGGCTAAAATAACTACTGAATATTGACAGTAAAGCAACAGATTAAAGGTGCAAAACTCTCAGCTAATTAGCCTCAGTTTAAAATAGCTAGTGACACACAAGTGCAATGCCAAAGCACATTAAACAGGAAAGGAAATGGATGAGAGTTAATCATGCTCCTTAGAGATATAGTAAAGGACTTTTCCAAAGCTAAATTTTTAAACTTTTAAATCTTAGACCATGTCCTTAAGGGTTTACAGTTTGTGCTGCTGCCTACTAGCCATGATTATATAATTTACTCTAGCCATTACTTTCAACTCATTTAACTTTATTTTCTCATCATGCCTCTGAGACGAAGCTATTGAGGGCCTATTTCTACGAACATTTCCATGAGGGGAGTGGCCTCAGGGTCCCTCGAGGGCACGCCATGTCCTACGCTAGACTTCCCATCTTGCCATCTCTGTCTCTGAATCATGGATAGCAACTCGGTGAGGGGCTGTCGTGAAGTCACAAGATTTCACATAGGCAGGAAACTGGAGGAAAACTCCTCCGAGTCCATGTGATCAGTGTCGGTTCAAAGGCAAACAGAGAGCTCAGTTCTTAATAGATGGGATGTATCAGAATCCATTCACACGAAAACCAAGGCAGGGAATGTGAGATGGTCCAGTAGCTGTTGGACTACTCAGAGACCAGAGGTAAAAAACAGAAGCAGAAACAAAATCGTTGGTAGTTCTCAAATTGTCCAAGGCATAATTTGCCTTATTGACTAATATTTGGTTGAGGGCATTTAAAGTCATTCACCTAGAGAGGAAATCCTTCCATTTCAGTGTACCGTCTCTGTGTATGCACTGCGCATGTGAATGTGTGCACCCCCTTTATTCACAAGTGTACGTTACTTATTACATTATTATGCAAATGCCTCCTTTCATATTGAATAAAAATGTGTTAAGAAGATTTAGGGTGATCATAACCCTGTTCCGATGACTTCAACTTGTGTTTATATTACATCAAAAAAGTAAAACCTATTACTTCTCAAAACTTAGTGGCCAAATCTTGAATGCCTTTGAAAATGAAGATAACTGGGTCAATTTTCAATGGCTATGATCAATAAGGTTTAGAGGAAGACCTAAAATCTATATACTTAATAAACTTTAGGTAAATCCGATAGCAGTCAGTCTGGGAAGCAGGATTGGAGAAGTATTGCCCTGTTAACAAAAATACACTTCTCTTTTAAAACCTGGGGGAAAAGAAATGCATTGAATACATTGAAACCGTATTGTAAATATTCTGACGAAATGGTGCAAATACATATTTTGATGTCGTAAAATTCTGATAATGTAGGGATAATGCTGATGATATTTTAAATCAGTCAATTCATTTGGTTTCTTTCTCCCCCTTTCCTCCTATATATCAACTTAAAAATATTACATTTCCATTCCCACTAATTAATATATATGTACAGCTATTTGTAGTCAAAATTTTTATTGAATTTTCTTGTGCTCAAGTGGAAAATAGGCACTGGAAGGAAGGAAGGATGGAAAGAAAGAAGGAAGAAAAGAAAGGAAGGAAGGAAGAAAGAAAGGAAAAAAGAAAAAAAGAAAGAAATTTTTTCTTTTTGGTCTTCTTCTACAAGTTACTACTTAATCTTGGAGAAAGAATTCACCTTGTATGAACTTTATTTCATGTTCTGTAAAAGTGGGGTAATACATCACAGGGTTATTGTAAGGATCCCACAAAGAGAGTTAATGTGAAAAATCTTTAAAAAAAAAATAAATGTTGCAAGAAGGCGAGGCATTATTTCCTGCCATGCACACATTTGAATCATACTATTTACCCTCATGCTATTTAAGAATGAGTTTTTGGTTGCTTTACAGTAAAATTTAAAATAAAGATAAAATGAAATTAAACAAAGTGACATTAGCTTAAAAATTAAGAACAACAGAACCCTATTTGTCCTATTGCATGGGGAAAAAAAAACCCACAAATCTCTAAAATGTATTGTATTTGTCAACCATTCAAACCAAATAAAACATGCAGTTTAAATGTCACTAAATACTTCTCCATATGTAAAAGGAGAATCTTAGAATTTTGAAGAACAAAATTTTAATGAATTTTTGTCTTCAGTTGCAAAGCTGAACAAAACTGTGGTACCTGATGTAAGAGGAGTATTCCTGGAAACCCTCTGCCACCTAGTGTACAAAAATCATCCTAGAGATCTTTACTAATTGCCCTACATGCTTGCAGCGAGCGGGTCTTTTCACCTATGTCCAGGTTAAATTTGAGGTTATAATTTGGAGTGGGAATAACACACACTGCCTTTTCTAAAGAGCATCTGGCCTGAGGATCAATATAGTGTTTCATTTTCATTTTAGCAGCACTTTAAATTAAAGTCCCATTTATAAATGTTTTAATATAGCAATAAGGGGCTCCTGGGTATGTTTTAGTCTTTCATTAATATACGCCTCTTGTGTGTTGCAAGATACATGTGAACTGAATAAGTCCCTTCGACCATTCAAAGTGCTAATTAATGATCCAATAAAGCAAAGCCTAGGGTATCTTAATAGCAGCAAAATACAACTCTTTAATTTGGAAAATAAAATATTAAATTTTCCCTTCCCATAGCTCTTAAGCATATGCATAAAATAAGTATCCGGGGATTAAAGGAAATCACAAAGATTCTTTAACCATATATTTACATGCTAAATATTTCCCTGCCTCTCATTTTTCAGCTTTAGATTTATATTTTTTCAGTTCAGTTTTGCATGGGGGTGGAGCACAGAACTCAAGGGCTGGCAGTGAAATATGTAAGGCTGTACTAGTAAAATATTTTTGAACGTAAAAAGGCAACCATATCACACCCTCACTCTTGGCCCTACATTGTTCTTGTGGTGGTTGTTGCTTTTTGCGCCACTCACTGCTCTGCCGAATCGAAAGACAATTCAGCACCATGCTTTCCCCCACTGCTCATTCCACGCCCTGACATTTACGAGAAGAACCAGATGGCCTTCATTTCAACCTGGCCTGCAAAGTCCTGTATTGAGATTCTATCTCCTTTCCTATGACTGCCTCAGCCTGAATGCAAGTTCACATGCCTCCATCTCCAGGAAAACTTCAGCCTAATTGGCAGGTCTTTCTCGCACTTCTGCCCTGCTGATCCTGCCTCTCTCCGGGGCTCAAGACAGCAGAATGACTTGTTATCCTAATGGGCAAAGCAATTATTAAATGGTTCTGTGAGAGATGGTGTTAGCATATCAAAACCCATTACAATTAGCAAGGATCATCGGGTAAAGTGCATAGAGAAAAAAGAATCATTTATTTCTTTTTTTAATTCACCAAGCTTTTTGATGGTTAATAGCAACTAGTAGCAAAGAGAGTGCATCAGCTAAATAAAGCATTAGCCTTAAGCAAGAGATGTCAAGAAATTCTTCTAAATTACTTGTCGTCCTACGTGGTTGGTGAGCACGGGGATGAAAAGCCATGTTATAATTGTAAAGGGTATCCTGCACCTTGGCATGGCAATGGGACTACAGGAAAGACCAGCCTTGAGGACAAACAATGCCGATGGCATTACAGCTTCATATCAGTATTGAAATCAAGCGAACAAACATCCTGTTCAGAGAGTAACTGGCCCTTAAAACACTGACTTTTAAAAATGCTGAAACCCATGGTAAGAAGTAACACGTCACAAATCAGTACATCCATACATACACCCAGATATGGTGCATGTGTGTGTAAAACCAAAAAATAATACTTATGTTTACTGAGTAATACAGTTTGCTTTATTCTCTTCTCTTTTTTTAGTTAAAACAATAAAGGTGGTTTTAAAATTGATTTCATAACCCTCCGAAGGGCCACAATTCCGCAATTTGACAAATGTTCACCTATCTCCATTTATCAAATTTTATGGCCAGGATGAATCATCTAAACTAACATCTCAATACTTACTGTCTTAAAATAGTATATCAATAATAATTATTCTCTCATTCTATAAACAAAGTTTGAAAAATTACCATTTCTGGTTTCAAGTACAATTATCAAAAATTGAACACGCCATTGCTAAATACTTTGTTTCGAAATACTTTTTACAGATCATTTTTGCTATTTTTTAAACCATGTGCTTGTAAGAAGGAAGTAAAAAGCAGTATCGGATATTTATTTTCTTCTCAATTTCCATTGGTTTACTCTGCCACTAATTAGTTCATTCCATTTCCACAACAATCCAGTCAGGGAAAAGTGCTATGACTTCTTTTTCTGAATGAGGAAAATGAGACTCAACAATGCTCAGGTAGCCAGCCTGGATCATTCACTTATCAGGCTGCCAACAAGTCATGGCACAGGTAAGGAAGGAAGGACCTTGTCCTGGCTTGTGGAAGGCCAAAGCTCCCAACCAGAAATGGCCATGCTCTTCCTGTGGTAAGAATTTGCAGTGTGGGCACTGAGGGGGACACTGTTTGGATTCACATCCTAGTGAAACAAAGGACGAGGTATGTGGCTTTGCATCCGCTAGCTCTGCTGTGGGCAGCTGAAGATAAGAATAATGCTCTGCACCCCAAAATGTTACCACAATGCCCAGTTCGAAGCAAGCATTCGATAAATGTCATCTATTAGAAATAATCTCACTGAGCTGTAGTTATGTGGCATTAACAAATTGTGACATGAAATTATTACAACTATTAAATCACTTCTGTTTCACTTCGTTGTGAACCATTGATGAGATCTGAAGTCACTGGCTGCATGGTCTGACCCATGCTTACAGAAACTTTTTTTTGAGACAGCCAGAGAAAGAGGAGAACACATATTTAAGAAAGAGAGGGAAAAACTTGTGTCGTGGAAAATTATGAAAGCTATGTAAAATTTGACCTAATTCAAGCCAGTAAACAATTGTGAGCCCTGAAATGTGTTTACAGCATCAGATGATGGAGGTTTCGAAAGCAAAAATCAAAGAAACAAACAAAACACATGTACTTCTTAAGGGGGAGAAAAAACCAACAACACATAGGCCTGGATGTCAGAAGGATTTACCAGTACTCAAAATCTGGTTTAGATTTAGATAAAACTATAAAGAACTGCTTTATTACTGTTGATGGTCTTGACATTTTTTTGTTCAATGACTAGGCTATCAAAATCATCCCACGTTATTTCAACATAAGGAAATTCAAAGATAAGGGAAAATGGCAGCAAGATTGGCTCCTAGACTAAAACCTAACAGATAAGTAGATTTTCCCAGACTTAAATAATAAATATATTTAAAAAGTTAATATGGTTTAAAAAAATTAAAAGGGAAAAAATATTATAGTTAACAGATCCAGATATCTCAGTCCATTTAATCTTGTAAAGATCCTACAGAAACACATGAGGTAATAACTTTGAAATGTGTAAAAGATATATATGATACATAAAAATGAAAAAGTCAAATTAAAATATATCTCTAAACTTAACATATCTAAAAATCTGCCAGACCATATCCAAACCATTAGAAACAAATAAGATTAGTGTATATTTTTAAACACATAGGGAAAAGAAATTTGTAATATATGCTTAAAATCAATCCTAGCTCTAAAAATACTCTTGGCAGAATGCTTGCCATTTGAATCACTTATATTTGCATCTCTAAAGAGGGAAACCTGTGGTTTTATTTTTTATCTCTATTAACAAAAGAAACTGAGCATAACCTGAAATCTGCATGAAAACAGCCAGTGATGAGGAGATAGGAAATACAATCACCGAAGATATTATAAGAGGAAATTGGATTGCTGTGAGCTCATGAATAAGACTAAAAAGGGGGGATCCATAAGGGTTCCTACAGATTCCTTCCTCTCAACCTCAATTGTGTATCATGGATTTCAGGTGACATACTGTTTACTATTTTAAACTCCAGATTTGGGTGCTTGTTTCCTCACATGGAAAGAATACACGACGTCATTTAAAAAAATAAAAATAAAAACAAATAGGCTATTGCCTTTGGAATGGATAAGCAATGAGATCCTGCTGCACAGCACTGGGAACCCTATCTAGTCATTTATGATGGAGCATGATGGACGATAATGTGAGAAAAAGAATGTAAGTATGTATATACGTATGTGTGATTGGGTCACCTTGCTGTACAGTAGCAAATTGACAGAACGCTGTAAACCAGCTATAATGGAAAAAATAAAAATAATTTTAAAAAATTTTAAAAAGAAAGAATATGCAATGGAAAAGCAAGCTAAATAAGACATGTAAACAGCCACTTAAATGGTCTAATCTCATCTCTTATAAATATAAAACAAATATCATTCAGTTTTAGGTTCATAAATTTACAAATGTTGTATTTCTGGTTCTCTTCAAATAACATCACAGTGTATATGTCTGAAAGATGTTCCCATAGACTCATTTTGGTTTGGTTTTGGTGATTTTTTTTTTTTTTTGACTTTTTTGACTTTTCTAGGGCCGAACCTGCGGCATATGGAGGTTCCCAGGCTAGGGGTCTAATTGAAGTTACAGCTGCCAGCCTACACCACAGCCACAGCAACACGGGATCCGAACTGTGTCTGCGACCTACACCACAGCTCACGGCAAGGCTGGATCCTTAACCCACTGAGCAAGGCCAGGGATGGAACCTGCAACCTCATGGTTCCCAGTCGGATTCATTATCCACTGCACCATGATGGGAACTCCCTTGTTTTTTTTTTTTTAAACTTAAGTTTCTTCTACCATCCTAAGGCATTCATAAATTATAAATGAAAGTGTCAGTTTCTTTCCATTTCAAAGATTGAAATCAGCCATCATTATAAAGTGAATAAAATTCATTCAGAAAATTGCAAAATAACCTTAATTATCAAGATTGATGTTGAAAAAATACAAATCTAGGGCTGTGCTTTCATTTTATCATTAATAGAGAATATGGGTGTGGGAGTTGTGTTCCCAGGATTAACATTTTCCCCATATTTCTTTTCTTTGAACAGTTGAAAATAAATTCTCAAATATTAATAAATGACAGCAGTCTTTTTGTAGCAATAGTGTTCATCTGTGTACTTGACATTCAGTAAAACATTGTCTGCAATATAAACGAACTAAGGTTGTTCTTAAACTACAATCATGTTGCTGCTTGTACAGAGAATATATTACCTTCAAAAAATGTATTCAACAAATACTTTTGGAGGACCTACAATCTTCAATGCACTAGGCTCGATCCTATTTTGTACATATATTTAATATAGAATATATCCTAATTAGAAAGGCATCCATGATATGTCCAGATCTCATATTTTAAATTCTGCCATAAAATGTTTTATAACTGGGGTGGGACAGGGAGATGTACACACACACAAGTACTGAGCAAGAGGTGAATAAAATGGGAAATTTTTCAAAGGACCTTGTGTAAAGTAACATTTTAAGATACTTAACACATCCTCTTTCCACTCCTGAAAAAATTTGCTCATCTTACTCTTCAGATTATCCTATACTGTTAAATCACTCCTTTTACAAAAATCCTTCCCTTGTTATTTAGAAAAAGCAAGATACTCTCCAGAACACACCCCTTCCTATTTACTCCACTCCCCGTAACGTGTGCTTATCCTTCACCCAGACGCCTAATGTAAATATTTGCAGAAGCTGTAGCTATGTGTCAACCAAGCTGTCGATCCAGTGAATCTCATGGGTGCATGTCTGATGTGAACGCACGCCAGTAACAGGACCACAGCGTTAGCTGAGGTCCTGCAAGAAGCTCAGCTGTCAGCATGCCACCTGCTTTCTTCAGGGTCACAATCTTCCTTGTGTTCTTTGCTACTCACCTAGCAGGAAAAGCATGCTGTCAACATCGGCTGTGCGTGAAGCACATTCAACTGTTGACTCAATTTTAGATGCAGGTGCAGAGCTCTGCCTTTTGCCTTTCAAGAATCTCTTTTCTAACATATAAATTGGATGTTAATTTTTTTTTCCCCAACCTCTAGGCTAAATTTTTTCTGCCTTTGTTGAGGAATTCCTAAAGAGCAGGAATTTGTTGAAATGACATCAGAGAATTCATTTAAAGAAGAAAAATAAAAACTGAGCATTGTGCTTGTATATGTTTATTAATAAAGAATATGGGGGAGTTGCCGTCGTGGTTCACTGGTAATGAACCAGACTAGGATCCATGAGGACATGGGTTTGATTCCTGGCCTCACTCAGTGGGTTAAGGATCTGGCTGTGGTATAGGTCACAGACACAGCTCAGATCTTGTGTTGCTGTGGTTCTGGTGTAGACTGGCAGCTCTAGCTCCGATTTGACCCCTAGCCCAGGAACTTCCACATGCTGTGGGTGTGGCCCTAAAAAGCAAAAGCAAAAAAAAAAAAAAAAGAATATGTAAGAGAAATTGTCTTCTCAATATTTAAAAAATACAGTATTTCATATCAATAAAAATGTCTCCATTTTATAGCATTTATATTCATTTTAACACAGTGTTTAACCCAAAACTATACTCAAATAAGTGCTCTCTAAATGATATAATAAAATGAGACTACACCAGGGAAAGTAATCTAAAATTAGGGATTCTGGAAGTTAATATAATTTTTGATCAAAGCTGAATTTTGAAAGTCACAGATGAGTATGAATTTTTTTCTTTAGGAAAACATCAAAGCTGTCTCTTTAAAAATAATTTAGGTGAGCCTGTGCTATATTATTAAGAAATTATAATTATTATGAAACAGTATAGACCTACTCACCAAAGTAGAGGAATATTATGCCACAGATGAAACTAAAATTTAGGAAGCATAGGTAATAAATTAAAAAGGCAAATACTAATTTTACAACTTCATATGCCATGGGAAAAAATTATTAGTAGCTTAAGGTTTCTTATCCCTGGAAGAAGATAGAAATCAAGTAAAGATCTATCTTAAAAAAAGAAAATTGGACTAAGGAACAAGACCTAAACAAATCAATACAATATTCAACAAAAAACCAAGGAAACAAAAGATGCCGTTTCAACATAGTCAAATGAAGGTATTTATTTCTTCTCCCTCTGACACCTTATTACAATGGAAATATAGAAGTAATCATTTAAACCCACAAATACAGAGATCAGGAATACACTAACAGCAAAGACAAAATGTCAACACATTTCTGAAAGAAAGCAGGTGGAAGAGTGGTGTAAGGTGAAGCCAGGAGAGAGAGCCTGGAGCGGGCAGAGATGGGCTACAGCCAAGAAGGAGGGTGTGGTTAACAAGCAGGATATTGGGGGGAGCTGGGTAAGCACCTCATGCACAGGTTTACTCACAAGATGCAGCAAGCCAGAAATTAAAGGCGTGAGCGTTTTATTTAAAGTAACTAGGATGTCCTAGAACTAAGCCGATGGACATAACTGTGGGAAATAAAGTGAGGAGGTTACGTGTTCTTCATTCGCACCCATCAAAACAGGAATCAGTACATGTGTCTACATCAAACATACCAGGAAGCAGCAATGAAAGTATCGATTTAGTGACAGGGAGGTATAACAGAAAGATCCCCAAACAGAAAGCTACAATTTGCTGCCTTTGGGATTAGGGGAGGTAATTCAGGGGAACTGCTACTTTTCCTGGTAAACCCTTTGAGGACATTTCACTTTTTTGTGTGTGGCTTACTCTAGAATAATAAAATGATAAGTAAAAATTATCAACCCATGAACACTTCTTTAAAAGAAATCAGATGTATTCCATAAATTTCAAGGTATGTCAACAGCTGATGTCTGATCCAAACTGCCAACCAATATGTTGATTGTTATGTGAGAGTTTAAAAAAAATAAAAATAAATGTATAGTAGCAGAACTCTTTCTCCCTGTAATTTAATCCAAGCAGACATCTGTGGTTCATCTGTAAAGAGATAGCTATTTTAGAGCTTATCAAGTTCCTTCAGTAAATGAAACTAATTTTGATTCCTTCCTTCCTTCCTTCCTTCCTTCCTCCCTCCCTCCCTCCCCCCTCCTTCCTTCCTCTACGCTTACATGCATTCTGTGATTCACCTATTTTGTACTCAGTAGCTGCCCTCTATATTAGATTCTGGAATTCAAAGATGTATAATGCAAACTACAGATCCCAATTCTCTGACTAAATAATGGGGAAAACATGCTTAAAAACTAGTAATTGCAACAAATGTGTTAAACTGTAAAATAGCCTTTATGCTTGTGTGCTGAGATGCCTGATCAGAAAAAGTTTAAAAACTGCCCTTTAACAGTGGTCACCTTTCTTCTGTTTGGGCAAACCCAGAAATTAGCCTCCCTTAAGAAAAGAATGCTGCCACCAAAAGATACACGAAGCTTTTAATGAGTTGGTAGTTGAGTCTGTTTTCCTAGTCTGCATTCTTCTCATGCTGTTAAACCAATAGTCCTAGACAACGTATGTGACTATGCTAGACGGGGTGACCAATGCTGGTTATCAAGGGATGGCTGGGTTACTGTCACAGGCTGGGGTCAAGGAAGACTATTTCTGTAACCAGGAGTTTCACTGGGGTACCTCTTACTCTTTTTGTATTCAGTGGTAACTTCTAATGAGAGACTCCCACAATACAAGAACGGCAGATCAAGAACCTTTAGGAACAAAAGTTGGAGTCATCCAACCTCTTACTCTCTGAGGTTCTGAGAGCAAAGAGAACATGAAGTAGGTGATAGAAGACTGATTGCTATCAACATGACCTTGCAACCAATTACAGAAACAAGGACTGGAGCCATGCACTTGAGATATGAAAGCAGCTGCATGTTTTTTCATTATTATTAATTTAAGGACTGCAGCTGCAGCATATGGAAGTTGCCAAGTTAGGGGTTGAATTGGAGCTACAGCTGCCAACCTATAGCACAGTCACAGCAACACTGGATCCAAGATACATCTGCAACCTATACCACAGCCCACGGCAACGCTAGGTCCTCAACCTACTGAATGAGGCCAGGGATCAAACCCGCAACCTCATGATTACTAGTCGGGTTTGTTGCCTGCTGAGCCGCAAGCTGCACATTTTAACCAATTATTACTTTCTTCCTTTGAACATCTTCTATTTTATATTTAGTTTATAAGCCACCAGACATGAGAAACCACACCCAGATCTTATATGACATCTAGACGGAGATGCTGGACTTTGCAGTGTACATGGTAGCTGTTAGGGCCCTGGCTCTCTCCTGCTATGTAGGCAGAGAGGGAATTTCCTATCTACCAACAGAGAGTTAATATAAAGATGTTGTCATTGTATGGGAATTAAATATGGGCAGAAAGATAAGAACGGGGACTTAGTTGCCATTGGGTTGTACTCATCATTTACTGCCTTGATCTCAAGTCCAATCTCTGCTTTCTCACCCTGCCAGCTGCATTTCCCAGGTTTCCCTGCAAACTGGCCTCCAGGCAGATGTGAGCAATGAGGGGCACCGAGAGGACATGGGGTGCCACCTGCATGGCAGAAACCAGGATGGTTCTCTTTTCCTCTCCTTCCAGGGCTCCTAGCGGTGTCGATGCCTTTCCCATGGTTCCAGCTGCTACTGCACAAAACTCATCCCCTCCTAACCTCCACCTGGTGGCTGCCACCATGCACCCAGCTTCCTCCAAATGGCCCTTGGCTCTGCCCATGTGACTTCTGTCCTTCATTCCTCTAGGACTCACAACAGAGAGAAATGCAAGTCTTAGGAATGTGGAGACAGCCCTGTAAGCCGTGTCAGCTCTGGTCCTCACGGCTTTTATTTTTAGGATCAGTGAGCAAGGGAGCACTTTTGTAATAATCCACAGTCCCTTTCCAACTCTGGTTAAGAGATCATCACCTCATCCTAGAATTTGTCAAAGACCCTCGCATTAACACATTAGCTTATTTGAGGTCATGTAAAGGCTAAAATGAGGGGAAGAAATGCGGGTGTGAAAGACACCCGTATTTCTGTTCTCTCAAATTATTTTGCCATTAGTACAGCCATTCATGGCAGAAGAAATGAATAGCTACTTAGAATACATTAATATATATTTATATTTCAAGAATCCAAAAGTAAGTTGGTTGCCACAAAGCTCTTCTACTGCATCTATAATACATATTAAATATTTAGAATGAGGAGAGATCATTACAACTCAGTTTATTATGTTGTATCTGACTTTCATTTGATTACCTGAGGAGATACTAATTGTCCAGAACACATTAGAGAAAAAACTTGGATCCCCCCTGTAAATAATAGTGCAAGTCTGTGAACCTCCTGTCTTAAAAATACATGTCACCTGCAGATCTCTTTCGTTTTTAAAGCCAAGATTTTATATAAGAGAAAATATCACTCACCTTATATCACTAAGGTGAACTACAAGGTGGCTTATGAGGGTAGGGGATTTCTTTTGTTCAAATCTGCATCCCCAGCAACTAGGAGAAGACCTGGCACATACTAGGGACATAATTCTATTCACATGAATGAATGTTAGCAGGTAGGAGTTAATAGAAAATAAACGAGGACGTTGAATATACCAAAGAAGCACCACTAACTTATATTCAAAATACTGCTCGGAGATGAAAATTTTAAGCCCTTCCAGAACACTCACAATGGAAGGAATTACATTAAATGACTCTATTTTCTGTTCCACTTATCTGGAAAAACTGTTTTCATTTTCTGCTTTTCCTTGATACTTTTTAAATACTGGTTAAGATCAGACATTGAACAGCCAGACCAATATTGTTTTTTTACGATGTTACCAAAGGACATTTCGCGTAAATGCACAATTCTGTTTTGACAAACTAGAAAACATTAAAATGCTCCCTGGCACATTCACCTTTTGTATTAACCTTGAATGAATTAGTTATCTGCAAGTTCACTTAAAAGTAAGATTTCAACATGGACTATACTGCAGAATAACTATTTAAAAGTTACTAACCACCATGTAACACAGGATTTCTTTTTATTTTCTTCAAATTTATTGCTTTTAATATTTAAGTGTATTTCTGCTGCAATATTCTGAAATTTAATAAACAAGGCCATAATTTCTCTGCCTATATTCTTCAAATTGTTTACAGTTTAATAATCCTTTCTCAGAGATTTTCCTTCCAAGATATGGCAAATTTGAAAAACCACAAATGGTCTCAAAAAATTATTTCTTTTTAATAACAGTAAGCACACAATATCACTATTATAACAAGTAGCACCATAAGGTAAAATAAAGATCAAACAATTCTGGATTCCCCATCAACGGTGCAGCAAGACAGTCACCAAAAATGCAAGTCAGTCCAAATTAGTTACATGGGAAAAGAGATTGTTTCTAATTTACTTTTTCTATTGCAAAATAAATGTGTTGCTGTGCACTAAATGGCATATCATGAAGCCCTAACCTACAATTAGAGTTAAATTAGGTATGAGGATGGGGCCTTGTGATGATAACAACTGCCTTATAAAAGAGGAAGCGGCAGAAAATTTCTCTCTCCCTCCCTCTCTCTCTCTCTGCCATATCTCATTGCTTATCCATTTCCAAAGGCAACAGTTTGCATCTATTAACCTCAAATTCCCAGAAGTTAGTGGTTTTTTTACCAGAGGCAACTTCGCCTCTCAGAGGACATTGGACAAAGTCTGGGATGTTTTTGTCACAATTGAGGAGTGAGGTGCTAATGGCACCTAATGGGTAGAAACCAGGGATCTAATGGTGGGCACCCAGTGGGTTTAAGCTGCCAAACATCCTCAGATGCACAGGGAAGCCCCACATAATAAAGAATTAGTGGATTAGGCATTCCCATTGTGGCTCAGTGGTAACAAACCTGACCACTATCCACAAGGATGCAGGTTGCATCCCTGGCCTCACGAAGTGGCTTAAGCATCTGGCGTTGCCATGAGCTGCAAGGTAGGTTTCAGACACGACTCAGATCCCGCACTGCTGTGGCTGTGGTGTAGGCCTTGCAGCTGCAGCTCCTATTGGGCCCCTAGCCTGGGAACTTCCATATGCTGCAGGTGTGACCCTAAAAGAAAAAAAAAAGAATTAGCAAATTATCTGAAACTGAATGTCAGTAGAGCCTTGGTTGACAAACCCTGGTGCAAATGGAGAACAGAACCAAGGACTGAGCTTCTGTAGGAAGTGGGCAGGGAGAAAAGGAGGAATTAGCAAAGGAGATGGTGACAGGACAACCAGTGCAGCAGGATAACAATTAAGAGTAAGGCTCCTCAGAGCTATGTGAAGAAGTGTACCAAGTAGAAGGAGAAACAAAATGTCGCAAACGCGGTTGACAGCTCAATTACAAAGACACCTGAGAAAGTGACATTAGGATTTAGCAAACTGCAGGTCACAGGTGTCATTAGAGAAAGCAGTTTTGATGGAGTGATAGGAGGTGAAAAGTGCTTCTTAATTGCCAGCAACATGTGATATATTTTCTAATTGGATTATTGCTGATCGGTGAATAGAAATTTAAACTAAAAGTCATACATGGGGGAGTTCCCATCGTGGTGCAATGGAAACGAATCCGACTAGGAAGCATGAGGTTTCGGGTTCAATCCCTGGCCTCGCTCAGTGGATTAAGGATCCGGCGGTTGCCGTGAGCTGTGGTGTAGGTCGCAGATACGGCTCAGATCTGGGGTTGCTGTGGCTCTGGTGTAGGCTGGCAGCAACAGCTCCAATTAGACCCCTAGCCTGGGAACCTCCATATGCCGTGGGTACAGCCCTAAAAAGACAAAAGTCTAAATAAATAAATAAAAAGTCATACATGGTTATAAGCATTAAGCCAACTTATTCGCCAAATAAACTGCTAAATATTTGACAGTTCACTAAGATTAATAGAGGGAGCCATGAATTATAACAATTGCTAGTAACTGTGGTGGTAAGAACTCCTTCCACGATAATTTTAAGTTAACAATGTAAAGTAAGCTAGCTCTCAAAATTTTTGAAAATTTCACATCGAGTTCTTTTTAAGACAGTATGAGCTGATTCCTACACCCTGTGTTTTGCTTCTAGTCTTCATCTGAATTCTCCTTCCTCTGTTCTGCATCAGAACACCCTCCATCCCAAAGCTCACTCCCTTGGTTCTGACCTGATCAGTAGGATTCAGAGTTCTGGGTCACCCTCTCTACAGTTTCTCAGTGGCCTTCTGCTTTACTCAGTAAGCATCGTTTCCAATATATTTCTAAGGATATAGCTATTTTGCACTTAACTTCTAAATGACCATACCTATGCAAGTGCTATAAATGCTAGATATGTTGGTTCTCCATCTTTGCAAATGAGATTTGTCATGTGTTTTGAAAAAACGTAGCTGTTAAAAAGGACTGTTGTAAGATGATTGGATTAGGAAGAAGTGGTGTATATATACACAATGGAATACTACTCAGCCATAAAAAAGAATGACATAATGCCATTTGCAGCAACATGGGTGGAACTAGAGACTCTCATACTGAGTGAAAAGAGTCAGAAAGACAAATACCATATGATATCACTTATAACTGGAATATCCAGCACAAATGAACATCTCCACAGAAAAGAAAATCACGGACTTGGAGAATGGACTTGTGGCTGCCCGATGGGAGAGGGAGGGAGTGGGAGGGATTGGGAGCTTGGGGTTATCAGATACAACTTAGAATAGATTTACAAGGAGATCCTGCTGAGTAGCATTGAGAACTATGTCTAGATTCTCACATTGCAAAAGAACAAAGGGTGGGAAAAATATATATATATACCTGTAAGAGTAACTTGATCCCCATGCTGTACAGTGAGAAAAAATATATAATAAAAAATTTAAAAAAGTAAAAAATAAAATAAAAGGATAACTCCTGGGGGGGGAAGGACTGTTGTATCTGAGAAGGAAATGATGATACTGGGAAGAATGTTAGTTGGATATTTTCGCCTTTTCTCAAATTCTTTTGCTCTATTAGCTAATTGCCCACC
The DNA here is from genome assembly GCF_054392235.1 of Sus scrofa. NCBI lineage: Eukaryota > Metazoa > Chordata > Mammalia > Artiodactyla > Suidae > Sus > Sus scrofa. The sequence continues at coordinate 68,172,939 of NC_139393.1, read as the reverse complement.
CTTTGAAATAGCTGAGCCCCAAATCCGTCTACTCACTGGCTCTGTGGGGTCTTGCTGTCTAATGATCACATACCCATTTCCTTGTGAGGGATAAACACACAATGCTTTTCAACCCAAGGCTTTTAAAGAAATCTTTTTTTTTTAATTTTTTTCTAAATTTTACTCATGCTGTTTAAGCAAAACTCTCCTTGCTATTTATAAAGCTAACCCCTATCATATGTGAGAGTAATTATAAAATAATTGAACATTTTCTTAGGAGTTCCTGCTGTGGGGCAAGGGGGTCAGTGCCATCTCTGGAGGACCGGGATGCAGATTTGACCCCTGGCCTGGCACAGTGGGTTAAGGATCTGGTATTACTGCAGCTGCACCTGCAACTTGGAACTGATCCCTGTCCTGGGAACTCCATATGCCACAGGGCGACAAAAAAAGAAAAAAAAATTCTTAGAAACAATGATTCAGTAAATCCAGGTACATTAAAATTTGTCTACAGTTTTGATCGTAAGATGCAAATTGTGGTAAATAAATTACTATGGTTGTTAAATTAATTTCAGTGCCATGCTCCAATGAATAATTTTAGTGGACATATGACCAAGACACTGATTAATATTCTTGGTATGTCAATATCCCTCACTGTTTTAGTGATATTGCTGCTTAATTAATTTTTGCATAACTATAATCTACTAATAAATAGTGACAGGTAAATCAGGCAGGTGAAAATAAATTTCAAAAATAACAATTAAAAGCATCTCTCCCATATGGTTCTATGATATAAATAGACAGCCCAGATGGCTCCATTTTTCATATTTTGATGTCTTTTACTGCACAGAGTTCCAGTAACTTTGTGGCACTTTTATTTTTATTTATTTATTTTTGTCTTTTTGTCTGATTTTTAGGGCTGCACCTGCGGTACATGGAGGATCCCAGGCTAGGGGTGTAATCGGAGCTGTAGCCACAACCCTACACCACAGCCACAGCAACGCCAGATCCTTAAGCCACTGAGCGAGGCCAGGGATCGAACCTGCGACCCCATGGTTCCTAGTCAGATTTGTTTCCACTGCGCCACGACGAGAACTCTAGTGGCATCTTAAAATGCACTTTTCCCTGCCCATTTGAGACTCATATACTTTTTTCCCCATAGTATATATTTCTTTCAGTTTCAGCATCACCAAAATATCTTCTCTCCAATTCTTAAGATTAGTGTTTAAAAATCAGCATTATATTATAGTTAAAGTGATTGGATGAAATATTGTATTGAAACAAAATATTTATATGATTCAAAGTATTACTTTATATATAGCATATTAATAACAAAGCAGAAAGTACCACTAAAATGTAAAAACTAGCAGACACCAGATCTGTGTGCACCATGCATATCACATTGTCAGTAAGACATAACAAATGGGCATGAGGTGTTTACTGATGTGATTGAATAGAAGACATACCATCTCTCTAGAATACTCATCAAGTATGTTTAACCTGAATCTAATCACAAGGAAGCCACTATTCAATCTATATTGGAACATAGTCTAAATAACTATAACAGACAACATAAAAATGTCTGGGTTAAGTTTAAAAAAAAAGTTGATATGGTGAGAGTGTTCCGTATAATAAGAGACAGGTGACCACCAGATAATATGAGTTAATATTGACCAGATCCTAGAATTGTTTTTAAAGAATGCTAAAGAGGACATTTTTATAAAGTAGGAAAAACTAGAATATGAGCTGTATATTAGATATCACATAAACATTACTGTTATCGTATCATATTCTGGCTATGTGTTAGATTTTTCTTGTTATTTTTAGATAGTGCAGGTATTAAAGTTCTTAGGTTATAAATTATTCAGGATAAAGTATTAAAAGATAGCAACTTAACTTTCAAATGGTTCTGCAGAAGAAATTAAGAGGAGTGCAAACATATGTGTGTGTGTATACAATCCATATATATATTTGGATATATACACATGAGATAAGAGCAAATATATATTATATAAACTGTATAATATACATGACCTATACATAGTATATATCTGGAGATAGAAAGAGAGCAAATAAGTTAAGCAAAATGATAGCAGTTGGTTAATCTAGATGAAGATGTTAATATTCATTTTACTTCTGTGAGTTTGAAATTTTTAAACAAAAATGGTAGAAAAGGCTTTTGAAATATTGCATTGTTGCTATTTAGATCAATATACTTTTGGAGATCAAGTAATTTTAAATGCGATAACTTTTCTCTACTTTACCCATCCATTTTCCAACCCATGATTTGTTAAATCAGAATAAAACTGTCAACCCAGAAACATACAACTTCTCATTCACTCAGATGAAAATATTTTTCTAGTAATTATTTCAATACCTAATGTTCTCATCTTCAAACTAAAAAGAAGATCTCATAAAACTACTCCATAATTTGAACAGATGAGTACTGTACTTTTTAACTATTGGGAGTGTCCACTTTACATCCATGTTCTCGGGCATAAATATGACAGTATACGCTCCTCATCTCTATTCTTGGAATTTCTATAGTAACCCTGGAAACTAATCCTTTAAAATACTTCATATAGGAGTTCCTGTCATGGCGCAGTGGTTAACAAATCTGACTAGGAACCATGAGGTTGCGGGTTCGGTCCCTGCCCTTGCTCAGTGGGTTAAGGATCCGGCGTTGCCGTGAGCTGTGGTGTAGGTCACAGATGCGGCTCGGATCCCGCGTTGCTGTGGCTCTGGTGTAGGCCGGAGGCTACAGCTCCGATTCAACCCCTAGCCTGGGAACCTCCATATGCCTCGGGGGCGGCCCTAGAAAAGACAAAAAAAAGACAAAAAAAAAAATACTTCATATAAATTATATTCATGCCACAGGCTGAAATTTATCCATCTGAAAAGAAATGATCTAAAGGTGCTTTATTAAATTCTTTTATTCAGAGTATTATTCTAGTGCTTCCTCCCAGTGGTGAGACACCAGATTTGAGAAAAATGTGAGAAATTCAGCTCTTGACTTGGTGTCATTAATCACTGACACAGAGATTTGTTACTTACTGACCTTGGCAGGATGTTTTAACACAGATACTTTATTTCTAATGAATTTTTGGAAGAGAGAACCGTTGGTTATAAATTTTCTGAGAAACATAAGAGAACACATGGTCCTTACCAAGAACTCGTTGTTTGTGACAATTTCTAGATACCTAGATTTTTTAATTTACTGAACTCAGTAGTGGCCGTGGTTAATACTTTTATAAATTAGTTACACACAATTAGCACCTGTAATTTGCTTTTGCAGGATAAGAGAAGGCCTGCTTGGAAAACAGCATTTTCTTCTTTCTTCACAACAGAAGTATATGACTTCCGCCACAGGATGGCAACCAAAGATACAGAAACACCAGGAAGGCTGGAGACTCATGGCCTAAAGAGCCTTCGCATTTCAAAAGGAATTTAAGAGGATCTCAATTTAAAACTGCATGTAAGGAAAATATATGCTTATAGTTTATGATTTATAATTTAAAATATATTCATCCACAAATCCTATTTTCATATATTTTGAGGAAAAAAACTATTGAATTTAGCAATGCTCTCATTCTTATTCATCTGTCGTAGCTCAGGATGTAATACATTTTTTAAAGTTTAGCTTCTAAGGTGTTCCTTTGATGGTACCTTCACTGAAGAAGGGAGAAGCAGCAGAAGCGTACTGTTTACAGATTACTGACTGCGAGCTTACCAAGGGGAATGACCACAAGCTTTGAAAAATAGGCAGAATTAGTTTTAATCCACAGCCCTGAAAGTTAATAATTACATGAACTGGGGTGGATTCTTTTACCTACATGTGCTACAATTTCCTCATATATAAAATGAGGAAAATATATCTATTTCAGAGGGCTGGTAAAAGGGAAAAAATAACCACCTCGGGCAAAGGTCTTGATTATAGTGGCTGACATATCACAGACACAACCCAAATGGTGGCTATTTAATTATTCGATGATAAAAATGCTTATATTTGACTTCATTGTAAGCAAAATGATTCACATACAACCTTCTACTTATTCTGTCTCTGTGATGCTTTCCTAAATACCTTATAAATAAAGGGCTTGACTTGTTTGGTGAGTATTAAATAAGTGCACCACTTTGTCTGTAAAATGGCAACAGCCCCAAGCCAAACTGGGTAGAGCGTACTCATCATCATAAGTTGAGCATGTGCTTTATTGGGTTGACCTCTTTAAGTTAAGCTCTTTTATTTTTGTTATTTTTATTTCTTTTTGTCTTTTTGGGGCTGCACCCATAGCACATGGAGGTTCCCAAGCTAGGGGTCAAGTTGGAGTAGTAGCCTCTGGCCTACACCACAGCCACAGCAACACAGGATCCGAGCCATGTCTGCGACCTACACCACAGCTCACAGCGATGCCAGGTCCTTAACCCACTGAGCGAGGCCAGGAATTGAACCTGTGTTCTCATGGATGCTAGTCAGATTCACTTCCACTGAGCCACCACAGGAACTCCTAGTTAAGTTCCTTTAAATTGGAAGTCAGCATTGGGCAAGGCAATGCAGCTTCAAAGTGACAACAATCAGCCTCTTGTGACAAGAATATTTTCTTAGGAGAGCCAGTGGCAGATCAGGCTAAACACAAACAAGGTCATACCAACAAATGACCATGAAAATGGAGTTATTACTCTGCCTTCGTTAACCTAAGCTTGTAGACCTAGCAAATCGACAGGAGAAACAAAAAGATTCTACACCCATTCTCAAAAATGTTAGAGAAATCCCCCTCCCACTTAGTTTTACTTTACTTTTCTTTCTATACTCTTTGATTCTAATTTTAAAAAAGTGATTCTTACCCTTAAAGCAGGGAGTAATACAAGATTATGGGGGCTGTGGGGAAAGCTATATATGGACTAAGAATAGTTGTATGTTCTTTTCATCAAGAAAACTGATTTGTTTTTCTAATATTCATTGTAGTTGGGGCATTGCCCTGGGGAAAAAAAATACTGTTGAATTATGAACAAAATAGACAGATGAAATTATATGTAATTGATCCAGTGAAAATTTTAGTAGGAAAACAAAAACTGATCTACCGTTGTTCAACCGCAAAGCTGAATTTTGCTAGAAATACTCCAAAATAGCAATTTTGACATTTTAGCAAGTCTTCACAACATGCATTGGGAAACAATGAAAAACAATACAGAGATTCTGAAACAAGAAGCTGAAAGAAAAATTGAAATGAGATACATGTGAAAAAAGTGATGAAATTCAAAATATAATGAAACATTTTCTGAGTAACACCCTTGTCAAGTAGGCACTGAAGGAAAAATAGGATATTTTTGAGACAAGCAAGGGGGTAAAGGGCATGCCTGATGGAATGAAGAGCTGAGCGTTGTGCCACGTGAAACAGTGGTATACTTGGGAAGTCTCGATTCATTATTGATGGTTACGTGTAAAGCACATGTGGTGGATTAAAGGCAGGAACCGAGGCTGGAGACAAACGTGTAAGTAGATGCCGGATATTGTGGGGAGGGAGCTGTGACCGTCAAATCAAGAGAAGATTGAAGTTCATCTGGAGAGAGTGGTGGGCATTAGAGAATTTTTAACAGACTAGTTCAATGGTCATATTTACACTTTTGGGAAATGTGTAAGTTATGCTGGGATGGAGCAGAGAACTCAGTCGGTGACCAGGAGCCCGGAGATAAATGAGATTCCAGTCTAACACAGAATGAAGAGACGGAGGGAGCAGAAGGCTCGGAAATATCTTGTCAGAGTACGTCACAGATACCAAAGTGAAGGACAGGAAGAGTGACTCCAGGAAGCTCCCCAAATCGGAGCAGGAACCATGAGGTTGTGGGTTCGATCCCTGCCCTCGCTCAGTGGGTTAAGGACCCGGCGTTGCTGTGAGCTGTGGTGTAGGTTGCAGACGCAGCTCATACCTGGCGTAGCTGTGGCTCTGGCAAAGGCCAGCAGCTGTAGCTCCAATTCAACCCCCAGCCTGGGAACTTCTATACGCTGCAGGTGCAGCCCTAAAAAGACAAAAGGAAAAAAAAAAAAAAAAAGAGTGACTCCAGAATCTTTGGCTTGAATGTTTGACTTTTGGTTTATAAGCTCATTGAACTTGCTCCTCAGACAGATCTTTAGTGACGTGAGCAGAGTCTGCATTCCTAGAGACTGTGCACTGCTTGGCTTGTAAGATGTGAATAAAACAAAGTGGCTACCAGTGTGGCCATCTAGGGAGGTTTTGTACAGACAAGGCATATTTTGTTTTGTTTTGTTTTTATAAGAATCCTGAAAATTCTCTCAGAAAATCTTGCTTACAGGAGTTCCACATGAGGATGGAATGAGGTGGGTATGTGAGATGATGTTTTTGGATGTTCTCACCACCTGAGGGGTACTTGCATCGCCTTAAGGAGAATGAGCTTCCTGAAGGGCTGCTGGGGGCAGAGCTGGACCAGACTTTCTGAGGCACTCAAGAAAGGCAGCCCCTTGCAGTGTGGGGTCCAGCAGAGCCCCTGACCTCCAACAGGCAAACAGGCACCACTGGGAGATGTTCCCCCGAAGAGGAAGTCACCTGACCACAGTCTGAAATTGTCCTGAAGGCAGTGAGACTTTAGGAAGCATTTCTGTGGTAGCTGAAGCTGAGTGGGGAGGTTGAGGAAACCAAAAGATCAAGAAGTGTAGACCCAAGGATTAAATAAAAGTAGGTGTGTTTAGGTTCCTATCTGAGATCTAAATTTTTTTAAAAATCCAGATCTAATATTTTTTGTATTTCCTATTTAATACAGATGAAATGTGGAAATTTAAGAAATACATTAACAACTTTAGGAGGCCATCAAGGCACATAATTGTTCCTGTACATTTAAGTAATGAGGTAACAGAATTAAGTCTGGAAGTGGCCAATGAGAGTTTGTAATCTTCTGTCATTGCCACCTGGCATGGCTTCATGTTTTTATGTGACTTCACACTAAAAAGCTCGGCACTACCCATATATGAAGATGAAAGATTTAACTATATACTATATTTTGTTTCAGATCACAACATCCCCAAAACATAGTAACATAACTGAGAACAGAAGCAGGAAACTTCTTTTTTTTTTTTTCCCCCACAATGGACACCAGTTCAAAGATGAGAGAGAAATCCACAAGGGACATAACAAGTGAAGAACACAACCAATGATTTTGTTATAGATAACATACTTTCATTAAATGCTAATTAAGAACAAGGAGCATACCTCTTAAAGGAAAACGATGAACAATAAAAATGTCTTGATTCAATATTATCCAGTAAAGAAGTAATGTTGGTGGAGGAGGAGGAAGAAAGGAAATCCCTCAAAAAAATAAAAGGAAAGGATTTAATTGTTTATAGGATAATAAATTATACACAGTCCTGGGGTTAAAGGTTAGCAGGAAGGGCTTTAAAAGCAATTTTATTGGGCAGTTACACATTATAATGTTAACATAGGTGTGTGTTGGCAGGAACTAAAAAGAGCTTTGAAGGATTATGGAGAAAGATTTTAATTATTTTCTGATGTTGGATGAATGGTATTTTTGGCACTCCATCGGGATTTGACCAGGAAACTAGACCTCAACACTGTCTTATTGCTTAGGTGAGTCATACTGGAAGCATTTGAAAAATATTTATGCTTTTAGTGTATCTGTGCTGTTTCCTTTTAAATTTTATTGAAGGATAGTTGATTTACATTGTTGTGTTAATTGCTGCTGTACAGCAAAGTGGTTCAGTTATACATATATATTTTCATATCCTTTTCCATTTTGATTTATCACAGAATATTGAATATAGTTCCCTGTGCTATACATATAGGACCCTGTTGTTTATCAATCCTATATATAATAGTTTGCATCTGCTAATCCCAAACTCCCAATCCTTCCCTCCCTGTTTCTTGAATGAAAAAAATACATTAGTTATTCTTACATTCATTCATTCAGTTGCTTACCAAACATCTAATTTATTAGGGATTGGGCACTAGAGCTTAACAATGGAAATCATATGAGATCTGGCCTCATTTCCAGCTTTAACTCTGCTACCTACTGCTGATAGGATCTTGCGTTAGTGGCTCCAATTCTTTCCTCTTCTGAAAACTGAGACCATAATAACACCTTATTAATAGGTAATAATAGAAGATAATACAAAGTGCTTAGCTATGGCCTGGCTTTGAGTGAGTGATAATGTTCTCTACTGTAATTAACCAGATATAATCCAAACAGTCATGTGTAAAAAGTCTCCTCAGACCTTACAAGGCTGTATAAACAAACGAGGCTACATTAACTTAATTTTCACCCTAATGATCACTGCCTGGAAAATGCTAGATCCGAGTTTTCTAAAGAACCCTTGAAATCAGGTGTTTCTGAAAATCCCGAAACGGTGTCTCAGAAGTCCACCCCTGCTTGGGCAGGCATCAAAGCCATCGCACCAATAATACTGCAGAACCCAGCATCATATAGCATCATAGCCCCTCCCTGCCAGGGACCACGATCTCAGCATACTGGGTTCATCACTGATCCTGTAGGTGCTCTCGTGGAGGTAACATCACCTACCATGGATGGAATGCTCATTGGTCCAAAAACTGACTGCCCAAGGCAGAATGCAGAGGTACCCTGCACCCCCATATCTGCAGTGACATTAGACGCAATGGGGATTAAACTGGGAAATAAAGTTGAGTGACAGGGGCATTTGAAATCTATGTCTACGGGGGCTCATCGTCCTCTTCACGTCTAGATGATTCTTCCCGAAATTAGAGACTTAGCCATCCATGCTCCCAACTTCAGACATATCTAACTCCCACTTAGAGGAAACCTGGGACTCTCACTCATGGAAGAGTCCAGTAAAAGAGATAGCCCTCTGAGTGAGGGGTCCAAGGATGTCTTAGGCAAATGCTGTCACGGGAGCACTCACCAAGCATTAGTGTAAGGGGATATACCAGAAAAGGAAATGGCCAGTTGATCAAGCTTTCTAAAATGGCAATGTGTCCTCTTGATGAGGAAGGATGGGGAAGAGAAAACTCCAAGAGAAATGAAATGCTTGCCCTACACCACAGAGATGCGAAAGGATACTTGGTATGCTTGGCTTGAAGATGTGCTGGACAGAGTAGAAAGACGTCTAGAACTGCACAGAAAGCGCGTACTCTGAAGGGGGCTATAAGCAAAGAATTGCATTGTTCATTTGTTCAAATAATAATCATCTGAATAGAAAATGAATCTCTAAGGAAGGTGGCAGGTTGATGGATTGGAGTCTATTACACAAGTCTTGGGGGCAAAAATGAAGGTCTGAGTGCAGTAGAAATGGTGGTAGCATGGAGATACCGGTCCAAGAATTATAAGAGGAATAACAACAAATTACACCACCTATCAGTACACTACCTCTGTATATATATTTTTAGATCAGTGTATTTGTGGAAAGTCACAACTTAGGGCAATTTCAAGTCCAAATAGAAATGTGGCATTAGCTATACCTCAAATGGTAGAGAGGTATTGCGTCTGATAAAATAACCCTTAATATAGCCTGATGTTTGGCAGTTGGATGTAACTCAGAAGTAATTCTTCCATATTTTATACAAATTTTAAAAATTTGTTTCGCCAGAACTATACTATACACCTGTGCTTAGTGACACACACAGTAATGAAGTCCGCAGGTTTTGAAGAATCATCTTCATAGGTTAGTGCCAGGTTATGGAGTATATCAGAATAAACATCTTTAAAACTTGAGTGATCATAGATCTACCATGGCAAATGTTATGCTAAATACATATTTTCTATCTGATGGGTAAAAAGTACATCTTATAGACTTATAGTACACTCTGCATACTGCATTTTAGAGACTTTTCTTTGGAAAAAAAAAAAGAAGTACGAGAATTTCGGCAAGATGGTAACAACGCCAACTGCAGGCTTGCTACATCCTTATAATTGGTGTTGGAGTCAACAGGGTTAAATATAGAAGGAAAAAAATAGTAATAATAATCCCTTGATAGCAGCTACCTCTTTCCTATAGCATACTCAAAAGAAATAATTTGAGAAAATTACTTTGAAATATCTCAAATACATACATGTTTTCAAAAATCACATATTTTACATAGGCTAAAATATAGATGATATTCTAGATTTTTCACCATCTGTAATTTTTTTTTTCTGTCTTTTTGCCTTTTCTAGGGCTGCATCTGCGGCATATGGAGGTTCCCAGGCTGGGGGTCTAATCGGAGCTGTTGCCGCCAGCCTACACCAGAGCCACAGCAACGAGGGATCCAAACCATGTCTGCGACCTACAGCTCATGGCAATGCCGGATCCTTAACCCACTGAGCAAGGCCAGGGATCGAACCCACAACCTCATGGTTCCTAGGCGGATTCATTAACCACTGAGCCACAACAGAAACTCCAGATTTTTCACAATCTTTAAATTAATTAGATGTAGCTGTAATTTGGCTTACAAAGATTTTTAACCTCTTTAGCTTCACGTCTCATTTCCACCACTTTTCTCTCATTTCCTACCAACCCTCAAACCCTGCTTCAAACACATTTCACCCTATGACTTATCTAAAACTCTTCCCCCCTCATATGCCTTCACAGCTGTTGTTCTTCTGCATGAAATAACCTCTACTCTCTACCCATTTTCATCCAGCGAGTTCCTACTGGCCTTGCAGGTCTCTGAAAATCCCTGTTTAATCAGGTTCTTTAGAAGTAGATTCCTGTCTCAGAGATTTATGCTGCTAGGCAAAGGGGAGTGAGATGAGGGATACAGTCAGAGATAAAGTGTTGCAAGAATGGGTCCCAGCTGGTGTCAAGCTACCTCCACTACGACCAGGAAGCACTGAAGCACAAATCACAGCCCGGAGGTGGTGCCACCTTGAGGCCATGATGCTACAATGTGCATCTTAGTGTTTGCCACTTGGCTGGGGCACAGGCAAAGGGTTTGAGGAGGAGTGCATGGACTCTGAGCCAGGTGGCAATTTCCTGGAGAGGGTGTCAGCTGTGAGTGTCCACTGACACCTCGAGCAGTGGGTGGATGCTGCAGATCAAGGGGAGGGCAGAGCATAGAGGAACTAGCAGTACCCTTTTCTGCCTGACTCCCAGATGCTTCTCCAACATACAGCTGACTCTCGAACAATGAGGGGGTTAGAGGGATCAACCTGCAGCACAGTAGAAACCCACATATAATTGATAGTCAGCCTTCCATGTTGGTGGTTCCTTAGAATCCATGGCTCTTCTGCATCCAAGGACCTGCAATCAAAGATTCAACCAATTTTGAATCATGTATGCTGTAGTATTTACTACTGGGGAAGAGTCTGTGTATAAGTAGACCCTTGCACTTCAAACTTGTGTTGTTCAAGGTCAACTGCAGTCCATAGCACCTTGCACATCACCATACCAGCACTCACCACAGGCTACCACAGGTGCTGTAATTCCCAAGAAGGCAGGGACCACTGCTTGGAATTTTTAACACTGACACCAAGCCTTGCGCTAAGTAGGCACCAAACAAATATTTGTTAAACATTGTTCAACAGCGAGAAAGCTAAAAATCCCATAACAGAAATTTTTAAATAAGAAATGTCTTTTAAAGCAGTTTTCCCCCTGTTCAAGATACGCAAGTTCTTTATACTCATTTGTATGCACCTAGACAGCATCTGCTTCATTAAGATAAACAAGAGAAAGTCTTCTTGACTTTCACATCCTTCCAGTAAGAACCCTCTGGACAGGTGTGATTGCTCTCCATACAGTACCACCTGTGAGTTGCTCTTCCGCATCTTTTGAATTAAAAACGAAACAGTTGAGTTGGTGAAATCTTCATGAGGCTGAGCAATTTGTTATCTGGGCTGTTACAAAACTTCTAGCGAGGAAAGCAATACATTTGCAAGTAAAATGAACAGGAAACTGCTAATTAGGCATCTCCAAACAACCATGTGTTTTCCCAGGAACAGCATTAAAATTTTTGTAAAGATAAGTAAATAATAAAAACAATAATAAAGTTTGCTAGTGAATAGTTCCCCAAAGACACACATTAAAAACATGATAAATTATGTCAATATAAGCACTAATGGATCGGGTTTGTGTATGCATCTTGAGCCTTGCTATGTGGGATTGGATTGAGTCCCAAAGAGAAGCTGACTTGCATCTTGCATGAATAAATTCCTAATTAGCTGCCAGGTCCTGAAGCCTTTCCAGTTTACAAATAGCTTGATCTGAGGGCCTGGACGAAGCAAGGAACTTTTGGCCAAAGAATATTTTAAAACTGTAGAACCAGATGACATTGAAAACACCATGTTCCAAACAGAAACCTTTATCCAAAATGCATACACTGAAAGTTATATGATTCAGCCTTGTGTAGAAATGATCATTATTTCATTCCTAACATTTATTTTAAAGGAAATAATACTACCATTAATAAATCATAACTTTCCCTTCCAGAATTTTTCTAGAGATTACACTAAGAATAAGTCTAATTGATACTTACCTTATATTTATTTGCAGTTACTCAGCAGTCTATTAAAGTCAGTATTTAGAAATCCCCAAGTAGCCATTATTATGTAAAACTCTATATATTTTGTCATGTATATTTGCATGAAAGAGCAATGTTTTTAAATGCCTCATCCCCTGAGCACTGATACAGATCCAAATGTGACTTCAGTTATTAATTTCCATTGAAGATACCAAATATCTAAGGAGGACAATCAATGCCTTTCTTCCAGAAATATGCAATACTTAAAATTCTGGCTGTGTAAAGGCTTCCGCCATCTGATAGGCAAAATTCATTATGTAGAAGGGTGCTCTTTGTATCAACATGGAATTCTATCAGATACAAACCCTGCTCTAAATCTTTAGCCAAAAAAGAATCATATCACTTCTCCAGTTAAGATTTATCATATCATGACATCTAGACTTCCATATGGGGAAAATGGGCCCCTTCTTATTTCTTTAAAAAATCTAAAGTCTTAGAAAAAAATAACTACAAAAAAAAAGGTGATCTTAAGGTAGTGGTTTCCACATTTGCTTGTGCATCAGAATCATGGGGAGGGCACAGCAGGGGACCCAGCCCCAGGGTTTCTGATGATTCAGTAGAGGCCTGTGATGGGGCCTGACAATCTGGGAACCACACTTTGGGAACCATGTCTGTACTAAATGTTTGGGAAATAAAAAAAAAATATATCTCAAGGGCATAAGTCCTTTCATGAGTTTTCAGGGAGCATTACACTGCATTTTTCTTTAACTCTATATCCCTACATCTTCAAGGTGAGACTTTTATGTAATATGATTATTTTTCTCTTAAATAAACATCTTTCTTCCTCACTAATGGGCTATGTGTCAAGCAAAAACAAAAACAAAAAAAACTTTCTTCTTGACTAATTATATGAAATATATGAAATTTAAAGTACACACATTTTGGAGTTCCCTTCATGATTCAACGGTTAACTAACCCAACTAGGATCCATGAGGATGCGGGTTCAATTCCTGGCCTTGCTCAGAGGGTTGGGGATCCAGTGTTGCCATGAACTGTGGTGTAAGTTACAGATGCAGTTTGAATCTGGTGTTGCTGTGCCTATGGCATAGGCTGGCAGATGTAGCTCCAATTCAACCCCTAGCCTGGGAACTTACATATGCCATGGGTGCGGCCCAAAAAGCAAAAAAGAAACCAAACATATTTTAAGTCAAAAGTAGAGTGCTTAGATGAAAATAAAAATGAGGCAAACTGATATATAAATTTCAGAAAAATAAAAGCAAATGTATAATCAACTATGTATTGGGCAATAGCATTCCTGAAGGTATGGTTTTACTATAAAGAAACTTAGATAAAAAGTTACAATTCTATTACTACCTGGAATTAATTTTTTTTATCACACCCCTCATATGCTCTCTAAACAGAAATTTCTAGTATAATTATGATATATCCCTCTTGTATTTTATTTCAAAACATAGCAAATCATCCACCAATAAACTTATTTGCTCATATATAGGACTACAGAAACTGAAAATAACCAAACAGGTAAGAAAAACCTTCACTACCAACTACTGAGTTCTCTCCTCATCCCAACCCATCCTACTTAGTCCACTTGGGCCTGTATCACAGAAACACAAGAACAAGGGGCTTATAAATAGCCAACACGTATTCCTCACAGTTCTAGAGGCTGGGAATCCAAGATCAAGGTACCAGTAGATTCAGTGTCTAGGGCAGGCATGAGTCTTGGTTCATAGACGGCTGTCTTTTCACTGGCTCCTCACATGGGGAGGAGTTAGGGAGCTCTCTGGAGTCTCTTTCTTTTCTCCTTTCTATACTTACTGAATTAGCATCTCCATGTGCTGTAATAATAACAATACATAAATGCTTCATATGGCCAACATATATATCTTTTTATTCTTTTATTTCTGGTTGATTTACAATGTTCTGTTAGTTTCAGATGTACAGCACAGTGATTCACTTAATGGTACACATGAACATACACATGTATATTCTTTTTCAGATGCTTTTCCCTTCTTTTACCACAGCACTAATTCCATTCATAAGGGTGACACCTCATGACCTAATCACCCCTCAAAGACCCCACCTCCTAATACCATCACATTACAGGTTAGGTTTCACCATGGAACTTTATTTTTCTCCTTAGGGCCACACTCGTGGCATATGGAAGTTCCCAAGCAAGGGGTCGAATTGGAGCGATAGCTTCCATCCTACACCACAGCCACAGCAACACCAGATCCTTATCTCACTGAGTGAAGACAGGGATCGAACCCGCATCCTCGCAGATGCTAATCGGGTTCTGAACCCACTGTGCCACAATGGGAACTCCCAACACGGAAATTTATTTATTTATTTATTTTTTTGTCTTTTGTTGTTGTTGCTGTTGTTGTTGCTATTTCTTTGGGCCGCTCCCGTGGCATATGGAGATTCCCAGGCTAGGGGTTGAATCGGAGCTGTAGCCACCGGCCTACGCCAGAGCCACAGCAACGCGGGATCCGAGCCGCGTCTGCAACCTACACCACAGCTCACGGCAACACCGGATCGTTAACCCACTGAGCAAGGGCAGGGACCGAACCCGCAACCTCATGGTTCCTAGTCGGATTCGTTAACCACTGCGCCACGATGGGAACTCCACCAACACGGAAATTTAGGGGTAACACATTCAGTCTCTACCACACCTCCTCATCCAGATGTCAGATGTGAGAACCAGTTGGGTTCGGGTTCTACTCAGTTGTGAGCAGCATGCAGGCTGTTCTAATCAGTTCTCTACCTCTCTCTAATCTCCAAACCATTAGTTTGACCTTCAGGGCAGCAGTTACTATTTTCTGTTTGATGAAATTCCCATCTCAAATCATTCTAAACCTTACACTGAAAAATTACTTAAGAAACTTATTTGACAATTTGCATGTATTTTATTTGAAATGTGTGGGCTTTTCAAGATACTGTTCCTATGCAAGACATCTTTTTCATATTTCAGAGCAATATCTAATTTTCCTTTAACATTTACATGAATAAATTTATTTTAAATTTTCTCTTGGTAAATGACTGAAGGCATATGATAAATTATGAAAGCACATAGAATTATAATCAATAGTTTCTTTCTTCCTATACATATCCTCCAATACTTTTTGGTAGCTATGTCCATATCACTACCTGTACACCTTTCTTTTTAAAATTCAAAATTAAGCAGAGATTGGCACAACGTTGTAAATCAAGTATACTTTAGTAAAATAAACAAACAGTAGAAAAGGCACACCAAAAAAACCCAAAGATAAAAATTATATTCCTTTTCTTAAATATACATAACCATTCATTTTTCCCTATTAATGGGCATTTTGGTTGTTTCTACCTTATGCAAACATAAACTATGTGCAACGCACACTCCTTTGTTTATGGATGTTAGTGTGTCTGAAGATGAATTCCTACATGTGAAGCAGTTGCTTCATAGGTCATATGCATTTGAAATATTTATATATGTTATCTAATTGCCCTTCAAAGGTAGAAATAATTGTCCCTCTTATTGAGGTATTTAAATACCTTTTTCTCCACACTTTGGTCAATGCTGTGAATTATCAGATTTAATGATCTCTATCAGTATAATACATACAAAATAATTTTTAAATTAATGTGCACTAATTTGCACTAAATGGAAGTTCTTTCATTTAACTTGCACAGTTGAGGGTATTTTTTCATATGGTTAAAGGCTCTGATAAGTTTTAGCAAACTGTTTGTTGATGCATGTTTCTTTGCTTTCTTTTTTTTTAGGGTCACAGGTGGGCATATAGAAGTCCCAGAGGGGTTGAATCAGAGCAACAGCTGCCAGCCTGTGCCACAGCTATAGCAACAGTGGATCCAAACCATGTCTGTAGTCTACATGTCTGTAGTCTCACAGCAATGCCAGATCCTCAACCCACTGAGTGAGGCCAGGGATCAAACCCGCATCCTCATGGATACTAGTCAGGTTCATTTCTGCTGAGCCACAACAGGAATTCCCTACTGATGCACTTTTCTATCAGAGTTTTACTATTTCTATAACTCATCTGATGTAGGACTACAAGGGGTAAAAGTCCCTCTGTGACATGGGTTGCACATGGTTTATCCTAAGTCTGTGATTTTTTTTTATGGTCTATATTACTCTGCAAAGAAGACAAATCTAGATAACACAAATGTGACATATTCACTGTGGCTAATAATGTTTATATTCATTAGAGGTACATGTTCAATTTCATTCTTTTTTTCATTCTCTCTCATTCTATGCAGATATCAGCAAGTCAGGAAAAGTAAATTTCTCTTTGTTTTCTCTCCAACTTTACATTCAAAATTACTCTCCATGAAGCATCTAGATTATATCATCAGGCTTGGCTCAACACCTCCAATGACTTCTTTTTTTTTTTTTTTTTTCCTTTTTTTTATTTATTTTTTTATTTTTTTATTTTTTTCCCACTGTACAGCAAGGGGGTCAGGTTATCCTTACATGTATACATTGCAATTACAGTTTTTCCCCCACTCTTTCTTCTGTTGCAACATGAGTATCTAGACATAGTTCTCAATGCTATTCAGCAGGATCTCCTTGTAAATCTATTCTAGGTTGTGTCTGATAAGCCCAAGCTCCCGATCCCTCCCCCTCCCTCCCCCTCCCATCAGGCAACCACAAGTCTCTTCTCCAAGTCCATGTTTTTCTTTTCTGAGGAGATGTTCATTTGTGCTGGATATATCCAATGACTTCTTAATGCACCTAGAATGAAATCCAAACTCCTTCCCCGCCCCATGCGATCTGACACTTGTCTAACTACAATCTCATTCCAGACAGGCCTCAAGCATTACTCACCTTCCCCTGCTCCACTCAGGTGGATTTCCCTCCTGTTTTTCAGGCACATGAGGCATCGTGTTCTCTCTACGTGCAAAAATCAGATCTCCCCCCATTTTTAGCTTAAATGTGATTTCTCCAGAACAGTTTTCCCTGGAGACTTAATCTAAATCCTGCCAAGTCTAGAACATAAACTTTGGCACAAAGTTGCCATCTCATTCATCACCTAGAATACTACTTGTGATGCTTAATTTTATGTGTCAACATGGCCCAGCTCTGATACCCAATGAGTTTTGCCAAAGACTCATGGAGATGTCACTGCGAAGGGACTTTTTAGGTGTGATTAACATGAAAAACAGTAGATGTTGAGTAAGCAGATCACCTGTTTGATGTGGGCGGGTTCCTTCCAATTAGTTGAAGGCCATAAGAGAAAAGACAGAGGTTCTAGGAAAGGAAGAAGGTCTACCTTGAGATTGCCTTTGGATTCAAGACTAATATTTGAATCTTAACAGAACTTCCAGCCTGTTCTGCAGATCCAAGATTTGCCCGAGCCCCAATCCCATGAGCCAGTACCCTAAAATCTCTCTCTAAATATGGATGATGACAATAGATGGATTGACACTATTGATTCTATTGGTTCTGTTTAGCTGCAGAACCCTAACTAATACATCTAACACATGATTATATACTTATCACATAGAAAGCCCTCTCACTGCAGGTTTCATTTTTGTACTGTGGCTCTTTCTACCCCACAAAGCATCTCTTATCCACTTATCTCTGAAAAAACATGTATGGCAGTTTGAGAAGCATGACTTCAAATTAGCTGGCAAAGACTTAGTTCCAAACCAGAAGCACTGTACATTTTACTACTGTGCAGTACCCCTTATATTTAAATATTCCATGTTTACTAAAAGAAGACTTATTCATTTTGTTTGATACAAAATAATTTACATATGTTACTCTAAAATGCTCTTGATTTACTGATTCAATATACCTATAAATACCTTGATTCTGTCTAGAATAATCCAAAAAAGGACCAATATTTCATCCATATCCATAATTATCATTTAATATTTAATTTACATGAAAATGTTTACATCATCACACATAATATATTAATGCCTTCTTAATGCACCTAGAATGAAATCCAAACTGCCTAGCAAGAGTCTTCACTTTATTAGAAGAAGGGTTTTCTTGCTATCGGAACTGCACAGAATGGGGTAAAGAAATGAGCAGCTTTGTACCAGTTCAGGCACAGGTTATCTGATGCTGAGAGAAGGAACTCAAGGATTATACAGCACATCTTAAAATGGAAATGTTATTTTTCATAAAACAGAAATGTTATGAAAAATTTAAGCACTATCCCAAAGTGTATATCCAATTTTCAGTTTCTCTTCTCCCAACCATTGTTCACAGTTTTGTACAGTTTCAGATGAATCAACATTTAGGCTACTTTTCAGACTTCAGATTCATTTTCTTCATGATTCTAAGATTCTTGGATTTCAAGATAGATTTATAACTTGAACTCTTTGCGGCTCCTTTGCATATAAAACTGATTAAACCGAGGACTTTAAAAATGGAGTCTATTAAAAAATACTCAAAAATAATAATCTTCATTCATCTATCTATCCAAGAGAAAAAAAAAACAACATTCCCAGAGTTCCCGTCATGGCGCAGCAGTAACGAATATGACTAGAAACCATGAGGTTGCGGGTTTGATCCCTGGCCTTACTCAGTGGGTTAAGGATCCGGTGTTGCCATGACCTGTGGCATAGGTCGCAGACACGGCTTGGATCTGGTGTTGCTGTGGCTCTGGCATAAGCCACTAGCAACAGCTCCGATTTGACCCCTAGACTGGGAACCTCCATATGCCACAGGTGCAATCCTAAAAAGACAAAAGAAAAAAAAAGAACATTCTCTCATTTCAGTATAGTCATGAGAAAATGACATCTTTGGAACAATAAGATACATAATTAACCATGCAACTCAAAATACAAAGATCAATAATCCTCAGATATTACATTCATTAATGTGAAAGTAATTTCAAATCACATTTAGAAACCCCACTTCAACGATACCCAGTGAAGTTTACTCCTTTGTTTTGAGGAACACATCAGGAAGTACGGATTTTGATGGTTAGGCAATAAAATGCACTGATAACAGTGGCTAGGCTGTTGTAAAATACATGATACTATACCGGACTTTATTGGAAGAAGAAAGTATCACGAATAAGCAACTGTTCCCTTTCGTCTCTTCTGGCGTTTTAAAATACAATACATCATTCACTGGTGAATTTATATCTTATGATATGGAAATGTAGGAGCTAGTCTAAGTGAAAATATGTGCCATCTTTATAGATGAGAGAACTTAACATCGATTTTACTGAAAAGGAAATAGTTTTTCACATGTTAAGCTTAATATGAAAATGAAGAAAAAAAAAAAAAGAAACAGCTCAGGCTAACGTAGGAATAGGCTTCCTGGAGCCCCTGAAGACTGCTCCTGTTTTGCAATAACACAATCTGGAAGTCACAAGTCTATAGAACTGTGATGAAATCTGTACCCCTAAAGAGATAACAACTTCTGTGCCGAACAGATGGGAAAAGGTCCTTTAGGTTTCCACTTCAGTGAACTTTTATCTTGCTCTCTTTTACTTTTTGTCATCTTCTACACACAGTCTCTGATGGAAGCAAGTAACAGGTTAAAAATAGCTTCCTTGTTCCATGTTGTTCTGGCGGGAAACTGAGTAGTTTGACACATGGTGATGACTGGTGTTCAGCCTCATTTTGTTCCAGTGATTCTGTTTATGACATGTATTTCCTTTGGGAATTCAGTGGATGAAGAGAAAGGACTCTAAGTGTAGCAGCCTTAAGACTGTCGCATCACCAAAACAATCTGTTGTGTGATGTACTGAGATTTCACCTGGCTTCAGACATTTATTTCCAGTCAACCCATAGTTCATTATGATCGACTCTAAGACAGTGATGGACTGTTCTCAAACTACTGCTTGGGAGTAAAATACTTCTCTTTTATCTTTATAATGTTTTTCCTTTGTATCTTAACTTATAGTTCTCCCTTGAGAAAACTGATGTAATTGCATGGGTACGAGACAGACCACAGTTTTCCAAAACTGGAGCATTTGATAAATTCTATTTTCTCTACTTCTGTTCCCCATGACAAAATCCTTTAAACTATTAATAAGGCACTATCTTCTACTTCCAAACCAAGATCTCACATATTCATGTTACTGGCTCATTAACCAACATTCGCATGTCTTTGTTTTCCAAACAAGTCTTCAGATCCATGATAGAACCCATCCAATGCAGAGAGAAGCTCAACAATAATAATGTTTTCATTCCTACTGAAGTAAATGAATATAAACTGCTTAATAAGAATATTTAACAGCTTGTTGAATGCTTACCATGTGAGGGCTACTATTCTAAATTGTCCGTAAAAATAGCTTAATTCTCAAATGAGATAGGTGTTCTTTTCAGCCACATTTTAAAGAGAGGAAAACTGATACAATTAGATGTTCATAAATGTGCCTGAATTCACATAGCTGCAGTGGCTCAACTTTACTGGGAACTTTGGTGATCTGTCTCTTCAGTCTAGGTTCCTAGCCTCTGGGCTTTACCCACTTTCTGAATGAATGGCTACACTATAATGAACAAGTGAAAGTTACTACTAAGTGGTCAGGACATGCCCATGACGCTCAAATGAAAGAGTGTTGAGAAGGAAAAGAGAAGACCTGAAGGGTTACACACACACATGGAAATAATGCAGTTAAGAGGCCACCAAAGTTGGTGTATTTCATTCAAGAACGTCATGCTTCCATTCTGTTTCTTGATTCCAAGTCTGCTGATTAAAATTCCCCTGAACCTTCAAGAGTTTGCAAACCATTCACACTTGTAATCCTTTAATCAGTGTTCATCTCCTCTGTGTCCTCATCTAAATGAGAAACAACTCCCGTCTGTCTGGTCCATTACTGTATCCCCATCATCCAGAACAGAATAGATTCTTAAACACATAATTGTATTATGCATTGTATTTTGTTATGTTTTATTATAAAATCTTCACACATACATAAATACAAAGAACACTTGTACCCAGAGTTCACCTTCCATGACAATCTACACACAGAAGGAAAACCTTATTTCCTATACAGTCTGACCCTCCTCCCTCTATTCACTGAATTATTTTAAAGCAAATTCCAGACATCCTCTAATTCATAAATATTTCAGGGAAGTTATTTTAAATGAGTGAATGGCGACCCATATATTACGTCTTTTACTAAATACTTTTCAAATCCTTCTCAATCAAATGAGATTTCTTCCCTATGCGTAAGCCTGTGGGATTTGTTTGTGTCTATCTTATTTCACAGTATTTGCTTTGCTGTGTACATAGTATGAAACTGCTTTTGGACTCTAAGTCCCCGAGGTGGGGACAAAGTCTCACTTACCTTTGTATCCTATTCAAGGTCAACTGCCATATTGAACATGAAGTCTAATTTTCTATCTTCTACCCACAAATTTCAATACATGTAAAAAGAGGCTGAAACAGCATTCTTTCTGTTTCCATTTCAGCTAAAAAGATGGATGGCATTCCAAACTGAGATGCTAGATATAAAAAGTAGATGGCTAAACACTGGTTTTGACTCCTTCGTCTTGACATCCTGCTTAAGAGCATTCAAGAATTGAGGTTGAAGAAGCCAAAGGAGAGAATTTCTTCGAAGCAACTTGTCCGATTACTGTGTCATCCCCACGTTCATTCATCCTAAGTGAGAAAGGCTGAAGGATTTTTGGAAGTTGATAGATTTAAAGGACTGGTAGTTGGTCCACACCTAGCAAAACAGAAAGAGCCCATGTTCTTAGCTGAAGGTGCCTGCCTAGCAGCAGAGTCAAGAGAGGCAGCTCCACTGGGTACAGCCTGTACTTCCACCAAACACAGGATAGAATGGACCAGGTGAAAGAAGTGAAACCTACAGAAGTCAGCAGAAAAAAGCCGGTGGTTTACCATCAGATGGAGAAGATTAAAAGAGCGGCACAGTCTTGAACACACAGAAGCCCCTGGCCATCAGCCTTAATAACTTTATGCCAAGTTAGGAATCATTAATGAGAGATAGAAAATGATCAGTCTAAAGGAATGTTCCCTTTCTCTTATCCCTTCTCTCTCACTGCTGTCCCGTTGTCCTCCAGCTCTGAATGTGCAGGAGTCAGAAGCATCAGCTGGAGGACAAGGAGAGCCCAGGATTAGCAGGTGGACCCAAAGTTGTCCACTGCTTCCCTCCCCAGGCGCCTCTTCGATGGAAGCAGTACCTAATGGGCAAGGGGAGAAATGGCCACTTGAAATGAAGTTTCGAGTTGCTTATTAAGTTGGCCTAGATCTTTTCTTTACTGAATTTAGACTTTTAATGGGCTGAATTTAATTACTGAATTCAGACTGTTTATGGAGTTAATGACAATTAAAGATGCTTCAGACACCAGTAGTGACCAAAAAAATTCTGAGAACTAGCCATGACTTCATTCTAGTGACAAAGGAAAAGCAGCCTTTGAAATGGGTTTAATTAAACAGTTTCTACTTTCACCTTTGAGTCCAGCTCCCTGAATGTAATGACTGCATGCTTAATAGGAGACAACTGACTAAGAAGCCAATAAGCCAGGGAAGAAAGATTCAAAAGAAATTCCTCTGTTCAGAAATGTGATATGTAATTATTGCCAAATGAATGGACCATTTTTAAGAAAACATGAAATTCACCAGAGAAGAATGGATATTTGCCTAGGCTTTACCACTAGGTAGGAAGGTCAGACTTTGGAACAAATTTGATAAAATGTGCTACCATCTCCTATACTACTTTCTATAGAAACAAACTATGGGATAACTATTTCAGATACTACCATTGAAAGAAAAATTATGTGCCAAGCAAGTGTACTGTAGGGAAGCAGAAAGAGACAGTGCCCAGCCAAGAGCTCTGCACATTTTTGTTCATTCAGACCCCAATGCTTACGAGTCAGTGCTTATCCCATTGGACCTAGAATATGTTTACTACAATGCGAGGAATTTAACAGTCCCTTATAATACATCTAAAATGACACTTTTTACTTCTGCCATGAAAGAGTAAAAATGTTTCTGTTCTTCCCTTACTGAAGACAGTAGACTTAGACTTTTGATCTTGGGCAGGCCTAGGCACTTTTATGCACCCCCAACCCAGGTGCCTCATCTACAATAAAGATGATTCTACCTAATGTGTCTCCAACCCAGAACACAGGAGCTTCTTAGAATTATTTAGACTCTGGTTTCACAAAAATGCCTATGGAAGTGCACACAATGAGACATGCATGATCTGAAGGTTAAGTTAGGAAAAAAAAAAAAATCAGTATCCAGAGTCAGCCATAGAAAGAAACTTTGATGATTCATCTCCTTTCTTACTTTTCAGACACTCGGTTTCATTTTGGAGCTACATATTAACTACCAAAATGTTATCACCAAGCCACATTCCCAAATCACCAAATCCCTTAGTTCTCACTAACACTTAACAAAAATTCCTTTTCCTGAGAGTCCTGTTATCTTTAAAAAATTATTGGTAGGTGTTCAATGATATCATTTTTAGCCTGTCAGATAATACAGGAGCTGTGATACAAAATAAATTTCAGTAGAAAGAAGATATATGATAAATAAATACTAAAGGTGTCACGGTGGATTTAGAGGTGACAATAAAACACAAATGAGGGAATTCCTTCAACTTGTACTCGAAGTGGGAGTTTGGCAAAACTGTATATACAGTTGTATGAAGAAAACAATTTAGTGGAAAGTGATTCCACTAATAGGGGAAATACCAAGGTCCATGGTAGATTGCCACAGTGGGGTAGGAGTGGGAACGACGTGTCATCACACCTTTGAAGTGACATCCAGTTCTGAACCAAATATGATAACAAAGGCATAATTCAATACTATAAATCTGATTTTGAGTAGGTCAAAATTGCAAGGAAAAAGAAAGAAAACAGACTGGTATTTCCATCATGCAGAACACCCTGCCTTTGCATAAGCAATATAGAAAAAACAACCAGTTGTTACACTCATAAAATTCCAAACAATCCTGAGACTTGATTGGGTTTTAAATGCAGTCTGTGACATTTGGAAACTAGGCCAGGTATTTAAGAAAAAAGAAATAAAACTGAATGCAGAAAGGTCAGAAAAAAAAAGAAAATTTGAAGATGAAGTAGCTTTCCAGATAAATAATGGCTAAAAGGGGAAAATAGTGAGGTAAAAAAATTTATGGCAAGGGAAAAAGTCATTATCTGGGTGGAAAGAAAACTGATAACAGACAAGTATAAAACCTCAAAGATTTCTAAGACTTTATATTTTTATCTGATTTTTAAAAATTCTATTAAAGTATGTTGAGAAGAGGCATTTTACCATACAAGTTCAAAAAGAAAACACTGGGTTAGGAAAGAAGAATTAAAGAACATTAACTCCACCAAGATGAAGTCAAAATCATGTGGATTATTAATTTTACTAAGATACTTAACAGGTGTTGGCTTGTTTAAGAGTTGTTGAGAAGTCGTAAATTCTTGGAGATTGAGTGAGAGTTACTGGATTATCTGTCTATTAATCAAAAGGGAAAAGGAAGCTCTGATAATTAAGTAGCTGTCACCTGAACTTCAGTACTCAGAAAGTCAAGTGCAAACCATCAAACAATTAATTTGCTATCACAGGGAACTGAGAACAGAGCAAGTACTAGTATGCCTTTCAGAGAACAATTTTGTTTCATGATGAAGAGACAGGATGGGTAGATAGAGGGATTTAAAGAGTTAAAGACTATACAGATTTCAGTAATGCATTTTCATCGTTAATCAGAAACGGTCTGAACTATGGACCTTGGTGTCCTGCTATGGTAAGCATGCACTCTTTAAAATCATTTGAAATTAAAATAGATTTTATTTCATGAATTAAACAATCCTTATATGCTATAGCTATTTGAGATATTTCATCTACAATCACAAAGGAATTCCATCTCTTTCATGAGCACGAAGGTGATTTGACCCAATTTTATCGACCTGTCATAATATTGAAACAATCTGTATGATTTTCCTATTCTTCAAGGCAGCACGTCTGTGCACATAAATAATCTTATCAATCATCTCCTAAAAAATGCCTTCAGGAGAAAAAAATCTTGCCAAAATAATCGCTTCATTCTTACAATGAATGATAGGCTCAATCTTGGCCACCAATTTATCCTTTGATATGTTTGGCATAATTTCTCTAGGATGAGCCTGATGAGTATTATCACCCAACACAAGAAAGGAAAAAAACCTCGACTATCCCCAAACATGGTAGACATTCACTTGATACTCATTTCTTTAAAATCTAATGGCATTATTTATCTCAACTAACCACAGGTCTCTGAAATCAATATCCTATAGGGGATTTCTGTGCTGTTACACAGTGATCACTACTATATTTTGTTTTTCTTGAGGAAAAAGAAGCTTATAATTCAGGATTGTAAGTAACATTCATCAGAACTTGACACTAACAGCAGCCGTCTTAGATAAATGCAGTAGTTTGGGAGACCAAAACATATCCATTAATACCTTGACAAAATGATATCAAAAATTACTACAAAAATCCAAATTGGTTAGAAATGCAATATAAAAATAGCTCTTTTACTTCCAAAAATTATAAAGAGAGAATAATAATGGCCCATAATTCTATCATTATAACATGTTTTCACTAAACATAATCACAATGCAAATAAAAAAGTCTCCTCTGTACTTTAAGCATATTAGCAGTTTTCAAGTAACTTTCCAGAAATACTCTATGTTGAGCCAATGTTAATTATTTACTTATTTAAATCTGCTGGTCCAATAATTAATATCCAACTTTTAACTATTTTTACTTAATATTTATTTGAAGTTATCCACTTTAGCAGACATAAATATGCATCATTTTTAAATGTCACATAATATTCCATGATGAATACTATACCATGATCAATCAGTTAACCAAATATGATGGGTATTTATATTTTAGTACTGACTTTTCCTTGAAAAAAAAAATTCTGTTCTAAATTTTTATCAAGCACTGGCTCCCACAGAATGGTAGAAAATATCTAAAAGCAACCAACAAGGGATTCATCTCCAAAATATACAAACAGCTCATATAGCTCTATATCAAAAAAAAATCAGAAAGTTGGCAAAACATCTAAATATACATTTTTCCAAAGAAGGTATACCGATGACCAAAAAGTACATGAAAAGAGGCTCACCATCACTAATTATTACAGACATGCAGATTAAAACTACAATGAGGTAAAACTTCACATTGATCAGAATGACCACCATCGAAGTCTACAAACAATAAATGCTGGAGAGGATGTGAAGAAAAAGGGAACCCTCTTATCTTGCTTGTGGGAATGTAGATTGGTGCAACCACTATGGAGAACAATGTGGAGGTTTCTTAAAAAACTAAAAACAGAACTACTGTATGACACTGCAATCCCACTATCCAGAGAAAACCATAATCAAAAAGACAACGCACCTCTATGTTCACTGCAGCACTATTTACAATAGCCAAGACAAGGAAGCAACCTAAATGTCTATCAGTGGAGGAATGGATAAAGCATGCTGTTTGCGAAAAAAATAAGCAAAGTGAAAGGTGTCCACAGGAGAATAGAATCAGATGGTGCCCTTGAATGGCTGGCAAACAGGAGGCAGGTTGTGAGAAGAGGGGAGACGGGAAGTGGAAGCAAGTAATCATAAGGAGAATCGTTCAATTTCTTTATCAGAAACATGGGCACTTTCTATAGAGAGTTCTTGCTTTATTCATAAACCGTGAACTGATGTCTTTAAAAAAATATCATGTAGAAGAAAATATATTTTTTGAGTTGAAAATAGAAGTTCTGTCAATGCGAGTTCTTGTCATGGCTCAGTGGTAACGAACCCAACCAGTATCAATAAGGATTTGGGTTCAATCCCTGGCCTTGCCTAGTGGGTTAAAGATCTAGTGCATTGCATGAGCTGTGATGTAGGTCGCAGACATGGCTCAGATCTAGCATTACTGTGGGTGTGGGGTAAGCTAGCAGCTGTAGCTCTGATTCAGCCCCTAGCACAGGAACTTCCACATGCTGTGGGCACCACCCTAAAATGACATAAATAAATAAGTAAGTAAGTAAATAAATAAATAAATAAAAATAAATAAAAAGTTTTGGAGTTCCCATAGGAGCTCAGCAGTTAGCAAACCCAACCAGCATCCATGAGGATGCAGGTTTAGGATCTGGCATTGCCGTGAGCTGTGGTGTAGGTTGCAGACGTGGCTTGGATCCCACGTTGCTGTGGCTGTGGTGTAGGCCAGTGGCTACAGCTCCGATTGGATCCCTAGCCTGGAAACCTCCATATGCCATGAGTGCAGCCCTCAAAGACAAAAAGACCAAAAAATAAATAAATAAAAAGTTTTGTCAAAGCATTGATTTCTCCAACAATATTTCCTCTTATACAAACCTCAGACCAAATAGTCTAAAGAGGAATGGGATAAACTAAAACTAAGGTTCCTGCATCTCTAGAATCAAATGCATAATATAATGTGATATATTAAATATGTTCTATATTAAATTGTTCATTAATCACAGTGAAATTCTCATTAGCCTTGGTAGAAAAATTGTTAATAAGCAAAAATGTTCAATTCTAGCTTGAACAATGTGAAAAGAGAACAGATAAGTCAAAGTGGAATTTAATTACTAGGTCTACGTGGCAGAAATCTTATTAACATGGAATACTACAAGAGCTTAAAATACTGTGCATGCTACAACTGCTCTCTGTAAAGCAGGAAAGATATATTTAAAAATACATTTCAACATCCAAGGAGCATAATGAAAAAAAGAGTACTCGCTCTGTCAGCCAAATATTTTATTTGAATTTAATTACAGTTTCTGTGTTCAATAATTATTTTCTCTGAAATTGAAGATTTCCTATGAGATATTTGG
Organism: Sus scrofa; assembly: GCF_054392235.1. Classification (NCBI taxonomy): domain Eukaryota; kingdom Metazoa; phylum Chordata; class Mammalia; order Artiodactyla; family Suidae; genus Sus; species Sus scrofa. The sequence continues at coordinate 68,144,735 of NC_139393.1, read as the reverse complement.
ATATAAACTACAGGAAGTCATTTAATATATCAGGAATGCAACCTTTGACTTCAATGAATATGATCACCCAAAAATACGTAAACATTTGTTCAATATAAATTCATATTAAAATTAACTATTGTATATGTTTATCATGGTAAATTGAATTTTCCAAAGGACATTTTAAATAAACTCCTCACTCTTGTGGTAACTAACCTACCTACCTTTATGCCAAATCAGGTATGTTTATAAATCAGAAAGTTTAACACCCTCTCTTTCCCTTTTGCAGACTGCTCAGAGTAAAACACACTAAAACATACAAATCCAAACACAACACAATTCTACAGTCTACAATAATCACTAGCATTGGACAAATCAAAGGACTAATTCCCAGCCAATTATATCCACAAATGATACTTTCACAGAGGGAGAATCTAGGACTTTCTCAAGCTCAGGAGATTACTTGAGAGTACAACTAGTTATAGGAAGCAAAGGAAAATAAACTGTCAAAGAAATTCTAGACAATGAGGGAAAAAAGGTGAAAAACTTCACTCCTGAGCTTGAGAACAACCGAGAACACACAAATAAGCAATGCCTCAGACATATGTAAAAGTACCAGCACTTACACACACACAAACACACACACACACACTCTCTCTCTCTCTCCCCCTCCCTCCTTCCCTCCTTCTATCAATAAAACAATTGTAGAATGGACATATGATACTGCTGTGACGTATATCCACAAATCTATTCATAGGTATTCACATTTTTCCAGATTTCATCACTTTCTAATACTCACAATGTTAGAAAAAGGCAAAGGTATTTGAAAAACAAGATGGATTGGCTAGAAGTTAAGTACTTCTTAAGTAGCTGAAAAGGTGGGATTTGGAAGTAAGTCGCAAATAGAAAAGATGAGAGAACTTTCAAAACACCCCAGAAAGCTGTCATATTTCCCAAAGGTCAAAAGAACCAAATTTATTTTTGACAAACTAAAGAGAAGGAATTACTGAATACTCCCACCTGCGTGGCATAGTTAAAATTGAAGTAATGCATTCAAGATCTGGGAAAAGAGTAAGGATGACAGTGGCCGCTATGTTTTCACAGACCACGCCACACAAAGTACCTTTTCACGATATCTTCTCCGTTCCAGCAAGGTTCCCCATCACCAGCTGCTAACTCGTTAGCACAGAGCTCATCGGCCAGGCCGCCATAGAACGTCCTGTACAGGCGGAGGCTGTTGATAAATTCTCTAGATGGAAAAAAATAAAGAAATCCATTACACCCCAAAATCCGTAACATATGCTAATATAAGTGGCCCAATGTCTTATGTATGATGTATGAAAGGCAACGTTTAAAATTTTCTCTAATTTTCATGCAATTTAAGACTTTTCTAATAAAATGAAAACTACATTTTTTTAAAACTGCATTCACATTTATGCTTTTAAATAAAAGTTCTCAGAGTATGAATTTTATATAACTCCAGGTCTAAGAAGTTGCGACTGGTGCCTGGGCACATGCGCTTGTGTGCGCGCGCGCGCACACACACACACACACACACACACACACACACACCACTTTACTTAGCTTCCGGCATCTAAACCACAGAGATGCTAACTACCCTCTTTTCCATATAGAAATGTCAGAGGCTTCTAGCAAGCTGCCTGATTGCTCACTGATTAAATGTTTAGTAGACTTTGGTGATTTTCCATCTGGGTCTTCCCTTTGGTGTCTAAGAACATAAAGGCATATGTCTTTACTAAATATAGAGAACCCGAATGTGTACACACTTCAGAAGCACGAAAACAAAGATACTGAAAGGAGTACTATTTAACCCATTAGGTTTTTCTGACTCTCATACTTCTTTCCTTTTCACTATCAGTTATGGAAACAGATATTTCAACAATAACAAAAAAGTAAGTTTGCTTTTTAACTGAGAAAGCCAAGAATTAGTAGTTTCAAAACTACACTTTGAGGTCCCAAGAAGTTGGGTTTTGCCATTTCAAACGATCAAATCCTAAAAACTTTAGTTTTGATTTTTTTTTTTTTTACATAAACAAATTTTTTTCAGGGGGGAGGAATGAAAAGCCACTAGTCTGATCCAGAGGAAACGTCCCCTGGCCTAGAAGGCAGGGACAGAAGGAAATTTTGGAAGGAAAGCAATTTTCAGAAATTCCCCGAATGAGTAATTAAAATGTAGCAATTATGAAATTATATTCTCCATTGATTTTTTAAAAATAATTTATTTAAAATGAAATCAAAGAGGAGGGGTGACTAAGTTATAGAGTAACCAAATTTTTAAAAATTGAATCTGATTTTGACAGCACTGATATAGAACTGTATTAATTTATAATTCTCCCTCTTACTGGTTTTGAAAGAACTAATTAAGGAAATTGCTGGAGTTGTAAGGAACCACTAATCTGTAACTTTGAAATATATAAGATCTGCAATCATAGAGAAGATGAGATGTTTCCATAGCAAGTGTTTGGTATTTACTAAAATTTTTAGCAAAGCTTACTTAACCAGAAAAATGATGACAAAATGGCCACAGGAAACATAAATCTCTAACTCATGTGCAATCCAAAAAAAAAAAAAAAAAAAAATGTTTCGTCTTCTCACCAGCATACTGAGATGCTTATTTGTACTTTACTGAATTCCTTTACTAGAAAATAAGTCTCTCCATGATGGCTATGTCCTTACAACTGGAGTGCATGAACAAATACAGTCTCATGCTCTAGCTACTAAAATATAATTGATGCAACTGACTGGTTCTTTCCAAGAGATGTGGGGGTTAATGAGCAGAAAGATGGGTGACTCTTGTCCTCAATTCTATTCACTATAAATGACCACCTGTTTGGAATCACAGACTCCTCTAGATATAAAAGGGCCTGGGACAAAGGGCTGCGAGGGTTGAGCCTCCAAACTGTCGCATAGAACAGAGTAAATGTTTTTATGGTACCCAAACCTCCTCCTTCAATTTCAGTAAATGGTGCCCTCATTTCCTGTCTCCCTTCACAATCATTAGATCATAAAGGGGAAAACTTGACATGGTTCTTTACCAGTCCCCTTGCCCAACACCATGGCCATTGCCTTAGTGCAAGCCCTGATTACTTTTCTCTGGAATCACTGCACCAGGAGGATATACCTCCAGTCTGTTCCTTAACAATCAGCTCCCATTCTCCACAACAGCCACCTTATAAAATTTGAATCTGGAGGCCACTCACTTGCTAAAATCCCTCCATGGCCCTCTATTCACTACAGCATTAAAGCCATATTTCTTGGGAAGATATAGAAAGTACCCTCGCACCTCAATTCAGCAAGAAGCCATAGGTCCCACAACAGTGAGACGCTCGCTGTTCTCCAAACACACCTCCCTGCCTTTACAGGCATTCTCTCTGAAGGAATCATCTCCTAATAGATGTCTACTCTTTCTATAAACCATCAGCTATCAATTATTTGCCACAAAATACTGACCACTATGGAGTACCAAGCTCTGTATTGGTCCTTGGGATCCAGGGCTCAACAAAACAGTCCCTGCCTTCTAAGAATGCATATTTTGGCAGAAATCTATAACAATAATACAGTATTAATCAGTCAGCTCACATTTGAGAACAGAGAAATAAGAAGATAACATTTCACTGTTACATGCCAAAAAAAAAAAAAAAAAAAACACCAAAGAAGCCAACAACAAAAAACATGATAAGCAAAAGTAAACAACAACATAGGTACTCAGAGACTCATTAAACGGTTTAGCTAGTGACAAATGTGCTTGTGGAAATTATAGTTAAAGGTAGGAATAAGCCAGATTACAGTCTGCCTTTATTTTTTATTTTTTATTTTTTTTTGTCTTTTCGCCATTTCTAGGGCCGCTCCCGTGGCATATGGAGGTTCCCAGGTAGGGGTCTAATCGGAGCTGTAGCCACCAGCCTACACGAGAGCCACAGCAACGCGGGATCCGAGCCATGTCTGCGACCTACACCACAGCTCAGGGCAACGACAGATCCTTAACCCACTGAGCAAGGCTAGGGATGGAACCCACACCTCATGGTTCCTAGTCGGATTCATTAACCACTGAGCCACGACGGAAACTCCCTAGTCTGCCTTCTTGATCATCACATGTTTCAGTTTTATTCAGAAGGCAGTGAAGAGTCATGAAAATTTCACCAGCAAGCAAGTGACATCACCATGACCATATTGTGGAAATAGACAGAAAAGTAGTGAGGTCATTTAGGCGACTGGAACCAAGTTCAAAGCAAGAAATATAAAGATCGGGCAGGGAGAGGGGAGAGCCTGCTGGTAAACATTATGAAAATTGATAGATTTAAAAGACATTAGGAATTTGGAAATGACAGATAAAGTATCAAATTTAAGATAACCCTGTCTTCTTCCTCTCCAGTCAGCTGATAGAGAGAAAGACTGGGTTATTCACTATACGAATAATTGCCGTTATTTTGCTCAATATGTTCATCCCTCCATGGCACATACAACTTCCTAGTCTAGCATGTAATGTGCTTATTTACTCTGTTTTATTGTTCCTTATCTGTCTCCAACTCTAGAATAAAAATGCAAGCCGGCAGGGATTTTGTTGGTTGGTTTTGTTCACCACTAGAGGCCTTAAAACAGTGGCAAAGACAATATGGTGCATGCAATAACTAGTTACCAAGTTAATAAATGAGTGAAAACTAATTAATTCCATGCTCACCATGTTCAATTTAGGACTTTTTTTTCTTGGAAAACAACCAGAAAAAAAAAATATATCAAGTAGAACCCTACTTTTTTTTTTTTTTTTTTTTTTTTGGCTGCCCTGTAGGGAGTTCCCAGGCTAGGGATCCAAGCCGCAATTGCTACCTACTTCACCATGGTGACACCAGGTCCTTTAACCCTCTCTGCCAGGCCAGGGATCGAGCCTTCATCCTACTGATGCAGAGACACTGCCGATCACATTGTGCCACAGTGGGAACTCTGAATCTTAATTTTCAAACTTAGTGTGTAACATCTGGGAATCTTGCCAAAATGCAGATGTGGACTCAATAGCTCGGGGTCTGGCACAAAGGCCCAAGAGTCTACTTTTCCAAGAAGCATCAGGTAATGCTGATGTTACTAGTATAACAACCACAGACACCATGGAGGTTTGCTGTTGGACACGTGACCTCAGAATCAGTGGACTCGGCAAGTGATGTGAAGTTTACCGTCAATAGAGGTGGTAACTGAAGTCCTAAATATAGAAGAAAATCTCCTAGGCAAATAACAGGAAGTGAGAAAAAGTCAAAGGGACTTAGAAGTAGAGCAAAGCAGAATAAAAACTTCAATGTTAAGCACTATAAAAACTAAAGAATGAGGAATTCTTTTTTTGGCTTTTTTAGGGCTGCACCTGCAGCATATGGAAGTTCCCAGGCCAGGGGTCGAATCAGAGCTGTAGTCTCTGGCCTACACCACAGTCACAGCAACATGGGATCGGAGCCACATCTCTAGCCTAGACCACAGCACATAGCAATGTTGGATCCTTAACCCACGGAGTGAGGCCAGGGGTTGATCTCTCATCCTCATGGATACTAGTCGGCTTCATTACTGCTGAGCCACAACAGGAGCTCCCAGAATGAGGAAATTTAGAGAGCTACTCCTCAATGTAAAAGGCCATTATGAAAGGTTAATTAAAATACTGAGAATATCCTTTGTATGGGGTGAGCATAGTTGTTTTGGATGGAATTGTGTCCTCTCCAAAATTCATATATTGAAGCCTTAATCCCCCATGTATTTGAAGAGGTAATTAAACTTAAATGGGGTCATATGGGTGGGCTCTGATCCATTGACTGATGTCTTAATATGAAGAGGAAAGGGAACAAGTAGGGCATGAGCTCAGAGGAAAAGCCGTGTGAGGACACAGCAAGAGGTGGCCAAGTGCAAGCCAAGGAAAGAAGCCTCAGGAGAAACCAAACCTGCCAAGGTCTTGACCTTGGACTTCTGGCCTCCAGGCCTATCAGAAAATTCATTTCTGTTGTTCAAGCCAGCCAGTCTGTGGTGTTTTGTTACAGCAGCCCTAGCAAATTAATAAAGTAATTCACGCATTTGATAAAGAATAACAGACTTCAGATTTTCAGTATGATGAATATTAAAGAAAAGGTAAGAAACTGGAATCAGAGAGTCCTCAAAAGGAACATTAAGGGAGTTCTATATGAGTGTATGCTTGTTCGATTACAAAAGAGATTTTAGAATATGTGTGTGAAACGGAAGACGATAATAAGGCCGCAGAAGTGATGTGCTTTCTCCAGGCTTAAGCTTTGAGGATCCGTGTGACTTTGCCAGCGTCTGATTCCCTCCCTCCTGATGGCAGGCAGGCCATGCCTCAGATGGCAGCCACTCTGTCGCTCTGAGACCGAACCACAGAGTAGCCACAACTTGAGCAGCGCCCCCGCTGGTCTGCAATGGGCATAGGTTGTGAAAAAAATCTTTTGGTTCTAAACCAATGATAGATTGAGGTCGTTTGCTACCCCATCACAACTTAGTCTCTCTTAATTGCTACAAGGATAAGAAAAGCGAATTAATAGCTGATGGATCATAAATTCTAAAAAGAAACGAGGACGGATTACGGAAAACGGAGTGTCTAACTTTGGAGCGAATTCTCTGAGACTAAAATAATGGAAGAAAGTCTACGTCAATGTCGAGGTAAGGTTTGATTTGTGAGACTAAACGCTGAGAGGAGAACCTACTTTGCAAGTGTATATTCTGCGTGTGGCAGTTTTTAGGTCACAGGAATTAAGAGTAGTGTTGTGAAAAGCGGTTGCATTGAAGGACCAGGAGATCTATACTGGATATAGAATAATAATTGAATTGGCAGGAAATGAAGGAGTTAAATACCTAGTGGCCTTAGTGAGATTAAAAACAACTATCTACTGCCACAGAGCCGGGTAATGGTGATCTTAATAGAGGAATCCGTACTTCAGTTCTCAGCTTAAGGCTCAGCCTCTTTTTTTTTTTTTTAAATGCACCAGGCCCACCTTTTCCAGTTTTCCATGAGATGTCTCAGTGGATAAAATATCATATTCTTTGAGTGATTCCATATTTTAAGTTGCTGGAAGAATGACTATATCAATATAAATATTTTCTAGATCATGAGAATAGTTTCAACTAAAATTAGGAAAAACATAAATGCAGGGAGATGTTAGAAGCTCCAGCTTACTATCCTTGAGGGGCTGTGTTACCTACATGTTGGTTGTTCATGTTAGTCTTAGACATCTCTGGAATACACAAGTCAAACACAATTATGTCTTTTTTTTTTTTTTTCCCGCCTTTTCTAGGGCCGCTCCTGCAGTGTATGGAGGTTCCCAGGCTAGGGGTCCAATCAGAGCTGTAGCCGCCGGCCTACACCAGAGCCACAGCAACATGGGATCCGAGCCACATCTGCAACCTACACCACAGCTCACGGCAACGCTGAATCCTTAACCCACTGCGCAAGGCCAGGGATCGAACCTACAAGCTCATGGTTCCTAATCAGATTTGTTAACCACTGAGCCACAATGGGAACTCCTCAAACACAATTATTAAGAGTAACACTTTGAAATGCATTTTTTTTAAAGAGGAAAACATGTTTGTCAGAATATTTATTCAAAGCCTGTGTGTCAGAGCCATAGGCAAATGTATAATTTCTCATTTGGAATGATAACAGTCTAACAAATGACTTCTCTGGCTCTAGTTTTGCCTTCTCCTCTTCTCTTCAATGCATGTCCCAAGGTGTTACCAGCCTTAAGGCTCCAGAAAACAGCCATCACACCTTCTTGTTTTAAAATCCTCACCATTCAGGGAAAATGTCTTCCCATGGCTCATCATCTCTCCTTTCTTTGCCCCTTTGTTTCCCATGACAGTTGCCCTTCCCTGCAGCCACACACCCCAGCTGAAAACCGCACACTTACATGTATAAGAAATCTCAAGACTTACTGCATAAGATCCCAAGTTTAGTACATGAAGTTTCTTCTACCCTGAACTGCCTTCCCTCCCGCTTCACCCTTCCAACCTTCCACCCATCCTTCGAGATCTACCTTAAACCTCATCTCCTAACTCTTTGCCTGACCAGCCCATGAAGCTTTTGTTGGTCTATCCTATTTCTCACATCCCACTTGGTATCTACTTTATGGTTATCTGGTATCATAATGCCTCTGTCTGTAATGTCTGCCTCCCCAATTAGAGGGTGCATTCTCTGAAGACAAGAGCCAAGCCTGCTTTATTTCCCCAGGGTTTGGTACCCAGCAGACACCCAACAAATTCTTGTTGAATTGGCCCCAGATGTGGCATCCGTTTTTAACCACTTCCAGAATGAGAAGTTTCTGCAATAAATACACTTTTTAAAATGATAATAATAATTTTAAGTCCTTAAAGGTTGCTGTTGACTTGGGAACTTTTAAGTTGGGGGACCTGCTCCTAAATTTTGGAGAAATATCAGAAAGACCTTCCTGGTCTGTCCTATTAGAAAATGAAAGAAATCCAAAGGCAGGACTACAAGCTGTGCCAGGTTCTACTAAACAGGCTCTATATATACACAAGATGCTGAAATTAAGATGTGGTGACACATTGCTATGTAGTCACACTGTGGTGTAAGATAGCTATAAGAATTAACATATCAGGAGTTCCCATCATGGCTCAGCAGAAATGAATTTAACAAGTATCCATGAGGACGTAGGTTAGATCCCTGGCATTGCTCAGTGGGTTAAGGATCTGGCATTGCTATGGCTGTGGTGTAGGCTGGTGGCTGCAGCTCCAATTTGACCCCTAGCCTGGGAACCTCCATATGCTGTGGGTGCAGTCCTAAAAAAAAAAGAAAAAACAGAGAGAGAATTAACATATCACACAGGTATACCATATCATAAAGACAAGGTCAGAAAGAGCCTTCACGGTCATCTGTTCCAGTCCTGCTCTGTTCTAGCTGCACTTTATCATCACGAGCAAACATATAAACTGTTTACCTAGACTTCTCCCTCAGACATTCAGGTCTGATCTTTGGGGTAGGACCTGGACATTGGAGTATTTCTAAAAGTTTCCCACAAGATCCTAGTGTTCAGTCACTTATTTTATAACTACGAAAAGTGAAAACCAGAGAAACGAAAGGACTTGTAAAAAATAAGTTAGGCATTTAGACCTCAACACTGTTGTTTCATTTATTAATAAAAATGCCATCACTAAGCAATATTGGGAACATATCAGATATTTGACCCACCAAAGCTGAATGAATCTTTATAGAGAAGAATATTTTCCTCCATTTTTAAATTTTACAGAAATGATCACTCTTTTCACAGAACATACTTAGTAGTAGATTGGTAGACCAGAAAACAGATACATCACTTCTTCCTGCCAAACTATGCACTCAGAAAGCAACATGTTTAGACAGGATTTATCTGTATCCCTTCACCAGTCTGAAAGGTCTGGTGCAAGAAGCAGGGAGAGGAGTAAATTCTGATCACTGGCTAATGAACAGCTTTGCCCACTGTGCTGGCACAGGAAAGAGGGAAAGCTGGAGAACAATTGCTCATTCATAGTGCACAGCCTTGTTTGCCCTGAGCTGACTGAAGGCAAGAGAGGAACGCAGACCAGCTTGGTTAGTGCTTTCTTTGGTTTCCCATATCCTGGAGGCCAGCAGTGTCAGAAAGGTCTCCTGATCTGCCATGTGACAAAAAAAAAAAAAAAAAAAAAAAAAGTAATTCACCCTGAAGTTGTCATTTCTAGTTAGGTTGACACAGGAACGCCCAGTTACTGCTCAAAAACTGAGCGACACTTCTGACTGGCTTCACCATTATCATTTGACTCGAATCATTTTTAATGACAGAAATAATTTCTTTTGGTGAGCAGTTAAATAATTAAAAGGCACATGAAGGAGTTCCAGTTGTGGCTCAGTGGTACCAAACCCAACTAGCATCCATGAGGTTGCGGGTTCGATCCCTGGCCTCGCTCAGTAGGTTAAGGATCTGGTGTTGCCATGAACTGTGGTATGGGTTGCAGGTGAGGCTTGGATCCCGTGTCGCAGTGGCTATGGTGTAGACTGGCAGCTGCGGCTCTGATTCGATTCCTAGCCTGGGAACCTCCATGTGCTGCAGATGCAGCTCTAAAAATAAATAAATAAATAGCACATGAGGAATAAGTTAATATCTATGGCTCTTCAGTGTTTCCATCCTCCCTCCCGAGGCAGCCAAGGGTATATGGCCTCGTGTGCCTTCTTCAGGTTCCTCAACATGCACCTTAACATGTAACCAAAAAACACAGACAGACAGACAGACAGACAGAGATGGTTTGGTTTTACAAAACTAGGACCAAGCTATACACATGCAAGAGACTGGCTCTGCTCCCTTGACAATATACCACAAACTCCTTTCAGGTTATTAAATCTCAGTCTTACTTTTATACAGCTGTGTAATATTCCAAAACCTGGATATAACAACACTGCCATAATTTAGCAAACCACTCCACTATGCCAATTTTTCCTTTTTACTTTATAAGGCTGCCATGTTCCTTATAAAGGAAGGTTTGAAAAGAGATAACTATGTGTTCCAAATTCTGCCAATTTTCTAGAGAGCTGTTTTCACTTAAGCATGTGGCTCTAATCTATGTTTGATTTTGCATTTTATTTCATTAGACATTGTTGGAAATAGAGCTATGTTCAAAAGGCGAACCTCTCCATCTAATGTCTTCATCTAGTGGACATTTGTGTTCATGTTAAAACGTTTATCAACTGTCACAAAGAGCGCCCCCTTGCTTTTTCTTCCCCTTGAACACGATATATGAGAGACTATTTCTAATTTGGGCCAAAGCTAATTATATGGAAAAATGTTGGAGAAGAAACTGATTTTCAAATGCAGCTTTTCTCTGTGGAATGTTTCAGACCACACGTTTCTGTATTTAATGACATGTATTGATTTTTTTTTTAGCCCTCATGTCAGTCCACACATAATACAGAACCCAAATTAAAAGCAGTGCCTCACACACTGTTTGAAAGTCTCTGTAGAACAAAGGTCAAATACGCAGTTTGCCAGTGAATGGCCTGAGGCTGAGTTAAGGTTAATGGGCGCTAATGAACAGGCTCAAACCTGTGGATGTGTCTGACCACCGCTGTCAAACAGGAGGCATTTAAAATGTCAGTCTCCTGCTCAGCAGAGGAAATACATAATTACATGTTTCTAGAGAAGGGCTATTTTCTCTGGCAGTTCAGAATCCCTATTTCATCATTTGACTTAATTCTCAACAAAGTCATTCTATTTGAAAAAATATTTGTAGAGATCTTAAGAAGAGATTTCTAAAGATTTCTTTCAATTTCTATTCCACAGCAATAACGGTTCTCACGGTATTGAAAATAAATATATACAGATAGACTGGCTACAGGGAGACTGAAATCTAATTTCTTGGCCCTTTCTATACAGACTTTGTGATGCCTGAAGAGATGGGGCAGAGAGGGGATGCAACACTAAGAAGCCAAAAGCAAGAAATGGCACCAGCACATTTTAACACAAACGGAAATGGGTTTCCAGCATATTGCACCGTACTTGATGAAAAAGAAAATATAGGTTTTTTTCCAAAAGAGTAACTTGTAAAGTCTGTCCTCTGAACCCCACCTGAACCTACTGCTCATCATGGAAGCTGTGACCTCAGAACTGGCACCACTCTCAGAGAGAAGAGGTTTTTTTCCCTGACGAAATGACTCCAGGTTTTTCCGTCCTGACTGGAAGTCATTTGGTTCATGGGATGGGACTTCCCCTCCTTAGCAGACCCACAGGCTTTCTCAACAGAGCTGAAGGGGTTAAGACGGGCGGTAGATTGGAGAGCACCAAGGAAAATAATGGAAAAGAGCAATGGAAATAAGCTAATATCTTTCCATCCCTCCGCAGAGGGCTCTTTTTGGACAGGTGCTGCGTGTTTCACACTGACAGGTGGGGATTGTATACTAGCGTTGATCTGGCCCTTCAGAGCTGTCTACACAATTAGTACAGATGCCTCTATTCTCACTTCGCAACATCCTTCAGACTCAACACATTACCATGTAACATCCCAATAAAAAGCACCCTTTCTGAAACCATCCTCCTCCAAAAAGAGTGATTTAAACTTGATGTCAAAACTAGGTTCAAGACCAGCTCCCATCACATTTTCCCATGTTGTAAACATGTACCTCAAAACACACTGAGTCTGTGCCCCATTAAAAAGGATTTTAAACAAAGACCTTAACTCATTTATAAAAATAAACACAGGACCAAGCATCCAATATTTAAACCAATCAGATAGTATTAAGCTGAGCATCCCAAAGAGAAGTGATATAATTTCTCCTACCTCATAAGTTTTTTTGTTCATCTTAATAAAAACATACAATTACTTGTTCAGTTCTACTAGTTTCAGGAGGCATGCTAATAATTTTCGTATAGAAAAAATTGTCTAGGATCTGGCTGGGTCAAGACCAAGGAGAAAGTTGAGCCAAACAGAATCTCTGCAAATCTAGTGATTCTAGTGATTCTAATATAGGTCAATTATACAAAGGAATATCATACCTATATTTTGAAATTCAGTATCTTAGGTCAAATCTTGAATGTTCCTCCTTTTTGCAGGAAGTTATTTTCTGTGTTTTCTAACACTTTAACTATAAACTGCATAACTTAGGGGACAATAAAACATATTCTGGATCATATTTTCCTCTCTCAGCATTAGCAGAACATTAATGAACTATTTTCACTTTGATAGTCTGCCAATAAATGGGCTGCTTCTTCCTCATTTCCTGTTTTCTTTATTTATGACTTCAATTAGATATTCCTGGTCACCTCCATAAATAAACTCCTCTTATTGATGGCCAACCTATGCCCAGTACAAATTATTCTCGCTTGCATTTTCAGTTACTGTACACCTCGTGGTACAAATAGTTGTGTTCCTGGATTCTGATATAACTATGTGCTTTAGGGTTAGGAAATCTGTAGTCGACATAGTTCAACAAAAAGCTGGTATTTTCATCTTCAAGTATATTCCTATTATTCCAGTAATTCTCATTTTGGAAAAATTACTTTTGAATATTACATATAACCCAGGTATTACTGGATTCTCAACTTCTAAAAGGTGGCTTAGAATATTGCTGACCAGGACTGAATAATGTACAATCACATTTACCCACTTATGCCATCTAAAATGTTGTCCAGGAGTTCCCGTCGTGGCGCAGTGGTTAACGAATCCGACTAGGAACCATGAAGTTGTGGGTTCAATCCCTGGCCTTGCTCAGTGGGTTAATGATCCGGCATTGCCATGAGCTGTGGTGTAGGTTGCAGACGTGGCTCGGATCCCGCGTTGCTGTGGCTCTGGCATAGGCCGGTGGCTACAGCTCTGATTGGACCCCAATTCTGGGAACCTCCATATGCCGTAGGAGCGGCCCTGGAAAAGGCAAAAAATAAAATAAAATGTTGTCCATATGATCAGAATTAAAGTAACACAACCTTCCATTATGATTATTCACATAATCTTTGTTTTTATAAGACTTAGCTTATATGGGAAAATGCAGACAAACAAAATATGACGAAGATTATAAATCCTTTGGATTCACTCAAATTGCAGGACCCCAAACTTGTCATGTTCCAGGCATAACAAGCTTTTTTGCTGAAGGAGGGTCAAAACAACACAGCACAAGGAGCACCACAGACCTGTTGCTCTTCAAAAGTCATCAAATAGAATGAATCAAATTCTTTAGAGGAAAATGTGAGCTGAAAGTCTGTGAGTCTACAAATACGGGCCTAAACAAACTACTTTCAAACTTCCATCAGCTGAAATTCTAAGCTAAAGATTCCACACGCAATTCTGGAGACCATGGTGTGTCATGGTAATGGTTGATATAAATGTGTCAGTATAAAGAAAAAAAAAAAAAAAGCAAAATCTATTAAATGATATAATCCACTCCAGAAACACATTGCTTCTACTTTGAGGACAATTATGGAGGAATTGGCAGCTTTGTCATTTCTACTGAACATGCAACTGGATAAAAATATGAATCTCTTCTGGTTCTACTGCTCCCCATATTCCCTCTCGTACCTGTGTGCATAAGACATTTCAAAGGCCAGTGACAGATTTAAATTGATGGAATATTCTTTGCTGCGTACAGTTAAGTGAAAGAAATACTTGGTACCCTTGTGTGGAGGGAGCACTCATGATCTTCTATATACAATTAATTTTGTTACTTTAGTCAAAGAAATGAGCCTCACTCATTATCCTGATGCAGACCCCATAGATTCTGCTAAAAACTCTGAAATAGCTTTTATGCGCTCCTATAAAAATCATCCCTTTCAATATGACACAAATTTCAATCCTCCTCACTTAAAAATTGAGTGAAAAAAAAATGAGAGCTGAATGTGGGGTTCTTTTCAACTCTTCATTCACTGGCTTTGCAAAGGAAAATGGATAGAAGGTTCCCTTGGAGGGAGGAAGGATGTGAGGAAGGGAGGAAAGAAACTTTCAGGTATGTTAGGGAAAATTTCACTCACAGTTTGGTTTTCTTGGTAGAAGACTATTTGGAGCCATTTAAATTAAATAACCCTACCGTCATGATTATAAATACCATTGAAAATTTTCTAAATTCATCTGGCAAAAGCTACTGTTTACTAGGAAATAGAAGGTTTGGGGAGAACCACTTAAAAATATGTCCAACTTAAAGGTCATTTTTCCTATGGCTGGCTGAGAAATATACTATTCTCTCTATAGTGAGAAATTTGGGGAGATTTATTTCTGCTCACATGAACTTAAATTTGTCAGTTTCGATATTACAGATGTCGCAAAGTAATTGGAAGCCCAAATGACTGCAGACCATGTATTTAACCTGAAGATTTTAGAATAAATCTCTTATTTCCTGATACAAACCTACCCTTATATAAGCAAGCAAACTATGAGGGTTCTCACTGATACCTACATAAGTTTGCATTCTATAATTTTTTTTTTTTTTTTTAGGGCCACACCCATGGGGTCGAATCAGAGCCACAGCCACAGCAATGTCAGATCCTTAACCCACTGAGCAAGGCCAGGGATCAAACCTGCAATCTCATGGATCCTAGTCATGTTTGTTAACCACTGAGCCACGATGGGAACTCCTGCTGTCTGTAATTTTTAATCACTGTTATCATCAAAACAAAATGAATGTGAGCAGCACCCATTAGATGCCAACCCTGTGTACGGAGCCACCTCTAGGAGCCTTGTGATTTCTGCTTCTACTTTATACCAAGCCTTGGGAGCCGCATCTCCTTTCAGCACAAATACTATTGAATATTAGCTTAAATTTTCCACTGTTTGGATTTTGTTTCAGATATTTCACAGCATGGTCATTCACTTTTCCATGGACATCTAGAAAGTAAGAGCAAACCCAGCTTAAAGTCTTTGTGTTTAATATGCTTTTAGGTGGAGCAAATTGCATTTCAGGGCACTGAAACTGTGCACACCTTGGACTGTGGACTTTTTGGGGGAAGTTTTTATCAGATTCTCAGTGGGATGCATGACCCGCGAAAGGTTAAACACTGCTAGCCTAAACTTTTGCCATATGTTTGCTCTGCCTCCTGGCATTCCTTCTTCCTGTGTGCCTGGGTTTTGACCCCGTGGGGTCCTGCCCTACATTATTCATGTGGGGCTTGACGTGGGCCTGCCCTGTGCTCAGGTTTCCTTAGCCCTGCTCTGGCCTGGCCTCTGGCCCCCTATCCAGCCTGGCCTTGGCCTGCCCTGCCCTGGCTGCCCTCACTGCCACCACTCACTAAGCACTGTTTTAAATTAAACAGCAATGTTCTTATTGAAGGGAGCATGACCTTTATTTTAGTAAATTAAACTTGCAGATAATAAATAATAGTGGCACCTCAAAGCAGCACTAACTTGCTTTTAGGAAACAGATTGAAAATTGCCTTCTCCAGTCCTATACATGATATTACACTTTTCTCCAAGAGTGGACTCACCCACTGAGGATGTGTATACACAATTCATTAAGCCAGGATATCAATACTGATTTACCATTTAAATAAATATATATCCTCAAACACGCAAACATCAAGAATGTTATAAATTAATTAATGTTGGTTTCACTAAAAATGTATCTTGCTAAACAAGGGTTGACAACCTAGCTATAAACTCGTGTATTTTAAGCTAACCGATCCTATTTAATAGGAACTTTTTGAGCTGTCTTGGCCATAATCCTAAATAATATTAAGTGTTCTTCAGTCAGTATACGTTGAAAGTTTTTTTCTTATTGTGATTTAATTATTTTTAACCACATCACTATGTCATCTTGTGATATTCAGGGTGACAATTATATTTGCTTTCAGAGATCAACTCATCCTGATAAGAATGATGCTCTCTGACTCAGTCCTCTCTTTAAACTCGGCTATTTCAAGGGTCCTCTTGAGTTCCCACCTTCAGTAAATAAAATTATTCATGTTTCTAGTGGCAAAATTCTCACCCAAGTCAAGATTTAATAATCACATTAGAATAAAATGGAATGTCCCAATGAAGTTCTGAGGAGAAAATCAAGAGAAAGAAAAACTCCTAAAGTTATATTTTGTTTTCAACATTAAAATTCCAATATTTCTAAAAATTTTCCGTTCCCTCCCTTCACATCAACATCATCTCTGACATTAAAAATAATGTTTCTTTTACGAAGACCTAAGATAGTCTCTATTACCCCAATACACACTCATGCATGCAGCCAATCTCCGTAATTGGCGTATTCTTAAATGAGAAGCTTGGCTAATTGGAATGCTTGCTGCAGAACAGATGGGGCACTGGTGTTGAGACTCCATCTTAATTTATTGTCCTGGGGTTTTCCTAATTACCCACTTAATTGGCACAGCCACACCACTTTGAAATAATAATGTACAGCTAATTATCACCGATTTAAGCCTGCTAATAGCGTATTCTTACCAGCTAACTTCAAGAAATCAAGCAGAGAGCAGGAACTGCCACAGGGAACCCACTCTGCCAGGGCTGGTTTAGACAGCTAGATGAGTGCAATGTCCTTTAAGCCCTGCCGATTTGGTTTCTGCCCAAAAAAGGCTAAATAGTGATACTTTGCTAGATGTTTAAAGGAACAGTAGCTTTTCTTTGCCTTTCTCAACTTGTTGGAGACCTTTGTAACTAGTGTATATCAATATCTCAAGGTCTTCAATTAGTTCGTTATGAGCAGGCAACATACATGGGAAAAAGAGGGTTGGCTAAATAAGCCCATCTCCAAAATGTGATTTTAAAAAATAATAAATTCTAAAGTTCAGCCCCTCTTTCTCCAAGCTCAAAGACAGACTTCATCAACAAGCTTATTATCACAACCCTTAGATCCAGAGACAGATTTTACTAAGTCCATTTTCTTCTTGAAATGTTAGAACAAGAAGGCAATGTGTTCAATAGAAAGGTTCGCTATGAATATAGAGGAAGAAGGAGGAGGGGGAAACAAGTTAAGAACTTAGGAATATAAAGAGAAATAGCTACATTTAGGATAGAAGACTATACTTCTGCCTTCATTTACCCTTATTCTGTGTTTATTTCAGGAATATTTTCACATATCTCCAGGTCAGATTTCCTAGAAGCAGCACTTGAGATAGGAAGGCAGATACAGGTGATCCACTGAGGAACTGCTCTTAAGTGAGGGAAGCCAGAGAAAATGAGAAGTTAACAAATGACTGCCTCTCTCTTGCTTCAGCCAGATTCCACAGGACGTGGAATCCACATATTTGTTCCCACCATTTGAGCAAGGGGCAAGCTTTGTAAAGGTCACGTCAGTCGGTCCCTGCCTGCAAGCTGCCCTCCAGGGTGGAAGTTTAACCCTCCACCAAAGATGGAGCATAGCCACTGCCCAGGGTGTCTCCCAGTAATCTTTCTCCTTGCCCTCCCTGCCGTTGTGTAGACTCCCTCCACACTGAATGAAACTGACCTGTAAAATCTTCAGGATATTGCAAAAATGACAGTGTGGGACTTTGGAGGCTGGCTCATAAAAGACACTGAGACTTCAGCTTTGCTCTCCGATGGCTTGTGCTAAGGGAAACCAGCCACAACGTGGTAGGAAAACTCAAGCCACTGTGACAAGAAACCAAGGCCTCCTGCAAACAGCCACGTGAGTGAACGCTCTTGGGAGAGGGTATTGCATTCCCATTCAAGCCTTCAGTTGACTGCAGCCCTAGCTGATTTCTTGACTGAACTCTCCCCGGAGACCTTGAGCTAAAACCCCACAGCCAAGCAGCTCCCAAATATCTGATCCACAGAAGGGGACATAATACATGCTCAGTGTTGGTTTAAGCGACTAAAGTTTTGAACGATTTGTTAGGTAGCAATAGATCACAAATACAGACGGTTGCTATGTATTGAGGGCATTTCCCGGAGAATAAGGCAGCTGTGAGTTATCAGCAGTCAGGACACAGGAGGATATAAAATGGCCAGTAAAGGGATGTGCGTAGGGAACCAGCAGTATGCAGCATCCACTAACCTTAGTGACCGCTCTCATTACTTGTTTCCATTAAACCTTTCATACAGCTTAATACAGTGTCATGTCATGAACTGAATTACGGCTCGGACATTTACAATTTTAAAAACATTGCTGGCAAGAACTTGGAGTTCCAGACCTAGTGAAAATATTCTTCAAAAGTGAAGATACAAACAATAGCTGAGAGAATTCATCACCGTATAAACAATGAAAGATGTACTACAGCTAAGGCAAAATGATTCTAGATGAACACATGGAACTGAAAGAAACAGTACCAGAAAGAAAACAATATGTGAGTAATTATCGGTAAATATTGACTATTTTAAAACAACAGTTGCAATGATGTCTTGGGGTGTTAAAATGTTGGTAGAAGTAAGATATTGGTTGATAAAAATAGCATAAAAGGTAGGAAGAGAGTAATGGAGTGAAACTGCTTTGAGGTACTTTTATTGTTCAATGAAGTGGTAAAACTTTTAAAGGAGACTGTAAAAATTAAAAATGCATATGGTGATCTCTATGATAACCATTAAGAGAATAATAAACACAAGCCGAAAATGCTATGAGGATAAAAATAATAATAATCTGTTAAATTCAAAAAAGGCAAGATGGAATAAAGAATAAAATAATGGGATAAAAAGAAAAAAAAAAGATGGTAGCCTTAAAATACAATTACCACCTCAGTGTATCATACATATCACTATAAAATACTGTGGAAGCAACGCAACATTGAGTCACTTATGTCAGGTACAAAAGGGGGAGAGTGAAGCAGGCATATAAACAAAACTTAACCTAACTTTATGGGAATTTGGAGCTCTTCTCAGAAATTGGCAGAGGACACCATCCAATCTCCAAGTCTGTTCATGCCATCTCTGGACTTTCTGTTCCCCTAACTCAGTTACCATGATCGAAATAAGAAAACCAGTAGGCAGCCAATCAGCTGAAAAAGCTAAATAACTTCCATATTTATTCTATAAAATCCCTGTAGTCTGTGAACAACTCAAAATTCACTGCTACCATAGCCTAGATTTTCCCAGTTTGCCTATCAAAATCTTTGCAGTAAACTCATCTTTCTGCTTTTCTAAAAATTCACTAGAGTTTGGTTTCTCACACCATGGATTAAACATTCCAATTAAAACAAAAACAAAAACAAAATCATCACAAAATACTGTTAACCACACCCCTCCAAAAAAAAAATCAAATTATGTCACCAATGTTTATATCATAAATAGACATTTTTCCAAAGACATCTGGATGGCCAGAAGGCACATGAAAAGATGCTCAACATCACTAATTATTAGAGGAATGCAAATTAAAACTACAATGAAGTACCACCTCACACCAGTCAGAACAGCCATCATTAAAAAGTTTTAAAATAACAAACACTTGAAAGGGTGGGGGAAAAAAGGAACCCTCCTACACTGTTGGTGGGAATGTAAATTGGTGCAGCCACTCTGGAAAACAGTATGGAGGTTCCTCTAAAAACTAAAAAGAGAGTTGAGAGTTGCCATATGATCCAGCAGTCACACTCCTGGAGCTGTATCGGGATAAAATTATACATGCATCTCATTGTTCATAGCAGCACTATTTACAATAGCCAGGACATGAAAACAACCTAAATGTCCATTGACAGATAAACAGATAAAGAAGATATGGTATATACACAATGAAATACCACTCGGGCTGTAAAAAAGAATGAAGTAATGTGGTTTGCAACAACATATATGGACCCAGAGAGTCCATACTAAGTGAAATAAGTCAGAAAGGGAAAGACAAATAGCATATGATATCGCTTACATGGGAAATCTAAAATATGGCACAAATGAACCTATCTACAAAACAGAAACCGACTCACAGACGCAGAGAACGGACTGGTGGTTGCCGGTGGGGGGGGAGGGAAAGATTGGGAGTTTGAGATTAGCAGGTACATACTATTATATATAGAATGGATAAACAACAAGGTCCTACTGCACAGCACAGGGAGCTATATTCAATATCCTGGGATAAACCTCGACAGAAAAAAATATGAAAAATAGTACATATATATGCATAACTGAATCACTTTGCAGTGCACTAGAAATTAAAACAAATCAACTGTACTTTGATAAAATAATTTTTAAATGGTTATATAAATAAAGCCACAAAATTTTGTATTGGTTGAATAATAATAGAAAACTATACAAATTAAACTTTTCCTCTGCCACAAAGACCTGAAAATATATGTATTTTAAGTTAGGTGCCATAAATCTGCATAATTAAACAACAGAAGTTTTTATAAGATATACCAATAAAGAAACTAAATTTAAAATAAATTACAATAAAATAATTTTTAAGGACAATGACCTATATGTAAAAAGTTTTTAAGTTTTAGTAAACCGAATAGAGTCTATTTTCAATTGTATGGTAAGACAATGTCAGAGATACTGATGCATTTTATAACTTTTTGAGATTCTAGAACATTATTAAACTATAGAAACTGTTAAATTCTTTTGTTCCATAGTTTACTTTTGATAGCTTTAAACTTGTTTATATTTATACAAGGTAGTTTCTGCTATGGGTATTGCTCAAAGTAAATAAAGAAAATAAAACTAAAAAGAGAAAATCGTCGTGGACATAATTCTAATTAGTAAACTAAATCAGGAAATATTAAGTTTTTTAACTTCACATTTTTATGAACTACACAAAGGTGGCTTGGTTAATAATTTGTTAGGTCAATTGGAAATCCATATGAAAAATTATGTGTGCTTCGCATATAAAATGGCAAAAAAACAGTTACTGAAAAATTGTGTACCATCAGCTCTTTGAGGGAGATTTAACTACTTTTTTAATTAAGAAACCTGAAATTAAAAAAAAAAAACACTTTATCTAAATTTTAATAGTACATGTGTTTATGTATGCATGCACAAATACACATATAGTCTCAAACATAGAGAGTTGAGTTAAGCAAATTTCTCAGTTCCTGGCACAGCATGGTAATTTATCCTTGAGCACCCCCACTCTCATTTCTTTCATTATCTTCTTTTTTTCCCTCAACTCTCATTCTCTTTCCTGGTTTTCTATAAATATCCATTCTAATATAGTTACTGTAAGTACTTTGCCATAGCCTTTCCTTGAAAATGTGTTTATTTTATGTGTGTTTAATTTATATTAATATTGTACTATTATTTTCATTCAATAGTTTTCTTCTCTAGTCGCAGCGATAGGTTTTGAGGTGTGAAAGTATGTTCTTTCCTTCTGACTGTGTCATAATGTTCTAAAGCCTTACATTTTACTTTTTTCTCTTGCTATGGAAATATAGTTTGTCTCTAACTCTCAGCTACAACAGATTTTGAAGAATGACCTTCGTGGATATGAGCAAGAGTTTCTCTGGGAAACAGCCCAAGGAGGTGGACTATAGCACACAGAGTATGAGTTTTACCAGGTACAGCAAGCTTCTCGCCAGGATGGTTGTTCCTATACACGGTGGATCATCCACAGAGAAAACCCAGTTCCATGAACAGACCAACCATTAGAAACGGAGTACTAACTAGCCACAGATAGCACTATAAATATGTCTTTGCCTGAATCAATCTTTGTATTCAATATAACTCCGATAAAAACTCAAGAGATTATAAAACACATTTGAAAAAATAAATTTCACAAACATCAAGGGATTCTGAAAAACAGTAAATAAAGAGGCTTACAAGATTTAAAAGCAATTGATGCAGGCAAGGAATTTTTAAACGAGAAACGTATTTGGTAAACTTAGTAATTTCTCTTTAACAAAGATCATCTTAGACTAAGTTATTCATTAACTGACTTATTTACATGTAACTGAAATATCATCATAGAAAATATTTGCAAAGTCTACAATTGAAAAATAATATACAGAACATAAAAAGAAACTCCTGCCAATGGATAAATTAAATTTAAAAAGGAATCTAGAAGGAAACTCAGCTAACAGAAAAAAGGAATCTCAGAGAAAACAGAACACAATTGTAGGAAATTAAAAAATGTTAAACTATTAGTTTGTATCAGTTAACTTATATAACTATAATTAAACTATTAGTTAATACATTAATTAGAATGATAAGAAAACAGCTCACCCATGAAATAAGAGTTGGGTATGAATTAACAAAAAAATTAAAAATCCTTGGAAATTAAGGATAGTTTTTAAATGTCATGTTATTGGCTATAAAAAGAATTCAGACTCTCATCTAGTTCCTAGTTCCCAGCTTCCAAGTACCTTCACTATAGCAAGACTGGGTTCTCTTGAGAATGATCCATATGCAAGGCTAACAATTAGTATAAATCTTCCTTCATGTCTTTTCTTAAGAGAACTGTGGTCCTTTTGCTTTTCAGGAATAGACATCAGCTCTCATTTAACTTTTATCCTTAAGACCCAGAATGCCATTATACTCTGTGAGTCTTAAAGGGGCTTATAGAGGTCAAAGGAAAATTAAATTTTAGGCTCAGTCTGCCTCATGCTGGGTCCAGTGAATCCACAGAGGTGTGTCTGTTTCACACACCTGAATATATATTTGGAAGAGAGAGACACAACCTCAGCAGTGTCCTCATACTGGATCTTCAAATTATAGAGTGAGGGCCAAACTGAAATCCCTAAAACTACTCGTGTGCAAAAAATAGTAAAACAAAAAAAAAACACATTGTTAGGTGTTTTGGTTCCGGTACCAATTCCAACACGTGGAGAGAAAGTGAAAGTCCCCTTACCAACAGAAAGCTATTTTCCTACAATATCAGGGTGTCTGAAAATCCAGTCCAATTCTGAGACTACCTATGGGGAGATACCATCAGATGCCACCGGGTAATGGTCCAGTCCTACAAGACTGTGCCCCCTCCAATCACACACACACACATACACACACACACACACACACACACACGAGGCCAGTCTCAAGTCCAGGTTTCACCTGTATGTCCGAACAACTGGCTACAAGTGACAGGTTCCCATGAAGTTCTCCTCTCTTGGATTTCATTCATTTGCTCCACAATTCATAGAACGCAAAGAAACATTTTACTTACCGACTCAACAGTTTGTAATAAAAGTATGTAACTCAGGAGCAGCCAGATGGAAGGGCACAAGGCAAGGCACGGGGGAAGGGCACAGAGCATCGCTACCATCTGCAGACACCACTCTCCCAGCACCTCCATCTTTTCACCAACCAAGAAGTTCTGCAAACCACGTCTTTGAGGTTTATCTGGAGGCTTCATTACGCAGGTGTGATTGATTGACTCATTGGCCATTGGTGATTGATTCAACTTGCGACCTCTTGCTCCTCACTGGAGGTGGGGAGGTGGGACTGAAAGTTCCAACTTTCTTTATTTTTTGTCTTTTTTTAAGGGCCGCACCCACGGCATATGGAGGTTCCCAGGCTAGGGGTGGAATGAGAGCTGTAGCCGCAGTCTTACACCACAGCCACAGCAATGCGGGATCTGAGCCGCCTCTGCAACCTACACCACAGCTCACTGCAATGCCAGATCCTTAACCCACTGAGCAAGGCCAGGGATCAAACCTGTGGCCTCATGGACACTAGTAAGATTCGTTTCCACTTAGCCACAAAGGGAACTCCTCAACCTTCTAATCACATGTTTGTTTCCCCAGGCATACAGCCCCCATCCTTAGGTAGGGGTCCAAGAGTCATCTCATTAACATAACGAAAGACACCTTTCCACTCTCATCATTTAGGACATCCAAGGTTTTAGGAGCTCTATGCCAGGAATGATGTTGAAGAGCAAATACATATTTCTTCCTATATCACAGGATCACAATATCTCTAGGGAATATGCCTGCAGAGTTTAGGGTCATCATCAAAGATATGAAAAACATAGTGGTGCCCGACCCTAACACCTCACCACTGACCCCACTTGTTCAGCTGGCCTGTATGTACTGGGATGGACATTGAGAATGACTGGATTATCATAACCTGAGTCAGACGGTGATTCCAATTATATACTCCTTTGTATGTGGTGTCTGCTAGAACAAATCAAAACATGTCCTGCCACCTGCTATCCAGCTAATGATTTGGCAAATGCTTTTATCTCCTTACCAATTAGTAAGGACAATTAGAAACATTTCACTTTCAGCTGGCAAGAACCCCTGCGCTGTTAGACCTCAGGGCAATTCTTCCACACCGTGACAGACAGGAGCTGGGATCATCTAGACATCCTACAGGACACCGTGCTGATAATAAAATATTGATCACATCATCCAAGATAACTTAGTAGACAAGTGGATGACTCTGGTGGGGAAAGATATTGACATTTTGAGTGCTTGACAATTCAGCAGGGTTTCTAAATGTCTAATAGTCTGAATCCGATCAGGGTATTTTAATGTAAAAGTCAAATTTTTGCACTTAAGATAACCTAGTGCAGAGGAAGAGCGGCACGGTGCTTTTTGGGTCCCTTTGTATATTAGAGAAACCACATTATACACATATTACAACATACTGTGTTGCTGTAACACATTAATAACCACTCCTCTGATGTTTAGTCCAGATGACCTAGCTCGTCCATTCAATGGGGGCTGAAGTACTGGTCACAAAGAAAAATGTGCTACAGAGACTCTAGAAAGCCCCATCAGAAGACTCTTAGTATAGACATCAAGGGCTTGGGAATAAAGTTATTTCTTCTTTTGCTGAACACCGTTTTGTTTGGTTAGTGCTTTGGTTGGTCAGTTGGCTAGTTTGTTGGTTTGCAAGTGGGCTCTGATAGAAACTGCATTCCTTGAACCAGCAAGTAATTCTGCAACTTGAGATGCCCATGATGAACTAAGGGCTCTTGGATTTGCCAGGCTATAAGGCTGGGCTTGTATAGAAGCAATATAATATTGAGTTGAAGCGATCTACTGGAAATCAGGCTCAAGTGGGTGGAAAAAGCACAGGTCAGATCCATGGAAAGTAGTCCAGACTCACTAAGCACCTATTCCTGCTACATTGCCCCACCCATTTCAATCAAAATTTATGACCTCATGAAAAAAGGTCAGTTCATGAAGGAAAAAATTCCTTCATTTTGCTTCAGCTTTATTTTCTTCTGTTAAATTTAACATAGGGATTGTATGCATTATACAAACTTTTTTTGAAAGTTTGAATATATTTATATATTGAAAGGGAGACTTTGTGGAATGATGTTAATAATGGTTACTTCTAGGTAATAGAATTTGGAGATTTGACTTTGTAATTTTCTGTATTGCTCGATTTTTTATAAAAAGCATATATATCACCTTTACAAAATCAATAAAATCTTTCAAAAAGAAAAAAGAGAAATAAAATTTTGAAAACTACAAAAAAATTTTTTTTCAGGTGGTAAAGGGAAAATTAACACGGTATTGCTATAAGAGAGCTCCCCACAATGGCGCTGGGAGGCCACTGAGGAAGCGTGACTTAGACACTTCTTAGTCTGGATGGAATCTGACTTTGACCACTTGTTGTCTTAATGCAGGCACCCAGAACATCTCCCCAGTGATCCTGAACTCAAGATACTTATCGGACCCCCAACCGAGCAGGGCCTGGTAGGACTCTTGGGCACAAAAACCTTTCTTTTTCCCCTATTTCTTGTCAGCCTCCATGGCCTTCCCTGAGGTCCAAGGGGCAGGTTCAGGCAATTGCTGATTAGGGAAGGGTGAGGATTTGCAAAGGGAGGAATAGTCAAGAAACCATAGTACAGCCTTGGGGCAGGATCCTGGTTCCCCCTCAAGGAATACACATAATGACATAGGCATTTTATATACCTAAAAGAAAAATTATAATCCTTATGCTTCTTTTAGAAATGAACAGTTAAAAACAATAGTTTAAAATTGAATAGCTTGGGGCCCTTCCTTGTACTTCTTCCTAGCATGATTGCACCCTAATGCAATCACCTCTGAGCTAAAGATTATGCACCCTGGGCATAAAGATTATAAGCACCTGATGTTTTTCAGGAACTTTCCTAGTTTGTTCTAATCTCTGATCATCATGCGCTTTTTGCATTTTGTTATTCTAGAAAAGGTCACGATGCAATAACCCAAAAGACCGCCACCTGAGTCAGGCCAAGCTCCACTGGCACCACCTTCCATGACTAAGGTTGCCCGAAAGAAAGGTTCACATTAGCCCCAACCCTGATTCCTTCTGAAACCCTGTTTTTCTCTTTTTAGTCTATAAAACTACCTGCAATCCTTCCCCAAAGGAGGGCACAGTCTTTAGGGGATTGGCCTGCTGTGACCTCCTCTGCCTGGAAGAGCAATAAAAGCTGTTTTTTTCCCTTTACCCCAAATTCTGTCTCTGCATTTCTATTTGAAAGCAGTGGACAGAGACTGAGTTTTGGCAACAGATCCTTACCCCAATTAACTTGTGGCAGCCTATCTACTTATTGAAACTTACCTTAAAATAGCCTTTAAGGATAAATATTTCCTTTCTTGCTTCAGAGTCAGTCATAATTCTTACCAGACCACGTTAGCAATCTTGTATCTTTTGTCTTTATAAGACCCTGACTCTTCCGCCACCAACACTATTTGTTTCACCTATGTATGTGTCTTCCGAATTGCAATTGCTAAGAGCCCAAATAAATCCTTTTCTAGGAGTTCCCATTGTGGCACAGTGGCTAACGAATCCGACTAGGAACCATGAGGTTGTGGGTTCGATCCCTGGCCTTGCTCAGTGGGTTAAGGATCTGGTGTTGCCGTGAGCTGTGGTGTATGTCATAGATGTGGCTCAGATCCCGCGTTGCTGTGGCCCTGGTGCAGGCTGGCAGCTACAGCTCTGATTAGACCCCCAGCCTGGGAACTTCCACATGCCATGAGAGCGGCCCTAGAAACGGCAAAAAGACCAAGAAAAAAAAAATTATTTTCTAATTTGCAGCATTGCTTGGCTACCAAAGTCTACTTTATCAATGGAAAAGGATCAATAAAACTCAGGTCTAGTTTACAGATAAGTCTGTACAATATATAGGCATCAAGCAGAAATATTCTGCCACAACAATTAAATCCCAATCAAGGGTGGCAATAAAAAGTGTGTAAAAAATGAAATGCTTAAGTGGGCTCAAGTGCAAGACTTCTGGTTGTTGTCTTGGTGTGGCATGAGACTGGCCTGTGATGAGTCTACCCTAATTTACAGGAAATGGCTAACAGTGGCTGACGGGTCAAGGACATAGAAATAATAGGTTTGCAAGGTTGGTGACAAAGAGGTCTGGTCAATGAGGGCAGACACATAAAACTTTTCACTCAGATGAGCCTTTCATTACTCCTGAGCCATGCTGTAACATTTCGTTGGCACTGGCATTGTTTTGCAAGTGAATGAACCAGGTTAAATGTCGCCTTTTGTTTTGGTTTTCCAGCAACTAGGTTGTTTTGGTCTTGAAACTGACATGACCTTTAAAAACTTAAGATCTTCCTTAACTGGGTTTTATTATAAGAATCACCATAGCCAAAGCATACTAATCTCTCAAATGCAAGAAATGACAGCTGATCACTATAGATGTTTAAATTGAAAAAACAAACCAAAACCGAAAAAAAAAGAAAAAGAAAATTAGATGAAAAAACCCTCAGCTACTTTGTATGCAAACAATGGGCTGTTTTGAGCTGTAGCAAATACCCAGCAATAGCTCAGTTCTTTATCTCCTGCTTATAACCCATCTGAGTGGAGAATAAGGCAATTAAGAGCAATAGCCCAAAAGAAAAGAAACAGATTTTACAGGATAAAGCTATGTAAAATACTGAGGTATTGTTAGAAATAATTATTTGATTAATAAACAAATACAGAATTCTGAATTTCACTTCAATTCAAAAATACCTACCAAGAAATTAGTATTTGCCATTGTGCTGGTCAGCTGAATACCAAAACAAATAAAACAATAGTTTCCTCCAATCTTGAGAGATTTTTAATTTAGTCACCAATTATCAAGCAAATGGACACTAATGAAGCTTGAATTCAACAAATGAAATGACGGGCACAGCGGTGGAAATGTGAGTTACAGAAGCAAGCCATTCAATGCCTATCCTTTTGAATCAACAGATAGTAATTTTCAGCATTCCAGGTAAATGGTATGGACATTTTATTTTTTTAGGCAGGTATTTAATATTCAGTGATACTTAGCATATCATTTACATGAATACTCCTTCTGTCCAATTTGGTAGTCATTAGCTCTCTATAAAATTTAGACTAAAATTAATTAAAATTATGTAACATTAAAAAGTCAATCCTCAGTCGCACTAGTCATTTTTTAAAAATCGTGTTTTAGGAGTTCCCGTCGTGGCGCAGTGGTTAACGAATCCGACTAGGAACCATGAGGTTGCGGGTTCGGTCCCTGCCCTTGCTCAGTGGGTTAATGATCCGGCGTTGCCCTGAGCTATGGTGTAGGTTGCAGACGTGGCTCGGATCCCGCGTTGCTGTGGCTCTGGTGTAGGCCGGTGGCTGCAGCTCCAATTGGACCCCTAGCCTGGGAACCTCCATATACCGCAGGAGTGGCCCAAGAAATAGCAAAAAGACAAAAAAAAAAAAAAAAAAAAAAAAAAAAATCGTGTTTTATTGTAGTAAGAACACTTACCATTGGGCCTGCTCTCTCAACACATTGTGAAGTGTGCAGTACAATATTGGTGACTGCTAGGAATGGGAAATGAGTTAAGGTTCACGGGGCCTGGTTTCAGTTAAGCAAGATGAATAAGTGTTAGAGATTGCTGTACAACATTGTACCCCAGCCACATTTTAGTGCACAATGATCATATGTGTCTGAGGCCTGCCATATTTCATTATAAAAAATGTTTCTTAGCATAGAAAGATGTTTTGGTTTCCTACGTGGAAACTTTCTTCCTAATTAACAGATGAGGTGGACTCACTGAATTTTAATGGCAATTAATGTTGATATTTTGTTTCTTCACTTATGTATTTTGTTCTACTTAATAGAGTATATTCTATTCTGTGGTAAAAATAATGGCTTACTTTCTCTTCTCTTTCTGGTTGTAAAACAAATGTCTTACTTTCTTCTGTTGGCAAGGGTCTCTTCACCGTTTCTTGTAGAGATCTTCATTCCATGCTTCTCTTTGCTCCCATCTAAGGAACAACGGGGGCTTTGGGTGGGTATTCTGTTTGGACGGCCGCAAATCTTATTTACCTTTCAAATAGAAAATATTAAAGATTAGTTACAACCATGTTCCAGCCATTCTGAGAATGTAGTGTTTGTAAGAGTTCAAAACAGTGACATACTCTTATTTATACCTCAGTATTAGCCTTTAGGACATATGTTTGTCAGTTTTTAAAGTGCAGAGAATCAAATTATCTGTATAAAATAACCATAATAAATTGGTACTATATGCATTTATATAGCTTGTATGTATGCAAGTGCCAAAATCATGAACAGAAATACACATATGCAAAATCAGAAAACTACATTAATAAACTAGCCTTCTTGTATAAACTGTTTAACAAAGTAGATATTATTTTAGGTTTATGTTCATATATCTGACTAATCATATACCTGTAATTTTTAATACAATAATTTGCTATTGAATATGTAGTCTATTTCTATATGAGTTCTAAGGATAGTTTTCTTAAAAACATTTTCTGAGAAATGGCAATATAAGATCTTACTTTGTAACAGTTGTATATCTTCTTCCTCAACCTGGATTGATTTCAAAGGTATTATTTATGGTATTTTTTAAAAAATTATATATCTAATCAAAAATTTTATTTTTAATACTATTCATGTAGTATTCATATAAATTATGTAATTATCATTTAAAAATTAAGTAGTTAGACAAATTACTATATAAAGAATCAAGAAAAGATTCACAAGGACACCTTATATTTTTTTTTAAAGTCACAGTAGTATAGTTAAAAATATATAAAAGCATTGCTTGAGAATCAGGAGACTTTGATTCTTGTCCTAAGTTTTTCTTAAGTGCTGAGATCTTGAAAACAATGGCAGAACTTTTCTGAATTGGATTTTCTTATGTGTAAGATGAAGAAGTTAGAATAAATCCTTCCACAGTCCCCTGAAAGTTCTAAATTTGAATAAGAATTAAAGGAGTTATGTATCAACTCATTTATTTAAACCATAATTAC
Organism: Sus scrofa; assembly: GCF_054392235.1. NCBI lineage: Eukaryota > Metazoa > Chordata > Mammalia > Artiodactyla > Suidae > Sus > Sus scrofa. The sequence continues at coordinate 68,114,300 of NC_139393.1, read as the reverse complement.
TTAAGAATGTGTATTAGATATTATAGAATAAAAGATGAGAAGCTGAATTTTCCCCCAGAGAGCTACAATTCAGAAGGAAAGGAAGAAAATCCCCCTAAACATCAAAGCGCATGGGCACCTTGGAAGAAAGCCTAGTCCACTCTAGGCTTCAGCTCGAGCCCACCCTGCCCATGTGACAGCTCTAGAGAACCCTGAAAAAAGGCTTGGCCCATGCTCACTTCTGCTCCAGGCTTCTTGCCAAAGCTACTGGGTATATGGACACTCCCAGACACGGAAATACCTTCAAAAGCAGGAGAGGTAATAGGTTCACCTAAGTAATAGAGACAAATAACAGAAATTCAAACAAAAGAAGACAGAGGAATATGTTCGAAGCGAAAGAGCAAGATAAAATCCCAGGCCAAAACAACAACAACAACAAAACCCTCTAATGAAACGGAGATAAGTAATTTACTTGATAAAATATTCAAAGCTCACTGAACTTAGGAGAAAACTAGAAGAACACTGAGAACTTCAACAAAGAATTTGAAAATGTTATGTATATGTATATATATATGAAGCTAATTGTAACCACAAACCAAAAAAAAAAAAACCAAAAAAAAAAAAAAAACCCACCATATATACAGAAAAAAGAGAAAAGAACATGGAAAGAGAATAAAGGAAGAAAAGAACAGAGAGGAACTCTAAATACATCTGAAAAAGATGAACAAAATGGCAATAAGTACGTACCTATCAATAATCACTTTAAATATAAGTGAACTAAATGACCTAATCAAAAGACACTGAAGAGGAAGGAACATACCCAAATTCATTACATAAGACCAGTATTACCCAGCTACCAAAACCAGCAAGAGACATTACAAAAAAAAAGAAAGAAAGAAAGAAAGAAAGAAAGAAAGAAAGAAAGAAAGAAAGAAAAAAGAAAAAAAAATTATAGGCCAATATCCCTGATGAACATAGAGGCAAAGATTCTCAAAAAAATATTATCAAACTGAATTTCACAGTCCAATAAAAGGATCACAAATCATGACCAAGTGGGATTTATTGCAGGGATGCAAGGATGGTTTATATTTTATTTTATTCTTATTTTATTATATTTTTGTTTTTTGGGGTCACACTTGCAGCATATGGAGGTTCCCAGGCTAAGGGTCGAATCGGAGCTACAGCTGCCCACCTACACCACAGCTCATGGCAACGCCAGATCCTTAACCCACTGATCGAGGCCAGGGATCGAACCACAACCTCATGGTTCCTAGTCAGATCTGTTTCCCCCTGTGCCACAATTGGAACTCCAAGGATTGTTTAATATCCACAAATCAATCAATATGAGACACCATATTAATAAAAGGAAGGATAAAAATTGCATGATCCTCTCAGTCACTGCCGGTGGGAATCAAAAATGGTACAGCCAATTAGAAGATGGTTTGGTGGCCTCTTACAAAACAGAAAAGTACTTTTATCCTATGAGCCAGGAATCGCACTCCTTATTCACCTAAAGGGGCTAAAAACCTATGTCCACACAAAAGCCTGCACACAGACATTAACAACAGCTTTATTTATAACTGCCAAAACTAGGAAGCAACCAGGTCGTCCTTCGGTAGGTAACTAGATAAATAAACTGTGGTCCATTCAGACAATGGAACATTATCCAGTGCTGAATGGAAATGAACTATCAGATTATGAAAAGACATAGTGAAAACTAAAATGCTTACTACTAAGTGGAAGAAGTCAATCCGAAAAGGCTACATACTGTATGATTCCAGCTATATGATTTTTAGGAAAAGGCAAAACTATGGAGTCAGTAAAAAGATCAGTGGTTTCCAGGGGTGAGTATGGGAGAACACAGGATTTTTAGGGCAGTGAAAGCTACTGTGTATGATACTGTGATGGTAGATACACGTCACCATGTATTTGTCCAAACCCATAAAATGTACAATACCAAGAGTGAACTCTGATGTAAACAATAATGACATATCATTGTAGGTTCATCAGTTGTAGCAAATGTATCATTCTGGTGGACCATACAGATAACGGAAGAGGCCCGGCATGGGTGCGGGCAGGGGCTATGTGGAAGAGCTTTGTACCTTCCACTCAATTTTGATGTAAACTAAAGCTGTGCCAAAAAAAATAAAAATAAAATTAAAAAAATAAAAAGGTTCGTTTTGAAAAAATCAATAGGTTTTAGCAAAGAATTGATAGTGAAAAGTTAAGAGATGTGTAAGGTCAAGATATTAAACAGCTCCAAGTGAATTTCTAATCATCGAAGCTAAAAAATAGTGATAGTGGAGTGTAAATATATTAACAAGGTGTTAAAATATTACAAAGGAGGAAAGTACCTTCACTGTCAACAACTCCTAGTAACAAGAACCAGAGGAAGATGATACAAGTTGACGGCAGAAATATCAAGAGTAACACTGTTTTAGTGACACTACAGGAGATTCTGAAACACAGAACAGTACAAGGGACACAGCAATCATGAGTCCAATGTGACTAGTTCTATAGCTCTGGACAAATTACGGAACCCCTACGAATCTGTTTTCTCACCCTTGAAACTTGAGAAAGTAAAACCACTTCACAGTTACCAGGTAAGGAAAATCGGCTCTCACCCTGTCCCTTTCATGCTTGATCTAAGACCATATCTGCTATTGAATGTATTTCCTAGGAAGGCAGACAGAAAGCTGAAAATACCAGCCTCACAAGACTTCTTCCCATTAGCCTCTTTGCAATTTTTTCTAGGTATAAAAAAAATGTACCAGCCACAGATTTAAAAGTCATCTTTAATTGTATCCAAAGGTACAGCATAGATAGCAGATTCTAATATATGCAAATAAATCTGGAAGCCCTTGTACTTGCTGGCTTGCTCTCACGGAGCGCCACTTCACGCTTTAGCAGAAGGAAATGGAAAACCATGGGTTCCTAGCACATTAGCCCGTCCTCTTAGCTCCCCTGAGTGATTTGGGTGGAGCATTGCAACATTAGCACCTTCTGGATATTGAAAAAACCCTCACACTCGCTTTGACAATTTTTCATCTCTGACGTACACTGCAATTTCTTTCCTCATTCTCCCCCCTGGTCTCTACTGTTCTCCCGTGCAATCAGTCGCAAGTGTCTTGGGAAAAAAAAAAAAAAAATTGTTTTCCTCCCGAATGCGTATCTACTCCTGCTTTCAGTTCCATCTCTGGCTTCCCACTGATTTTCAAGTTCCCATCTCACCTTGAAATGTCTCTTTTAGTTGCTCCTAACCTGTATCACTTCTCCCACTCTGATCAAGCATGTGCTGCAACAACTGCCTGTCACTTAGCTTACTTTCTCCATTCTCATGGAAATCTTGGTACTGTATGCACCAAAGTGCAAACTTCTCTTTAGAGCCTCCCTCTGCTCACTCAGTCTTCTTCAAATCTGTAAATATTCAAAGCCTTTAGCTTATAATCTCAAAATGCTTTGTGAGAAATAACTTCAGTTGTTCATTTTCATTAGATGCCCATCCGCAGAGCCTCCATTTCTTTTGCAATAATGGTTTAAAATGTTTATTAATAATAATAAAAATTGAAAGCAAAAATACTTAGAATACTAGATATTGAAAAGCTGTGAGGCGTTCCCATTGTGGCTCAGTGGGTTAAGAATCTGATATAGCGTCTGTGAGGATGTGGGTTCAATCCCTGGCCTCACTCAGTGGGTTAAGGATCTGGCATTGCCACAAGCTGTGGCATGGATCATAGATGTGGTTCAGATCTGGCATTGCCGTGGCCATGGTGTAGGGTGGCAGCTGAAGCTCCTATTCGACCCCTAGCCTGGGAACTTCCATATGCCATAAAAAGAAAAAGAAAAAAGAAAAAAGTAAAAGAAAGCAGTGAATGTGGAGATACTATAAGTGTTGATTAAGCAATCTGTTTCAGAGGATGAGGCCAAGGTGGACCGACCCTACCTTTCTATGTAGCAGCAGGAGACCGAATCAGGATGCTTAGTGTTAAAATGAAAGCCAGTTAAAAGAAATTATATGAGCTTGCATGTATGCTTGAAAACAATAACAGCAACAATAATAGAAATAAGAAACAGGGTAGATTTGGATATGTGCTGTGCTCCAGTGTATTAAAAGCTACTTTTAAACTACTTGCAGCTGTAGTTCCCTGGTAGCCTGAGTTAAGGTTCCAATATTGTCACTGCCTGGCTTGGGTCACTGATCTGGCGAGAGTTCAGTCCCTGGCTCGGGTACTTCCACATGCCACGGTTGAGGCCAAAAAGAAAAAAAAGTGTAGGGGGGCCTATTTGGAGGGGCTAAATGATTAGCAGTTTTTGCACTTTAAACAACAAATGTTGAGTTTATCAACTCTGTCTCGCCCAGTTCCTTATGAGACTCAGAAGTAGTTTGCCAAAGAACTAACTGGTGTTAGGGGTAAAATCTGTCACTACAAACTAGCATGAGGCTAACTTTTCCAGACACTGATACAATCTTTGAATTTCATATCATTCAAATGAGAACAAACTTAGGAATGTAGGTTGGACCAGATCACCAGGGATGGGAGGGGGATTAACTGGTAGGTTCATGAAGTGTGGACTTCAGCTTGCAGACTATGGTAATTAATGTACTCACGATCCACAAACCAAGGAACAGCATTATACCCGGCAGACAGGGAGACATTTCCCATAGGAAGGGTGAGAAAATATTAGAATAAATTTAATAAGAACCCATGAAATCTGAGAAGAAAGAAAAAGAAACACTCATTTATGAATGAAGGGGATTTCACTACTTGGTGATGCACTATCGGAGGTTAAAAAAGAAGGGGAATTAAAGCTGCCGGCTGTTTTGAATCTGACAACTGGGGTCAGCAAAGACCTCACAACCACCGTGTAGCAGGTGGACAGCAGAGTAAGTTCGTTGCTTTGGTTCGTCTGTACCTTAGAGCAGGAGATGCATTATAACTTAAAAGCTTTGATCTGGAGGTACGTCTTAGAGGTGGTTCTAAATGATGGACTGGAGATAAAGAGAATGTTAAGGACCAGCATTACCTGCACAGAGCCAATAGTTCAAGTCATGAAAAGGGCTGGAATTACCCAACGTACACAGAATACAAAGAGGTCAGAAAAGAAAATCTTTCAGAGGTGGAAAAAAAAGAACTCGGATAATACACCCCTCCCCACCAAAAAATAGAGAAAAAAGAGGAAATGGAAAGGAGGACGAGGAGAAGGAAGGAATAAAGGGGTAAAAAAAGAAGGAAGGAGGGAGGGAAGAGGGAACAGAGGAGGAGGAATGAAGAGAGGGAGAGACCAAAGGAGCAAGGACCTTAGACTAACAGAGATGAAAGTCACATAGAAGTTATCTAACCTTGGAGTTCCCATCGTGGCGCAGTGGTTAACAAATCCGACCAGGAACCATGAGGTCGTGAGTTCGATCCCTGCCCTTGCTCAGTGGGTTAATGATCCGGCGTTGTGGTGAGCTGTGGTGTAGGTTGCAGACTCGGCTTGGATCCTGAGTTGCTGTGGCTCTGGCGTAGGCCAGCGACTACAGCTCCAATTGGACCCCTAGCCTGGGAACCTCCATATGCCCTGGCAGCAGCTCAAGAACAGGCAAAAAGACAAAAAAAAAAAAAAAGTTATCTAACCTTAATCCATAGGTAAGAAAACTGAAGCCCAAAGCAGGACAATAACTTTGATAAGATAGAATCTAGCTCGTGGAAGAGTCATTTATAGAATCAGTGGTCTCTTCTTTATGATTAGTGGCCTTATTATTTATCTTCATATCTATTGCAGGATGGGTCACATTATTTAATATCTAATTCCTATGTGCCCTATATAAATAAAATAATTTTGTGTGAAAATGATTTAGATATGAGCAGAAAATAGAATTTCATTTTTCCTATGTCTGTGGAAGTGGATGAGAGGAAACATGGCAGTTATTCCCTCTAGGATTCCTAGGAATGGGAGTTCTGTGGCTCAGCCAGCATATTAGGTATCCAGAATTGTCACTGCAGTGGCTCAGGTTGCTGCTGTGGTACAGGTTCAATCTCTGACCTGAGAACAGCTACATGACCTGGGTACAGACAAAAAAGAAAAAAAAAAAAAAGATTCCTAGGAATAAATAGAGATGGAGAGAATGGAAGAATTATAAGGATATAGACAACTTGATTTCTGAGCTGGTTGTAGGAGGAAAATCAGAATAACTGATTTATTTTATTTGCTTTTTAGGGCTGCAGCCACGGCACATGGAGGTTCCCAGGCTAGGGATTGAATTGGAGATACAGCTGCTGGCCTATGCTGCAGCCACAGCAACACAGGATCCGAGCAGCATCTGTGACCTACACCACAGCTCACAGAAACGCCGGATCCTTAACCCACTGAGTAATGCCAGGGATCAAACCTGCGACCTTATAGTTAGCAGTCGAATTCATTTCCACTGTGCCCCCAGGGGAACTCCATAGAATATCTGATTTATGAAAAGAAATCCGCTCATGATATACAACTGCCAAATTCCAATTTTGTGAGATAGTAATGAAAGACTTTCCTCTCTTCCACAAAAGTCTAGATAACTTTGTAAAGAAGAATCGTCAGTAAATTCCTGATCAACCATTACAATGAAATAATTTGGTCTATTTAACACTTAGAAAAGCAAACTGTGTCACATTTCATTATAACTGTCACACTAAACATATGTTACACATTCTTAGATTTATGAATCCTCAAATATTCCCCCAAATTAGATTTGTTTCCAATATAAAAATGCTTTTCATATTGCTACCGATCTGTAGTTATACCTGAAATCCATGGTTCAAATTAAAACCTTTCTAATCCACCTCTATTTTTTAAACTGCAAATTAAAAGATCTTCATGAATAACTTATTTTTGGTGTTGCAAAGAACTTTCAGACGTTACCAAGCATTTAATATCTTTTCATGTAGGAGGCAAACTGACACATATGGGTGTTAATGATGTTATTATAACTGCACAGTGAATGCTTGTGATGGTTCATTTACGTGTCAACTTGACTGGCCCCAAGGTACACGGGTTAAACACTGGTTCTGCGTGTGTCTGTGAGGGTGTTTACAGACGGGACTGGCATTTGAATCAGTGGACACAGTAGAGCAGATCACCCTTCCCAGTGGGCGGGTATCAGCCAATCCACGGAGGACCCGAGCAGAAGAAAAGACAGAGGAAGGAGGCATTCGCCCTCGCCCCATCCGAGCCTCACTGGGACAAATCATCTCGTCTCCTGCCCTCAAACTGGGATTCATACCATCAGCTCCCCTGGTTCTCAGGCCCTTGGACCCAGACTGAATTATGCCTCCGGCTTTCCTGAGTCTCCAGCTTGCCGACTGCAGATTGTGGAACTTCTCAGCCTTCATATTTGTGTGAGCCAGTCAACTCCTCAAAATAAATCCCTTCGGAGGTCTATTCATCCCATATATCCTAATACTTCAGTGAGTCACGTATCTTTTAACGAGTGTACAAATTGCTATTAACATCATAAACAGTCTTTCCTGCAGTATAATTCTGCTTTTTGTTTTGTTTTGTTTTTGTTTTTTCTGTGTGGTGCCTCACCCACGGCTGTTCCTGGACTAGGGGTCCAACAGGAGCTGCAGCTGCCAGCCAACAGCACAGCCGTGGGAACACAGGATCCGAGGCACACCTGTGATCTACACCACTTTTAAAATACTAATATAGTCTATATTGCAACGAGGCATATTTACAGCAAGTGTCCAACTACTAAGGCTCTGCAAAGAACTGCCTTTAAATATGTTATTGGTTAAGAATTTTAAATTGGCAGAAGAGGCCCAGTTCCCAGGAAAAAGCAAAAGTTACAGTTGAATAAGGGGGAAAAGACCTACTGTCTCTACTTTTCAAGGGCTGGGGATGTGTTTATAGTTAAAAAAGAGCACATCAGACCCTTTTAAAAGTATTTACTTAAGAGCCACAGAATGTCCGGTCTTGGATGGTTGGCTTCTGTTTGTCTTTTCTTTTAATTTTCCAGAAACTGTTTCTCCATATGGATGCCTGTGCCTATCACTATAAAATTGCCACCAGAACTCATTTATATTTAAAATTAAAAGAGAAGAGGAGAAAGAGGGGGAACAGCCTAGGGAGAAACAGAACAATATTTCTATTATCTTGATTTGGCCTATTGTGAGCCCGGCTACTTTGGTACATGTACAAATTACACCACCAGAGGGAGCTCTACATCTCAGTCCTCTTCATAATCATTAATTAAGCTTATTGTGTGGATCCACGTAAAATCATTTAGTTTGAGACTCGCAGAGAAAAACCCAACTTGTAGACCAAAAAGACAAAGATTTTGAAACATGAAATCTTCATAAAAATCCAGTCTTTAATGAAAAACTACCAGACTGATAAGACAGTATCGATGTTATCAAATGAGAAAAGGAAAACCATCTCAGAATCCTGGATTAATTTGTCCTAGCTGAGCTGGCTTGTTGTCAGGAATAGGAAGAGACTGAAAACTGACCAAACAGTCAACTATTTCCTCTTTCTCTTTCCTTTCCTCCTTCACTTCCTAACTTCTGTCTCTTTCTCTCTCTTTTTTTTTTTTCTTTCTTCCTATTTTCCTTTCTTCCATTTATAGGGAAACATTAGTTTATAAAATTCCCAGGACTAAAAGCTAAACATGTGCATTTATTCCTTGTTTATCTACAGACTGCAATGGCCACTAATAAATTGAGCCTCTGTTATTTGTAGAGCATTATTCTAAGAGCTGGAGGGCAGTGATGAACTTTTTCTCCCAGGATGCTCACATTTTAGCAGGGGACCTGAAAAGAGATCATTAACTAGATGACTTTTATGTCTTGATGAATGTTACTCAGTTAAAAATGGACATCTGACAGCGTGACAGAGTAGGATGAGGATGGACTGCTTCAACTAGGTAGTCAGGAAAAACTTTAAAAAGTAGTCTTTGAATTATGTTCTGAATGAAGTAAAGAGGCAGCCGTGGGAAGATGACAGGGAAGCGCTTCATATACAAATAGAAGAGTCATGAAAATAGCCCTGGGAAGAGAAGGAAAGGAGGCAGCTACAACTGAAAAATGCCATAGAATAGTGGGGAGAATGGAGGGAAGAGAGCAGTGGTGGGCTGGCCAGATGATACCTTTCATATACACTCTGCTGAAGCATGAATCTGTGTGCCAAGTGGGCGCTGAAGTCAATGGAGAGTTTTGAGCATAATGATAGTACGATTGGTTTTATGTTCTAAAAATATCATGCTGGGATGGACTGGGAGCTTGGGATTAGTAGTTGCAAACTATTAGATTTAGAATGGATAAGCAGTGAGGTCGTACTGTATAGCACAGGGAACTATATCCTGTCTCTTGAGATAGACCCTGATGGAAGAGAAGAAAGGAAATGTATGCATGTGTGTGTATGTGTGTGTGTGTGTGAGAGAGAGAGAGAGAGAGAGACTGGGTTACTTTGCTCTACAGCAGACATTGGCACAACACTGTAAATCAACTACACTTTAATACAAATTTTTAAATTTTTTTAAATTACAAAATAAAAATAAATAAAAACATCACTCTGGCTGTTGGTTGGAGAGAAATCTGAGCACGGCATTAAAAAAGTGATAAAGAAAACGGAAAGAGTGAATCCAGAGGTAAAGCTTTTGGTACAGTTTGGAGAGATGATGCTGGCTTTGCTGAGGGTGGTCCATGAGGACTGGGATCTAGCTGAAAGATGCACATGCTCTGAGGGTGGAGACAGCAGGACTGGAGGATGGATGCAGTACAGCAAGTGAAGAACCAGTGGATTCGAGAATGTCTGCTGCTATTTTGGGGCTGAAGTATCTGGGCAAGTGGAGTTAGAAAAGAACGGATTTGGGGAGAAAAAGAAATGTCTCCTTTGGACACATTTGGCTTTCTATGACTATTATTCATCCAAGAGGAGATGCCCAATAGGCTGTTAGCTACATGAGCTGAAAACTCAAGGCTGAGTTGGTTGTCAACAGCATACACTTGGGATGAGTATAGATGGAGAGACCATCAAAGACACCTGGAGCATGACAACATTTGCAGGTGGAGACAGAGAAGTCGAAAGAAATTCTGAGAAGTTTTCAGAGAAGTTGGAGGAATCCCAGGAGAATGGGCTGTATCAGAATACAAACGAAGTGTTTTCTTTAAAATGAAGAATGAATCAGATATATCCAGAGTGATGGACAGTCATATAAAATGAAGGTGAAAATGAACCACTGGATCTTAGGAGAAAAAGACCATTAGTGACTTGCGAAAAGTGTGGTTTCTACGAAGAACTGTGGCAGAGAGCACAGTCATCAGTGGAACTAAGAGATAAAAAAGACAAGATAGCAGGGCTGGTGAAAATACGCCAATCTTTCATGGAGTTTTGTGGCGAAAGTGAGAAGATTTATGGGATAGAGTCTAGAGAAGGCATGGAGTCAAACACATTTTTGTTTTGTTTTGTTTTGGGACAGTAGCTATAACCACATGATTCCAGCTGCAGTGGTAGATACCTGACTTCAGATCATTTGGACTGAGTCCTATTTTGAAAAAGGGAATTATTTTTCAACGTGTGTGAGTGACAGGGAGACATATAGTTTAGATAAATAACCTGAACTTGGAATGCCTCTGCTTCTACACTTATCCATGGCAGGTAAGAATTGTGTTCCATGTATGGGAGGTACTAGATCATTGAATGTAGATTGTATAAGAAAAGAAATGGGGGGGGAGAATGGGAGAGGAGAGTAAACATGTTGAACTTTTCCATTAGACAAAATAATTTTTGGATGATAAATATGAAGGTAAGTGAGCTGGAGTGGTAGAAACCGATGACTCTAACGTGAGATATGTGAACGATGGGTTTCAGAGATCGTGCCAATCCAGGTGATAGGTTTGGGAAGGCAGGAGTGATTTGAGATGGGATCAGATGATGACATACACAGGTTGGACTAGTGATTTCAGATAATCCAAGACTCTCGGATTCCCCATGGTCACGGATGTTAACCGGAAGAAAGGCATAATAGACTTGATCCTGGAGTCAGAGCCACCTATGTAATACCCTGGGAGTGGTTAGAGGGTTAGGACAGCCTGGAGCATCTAGGAAGGCTGACCACACCACTGGCAAAGGTCGGAAAGATGCTATTTACTCCAGTAAGAATAACTGGCATTTGCAGGTTTTAGGAGAGAATGTACAATGTGAATTTAAGCAAATAACTTACAAGCTCTGCTCATCTTCTGACATTGGAAAAATGGACTTACCTCACAGGGCAGCGGTGGGGATTTTATAAAATTTCTTTCCCTTTTAATTGTGTGAAGGAAATTTTTATTGATAAGGGCAACAAAAACTAGAACTAGAACAGATCTTGCTGATTTCTTGTCTTCAAGGAGTTTATAATCTAAGACGGGAGGTAGGGTTTCCAGCGATGAAAGCAGTTGGTAAATATATAAAGCTAACTTCAATACAACATAAACAATGTCTCTGTAGCTTATAAGCTATGTGTCAAAAGAATGTAAAAAACAGTAATTTGTATAGAAGCCCAAAGAAAAACCACTAAAACCAGAGGAATCAGGAAAGGTTTTAAACGAACTTTGAATCACTGGAAGAAAGAGCAAAAGAGAGAATGGTCGAGGGGGTGGAAATGGGGTGAAATTCTCAGCAGTGGATATTAACTCGGTTATGCTAAGAGAAGCTTGACTCAGTTATGTCTTCACTATGATCTCTTGAGGATAAAAGGATAGTTTTTTCCTTCTGTGATCAGTGGGCTTTGTGATATTTAAAACTCTTCGAGTTACACAGTCTAAAATGCTACAAACTACTGGACTCTGCCTTAAAAAGATGTGGGCCAGCCGCCCTGTAGTACCTCAATATTGACATGGTAAGAAATCACAAGGAAGGAAGTAAAACAACTCAAAATCAAGTTTAAGTACAGGACACCTTGAAAGGCTAAGTCATATCCCTAGAGACAAAATCAAAGTTTGACATTTCATTTACCAAAGGGAGTAAGAAGCCTACATTGTAAAAGAAGATTTTTGGTAAAAAATTCAATAATTAGATAAAAATAAAAAGGAGATAAATATGAGCATATTTGCCCCACTTTTTCAAAGCTGAAGATGCTTGAAGGTGCTTAAGAATTGCCATCAGCTAGAGTTTAAAATCATCACAACCTATTTATTCTGCTGTCACTGGGTCTCTTGTGTTTTCATGTCTCCTCCCCTGTGTTGGAGAGTTTCTCCCCCTAGAATGGGCTTCCATTGGTTCTTCCTTGGATAGACACAAGGGTTTCCTTGCAGTCTTATTCTGCAGTGCTCCCAACTCTGATCCTTTTCCCCAGGCTCCCGGCTTCATCTTCCTAAAGCACAATTTTGGTCACACTGCTTCTCTGATCCAAAGCTTTCTATGGTTCCTCCCATTTCTAATGAATACAAATTAAAGCCTTTCAGGTGAATTTACAGCAGAACCTCAAAATTTCCCAGCACTCCCCTATAAACACCAGGCACTTTAGCTCAACTGTATTACTCATAGTCTCTAATTACCCTGTGATTTTCAGTCTTTAAACTGTGCTTCTTTTCCGTTTGTCTGAATGTTACCATCTTTCGAGGTTCAGGTAAAACATCACCTGTGAAATTAAGCCAGCCTTGATCTCTTAACTCGAGGTTATTTGTCAGCCAGGCAAGCATTTGCCGTCTACATCTCAATAGAATTGTTCTGTCTCAATTTAGAGTAGTATAGAGGAATATTTTGCTTGGCTGATTTCTTCTGTTCCTAAATGTTATCAATGCTTCCTTCTAACTCCCCAAACAAAGCTAATACATATTTGCGTGAATAAATTAGTAGTTTCTTGTCAATTACCTTATTTGTTGGAAATAGGCAAATGATAATTCTGGAGACAATTTAAATGCCCCCTTCCATAAAATACTCCAAGTGCGGCATTGTGTCTTCCTATTTACTACGCTGAGGAATTACAGGTTTTTTATAAATCCTGACCACTTGCAACTAATCTTTCGTGTAATAGTCGGACATCAGAATATTGTTAGAAAGGTACTTAAAAGAGACATTGCTGACAGGGGAAATAATTTCAATACATGTTATAGGCAAATACTTATTACTCAGAAAAGTGAAAAAGACAAATGGCTCAAAAAAAAAAAAGCAAACGGACACCCAAGTCACAGCAAAAAGTACAAAGGACAAACATCATACAAAAGCTGATAACCTTAGCACTTATCTGTGAAATTAAAAGTACAATTTTCACCCACCCAAACAGAAAACATTTTAAAGATTGACAGCATCAACTATTGGCAAAAGTGTTTGGAAAATTATCTCACATTGCCAGCCTGAAAGTAAATGGGTACATTCAACTTTTGTTGTAGGGGATTAGACTGTTTTTAAGTTTTTAGTCCATACATTCTACCAGACAGCAATCCTACTTAACCATAGCTCACCTAGAGAAACAACACCACTTAAGAACAAGGAGGTACAGGAGTTCCCATTGTGGTGCAGTGGAAATGAAACCGACTAGGAACCACGAGGTTGTGGGTTTGATCCCTGGTCTTGCTCAGTGGGTCAAGGATCCCGGCAATGCCGTGAGCAGATGCAGCTCGGATCTGGCATTGCTGTGGCTGTGTCGTGGGAACCTCCATATGCTACAGGTGTGACCCTAAGAAGCAAAAAACAACAACAACAGAACAAGGAGGTATGCACAAAGATGCTAAATAAAGCACTTATTTTCAATGATGAAAACAGAAATTAATGTTCACCATTCTGTCATGACTGTGACTACATAATCATAGTATAATTTGGAATACTACCTAATGGGTAAAAGTAAAATATCAGAACACATTATGAGTAAAAAAAAATTCAAAAAATGATAAGTCAAATAGGATACAATTTATGGTATTCAAATTAAATACCATATTTCTGCTGTTACACTCATTTACCCATGTGAAAGCATTTTAAAGGTCTGGAAGGCTACCTAATGTTTTGAATAGCAGGTATATATCCAGAGAAGGCAAAGCAAAGTAGCTGAGACCTAACCGTCTATAGCGCTCCCCTCGACTTTATAAACATGTACAAGCAGAAACATACAAAAACACACATTTTATTCTCTGTTTTTGGTCTGATCTTACTAAATTAGAATTATATTGTATATATCTCTACCAAGCTTTCTTTTGCAACTGAAATGTCACTTATTTCATGAACATACCAGAAATCACTAGCTAGACACAAATGTCAGTTTTATGCTTTTTAATTGATGTCTTGTACATAGAGATATGCACACTCAGAGAATATGTCATAAATGGGATCACATCGTAATGCTGGGTTCTAGTTATTAAATGCCATGAAATTTTTTTCCTGTTATTTTGCTTGCTTCTTCAACTCCCATTCCCTTGGTATGGGCACTCACATATTTTCCTTCCCAGATCATCAGCTGAAGTAAATCATCGATCATACTTTTCCATTTTTCACCATGTTCATGTGCCCACATATTTTGCACATTAACACATTCACACATATATACATATAATATCTATTTATAAACAGCCTGTGCACAAATCAAATGCTTTATAAAAATAGGATCATATGTGCATCTATTCATTTCACTTTCTCAATTCCATAATATTACATAAAAATCCATTCGCATCTATTGCTACAACTTCAATTCATCACCTGTGATGCTTGCCTAACCCTCCTCAGTGTAGCTGTATCCAAAATTATTCAATAATCCCCCAATGTTAGATATTTATTTGTTTCCAGTGTTGTGGTTAGCATGTTGCTGCAAATACAAGCATCTTTATATTGTGGCTTTAAATGCTACTAGTACTTTTATTTCAATACAATAAAGCCTCTAGAAATTGGAATTTGGGGTCAAAATAAAAGAATCCCAAGGTAACTGAGGACAGAGAGGGGCTGCTGCTGAGAGGATAAAATTAAGATGAGAGATGTTTAGAAATCAAATATACAGAGCCTTGATGGTCATATTAAAGCAATCTATCAACTCTACAATTGTAGGGTTTTAAATCCTGAGAAAATGAGGTTACAACTAAGTTTTTCAAATGTTATCCTGGGGATCCTATAGATGGGGTGCAGCAGCGGGGGACATGGAGAGATTGAATGATATTAGACTAAGTAGGGCACTTCTGCCTGCCATCATCTGTGCAAGATAACGACTGATGGTATAAAGGAGAGACTCAAGCGTATTTGAGGTTTGGTTAGGATGTGAAATCAATAGGAATCAGCACCAGCGAGAAGGTATCAAGGGTGATTCCTAGGTTTCCAGGTGGATGTGCTGAGCCAGAGGATCCCACAGAGCAACAGAGGATCTTAGGTTTGAGGGACAAGCTGATGCGTTCAGTTCTGGATTCCTCGGTTTTGAACAGTTTGGAGACATTCTGAGAAACAGTATTAAGTAGGAAACTGCAAATATAGGTCTCGTGCTCAGAGTCTGTCTTGGAGATAGAAATACGGTAGTCTTTTAATCTGAGAAATCCATTTCTAGCAGGCTGATGTGACAGGAGTCTCCAAAGTGACTCTAGGAATAAACCGTTTTTTACATCCCAGAAACCGGAAATCATCAGTGGTAGAGAATACGAAATTAAAGAAAGGGAAAAAAAGACATGCCTCTTAACTCCATTTCTTTTTATACTGGGAACTGTGGCAAGTGGTGAAAAGATAAAAAACTGAAAAGTTACAGATGCTAATATCATCACCTGGCCATGTCTGACTATCTAGGCATTAAAGAGAGTATTTTAAAAGGGGAGATTGTGTTCTTATTTCATATTTTTCATAAATATACAATTAATTTTGTCTTATTTAAAAAATCCCTCTCGCTTGTTAGAATGAATGTATGTTTTATTTTCATTTGCATTTATCCATTTCGTAATATTAATGGGGTTTCGTTTTTTCACTAATCTTAATATTTTCTTCTCAGATGGAGGGTTAGTAAATTTCAAGGTCAGAGTGTCCTTTTCCTCAGAAACATATTAGAAACCCCTGATATCCCTGTGTTCTAAGACCAGTGAGTGGATAGTCAGTCTGAGGAAAAGCCAACAGCAAAGTCAAAGGAGGCCACATTGGGGGCGGGGGGATTCATTCTATTACCTCTTGGGCTGGGACTCAGCAACGGGACTTCTACCTATTCCAGTATGGAAATAAGGATGCCCTATCAAGGGGATTGTGATGTGCCCTTTAATTGCATATATTATTTTTGATAAACAAGTAATAAAATATCACATTATATTAGCATTATATATTATGAATTTTAATATATTTATGAAGCATCATACCTTCATCCAAGTTAGGGAGGATACATCTGTGTGTCCCAATAATCTATATTTTTATTCATTTGTTTATTTTTTATCTTTTGAGGGCTGTACCCTTGGCATATGGAAGTTCCCAGGCTAGGGATCGAATAGGAGCTGTACCTGCTGGCCCACATCACAGCCACAGCAGTGTCAGATCCAAGCCACCTCTGCGCCCTACACCACAGCTCATAGCACACCGGATCCTAAACCCATTGAGCAAGGCCAGGGATGAAACCAATTTCCTCATGATCCTAGTTGGCTTCATTACCACTGAGTCGCAACGGGAATGCCAATAACCTGTATTTTTAAACCGGAAGTTTCGCATTACTTTTGGTGTGTACTCTGTAAACTAAAGAATTTATCCTAATGGTCCTTGTGAATATTGTAACTCTCAGTTTATACAGGCAGGGGTTGAATAAAAATGGTTAGTGTGAAGCCAGAAGAATAACGTGCCTTCAGAGATATTTAACTCAGGTCTGTTTACTCTCATCTCTCTATGGACAGAGATCACTTTTAGAAGGGCAAGAGAATGATTCGTTTTCTTTTTTTTTTTTTTTTTTTTTTTTTTCCCACTGTACAGCAAGGGGGTCAGGTTATCCTTACATGTATACATTACAATTACATTTTTTCCCCCACCCTTTCTTCTGTTGCAACATGAGTATCTAGACATAGTTCTCAATGCTATTCAGCAGGATCTCCTTGGTTTTTTTTTTTTTTTTTTTTTTCCTGTCTTTCTTATCGTTTTCTATTTTCACATTACTCTACCTGGGAAAAAAGACAGTTCAATTAAACTCACATAGAATCTTGAAGGGTGTTCCTTGTCTGGAGTGTGTTGCCAGAGCCCATGGTGAGATTTAAGGATGACCGTGACGGGAGGGTCCATTTCAAGCTCACAGCTGCCCATGGTCTAGCTCTAAACACAACGTACCTGTCTGGATATTAGGCTACATGACCTTACAGTTTCCCCTAAAAGTAGTTTACCTGTGGCCAAAGCCCAAGTCAATTGTGAAGCTTACCTCTAAGCAGAGTTTTACAAAGAGTTTTTAGCAGAAAATCCATAACATACCCAGGTAAACATGGGGTCCTGGTTAAATATATATTGGAAATGTGAGCCTCAATGTGGTGGATGGGCACTCTTTTATTTTATTTTATTTTTATTTTTTATTTTTGTCATTTTAGGGCCGCTCCCACGGCATATGGAAGTTCCCAGGCTAGGGGTTCAATCAGAGCTACCGACAGCAGCTGGCCTACACCACAGCCATGGCAAGGCTGGATCTGAGCCGTGTCTGCGACCCACACCGCACCAGCAATGTCAGATCTTTAACCCACTGAGCAAGGCCAGGGATCAAAGCTGAGTCCTCATGGCTGGTAGTCAGATTCATTTCTGCTGAGCTATGATGGGAACTCCCTGGGTATCTTCAAAAAGTAGAATTTATTAGAGCCTTGGATGCACGAATATGCATGGTGATAACCTGGAGTGCTCTCTAGGAAATAAATATTATATATTGTTTTTCCCCAAACTTAAGGTTGTACAACACTTTGGGAAATAATATCTACTGCTAATATCTGAAAGAATACTTGGGAACAGCAGAAAGCAGTTTTTAGGAGTTCCCGTCGTGGCGCAGTGGTTAATGAATCCGACTAGGAACCATGAGGTTGCGGGTTCAGTCCCTGCCCTTGCTCAGTGGGTTAACGATCCGGCGTTGCCTTGAGCTGTGGTGTAGGTTGCAGACGCGGCTTGGATCCCGCGTTGCTGTGGCTCTGGTGTAGGCCGGTGGCTACGGCTCCAATTAGACCCCTAGCCTGGGAACCTCCATATGCCGCGAGAGCGGCCGAAGAAATAGCAAAAAGACAAAAAAAAAAAAAAAAAAAAGGCAGTTTTTAAAACTCTCTTATATGAACCATGAGAGATTCTGTAAACCGACAGTAGGTCTCAAAGGCATCTAGGTTGAAAATCTGCCTCAGTCCTGCTCTACCTCCATGAACCACTCTGGCTGTCTTAGCTCTAAACTAGCATGTGATGTGTAGAAGCCAAGTGCCTGCTGTTTGCCTTCCTGCACTCAGAACTACAAGGTGGAGGGCGCGGTGTAGAATGACTCCCAGAATTATGCAGAGTAAATTACATGCAGGTCTATCACGATTTGTTTTTAATGTTTATTATTTTTGCTTTGCCCTTATTTCCAATAACCTAAATTGATAAATGGGATTTTTGACTGGGCTGAAGATAAATGCAGATATAACATTAATAATACTAGAGTATTTATCTACATAAAAGTTTAATGGAAGCATTTTGCACATTCATTAAAGAATCATAGATTATCACAATTGTCTTGCTGTGCTCTCATGGGAGATATGAAATGTTAGTCATTTAAGATTCATTGAAAAATTATAAATGCCTGAAATGAAACCTAATTCAGCACATGAATCAAGAAGTTTCCACTGTGGAGTCTGGAGGTCATTTCAGGTCAGCTGACATTGCCAGACACTTTAACAGGCACTGTGGATAAAGAGATGCAAAAGACCCAGTGAATTCTTTGGGGGAGCTTCCAATCTCTTTGATGAGATGGACACAGTAGAAAAAAATAATCCAGTCCATGTGCGGTGGAGGGGCCTGGAGAGGTACTTTAACCCAGAACGTGGATGCAAGCAGGGCAGGTCTGGAGAAGTGGGATGAGACTAATGAGGAGAAAGGGAGGAGACATGCCCCAGAGGACCTCACAGACCATGTTAAGGAGTTTGCCGCAGACACAGAGAAGGCAAAGAGTGGGCAAAGAGATGAATTTGGAAATCATTCCAACAGCCCAGGCAATGCAGCAGAAAGGCCAGATTTATCATTGAACCACAGGTATCTATCAAGCAATTCATATGTCCATTAAGGTTTAGACTCTATAGAAGAGACTTGTGGTTGACAAAGGGGAGGGAGAGTGGGAGAGGGGTGAAGTGGAAGTTGGGGATTAGTAGATGCAAAGTATTGTATATGCAATGGATAAACAACAAAGTCCTACTATATAGCACAGGAAACTATATACAATAGTCTATGATAAATCATAGTGGATAAGAATATATAAAAAGAATGTAAGTGTTCCCATTATGGTGCAGTGGAAACATATCTGTCTAGGAACGTGAGGTTGCGGGATCGATCCCTGGACTCACTCAGCGGGTCAAGGATCCGGCATTGCTGTAAGCTGTGGTGTAGGTCACAGACACAGCTCAGATCTGGCATTGCTGTGGCTATAGCGTAGGCTGGCAGCTATAGCTCCGATTAGACCCCCAGCCTAGGAACCTCCATATGCCACAGGTGCAACCCTAAAAAGACAAAAAGACCAAAAAAGAGGAAAAAAAGAATGTATATATATACATATATATATGTGTGTGTGTGTGTGTGTGTGTGTGAATCACTTTTCTATATAGCAGAAATTAACCCAACACTGAAACATGCTCTCTAGGAAATAAATATTATATATTGTTTTTCCCCAAACTTAAGAGTGTACAGCACGTTTGGAAATAATATCTACTGCTAACATCTAAAAGAATACTAGGGAACAGCAGAAAGCAGTTTTTAAAACTCTCTTATATGAACCATGAGGGATTCTGTAAACTGGAAATAGGTCTCAAAAACATATATATGAATCGCTTTTCTATACAGCAGAAATTAACCCAACATTGAAAATCAACTATTTTTCAATTAAAAAAAAAAGACTGTAGCGATACTGTGATGAACACAATATCTAACCTCTGCCCTCTGGGCACATACAGTTCAATATAAAATATTAAATAATAATTTTAAAACTGCATTTATGCAAAATGCTGTAAAGGAAAATTGACAAGGTTACCAGAACAGAACAGAGTTACCTAAGCTTTTCTACAAAGGCCAGGAAAAGTTTCCCAGCGTTGGTAGCATCCGAGATGAGACCAATATGAGTGGCAGCCCTAGTGTCGGATAAAGGTGGGGAGGGGCATGGTTGGAGAAGAGCCTACTTCCAGAAAAATTAACTGACAGGAGTCAAGGGAGAGGATTGTATGCTAAACGAATCAAGAGACCTCTAGCATGGCTGGAGCCAAGAAGTATTTACAGTGGTTCGAGACGAGGCTAAAGTGGCGATAAAGGCCAGATACGCAAAGCATTAAAGGTCAATATAACGGCTTTTAGATTCTATTCTAAGGTTATGAAGAAGCCATTGAAAGATTGCAAATATATTACAATTTATCCCTTGGAAAAATTATTCTGACTTCGGTCTGGAGAATAAACTTGAGATGCTAACACAATTACGGAAAAATAAAATGAGTTCATTTTAAGTTCGAACAGGGCAGCTGCAGGCCCATTCGGGAGAAATTCAGTGTCGAGCAGTGCCTGGTACACTGAGAGCCCTCAACGTACATTTGTTGCATGTTTGGACAAATGAATGAGATTATCCACCTATTCACTTTTAGCTGACCCAAACATTTCTTGAATGAGAAAAACCAGTGTTTCAAGGTCTGAACATTCACTGTCCAGGGGGAAAACAACACCCCGAAGATAAGGGCAGTCATTTTTTGTTCCCCGAAGGACCTTGAAGCATTCGTGATAAAATGTATAAACACATTTTTAGTGCGTCATTTGGATGACAAATGAAAAGACACATTGTTTCCCTGTATTCCCAAAGGCCAAGAAAGAGAACAAATCTATAAATGGAAATTATTCACTGGAATATACTGGGTTTCAATTTGTACAAGACAATTTTCAAAATTATACATTATAACAGTTTATAACAGCTTTATTGTTGTATCATTCATGTACCATAAAGTACACCCTTTTGAAATATTCAACTCAGTGAATTCTGAAATATTCAACTCTATTAGCCGAGATTAGCAATCATCACCACTATGTAATTTTACTATATTTTTGTCACTCCTCCCCCAAAGCTTCTATATGCATCAGCAGTAGTTCCCTCATCCTCCCAAGCCCTGGTAGCCACTGATCTACTTTCTGTCTCAGTGAATTTGCTATTCTGGACATTTTTCATAAAGAGAATCACAATGAATTCGGTCTTTTGCGACTCACTTCTTTCACATAGCATGTTTTCAAGGTCCAATCATATTGTAGCATAAGTCACACTGACGCATGTGCCAGTACTTCATTCTTTTTGTTGCCAAATAGCAACCCATCCTTTGGCTGTAAAACATTTTATTTATCCAAATATCAGTTGATGGACATTTAGGTCATTTCTACTTTGGGGCTACTGTGAATAAAGCTGCCATGAATATCCATACGTAAGCTTTTGTGAACATATGTTTTAAATTCTCTGGGGCATATACTTTGGTATGGAATTGCAGGGTCACACGGTAACTCTGTTTAACTTATGAGGAGCAGCCAAACTGTTTGCCAAAGTAGCTGTACCATTTTTACAATCCCTCGAGCAATGTGTGGGTGTTCCAATTTCTCCGCAGCCACAACAACACTTGCTACTGTCTATCTTTACACTAGAGCCATCTGAAAGAATAAACAAACAAATAAAAATAAAATTCCCTTGTGGCACAGTCGGTTAAGAATCTGGCATTGTCACCTAGACTGCTGCTGTGGCACAGGTTCAGACTTTGGCCCAGGAACTTCCACATGCTACAGAGGTAACCACAAAAAAACAAAACAAAACAAAACAAAACAAAACACAAAACTGAGGCAGAGGTAAGCATCCCTACCGCCTTGTGATTTTTTTTTTTTAATCTTTTTTTTTTTTTTTTTTTTTTTTTTGTCTTTTCTAGGGCCACTCCTGTGGCATATGGAGGTTCCCAGGCTAGGGGTCAAATTGGAGCTGTAGCCGGCCTATGCCAGAGCCACAGCAACTCAGGATCTGAGCAGCATCTGCGACCTACACCATGGCTCACGGCAACGCCGGATCCTTAACCCACTGAGCAAGGCCAAGGATCGAACCCGCAACCTCATGGTTCCTAGTCGGATTTGTTAACCACTGCACCACAACGGGAACTCCTATTTTTTTCTTATTAAACTGTACAACGATGAGCCTAGAGGTTGTATAGCCTAACTTGTTACCACTTAGGGACATTCTGCCTAAGAAATTGGATCAAGTCAGATCTTTGAGTATTTGTACCTTTCAAGTTTTAGCTATGTGATTTAATAATTAACTCCTTCTTAGGAAGATTTAAATGAATTTGACTTTCTGTCACTTCCACTAAAAAATTCCATGCATTATAAAAACTTTTCTAGTGCCTTTTTTCTTAATGTGTTAGATCAAAGTATAATTTTCAAAAAGATAAGAAGTGTGACTCTAAAACTAATGTATAATGAGAAGTTGTGAAATATTTGCTCAATTCCTTAATGAGTGAATGAACAGCACAGTAAAGCTGCTTGAAAGTATAGACCAGAGATTAGTATTATAGTTAGTGAAAGAAGGAATCCTGGAATATTATTCTAAAATTAGAAGTATGAGATGATTAATATTTTACAGTTAAATAAAACAATGACTTCCATTTTGCTTTCTCAATAAGAGAAAAATTTCTTGTGATTCAACAGGACAAAAAATGACTTGCAATGTATCAACCTTCTGTTAATTAACATTTAACTTTATAGACCACAGGATGGGCCTTGTATTAAGCAAAAGAGTAAGTAAAAAAGAAAAAAATTATATATACCTAGAATAGCCCCACTAAATAACAGAAATAGTATTGAAAAATGTTTACCTCTTTTTCATTTCTTGGATAATTTTTCTCCAAACTTTCTACTTTATTGCGGGGCATTATAACTACCTATCATTTGATAGTATGCTAGATTGTTTTTAGAATCCTTCTCTATCCAGTCAGAGGATAAAGGTTTCCTATCCCTAGATTAAAACCTGCAGGTCATCTTGAAAGGTACTGCTCCTTGCCCAACTGTGATATCCAGAAACAAACATCTATTATTGGTTAATAGAATGAGGTTGGATCTTCCTTAAATAAGACTATCCACCTTGTGCAGGCAAGTACAGCTCAAGGTCATTAAGCGTTTAGTACATAGCCTAAAACTGACCCTCTCATTCCCTACCATGCCCTTTTCCTGGCTTCCTATCTTTCATCACTCTTCATATTTCCCTTGGGCAATTTTGCCCCAAAGAACATCCCATCTGCTTATTTTAGTCTCCAAATAAGCACAGAGATGGTCGAAAAGGGAATAAAGAGAGAGTCAGCCTCGGTTTTAAAAGCTAGAAGAGTCTGCCTGTCCTGCTACTGAAGAGTTAGATGTCAGCCACCAGCCCTTCTGGTCCACTTAGACCTCGCGGGCTCAGGTAGAGAAGAAAAGTGGAAGGGGAGCAAAAGATTACACAGTTAGGCTGCATATTTTTGAAATGTGAAGACTTGGAAAATTAATTCCTATGATTTCTTCCTTACTTTGTTAAACGTAAAAGTGGAGAAGTGAGTAGAAACTCTACCCAGAGCCCACCATCAGGCCACTCTCATACACACTCATTTCCCCACCCCCCGCCCCCGCCCCCAGGCCCCACACTCAAGGCCAGCCAGACACAAGCAAGGGGACACTGACAGTCAGGGTCTTCTCTGATCATTGTGGACTAGATTAGGTCTCAAAACAACTAACTGAAATGGTTATTAAAGAAGAGACTCAGTGGCCACTCTCAGGGGCTTGCAGCCTCCACTGTGGAGCTTTGCACTCGGGGACAACTATAGACACAGAAAGACATTTCCCTGCTTAGTTCTTGGGGTGGCTAGGAGATGCCAAGCATGGCGGGAGCTATTGGTCATCCCCTCCATCCTACAGAGCTTATTCCGTACCCCCGTGCTGTGACCACTGACATAGTGGATCCAGATGCAGGGAGGCACATCTCGAGAGGCACTGTTTTTCTTGTCACTTCTAACACCTCCAGTGAGAAAATCTGGTTTCTAAGCACCACGGAGATTCTGGGCAGAATTCTCAGTGCAAGGCTGTGTGGTGTGTTGTGGCTCCAGGAATGTGGCCACCTGAGATGAGTCATGAGTGGCCACGGGGACCATGGGGGGCCAACTGATGGCCCTGCTGCTCTGTGTGATGCTGATCCTGGAGACTCCATGCCCAAGGGGGCTTAGCACAGGCCCTGATCCCCAAGAAATGGTGTGAGAGGCGATGGCTTTTATTGTTGGGGAGGGTGCTTAAAGCTTTGTTTTAATATATAAGGAAATGCAAAATAAAACTGCCCCCTGGAGTGTCTGTCCTGCTAGAGGAAAAACATCAAATTATTGAGAAGTTTTGCTACTTTGAATTTGGAGACCTTAAAGCGACTAGACTGGAACCCCAACTTGAGATCTCACTATAAGACACAGTAAATGTGAAGAGCATGAATAAGGAGCTGGAAAGCTACATTTCTTTAAATGGGTTTAACCCAGATACTTATAGAAAGCACAGAACGGAGCAAAATCTAAATGTTTACAAGTTCGGCTGATGGCTGACCTTAGAAGCAAGAGTAATATTTTAGGAGATGCATCAAGGGAAATTCAACAAAGCCACAAACAAAATAGCCTTCAACATCCATCAGAAGAATGGAGAACAGCTTCAGACAGCACTAAGAGAGCCTTTGGAGGTAAATCCAGTCTTCGGAATAGTATAAAGCTGCTTTCATAAGAATCTCACAAATAAAAGGGAAGAGTGGACAAAATTACTTTAGAGAGAAAAATGTTATCATAAAACTCTGCCTTTGGAGTAAGTTCTTTAAAGAGAGTCTGATCAAGCCTCTAACTGAACACTTGCTAGAAATGAGTAATTGTGCTGCTGTTCTTGGGGAAAGACAACACAAATCGTGGAAATGAGGAATTGGATATGCTGAAGACACCAAAAAACGGAAACCACTTAATTGGTGAAGCCAAAAGACTGCTGATTTATGAGACTGAGTTAATACTAGTTTACAAACTCTCAAAGAAAAAAAGACAGCAAATGTACACAAAGCTGACTGCAGAAGCTCAAATTATCAATGCACTTAAAAAATATCTGCATTTGAAATTCCCATCGTGGTTCAGTGGTTAACGAATCTGACTAGGAACCATGAGGTAGCGGGTTCAATCCCTGGCCTCGCTCAGTGGGTTAAGGATCTGGTGTTGCCTCGAGGTGTGGTGTACGTCGCAGGCGAGGCTTGGATCCGGCGTTGCTGTGGCTGTGGTGTAGGTCGGCAGCTACAGCTCTGATTAGACCCTTAGGCTGGGAACCTTCATATGCCGCGAGTGCAGCCCTAGAAAAGACAAAAAACAAACAAACAAAAAATAAATAAGTAAATAAATAAAATTCAATTGGCAAAAAAAAAATCTGCATTAAAATCAATGCATTAAAAATCTCCAACTGAGAAAGACTTGTTGCATCCAGAAAATATCCAGGGAGAAAGAAAGAGGCAAAAACTCCAACAGAAATATCATATCCTTGCTGAACTTCATCAAGGGAAAAAAATGTTTATGCGATATACAATTTAGAGATAATTTATTCCATTTAAGGTAGAGGAGAACTGTTTCAAACCAGCTGAAAACATCAGCGGTGCCTATGAACAGCTATAAACTTACAAAATTCACCAAAAAATTATTTCAGAAAAACAAAAAAGAATAACGGGGTATTATTATAACCTTCTTATTCCCAGTGGATAAAATCTCACATTAGTGGAAAAAGAGCTCTGTTACATAAGAGAAAGCTCAATAACACAACAAAGCAAATGTATATATTATGCAAACATGGAGGAAGAAATTTAAAAGCCCTGAAAACTAGCCTTCCATTCCTGATTTTCTAAAAAGTGCATTTACTAGGGGTCTGAGACTTCAACCAGGAATCCTCCAGACACCAGATCCCTGAGGAAGGAGAAGCATCTGACTTTGATGGTGAGGGAATGAAAAGATCCATGCCTGGCATCTACATCATGCCTGGTGTCAACCCTTGAGATCCCTCCAGTCTGGCTGACTCTATCCTGGGTCACAGGCTTCCAGAAAGACAGAGCTGTGTAATTAAAACTGGGATCTTAATAAGAACTTTGTAAAGAGGAACTGAATAAAAGGAATGCACAAGCCTGGGAAGAAAATATCAGGCCAGGAGGCATTAATAACAGCCTTCAAGGAGTTACCATCATGGCTCAGCAGTAACGAAACTGACTAGTATCCATGAAGATGCAGGTTTGATCCCTGGCCTGCTCAGTGGGTCAAGGAATCGGCATTTCTGTGGCTGTTGTGTAGGTCACAGACGCAGCTCGGATCCTGCGTTGCTGTGGCTGTGGTGTAGGCTAGCAGCTGCAGCTCCCATTCGACCCCTAGCCTGGGAACTTCCACATGCCATGGGTGTGGCCCTAAAAAGAGGACAAAAAAATAATAACAGCCCTCCTTCATATAGCTGACATTTAAGATGGCCAAGACTTAATCCCTATCTTCAAAACATCCCAATCTAGAGTACCGTGCATGGCAATGTAAGATGCAGATACTCATTTACCAGAAGGGTGAACTTTCCAACAACTAGAATTGTCCACAAACCTGACAGACCACTACTCCCAGAAACTTATGTTCAGATTTCCCCTTACAGGCCTTCAGGCCTTCATAGACATTTAATAATTTTTTTCTTTCTCAGGAAATAATTTTTTTCTTTCTCAGGAAAGATACCACTATCTTTCTCACAAAGGCAAAATTAATCATGCAACATTTTCAAAGTCTTATGAAATACCTATCCTTAAATTATTGTTATCTATTGTCTTTCTAAAAAAAGTTAGACTTACATCATACAAGGTATGTGGATCTTGATTGGCCTTCACCACTGCCAATCATTTCAAGAGAGGTTATCAAAAGGTCAAATTGGACCTGTCCTTCTCCCATGATCCATGTGTGCAGAGGCCAAATCTCCAAAAGGTGAAGGAGTTAGATCTAATCAGACATGTAAAGAACATTCTGAACAGCAGAGTCTGAAAATATTTTAGAAATATTTCAATACATCGTAATATTTATTCGAGTAGAAAATCAGTGGACAATAGAATGACCCTTCGACTAACCTCTAGGCAGAAAATTCTGTCTTGTTCCACATCTGAAAAGAACTAAATGGGCCTAGCACCGAGAGGAAAACCCACTAATTATTGCTACACACTTTCCTGATATCAATTCTGTAATAGCAAGCTCCCTGTCACTACTTGGTATCCAGAATTAAGTGTGTGAAAACCTATTAAAGTGATCTCTACATAGAATGATGAGTTGGACTGGATGACCTTGTCATGGTCTAAGGAATCTTCCTTTTCTTCTCTATTAGCTTATTGATTTTTCTATCTTTGGTTAGCCTACTTTCATTGGATTCTGTCTGAGCTGACTTTTACCCTAGAACCTTATATCTTCTCTCTTCAATTGTTGCTAATGTAATTCTTATGCTTTTCCCCCATTTCTTGCCAAGCTTCAGTCTTATCTGTCAAAAGAACCAGCTCATCTGAAGAATGTAATAATTAAGAGGTCAACAATAGCCCATCACATTAATTAAACAAACATTTGGCAAAGGCAAACATGATCTCTTTAAATACACGATGAAGACATTTTCAAGTAAGTTTTGCCCAATTACTCATAAACTCTGCCACAGGGAGCTGCTTTATAATCTTTGGGCACAGACCTTTATTCTGTGGCAGCCAAGAACAAAAACATATGTGAAGGAAAGCTCCTAAAAACTACAAAAACTTTGCTTCAGAGATAATGCCTTCTTGGCTTTTTGTATATTGTTGGAGGAGGTCATTGAGAGGACATGACTCTGATTGACCTATGAGCCAGAACCAGCCAATCAGAGGCTCCTTACCTGACTCCCCATCCTTGAAATGTATGTACCAGCCACCATTCCCACACTAGGAGCCATTTCAAGGACAAAGACTTAAGAGAGTAATGTGTTGCTTCAGCCTTATTTGTCCTATAATCTCTATCATGTAAAATTAAATACAGTGATTTTTAGAAAAATATATACCACACTATAGAAGAAATAGAACCAAATTAGTGCTTTACCCCAAATTATCCAGGCTATTATTTTAACTTTCTTTTCAATATATAAATAAAGATATCATTGAGATATCTAAAAACACGTGATTAATTTATTAGGCTTTCATTTTACAGATTCAGATAAATGCAGATGTGTAGAGAAGAAGTAATCAGGCATTGGTTATCTCAGGAGCATAGTTTAATTAGAGTGCATTAGTGTATACAATTCACCTTAAACTCAATTTTGATGGGTATTAAAATTGAGGTATACCGCTATTCTAAAGTAATTTGGATGCAATCAGCTGAAACCATACTAGTAGTGCAAAGACAAGAGAGGTGAAAAACTGATTTTTTATATAAAAATAGAGAGTGAGACTTTTATTGTTGAAAATTATGTTTTGGAACCCAGGACAGATTTAAAAACACAGACTTTTTGTGGCAGCAATTTCCAAGACGGTGACATAGTCTCCAGAGGAAGTCTCCCCTCCTCTTCCCTCTTATTTCCACACGCAAGGTACAGCCACACACGGAGCAATTTCAGAAACTGACTGAGCGACTCCTACACATCAAGCAAATGGGAAAATACCCATATGGAAAGAAGCGGGACAGGCTAAGAATTCTCACAGTAAACTCCACACCCAGCACAGTGTCATACAATCTACAGAGAACCCTCAACTCTCAGCTGTGGAAACACTGCACAAAACTTCTAACGTGCAGAAAAAGCGGTAGAGTTTACAGTGATAAACACTTGCATTAAAGAAAACTAAAGATCTGAAATAAACAACCTAACTTTACACCTCAAATAACTAGAAAAAGAGGAATAAACTAAGCCCAACATTACTGGAAGGAAGGAAATAATAAAGATTATTTAAGAGAGCAGAAATAAATGAAATTGAGATTAGAAAACAATAGAAAATATCAGCAAAATTAAGAGCTAGTTTTTCAAAAGATTAAAAAAAATGAATCTTTAGAGTAAGAAAAAGAGAAAAGATGAGTAAATTAAACTATAACTGAAAGAGGAGATGTTACCAACTGACACTGCAGAAATACAAAGGATCCCAAGAGACTACTATGAACAATTATGGGCCAAAAAAATTGGGTAGCTTGGAAGAAATGGATAAATTCCTAGAAACATAGATCCCACCAAGAGGCAAATATGACAAAAGAGAAAATCTGAACAGACCAATAATGAGTAAGGAGATTCAACCAATTAAAAAAAAAAACTCGCTAATGTAAAGCCCAAAACTAAATGGTTTCACTGCTGAATTCTACCAAATATTTAAAGAGTTTTAATTTGATAACTATACCTCAATAAGGCTGAAACAACTGTTTTATTTCTAAAATTGTATAAAATCAGTGTTCAGCTAAGTTTCTTGGTAACATTTGTTCCATTTAGAAGATGTTGAAATATTGAAATTAACCAATTTCCTGCATTCTTGTTTCTTCAATAAGTTAAGTAATAGGCTACACTCAACTAATAGCAAATAGAATTTTTTAAATATAGTTTTTATTTACAAAATGAATAAATGGTTTCCTACCAAGGAACCACCCAATCATTTCCTACCAAAAATCATTCCAATCATTTCCTAACAAGGGAATAATTTTTATCAAATCATTAGCAATTAATATCCATTAATATTAAAATACATCATAGGCTCCTGAATAATATTTTCTGAAAATTCCAGTTTTTCATTCAAGGAAAATTCTTACCATTATTCGTTGACATTAAATGCCCATTTAAAATATTTTTTGAACGCCATACCACATTAAGAAAGAGGTGTTCACTTTGAAAGAATTTCAAAGACCAGAGAAATCAAAGAAGTTATTTATGAAGAATATAATGTGATGATAATTAGTAGGTGTTAAATAGTTACCATGTACACGACACTAATCTCAGCGTCAATGCTTATTTTATTCTCACAAAAATGCAATGATGTAGGTACTGTTATTGCCCCATTTCAACAAAGAGGAAACTGAAGAAGGGTTAAATAATCCAGTGCCCAGACTCACAGCTAGTAAGTGGTACAGACAGACAGGAAATCCAAGATGAGAGTAGAGCCTGTGCTTTTTCTTCTCCATATTTGAAAGGCTCTCTGTTAATGCTTTACTAGATTTTTATTTTAATCTTCAGAACAACTGTCAAATTAAAACACTGTCTTATAAATCAGATTTTGTTTCTGCAATAGTTTACCAAACAGAAGGGACTTCCGATTTTCTCAGGAAACTGCGAATGCTTCTGGGTTTTTTTTTCCAGCTGAAATTCATCCAACAGAAGTATGAGACATCAGGAACCCCTATGGATTTCTTACAGTGGATATATGTATTTACTGAGAACTAGACTTAAAAGTGCTAGATCTCAGAGATTGCTTTGAAAATGTGAGAAAGTCATTATTTGCTGGCTCACCAGTAATTTATTTTGAATTGTTAAATTCATTGATGTGTGAACTGGTTATCACAGCTAGATAAACAGCTTATAAATCACTTTGAAGTTGGCATAAATAAATATTAATGACTCAATTTTCAAGGAATTTAAAGTCAGTTTCTCCTTCTGTCACCATCAATAAAAAAGAGAATCTCAGTTGTTTCATTTGGAAAAGAATTTACAATTTATTAGTAATAATTGATGTTTTTCAAGATAGTTACAGGACTATTTATTACATGAAATAGAATTATTTGCTTAATAAAAAAGAATGCTCTTTGAAAATCCACCAAAGAGTTTCACTGGACAAAAGTGCTAAGATTTATTCATTGGAATTCTCATCCTGGCTCAGTGGGTTAAGAACGCAACCAGTATCCATGAGAATGCGGGTTGGGCCCCTGGCCTTGCTCAGTGGATTAAGGATCCCGTGTTGCAGCAAGCTGTGGTGTAGGTTGTAGATGCAGCTTGGATCTGCCATGGCTGTGGCTGTGACATAGGCCAGCAGCTGCAACTCACATTTGACCTCTAGCCTGGGAATTTCCATATGCCGCAGGTACAGCCCTAGAAATAAAATAAAATAAAATAAAATAAAATAAAATAAAATAAAATAAAATGTAGTTATAAAACACAAGCATGATGATGATTCTAATACTTTAAGATACTAAAGTATCTTGTTTCACTGGAGTTTGCTTAGAGCTGGCCCCAAGATAGAGAAAGAAAAATCAAGCTTCTCAGGTACCAGTCCCTACCAATATGAGTCTCACCTTACTCCACTTCAAACATCACTTCCCTCTTCACACAGGACAAAACAGACTCAGAGGCTTTCAGTAGCTTGTCCAGACCACAGGACTAAGGATGAGTAAAGGCAGGATTTGACAATGTGTCTAACTACAAGTCTGTGTTAGTTTAGCCTCTGGAATAGAAACACAGAAAATTTTCTATGTGATAGATTTTAAGGACACAAAAAGGCCTCAAAAATACATAATAAAAAGAACCTGAAAAATCTGTTCACTTCTAGAGGGAAGGCTGACACATTGTCCTGCCCACCATTGCTGCACATAGTGGGGCATCACTCCAGGACCTTGCTTCAGACGTGTAAGCTCCCTCATCCATGAAACCACTGAGGTCTCTGTTTGACTCTGGTCTCTTTCTTTGGTCTTAAAGCTAGACAAGGATGGGCCTTATATGCCTGTGGGCTGCAGCCTAACAATTGGCTGGGAACCAAGGAAACTCCTGTGAGCACTGAGATGTTGAGACATTAGGATGGGGATGGGAAGTTGCAGGTGCTGTCCACTAACACTTGGGTCCCGAAAGTTGTGGGTAAAATCCTGAGCTGGCTGTCCACTAAGATGGGGGGCCCAAAAGTTCTAGGAGTGATCTCAAAAGTTGTGGGGCAAATCCCAGGGTGGCTTGTCTGCCAGTATGTGGGTCCTGTGGTGGCAGCCTTGGATGAACGGAGGCTGCCAAGAGATCTGGAGAACAATGGCTCCTGATGACCCTGCTATTGCACCCAAGTGAGCCATTCGTAATTGGTTAAATTAGAAGGAACTGGTATTTCTGTTCTCATGCTTTTGAGATGTAAATGATCTACCTGAATTCTCTGGGACTTTAATCTTACGTGATCTCTTAGAGTAAAGGAGAAAAAAAAAAAAAGGGCTTTTAGGTAAACACTGCAGAAATAATTATCTGTTGAGAATGTCTATCTATAATGGTCTCTCCAGGTTTTGGTAACTTGAAACTGAAGTTGAATGAAGAGAATACATTGCTATGATGAGTCATTTCAAATAGGATAAAATACTAGAACATTAATGGTTAAGCAAGTCTAAGTGTATCTACTTTTGTCTGCTTAAGAGAGGAAGACTAAAGCATTAAGTTTTCCAATCAGGAAATGTACAATTACTTGATTCTTGGTTTTTGCCAGAGATTAGGGTTTTCTAAGGCTAAGATTATAATCAGGCATAATTCTAGTTGCTGTAACCAAGTTTATTAACACACTGTCATTAGGTGTTTAATCCTGCCTTTTAAAGACTTTTATCTTCTATAGACAGTTATTGTTTTGCTCTTATGTTTTGCAAAAGGGCTTCATCTTCAAGAAGATTCATAGGAAGGACCTTTTGACAATAACAGATCTCTAATGAACTTCAGATCATATTCTGAATTGGGTAAGAAATTAAAGAATCCTAATGGAAAACCCAATGGCTTCATAAAAAGTTAACAAAAGGATCGGTTACTGAGTGAACTGGTGTATATGGGTACAATTTTTTATGGGTTTTGTCTAGAATGTTACTGGTTTTTAATCTGTGATGTCCAGAGAGAGGAAAGTGAAGTGAGCTATGACTTAACAGCAATTTGGGAAATTACATCTCTGAAAGAGTTAAAACATTCTTTTCTCTTTGACTGGTCCTTCCAGAAACTGGAGACTCCTGGGTTCTGAGCCATCTTATCAAGTGAATGGGAAAAACTCTCTCCTGGCATGTGCAGGAGTCTCCATATTTTGGGGACGTCTAGAAGAGAGGATACCAAGGTGGAAACTTCTGCCAGGCCTCGTCATGGCTTCCTTTCTTTCTTTTTTTTTGGTTCTTTTTTTGTTTTTAGTGGATATAAAAATGTCTTTATTCCAATCTATGATGTAGTGGTAGACTTTG
The DNA here is from genome assembly GCF_054392235.1 of Sus scrofa. NCBI lineage: Eukaryota > Metazoa > Chordata > Mammalia > Artiodactyla > Suidae > Sus > Sus scrofa. Next base: position 68,081,079 of record NC_139393.1, on the reverse strand, counting down.
AAATATTAAAATGTTAATGCTAAGGAAGAAAACAGGCATATTATCCTAGATTTGGATAATTGATAAGTCTATTCTAAAAAAACACTAAATAAATATTTGTTCAACACGGATCTGTTTCCTAAATGGCCATGCATTTGCTACTTAATTTTTAAAAAAGTTTTATTAGGAAAGTCTATTCAGCAAGCATTGCTGGGAAACCTGGACAGCTGCATGCAAAGCAATGAAACTAGAACACACCCTCACACCATGCACAAAAATCAACTCCAAATGGCTGAAAGACTTAAATATACGACAGGACACCATCAAACTCCTAGAAGAGAACATAGGCAAAACACTCTCTGACATCAACATCATGAATATTTTCTCAGGTCAGTCTCCCAAAGCAATAGAAATTAGAGCAAAAATAAACCCATGGGACCTCATCAAACTGAAAAGCTTTTGCACAGCAAAGGAAACCAAAAAGAAAACAAAAAGACAATTTACAGAATGGGAGAAAATAGTTTCAAATGATGCAACTGACAAGGGCTTAATCTCTAGAATATATAAGCAACTTATACAATTCAACAGCAAAAAAACCAATCAATCAATGGAAAAATGGGCAAAAGACCTGAATAGACATTTCTCCAAAGAAGATATACAGATGGCCAACAAACACATGAAAAAATGCTCAACATCGCTGATTATAAGAGAAATGCAAATCAAAACTACCATGAGATACCACCTCACACCAGTCAGAATGGCCATCATTAATAAATCCACAAATAACAAGTGCTGGAGGGGCTGTGGAGAAAAGGGAACCCTCCTGCACTGCTGGTGGGAATATAAACTGGTACAGCCACTATGGAGAACAGTTTGGAGATACCTTAGAAATCTATACATAGAACTTCCATATTACCCTGCAATCCCACTCTTGGGCATCTATCCGGACAAAGCTCTACTTAAAAGAGACACTTGCACCCGCATGTTCATTGCAGCACTATTCACAATAGCCAGGACATGGAAACAACCCAAATGTCCATCAACAGAGGATTGGATTTGGAAGATGTGGTATATATACACAATGGAATACTACTCAGCCATAAAAAAGGATGACATCATGCCATTTGCAGCAACATGGATGGAACTAGAGAATCTCATCCTGAGTGAAATGAGCCAGAAAGACAAAGACAAATACCATATGATATCACTTATAACTGGAATCTAATATCCAGCACAAATGAACATCTCCTCAGAAAAGAAAATCATGGACTTGGAGAAGAGACTTGTGGCTGCCTGATGGGAGGGGGAGGGAGTGGGAGGTACCAGGAGCTTGGGCTTATCAGACACAACTTAGAATAGATTTACAAGGAGATCCTGCTGAATAGCATTGAAAACTATGTCTAGATACTCATGTTGCAACAGAAGAAAGGGTGGGGGAAAAACTGTAATTGCAATGTATACATGTAAGGATAACCTGACCCCCTTGCTGTACAGTGGGAAAATTAAAAAAAAAAATTAAAAAAAATTTAAAAAAAAGAAAATAAAAAAGTTGTATTACAGTTGATTGACAATGTTCTGCCAACTTCCGCTCTACAGCAAAGTGACTTAGTTATACATACATACACATTATTTTTCTCACATTATCCTCCATCCTGTTCCATCACAAGTGATTGGATATAGTTTCCTGTGCTGTACAGCAGGATCCCATTGCCCATCCACTCCAAATACAGCAGTTTGCATCTACTAACCCCAGACTCCCAGTCCATCCCACTCCCTCTCCCTCCTCCCAGCAAACACAGTCTGTTCTCCAAGTCCATGATCTGTTTCTGTTTTGCTGATAGATTGTGCCGTATTTTAGACTCCATATATAAGTGATATCATACAGTGTCTGCCTTTCTCTTTCTGACTTACTTCATTCAGTATAAGAGTCTCTACTTCCACCCTTGTTGCTGCATTGGCGTGACTTTCTTGACCTTGAAAGGCCTTTGGGGAATTCAGTCTGACACTCCTCCTAAGGAGTTCCACCATGGCCAATATATAATCAATTGACCAGACTTACTTTGCAAACAAATTTAGTCTTGAATTGGCTGTTTTTGGTGGAAATGAAGGTAATTTTATTGAAAACAGTATCATGTTTCAGCAGATGTTAAATTCTATTTCTCTTCATTGAGGTCTAGATTTATACAAGGTACTGTATTAGACATACTTTTGCCCTGATGTTCAGGAAGGGAAGAAAATTATCTAGTGAAGTTGTCACAGAGATAGCAACTCATGATGTGTGACACAGCTTGCTTTGAATGTGCTGCTAAAAGCAAATGTACAAGGCTTGTGTGACAACTGGGTAGACGTGATAAAATGTAAGGACTACAAAGTGTTTCCCCATTAGCATACCTCTGAGCCTGTTCATGAAGTTCAATTAATTTCCTCCAACATGGATGACGAAGCAAATATAAAGAAGGCCTAGCACCGAGGGACATGATCTGGACCTGGAGTATGAGCCAGCACGTAAGCATCAAGGGATGGATATTTTGATCATCAGTGCTTTCTGTCAAATAATTTGCAGTCGAAAGGAGAAGTGATGGAAAATTATGCATATAGGGAGGTACAGGAAGGTCAGAAGGCTAATGCATGGTTCAGCTTAAACTTTACTGACCAAGGTAGCCTGTGTTGTGGCCTTTCAGATATGTGTTATACATCTGCCTTTGCCATGGAGGAAGAAAATGCACTTGAAAGTTAGAATGGAGCAGCAGTGGTTCAGACACCTAAGGTAAGATGAGTGGCCATTGCAGACATGATTTTATTATTTTTTTGTTTAATTTTTTTTGTCTTTTCTAGGGCCGCACCTGTGGCATATAGAGGTTCCCAGGCTAGGTGTCTAATCAGAGCTGTAGCCACCAGCCTACGCCAGAGCCACAGCAACACGGGATCCAGCCGCATCTGCGACCTACACCACAGCTCACAGCAACATCGGATCCTTAACCCACTGAGCGAGGCCGGGAATCAAACCCACAACCTCATGGTTCCTAGTCGGATTCGTTAAACAACCGATCCATGACGGGAACTCCAGACATGATTTTAGACACATTCCTGTATTATTGAAAAGTTGTATTACAGACAAAACCACAAGTGAGTGTGGTATTATCTCAGAATGCAATTAGTGCTTGTATTTTGCTTCCCTGGGTTATGCCTGTTAGATGTCTTACGGTTCATCCCTCATCTGAGCAGAGGAATCTCCTTGATGTCTGAGAGGCAACACCGGCTTTGCTGCAAAATGAGTCTAACTGCTGGGTCCACAGCAAGATACTATTGTCATCCTCCTCTGGACGTCCATAAAGATCGACCCAGATACTGTAACTAAGACTCTCACTATCTTCCTGTCCCGGGTGCCAATACATCAGAAGGCCCCCACTGATAAATATGAACTGACTGCCTATGAGCTCCCTGGGCTATGCCGTGTGGAATGGAATAGTCTGGCTCTGAACACGCAAGTCCAACTAGTGGCATTCACTATTTTTTTGTTTAGAAAGGCCTAATGGGTCCACTCCTAATGACACTCAACATAACTTGGGGTGACACAGCTGTACTGTGACTGCTGACTCCTGGCTAGACAACTGGAATGTTTCCTTTCAAGATGGGCCCTCCCCTCCTCATGGGGCTGGCTCTGGGTTTAGGAAAACCAGAACTGGCCTTACCTTTCTTATAACTGGACAAGACGCTGCTGTTCCTGACCCCCTCTCCATTGACCCAGTAAGTGTTTAGATCCAAAATTTGTCCACATCCTGGAAAGTGACTGTTCTTACCATACTAAGAATCTTACTCTTGATACACTTTGGTGGCTTCTGTCTGTATTGTGTTTGGGGTTTCTGGCTGCAGTACCCCCTACATACCTGAGGGGCCAACCAACCAAGATCATAAGGGTTGTGCATGTTATGTAGAGGTGGAGGGTATGGTCAGACCCCTCACGATGGCTATTCTCTTGCTCTCTGCACATCCCCTGCCCTCCTACTGTTTCTGAAAGTATTAACTTGTTAAGCTGCCATAATTTAAACTACATAATCATGTTCCTATAATCCACACAATTTGTGGACACAGCTAACTGTTCTTAGCAATTAGTAAACACTGAGTGGTCGCTTACCTGTTCCGCTAACTTCTGTCCATCAAGGTGAGCCTGCATCACAGCATCATTAACGAGCAAATGGAAGTTCAGGAGCACGTGTTCAATGTCATAGGTTCCATGCATGGCATCTGATAGCTCTTCCAATGACCGGATGTACACATGCCAGTGTGGGTTAAGCTCTGCCATGTGTGCCAAGCAGCCTCGGAGAACATTGAGGCAATACCCCATGCAAGGCTTACTGAGAGCCAGGCCTTGGCAGTGCGGGCAGTACTGCATCCTCAGGAGGGCTCTGCTGCACTCTTTGGTGAAGTGCAGGTGGTCTGTGGTATTGATGACTTCAATGCCCAGATTCAGCGCCTGCAGAAACGTGCGGCTGGGCAGCAGGGAGCGCCCCATCTGCCCCAAGACCCTTTGGGGAATGTTACCAAAGGGACCAATGTCCCGGCGGGCCATCCGGATGCATTCGGAATATTCCAGAGAACTGTCCATCACACCAGGGTTAATGAGATGATTGTAGACCAGAGGGAAAAGACTGTCGAAGAATCTGTTCACAAATTCTTCAGGATTTACATCTGCACCAAATAAGTAGAGCCCAACATCAGCAAAGAACTCCTGGATGGAAGCAGCAGCCTCTAAGGCCATGTTTCTGTAGGTGTTGCAAAAAAGTATGCTGGTGTAATTTTCTGCTTGTCTGATGAGAGTTTCAAGAGTTTCTGAAACAAAGCACAAGTAAAGGATGAAATGGCTTAGGATTCATTATAAACTGTTCATTCAGCTGCTCCAGAGAGTAAATCTGCATAATGCATCAAAACTAACCTAAGGATCTAACTGGGAAATAGCCTACTAAACCCAAGTAAGTTTCCAAGTTCAATGGCTGGTGGAAGGTGGGCATTATGCACAACCCAAGTTTTAGAGACGGGTATTTCCTAGAAGCAAACATAAAAGTATAGAAATCAAAAGGAAGCTTCATGTATAGTAATTTCTTACTTTTATTCAGTCAATCATAACCCACTAATGAAAGAAAGAAAGTGTCACTAAGAAAATCATTTCCAGAGTTCTCTTCGTGGCTCAGCAGTTAACAAACCCAACTGGAATTCATGAGGATGCGAGTTCAATCCCTGGCCTCACTCAGTGGGTTAAGGATCCGGCATTGCCGTGAGCTGTGGTGTAGGTCCTAGGTGCAGCTCAGATCTCATGTGGCTATGGCTGTGGTGTAGGCCGGCAGCTGTACCTCATATTCACCCCCTAGCCTGGGAACTTGCATACGCCACAGGTGCAGCCCTAAAAAGCAGAAAAAAAATAAAATAAATAAAATCATTTCTAATCATGAGTTCATTATTGATAAGACAATGACATTAAATATTTGACTCAACACCACTGTATATAGTTTCTTTTTTTCCTTTTTTTTCCAGAATGAAAGCTAGCAGATTATAGATTAGTTAGTACCAAGAGGGGCAAAATTCCCAAAGGGAAATCTGACAATCCTCAGATCTCCTAGTATGTTCAAATTAAAAAGAAAATAAAACATTTCACAATTAAACCATCCTTAAAATTGTCAAACCTTGTTAATCATTGGGGAAGTCATGAGCCATATTGATGAAATGGGTAAGTGTGTGATCCCTTCTCAACTGTCACTGATGTTTTTATCATCGTATCTTCAAAGACTTTACTGTGGGACATTGTATCATCTTTCTTCTGTAACGAATACTTCCAAATCAATTTCTCCACCGAAAGAACAGAGAACAGTTTATTCGCGAATTAAAAGAGGTTGTAGTAATTAGCAAGTGAAAGTTGTATTTCAAAACCATAGCTTTAGGTGGCAGGCAACCATCTTGAACATATGAGTAATTACATTTTATAATTAGCCTAAATATGATGCTGGCCAGTGTCAACATATAATTAATTATAAAATAAATCGATAAAATTATCTCCCATAACCCCAATCTCACAGTTATTTTAAATGAGGTTGTAAAAGACCACACAATAATTCAGTAAGCAAACCATGGAGTATTTTACAAAAAGTGATGAAACAAAACAGTAGAATAAAATAAAATGATAAAAAGCAGAGTCACAGGGAGAGCTACTAATGAAGTGAAACAGTGTCATGAATATGCCATAATGTCCTAAAAACAAATAAAACCACTTTCATAAAGAACTCGGACAAAATACCACACCGTATATTCTGATACTCTTCTAAGACTGATTTCTGTTGCGTTCCAGGCTTTCGAGTGATGTATCAAGGTGCATGTTATAAGCTTAATGTCTGTGTCTCCCTTAAAACTTATGGTGAAGCTTAATTTCCAGTGTAATGGTATTTGGGAAGTGATTAGGTCATGAGGGTGGAGCTCTCATGAATGGGATTAGTGACCTTACAGAGACTCCAGAGACTCCAGAGAGCTCGGCTGCCCCTCTGCCACGAGGACACCACGAGAAGATGGCCATCTGTGAAGCAAGATGTGGGCCCTCATCAGACATGGGACCTGCTGGTACCTTGATAAATTTCTCTTGTTTATAAACCACCCAGTCTATGGTACTTGGTTACAGCAGCTGGAACTAAGATAATGCCTCTACCCTGCAATAAAAGCCAACAGTTTTAAAGGCTGTTGCAAGTCTATTGCAACATCCAGCCCTCCAAACTCAAGACTGGTAACTCCGCACGACTCCTGTATTTGCCCATTTCTCTCCAGTGCCCACTAGGATATAAGCTACATACTATGTATTCTATAAAATGTGAAACAATAGAATTAGCATGGTAACTGAAGGCTTCAACTGAAATTAGCTGCTCTCCCTAATTAGACTGTTAACATGAGGTTTTCCCAACTTGCCTGATCACCTGGGCTGTGGGGGGAAACTGCAGATTTCCAGGTCTTTGCACTGGGGATTTCAACTCAATAGGTTTGTCTTTGTTCAAGAATCTATGTTTGACAAGCAGCCCCAGTGATTCTTTCAACCTGGCTAGTTTTTGAAACACTGCAATTGCAAGTAATTTATGACACACTCTCTGTGCAAGCATTCCACTAAGAGTCTGACCCAGAGCTGCAATCTCATCCACCACACTGTTCTCACAGATCCACAGGCATTGAGTGTGAAAACTAAATTAAAACTTTGTGGTTGCATTTATTCTAAGATTGCATTTTTTCTCAATAGTATAGGCTCATTTTTCTCAGCAATGTGTTTGTTTCTATGAACTATGAGGTTGTGAATGATTTTTTTTGTTGTTTGTCTTTTTAGGGCCACACTTGTGGCAAATGGAAGTTCCCAGGTTATGGGCTGAATGAGAGCTGTGACTGCTGGCCTACACCATAGCCACAGCACACCAGATCCAAGCTGCATCCACGACCAACACCACAGTTCATGGCAGTGCCGGATCTTTAACCCACTGAGCGAGGCCAGGGATTGAACTCCCAACCTTATGGATACTAGTAGGGTTCATTACTGTTGAGCCATAGCAGGAATTCCCTACAAATCATTTTATTTACCAATAATGGTTAAGTAGCAATGTTTTCAAATTACATGGGGTTTTTTTAAGATAAAGTAAGGTTAGATTCAAAGAAACCCATAAATCACAGGCACTGTTACATGCTTTCCACCAGGCTTTTTTTTTTTTTTTTTTTTTTTTGTCTTTTTAGGGCCACACTTGCAGCATATAGAGGCTCCCAAGCTAAAGTTCGAATTGGAGCTATAGTTGCCAGCCTATAGCACAGCCACAGCAACACTGGATCTGAGCCGAGACTGAACTACACCACAGCTAATGGCAATGCCAGATCCTTGATCCAATGAGCAAGGCCAGGGATGGAAACTGCATCCCCATGGATACTAGTTTTGTTCGTTAACCGCTGAGCTACAACGTGAACTCTTCTACCAGGCTTCTGAAGGTGAATCCTATACGTGTGCTTGTGTCACAAAAACCTGCCATAGATCCCCAGGACAGTGACTGTCAAATGCTACCCTAGGCAATACAAAAGTTCCATCTGATTTCTGCCAACTCTAAATGATACACACACACAATTTTTTAAAGTAAAAAATAAAATGTTTCTTTATAAATTCCACTTCCATTTGATTTATAACTTACAATGACTTGGGAATATATGGAATTTAACTTTTCAGTTGCTATAACTAATAGGTTTTGCAAATTAATTTATTTTATGAAAGCAATAGCAGGAATATACTTAATATTTAGGTGCATCCATTCAAAAATAAAATGAGAACATACTCTGAATAGTGTTATTTTTTCATAAGGCTGCTCTGCACTATTGGCAATAAATTAATTTGATTACTGTTTGAGTTAGTAATTAAAAAATAAATTTCTATAAAAATCTACAATCTTTATTTTATTTCAGAAAAATTTTCCTGATTTAGTTTTATTTTTTAAACAAAATAACTTAAAAACTGACAAAAATTAAAAACTCACTTTACAGGAACACTTAAAAACTTTCCTTTGATATTGTATGCATTAAGATTTTACTTTTCATAACCACATATTGATTTTACTACCCTTGAACAAGAGATTTCATACTCTCAAATATCAACATTCTGATTAAATACTGAATATCACAACAAATATCACTTTTAAAAACTTATTCTATAATAGTTTTCACTATGCTATTAACTCCTCATAATACAAGGACTTTTCTTTCAATCTGTGTTAAATCTGATCCTGACATATTCTAATTAATTGAATTTCCTAAACACATGTTAGGCATGTATTTTTTAACATGTATTTGCAATCCTAAACAGTTCTTAAATTCAATCAATGGTGAAAACTGTAAACAGTTGTTCTCTATACATTTGATTCTTTAATGCTTATGAATAAACATACTTTCATGAATCTTTGGACCCAAAAACTTCATAAATTTTAAAATATAATCACCTATGAGAAACTGCACAGCCTAAAAGCCAACCAGTTGGACAATTTGGTTAGTAATTTTTTTTTTTCTGAAAAGGTAAAAATCAGAAATTGGGCTTACTAAAATTCGTTGTCAGTATTAAATCTGATTTTGCAAAACTATCACTTTGTTTTCCTACCATGTTTACCATGAAGTTGAGTGTTTCCATTTTACAGAACGTATGATTTTAACAAGATTTTAAAATTGTCAAAAGAATGGTCAAATGAACAAAATATTTTACAGCTCTTAAAAAAGAATAACTGACATATAAAATCAGTGTTTATAAATCCAAAGTAGGTTAGGTGCTGAATAATTCATCATATCTTCTTATTAAAGAGAAACTATACAGTTGCTTTGATTGCAAGGTTTCTTTGTTTTGGGGGTTTTGTTTTTCTTGTTATTTTTACAGACACGTGTGAAGCATATGGAAGTTCCCAGGCCAGGGGTTTAATAGGAGCTGCAGGTGTGGCCTATGCCACAGCCAGGGCAATACCAGATCCAAGCCATGCAAACTATGTCACAGCTTGCAGCAAAGCCAGATCCTTAACTCACTGAGTGAGGCCAGGAATCGAACACTGATCCTCTCAGAGACAACATGAGGTCCTTCAATTGATAAGCCACAATGGGAGCCTGCTGATTACAAAATTTTAATAAATAAAAAAATATCCCTTACCAAAGCTGTACACATAATAGCTTTTTTATTGATGTGCCAAAAATTGTAATGTATATTTAGAAAAAATATTTGCCTAAAAATTTTAAGAAATAGACTAGAAAAAAATAAACTTTTGTTGTGTTTTTCCATTGAAAAATTCAATAAGCTCTTCTCTTTAATAATATCAGATCAAGTCTATCAAGGCAGGAAACTTTCAGCTATCCTTTTAATGCCTAGGAGTGGTAGATTGAATAAAAAGCAGCAATCTAATTACTGATTAAATAAAAACATAATTTCTCCCAGCTTTATGAGGAAATTAATTTACGTATTATTTCATTAAGTAGAAAGTGGAGTTGGTATACATGAAGTTTATCTGCATCTACTTCAATTTTCAACATTAACTTTCTGTGAAGATTTAATAACAAAACACCTAGGACTAGAAACTTTATATCAACTTCTTTCAGCCCACTTACATTAGAGACATTTTATTATAGGTACAAATGACTACTGACACTTAAAGCAAGGACTTAAATAGACTGGTAGAGAAAAAATTATGTGATATTGATTTAATATTAAATTTAGCAAATGGCAAAATCAGTGAAGATCTACATGCAGGTAGATTTTGGCAATGGGAGAAACAATATTTATGGAGCTTTTATTGCTTTAAAGCTCAAGTTGTTTTCAGAACTAATGATCTTGAAATAACTGCTATAATAACCTCCCCAGCATGACATGAACCAACATTTTATGACTCTTTTCATTTTTGTAATCATTTTCCATATATGACCATTTTAAGATACAAAATTTGAAGACCTTATCACAATTTAAGGCCACAGACCTCCTCAAACATAGCAATGAAAAAGATGAAGAAAGATTAAATCATGGATAATCAGATGACTTTACAATGTGTATCTGGGTTGAAGAGAAATTTTTAGAATTCATTTACATATTTATGCATTACAATTCTCAAGTCACAGATTTTGTTCCTGAAACACATAATTCATTTCTATCCTGCTACATTAAAGCTAGTTTGTGCCAAAAACTATGTACCCCTCTGAAATGAATTATAGATAGATGAATAGATCGCTAGATCATTTAAAGAGCAATTCCTCAACCGGTTTTTCATCACACACATACATTACAATGAATTATAATTTCTTGTGTTATTTTTTTAACAAAAATGCCTTCCAGTGATTTTAATACAATTACATTTCCTAATTCATTTAATTATCAAAAAATCATTATAGCCACTCTGAAGACATAATATTTCTCCAGTCTGTGTTCCCACTGAGCTCATCCCTATGTAAGGTGCATATTTCTTCAACCTTTTCATACAGTAAAATATCTAACAAAAGTTTTCAAGAATATTAATTTAATGACATTTTTAATGTTATGTGGTATGATTTGTAATATTATTCTTCAGAAATTAGTCATCCATACAAAGAAATAGTGAGATATTAATCTTATCACCAAGAATTAATGTATTGGTAATTAATTTGGTATCCAATGATAACCACTACATGGAAAGATGCGTTCTCAACTTTTCTCCTTCTCTATTTCCCTCCCCATTAATTTGGTCATCATGGTGACTCATATTTATTTCTAATATCATTTCATAATCATTTATTTTCTGAAAGTCAATTTGATGACTTTAGAAAGAATTTAAACTCCATTAAGCACTTATGTAACCAATAAAATCAGTACAGGAACAATTCACTATAGATTGTTTCATAAATTATGTGGGCTGAAGATTTTAAATCAAGTCTGCTAAGAATCTTTAAAATAAATCCAGAAACACAATCTAGAAACATAAAACAGTCATATAAGACAGTATCTCATTCACTATCTGTATGATCTTCAATTTTTTAACAGAACAAAAAATCGTTATCTGTTACTGATGGTTCCTCTTCCTCTTTTGCTTGTTTTTTTTGATTAATTTTATAATCTAACACAATGGTCTTCTTTACCTAAACAAACAAAAACCTCTATGCTACTCTACCTCACAATCTCTACCCTCATTTTCTTTTTAGTATTTCAAGAAAATGAGATGTTCTGTATTTTCAACTTATTCTGGCACATTCCTATCCTAACCATTAGGATATATGGTCTCTTTTTAAACAGGTTGAAAGTCGATTTAACTTAGTTACAAATGGGACATTTAATTCATCTTTAGGCTCAAAACAAAACAAAATAAAACCAAACTGTATTTATATACCTGAATAAAATGCAAAAATTTCTCTTTTACTTTAGCATGCTGAGCCATTATGTGGGATAATCCAAATTAGCTACTGTAATTATACTTCTTAGGGGAAATTAACTAGTACTATGAGCCAATAATATTACTATTACTATAGCAAAAATAAATGAAGAAGAAGCCCACATGTGTTATGTTGGAGTCAAATAAGCTGAGAAGTTCTAATACTTGCAATCATTTTTCTTTTTGGCCACACCCATGGCATGAGGTAGTCCCCAGACCAGGCATTGAACCTGGCAATGCCAAATCCTTAACCCACTACACCAAAAGGGAACTCCTAATACTTGTAATTATTAACTGAAAAGTGCATCCTTATCTCTGAAAAAGATACCACGTAAGATCTTTATCACCAAACACATGTGGCAAAGGAAATAAAACCTCTTTGCTCTTTTACTACATCCAACCCTCAAAAAAATTATATTTGAAGAGACTGGGTAAAAAGAACATGCACCAGGATTTAGTAAGAACGAGCAAGTCAAGTTGCATTCAGAGATACAGGTTGAAGAAATAGAGATTGTTGCTGGTGCTGATCTGTACATCCCATTAGGGAAGGGTGGATGGTTTGGGCAGCCAGGGGTAGCTGGCTGGGTGACATTAGGGCATGTCCTGAGCCACTGACATTGTTCCGTATCTCTAGCAACCTCTGTCCAACAAAACACAATGCTCTCTCAATACTCACACTCCCCTCCATTACTCTAGCCCCTAAACCTGGCGATACCAATTCTCTTACATTCTCTGTGGGTAATTATCATTTCTTTCACTCATTCCTATAAAGCCTAGGCCAGATTTTTCAAAGTCATGGCTCCTGTTCCATATTACCGCTATCAAAACATAACACCACGTTTACAATATCAAATGAAACTCCCAAGCCGATGACTCTCAAATTTGCTTACGTTGCTCAGTTATTCCCAAAGACTTGATTCTCAGGATCCGTTCCATTCTTACAAGTTATTGAAAAATCTGTAGTGCTATCATCTTGGAGGGTGCATTAACAGATATATATTATTTGTAAAATAAAAATTGATCATTATTTTTATTAAATACACTTAAAATAATGACAAACTTACTATGTTAAAATACATTATATATTTTGTAAAAAAAAAAAAATCTGCATTTTCCAGAACAAAAAAAAATGTTAGTGTGAAGAGTGGCATTCTTTTGTATGACTGCAAATTTCATTAGCATCTGGCTTAATAATCAAAAAGATCTGGATTCTCATATCTGCTTCTGAGTTGAATTTGTGACAACATGTTGTTTTGGTTGAGCTATACAAAGAATATCCAACCACATACATATTTACAAACACCAAAGGAAGGTATATTTAATTGTCTTTCTAGATAATTGTTAACATTCTTCTTTGATATCACACGAAAACTTGACAAGTACTTAACTGCAGTGTCCCATTGGTCTATATTTCACTATAACTGGTTTGGTTATCCATGCATGATTTTGTAACTCATGCACTGACATTTGAAAAATATTGGTTCATGTATTATTCAGATTTTTCCAATGCTGAAACATGTCATTGTTTCTGTAAGTATTAAGAACCATGCAAGTTTATGGTAATGGCTCTAAGTTTTCTAAGAGTCCAATTTTCTCTTGAAAGGTCAACTGTTACCATTAGAAATAAACATTGTAAGTTGTTTTTCTTGAAGTTGCAGGCTCATCTTGGTCAACTTTAAGAAAATATTTGCCAAACACCCAAGTCAATCATCATAGTTTATCTGTCAGTCATTATATTTCATGGAAAAAAAGATATTCAGGAAAGAGTCATTAGTTCTGCTTGGAATTCAAACAATTGCATAAGTGCCTTTCAAAACAGCCATTGTAATTCAGTACGCAGAAGCTATATTTAACATATTCTCATATCTTGCAAGATATGGAATATTTATATAATTGAAGGTTGACATTTAACAAAATTAATAATTTTTACTGCTTCATCAGGACATTCTTCAGTTAAACTGGATTTTTTTTTCCTGTGAGTTTGTAGATGTAAAGAACACAATAACTACAAGTACAGTTTGGTGGCATGAACTTAATTTGTTCTAAAGCTCCAGAAGTGTTGCTCACTAGTATATTTGTGCTATCAGTGCAAAAGCCAGTAGAGAGAAATAGGCAAAGCAAGTCTAAGCACTATGAAAATTGTTATGATCTCCTATACATCCTGAAAAGATCTTAGGAACCCCAGATGACTTTGAGAATTGTTCCTGAAACAAAATTTTCCTACCTAGAGATAGATTTTTCAATGCCCAGCATCAACCTGGATCTCTTTTTGCCTACTACTCCCATCTACTTTTCTCAGCATCTTTCTAACTTTCTTATTTCATATATTAGGATTAGCCTTCTAAGCATCCAGCCTCAAGGTCCTGGGACTTTTATTTCCTATTTCATCCTGCCTTTCATCTACTTATTTAAACACAATATTCCCTCAAGTACCAAGTCCAAATCTCATAGATCTGAGCCAATCAAGACAACTTTATTTACACTGCAAGGTCTCCAAAACATGCCTAAAAGGATATCCAGGAGCTAGAAAAGCCATAAGAAGCCTGTGGCATTATAAATTAAAATGGGTTAATTGGATTTATAGTCCTTCTAACTATGTAATTATACTAACCTCAATCTTTCCTTTTAAAGCCAGCTCTATACAATCCACAAATGCCCAAACATAAATGATCTGCAGCTAATACTGCTTGTATCCTCTAAATAGCTATGGTGGTTCAATTTACTTTGTCATCATATTTAATTATATTTATTTATCTCATTATGTCAAATCACTGCAGGTCATTGATCATACTTAATTAGTCTAAGAAATATCTCTTTTTTTTTCTTTTTTCTTTCTGTCTTTGCAGGGCTGCACCCATGGCATATGGAAGTAACCAGCCTAGGAGTCGAATTGGAGCTGTAGCCGCTGGCCTATACCACAGCCACAGCAACACAGGATCCGAGCCATGTCTACGACCTACACCACAGCTCGTGGCAACGCCTGATCCTTAACTTACTGAGGAAGGCCAGGGATCGAACCCAGGTCCTCATGAATACTAGTTGGGTTCATTAGTGCTGAGCAACGACAGGAACTCTTTAAGAAATGTCTTTAATTTATATCCACTTCTAGAAAATTTTGGTGGATTTTTTTCCCCCAAATAGTGAAGAACAAATGTATATCTTAGCGCCTTAGATCTTCCCCATTTTATGGTTCCTGGGATATTTTCCTACAGTATAGTGTTAAAAATACACTTGTTTGGAGTTCCCCTTGTGGCTCAGTGGTTAAGGAATCTGACTAGGAACCACGAGTTATGGGTTTGATCCCTGGCCTTGCTCAGTGGGTTGAGGATCCGGTGTTACCATGAGCTGTGGTGTAGGTTGCAGACGCTGCTTGGATCCCGTGTTGCTGTGTCTCTGGTGTAGGCCGGCAGCTGCAGCTCCGACTGGACCCCTAGCCTGGGAACCTTCATATGCTGCGGGTGCAGTCCTAAAAAAAAAAAAAAAAAAGGACAAAAGACAAAAAAACAAAAACAAACAAAAAAAAATCACTTGTTTGTTTCTATTAGCTTGAGGGTAATGGCTAAGGAATCTCATTGAGCAAAGCAAGGATAGTCATTATATAAATTCATACTAAAATATTGATGAGTTCTAGTTATCTTATATTCTAATATATACAAACAAATAAAAGAGAAAAAAGGTTTTAATTTCATTCCGGAATCTCCTGATTTTACAATATGCTAGCCATTGTCCTCCAGATCTGCTAGATGATGTTGCCAAGTGTCATGTTTGAGTTCTTCCTATAGTTATAGGCCAGCAAAGAGAAAGAAATGGATTGAAAGTATTCACTCCAAAGTTACATGCAGTTTAATAAATACACTGTTTCTATCTTGACAAGAGAGTAACTCCCTCAGAAGGTAGGCAATCTTTTAGACCATTACATTCTTTCCAAATAGCAGGAGGAAAAATTGCAATACTTTCTGATAACTGAAATGAGTTATAAAGCACAGAATCAATCAGACTGAGAAGAGTCCATTTTGCTACAACATCGGTTCCTGCTTTCATAGATGTTATCAGAAAATATTCCAAGAGTAACATAGTCAAAAGCAGAAAGCATAGGATGTAACAATTATGTGATTTAGCCATAGGATGCTGGAAGACATTTATAAATAGGCTGGAAATCTAGTTTTTAAAAAACTGTGCTTCCAAAGATATCTTTAAAATTCTAAAATTTAAATAATTATGACTTCAAAGATATAACCTTAGAAATAATATGGATTTTCTTTACAAAAATCTACAAAATCTGCCCCCCTCAAATTTGTTAAATACAGTTAGAAAAGCTTATTGCTACAATTTTACCAAACAAGGTCAAAGTGTTTGGAATATCAGTGCATAAAGAATGTAAAAAGAAAAATGGGATGGGTGGACTAAAATTCATCTTCCAAATGCCGTATAATCAACTTAGGGACTTGAGGCTCTCATCTATTAAGAATAAATAAATACACAGAGTCCTGTTGTGGCACAGCAGAAACGAATCTGAGTAGGAACCATAAGGTTGCAGGTTCGATCCCTGGCCTTGCTCAGTGGGTTAAGGATCCGGCATTGCCATGAGCTGTGAGGTAGGTTACAGAGGTGGCTCCCATCCTGCATTGCTGTGGCTGTGGCATAGGCCGGCAGCTGTAGTTCCGATTGGACCCCTAGCCTGGGAACCTCCATATGCCTCGGGTGTGGCCCTAAAAAGCAAATAAATAAATAAATAAATAAATAAATAATAAAATTAAGCCCTTCAGATAAAAAAGTGCTAGAACCTTTCACATATCCCACTGTCATGTTCAGTTCAGTCAAAATATAGTATTCTTGTAGTTAATGCATCAAATGCCATAAAGCTGGAGATAAAAATTTATGTCATTTTTTTCCCTTTCATTTGCTTTACTGGAAACTGATTTTAGCTTCTGTGTGGAGGTCTAGCTGTACATATGAAAATCATTAAAACGTACTATTTAGGAAGGTCCTAATCAACGTTGCCCTTAATAGAATGATGGAGTCACATTTTTTCTGTATTGCACTCATCTTTATAAATTCCAGTCTATTTTATCATTTTCAATCTATTACCCATGTTGCTTCTTAGGTCTTTTTACAAGGGACCCCCATGCAATCATCAGCATTCTTTACTGCAGCCGATTTTCTGCTTTGTTCACGTCATACTCTACTCTTGTCACTATGGCACTCCATTCTGTTTTCCGTGTTCAATTTTATTCACATTCCACTTCCACACACACAAGCTGTTCCCTGCCCATCTACAGTGGCGTGTGTTAGACAAATATACAGATTGTGTTCTTGATTCCGTCAACAGCCTTAAAGAGTACTGCTCCCTCCTAGACTTCGTGAGGTTTAGGGCCAGTGTCCTCACTACTCTAACCAGACCGCAGAATAGCTTCACAAAATACCCATTAATGCTGGCCTGGAAGTTTAAATAAAGCCACATTTTCCCCACATATAATTTGTGGCACAACATTTGCAAAAGGCTCATTATAGTTAAGAAAATCATTCGTTATCCTCCAAGCACAAAGCCTGTTTTAATGTTTCAGCGGGAGTAAATTATCCAGACAGGATTTATTGTGCATGAGGGAGGGAATAAAAGGAAAAAAAAAAGCACTTGGCAAAGTTTTATCGATGATAATTTAGTAGACACTTCACTTATATAATTTCATCTAGTTAAACTACTCTAAGTTGCTACCCAGGGTACCGTACAGCTTTCAAGCGATATAAAAACTTAATTTTTTCATTATGTTTCTAAATACACATACAATATACTCCACAGTATACTGGTCTGCAGTGCCAGATATAATCCAGCACTTTGCAGCATTAAGTTAGCCAAAGGCTCCCACTTCCTATAGCAGAGTTTCTTACACTCTAACAAACACAAAATTCTCTTCTAAGATATTTAGATTTAGTACATTGAGATAGAGTCCAGATATCTGGGCTTCTAACAGGCATTGTAAAATGTGGCCTTGGTGTTTCTAAAAGTTTAAACCTTGCAGTGGGATGTACAATGTTCTTTTTGCATGGAGCCTAAGCTATTTTCTACTCTCATCTTGGCCACTCACCTCCCTCTCCTCTCCTCCCTCCAACCCACTTTTGCGCTCAACACACACAAAGTTGATGCTCAAAACACGAAGATGTGATGCTGTTTTGCTCTTCCAAGCCTTCACATATTCCCTTTTCTCCTCCATCCTTTTCTCCCTGGAGCAATTGCACTCATCCTCCAAAGCAAACGGCATCTTTTTTTGCTTGTTTTTTAATGGCTGCAACCGAGGCATATGGAAGTTTCAGGGCCAGGGGTTGACTCGAGCTGCAGCTGCAACCTCCACCACAGATGCAGCAACACTGGATCTTTTAACCCACTGCAATGGGCAGGGGATCAAACCTGTGCCTCCACAAAGATCCAAGTCACTGCAGTCAGATTCTTAACCCACAACACCACAGGGGAACTCCAGCAAATAGCATCTTATGCATTCATTTTCCTGACCCAATCAGGCTGCTAGCTGTATATTCTACTGTTACATCATGGTGTACATATCACTTTGTACCTGATACATAACAGGCTATTTT
The DNA here is from genome assembly GCF_054392235.1 of Sus scrofa. Classification (NCBI taxonomy): domain Eukaryota; kingdom Metazoa; phylum Chordata; class Mammalia; order Artiodactyla; family Suidae; genus Sus; species Sus scrofa. Next base: position 68,062,600 of record NC_139393.1, on the reverse strand, counting down.
CTCATTATGTGTTTATACTCCTATGTGACCTACTATGTCTACAGTTTGTGAGGTCATGGACCAGTCTTTGATCATCACATACTTCTGAGCACCAGGCCTGAAGCATAATAGGTATATAAAAATTGTTTATTGAGGAAAAATTAAATGTTACTAAGGTGGCCCTCTCTCCAGTATAGCCAACTACTCTAAACTCTTAGTTCCTATCTTAAGTATGAGAACAGTGAATTTAAGGTGTCAAAGGTATATATTATGGTTTCTTTGTTAAATCATTCTGCTTACTGCAAAGTTAATTATGTTTAATTTGTTTAAGGAGACACCTTGTGCTTTATTCCATTTGGCTTCCCCTATGCCCAGGAGTATTTTTTTCCTACCTAACTTAATTTTTTTCATCTAATAAAAACAGTCCCTGGGAAAAAATTTAAAAGTCATCGATTGTTCTGATTCACCACTGGGGTGTTCAGAGCTGTTGGGAGAGTAAAAACAACATTATGGTGTTTTTGATTACGAAGGGCAAGTTTCCCTGGATTAGTCTAGATGGAAAAAAAGTAAAATAAGTATTAGAAAATTTTCTGAAAAAGAAAGGGGAGGGGCAGAAATTTGGAGTGGTCCCTACCTGCTCCAGCTTGGAAGCAATATGTGAATAGAAGTGATTTTGGCAAAATGGCAGGATGGGTAGGAAAGGACTTGGTAGTAGGAGTTTCCAGTGTGGCTAAGCAGGTTAAGAACCTGACAAGTATCCATGAGGATTCAGGTTTGATCTCTGGCCTCACTCAATGGGTTCAGGATCTGGCATTGCTGCAAGCTGCAGTGTAGGTTCCAGATGTGGCTCTGATCCCACCTTGTGGTGGCTGTGGCATAGGCCTGCAGCTGCAGCTCTGTTTTGGCCCCTAGCCTGGGACCATCCACATGCCACAGGTGTGGCCATAAAAAGAAAAAGAAAGGAAGAAAAAAAAAGGAGGAAGGAGGCAAGTGTCAAGATGCCAGCAGGACTTGGTGCCCGGAGCCGGAAGCAGAAATATGAACATGAATTCACTGGGGAAACTTAAAAATAGTGAGGTGCATCTTGAGTTTATCAGTAGAAATTGTATAAGGATTTAATACATTTTATCTGGATATTAAAAGAAAATGTGAGCCCGGAAGGCTGAAGCACCAGTCCTTTCCAACTTCCGCATCCATGCGGTTGTGTAAAACTCACCATCTACCCTCCACAGCCATTAGTTTGGTTCCATTTCTCAGTTTGCCACTGACTATCTGGACTTTGGAGGAGTTATTGACCTTTCTGTGTCCCTGTTTCCATCTTTTTTTTCTTTTTTTAGGGGCACACCCATGGCATATGGAAGTTCCCAGGCTAGGGAACTGACTTCCCAGGCTAGGGGTCAAATCAGAGCTGTAGCTGTCTGCCTACACCACAGCCACAGCAACGCGGCATCTGAGCTGGGTCTGTGACCTACTCCACAGCTCACAGCAATGCTGGATCCTTAACCCACTGAGCAAGGCCAGGGATCGAACCCCCGCATCCTCATGGATGCTAGTCAGGTTCATTACCGATGAGCCACAATGGGAACTCTCCATTTCCCCCTTTATAAATTAGCAACAGTGTCTACTTCATAGAGTCAACATTAGGATTATATCAGTTAATCTTTTCAAAGGACTCTGATCAGCACCTATCAGAGAGCACGCTAGTTTCTCTTAATAAATGAAAGGAAAAATACAAAGCGCTGAATGAAACTCTCAACGGCTCTTAGATTTTCTTCCCCATATCCTGCATATAAATCACATTTTCACTTGTATAATAACATGATCACAAGGCTGATGAAGTGATTCTTTGGAGATTTACATATAAAACCTCTGAAATAAAATGTTATGATTATATTACTTACTACGAAGTGCTTTTATTTCTTCATAAAATAGACCTAATAGTCAGTCTCACGGTTGGAAGAAAGAAACTTGTAAAAATCAGATCATAAATTCTGGTAGGGGAAAAAGTCAAACTTGTCTCTTTGGGGTCTGGAAGGGGAGATGCAGAGGGGCAGGGCTGCCACTCAGCACAGAAACGCTGCCCCACTTGGAACTGTGCACACATGAGGCAGTCCCTCCATGGGAGCACTTTTTTTTTGCATCGTTACCCTTTGTTCATTCCTTGGTCTTCCCCACTCAGCTGCGAGCTTCTTGGAACGGGGGTGATGGTATCCCTAGCAAGTGTCTCCAGGATGACCCATAGGAGGCGCTCTGCCAGTGTTTGTTTAGCTAATCTGCTCTGTCCTCCTTTCTCCTTTCCCGTTCATACCAGTGCTGTTACCCAGTGAGAAGCTGAGGCACAGATTTAGTGTATCCCACCAAGCAGAGGAAATACAGGGGAAATGATTTTGGAAAGCATTTGCATTTGATATTTTATGTCCTCGCCCCCAAAGTCTTCTTCTTGGGACGTTTTCTATTATCAAAATGATCAAATGATGTTTCACTCTCAAAAGGAAAAAAGGAAGGAAAATTTAAAAATTATTTAACTTCCTCAGACTTATGAAAATTTAGTACATCATTTGTTAACCCGCCTTTAAGAAAGTAATCATTGCACTGATGAGAGTATCTCTGTATCTAAATCTTTCTTGATTCCCTCTCTTTTTCTCTCGTAGATGAACACAACCTTGCTGATACAGGAAGACCTCATTTTATTGCACTTCACATTATTGTACTTTGTAGATGTTGTGTTTTTTTTTTTTTTTTTTTTTTTTTTACAAATTAATGGTTTGTGGTAACCCAGCATCAGTCAAATGTATCAGCACTGTCTTTCCAATAGCGTTTACTCACTTTGGTTAACTGTTGTCACATTTTGGGAATTCTTGCAATATCTCAAGCTTTTTCATTATAATTATATTTATTAAAGTGATCCGTGCTCAGAGATTTTTGATGTAACTATTATAATTGTTTTGAGGTAACTATTATAATTGTTTTGAGGTGCCATGAACTATACCTGTACGTGACAGCAATCTTAATCAATAAATACTGTTTGCGTTCTATTCCACTGATGAGTTTTCCCCCATCTCTCTCCCTCTTCTCTGGCCTCCCTACTCCCTGAGATACAACAATGTTGAAATCAGGCTAATTAATAACCATACAATGACCTCTAAGTGTTCAAGTGTAGGGAAGAATTGCACGTCTCTCACTTTAAACCAAAAGCTAAACATGATCAAGGTTCGTGAGAAAGGTATGTCTAAAGCAAACATAAGCCTAAAGGTAAGCCTATTGTGCCAACAGTTAGCCAAGGTGTGGATGCAAAGGAAAAGTTCTTGAATGAAATGAAAAGTGCTACTCCAGTGAACACACAAATGATAAAGATATGAGGCAGCCTTACAGCTGAATGGAGAAAGCTTCAGTGGTCTGAATAGAAGATCAGGAGTTCCCGTTGTGGCGCAGTGGTTAAGGAATCCAACTAGGAACCAGGAGGTTGTGGGTTCCATCCCTGGCCTTGCTCAGTGGGTTAAGGATCCAGTGTTGCTGTGAGCTGTGGTGTGGGTCACAGACACAGCTTGGATCTGGTGTTGCTGTGGCTGTGGCACAGGTCAGCAGCTGTAGCTCCTATTGGACCCCTAGCCTGGGAACCTTCATATACTGTGGGTGCAGCCCTAGAAAAGCCAAAAAAAAAAAAAAAAAAAAAAACGATCAAACCAACCAACCGCAATGTTTCCTTAAGCCAAAGATTAATACAGAGCAAGGCTCTTACTCTCCTCTGTTCTGTGAAAGCTAAGAGAGGTGAGGAAGCTGCAGAAGAAAATTTGAAGCCAGCCAGAGATGGTTGGTTCATGAGGTTTAAGGAAAGAAGCCACCTCCTTAACATAAGAGCACCAGGAGAAGGAGCAGGTGCTGATCTAGAAGCTGAAGCAAGTTATTTGGATGATCTAGCTAAGATGATTAATGAAGGTGGCCACACTGAACAACAGATTTTCGATGTAGACAAAATTGCCTTTTATTGGAAGATGTCATCCAGGACTTCATACTTAGAGAGGAGAAGTCAATGCCAGCTTCAAAGGACAAGCTGACTTTCTTGTCACGGGCTAATGCAGCCGGTGACTTTAGAAAGCAATACTCATTGACCATTCCCAGAGCTGCTCAATCTACTCTGCCTGTGCTCTGTCAATGGAATTAACAAGCCTGGATGACAGCAGATCTGTTTACAACATGGTTTGCTGAGTATTTTAAGACCACTGTTGAGACCTACTGCTTGGAAAAAAAAAAAAGAGTCTTTTCAAAATACCACTGCTCACTGACAATGCACCTGGTCACTCAAAAGCTCTAATGGAGAGGTACAAGGAGACTGATGTTGTATTCGTGCCTGCTAACACAACATCCATTCTACAGCCCATGGATCTTGTGAAGTCATTTTGACTTTCATGTCTTAATATTTAAGAAATACATTTCCTAAGGCTATAGCTGCCATAGTGATTCCTCCGATACATTTGGGTAAAGACCGCTGAAATCTTTTGGAAAGAATTCACCATTCTTGATGCCACTGAAAACATTTTTGACTCATGAGAAGAGATCAAAATATCAACACTAATAGGAGTTTGGAAGCAGTTCATTCCAACCCTCATGGACGGCTTTAGCAGAGGAAAAAACTGCAGATGTGGTAGAAACAGAAAGACAACTAGAATTAAAAGTAGAGCCTGAAGGGGTGATGAATTGCTGCCATCTCACAATGAAACTCCCACAGACAAGGAGTTTGCTTCTTATGGATGAGAAAAAAAAAGCATTTACTAAGGTGAAATCTACTTCTGGTGAAGATGCTGTGAAGATTGTTGAAATGCCAACAAAGAATCTGAATATGACATCAACTTAGTTGATGAAGCAGCAGTAGGATTTGGGAAACTTGGCTGTAATTCTGAAAGAAGTTCTCAGTTGGTAAAATGCTCTCAAACCACATTGCATGATACAGAAAAATCGTTCATGAAAGGAAGAGTCAATTAATGTGATAAACTGATGTGAAGTTATCTTAAGAAATTGTCACAGCCACCCCAACCTTAGCAACCACCACCCTGACTAGTAGTAGCCATCAACATTGAAGCAAATCTCGCTACCAAGCAAGAAATCAGGACTTCCTGAAGATCAGATGATCATTAGCATTTATTAACAAAAAAGTATTTTTAATTGAGATATTACCTTGTTTTCATAGACATAATACCATTGCACACTTAATAGACGACAGCATAGTGTGAACATAACTTTTTTTTAACTGGGAAGCCGAAATATCACGTGACTTGCTTGATGCAATATTTGCTTTATTGCTGTGGTCTGGATTGAAACCCACAATATCCCTAAGGTATGCCTGTATTACTTTCTCTCTTGGCACACTCCTGCCTCTTCCTTTCGTCTATAGCTCTCCTAATTTCTCCAAGTGTTACCTCTTCCAAAATCTGTCTCCAGACCAAAATAAATACTTTGCTGCTGAGGTATCTTACCATCTCTGGCACCTGATTTTAGCATTCCTCATTTTACTTCTCCACCCACCCCACCTCCTCCTCCCTTCCTCCCTCCCTCTCTCCTAACCCTTACTGAATCCTGAATCGCAAGCACTTGGAAAATAAGTGCTGGGTGTTATTTAACTCAAATATCTAATATCCTTTAGAGTGCTTGAAACAAGAATATTCTCAGGAAAAAAGGGACTTGTTTAACAATTTAACCCAACTGAAGACTTTATTTTTTTTTCTTTAAGGAAAAGATACTCTCTTACTTCAGTGTCTAGGCTAGGCAATTCTTTCAATAACTTGGTTTACGGTGTTCCTTATTTAAATGAACATTAATATCTTTGGGGGAAATTCTTTTTAGGGAAAATTGGAGCACATTTTAGAGGATTATTGGCTCATACATACTATGGACTCATGTTCTATTGATGACAGTCATATTAAACTAAAAATCATATAGAAGGAAGGAAGGAAAGAAAGAAGGGAGATATATAAACCTTCAGTTCCTTGATGGAAATAAAATATATGTCTATTATTTTCTATAACTTCAAAATGCAATTGTATGTAAGTAAACACAATGAAAAGTGTCAGAAAAATACAATACAAACATCAATACCCAGAAAATTCTAGATTTAGCTTACTAATTTATTCCTTTGTTTTAAGCTAATGTTCAAAAACCTCAGCTCATAAAATGGCCAGTTTATTAAGCCTGGCAATACCAAAATATCCAGGTCAGAAGGAAAAAAAAATTCCTGAGTTTAACTTTTCCTACTGTTGTTGCTTTTGCATACAACAGCATATATCTGAAACTATTAATGAAGCTTGAATTCTACTTTTCATAAAGTTCGGTGATGTCTATAGGGCTTCAGTCACAAAGTTAAAGGTACAATGTCTACTACAATTAATTTAAAGTGTCATTCTCTGGTTTGTACTGTAAGCAAAGAAATATTAGCCTGGGACACCTGTCTAGTAGATGGATGGATTTTATTTTGTTGTTTCTAAGTCGAGGCAAGGATGGGAAAGACAACAATGCCAATAAATACTATAAAGCTGATGATGCTAATGCTTCTTTTGGTTATCATGACAATATCAACATCCACTTTTTCCTTTTTTGTCCTTTTTCCTGCCAGCTTCATTGACTTACAATTGACATACAGCACGTGTAAGTCTAAGGTGTACAGCATAAAGATTTAGCTCACATACAACATGAAATGATTACCACAATAAAGTTTAGGAAACATCCATCATCTCATAGACATAAAATAAAAGAAATAGAGAAAGAAGTTTTCCTTGTGACGAGAACTCTTAGAAGTTACTCTAACAACTTCCATGTATAACATACGGTCGTGTTAATTATATTAATCATGTTGTAGACTACATACCTAGTATTTATTTATAACTGGAAGTTTATCACTTTTGACTACCTTCATCCAATGCCCCCTTCTCTTGCCTCTGATAACCGCAAATCTGATATCTTTTTCCACCAGTTTGCTTGCTTGTTTATTTGTTTGTTTTGAAGTATAATTGACCTACAACACTGAGTTAGTTTCTAGTGCGCAATATAGTAATTTGATATTTCTATACACTTCAAATGTATAAGTCTAATTATCACATGAAGATATTACAGTGATATTACAGCTCTATTCTTCACACTATATATTTCATACCTGCAACTCATTTTGTTGTTGGAAGTTTGTATCTCCTAATTTCCCCATTTCTTTCCTCCCTCTAACCTCCTCCCCTTTGGCAACCACCTGTTTTTTTTTTCTCTGTATCTATGATGATTTCTGTTTAGTTATGTTTGTTCACTTGTCGTTTTTTTTTTGATTTCACATATCAGTGAAATCTACAGTATTCGTCTCCCTCTGTCTGAATTACTTCACTTAGCACAACACCCTTTAGGTCCATCCGTGTGGTCACAAATGGCAATATCTCATTCTTCTTGATAGCTGAGTAATATTCCATTGTATATATAGACCTATTCATTTTTCAGTGGGAACTCAGCTTGCGTCCATGTTTTGATTACTGTAAATAAGGCTGCAGTGAACATAGAGGTACATATATTTATTCAACTTAGTGTTTTTGTTTTCTTAGGAAATTCCTGGAGTAGAATTACTGGATCATGTGGTAGTACTACTTTTAATTTGTTGAAGAACTTGCATTCTGTTTTCCATAATGGTCGTACCAATTCATATTCTGGCCACCAGTTCATGGGGGTTCCCTTTTCTCTGCACCCTTACCAACCCTTGTTATTTGTGTCTTTTTATAATGGCCATTCTGACAAGGGGTGAGGTAATAGCTTATTATGGTTTTTGATTTGCATTTCCCTGATGATTAATAATATTGACGATTTTTTCCTATGTCTGTTTCTCATATGTCTTTGGAAAAATGTCCATTTTTAATAGCATTGTTTGCTTTTTATGTTACGTTGTGTGAGTTTTTTGGATATTAACCCCTTTGGGGATATATTATTTGCAAATATCTTCACCCATTCAGTAGGTGGCCTTTTTATTTTGTTGACAGTTTCCTCTGTTATACAAAATATTTTTAGTTTGATATATTTGTTGACAGTTTCCTCTATGGTGCAAAATCTTTATAGTTTGCTGTAGCCCCAATTGTTTATTTTTGTTTGCCTCCCATATAAGTTGCCGTTTTGTATGTTTTGGCTTTAGGAGAGAAAAGGAAAGTTAAAGTGTTCTGTTTTAATCCTATCCGTTTCATCACGGAAGGAAATATTTTGGCAATCTCATGTCAAGCTAGTTCATTTTTCAAAACTGCCAGCAATCTGGCAGAGATAAGCATGCTGAAGCTGTTCTCAGAGGTTAAAGAAAGTTCCAGAAGTTATTTCATATTTCATAGTGGAACCCATACCTTGAAGTGGGCATTAGCTCAGGTACAAACAAAAAAATTGAGGTTCTCAGCCTTCAAAATTATTAGTTGAAGCAGATCAGAGGGGAAACCCCAATGACTGCTGATAGGAAGCTGAAGGGATTGCAGCCACCAGTGTTTCTGGTTGACAATCATTGAGGTTTTTTTTATTAGACATAAATGCATGGTGTTCTTTTTTCAGTGAGATTTTGTTTTGCTTTAATCTTCCAAAATGAGCTCTCTGATTGTTGTCTCCCCGCCCTATTCCACACTAACATTAAGTTGTCTTTGATTCTTTCTCCTGGTTCAAACAACTTTGTCAAATTTTATCACCTTTTGTATTGTGGCCCCCACCTTGGTCTATACGCCCATTTCCTCAAGCACTGGAATAGACTCAACATTGAACGCTCGCCTAGTTCACATCCGAGGAGAACACTATTAGATCAATAACCACCAGACACTTGTGCACAGTCATCCCTCTAAATACAGAATATTTCTCTACTGCCCAAGAGCAACCCATGGTGACTTTCTGGCATTTTAAGCTTTGCACTCCAGGCGCCCCTTGCATCCTTCATCAAATACCAAAATGCGACGCCACATTCATCATTTGAGTTTCTCTTCACCGTCCTTACAAACTACAGCTGATACCCCAGTTCTCCCAAGATACTTGTCCTGGTCTAATTACCCCACAGGGATCCTTCCTTTACTTTGGATTCATTCAGTGCCCAGTGAAACAACTGGCATAGAAGATATCTGGAGATCTTCGCAAGGCAGGCTTACGATGAGCTACTGACAAAGTCAAAATTCAGGTTTTCAAAAGTGCGCTAATCATTAAATTCCGTGCAAGACTCTCACCGTCAACCGCATACACAAACAGACACATCTATTCCTATATCAGCCTCAGGGTCACAGTAAATCATCGATCCTTCAGTGACAGTGACTGGCCTGGAAAGGAAACTTTAGTTGCAGTTTTAATGGAAACCTTTCTTTCTACAGGTACTCAGAGAATCCAGCGTAATGAAAAAAATCTTTCTTTGACCTGACTTGTCCCTTAGAAAAATCACCTTTTCCTTCAGTTTTGATGAACCTCCCTCCTCATTTTATTTTTCCCTTTCTACTGTGAACACCTCAGTAAAGTCCTATGACGTCCTTCACTAGCTCTTTCTGTTGAGTACAGAGTGAGGTTTTTCTTAGCCAATCAGTGAAAGACAGGTTAATTAACCAGCAGGGCTGCTGAAATCCTTATTCTGACTGAAGTTTCCACTTGAGTGTTTGTTCGCTGTTACCTGATCATGCCTTAAACATTCATGTACAATTCTGTCCTGCAGTATGTCCTCTGATTGGCCTAGACTCGAAATCACGTGCAGACTCACTTAACTGTTATTATTGTTATCATTCAGAAATAGAGGGTGCAATCACTGTTAAGCATTCGGAATCGTGTCATGATCCTCTGAAAGAACCTCATTCAGTCTCAGTGTGTTTTCAGTGTGTTGCCATGCAAATCTTCTATACCATCAAAATATGACTGTGAGTGGCTTCTTGGTGACACAACTCAGTGCCCAACCTGCTGCACACATATTCTCATGACGACATCGAAAGCATGCGTCACAGTCCTTCCTGGTCCTCATGCCAAGCATAGCTGTCAAAATTTCTAATGCATTTGTAATTACCATGCAGGATTTCAGAATATTGATTTTTTTTATTTTTGTCTTTTTAGGGCCGCACCCTTGGCATATGGAAGTTCCCAGGCAAGGAGTCACATCAGAGCTATAGCTGCTGGCCTGCACCACAGCCACAGCAATGCCAGATCCCAACCGCATCTGCGACCTACAACGCAGCTCACAGCAACACAAGATCCTCAACCCACTGCGTGAGCCCAGGGATGGAACCTGCATCCTCATGGATACTAGTTGGGTTTGTTACTGCTGAGCCATAATGGGAAGTCCTATAATATTATTTTTTTTTAATTTAAGCATTATCATTTGAAAGTACACCCTGTTAGGCCTTATAAAGCCAACGGCTTATTAAGTAATCAATTTGTGTTATTTTACCCTGATGCCTATTTTCACTTATAAAAATGGATTTGTTGAATTCTCTTTGTTAGAAAATGCCACCATAATTACCGCATTATTTACAAAGATATAGGACAATAAGTTATATTTATTAACCATTTCCTATTTTATTGCTTATATTATGAGTTGTCCAGATGTTAAAGGTTTTTCCGTAAACAATAAATTAATGATTAACAAGAAGCAAAGGGACTTTGAAATTGTGAATATGATCTGGAATTGTCTTTATTTCTGACAAGGGCAATCCATTTCCCTGATGTCCAAGTTTTTTTTGTTTGTTTGTTTTTTTAGCATATATGTCAAAAGACGCAGAAATAATAGGAGATATGTTCTAAATATGTGAATAGGAAAATATTAGCATTAAGTGTGACAAATATAACAAAATAATGTTAAATATTCCAATAATTGCTACATGTATAATTGAAAATTTGGAATGAGAAGTAGGTGGTACCAAATAATTCATTAACAGATAAGGAAACCGGCTCAGAGAGATGAAAGAGCTTGCAGATTTCATTTAGGTTCCGCCTGTGTGCCGTTCACTGATACTGTAGCTTTGTGTGAAACAGAAAAATGTACATACTAATCAGTACCAGGACCAAGATCTTAGAGAGCAAAGAAAGCCCTGGCTGAATGTAGTACCCACTAGCCCCTCAGACCAGGCATTTTTGTGAAATGCTCAGAGTGCACCGTTCAACACAATGAACTGTGTGAGTTCACAAATGCCAGAGTCTAGATTCATGCTTTCCTTGGAAAAGAAAAAGAAAGGCAGAATCTAGAATCTGTACATTTCATGCATGCGTTCTACCTAATATAGAAATAACAGACATTTCTATTCCCAACTACAGTAAAAGTTGGAAGCCTTCACAGTTCATTTAATAAAGCCATCTAATATGAATAACAAAGCCTGATAAAGACAGTGTTAAAAAGGGGAGTTGACAGCACAAGGGAAAGAAATTCCTCATTCTTAGGAGTCCCTGTCTTGCTGTAGCAGCCTTCATGCCAGAAGCTCTTCCTCCCCTCCCCCACCAGGTCCCCATCAATAGTTTACCCAGTAGGTGTAACAGATGAGTTTCCACCAAGGCAAGCTGGGATCTCCCAGTTCTCTAGGCTTCACTGCAATGACTCCTTATGGGGAGCAGATTTAGACTATTCCAACCTCACACCATTCACTGAGCATATACTCTTACTATCTGCAGGCCCCAGACATGCTCTCCAACCTAGAGCTGGCCCTGGATGTGGAGAACCTGGCAGCACAAAGCGTCCATAGACACTTCATCCTCAACAATGGCACCACCGATTAGATGTTAGAAAGTAGGAGGAAGCAGACTTTGGCTATTGATCCCATTGGACCAAGAGAAACATCCCATGCCTCCCACCTCCTCTCAACCCCACCTACTCGTTTAGAAACAGCAGCTCTGTCACCAATAGCTTCACGAGTCTGGTCAAGACCAAGCTGGGCTGTCACACCTCTGTTTCTCTCTTCACAAAACTATTATAGTTTTAATTAAAAGGAATCATTATTACAGAGAAATATGAAATAAAATGAAAGAGAAGATATATATGTGTGTGTGTGAGAGAGAGAGTAACCACTTACTTATAGTTAATTCATAACTAGAATTGGCATAATACATGGTAGTTCCCAACATGGCTCAGCAGTAATGATCCCAACTAGTATCCATGAGGATGCAGGTTCGATCCATGGCCTAGCTCAGTGAGCTAAGGATCTGGTGGTACCGTGAGCTCTGATGTAGGTCACAGACACAGCTTGAATCTGGCATTGCTATGGCTGTGGTATAGGCTGGCAGCTGCAGCTCCAATTTGACCCCTAGCCTGGGAACTTCTATATGCTGTGGATGCGGCCCTAAAAAGACCAAAAAAAAAAAAACACAAAGAAACCAAAAAAGAATTAGCATAATACAAAATAGATAATACGTTAAGAACAAAAATTTATTCTAGGGGGCAAGGAAGATTACATTTTTAAAAAATTTAATAATCAATGACAAAAAAGGCATTTGATAAAATTCCATGATTGTTAAGTTATTAGAATTCTAGGAATCAAAGGACTTGACTTAAATATGCCAGACCAGTTCTTGAAAACAAACAGCAAACGTAATTCTACATGGTGAAATGTTAAAGCCATTTCTTTAATATGAGGAACAAACAATGCCCAGCATCACCATTTAAATTCAAAACTCTTGGAAATAGTCTAGTCAAATGAATTGAAAAAGGAATGATTAAGCATTATTATAAAAAAAAAAACAAAAAACAGGAGGCTCAGGCCAAAAACTCTAAGGTATGTTGGAAACATGCTAGAGATATGTTAGAGAGAAACCATAGGCATTACTTTCACATAGCACTAACCCTCTAGAGCCAAAAAATGAAAAACATACATTTCACTTCCTTGCCTCCCTGGATAAAATGCTAGACTATTTAGAATAAAAACAGTAAGCTGTCTAGAAAAAATGATTTTTCAAACTAATTATTAAAAGATATAGAACAGAATCTGAATAAATGGAAAGACACATCATGTTCTTGAGCGGGAATGTTTAATACCATAAAAATCAAATCTACTAAAACCAATAAATTAAATGCAATTTTAATTAAAATTGTATTTTGTTTTAATTATGTATCTGGGAATAGCCCCCCAAATGATAAAAGAGCCATGACACTGAGAGGGGCTAACCAAAGTGTTAAACACTAAATGTTAAAATACTATATAAAATATAATCCATGTGGTATTAGCGTAAGACTGGATCAGTAAGACAGCAAAGTAATAGAGGGCCCAGTGAACAGGTTCTGATGTATAAGGGAATAAAATAAATGTAAATCTGATGGTTGTTTCAAATGCAATGATTGCACAATTGGCTACACATCTGTAAGAAAATAAAGTTGGCGATCTACTTTACGTCAAAACAGTAATCATTTTCACTGGCATTAAAATCTAGTAATGTAAAAAGAAATAAAAGAGGTTTTTAGAAGAAAACTTAAGGGACCATGTATTCAACTAGAAATTGAGAGAACTTTCTAAACAGAAAATTCAAAAATTTCCAAGAAAGAAATATATATTTGCTTATTAAAAATGCTAAGTGCTTTTGCATAATAGAATATACCCTAATTTAGATGATCATCAGGAAATTGGGAAACACTATTTGCAGAGAAGACAGAAAAGGGTTAATACTGAAACTATTCAGAGAACCCCTTCCACCTGTTAATAATAAAAACAATACAGGCAAAGATTTTGAAGAGAAAACTCACAGAAGAGTACATTTAAATAGCCAGGAAAAAATGTGAGTCATAGAAATACAAATGAAAATAATGATATCACTTTACCTCCTCTGAGTTGACAAAAATTAAATAATTATATGATCTACTTCTGGCATATTCCAAAAGAAGGCGTGCCTTTTTTTGTTGTTAGTGAAAATAGAAACTCTTCATCTTTTTTTAAAACAACCGTTAAATCACAACAAACAAATAAACAACACCCAATACATTTTAAATAAGCATTAATAATCCTGGGAATACACTCCATAGAAATAGATTCACCTATACCCAAAAACACAATACAAGTACACTTTGTTGTGTGTGAAATCAAAATTTAGTAATAAAGTGAACTGAGGAATTGAGGGATGGTGGTCTCATTCTTTCTTCACTGCTACTATTCTAGACCAGGGTCTTATAATTTCCTGTCTGGATTCACTTCCAGTAAATTCCTTGCCCTTATTTTCTTCTTTTCCGTATAGTCCAGCATATACAGAATTGTTATTTTACCATATCGAAAATCAAAACCCAGACTACATTTGCAAGACCCTTTAGACTCATACATTTTATTTCCCAATAGGTATCCTTAGTTTCAGACAAGGTCAGGCTCTTCACTGACCCCAGTAATATCCACCTCTGGGCATTTGCACCTGCTAATCCTCCAAAAGAGAAGACTCCTGGCCCCCTTCTTCTCCTATCCTGGACCCACCTTTTAAAGAATGGTTTCTCAACTACTCTGTGACATTTCTATTTTCTGGCTTTCAATTACTCTTCTCTAATATATACCAGTGCTTGTGCATGAATCCCTTTATGCTCTTGTTCAATGAAGCTTATGACTTGGTCAGTCTCAGGTAGGGTGTGAAATTCTGCTTGTCTAACACATTCTCAGTTGATATCGATACTGCCAGTCCATGTATCCATTGAGTAACAAAGATCAAGGTCAATTCATTTATAGTTAATCATACCCTCTAGATATGCATTAGCTTGTGTCTATTTTTTAAAAATGACCGTGTTATTTAACTCCAGAGATTTTACATGCTTTTTATATAAAATCTTTTTAAAATTTCCCTTAGTCACAATATTATCCACAATTAAAGATTATGTTTTAAAAATAGTTCCTCACAGCTTGTAAATGTTGAATGGAGTTCTAGTTCTAGTATTTGATCTAAAACTCAAACCATTTCCATTTATTCCAATACATTCTTTAACTTCCCCTAAGGTTTCTTACAGTGTTATGTATGTACCACTTAAAAAATACTTAGGGCATGTGTAAAAGCTGCTTTCAAAAACTTAAAGGTTCTTATATAGAAGACAGGCTTGAAGAGTTTTCTAGATTGGGAAAAAAAAATTTGGAAACAGAGGCCATATCTTGGTTTAGTAAAAGCTTTCTGAAAATGGAATGAGCTTTGTTGAAAAATCAATCCGTGTCCTATTAGAGGAGTTACTGAAACAATTGACCTGAGATGGTGGAGAGACCAGAGGATACAATGGCCTCTAAAATTCCTTCCAACTTTAAGATCCGTTGATGTTTAATTTTAATGCTTCATCAATGACATAACAATTAACTCGATTATGCTCAAATGTAGGGTGATAGCAGGTTTACACATGGATGGCTGGCGAACACATGAGCTAAATGACGGTCTTTTCCTCAATGTCCCCCTCCACAGCTCATTTGTCTCAGCACTTGGAGTCCAATCTTCCCACTAATTAATTTGAAAAATTGCACAGGTGAATTCAGCACAGAAAGACTTTCGCATTCCACACATGGGCTTGAACTAATGCCATTTATCAATATTTCCAACCTTCAGAGGACGGTAACTTCCATATAATATTCATAATGTGATGCCTTTAAAGAAATACTGAGTAAAAAATCGATCTAATTGGAGAACTGTGAGACACAGATAAGTTAAAACGAAGAAAAAATATTGAGAAGCCTTGAAAGCATTTTGTGACATGAAGCAACTTAATTCATCCCAAATGTTATGCTACAGTAAATTATATGATTCTGCCAGATGCTTCTCTTTAAAAGAATTTTATTATACCAGAGAGAGCAATTTCTTTTAATGAGAATATTTTTGAATAATATTTGTTCTTGAAACCACTGCTTTCTTTGTTTCATATCTAATAAGAATAATTTCCTTTGATTCATGGGCATTTTTATTCTTCGGCTGGTTTAATCAAAATACCAATTAACTACATGCATAATATGAGGATGAAATGAGGACCTTCCAATTCCATTTCACAAAGTGTGCATCAATTGTAGAAAGTATGTGGTCTGTATCTTAGAAGATCCATAGGTGAAGGATGATGAACAAAGACCATGGTTAATGTCCAAGTTTAATATCACCTGTGAATAGCTAGCGAATGTACAATTTGAACAGTGGAAAAAAATGAAAGACACTGAAGAATGTGTTTTATTCAATCATCATAAAATCGAAGTAATATACAGATATTAATCTCAATGCAGAGTGTGGAATGTTAGGTCCTGCTTTTCATAAAACTTACGTGAAACGTTTAGTGATGCAAGTCGTGTGTGTATATAAAATGACTGAATCTGTTTAGAGAGAGGGTATAAATTTATAAAAACACCATCACTTAGAATTTGGTAGAGGAAAGCCGGAGAGGAATTTGCCCTTATGAGTGGTAAGCAAACCAAATATAATTCAAAGCAGAAAAATAAAACACTTCTCTAATAGATAGTCATGGAGGTGACGCGTGGAGCACAAAACACAAGGGATAAAGCTACTACTAAGGGATAAATGCTTTAAATAGAATAATCATGCAAGCAAGCAGAGACACTTCACAGGGGTGAGTCACGTGATTTTACAGGAAGCTTCTGAGCACTTTCCCTCTGAGTGAAACAGGAGCTAAGTAATCAGCATTTGATTAGGAACATCTGATCTTTCTAAGTATGATTACCTGCCTGGTGTACGGTACAATTTTCTAAATGTCACCAAACGTTGTAAAAAGTCATGAATTATACTGTATTGTGGATCACTATTTTAGAAAATGTGATATTATTGCATTAAGCCATCTCAGACACTGTAACGGGAGATTAAAAAAATAAGCTAGTATCTTTTTCATCAAATTACAGTGATTATACAGTCAGTTCCTGGTTCATAGTCAGTGCTCTATCTGGAATCAGGAAAGGTTAACAATGTTTCTGCAGCAGCAATACTCTGACATCAACAAACTGAAGGACTTCATATTATTTAAAATAATATCAGTTTCAAAATCAGGACAAAGGAAAAAAGCTAAAAAGGCAAGTATAATATACATACACATTTACAGAGAAAAGTACAGGTATATTGATAATGCAGATGAGCATATATTGGTGCATTTACGGAATGAAACAACAAACATCACCTAATGCTTGGCCTGAAAATTTTTCCATCCGCAGGTGCAAGCTAAATGAGAGCTAAACCTGTCAGAATTTTAGGAATCTCGTGTTCCCCAAAACATGGGCCTTAAAATCATCTGTGGTCCTAAAATCGTGTAACCAGGCTGAACTACACTAGGCAGAATATGTCAAGAGCTTTCAGCCTCTTACCCATACCATTAGGCCTTTGACTCTGGGAACGTCCTGGGGAGAAGAAATGCTCCCCATGACCTGGACTCTGTCAATCTCGCAATAGCGGCCCCTTCTGGCAGGCTAGCCTTACTGCATGATCCAATTCTGGTTTCCTTTCATAGCCTCGTTTCCCCGCGTTTCTCCATGTGCAGCTGAAGTTCAGCCTGCCTAGAAGCTACAACCAATCTGTATTTGGGAAATCATTTCAAGACTTAAACTAGCGTAGGGTAATTACCTGGTTTGTTTGAGAGAAAGAGTCCCGGCAGGAATAATGAAGCAGGAAGGTGCTATGGAAATAGTTGGGATGGTAATACCGTAATCACGAGCCTGTGGAGGTGCTAGGTTATAGACCAAGTGAGAGAGAACAGAACCAGATGAAAGTCCCCAGGATAATGACATAGACACGGAGGAAAATAGTGTTAAAAGATAAAAGTAGAATTGAGGACAAGACTTGAGATCCAATTATCTGCAGGAGTTCAGAGAGATTCTGCTAATTTTGCTGCCAGCTACTTACTGTCCCAATTCTCTGCAACCCTTTGTATCAAAATGACTCAAGATTTATACATTATCATTCTCTCTAATTCTCTTTTCCATTTTTCTGTAAAACTCACTTCTGTCACACTTCACCTCCCCTTTTCCACCAAAACAAATCCTGTACCTTTCACTGGGGACCCCCATTCAGTTGCCAAATCTATTGGTGAATCTGAGTCCCCGTCATAGGTGACATATCAGCAGCATTTGACAGTTGCTCACTCTCTCCTCCTTAATACATTCCCTCTATTTTAATTTCCAGTATATTGTACTTCCCTGGTTTTCCTCCTGGCTCACTGGTCATTCTTTCTCAGGCTCCTTTGCTATTTCCCCTCCTCCTCCATTGCTCCTAATTTTAGAGTTCCCAGGGCCCGGGCTTCACTCCTCTTCTTTTCTCTATCTGGATTCACTTTTTGGTGATCTCATTCAGTTTCATGGCTTTAAATACTCTGTGAGTCAATGGCTCTCAGTTGCCCATCTCTAGTCTAGACCTCTTTCCTGAATTACAGACATGTCTAGACTGTACTCAAAACAACAGCACAGGAAAGTTTCTAAAACCTGGGACTGGGTCAATTTGCTGACACTTCTCTGATGGCGCCCCCCTTCAAAGTAAAAGCAAGGTTCACAGAATGTCCCATGAGGTCCTGTATGATCTAAGCTAAGCTCTCTTTACCGCTCTCATTTCCCTTTTTACTCCTCTCCCCTTCTCTCACTCCACCCTGCTCTGTCAGCCTCTGAACCATTCTTCAAATACTTCAAGTACATTCGTTACAACCCGCCCTCCACTCTTCACACTCTAGCCTGCATGGCGTGCTTGATTTTGTCTTTTTCCACAGCACATGTTACATAATGCATTGTATAAATAACGTGTTTATCACGGCACTGCAGTAAGCAGACCCAGCAAAAAGTGATTCCAGGAAATCTATGACACAGGGTTAGAGAGTCCCCTCATCCTGGCTGGAGGGGCTATGCCCGAACTCAGGTGCTATGGAAATTCACAGGCAGGTGGATTCTTCTAGAATAGAAGTCTGAAACTCCCCAAGGTTTCCACATGCTGGATAGCTGGCTTGGCAAGCTGACAACAGCTGCCCAGATGGTCCGGTGCTCAAGTGTCCCTCTGAGAACAGACAGAGTTGTGCACGTATCTCACAGAAATAAGGAAAAGCAATGGAGGATGACGTCCCTTCTCTGGAACACAGACCCATTGTATGTCCAGCAGTCATCACTGTCAGACTATGCAGGAATCAGGGGACCCATACTTCTTTTGCTGACCTGATGCTGGATTCCAGGGTGCTTCAGCACAGCTCATCCTTTATCCCATACTGTGTGATAATGTAGAACTTGCTTTTATTCCCCGTGCAAGAGTAATGTTTCTTTTAAATGTTCTCACTGAAAGGTGAGCTCCACGAGGGCAGGTGATCTTGCTACATTCTATGTGATAGAACAGTGTCTCCTACATTGTAGAGACTCAATAAATATTTGATTAAAGAGTCAAAGATGACAAGTTTTTTGGGTTGTTTTGTTTTTTTTGTTGTTGTTGTTTGTTTTTACTATTGGGATGGGTAGACGATGTTTTATTAAATAAAACAAAGAGAAAGAAGGTTCAACAAGGAGTAGTGACTTCACTCTTTTGACTTAGTTTCTGAATTTCCTAGAAAGAAATTATGCCTTCTGAGAAATGTTGCAATGGTCTATGCCTTCAATATAAAACTCTTAGATCTGGAGCTAAAGTTTTTAAGTGATCTGATTGACAAAAGACCATATATATTATTTAACTGTTGCTGCATAACAAAATACCCTCATAATTTAGTGGCTGATAACAATAAGCATTTATTATGGAAATTTATATTGGTCAGGAATCAGCAAATTGGCTATGACACCTCAGCAAAGGCTCTTCCATGCAGCTGTGACCAAGGATCTCCCAGGGTGTCTGTCTCCTCACAGTTCCACTCGATAGTGTCTGCTTCCAAGCTCAGTCATACAGCTATTGGTGGGCCTCTGAAAACCTGCTTCTAGACTCACATGTGAATCTCTTAGCAGGGCTACTTCACGAGAGACTAAACATACAAATGGACAATGACCAGACCACACATAAAAATAGAATTCTGACCCACAACCTCCAGCAACCAGTCCAGGAAGCTCAGTCATAATCTCTGCAGCAAACTGTCTGGGAAGTCAAACCACAGCCTCTGTCGAAATCGGTCCAAATGGCCAAGATGGTCAGCTTCCCTAATTTTTGCCCCCCGCTTCCAATTTAGGACCAACTAGAGAAAGCCGAATATGCTCCCTAAGCAGCCACATAGGTGCTCTCCTTCTGGTTAGTCAGTCTTCAGCTCATCCAGTCCAACAGCCTCCTAAAGGGCACACATGAAGCCTCCCCTTTTCTCCCTCTAGGAAGCTCTCCCACGCCTCTGACTGCCTTTGGGTCTCGGTCGAGCTCAAGTGACTGTGACTCACTCCCTTTCTGGAGCAAGCTCTGACTTCGTTCTCACTGGGTAGTCTTCCCCTGTTTCCATATTCACATTATGGCAGCTGGCTTCCCCCTGCGCCAGTACTAGCAAGACAAGAGAGAAGGCACAAGATCAAAGCTACAGCCTTCTAACCAAATCTCCATGACCTTCATCCCTACTGCCTCTTGTTATTGGAACTGGGACAACAAGCCCAGCCTACACGCAAGTGGAGGGCATTACCCAAGGGTGGAATACCAGGAGGCAGGCATCACTGGAGGCCATATTTGAGGCTGCCCCCACATCATCCTAACACTGATAAATGCTAGAACCAAGCTTGTTTGGGATCTTAATTATAAACTTCAACTGAGATTCCTTGAATAAGATTATTCTTACACTTGTTCTATTTTCATTCATGTGGTAACTCAACACTGTTTAAATAAATGATACATCTTAGAGCATGGCTGAATAAATATTCTTGAATATTCATAGACACATTTGGGTCTTCAGCTTGGCGACATCTAAGCAGAGCGCTGCCGTGTGACCATAAGCAACCATCTGCCTAATACTTGTTTTCTGAGGCTGCCACTGCTCCCAGCATCTGAGAACTAACATAGTGAACCCAGGAACTTAATTTACTATTCGTTGGCCTCCAGAGTGTTAAAATTATTAAATGAGGATGCCAATGGCAGGGGTTATCCACTTCCCCATTGTCCTGAAAGTTCTCTCCCAGCCCCTTATTGAGTTACACCTGACACTTTGCGCTTACTTTTTTACCTTCTAGTTTTCATTTGCATTTGTTATTTTCTTTTTTTTTTAACCTTTTCTAGGGCCACTCCTGCAGCATATGGAGGTTCCCAGGCTAGGGGTCCAATCGGAGCTGTAGCTGCCTGCCTACGCCAGAACCACAGCAACTCGGGATCTGAGCCGCATCTGCAACCTACACCACAGCTCATGGCAATGCCAGATCCTTAACCCACTGAGCAAGGCCAGGGATCAAACCCGCAACCTCATGGTTCCTAGTTGGAACCACCATTGCACCACGACAGGAACCCCTGCATTTGTATTTTCAATCACTGTGCTAATGAGATGGCTTTAGAAACCCCTTGGTATCAATTATTGACAATTAAAAGCCTATCTTTCAATTTTGTGGTTGATTGAGTCATTCATTCATTCATTCATATTCATTTATTTATTTATTCAACAAATGCTGTGCGTATACAATGGTGAATTACTTTGTAGAGTTTGTAGCATAAAATTCAACTAACGTAGAACTTCCCGTCATGGCTCAGAGGGAACAAATCTGACCAGTATTCATAAGGACACAGGTGCAATCCCTGGCCTCGCTCAGTGGGTTAAGGATCTGGAGTTGCTGTCAAGTGTGGTGTAGATTTCAGATGTGGTTTGGACCTGGCATTGCTGTGGCTGTGGTGTAGGCCAGTGGCTACAGCTCCGATTCTACCAACTACTAGCCTAGTACCCTCCATATGCCACAAGTACGGCCCCAAAAATACAAAAAATAAAAATAAAAATTCCATAAACACAAATTGCAAATAACAATTGCAGTACCTGGTATAAAGGGAAACTGCACAATGATATGTTAACATCAAAAGGGAGTGGAACCATGAAGAGAATATTCTGGAAAGCCAGAACAAGTATTGTTCTTCAGATAGAGTCAGGAGCTGAGATCCAAACATCAGAGCCGAAGGAAGGAGGATTAATAGGTATGAAGGCCCCAAAGTAGGGAGCAGCTTTACTCATTAAGGGAGCTGAGAGAGAGCCTGGGGCTGGCACAGAGTACACAAAAGGGACCCATGGAGAATCCGATGACCCACAGAGCTTACGTTGCTTAGCCGATAATGACAGAGATCACTTAAGAATAATTACATTAGTCAGAAACAGTAATTAAACATAGAAGCTCATTAAACATTATTCAGATACAATAATTACACACAGATACTGTAATTAAACATAAGCTGAGTATAGCAATCCAAATGGTATTACGCCAGAAAGGTCAATTTGGGTGGATAATTGGCTCAAATTTTTCAACTTTGGAATCAATTACCTGAACTAGTTGGACTTATTAATGAACCCTTGGAAACCATCAGATCTTGGAAAAGAAAAGATACGAGCTTTTCCACCAAATACATCATCCTAAAAACAGAAAACCAACCAGTCTGAGAACAAGAAATGTGCTAAGGTAAGGTCACTGCCCCAGTGTCACACTTCTATTTACTATTGGAATTCAGCTGAAAGTTCTCAATTTTGCTGAACCTGTGGAACCTCCTCCCTTTAGGAAGAATTTAAGAAAGGAGTGAGGTGATATAATCTTGTGACAAGTGGGGATTGACACAAGTGTTGCTTTCAAATCTGATCTTTTTCGAGCTCGTTCACTTTGTTTTCTCTACTCCAGCCTATTATGAATGTAATACATACTATTTACATTTTTAAAAACATTTTGTAAAGAGAGGAAGTTCTTGAAGACAATGACATGTACCATACTTTGTTTTTTAGGATATGCAAACGTAATGTATTTCTCTGTTTCATAAAATACAGCTCAAAAACTTCTTCGAAAACATCCAAAGTAGCCATAGCCCATGATGTTATTCCTTTTCATACAGACAGCACTATTCAAATTATACTCCCACATAATATATAGATACACATATTTAGCTTATACTCAAAAGGAACCATAATTTCTGCATATATGCATAACTGAATCTTTCTATACTATTTATACATAATCAGAGCCCTTTAATTTGTGAATGCAACCAAGTTTTCAAGTTTATCCCAACACTCTACCACTTGATTTTAACAAGTTGTAGAACTTAAGCAGAAAGATCATGTTTAACAGGCACCTCACATTCAAAATGTACAAACCTGAGTTTAACATTTTATTTCTCTACTAATGTGCCTAAATCTTGCTTCTATTTCCCTCGTGTATGGTTTTCCAACCTGGAAGATACAGGTGGGATGATTCTTTGTTAGGAGGGCTGTTGTGTGCATTGTGGGATATTAAACAGCATCCTTGGCCTCTACCCAGTAGGTGCCAATAGAATTCCTAGCCCAGTCCAAGTGGCAAGAAGCAAAAATATCTCCAGACATCGCCAAATATCCCCTGGGAGGCAAAATCACCCCCCTTCCCCCAGTTGAGACCCACTGATCTAACCTCTTTCCTTCAGGTTAATAGCACAAGTATGCATCCAGTTTCACAAGAAGCTATGAATGTCATCCTGAATTCCTTCCATTCCTTTATTCTTCTCCCCCCTCCATGGAGAAGAGATAACCCTTCACCCCGGCTATTTTCCCTGTACAAGCCTTTATTACTGCTTATCAATCACACCAGTCAACTAACTTGTCTCCCTGCTTCTAATCTCACCTCTTTAATCTACCTTCTTCCTCCTGCCACTGTGATCTTTCAAAAATGCAAATCTAATAATTCATGACCCTGCTTAAAATGTTCAATGGCTTCTCAGCATATGCAGCAGTAAGTACAGGGTATTATAGCCAGGATATTACATGTTAATTATTTTATTATGTATAAATTGTTATATCCATTTTAGAAATTGCATATATTTATATACACTTAGATAAGGTATTTATATACAACCCTGAGTGCTTTGCTGATGAGCTGTGTTGCCAGGCCTCCTTAGTTGGCTTTATGTTAACAGCATCTAGCGCTATTCCTAGAATATTACAGGTACTTAAATATGTGTTGAATAAATAAAAAACTAAATTGGTATGGCAGGAAACACAAAGACTACTATTAGCACAATGAAAGGAGGGTTTGGGGCCAGGCAAGATCAGTCAAGGGTGGGAAAGCCAAGGAGGCTTTAACAGTGATGTTGAGATTTCACTTGGGTCTTTACCAAATACTTGACATGGTTTCATAATGTGTAGTTTCTCTACTACACATATTTTTTAAATATTTTCCCCACGGCTCCACACTTATCTCTTTATAATAATTTATTTGAAGACCATCTCACTCTACTCAACATATATTTCTGCCATCCTAGTACGTGTACAGCACAACTATTATACAAATTGAACCTTACTCGTACCTCCATACCTCAGTAATCATTGTTTCCATTCCCCTGATTGGTCCTATTTGGAACAGCATTTTTCTGCCATTTAATTTTAGATGGCACCATGCACGATGCCAATAAGGCTATTCCCCAAAAATTTATTGTACATCCCTAGACAGCATATGCAGCTGAAGCAGAGAACAGGACACTAAATTCAGCTGTCACTTTTAATGTCCTAATTACTCCACACTGACTCTACTACTGTTATTCCTGGAGAAAAAAAAAAAAAAGTGCAAAAGCTCATACTGCCTTTCACACTGGTTAATGAGAGGTACTAAAGATGGTGAAATGCATAGGAACAAAACAAAGCATGGAAGCTGACTCCATGGAATGCATTTCTCAATGGACACAACAATCTCTAAAAGGCTTGTCAGGTATACAGAGATCGCCTCAGTTGTGCTTTATCTTTATTTGAGGCACTACGATGCTGTTCAGTTAACAGACTTTTTAATTTCTTTCACCTGAAAGAGAGAGAGTCCTCTGGGAGTTGAAGGCCAGACAATATTCTCTCCTGAAAACTAGCAGGCATCTCAATCAGGCAATTAATTCTATAACTCTTTAAAGATGTTATCTTTAGCTGACAGGTATTTTTAAAAGGATTTTTTTTCTAAATCCAAACATATTGCAATGTTTATCATCTTTCGTGATATTTTTAACAATATTTTATATTCTACTTAGTGATAAATATAAAAACCAAAAAGTATTTTGTACTCCTCTTATCAAAGTACACCTTATGAAATTACCTAGTACAAAATACATCTTGGTTGGTGTTTATCAATATTTTAAATGTCCTTAGGGATACGTACCTTTTATTATGTAATTGTTCAACTCATTTTTGTTATAAAATGGATATAATTAAATTGAAAAAAATCCTTTTTTATGTTTTAATAAATAGCATTCTATAATTTTATTAACAGGGTAATTTTTCTTTTAGAAAATTTTCATTTCTATGTTTCTGTTTTTGGGTTTTTTTTTTTTCCCAATACATCATTTTTTTTCTACTGTAAAATATGATGACCCAGTTACACATACAGATATATATTCTTTTTTCTCATATTATAAAATAAATAAATTGAAAAAATCCCTCAATAGCTATATATTAGTGATAATATATGTACACTTTCATTAATCATAACTTTAACAACTCCATATATTTCCAGACTGCTCCAAACTGAAGGGTTAAGATTGTTTATAAATCTGAGAATGTGCTACTATATGTTTTCTAAGAATTGGCTTAGGAAATAACAATCACTGTATAAGCCATCTTGTTTTGAATATTCAGAATTGTTTTTAAGTTAATTAATGTTGCGATGACTTGAAAATAAAAAGAGAATGAACACAAACTTCAAACATTACACAATCTAAATCCATATGTAAATATTGCCACTTAGTTGATCACATACTCATTTGCACCTGACTCAAGCAAGGAGAAGGTCATTCATTCAGACTGCCAGTCTCTGAGTCAGTGTTTATTAAATACCTAGAAGCAAAGGAAAATCATCAAGACATATAAGGTGCTGTCAACCAGATTTTAGTTCTATGGAGAGAAATATGTAAAGAAATCATTGCAAAACTATGTTAAAGATACAATTATAAGTGTTCCCGTTGTGGCTCAGCGGCTTACAAACCCAACTAGTATCCATGAGGATGCAGGTTCGATCCCTGGCCTCGCTCAGTGGGTTAAGGATCCTGTGTTGCCTTGAGCTGTGGTGCAGGTAGCAGATGCGGCTCGGATCTGGCATTGCTGTGGCTATTGCATAGGCTGGCAGCTGCAACTCCAATTAGACCCTGAGTCTGGGAACTTCCATATGCCACAGGTATGGCCCTAAAAAGAAAAAAAAAAAAAAAAAAAAAAACAATTATAGACCTATACGTGCTGCTTGGAAAATATAGTAAAGGAAGCAGTTGATTCTCGCGGTGTATGTACAAGGAGAAATAATGTCAAGAGCAGGCCAACCCCTAACTAGGTTTAAGTCTTAGTATTGTGGTAAAAGCATGCAAAGACAACAATACGAAAAATGAGGAAAAAAGAAATAACCCAGAAAACATGGTGAGTCAGGCATTATGCTAAGTTTGCTATACGAAACATAATTTGCAATATTATTTTTCCAAAACATTATTTCACCACGGAAAAAATAGAAAATACAAACAAACGAGGAAAAATATTAAAATGCTCAGAGTTCAACTAAGAGGCATTGTTGATCTAATATATATTCTTCATGATATTTTTAATAGATTTTTCCATAGTTCATACTGCATAAATATACTGAGTGATTGAATCTCTTGAGTGATATACTATAAATTTCTTTCTACAACAGTACTCAATAATATACAAAACTATTTTAATAGCTGATTATTATTCCATTACACAGAGGTTCTATTTTGTACTTAAATTAATTCCATTTTTTTAAATTACAAGGACCTATTCATGAACATCATACAATATCTTTAAGCACATGCCCATGTTCTTCAAGGTGGAATTTCTGGGTCAAAGTGCATGGATATTTCAAACAATACAAACACATGTTCCCCTAGAGAAAAGTGACGTCAATTTCTACCGTGTGTGGTCAGGAATCCAACAACGCTCAGCTTCGAAAACGAATCTGCTGGGGGAAATATCCAGCTCAAAATCTTAAGGTGCCTGTAAAATCTCAGAGAACTGGCAATGCCTTCTTAAATCACATCAGAAAGAGATGGATCCGGAGTTCCCGTCGTGGCGCAGTGGTTAACGAATCCGACTAGGAACCATGAGGTTGTGGGTTCCATCCCTGGCCTCACTCAGTGGGTTAAGGATCCGGTGTTGTTGTGAGCTGTGGTGTAGGTTGCAGACATGGTTCTGATCCCGCATTGCTGTGGCTCTGGCCTAGGCTGGCAGCTACAGTTCCGATTCGACCCCTAGCCTGGGAACATCCATATGCCATGGGAGCGGCCCAAGAAATGGCAAAAAAAAAAAAAAAAAAAAAAAAAAAAAAAAAAAGAGAGATGGATCCATTTCACTAACCTATGAAGCAGAGCGATGGCTACCTGAAGTGGGGCGGCGGGGGGTGAGGATGGGAGGAAAGAGGGATTACAAAGGAACACCAGAAAACTTTGGGGTTTGGATATTTTTTAATGGATATGCTCATAATCTTGAGATTGATGATGACTTCACCTGTGTATACATTTGTTAAAACTTGTACATTTAAAATACCTGTCATTTACAGGACATCAATTATCCCTTGAAAGCTTTAAAAATGTAGCATCTGATATAAGATGTAATGTAATTAATTATAAATTGTCTATGATGCCTCCATTTAGGAAACACATGAGAACTATTTTTAAAAGAGTGCGAGAAGGAGATGAGGAGGGGAAAGGAAGGAAAATGTTCTCAACATTGTCCCAGAAAAGGAGGCTTTGGCTCATGTGAATAGAACTGTGTGGAAATGCCCATTCAGTTGATCAGCAAACAAAAGAGATTGATGGACAGGCCACATCAGGCTGCATTTCTCTGTTTAACGACAGGAATAACCTTGACACACTTAATAACAGATTCTGGATGCAAGACCTCCTAAATCAGAATCCCTGGTGTAGGAAAGACACCTGTTATCTTTCTAGTGCCCAAGTGTCTTAAGAAACCTCAAAATTGCTTTACTTTACTTCTCTGTCCAACAAGCAACCTTCTTCTGCATAACTTTGTGCCCTGAAAAGGCAACTTCCCATCTGTCACCAGGAGAATGTGACACTTGAAAACACATGTTTAGAATTCCATAATTAATATAACACATTTATTTTATAAATCAGCTTCTATTAAGTCTGACACCCAACTAATTGATTCTGGGGAAACTAATAAAGTTGTGTGCTTAAACATGCAAATGAAGAAAAATCAAATCTCAGACAGATAGTGAAATACCCAAATTTAATCATCCTGAGACTCTTGCCTACACTGTCTGAATTACAATAATATCTACCCGGCTAAGGTTTCCAAGTGGATAACTTAAAAATATATGAACGGTTTTATAGGTTGAAATGCCCAAAGAACTTATATCGCTAAACTCAGGATGTCTGGTGGAGCTATCAGGGAAAGATGGTGTGATTAACCCATGTGGATTCCAGGTTTCACTGTACTATAATCAAAACTTCTATCAGATATGCTTTCAGTCTGAATGTGAGAAGACTGGTGTACCATTTAATGAGAAAAAAAAAAAAGGATATCCATAATTTGAGAGGCTGAATCACTCTGGCCATTTCTGCACAAGTTTTAAAGCCACACATATTCTTCTGGGTATTTATATTTACCTAGTGCTATGCTAAAAATCAAAACTGTTGGATAAAATTCTCTTTATAACCTTTATATATGAAAGCAGCCAGCAAACTCATAATATGCTCTCATAAAACTCTTGCCCATGTAACTCACTACAGAGAACTCAGGCTGACATTTGAATTACTTGAATTTATATCAATGACTTATTGAATATTCAGCAATCTTAGAAATATACTCGATATTAATAATGACTTTGAAGAGAAAGTCTTTGCTGAAAATTGCTAGATAGAAGGCATCAACTTAAATAAAAACCTTTTTTTTCCCATCTCATCATGAAATTTTATAATTTCATTAAAATTAAGGAAACTTTTTTCCAGTGTGGAGCAAATGGCTTTCCGCCTTCTATGTTAAATAGCTTATGAGAATTTTGTGTCACTGACTTCCATAGTTCTTTTTTGATTTTGCTTTCCCTGGAGTCTCATATAGAGTAGTCAGAAATAAGTAAGAATATGTGCCTCCACTTTCAGATTAAATTAAATTGTTTCACTGGTGTTACTTAAGTGAAGTTTAAAAACCAAGTGCCTTCATTATATTTTATATTCTCCATGCAATTTTGATTTTCTTGCAGTTTTGTCATCTTGTACTGTTTTGTTTTATTTTTATTTTTTTGTTTTCCTATTTAAAAGAACAAATGAAAATAGATGAGAAAGCAAGTCTAATGGAAAGATGTTCATGGTACTCAGTCATGAAAAAAAGAATATGCTTTGAAAGAATATGATTTCTGGAAAAAGCCCATTCTCAAAAGTTACATGCTGCATGGTTGCATGTAATATTCTTAAAAGGACAAAATCAAAGATGGAGACTAGACCGGTCCTTGGAGACAGGAACTCAGGTGGAGAGATGAGTATAGTATACCCAGAAGGGACAGCAAGAAGGCACTGGGGTGATGGAACAGTTTTTATCTTGACTGTGGTGGTGGTTATACAAACCCGAACATGCAATCAAATTGCACAAAACTACATACACACCGCGCGCACACACACACACACACACACACACACACACGAGTACATGTGAAATAGGTGAAAACTGAATGTGGTCTATAGTCCAGCTAATAGCATTGTTCTGAGATAGGGTAGGATCTGGGCCCTGGGCCCTGGGGCCTCTGTTGCTTTGGCAGCAACACTTGCATCTGGTCAAACATCTTGAGCAACAAAATACAAAGAAACTATAAGGAACAAAAAATAACTGTGTACATATGCAGTTAGGACAAGAAGATACAAAAAAACCTACAAATCCAACTGTCACTTCTGAAGAACCAGGAGCAAAAGCAGGGCACTATGCATGGCCATGCTGGCCCAGGCACACACCACCACCAAAGAGGTGGGCAGACCACCTAAGCCACCCCTCTGGCCTGACCCCTGGACCCGCCCTTCCCCTCGCCCCATAAAAGGAAACAGTTCTCCCCCTTCCCCCATAGCAGGCGAGCAAGCAAGAGAAGATGTTTGTTTTCACTCCACCTCTGCAGCAGCAGGTATCCCAGGAAAGCCTTGCTTGAATTTTCCTGACTGGTCTCTCATCAATTTCCATTGATTAAGAAGACCAAGAGCCCCAAATGGTAACAGTTCCAATGTCAATTTTCTGACGACAGTATGTGGGGTGTCACCTTTGAAGGAAGCTGGGTGTACTATTTTTGCAACTTCCTATGAGTCTATAATTCTTTCAAAATAGGAAGTTTTTTTTTTAAAGCTATGCAATTTATAAACCTGACTATTGTCATCAATAGCAATAAAATGAAGTTTCTGGTGATTTATAACTGACCGGAAGAACTCCACCAAATTTGGATGATATGTTTGGGATGGATGATCCAAAGAAAAAAGCCAAGTGGAACACACCAAAATTCCCTTGAGAGGGCACTGGGGCAGGGGCAAAGGCACGGAAATGGGTTCTGCAGTCACATTCGAGATGCCACAACTCAGAAAGCAAAGGTCCCTGTGGCTGCTGATCTGCACAAATGGGCCCTGCCTAACACACGCCACAAAGAGAACTCATGGTGATTCTGGACTCCTGATTAAAGTCACAGGGCAGAGTTAGTGACCTCTAAGTCGAATCAGGGAGGGGCAACCAGTAACAACAACAGTGGTAACAACAACAGTGGCCAGAACTTCCTATAAACAGGATGCTACACCGAATACAAGCTTGTTGTGTATTCACTAGGATCCATGTAGTACAAAGTTATTACCCCAATTTAAAGGCATGGAACCAGTCTCAGCTGTGTCACATGGCATGTCTATTAACAAACAGTATTACGGGACAGAGAGAGGGAGATGATACCCAAGTAACCTTGCTCCGGGAACGCCATACTGTACTGAATCTCAGGTTCCAGGGTGCTTGGAACCTGGACAGGTGATGAATAAATAAATTTCCAGTAACTGTATGGAAACATGAACGAATGATGGTAATGTATCTGAGTGTGTGTGCACGTGTGTGTGTGTGTGTGTGTGTGTGTGTGTGTGTGTGTGTATGCTATGGTAAGACATCTGGAAGGATGTACAGCACAATGTCAACAGTGATTATTTCTGAAAGCTAATATTATAGATAATTTAGGGTTTTTTTCTGTTACCTTGTCTATATTTTCTACTTTTTCATAAGAAACCTATCATATTTATAAAATAATAAAAATTACTTGAACCTTAAGAGGCCTTCTGAACCACCCTGCCTCCAGAAAAACCAATTATATATATATCAAGAAATAGAATTAATTTTCTCATTGTTGAACACATAACAGAATGGCAATTTCCTATTTTACTTTAGTTTTTTACAGTACTTAATTTGCTTCCCCAATTTAAAAAAAAGAAAAACTACCTCAATGCAATTGAAGATAATATTATTTTGCTTTTCATGGGGGATAAAAATCGTGCCCTTCTTGCAATAAATCTTTATGCTCAACACACAGCACTTGTGTTCCAGTGTCTAGGATCATATCTGACATAAAATCAATTTGCAATAAATGTTGGATAAATGAATGAAAAGGCCAAAGGGAGGGTAAAGGGAGGGATCGTGGAATAAAAAAGTACTGTGCAAAGTAAAGTGGTTTTCCGTACTAGTAGATAATCTCATCAAGAAGCTCAAGGAAAGAGGATGCCATTGAATGAATCAAAATTAGTAGATGCAAACTAGTGCCTTTGGAATGGATAAACAATGAGATCCTGCTGTATAGCACAGGGAACTATATCTAGTCACTTATGATGGAGCATGATACTGTGAGAAAAAGAATGTGCATATGTATGTGTGACTGGGTCACTTTGCTGTACAGTAGAATGTACACAACATTGTAAACCAGCTATAATGGAAAAAACAAAATTCATTAAAAAAAACTTTTGAAATAATAAAAAATAAAATAAAATATTGAAAAAAAAAAAAAGCTAGGGGAAGGTTTCTCGAGCTGGACAGATTCTAACAATTGCTAAGCACCTTTTGGATGTCAATACTGCCATCGTATTCAGAGAACAAGGTTAAAGGCCCCTGGTATTGGCTTCAAATCTGTTTGAGTGAATGCCTCTTTGGTGCATGGTCGTATAATCCCCATACAGGGTGTTAGTGGGATGGATAGTTTTATGTGCAACTTAATGGGGCCAAGGGGTGCCCAGATATCTGGTTAAACGTTATCCCTGGGTGTGTCTGACAGGATTAGCATATGAGTCAGTAGACTGAGTAAAGAAAGTGGGCTTCCCCCCTGGGGAAGGGCTTCATCCCATCCACCAAGAGTCTGAACAGAACAATAAGGCAGAGGAAGGAAGAATTTGCTCTCTCTGTATGATTGCTTGGGCTAGAACATCAGTCTTCTGCCCTCAGACTGGAAGTTATGCCATAAGCTCTTCTGGTTTTCAGGCCTTTGTACTTGGACTATAATAAAATATATTACTGGCCTTCCCAGTTCTCTAACTCTGGTCTGCAGACAGTAGATTCAGTAGCTCATGGGGTTTGCAACCTCTGTAATCACATGAACCAATTCCTCATTTTATATATATATATACATATATATATAGTATACACACACACACACACACACACACATATACGTAAATAGATATACCTCCATTCAGTTGTCCTGTTACTCTGGAGAATTCTGACCAATATACTTACGCAGCATCCTCTAAGAAGCAAATGCCAAGATGTAATTACTTGTAAGGATCTTACCAGGAGTGTGTGAGTGAGAGAAAACTGAGAGGGAGCCAGGAAACACTGGGAGAGTTTTGCCCATGATGCAAGGCCTACCAGTAGTGAGGGAGGGAAGAGAAGGTTGGAAGGGGCTGTGTTCCAGTCTGTTGTACGCTAAGGAAGATACAACAAAGCAGTCAGGGCAGCCAGGAATCAAAGTTAATGGTCACAGGAGTCCCTCTCAGGTCTTGTAAGAACAGACCTGACTTAATTTCCCTGTCACACTCACTTATGACTGACAGGGAATACCCTGGGGGGGTGTGGCCTCAGCAGGATGCAGGTAAGGCTGTCACAGCTCAGCACCTGGGCCTTTGGTCAGGGCAGATCCCTACAGCTGAAGGTCTGTGAAGACAATTTATGGCCACGACATAAATAATGCAAACCCAAAACGTTCTATGAAATAATACATTCAAAGATAATCACTTGCTTTCAGTAATGATATGAAACAATTTTAATAAAAGGATCAAAGGCAGAATGTTCTACTCTGCCAGCAATGAAAGGGTTAACCTACAGGGGCATACTTTCTGCATGATGCAACCAGCATCTTTCATGGGGGATTGATACAGAGGTTTCTATTATATTTACTCTTGTTATATTTGCCAAATGCATACCCTGTCCAAGCACAGGGTAAGCAATCGTATATCATATGAATGAGTGTCATAGGTAAGTTTGAGCTACACACATACACACTCAGTCACACACTCACTGTCCTCTGTTCCTTAGGATGGCATTTTTCTAAAAGAATATTTTTTATGATTTTTATTTTTCCATTATAGTTGGTTTACAGTGTTCTGTCAATTTTCTATTGTACAGAAAAGTGACCCAGTCTCACACACACACACAACCACACATACACACACACATTCTTTTTTCTTCCATTATCCTCCATCATATTCCATCACAAGTGACTAGATATAGTTCCCTGGGCTATACAGAAGGATCTCATTGCTCATCCACTCCAAATGCAACAGTTTACACCTATTAACCCCAGATTCCCAGTCATCTCTCTCCCTCCCCCACCCCTTGGCAACCACAAGTCTATTCTCCAAGTCCACGAGTCTAAAAAATATTGTCTTTCATTGCCTTGTTTTAACATCCTCTTACTTTTAATGGATGACGATAATTTTATGGGTAGTTATGAAGGTTAAAAATAAACAGCATTTTCAGAATGTATGATGGGATCCCTAGTTTGAATTGCAAATGGCCCTAATTCATCTTCATTTTTACATCCACCTACCCACTCCCACTTACAGACATATACAGATAGTTTCATGAATTCTACACCTCTTTTTAGCCTGGTTTCAAATCTCATGTCTATTCTTTTTCAAATACCTAAAGTACATTGAGTGAATGTGAGAGGCTTCATATGCTGGGCCATAAGCATGGACTAAAGGTAGAATAGATAGATGTCTTCTGTGTCTTTTATGTCTCTGATTACCTAGCGCTTGCTGGGCTAACAGGATGAACTCAAGAAATACTTTACTGATTGAGAAAAATAAACATATGAAGTCATTTATGAGAGGCTAGATCAAGAATTTTGAGTTCTTTGCTTATGTCATTAAAAAACATAATTTCTATTTTCATTATTTAATGATTTTAGATAACTATGATCTAAATATAAGTAACTACACCTCAAA
The DNA here is from genome assembly GCF_054392235.1 of Sus scrofa. NCBI lineage: Eukaryota > Metazoa > Chordata > Mammalia > Artiodactyla > Suidae > Sus > Sus scrofa. The sequence continues at coordinate 68,028,220 of NC_139393.1, read as the reverse complement.
GTCATGATATTACTTGATTTTCTGCAGTGGAAATTACAGGGATAATCAAAAGATAGACTTTATCTCAATGTCAATGTTACACATAATGACAAACGTAAAAGCACATTTCCCTAAATGTTTACAAAAATTGTTTTCATCCAACCATAAGGAGGATTCCTTTTCATATCAGGAATCTTAAAACAGGCTTAAATTAGTGTTGAAGTACATATCTGGTGAATAAAATTAATTAAATATTTTAGGGGAAAATCATTTCTTAAGGTACTTTACTTCAAATAACCTGAGCCATCTTTTTCCTTAATTTAGGGTTTCTGGGATATAACTTTTACTGGAGCCTCTGCTAAGTTTAGCCACTCTTCTTTCATTATACATATGCATAATATAACATTTGAAAGTTTAACAATTACCAGTATTCAATTTTATTTTTATTTGTCCTCAGATGAATGGAGGGGACATATTCCTTACTGTTGACACATTACCAAGTAATTTGGGCCAAATGGTCACCTAGGGATGCTGTCTATGTTGGTGCTACCCAGAGTGGTCCTCAGAAGGACACCATCAACATCACCAGGGCTCTGGTTAGAAGTTCAAATCTGGGGTCCCACACAAATTGACTGAATCTCTGGGATATGCCTCAGAAGGAAATATTATAACAAGCTCTCTGGGTGGATTTTGACAAATTTTAGCAAACATGCTAAAATTTGAGAAGTATTGGCTCATATGACAATCTTAGTGTTCCAGAGATACAGAAAAATAAATCTGGATGATTGATTATATTTTTCATGTAAAGGCTTCAGCAATATGTAAACACAATCATAAGATACAGAAACCCCTTATCCTAAAAGTGTCACACTATCTTACACAAATTTCTAAAATCACTTTTTTCATCATAAGTTCTAAGGAAGTAGCTATTCACAAAGAGGTTAAACGGTCCAACTGTCAGGAAGAAGGGCAGTGTCTGGGTCGTTCTACTGAGCAACACTGGTGGGATTAATTGAAATTTTAGCCATAGTTAAGGTCAGCCTCATGGTGTTAGGGTATAAAATACCCATCAGGAAAAGCATGATGAAAGTCAAGATCAAACTACTATTGCCAAGTGACAGACACAAAGGGCAAATCCAAAGGGCAAAATTTGGGACAGTAAGGGTAAGATAAATACAGGTTTCAAAATCAACATAAAGATTACTGAGGTCAAAGATGAAGCTCTAGAGAAAGCAGGCAAATGGGACACTGTGCTAATATCAGAAGAAAGAACTTTTGTCTTGATTCCATTTGTCTATCTAAAAGCAAGGTCATGGAACAAGTGATAAAGCCAGAAAAAAAATGCGAACTCCTCAAATCTTTCCATTCAAGTCATCTTTCAACATGTTAATGCTCAGCTTTATGACAATGAAATGATATTAAATTAAACTTAAATCATTAAATCCACTATTACCTACCAAATTTGTTTTTAAATGTCTTTCTCACTTTGAGTGAAAAGGTTTTGTGTTATTATTCCCTTAGCCAATAGTATATTTTGAATTTTTGTTAGAACTTATTCCATTGTTTCTTGCTATGACCTTTCAAAGAGTGTCTTTACAGAATTGCAAAAACAAATGTTATTTTAAACCATATGGTATGCTATTTTTCTTAAGAGAATTCCACAAACATAGAAGTCTTGCTTCCTAATAATAGCTAGAGGTTCTAAAACAAAAGACTAATTAAAATACCAAAAAATATAGAGCTCTTGGAAGTTCTCTTGTGGATAAATGGGTTAAGGATCTGATGTTGCCGCAGCTGTGGCACAAGTCACAACTGTGGCATGTCCTTAGATGGGGAACTTTCATGTGCCTCAGGTGTGGCCAAATGCCACCTCCCTGAAATATCTATATATATTATATAGATATAGAGACAGAGATAGAGAGATCTATATAGAGAGAGCTCTGCTGTAAAAGTATGTAAGTATATATAGCACATAATAAAATATACATTGAATAGCAATAATAGATACTGATTAGAAAAGGATGCTAGAACTAAAAAGCTACCCCCCAAAATTAAAAGAGACCAAAGAAAAGTGAAAATGAAGAGGTTAGAAGTGATTACCCAATGCCAAGCAGTATGATGAGGTTATATTTTTAAAATTTGCTGGACTGACAAACTATATTAACTTATATATAAAGATGTACTATTGTAGAGCTGGTCAGAGTACAGATTCTGGACACCAGCAACCACATGCTGATCCTGTTAGTCACTATCTCTGTGGCCTTGGGCAGGCAGATCCCATCACCCCTCTACAATGGGGTGCAAACAATAACACATACCAAATAGGGTTGTTTTAAGGGGAGAATGATTTAATACAGACAGACCTTAGAAGAGTGCCAACATCTACCAAGTACACAATTAGTGTTAGCAGTATTACTAAGAAGAATTGTAAAACAGAAATATAACGTGGGCCACAAGCATAATTTTAAAGCTTCTAGTAGCCACAATTAAGAGTTAAAGGAAATAGGTGAAGTTAATTTTACTAATATGTTTTACATAGTCCATCTTCAGTTGAACTGTACTCTCCCCAAATTCACATTTAATTCCTCTCCCTCAGTAGTTTAGAATGTGACCTTATTTTGAAGATATAAATTCGCTAAGATAGAATGAGGTTATGTCGAAGTAGAGTGGTGCCCTTACAAGAGGAAATTTGGACACAGGTAAGAACACAGGAAGAAAGCCCTGTGAAGAGGAAGGCAGACCGTGCATGACGCTTCTACAATTCAGGGGATGACAAAGTCTGGCAGCAGCCACCAGAAGCTAGGGATAGATGGGGACAGATTCCTCCTCAAAGCCTTTAGAAGGAGACAACCTGCCAACACACCGATTTCACATTTCTAGAAAATATGAGGCAATGAATTTCTGTTTTAGGCACTCACTTTGCAGTACTTTGTTAGGACAGCACTGAAGAACAAATACAGCACAATATAACCAAGGTATAATTGTAGTTATCGATATAAGTATTATAAATGAAACATTTTACATTCCTTTGGTCATACAAAGTCTTCCAGATCTGACACATAGTTTACACCACAGCACATCTCAATCCATACCAGTTACATTTCAAGTGTTCAGTAAAAATTTATGACCAGTGGCCCCCAGGTGGGACAGAGATGCCCTATACAATGCCATCAGATTAAAATTTAAATTCCATTCTTTGACCACAGGATTTCTATCCTTAGAGGACTTGCATTCTCAAACTGACAACAGATGTGCTAGTTGATGTTGAAATTACTATCTTCCTGATGATCAATCTCCAGGTCTGGTCCCCTAATCTGTCTTTACCTTTTTCTCTAGACAGCCTATTATGCACAACTCTTTTACCCCCCAAGCTCTTCTGTCACATTTGTCTTTAAAAAAGTTCAATCACTGAGTCCATCCATCATTGCTCTCCTCCATTCCCATTCTCAAATTACGATACACTGCGATGGGAAAAAAAATTACATAATATGAGAACTGGTGTGCTAAATATTCTGCCTTTTACCTCCACACAGTCTTCAATGTCAAAACCTCTTGTTACGTAAGGGCCAACCAAGAGCTGCTCTTCATCTACAACCATGATCTCAACTCCTTTCCTATCTCTGGAGTACTGGGACTTGCTCTTCTTGTTTCAGATTCAACGAACTATTCAATGCCCCTCCCCCCGACCCCAACATCCCCAGGATCCATGCGAAAGCAATTGCTCCTCTGGGTTTTTAATCTCAAATCAATAGCTCCCTTTCCTCTGCTTCTATATCCTTAATATAAGACATGCTCAAAAGTAAAGCTCTTCCTTTAACCTTGAGGTCCCTGCTAATTCCTCTTACCTTCCCATTTTCACTGTGACTGCTATTTGGTTTTTCCTTCCATCCCCTTTCTCTTTGCTATCCCCAACCATCTCCACATCGCCAAGCTCCACAGGTGCTTGTTTTATTTATCTTTATATAATTTCCTGCAGTGATTGACAAAGCAGACTGACCACACACGCCATCATTCTTGGGACTTGCCTTCCTGAGGTTCTGGACCACCCATCAGTCCTCTCCAGTTCTCCTCACACCTCCCTAGACAGTCCTTCTCCATCTCCTCATGTGTCACTTCTCTCCTACTGGACCCCAAACCAGGTGTGTATCCTATTTTGCCTCCTCAAGCCCATGGTCTCCTCTTTATTCACACCCTCCCTTCCTCTTTCCCCCAATGACCTATTTTTTGTTTTATTATTTCTTCTGACAAACTTGGTAATATTCCACACACCTGTGGTGGGAAAGAATGAAGATGGGATGGGGAAGAGGTGGCTACAGAAAAGATGACCCAAACTTCTTGGACCTAAAACATTCCCTATGAAAATAAAACAAGGTAAAGATTGCAGCAGGTTTTTTTTTTTTTAAACACACTTGCTAATGGAAAGCACATAGGAAATGCTGTTTGCCCCGGTCTTTGATACAAGATGGACTCAAACTTAGTATTTCCTCAGATTTTTTTTTTAACCTTCTTGAAACATCATTGCATTTTTATTTCTCGAAGCATAAAATACCTCAAATTTAAGTCACTCATCTTTTTTTTTTTTTTTGCTGAATCTCAGCTTACATGTAGATGAATTCATCATAAAAGTTATGGTTAATTTTTTTCAGAAAAATTAAAACTAAGGAAATAGAACATTTAGACATTATAAAGGTTTTTTTTTTCATTTTTAAGACATTACTTTAAAAATAAGGGTCTCTGTTCACTAAAAGTGTTTTAAACTTATTTATTTATTTATTTGTCTTTTGTCTTTTTAGGGTCACACCCATGGCATATGGAGGTTCCCAGACTAGGCGTCTAATCAGAGCTGTAGCCGCCGGCCTACACCACAGCCTCAGCAAGTCGGGATCCGAGCCGCATCTGCAACCTAACACCACAGCTCACAGCAATGCCGGATCCTTAACCCACTGAGCGAGGCCAGAGATCAAACCTGCAACCTCATGGTTACTAGTCGGATTTGTTTACCACTGAGCCACGACAGGAACTCCCTTATTTATGAATTTAGAGTCTCACATTTAAGCAATAACTAACAAATTTAGAAATATCATTGTACATCAAATAACAAGAATAAAACATCTTGAAAATGGATTAATAAGAAAAAACAAAAAGATTCTAAAATTAGAGGAACGGAGAAGACACTTCACATTTTGCATGCCTATGAGGTGAGTCCTGAGGTTAGAAAGACAAAGTTCCAGAAGCTGAGATTTACACCATATCAGCCTGGCTCCCAGGAGAGCGTCTTCTCCCTGTAATTGCCCTCTGTTCATCTTAGCTTTACTTTATACTATGTCTAAAGGCACATGTGATTGCTTCTGGGCTCTGGTATTTTCCTACCTTCTCCTCTTGTCATGAAGGATTCCTTTCTTCTCTCTGCCTGTTGATTTATTGGAAGACGACACTCTACTAAGGTAGGGAGTGATCCCACCTCTCGGCTGTCACCAAATCAGTTCGTCACAGGTAGGGAGGGGCACCGAGGAAGGAGGGAGTGACAGCGCTCCTCAGAGAGGACTTCTTGAAGGATGCGTCCAGCCCCATGCCCCACTGCAAGGTGTGCTCCCTCCTTCTCAGTCTCTGGAATAACAGAACCCAGTTTAGGAACCAAAACTAAGTTGAACTTTTGGGGGTCAAAATTGCGTCCCTCGCCAAAGCAGCAAAGTTCTGAGTTCTCTTCTCTGGCAAGTACTTTTTCTCACCACTTTCACTGTGGCTTCGTCTCTGCAGTAGGTCTTGGGTCATCACGTTCCAATATTCTTCCATTTACATCAGTGTTTCCTGGCCCCTTTCTAGCCTTTCCCCCTGGTCTGGGCTATTTTTCCTGTTTTTGTAGCCTTTCTTGAACTCTTCTACCAATTCTTACTCTTTCCAGAATCAAAACTTATTTGGCTGCTGCATCCTTTTGTTTTGTCCTTCTTGATTACACAGCCCTTGTCCACAGTCACCAAGCATAATAAAAGGAAAGTTCCACTGCTCCTCGGGAATTTCTTCTTCAGTAAAACATTTCATGGTTAAGGTCACCCATTCACACTTGCTACATAAATCTCCAAGCTTAAGCACAGATGTGCCCCTTATTCTTTTAGGGGAAGAGGCATTTAAACATGAACCTAAATAAAAATGTAAATACACTCTATGAAAAGCACAACTTCCTTCCTTCCAAATCCAATTTTAATAAAAACAACCTCTGATATTCTCCTTCATCCCCACGTTCTCAGAAAGAGGTAAGAGAATTTCCTGCATTGTAAGCATCCCCTTAACCTGCCCATATAGACCTCATCTTTCCCACAGCATATTTACGATGTGATTTTTCTCATTTATACTAAAGTGTCAAACCTACCTGAAGAGTTCACCCCATTAATTTAAATTAATCAGTAAGTCGTTGATAAAAGGCACATTCATTAACTTAAAAAGAAATCTTTTCAGTCAGAATTTTAGTAGCAAAACATGACACTGGGAGAGATACTTGTTACATTATCAGAGATCATCTTGCCACAACCCACAACCCACAAGCCACATACACCCATGACTGTAAAATGCCACCATATGATTCTTATAGTCACAGAAAAAAAAAGAATTATTTCATGGTAATCTGAATTTGTTTTAAAAGGATACATACATATACACACACAAATACATATATATACCCATATAAGTACATATATATATACAGTGTATATATACACACAAGTATACACACATATATATACACATAATATATATCTATTTTGGAGGGATTGTATTTTTAGGGCCACACCTGCATCATACGGAAGTTCCCAAGCTGGGGGTTGAATCAGAGCTGCAGCTGCTGGCCCACGCCACAGACACGGCAGTGTGGGATCCAAGTTGTGTCTGTGACCCAAACCACAGCTCACAGCAACACTGGATCCTTAACCCCCTGAGTAGAGCCAGGGATCAAACCTGTGTCCTCACGGATACTAGTCAGGTTTGTCACCACTGAGCCACAACGGAAACTTCCTATATCTGTGTTTTTAATGAAAATAGCACTTCCACATTACAAGGTTTATAAGCCATATACTTAATTGAACACATATTTGACACAGTCATCACATTAAGTGATGAGACAATAATACCATTTATATTAAAATCAGAAAAAAGGTAAAGATGCTTGCAAACAATATGGTCATTTACACTGTAATGTAAGTGCTGCATAATGCAATTTAAAAATGGGAAATAAAGAAGTATCAATACTGGCAAAATTGAAAAAAATAATTATATCAAGGTATGTTATTGTACAGTTTGAAAATCTCCAACACTTAAAAAATACAGAATATTTAAACACTGTTAAATGTAAGTATAAATGAATGGTATAAATCTAACAGTAACAACAACCAAAAAAGGAAATAAGCAATAAGAATGTGCAGAAACTATAATGAAGAAAACTATAAAACTACTGAGAGAGATAAAGAAGACACATATAAATGCAGAGATATCAGCTTCTTGAATAGAAAGACTCTACATTATAAAGATGTCAGTTTCTTCCCTAAATGAAATCTATAAATTCAACATAATCCCTAGGGGGTGGAGAATATGACATTGACACAATAATTCTAAAATTTATCCACAAGTATAAACTTCTGAAAACCTGGCATCAATGCATCAGTGTTGGGAGAAAAAAAAAGACCATTCAATAAGTAGTATTGGGGAACTACTTACTGTCTTAGAAAATGCAAAGCTGAAACTGTACCTCAGAGTCTTCACTAAAATACATCACAGATAAATAAAATATATAAGCATAACAAAATTATATAATGAAGGAATTACAGAAAATATTCAGTGGCGTTTTAATTGCTGGAAAAAAAAAGATAGCGTAAAGGAAAACACTGACTGGGAAAACACGTCAAACAACAGGTGGATGTTTAAGTACAATAAGGTATATCTGTGAAATGGATTATCAAATTGGTATTTAAAAGAGTGGTGCATGGATATTTACATTAACTTGGGCAAGCCTATAGGATGACAGGTGTACATAGGCAGAGGGAGAGACGTATACCGAAGGTCAATACAAGTTACCTTTGAATTGTGTGATTACATACAATTTAGATTTTCATAGTTCTATTTCTGCAAATTTCTACACAGTTTATATGAGGCAAAAGAAAAAAAGAAACTTTTCTTTCCTCCAAAATTAAGAGTTTGGGGTCCTAGTCTTTTTTTTTTTTTTCCCCACTAGTGGGTATGCAACTCTGGGCAAGCTACTTCCCATATCTCAAAATATTTATCCTTCATTCTAACCCAAAGTCTTCCTCAACTCTAAAATTCTAACTTCAGGGAGTAGCATCATATGCACACAAAGAGATTAAAAAAAGAAAAAAACTACACATTCTACAGCAAAAAAAAAAAAAAAAAAAAAAACACATGGTCAAATGCAGGAGAACTAGGAGTTAAGGAGTATAAATTATTGGAGGTGTTGAGGGAAATGTTAGTGACCCCAAGATTGGAAAGTGACAAGACTACCATTGTCACTAAATCATTCTTTGTCTCTCCAGCCTGATCATAGACATTTGTTAAATGGCACACTCTTTGCAACAATGTAATCTACCCCATGCTACTCTTCAACATTAGGTAAGCCCTATAGCCATCATGATGCTCACATTATTGGTAACACTGGTATAGAAAACTATATTAATTTCAAGCTGCAGTAAAAACACAGAAAGACATCAGTACTTATCAAGTGAAAGAAAGGAGGTAGAGAAAAAAAATACTACTCTCAGAAGGGTAAAGAGGGTGCCATAAACAACAGAGTGTACTTGCTTGGAAGAGTGAGATAAAGTAGGTGATCTGATTTAAAAGCAGTTCTGAGATTTATAGGACTTTGGTAATTGTTAATTTATTTTATTGTATTTTTGCTTTTCAGGGCCGCACCTGTAGCATATGGAGGTTCCCAGGCTGGGGGTCAAATCAGAGCTACAGCTACAGCCACTCAGGGTCCGAGCCGCATCTGCAACCTACATCACAGCTCACGGCAATGCCAGATCCTTAACCCACTGAGAAAGGCCAGGGATTGAACCTGTGTCCTCATGGATGCTAGTCAGATTCGTTAATCACTGAGTCATGGCGGGAACTCCAGTAACTTTTTATTTTTGTTCTAGTTCAGCTACAATTATAACCTCAGTTCATGTCAAGGTTATAGAAGAAAAAAGGAAATGATTCTGCCAGCAATCAGCTGTGTGACCTAAGCTAGTATTTTATCCTCTCTTAATCTTAGTTTCCTCAACCACTTAAAAAAAAAATTAAATAAATGCATTTGGGATAGATGTCTTCAAAGATTACTTCCTATGCAAAATTCTGATTCTATGTTTCATTTTCATTTAAGACCCAACATTCTTTTATGCTTTCTAAACTACCTTATGCCTAATCCACCATGGAGACTTTAGAAATAGATTATAATTGAATAATAAGATTTTTACTTTAAAATATTACCAAAATAATCTATATTGTGAGGAAATCTTACGATTCTCAAGGAGGAGGTTTGAGGGAACCCAATAAATGATGTCTTCGTTCCCTACTTCAGATTGACACTAACTGAGAGACAGTCATAGGAGTCAGGCAGAGGGGGAACAAATGCTAGTTTTATTAATGATGAAAGCAAGACTGACATCTATGGCTTAGAGGTTCCACTGACTGGACTTACTAGCGCCATCCGCCTCATTCTCTGTGGGGCTATACAGCCAGGTGTGGGCACAGCTGCACCATCCGAGGCCTCTCTGGGGGGAGCTGCCTTGGCAAACCTCAGTCCGTGAAGGTACAGAACAAAACGTATGTGCTCTCTGTGGGACAGCAAACCCCAAAGAAAGGAAAGAGGAGGGGCTTGAGCTAAGTTTGCTCTATTCTGTCTCCAAATCCATTGATAAGACATTTCCCCTCTGAGGGGAAGATGCAAGGCAGAGAAGGGAGGGAGGTTTGAAGCGGCACTCCAATGGATCTCCCAACATGTGGGAACATGATGCCATGGGGAAGGAAGCCTCTTCACCCTGAAAATCCCCAGGAGTCTTCATTTGCTCAATCATGATGCTTCAGCACTGTCCTGTTCCCAAATACTTTTTTCCCTTCTTGTCATTGCTGTGGGTAAATTTGGACTCTGAAAGGATACAAAATCTCTCTCTCTCTCTCTCTCTCTCTCTCTCTCTCTCTCTCACACACACACACACACACACACACACACACACACACACAGGATTAAGTAGAATGTCATTCAGTAACTATGCTGAAACTTCATTCTGTCCTAACTCCAGTTCCAAATGATGCCCTTCCATCTGCCCAGTAGAGCTCAGATCTTTCATAACAAAAATGACAACATAAAGACACCCCAATTTTGAATATAACCTCCACTATCAAATTCTCAGGAAAAAGAAATTGTCCAACATATTTAAAATTCAAAGTCAAATTCTCTTGCTCTTACGAGTTGACATTGAAATCCCACACTTGTGATAAATTAGAAGACCAAATACAAGTTAAAGTGCCCTGATTTCCCCTTCTCAGTCTCAACCTGAGAAGCTCTAGATGCCGGAATTAAACCAGATTTCCTTCAGGGGCACCAGCCGGAACTGTCTTCTGCAAGAAGCATCCCCATATTTAAATTAGTTCAACACCAAAATCCCTTAGGTGTCTCACTCCTAGAGAGTCCAAAGAGTTAGCTGATCACGTAAGACTATCAAGACAGTGGCTCCACACTCACACAATTTAGAAATCAAGGCAATCCCTAGCCATCTAAGCAGCTGTTCCAAGAAAAAAAGGGCATTCCTAGAAGCCAGTACTTTTGCTAAAGGCTAGAGGAACACTCAGAGTGATATCTGAGGGAGGAGGAGTAGTTTCTCACAGCTGCCATCTGTCTATGCCCAATGAACAGAGGACACTCACACACACACACACACACACACACACACACACACTGGGAAACCCAAGCAAGAGTAATTCTGCATCAAGAGAGTCAAGGTGGCCCTTTGTATTGACCTTAACTGGAGAGGGAGGTTGAGTTATGCCGTCTTCTCTGAGAATGCCCTTCTTGTCTCCCTACAAAATTTGAAAACACACATTGGTGGCAAACGCAGTCACCAAGTCGCATTTGTAGCACCTTCCTTTTCCTTCCTGCATAATCAAAACTTCTTAATTTTTCTTTGTCACTTGAGCTCCATATTTCAAGCACCTTAGACTTAGTTGAGTGTAAGGTCAATCCTCCATGGTGGTGGTGATGACTAAACTGCTCCCAGGACACTGCGAAGACATAAGAAACCTGCCTCTCAAACCTGTTCCCACACATACACCAACCAAAAAAACTGCTTCTTCAGATCCTTGAATGGAAAAATCTAGATGGTCTTCCTACAGCCTGTGACCTTGGGGGCTCAGGTTGGACAGAGGCCACGGCCATGATTCTTGAGTGACCCTTACTTCAACAGTTTTTTGTTGTTCTAGAAGTTAAGTAGCTTTTCTTTAGTATTATATTTTCCTACAATCTGGACCATTCCTCTAATATTTTATTTCTCTCTGCCTTTTTCTACTTTTCTCAGGATAACTCAGCTAAGTTTTAAATGATTCCCTTTGCTTAGAGGCTGGCCCCTTTCCCTCTCTAACTCACGTAGGGCAGTGCTGCCTGCTGTGTTCAAGAGCCTTCTTGCCATTCTATTTCCCTTTGTCTTCTGGCCCAGATACTGTATTTTCTAACATAAGCCTCTCATTTTCATCTCCAATAATGAGATTAAATCAAGAAGTGTTGAGACTAACAAAAGCATTGTTTGAACAGCTAAGCCAAGCTGGGACTCAAATTCTCACTATCTTGCCAGGACCCCCTCTAATAAGCCTGCCCCTCTGACAGCTTCCCTTAGAATCCTAATTCCTTATATCTCTTGGGTTTGATCCCAAAAGACACAGGTGACTCCTGTATGATGAGCAGCTACAGTGACTCTGTCACCTTGTACACCAATCACCTAACAATTCTTATCATTTTACACTGATGCTACCTTCCCCTCTCAAGCATGTCCATATTTTTTATATGTACTTATACAGCCAACACCATCTCAGGAGGCCTACTACAACCTTTCAAGCTTCAGCTATTTTTCTCCACATGGCAAAGATTTAAAATTTTCCATTTGCATTCTTATAGTCCTTGGTGGGTAAATCATCTTTAGAACTGCAAGTCTAAAGTCAAATTTAAAAATTCTTAAGCATTCTGTTGTTACAAAGTCTAGGGTGAGAGAGAATAATTACCAAAGCTTTTGGATAGACAGTCAAACATGTACTTATAAGGACAGATGTGGCTGTTTTTCCACCCAGCATCTTTAAGGTAGAGTTGACAAATAAAAAGGTATATATTTAGGGTGTACAATTAATGTTTTGATATGCATATACAGTACGAAATAGTCACCACAGTATCGATTACCTCACATACCTAGAATTTTCTTTTTTTTTTTTTTTTTGGTAAGAGCACTTAAAACCTACTCTCATAATAAATGTCAAGTACAAATAGTACCACCACCATAATCGCTCTGCTGTAGACCCCAGGAACATATGCATCTTGAAAAACTGAAACTTTTTACCCCCAGACCCCAGGCAACCACATTCTACTCTTTTTCAAGATTTAGCTTTATTATTTACTTATTTTAGTCGTGTGTGCAGCCAGCAGCAGTTCTTGGGCTAGGGATCAAACCCACGCCAGAGCAGTGACCCCAGCCACAGCAATGACAACACTGGATCCTTAAGCTACTAGGTCACCAGGAGTCTCTTCAATGTTTAGCTTTAAAAGGCCATTTTTCAAGAGTTTCCTTTACCCTTGAAGAGGAATCCTTCCAGTCGGCTCTCTGAAATTTTGTCTCTCTTGGATTTATTATGCTTAGTTAGTGTTTCTGATCTAGGAAGACCTCACAGGTCCTCATTTTCGGATACCCACTGGATGGACACTGAAGATGTAGTGGCACCTCCCTTGTCTGCCTCTCTCGCATCTCAGTCCCGTCATGGATCCCCAGGCAGTTCTCTAAGCTGCCATCCGTTCTCTCTAATGACATCTCTCTCTTTCCTTTTAGTTCAGTCAGTCTGTCTCCTTCTCTTTCATTTTATTCTTTCACTATTCCTGTCTTGATAATAAAGCTGAAGAGTATTTACCAAACCCTCTGATTTCTCACCGAACTTCTCATCAGCTGTTATACCTAGCAACAGGCACAGGAGTTTTTAGTTACCAGTTCACTCATTTCGTCTTAATTTTAGCGAAAGGACTTGAAGCCTCCCTCTTAGCACTGCCTGCCCACAAGACTGGACAGCTAGCACCTCCCAGTGGTGCTCTAGGACACATGTAGTGCTTGGCTAACTTCAGATTTGTTTTAAGAACTAAAATACATATTTGGGGTATTTTCATGCCTGTCTGCCACTTGACGGCAATACCAGGCTCTAATTGCACCTACGGAGCCCAGTCCACACCAGCAGCCCACGTTCTCTGGCCTCCTAATTGGCTAGTGTTTTTAAAGACATGTCCTGCTTACACGGCAGCATAAAAAGAGTCATATATATTTGGTCAAAGGCCATAAAATAGAGCACCAAGATCTATGTGTGGTGACCCACGCCTATGAAGCCTAAGGCATCAAGCTACCAGACCAGGCTCACCAGTTAAAAACCAACCAAACAGGAGTTCCTGTTGGGGCTCAGCAGGTTAAAGACCCGACTCTGTGAGGATGCAGGCTTGACCTCCATCCTCGCTCAGTGGGTTAAGGATCTGGTGTTTCCGCAAGTTATGGCATGGGTCACAGATGGAGGTCAGGTCCAGTGTTGCTGTGGCCGTGGCACAGACCTCCGTTCTGATTGGACCCCCAGCCTGGGAACTTCCATATGCTGTAGATGTGGCTGTAAAAACAAAAACAAAAACAAAATAACAACAACAAAATTTTTGAGAGTGTATTGCACAAGACAAAAACCTAAGAGATACCTACTTGTTAATATCTAAGGCCTTAAGTCACCTATCAAATACATAGTAGAAAGTTTGCATCCCTAAATTCCACTCTCCACGTCTTTCTCAAGTTTTCTGGCCCCTTGTACAAGAAAATGAATTCTAGTTATTCTGCTAAACAGATCTCCGGTTCCCTGGTCAGGCTCAGAACCAACTGAGCTAGAGGAATCAGACAGAGACCAAGAAACTAACTTTTTGAAAACAAATATTAGTAATTAAAAATTACTATTATTGAAAATTGAAAATTAATTATTAATTGAAAATGGGTAATATTAACCATATTGACCTGTGATTAAGAGAACAAAGTCACACGCAATGTGGGAAGATCACTAATCACCTACTCTTTGTTGAGGGACACTCATTAAAGAAACTTCTCGGCCCTTCTCTGCTCTCAATTCTCTGCCAGAGGAGGAAATGTGAACTTTCTGATTAGAAAGTTTCAGAGAAGGTCTTGCTCATGGGTGGCTCAGCTTTTTTCCCTCTACCTTTGTTCAGCAGCCAGGTTGCCCACAGAGGGCGTGTCTCCCACGCGGTACTGTAGCAAGGCGGACCCCCCCCATGGGGAGATCTGATGCTGTTCAGAGCAGCCAATGACAGTAACTGAAATTAAATGTGCTGAGTCTTTTCGATGTATGGGCAAACTGTTAGCACTTGGCTAGAAGACACAAAGCTCCTAAATTCATTTGGGTCAGTGATAAGACTACACTGTTTTTGTGTGTATATGTGTGTATGTGTACATATACATACATGCATATATGTAAATATGTCTAACTTTATCTCAAAATTGATTCAAAACCTGTGTAGAGTGGGGAGAGAGAGATGAGGTAACATTACTTATTGAGCACCTCAGCCCTGATTCTGTTCTCTCCAATCGCCTACAAATAACAAGTAAGCGTACATCCACTATCTAAGGTTTAAAAGCTCCATGAAACCTCCTCTGAAAAATAATTCTTCAGAGGCTGCCTTTCACTGTTATTATTAAAATCTTAATAGATACTAGGCTTCCAAAGAGGCAAAGCAGGTAGAGTTTCTCTAATATTATTTGAAAGAAAGCAAGAAGCCCTAAAAAACAAACCTGAGCACATTTCCTAATCTTGGAAGCATGTTTGCTGTTATTTTTGTTTTTAATACAAATACACCTACAAGTAGCCATTATCTGACTCCTAAAGCTTGAATGAGTATATTGGATCAGTGTCTCCCTAGAGAGGGAAAAACTGCTGGGCAAGAGAAAATTCTGTGTCTGGCAAGATAAGTGGTCATTGTAAACGGTCAAAAAAGGTAAAAATGAGGTACAGAAAATATACGTCACAACCTTCAACCTATACAAAGATAGCTTATCTGTCTCACTGCACAAAATTTTCCTTAATACATACTATAGCTTCAAAGTCATTTTTTGCATGAATGTGCCATTTTCCACCTTGGGTGCCAAAAAGTAACTCAAAACAGTAAGCAAAGATAACACAAGGAAGTCCAGGTTCTCAATGACATCTTTTAATTTTCTTGGGATTTTCTTCTGTATATTTAAATGACTTCCTCATTTCCTTTGAAAAATTGTATTTAAATTACGCCTTACTGAATCTTCTAGATATCAAATTATTTGGCTTTTATGACAAGGAAGACACTATGATGGGATGGAAAGAGAATTCACTTCATAATCATGAGGTCTGAGTTTCCATCCTCTGGGAATTTTCCTTCTAAAAACTACCTCTATAAACAAGGGGGTCTGGATAAAACGATTCCTGTAGTTCTCCCAGCTCTGACCTGCTGTACTGTCAGAAACAAATGATTTTTTTACACACAGATAATGCCTAAGAAGATGATCACACACGCGCATGCACACACACACACACACACACACACACACACACACACACACTTAAAAAAAACACCGGAGCTCACAGATAGAGGACAGATTGGTAGTTTCCAGCTAGAGATGGGTGGACCGAGGGTGAGTGAAATGGAGGAAGAGGGTCAAAAGGTACCAGCTTTCAGTTATAAAATAAACCAGTCATGGGATGTAATGTAATGTAACCATGGTGCCTGTGGTTAATAATAAAGTATTGCATATTTGACATTTTCTAAGAAAATAAATCATAAAAGTTCTCACTACAAGGAAAAACTTTGTAACTATGTGTGGTGATGGATGTTAACTAGATGTACTGTGGTGAATATTTTGTAATATATACAAATATTAAATCATGTTGTAGATCTGAATTAATATATTGTTACATACCTCCATTAAAAAAAAAAAAGGCTCCCAGAGGAACATTATAAAAAAAAAAAAGATGACGACAATGACGATGTTTCCTGAGCTTCTCCTGTGAAAGAAGCCACGAAAGGCATTTTGCATCTCTTATCCCTAACTGCCACAATCATCTCCGTTCTGGGTGTTACAAGAGCACTTCAGCACATCCTCAAACATTCTGCTTCTCAGTGTATATTACAACCTTGCTACATTCTGCTTCTCATTACAACCTTGCTACTGAAACTGGGGCAGGTGGACTACGTGCTTATTAGAAATGCAGAACCCTGGGCCCCACTTTGGACCTGCTGAACCAGAATCCACATCTGAACAACACCTGCATGGCACGGATAAGCACGTTAAGGTTTGACAACCAACCACAGTGCAGACAATGCTGTGAAATGAAAAAAGATGAACTTAGCCACTCTCTGTGTTACTTATTGTTAAAGGACCAAGACAGAGAAATTTAACAACTTGAAAGTCATCACGAAACTTAGTGGTGGAGTTGAAATCTTGTTTGATTTCAAAAAGCCTATGCTGTATCTCCCACGTGACGTTATTTTCCACTTGGAATTATACATCCTATTTTACTTCAAGTGATAGGTAGGTAGGTAGGTCGGTAGACTAGATAAATAGGTAGGTAAGTAGGTAGGTAGGTAGATAGATGACAAACAGATATAAATGATAAGTAGACATAGATAGATACTCCTATATAATATGTACAAACTAATTACAAAAATCCCCCTGTAATTTCTTTTTTTTTTTTTTTTTTTTTTGCTGTTGTTGTTGTTGCTATTTCTTGGGCTGCTCCCGCGGCATATGGAGGTTCCCAGGCCAGGGGTTGAATCGGAGCTGTAGCCACCGGCCTACGCCAGAGCCACAGCAACACGGGATCCAAGCCGCGTCTGCAACCTACACCACAGCTCACAGCAACGCCGGATCGTTAACCCACTGAGCAAGGGCAGGGACCGAACCCGCAACCTCATGGTTCCTAGTCGGATTCGTTAACCACTGCGCCACGACGGGAACTCCCCCCCTGTAATTTCTAACACGCTAAATAGTCTACACTGCCCTTCACTTGAGACTAATTAAAACTGCAGTTAATACCATTCTTTTGTTTATTCCTATTAATATAGCAGTAATAATAATTATTGTTAATTACTGTGATGACCTAACAGAAAAAAATTAAATCCACCACTAACACCAAGCAATTAAATAGGCTAGGGACCTTTTAATAATTTACTGTACAACAAAATTATGCTATGGCAAAGTTCAGAATGCTGAAACGTAACATTGCAGGAGCTGTGAGGTAATATTAATGCATAGAAACCACCGTAATAAAGAGTTTTCTTCTTTCATCAAGAGAAAATTATTCTCCTAAGACGGTTTCTTATAAATTATAGAAAAAAAAATGTAAAGGAATTATCTTATTTGGATTTATTAAAATTCTGTAAACTGTGATTCAAAGACATAATTTTGGAGTGTTGAATACAAGCAGTTTTCTTTATAACAGAAATAGAATTTCTGTAGTACCAAGCAAGCATCTATGTAGTAATTAGAATTACATAATATATTGATATTGAAGAATACTCTTAGGAGAAACATAATATTTTACTACATCTTTACATCATCTCTTCCAGAAGGCTATATGGTATCTACCACTACATGAAAAGTATGTCCTTAGTCATTTTATGACATCGCATTTTATAGAATTTAAGTGATTCCAAGTAGACTACCCTCATTTTGTATTTTAAGTACCTGTTTCAAGAGTCAACCTAGATCTCTCTAATCTGGTACGTCCTTTAAGGATAAGAATAAAATAATCTTTTTTATTATTATTCAAACATCACATCCAAAGATGCAAATATTGTTCTACAGATAAATTCCTTCCTAGAGCTATTTGGAAAAGGACAAGGACAACATAATGTCTGATAGAAAAGACTGAAGAAATCCTTCCTCCGCAAAGAAAAGGCTTTTCTGCCACACCCGTCATTCACCTGGTCTTGCTCACAAAGCCCTCTGACATCAAGTAGTCATTTGACTGTCACAACAAGCCCTCCAGATAAGGGGACCAAAATGATGCTGTTATATCAACTGAGACGGAGAGAAATTCAGCAACTTGTTCTGACCCTGTGGTCAGTGAGTGCTGGAGCCAGGCCCAAGTCTGGCTTTCTGTGCCTCTACTAATCCATGGTGCCTCTGTGCTATTGACTTTATATGTCAAACTGATGCATGATGATGATTTGTGTTCATTGTAACAAATGTTGCTCCATGCTACTAACTTTGAAATACAAAATCCGAAAAGATTCCTTCCCACTGAAGACAAGCCAAGGTTTCCTTCAACCCAAGATTTTATGTAGAAAAGGAAAAGAGCCATAATACACTGATGCTTCTTAGGAAACCAGTGATAATTTTACAGCGAAATACATTCAATGTGATAATAGTAGGGCTCTTAAGCAGTTAATGGGGCCGTGACCACTTCAAAAATACACCATAAGTGAAATTATAAAACCTGATTAAAATTAGATAAGAGAATAGCTTTATGGAAAGTAAAACTGAGGTTTGAAGGGAAGGGAAATTAGTTATTAAGTTCACAGGCTATATAATGCACTTTTCAGAGGGCTGATTAATACATGACTATTTCCAAAGACAACTTTACACAAATACATATTATATAAAGGATACACAATGGGTTGAGATAAGGGTTCTCTGATCTGTTCCCCCTAAACAATGTGGCTAAAAAAGTTGTGTTAAGTTTAAAATACTTTAGAAGTCTTTCACATACTTGTTCTCCCCCGTTTTTGTTAGGATAAGGTATTTGTTTGAATCCAGGACTTTACTGTTCAGAGTTTATAGGTTTTAAATTAAAACTATAGTCTGTAGATATTAAGTAATTTTACTTCTTTTTTTTTTTTTTTTGCTTCTTTGTATTCAACTCATCCGCTTCTCCACCCCCTAAACCCAGCCCACCTTTCCCTCACCATTATGTGACCAGTAGTGAGAGCCTGGGATATATATATATCTTTCCATAGTTTCTTCATGCTCAAAGAGGATTCAAAGAAATGAAAAGATATCCCATGCTCCTGGATTGGAAGAACGAATATCATTAAAATGGCCATACTACCCAAAGCAATCTACAGATTTAATGTAATCCCTACCAAATTACCCATGAAATTTTTTACAGAACTAAAACAAACAACCCCAAAATTTATATGGAACCATAAAAGACCCAGAATTGCCACAGCCAACCTGAGGAACAAAAACTAAGCAGGAGGCATAACTCTCCCAGACTTCAGGCAATATCACAAAGCTAGAATAATCAAGACAGTGTGGTAATGGTACAAAAATAGACAGAGCAATAGAAGACAATAGAGAGCCCAGAAATAAACACAGACACCTATAATCAATTAATCTTCAACAAAGAAGGCAAGAATACAAAATGGGAAAAGACACTCTCTTCAGCACCTGGTGCTGGGAAAACTGGACAGCTGCATGTAAATCAATGAAACTAGAACACACCCTCATACCATGCACAAAAATAAACTCAAAATGGCTTAAAGACTTAAACATAAAACAAGACTCCACCAGATGCCTAGAAGAGAACATAGGAAAAATATTTTGACATTAACCATACAAGTGTTTTCTTAGGTCTGTCTCCCAAGGCAACAGAAATAAAAACAAAAATAAACCAATGGGACATAATTGAACTGACAAGTTTGCACAGCAAAGGAAACTGTAAAAAAAAAAAAAAAAAAAAAAAAAAAAAAAGACAACCTACAGAGTGGGGGAAAATAGCTTCAAATGATGCAACTGACAAGGGCTTAACCTCTAAAATATATAAACAACTTATACAACTCAACAACAAAAAAACCAACAACCCAATTGAAAAATGGGCAGAAGATCTAAATAGACATTTCTCCAAAGAAGATATACAGTTGGCCAACAGGCATATGAAAAAATGCTCATCACTAACTATTAGAGAAATGCAAATCAAAATTATAATGAGGTACCATCTCACACCAGTTGTCAGAATGGCCATCATTAACAAGTCAACAAAGAACAGATGCTGGAGAGGGTTAGCCGAAAAGGGAACCCTCCTTCACTGTTGGTGGGTATGCAAATTGGTACAACTACTATGGAAAACAGTATGGAGGTATCTCAGAAAACTAAATATAGCACTACCATATGATCCATCAATCCCACTCCTGGGCATATATCTGGACAAAGCTTTCACTGAAAAAGATACATGCACCCCTATGTTCATTTCGGCACTATTCACAATAGCCAAGACATGGAAAAAACCTAAATGACCATCAACTGATGAATGGATTAAGAAGATATGGCATACATACATGATGGAATACTACTCAGCCATAAAAAAGAATAAAATAATACCATTTGCAGCAATATGGATGGAACTAGAGATTCTCATTCTAAGTGAACTAAGTCAGAAAGAGAAATACAAATACCATATGATATCACTTATATGTGGAATCTAAAATGCGGCACAAATGAACATATCTATGAAACAGAAACAAACACATGGACATAGAGTACAGACTTGTGGTTGCTAGGGGGGAGGGGGAGGGAGATGGACTGCGAGTTTGGGGTTAGATGCAAGCTATTGCATTTGGAGTTGATAAGCAATGAGGTCCTGCTGTATAGCACAAGAAACTATATCCAATCGCTTGTGACAGAGCATGTTGGAAGACATATGAGAAAAAGAATGTATATAAATGTATAACTGGGTCACTTTGCTGCACAGCAGAATCGAAAGAACATCATAAATCAACTGTAATAAAATTTTAAAAAATTAAGGAAAAAAGTTATACAAATCTATAATATTTTCCTTTAAGTTCATTTACAATATTTTCTGCCATTAAAAAAAAAAAATCTTGTTTTAGGAGTTCCCTGGTGGCCCAGCAAGTTAAGGATCCAGCACTGTCACGACTGTGACTCAGGTCACTGCTGTGGTATGGGTCTGACTCCTGGCCCAGGAACTTGCATACAGGCAGCCAAAATAATTTTTTTGTTTTATAGAAGAGTGTGTCTCTCTTTTCTTTATTATTTTCCAAGTTTCCTACCTTACTTCATCAGGTCTTCCCAATTCTGAGTTTGTACATATACAGAAGTCTAAACTTTTCTTATGTCATTAATCCCTTCAGTCTGTGTAGATTGGTGACCTTTCTTATTCCTAAAGCAAAAAGTCCTCTCTTTTTATCTTTAGCACAACAGGGTTTTATTGATTTTCTTGAATACGTAAAAAATAATTTTATTCTATTTATCCTTCCTATTTCATTTTTATTATAGGACTTAAGGTTAGTATTTCCCTTTGCCAATTTTATTTTTGTTGTTGTTTTTCTTGTAATTTTAAAAAATACCCTAAGGTTCCTTTTTTTGGATCATTCAAGTTATTACCTAAACAGATTTGGTTTACAAATATTCCCCTTTACAGAGTTCCCACTGTGGCGCAGCAGAAACGAATCCAACTGGTAAGCACGCGGTTGCGGGTTTGATCCCTGGGTTAAGGATCAGTGGGTTTGATCCCTGGGTTAAGCTCAGTGGGTTAAGGATCTGGCACTGCTGTGAGCTGTGGTGTAGGTCACAGATGTAGCTCAGATCTGGCATGGCTGTGGCTGTGGCATAGGCCGATTCGCCCCCTAGCCTGGGAGTCTCCGTATGCTGCAGGTAAGGCCCTAAAAAGCAAATAAATAAATAAATAAATAAATAAACAAAATATTTCCCTTTATGACATTTTCAAAATCGCTTATAATTTTAGTTTTAATTTCTGTTTTGAACTGTCATTAATTTAGCAATGCAGTTCTTAATTTCCCAGCATAGATGAAATTACCTTCTTTTTTATTACTAATTTTATTTTCATCAAATACAAAACGTAACATGTAATTTGTAAAATCTAACTTTTTTACCTGTTTTCCTCATTGCCCAAGTATATGGTTAATTATGAATATTTCATAGACATATAAAACAATATTTCTATTTGAAAGTGTGAATTTGCACCCATAGCTTTTATATTATATGGCTATCATTCAAAACTTCTTTTCTCTACTAGATCTGACTTCAAAATAGGCATATTAACATCTCCTATTGTAATTGTCTTTTTATCAAGTTTTGCTTGGAGTTTTAGTAGTTCTTTCTATGTATATTTAGCAGCTATGCTATATGGTGCATTCGGATTTCAGCTATATTTCTTTAAAAAGTAGGCATTTTATTATGACATAATGTTTCTCTATATACTAGTAAATGCTTTTGACCATCTTGTCTGATAATCATATCACTGCTCTTTTGCTTCTCATAAATAGCATACAACAGGGGTAGATTTTTGACAGTCTCTGCATCTCCATAAGAGACAGAATTCAGCCCATCCACATTTAGTGTAACAATTAATATAACTGTTTAATTATTTTAGTGTATGTTTTCTTTAAAAAGATTTTTCCCCTGTTCCAATATTTTGCTTGCATGATCTAACTGCAAAATCTTTCATTCTCTCTTGCTGTTGATTTGGAAATTCCACTCCACTTTTATGTTAGTTTATTTCTTTATTTTTCCCTTATTACCATTTATAATAAAATATTTCTCAATTACAAAAAAGTTGTTTTTTTGTTTATTTATTTATTTTGTCTTTTCAGGGCTGCACCCATGGCGTATGGAGGTTCCCAGTCTAGGGGTCCAATCAGAGCTGTAGCCGCCGGCCTACGCCACAGCCACAGCCACAGCAATGAGGGATCTGAGCTGCTTCTACAACCTATACCGCAGCTTTGTCTAGTCAATTATGATGGAGCCCAATGATGTGAGAAAAAAGAATGTATACATGTATGTGTAACTGGATCACCATGCTGTATAGCAGAAAATTGACAGAACACTGAAAACCAACTATAATGAGAAAAAAATCATTATATAAAAAATAACTTAATAAACAAAAATATTTTTAAAATGTAAACCAAAAAAAAAAAAAAAGTGTGATGCTGCTTATGTTAGAACAATATATTCCCCTGCTGCTTCCTATATCCAATCCCAGAAGTTAAAATATTTGTAATTCTCTTACTCCCCATTCTTCTCCCAGATTAGACGTTTAGAGTATGTGCTTCTCATTACCAACGTGTTATACGAGTGAGCCAAAGACGGCCCTAGAGAGTTGGCCCAGAGTTGTTTACTTATGCACAGCAGCCTGTACTGTTAGCTCAAAAGCCTGCCACTGGCTGAACTCAAACTTTTACATAACAAATTGTTTTCAATGTAAACCAAATATACAGATTTTGAGCCATTTACAGCATACTCATGATGCCTATTCCATAAAACTACACCCAGCAACTGCTAGCCGAAAACAGGGGCTAGAAAAGATCCCATACTACTGCTTCCCTCTGAAGTTCTCTGACCCAGAACCTCCTCAACACCTGCATAAGTGACATCACCTGAGCATATAATTTCTGTCTCCCCTTCCCCTTCCGTGCTTGCCCTGCACCACTTTCTGGAAGGTCTCATGCTCTGAAGGCCTTTCTCCTGCTTGTAAACCTGTCCAGTTGCCACCCAAATAAAGCATGCTGTGTGCTACTGCCACCTCATGGTCACATATTTTTCCTTGATCATCCCCCAAGTCCCCAAACTCACTACAAAATGCTCACATTTTGCCTATATGTTACAGGAAAATTATTTCTAGATTATAAATAATTTTCACGTGATATATTTTCCCCCTCTCTATAATCAATATTTAGCATTTTAATAATACACATTCCTTCATCCTATTAGGTATACCTAGAGATAGAAGATTAAGAAATAGAGGAGTTCCCACGGTGGTTTCCACGGTCAAGAATCCGACTGCAGTGGCTCCAGTGGAGTGGGTTTAAGGATCCAGAGTTCCCATAGTTGCACCGCAACTGTGGCTTGGATTCAATCCCTGGCCCAAGAACTCACATATGCTGCAGGTGTGGCCATAAAACAAAACAAAAAAAGAAATAGATATTCTCTATTTAGGTATACACAAAGATAGATGGTGGATGGATGGATGGATAGAGATTGATATAGATAGATAGATAGATAGATAGATAGATAGATAGATAGATAGATAGATAGATAGATAAAAATCTAATTACTCAGCTTTATGTATTATCACCCCCTTCTTTTCCTACCTTGAGGGTCTGATCCATTATACTGTTATTTTGTTGGAGTACATTCTCAAGAAATTATTCCTCATGAAGTACTTAAGTGATACACTCTGAATCATTGAATATTTCATCCTATTCACCATAAACCAAAACGGTAAATGATGTCTAACTGGGCCCCGGACTCTTGTAACTTAGTGCTTCTTATCCCCACCACCTACAACTGTCTGTCAAACTTCCCCACTGAAGGTGAGATTTGAAATCTCTCTGATCCTTTCTAATTGTGTAAACATATTCTTTCGGCCTGAAAGTTTGTGCTACTTCTCTTCACCCTTAAAGTTTAGGAATCTTTCCAAGATTAACAGAGGTCTGTGTCTTTTTTTTTCCTCAATCATGGCTAGAATTCATGAGTTTTCCAGCTTTACTGAGGTATCATTGGCAAAAAAAAAAAAAAAAAAAATTGTATGTATTTAAGGTGTACAACGTCATGTTTCTACATGCATATACCTTGTGAAATGAATACCACAATCAAGCTAGTTAACATTTTCATTGCCCCATTTGGTCAGCTCTTTTTTGTATGTGATGAGAATACTTAAGATCTATTCTCTCAGCACATTTCAAGTATGCAATAGAGTATTATTAGTCTATAGTCACCATGTGGTATATTAGGTCCCCATAAGTTATTTTATAACAAACTTGAGCACTTTGATTAGCATCTCTCCATTTTCCCCAGTCTCTGTTCACTATACACCTGGTAACTACCCTTCTACTGTCTGTTTCTATGAGTCTTATCTTTTTTTCAGATTCCACATGTGGGATCCTACGGCATATATCTTTCTGTGTCCAGCTTATTTCACTTAGCATAAGGTCCATCAGGTTCATTCCTGTTGTCACAAAAGGCAGGATTTCCTTCCTTTTTATCTCTGCTATTCTGTTGTGTGTATATGCATATGTGTGATATATATCTCATATTTTATTTAGCCATTCATCCATCAAGAGATTCTTGGGTTGTTTCCATATCTTGGCTATTGTGAAAAATGTTGACATGAACATGGAGTACAGTTGCCTCTCGAGAAGAGTGATTTTATTTCCTTTGGGCATATATCAAGAAGTGGGATTTCAAAGCAACAGACTCAAGAACTCATTTCAGGAAGTTCTCATGTATATTTTTAAAAACATATTGCTTCATTCACATCTCAAACTTTTCCCCTTTTACAACTCCTGATGTGTACATGTTAGATCTCCTGAATCTACCCTCTGTTCCTTTTATTGAGCTTCCTAATTTCCATCATTTTATATTTTTCTTCAATGTTTCATTTCTTCCACTGTGTCTTCCTGACCATTAATTCTGCTCTCAAATTGACCAGCTTCTCCTTTAACTCACCTCCTGAATATTTGCTTTTTTTTTAATTTCAGGAAGTCTTTTTGGTTTTTGCCTCTCTGACTTTGTTTAAATGCTTATGCAGAGAGAGAGCCAGTGATAGAAATGTAGAGAGATATAACAGAAAGAGTGAGTCTATTCCAGCATTTCTATTTTGCTAGGTGCTGTCACTTTGGGCTGTTCAGATTATTCTTTTCTTTGAACTCTGGAATCCCTTGCACACTGATCTTTCTTTTCCCAACCTAGTCATGGGCTTCAGGGCATGTAAACAACAGCAATAATCTGTTGTATTTGCTATTTGGAAAATCAATATCCTCTCTAGGTACCCGGAAGAAGCTTCTTTTCTGCCGGCCTCCTTAGTTGCAAACACTGACAAAGGCTTCAGAAGTGTTAAGTAATTTAACAAAGACCTCACAGACAGTTTATGAAACAGCTCCAATAAGAAACTGATTTTTTCCTCTTCGTTTTTTTCACGAAATTACTGAACTTTCTTCTATAACATCCGGTTTTACAGTTTTTGCAATTAGACGGTATCAATGACCATGAATGCATTTTCTGTATTTATATAAATATAATTAGCATCGCCTCTTCAACTTGAAGGAAAAGTAATCGTGTTTGGTTTTGCAAGGGAACATTTCAGGATGCGAGGAGGTGAAAGGAGGGCATGCTTCAGAGAGGCAGGAGCTGAGCTTTGGAGAGGGGAGGGGCTGAGTAATTGAAATGCAAGAGTCCTAGGAAGGGTCCCTGACAGTCAGGCCAACATCCTTCCATGTTAGTGACACAGCAGGGAAAACTAACTCCCAACACATTCTGAGCTAGTGCGTTGGGGAGGGTGGTGATTATCTGTACCTTGAGCTTTACTGGTAACTCCCTTCCACTCTCAGTGGGGAGAGGTTGTGGTGACCAAGGGGGAGGGCTAGCCAGCTCTCCTTCACACTCCCTAACTCAAGGTTACATAACTCATACCTGACACTCATGCTTACGTTGTCCACTGCTCTGAGTGCTTTCTAAAGGCACAAAAGCATTTCACTCCAGACACAGTTCCTAAAGATCCCACTTAGCCCATATGCTGCTGTGCAACACATCAGCTTTCTTGATTTAGTTTCAACACTGCATTAGAGATGTTTTCTGTTCCATACATTTCTAAGAAGGATAATTCATTTAATCTATATTTAAACTTTTGCATAATTGTTTGTGAATGTTTTTAACTGAGAACATTCATCAAAAGCCTAAAACAGAATGTCTTAGCAAAAACAAATATAGTAAATGTATTGCCTACCATGCATGTGAAAAGTCTTAGGAAATCATTACATAATTGAATTAGCAATGCTATTCCTCTATCTTACACAAGTACCAAACCCTTCCACCCATGGTGGTTAATTTCAGACAACATTTTATTTATTTATTTATTTATTGGCTCCTTAGGCATATGGAGGTTTCCAGGCTAGGAGTCCAATTGGAGCTGTAGCCGCTGGCCTATGCCATAGCCACAGCAACAAGGGATCCAAGCTGCGTCTGTGTCCTACACCACAGCTCACAGCAATACCAGATCCTTAACCCACTGAGTGGGGCCAGGGATCGAACCCATGTCCTCATGGATGCTAGTCAAGTTTGTTAACCACTGAGCCATGAGGGGACTTCCCAGACAAAATATTAAATAGCAAACAATTAACAAACTATGGCACATCATGGGATAAGATGGTACTCTTCAGTTAAAAAGAATGATAGACAGAACACTTACTTAGGTGGAAAATACCAGGCAGGGGAAGATCCACAGTTCAAATATGTCTTGCTCTCTGCTCGGTTCCCTCCATTGTCAAGCAAGCTTTCCTTTGCTGATGCCAAGTTGGCAAAGATAGCAACCACAGAATTTCTATTTCAATGATTCTTGAAAAGAAATCCAGGAATTTCATTAGCACTAATGTCTCCCTGGGGCTGAATGGAAGGAGCATGAGCTCACCCAGGCTCCACTACATGCTCATGCCTACCATCAAGGTTAACCTCGTTTGAATCACATGGACTGAAACGAATGTGCTCTTATCAGATGAAAGGGACATAGGATTGCTAGATCACACATAATTCCATTTTTTAATTTGTAAAGAAGCTCCATACTCTTTTCTAAAGCATCTGCATCATTTGGCATTCCCAACAACAGTGTCCATCCCAATTTCTGCACATCATTGAAAACACTTGTTGTCTTTTGATTTTTTAATAATTGTCAGCCTGATTTGAAACCATAATCTCAGAGAGATATTCTCCACTCCCATGTTCACTGCGGTATTATTCGCAAT
Organism: Sus scrofa; assembly: GCF_054392235.1. Lineage (NCBI taxonomy): Eukaryota > Metazoa > Chordata > Mammalia > Artiodactyla > Suidae > Sus > Sus scrofa. Next base: position 68,000,235 of record NC_139393.1, on the reverse strand, counting down.
AGCCAAAATGTGGAAACAAACTAATGTCCATCAACAGATGAACAGATAAAGAAAATGTGTGGCATATAGAAACAAGGGAATATTTATAAATAAGAAGGAAATCCTGCCATTTACAACAAGGATGAACCTGGGGGACAATATGCTAAATGAAACAAGCTGGTCACAAAAGGATGAATACCATATGATTCCACTTCTATGAGGTACCTAAATTAGCCAAAGTCATCGAAGCAGCAGAGAGCAGAATGATGGTTGTCAGGGATGGGGTGGGTGCTAACAAAACAATATAAATTTCAGTAGTGCAAGATAAAGACGTACTTGAAATCTGCTGTGCAATATCTTGTCTATAATTAATATTGTACTGCATATTTAAAAATCTATTAAGAGGGTAGGTTTCATGTTATGTATTCTTATCCCAATAGAATAAAAAAAATTAAAGATATAGCCAAAAGTCAACAAATGAATTGAAATGGAATATGAAAGCAATACAGATATGGGACAAACATAATAGATGTCTATTTTCAATATGTCAGTTACTGTATTTTAAAGAGCAAAAAATTGTATTCAGCCTAGAAAAACTTCCTATGGGACAAACTATGCTTTATGTTTGTTTTCACTGAAGTTCCCTTTTACTGGTGCAGTAAATCAGATACGACAGAATTAAGCAGAGATGTGGATTGCTTCCTGGATGTAGATCACTCTCTGCTGTTAAACTTTCAGTCCCAGACCTGCAATTGGCCTGGAGGAGATTCCCTAGAAATGTCCAGCTATAAAATTGTATCATTACAAATTGTTTAAGCATATATTGTCTGCCCTCCGGCAATTCAGAAAACCAACTTTGGGACCTAATATAGCGAAAGCCTCCAAGCAAACCAAAGGTTTTCAGAGTAATGCCCATGCCCATGTGAGACCACTTTCAACTTCTAGACCAACTGCATCACCATTAGCTACAAGTAATTCCAAATATTAAGTGACAAAACAAAAAGGCTTTGAAAACAAGGAAAAGTCTATAGGAGTGGACACAAGCAATAAAGGAGCATATTTTTGCAGAGCAGAGGGATTATGGGTAACCAAGATCATCTTATTGTATGGGAGATGCCAATGGGGGTAAAAGAACTGGACATCTCACCAGAGGGAAAGGCAAAACATAGGGTCTCCATATGATGGAGGTAAGTCAAAGTTGCAGCCCATCTTATCCAGTGCCCGAGGAGAAAATAACTTGAGGTTATTTGTCGTTTTATCAAAACTCTCACCCATTAGTATACATGACATCTACACTATCGTTTTCAATTACAAATACAATAAAAGCCTGGAGACTCATGTTCATTTCATAATTCAATAATTCTGTTTATGTTAATGCTTATCTTTAGGTAGCTCATCATGTTTACAACTGGAAAATCTCTGAAACAGTATTATTATATTCAGTTGATTTGTCTGCATTTGATTAACTGAGGATAAATTACATGGTGATTTTAGAAATGAAGAAGAGACTCCACAGTAGTTAAAAAGCATGATATGGGTCAGAAGGTAAAAGTAAAGGCATAGGAGAGATGGAAGGGAAGAAATCAAGCAGTTTTCATGTTCATGAATTCGTCATTTTATACATATTATCTCAGCTAGCCGTTCCAATAACCCCTTTCAACATATAAGCTTTAGTTCATCCATGAGAAAATTGAGGCCAAGAGAACTCACTAAAAAGTTGGTTGTAGATTTGATAGCCATGAATGAGTCAGTGTGATTTGAACAAAGAAATAAATTCCATGGCTATAAAGTCCTAACTATACACAAACACATACACATTTATGTTAGTGAACATGTATAAATATATGCCATTGGACAAAAGGTAGATTGAAAAGCCTTCTCTCTGAGTTAGAGAAAAGCACAAAACTTACAATGCTATTGAATTAGTAGCATTTCACTATTTTTATGAAGAGCCGCACAACCTCTCTCCACTATGCAGTTTGTGTGTGTGTGTGTGTATGTGTGTGTGTGTGTGTGTGAGACATTGCCGGTGCCTTTTTTTTTTTTTTTTTTTTTTTTTTTTTTTACAGTTAAATTACAGGATGACTCCCACCAGTCTGAATCAATTGTTGAGAAATAAAGTGATACTTGACAAGGAGCCGTGGAACCAAATGAAATCCTTCCCCGCTATAGAAGGTAAATAAAAAGCCTCTTACTGGTGTCAAAGGCACATTCTAATACAATAGAGAGAAAGTTGAAAAGAGCAGATTCCAATTTTAGCAGCTGAAGTCAGCAGTGGCTATAGTGAGGCTTCATGTTAAGATGTGTTAGAGGGTTTGTACTCATTGTTTAGGAGTTGGGGGGTCCACTACACACAGTCTGAAATTAAACAAATTATGTATTGAGTACGTTGTCGAGAAAATTAAAAAGCTTTCACTTAAAAATCTAGTTGACATAGGTAGGGTGATTAACCATTCTCAAATTTGTGAAATGTTTTCATGGATGACTGTGTTCTTTCAAAACAATACCACTCACATTCACTTTCCTTTATATTAAGTACTCTGAAATATTCTAAATGATTTTTTAGGACTGTAAGTCATACATATATTTTTTTCTTAGTTAATTCTCTCCTCTTTCTAATATTCATCAAACCTTAAAAATAATAGCTAAAACTCTACTAGGACAAGAATGCTGAACTTCCTCTCATATTTGCTATAATCACAGTGATAGTAACAATAGTCAATTTTTATTTGTTTGTTTTATTACATACCAGATGCTTTACTATGTATTGGAAAAGGATTATGAGGCCTACTTCATTTAAAGCAACAGCGCTGTAAATTATGCAAGAGAATTATTCCCTACCGATGAGGAAACTGAGACTGGGAAAGGTTTCATCACTTGCCTAGTGTCACACAGCTCGATGTCAGGCATAAGGACTTCAGAACTTCAATGAAATTATTGCTGAAATTAAATTATAACTGAATACTTGAATAATACAGTTAACAGATGAAAGGTATGTTATTAAAATACATAGGCAAGGTCTTGCAGCCAGTCTGAGGGCCCAATAGCTTGCTCTCAGAAACATCTGGGGAACTCATACTGGTAATTCTGCAATCCTCATTTGAGAAAAGTACTTGAACCAGGCCATGTTCACTTGGGTAGGCTGAGGGAGATGAATGGAGACCAAGCCTGAGTGGACACTGACTATTATATAACATCAAGATTTAGGACAGGCACCTGGGTCAAATGAGGTGATCTCAGGATACAGCCAGAATAGCCCAAATACAGAAATGCCATATGAATATAAACTTAGACATTGAAAGGGGCCATTGGATTTTCAGAGATCTGATGTGACCTTCACTCACTTAGATATTAATGTCTAAGATGGACTATGGCCAAAGAGCTTGCATTTCCATGTTGCTCCTACAGAATTGATGAATCTCTCTGCTCTATAAGTTGGTTGTACTATTCATAAATCCTTTAAATATGTCAACTGGTTTTGATTCACCCGGCTAATGTCTGTGTCAAATGTCTCCATTAACTTGAACCTATGGAGCAGGGTTAGACCAACTACAGCCTGCGGCCAAATCTAGCCTGCCTGTTGTACAGCCTGTGAGCTAGAAAAGATTCTGACATTTTCAATGGTTGGAGGGAAAAAAAGGAATATTTTCTGACACATAACAGTTATATGAAGTTTATAAAGTTCAGTGTATAAATAAAGTGTTATCGGAAATGAGGCATGTCCGTTTGCTTAGGTATCATCTGGGGCTGCTTTCTCACTACAAGGGCAGAACTGAGTAGTTGCAATAGAAATTTATACGGTTTGTAAAGCTTAAAATATTTACTATCTGGATATTTACATGGACTGAATTGGAGCTGCAGCTGCCAACCTATGCCATAGTCACAGCAATGCAGGATCAGAGCCACATCTGTGACCTACCCCCCCAGCTCAAGGCAATGCCAGCTCCTTAACCCACTGAGTGGGGCCAGGGATCGAACCCACATCCTAATGGATAGGATACTAGTCAGATTTATTGATTCATCACCACTGAGCCACAATGGCAAATTTGGAAGAAAAGAATTTGTCCACAAACCAATCTTGCATATGAAAATTAAATCAAAGCATTCTTTGCCAAGAGCTCTTTAGAGAAGAATTTAACATGTTATTGAAGCTCTTTTGTAACTAACCTTATTACTTCATTTTTACCTCTACTTCTTTCCAGCAGCTGTAGATTCCATTAACATCTGATATCCATCCATTGCCTAACCATACCATGCTTGCCTAGTTCATGCTTCCTCCTTCTAGCCACCTATTTCTGTTTCTCTGTTCATGCTTCCTCCCTCTAGCCACCTATTTCTGTTTTTCTAAGGAAATGCTACTAATCTTAAAAGTCCAAATTCACCAGCATCTTGTCTACATGGTTGTCCTCAGCCTATCCAGAAAAAATCACTTCCTTGTCTTCATGTATGGCCACACTGAGTCAATAATTACAACATATTATAATTTCATTTAATTATAACTCCTTAACAAAATCATGAGCATCTAAAAAGCAAAGGATGATGACATATAATTCATCAGTGTCCCCAATCTTGACCTACGAACAGTTTGGTAAACAAATCAATAAATAGCTAATACTCCCATGGTTTCAACACTGAAAAGATCCAACCAGTCGATCTGACTTTATAATTTTCTATTTTAATAAGACTTCTGGAGTTCCCACCATGGCTCAGCGGAAACAAGTCCAACTAAGAATCATAAGGTTTCAGGTTTGATCCCTGGCCTCGCTCAGTGTTAAGGATCCGTGTTGCTTTAAGCTGCAGTATAGGTCGCAGACATGGCTTGGATCTGGCACTGCTGTGGCTGTGATGTAGGCCAGTAGCTGTAGCTCCGATTAGACCCCTAGCCTGGGAACCTCCATATGCCACAGGTGCGGCCCTGAAAAGACAAAAGACAAAAAAAAAAAAAAAAAAAAAATGGAGGCTCATTCCCAAGAAATGTTTTGTGCAAAGACAGAAGTATCAGAATCAGAGTAAAGTCTCCCAAGGTGACAAGTGCAAGGTGATTATTGCTTATCTCTTTAAAAAGTGGAATATGATTGCTAAGATGCAATAAATACCCAATATCCTGTGCAGATAGTAAACAGAGACATTACCTAAAGCTGCCAAAATTAAACCAGTAATAATACTAATGTTCTGAATTTATACAGCATTTTAGAAAATACCACTGAAAAGGAAAAAAGCTTAAATGACTTGCAATAAAATATACGATCTGTTATTTTCAGTGCTATAAGGATAATCTTACACCTAAGGATAGACAAAATTATTAAGCTTGAATGCTTAAAAAAATACAGAAATTTTTTAAAATGGGCAGAGATAAACAATTTAATTCAGCAGGGAAAATTACAAGTTGTAAAAATCCTTCATGAATATAAGATGGCAAAATAACCAGGTAGATATAGTGAAAGCAAAAAATCGAATTATCTTTCTTAATTAGATAATCTGCATTTATAGTGTTATTGTTAATCTCAGACGTTCTAAGGCTTTTCCATAGCTCATCAAGCCCAGAGACATCGTTGAGAGAAACACCAGGAGGCTCCCTACGTTTCTACGCCTCATAGATTCTGTATCTAGAATCATCTTACCAAGGCTTGATCTGTTTTAAGTTGCAGAAAGGTAATCTTAAGTAGCTCTTAAGAGTTCCAGGTTCTTAAAATTGAACCATTCGGATGGAAATATTTGTTGTCAAGATTTTAGAATGAATTAATCATTGGTATTTTTTCTCAAAACGTAGTGACTCTGAGGAAATGAGGAATATAATGATGAAAAGGGAAAAAACACTGAGATGAAGGAAACTCTCCGGCGCTAAGCTTGGGGACAGAGCCCTTCAAAAAGAACTGGGCAGTGGAAAACCTAAGAACTCCCGTGACATCCTGTGGTTGTGACCTGCACAATTTATGGTAATTGCCAGTTCACCTACCTGGGAGTCCACGCAGAACCTAAGCTCTGTATGTGAGAAATTTCTGTTAGTTCTTCAATATCTGGCTTCTCCTTTTTTTCATAGATTTCTTAGCTGGTCACATGGTCATGTACATTAAGGCTTGATTTTAGGTCTCCTTTAAAACTAGGTGAGTTAAAATGTGATTTTTTTTCCCAGCTATTAAGATATGAGTGGAAGTGACATGTTCAACTTTCTTGCTTTTTTTTTTTTTTAAGGCCACACCCGCGACATATGGAAATTCCCAGGCTAGGGGTCAAATCGGAGCTGGAGCCTCTGGCCTATGCCACAGCCACAGCAATGGAGGATCCGAGCCACATCTGAGGCCTGCACCACAGCCTACGGCAACATCGGATCCTTAGCCCACCAAGGGAGGCCAGGGATTGAACCTGCATCCTCATGAATGCTATTCAGATTTGTTTCCTCTGAGCCATGACGGGAACGCCAACATGTTCAACTTCTAAGTCATACCTTTCCCTACCTTCCTCTTTCCCCAATTAGCATGAGAACCGTTGGCCCTGGGGTCAGCTATCTTGTACCATATGCATAAGGCCAGTAACTTAGAGTTATTAGATGATAAACAGATGGAAAGAGTTTGCATTCCTCAAATTATTTACTCATAATCTTATGAGACAGACAAACATCTGTCTTGGGTAAGCTGAACCCATATCTCTGTTAAAACTCTGTGAGAACAGAAACCATCATTGTGCTAATTTTTATGTCCCTAGTGCTTCATAGTGGGTCATGGTGTGTCAATCAATAATCAGTGAACAATGTCTGGAAAAACTTAGGACAGATACATAAATGGATGGATGGATGGATGGATGGATGGATGGGTAATTGGATATACAGAAGGATGGAAATGAAAAGGGAATAGATACAGAAGAGAAAAGGAGATATGAGTATCAGTTTCAAAAATTTGCCTCAGATCTGCCCAGTCTTCAGTCTTATAGTAATATCTGGGCTCAGGCTGAAAAGATGTAAAGATAGGAATATCTCAACTATTCATAATGTATCACGACAGACACGGGCCAAGCCTTCCTGATCTCCCACCTCTACTAGTCCTTCAATTCTGTACAGCAGGTTTATTTCCATAGTCTGCTTTCCCTTCTATTTTTCCTGACCTCAGCAGTTGACCTTAATGTTTATTTCACATCGTAATCAGAAACTCTCATAATATACCCTCTAGCATACCTACTTCAAGTTTTAAAATTTCATTGGCATTTTATATTGATGTCCACTCCTATTTGAAGCAACATCTTCCACTGTCTTTAAAAAAAATTATTATTAAATATAGTTGATTTACAATCTTGTGTCAATTTCTGCTGTACCACAAAGTGATCCAGTCATAGATAGATGTCCACCTGTCTATCCATCCATCCATCCATTTATATATAAATATATATACACATACTTTTACATATAAATGGATACATGCATACATTCTTTTTCTCATATTATCTTCCACCATGTTCTATCACAAGAGAGTTGGATATAGTTCCCTGTGCTGTATAGTAGGATTTCATTTTATCGGCTTTTGAAATGATGCCTACAGGCTCTTTTTTATCTCTAATATATTCCTTCAGTCTCTTTCCTCTGAGCCTCTTCCTGACTTACACGTTAAGTGTCAGTAATCTTTAGGGTTCTGTCTGCTCCTCTCTCAACACTCTCTCTGGATGATGTCACCTACTCCCTTAGTCCTAAACACAATGAATATGTTGATCATTCCCACTTAAATTTGTCCAATCCCATATATACCACATATCACAAATCTTTATATCCAGAATTTATTGGACATTTCAATGTCATGGTTCAGAGGTGCTGCAGGCTCAATATGTCAAAGCTGCTTTTTCATCCTCCCTATGACCTCTTCCTCCTTTCCTTGTAGTTCTTTCGACAAAGTTTTGCCATATTTCCCTCAAATTTCCATTTTCCAGAAATTTTAGGGTTTAAGAATTTTGTATAAGAGACTACATTACGTAATTTTCCAACCAGTATCTCTACCTCGAGTGCCAAGAATAATATCAGCATATTATATATTGAGCAGCATATATTTGCCTGGAAATTAAATAACCCACCATATGTCAATTATAATTATTATGCCCATTTTATAGATGAAGAAACTGAGGTTGACAGAGAGTAAATTTTTTGTTCAAAGTAACCCAGTTAGTATGTGAGGAAGCTCGGATCTGAACCCAGGACTGCCTGAATCTGAAGCCCAATCTGTGCTGCTGCATTTACCCCTCTGCATTATAATTATCTGTTTTCTCATCCATATTACCCAACAGACTCCAGATTTCATGAGGCTGGAGCTCTAAATAGTCCCATTTTTTCCATTATATCAGTTACTAATATTAAGGAAAGTCACCAGTAAACATCTGTTTAAAATACTTTTGAAAATCATGAAGAAATGAGAATGAATGTGACCAGTTCAAAATGTAAGAATATCATAAATATCTCATTATATTGGACTGTATTTGTCTCTCCCTTTTTCACCCTGACTGGAAAGGTGGTTGTATTTATAACTCTCAAATATCCTGGGTTTTGTTTGCTTGTTGGTTTTAACCTATGCGTATCACTGCCAACTAGCATCCTGGATTCGCTTTTATATTTGGACATTTTGCTCTCATCTCAGTACTGTTCATATAATTGGGGAGAGCTGTATGCATTTCCTTCTTCATATTTGCTCTGTAGAGTCTGCACAATTGTAACATTTACTCTTTCTCCCAAAGCTGAGTGTTGGTGATGCTGAAATGAGAGGAGAGGCTTAACTGATACACAGCTCAGTGAAATCTAAGAGATTTGACTGTCCTATGGCACTGAAAATGTGACATTCCCCAGCTTCTGTGATGATGGATTTTATAATCTATTACGTATATATTAATACCTGAAAAGTACTTAGAAAAGAATTGGGCACATAGTGAGGGCTATATAAGTATAACTTAGCATTCCTGTTACCACCGTCACGTGGTTGAGTTCTAACCACTTATGAGAGGAGACAGGGGTGTCCCAGCCAAACTAGACTGTTATTTATGTCTTATGTAGTGTTCTCCACCTTTGTATAAAATAGAAAATTTCTGAAGTTGGAGGGAAAACACAACTAAGAGTAAAAGCTAGGAGTTCCCATCGTGGTGCAGCGGAAACGAATCCGACTAAAAACCATGAGGTTGCTGGTTCAAGCCCTGGCCTCAGTGAGTTAAGAATCCAGCATTGCCGTGAGCTGTGGTGTAGATCTCAGACGTGGCTTGGATCTGATGTTGCTGTGGCTGTGGCATAGCCCGGTGGCTACAGCTCCAATTAGACCTTTAGCCTGGGGACCTCCACATGCCGCTGTGCGGCCCTGGAAAAAAAAAAAAGAGTAAAAGCTAGAGGTTAAGTGGTTAAATACCAGGCAGGCTACAATTATCAGTACAATAGCTGCCATTTAAACAGACTTTATTGGGTGTGGCTAGAGTTTAGAGACCTTTAAAGTGCAAGAGGTAATCTGAGTGAGTTCCCCCTGCAGACAGTGCAAGAAAGTTCAGGCAGGTAGACAGGCAGCAGCCCAGCAGAGTCATCTGGAAGAAAGCACAGAGCAGCAGGGGAGTCGCCAGAAAACAGTAAGCAAATCACCTGGCCAAAGCCTATGACTCAGGACTGCAGTTCGCTGAACAGCAGACTCAGGTGAGAGGCAAGATCACATTGCTCCAGGAATTACACCTGGGAAGGAACCACACCACGAATTTATGCACATTCGAATAAGCCAGGTGCCCATGAACTGACACTGAAATATACACCCAGAGCTCAGATCTAAAGAATGATGAACAATCCCGATAGGAGTTTAAGAAAGAAGAGACAGCAGTAGGTTGACTTCCGGATGAAATAATGACCAAAAGTTATTTACTTATGTATTTATTTATTTTTAGGGCCACAACTGTGGCATATAGAAGGACCCAGGGTGGGGTCGAATTGGAGCTACAGCTGCCAGTCTACGCCACAGCCACAGCCACGATAGATCCAAGCCACATCTGCAACTTACGCCACAGCTTATTGTTAATGCTGGATCCCTCCTTAACCCACTAAGCAAGGCCAGGGATCTAACCCGCCTCCTCACAGACACTGTGTCGGGTTCTTAACCTACAGAGCCACAGTGGGAACTCTGACAAAAGATTCTTTAAAGGAAGATAAACTAGACCCAGAATCTAAATTAGGCTGAGTCTGGAGGTAAGGAATTGAACCCAGCCACGGTAGCTAATAGGACTTTGGAGACAGGGCAAAGCAGGCCACACATTATTTAAAATCTCCATCATTTATACCTTTGTTCATTTGTGAAATAAAATGTATATTTTATGGCAAGACAAAAAAAAATAAAATAAAAAAAAAATAAAATCTCCATCATTTAAAACCATGACCTTGGGCAAAGAACATATGTTGTTATGCCAGCCTAACAGCCCTGACCTCTCAGAGAGTTTTAAGAAATTTTTATAACAAAGATGTTTTATAACTGCCTAGCAAAGAATTTTTATATCCTTCTAATAATTTTCATTTGTTGAATCTCCTAATCTACATATCTCTAAAAATCTTTAGGCTATCATTTTAAAACTCAGTGTTATATGCCCTCATTAAGGAAGCAATTTAGTTAACTAATGTCCTTATATTACTGAACATTCTAAGCAATCTGACAAATTTTTCATAAGCACCCAGTGGGATCTAGACTCCCTGGTAATGTCTAACAGATATGCTGACAGAGTTAAAAAAAAAAAAACATATCTTATCAACACAGTCACTTTGAAAATCTCATTTTCTGGAAAGTAGAATTAAGAACCCCATCCCTTCACAGGGTCTACCCTTCAACTTGACAAAAACTCTTAAGATGATTCAACCTTTAGGCAAGCCCCTTAACTCCAAATGTAAAAACTCTCCACTGGCAAGAACATTTTTACATAACAACCCCTCCACACTTTTTAGACCATTAGACAAAAGAGGTAGAAATAATTAAAGTGCCATTATCCTTTTAATTTAGAAATTTGGCATTAGCCATACTTATAGCAGCTTTGGGACATTACCAGTAATAGCAGATTTTGTTTTTATTTCAGAGATGAATAAATTGAATGAAACAATAATTAAATGAAGTCAACAAAAGAGTAAGACTATACCTGTAGCACGATGACAAAATGAAAGCAGGAAATGAGAATTTCAGACTCAGAACCATACCCACTAATGAACTCGTGGCAGGAAGCCAACGTGATGGTACAGATCACTGTCCCTTTTAGAGAAAATGCCTTTTTCTTCACAGCCTATTCCTTTGTTTGTCACTACTCAAAATAAAAGATATAAGGATAACATGAACCTGACATTTGAGGAATATGGATAAAATAAATTATGGAAGAAAGGTACACCGAAATAAAACCGAGTAACTTCAGAGGCAAAAAAAAAAAAAGCAAGCAAAATAGTCCTTATGCATATTGTTTTTCAGAATGACAGACAGTTGATAAAATTTAAATTTGTGGAAAAGAAAAAATAAATTTTGGATTTAGCAATTAGGCGTGTAAAAATTTTATAATCAATTTGAAACCTATCTTCCTACTTATTTTGACAAAATGTACACACAGTCATTAGGTACTGAATAAAAATCAAAAACCTTTATAATTACGTCAAATGGTGCCTTTGTTATAAGTATTTGCTCATTTGATGATAGTCACCATCAGCTGACACCATACGTCATACATGGAAAATATTCAATAACGACTTCCTGAATTACTGAATGAATAAAGTCCTCTTATGAATTTATACAAACAGGTAGCTTTGAAGAATTTTTTAAAACAAGTAAATATCTTCTAACAAAGTTACAAAAAGACACATGTTGAATTCAAAATAATATTTCAATTCTTTAAATTTAGAAGGAAGAACGTAGCATATAGTCTGTATTCAATAAATGGTTTTATTTGATGTGTTATTTTTTGATAAGGCAAATGGAGAGAAGGAGATTCTTTTACATGAGAATGCATAACTAGAAGTTCTGTAAAACATACTTTGGCTCACTTCAAGCTCTTGGTTTCTGAAATATGATGAGCTCTGCATAGCCCTCATGCTATAGAAGTCGATGCCAAGATGAGAAAGGACTGCCACAGAAGACATGGAGCAATAAAGACATATTTAGTTTAGCTCAACTATTGTTATTAATCAGTACAGAATAGGATTGAAATATTTGTTTATAATATTATATACCAGGGGCTCTTTATTTTCCCATAGACAACGTAGCAGCAGAAGTGGAAGTGGGCATATGATACTTTTGCCTGGTTACCTTCCCTTCATTGAGGAAGCCTTGCTTCTCCAATTCTATCACTCTCACCTCCTCAAGAGCAGATCTGACCCAGGACTGGCCAATCCATATAGTACTATTCCTTCAGCCACACAAATTGTTCCAACTGGCAAGTCCCTCACAGTGGATTAAGATATTGACATATCTTAATGTAAGTTATTAAATATAATAGCAATTTTTCTACCAAGTGGGTTAACTGGAAGACCATGACAATGTGGCTGCCATCTTCCCTAATATTTGGAGAGACATTCAGCCTGTGGCGTAAAGCCAAACATGGGGTGGGGGTAGAGGAATGAGGGAAGAAAGGACAGAGGAAGGAGGAGAGGGAGGGAAAGGAGCAGGGAGAGAGAATGACAACAAATGAGGATGAATGTGTCCTAAAGAAATTAAGACCTAGTTCTACTTCCTATGCCTCAGCTATCTGCTCCTCTGCATTTTGATTCCAATGAGTTAAATCAAATAAATTCCCTCTCAGGTCTATGACCCGCTCTTGGTTGGACCCTACCTGATACAGTATCTGAAACTGGAGCTTGGGAAAGAGGTCATAGAAACGTACCTTTCATAATCATCCACATAGAGATGACAAATGAAGCTACTGAGTTGGGTGACATTCCTCAGGAACAACATGAAATTGAGGTTCAGAAGGAGAGATTATTTTAAAATAGCAAAACCGACATGGGCTGGTGGATGGAGTACAGGTTTACTTTAATCTTGAAATCAAATTGACTTTGGCCTAAAGAATGTCCGAAATAATGGGCAGACGTCTTTGACGAAAGATCAAATGGTTGTGGCCATGATCTATGCTACGGCCTTAGGTGGCACAGTCAGTCCAGTAGAGAAGAGAAGCCAAACTAGAGTAAGACTGAGGTCAAGGTCATTCATCTGGTTATAAATCTAACCTTAGCCACTGCCCACATACCTGGGTCAGACTGCTCATCTGCAAAAAGGCTTAAGTAATAACACAATCATAAGATGTTTTGAATCATGCATGTAAATTGATGTATGAAAAATGCCATTCTCCTGATAAAGGATCAACACAAAGCAGGTACTCCTGTTGTAATGATGCTGCAACACCGAAAAGAAACTTGCTAGACTACTCTACTATAAAGCTTTTCCTATGTATGGTGTGTGTGTGTGTGTGTGTGTGTGTGATTTTATTTACTGCTAGGTTAGTTTCCAATTAATAACAAATTTACAAAATGACATAATGAGAGCTTTGAATAAATAAAATCCAAATCTTCTGGTTAATTGAAGTTCATTGCCAAATGAACTGTTTCTGATCTCTGCCTCATACTTTGAGCTATTTCACATTCTATCCTGTTCGCTCTCTGCTTCAAGGTATGCCAAGGTGCTGTCAGAAAGAAGCTAATTGATCATGTTAACATCCTCTATTACTCCCGGCTCTCAGAACTTCAGCCACTGTCGCCTAATAGGACACAGTACTTTGGATCTCATTGGATACAGAATTATATGGTCTGCTAGTTTCAGCAAGCTGGCTTCATAAACAAGTGGGGGGAAGAGCGGGGGAAACCTCTTCAACCAAATATTTACCTCACTTAATATGCCTGAAAGACTGATCTTCTTGACTTGACATGGACACACTCGTGTCCAGTGGGTTGATAGTCAAATCTAAATTCTACATCTGGATGGTGTGCCCCTGTGAAGCTGTCATATTGAATTCATGCTTTTATTAATAATCTGATTAAATCATTCTAAATAAAACCTTTTCTTGGACACAAATCCTCAATCAACAAATTTAATGGCCTGATTCCCTATCTGTGGTCAAAGAGGAAAGCAAATATCCAGGATTGATGTTCAATCATTAACAACAAATGCCACTGAAACCAGCCCAGGCCAGCCCAATTTGGAACTTTCTAAATCTTATTAAGCAAAACTAAATAGGATTAAAATGAACAAATATTGGTTTTCATTTACCCACATCTGTTCATTTCTAACATTTTCTTTTGGCTCACCACTCCAATCCCTTCAAACATCCCTGGGTAACTATGGGCATTTAAGACAGTAGAAGCTACTTTATGTGTTATGCATACCCCCCTGAAATTGGGTCTAGCCCCCACATAACATGTCCAACTGATGCAGCTGCAGTCCTGAAACACCAACAAAGGACAAATAAGCATGTGAGCATACACTATGGTTCTATACGCAATAACCTATTATATAATACATGCAGAAGCTAAGCATCACATCAGAGCCTATGGGCAGAACAAATTTTATGAGGATGTAAGATACCATATACCATTTTGTTCTAGGAAAATGAGGTCACATCTCTTAGCTCCTGTTTAGTAACGGCAGGAAGGATTCTTCTCTTGTTCTCCATTGTATTCCAGTCCTGACACTTGTAAGAAGATAATGGATCCTACAAAAATGATTGCTGAACAATCAATGAATTTCCTGTAAATTATCACGCCTTACCACCTTATTCCCATCTACCTTGCACAAGTCACTTGAGAAACACTGCTTTATAATAACTTATAATTTCCTTGAGAAAAACATTTAAGAAGTCATATAGGGAATTCCTGTTGTGGCTCAGAGAATCCTGCTAGTGTCCATGAGGATGTGGGTTCGATCCCTGGCCTTGCTTAGTGGGTTGAGGATCCTGCATTGCTGTGAGCTGTGGTATAGGTTGCAGATGTGGCTTGGATCCGCATTGTGATGGCTGTGGCGTAGGCTGGCAGCTACAGCTCTGATTCAACCCCACACACATGGCATAAGAACCTCCATATGCCATGTGTGTGGACAAAAAAAAAAGTCGTATATAATAATCACATTTGTTTAATAATATTGCAACTATTAAAATTTTCCATATAGTATCAGTGCAATAAATATATGATTTGGGGATAGTGCCTATTGAACTAAAAATGGCCTTCTTCAAAAGAACCTTAAAGAATCATCACTGAACTCAGAAAGAAAATTCTAAAGCAATGTTAAATATTATTTCCAACTCCACTTTCTTGCTCCTCTCTGCTTCTTTTTCTGGGATTTAATGAAAATCCCATCTCTTCGTTTATTACATACTCTTTGGATATAGATGATAGGAAATGTGAAATAGAGATTTTCTCTGTGTGATTGTCTTTAGGGGAAAACCTTTCACTGTCTAAAAGCATGGCCATGAATACTAAACAGCTCTTATATCAGCCAAGGACTCTATCTAGGAATAAGCCAGGGAATAAAACTTTGTTTATGCAATTATTCCACCTTCTACTAAAAAACTCTGGCTTAAATTTAGACATATAACCTAAATAAAAGGTGCTTACTTCATTTGTCCCTCAGTCTAAGAGATTGGCTTATGAGCTGTTCCTACCATCAGTGTACTGTCTGTGCACCCTGCTGGATCAGGGGAAGGAGGGCTTTTTCATTTCCATTGTCATCCTTTTCTTCTTTGGCAGGTAAAGCACATTAGGCAGGTGGAAGCTTCTTTCCCGGCATATGTAAAATCATATGTGGCAAGTGTAAAATGTCCAATGTACTTGAGGAAAAAATAATTCTATCATACTCCAAAATCTGATAAGAATGGTAGGACTTACAAAATCATGGTTTCAGACAACACTCACCCAAGCACAAACTGATATAGTTCTCAGAGTCAACTCTTGCCTAAACATCACAGTGTGTCTGAAAGCTTTCAGGGCTGTACACTTGGCATCATTCCTGATATGGCAAAACAGAACCCTGTATTTATTATCTGTTTGATACTTCAAATATTTCCTTATAATGTCTAATTCAAAATAAAAAAATAAATGACTTTTAAGTGATCATTGACTCCAGGAAAGCTCCATTAGTTCCAGATACTATTAAAGAATAGATATCAATAAAATCCATAAGTTTAGTATTTTAATGTAGTTAATTATATATATGTATACGTAAAACATTATACATATGAGCAGTGGGAAGTTATTTTATAGGATCAAGATATAGAAATTTATAATAAACAATTTTTATCTCAGGAAAAGACTTCTAAGCTTCAGGTCATTATCTCAGCTTATATTTGATATAAAACATGTCAAGGAAGACAGTGTTTGTTAAAATAAATATGTGCTATGTAAACAATAAACAAATTATGGTGAGCAGACCCCCTAGGGTGGCCCCCGCAACCTCCACCATCTCGGATCCACGTCCTCATATCATCTCCTTCCCTTGAGAGTGGACAAGACCTAGAACTTGCTTCTAATCAAAGACTATGGCAAAGGTAATAGAATCTCACTTCTGTGATTATGTTAAATTGTATAAGATTCTACTAGACACTCTAAAAACTCCTTTTGCTGGCTTGATGAAGTAAGCGGCCAGGTTTAGGGAGTACCTGTGGCAAGGAAATAAGGAAATGTAGGCAACCTTCAGAAAGAGACGATGTCCTCTGGAAGCCGAGGGCATGCTCTGCAATCTGAGGGTGGCCTCCCGCTGGAAGCCAGCAAAAAGCTGAGGCATCCATCCTACCGCCCTGAGGAACTGAATTCTATCAACAACCTGAGTGGGCTTGCAAAGTAGACTCTTCACTGATCGAGCCAACGGATGAGACTGCAGCCCATCCCCACCCTGACGGCAGCCTTCAGAGACCCTGAGCTGAGGACCCATTTAGACCATGCCTGCTCTCCTGACCCACATCATTTCTGGAATAATAAATGTGTTTTTTAGGCTGTTAGGTTTTGGTAATCTGTTATATAGCATTAGCAACTACTATAGAAATATTAAAATGTGTACAGTTTGGAGCAATATTTAGTATTACATTATCTATATTTCTGCCCTCAAATTTCACATGGGAAGAAAAATGGAATACACATAAAGGTTTAATTGCAATCAGTAAGATTAACATTTTTAGAGCCAATATTTTTTTCCATCTGAAAAGGGCACAAAAATAGAAAAGGGCCAAAAGATGCCTCATATTAAAGTAATCTTAATCTAGTAGTCTAGTCGCTCGTTTATTAAATGATAAAAATACGAGAGTTCCCATTGCGGCTCAACAGACATGAATCTGACTGGCATCCATGAGGACTCAGGTTCCACCCCTGGCCTCACTTAGTGGGTTAAGGATCTGGCATTGCCATGAGCTGTGGTGTAGGTCACAGACACAGCTCAGATCTGGCGTTGCTGTGGCTGTGGAGTAGGCTAGCAGCTACAGCTCCAATTCGACCCCTAGCCTGGGAACCTCCATATGCCACAGGTGTGGCCCTAAAAAGAAAGAGAAAGAGAGGGGGGGAGAGAGAGAGAGAGAAAGAGACAGAAAGAAAGAAAGGAAGAAAGGAAGAAAGGAAGAAAGGAAGAAAGGAAGAAAGAAAGAAAGAAAGAAAGAAAGAAAGAAAGAAAGAAAGAAAGAAAGAAAGAAAGAAAGAAAGGAAGGAAGGAAGGAAGGAAAAGAAAAGAAAAGAATACATCTGTATACATATATATTCATTCATATTTGTAACAGCTGGATTGCTGTTTTTGCTTCATTAGAGAGATGTATATAAAGTAAAATGACCGTATTTTTTTCTCAAATTTCCCTGCAAAACAATATGTCCCTCAGGAGTTCCCATTGTGGCTCAGCAGGTTAAGAACCTGACATAGTGTCCTTGAGGATGCAGGTTTGATCCCTAGCCTCGCTCAGTGGGTTAAGGATCCAGTGTTGCTGCAAGCTGCAGCATAGGTCACAGGTTGGATCTGGTGTTGCCATGGCTATGGCACAGGCCAGCAGTTGCAGCTCCAATTCGACTGCTAGCCTGAGAACTTACATATGCTGCAGGTATGGCCGTAAAATGAAACAAAAACAAAAAAAATGTCCTTCAAAGTTTCAGATCAAATTAAAAAATTATATATGTGACCAGGTCATCTTTAATAATTAGATCATATTAACCTTCACATACATATTTTAGGAAGCTCAGTAACAACACCTGCATCATTTTGGCTTTCACAACCTTCAAAGATATACTGTCAGCTGTCTTACCACGGCAAGTCCCCCTGAGAATATCATGACTGTTCATGATGAGCCAGGGACCACTTCTGCCACGAACTATAGACTGTATCTTGATGTTCCACATCTACTAATATCTTCAACCACAGATGCACATGTCTGAGCCACAAGGTAAGGCTCCACCCTCACCCAAGAAGCCGGCGAGCTGCTGCACTTACTCATGACTGAAGCAGCTCTTCTGTCCTTGGAGAAGCCCCAGAACCAAGCTGCTGGAATCAGAAGCATGAAAACATTTATGGAGCGAGCCTTCTAAAATTTCACAGACAGCCCTTCTTCTCTGCCAGGTGGTCTGGATGTGAACTAATTCAAAGAGCGATCTCATTCTGCCCTGAACTGGGACAGCACTCTAGCTCCCAGGACATGTGACTGAGTCAAGCTCCTCTGTTACACCTTGCTTCCCCTTGCAATGAATTCTTAGAAATATTCTTTCAGACTCCCTATCCATTACTACTGTCACATCCAAATATTTCTGAACCCATGTTGTAGGGGCTACTTTTCAGAGAGGATTATCACTCTCCTTGTACTTGGCAGCTTCAAACAATTACGGTCTGCAGGGGATTGAGGGAGCACATGAACTCCACTTCCAGGCTCACTTCAGTGCGCTGCTACAGGAAGGATCACCTATTTGTCAATATCCTTTTAACTACTATACCTCAAGCAGCAAATGAAGAACTAAGATGATTTCTTTTAATAATTATAAAGAGTAATTTCTCGAACTATGCTTCATAAATACAGTCCCTAGGTCAATTAAATATCCAATCTCCTACAAAATAGCCAGTCCCAAATCCATCAGTCTGAGAGAATCAGAACAAAGTATTTAGGAACTAGAAAACAATATCATCAATCACATTGAACTGTCAGCTTACTAATCATGATACAAATGGTAAACACACTGAAGAGCTATGACTTTTTAGACCATGGCATTTTAGATTGGCATTAACTCTGCTGCATGACTTTGGTGCAGTGGGTAATGACAAAAATAGAGAAGCGATTAGATTATAAATAAATATCTGGGACTACAAATGAATCCTCACTAAAATATTTATTTGAAGTCAATTAAATTCCATTATTGCATCCATGATTACAAATTATCTCCTGCATTCTAATCATTGGTTAATTGCTTATTATCTCACAAAGATGAATAAGTGCAAGTCAAATCACTAAGATTCCTATATTTGACGTCAGTATGAGTAATTATATAGTTTATATGAAACAATTGCTCTAATAAATTAGCTAAATGCACCACACACTTGCAAATAGACTCCAATGAATCTGGGTCAGGTGCTTTCTAAACCTAGAACAGGGTTGGATCCTCAAATATTTTCTGAGTAAAAAAAGATATCCCACTAGGAGTTCCCATCTTGGCTCAGTGGTTAACGAATCCGACCAGGAACCATGAGGTTGCAGGTTCAATCCATGGCCTTACTTAGTGGGTTAAGGATCTGGTATTGCCATGAACTGTGGTGTGGGTCACAGATGCAGCTCGGATCCTGCATCGCTGTGGCTCTGGCAAAGGCCGGCAGCTACAGCTCTGATTGGACCCCTAGCCTGGGAACCTCCATATGCCGCAGAAGCAGCCCAAGAAATGGTAAAAAGACAAAAAAAAAAAAAAATCCCACTGTTCATGAGTATAGTGAATGTACCTCATCCTCCCATCAATAAATCTTGAAGAAAAAGGTAGAGGGGACAGTGTTTCTCCCTCTTAACGACTATCATGTAGCTGGTGGCCTGGATAGTGAAGAGGGGTTGGTCAGGAAGACTTGATGTATTTCCTTTTCACCCTAACTCATAAATGACCTTCAGCTTCCATTTTTCTCCATTCTTTTATCCTCAGTGTCATGCCTTCTGATATAAGAATGTTCAACATCCACTTCTATGGTTTGTGAGAAAAACAGAGGTACAGGAATAGGCAAGTACAATGTTAGGTATTTTCTTCATTTAATCAGTAGGTCAAAGACTCGTACCTTTTTGATTCCTCATGTATCAAGCACAGAGTTAGGTACAAATTCCTATAAATAGTTGTTAATTGTTTGCTTTGAAATACTGTCAAGATATCCACTGGATACTCATTTTTTGGATCAAAGAATTTTAATAAAATCTTTTAGATGTCCTTAGAAGGAAAATTCAATTAAGACCAGTCATGTTCATCTCTATTTGCTATTTCTTCAGGAGCTAACATTATGTCTAGGATACCTAGACATAGCTTAATTCAACATACATTATTAAGTGAATAACTTAACTAGAATAGGTTAAGATGGAGGTAAGTGGATATCCTTCTTTTATGATTTTTAGTATATATTCCCCAATGAGCTGACTGAAGTTAATTATAGAAGACCAGAGAGTGCCAAAAGCGTATATAATTTCCTGTGATGAGACTTAAGCCAGACATTAAATTAATGCTAAAATACTGAAGTTGATCATGGACACAAAATTTTAAGAGTCTATAATTATGGCCCCATCTGTTGCATTACATTGTTTTAATATGTAAGCTATAGAAATTTTTTTACAAAATATAACATAAATAATTGTCAAATAAATAATTCCCTATATATTGATAAGATCAATTAGTTATATTTATTTATAAGAAGGTAAAACTTAAAAGAAAAAAACAGTCATTGAGCCTGTTCTGTGCCTCTTGCTTATATTATCCATGTAGATTTTGGGGGTATGTTTCCACTAATTAGATGATTCCCAACACATTTTCAGTTTTTACAAATCACATCACCATTTTACCTTTAGGTGCTGAAGAGCCTCAATATATTTAAATATAACTTAATTGGAGTTCCCGTCGTGGCGCAGTGGTTAACAAATCCGACTAGGAACCATGAGGTTGTGGGTTCGATCCCTGCCCTTGCTCAGTGGTCTGGCGTTGCCTTGAGCTGTGGTGTAGGTTGCAGATGCGGCTCAGATCCAGTGTTGCTATGGCTCTGGCATAGGCTGGTGGCTGCAGCTCCGATTCAACCCCTAGCCTGGGAACCTCCATATGCCGCGGGAACGGCCCAAGAAATAGCAAAAAGCCAAAAAGCCAAAAAAAAAAAAAAAAACTTAACTAATTTATAAGGTATTTTCATGAATGAATACATAATTACCACTTGTCCACATTCCACCCCAAAATGGAAGACGACGTAATTATGAATTAATGAGATGGATTTTCTTTTATATTTTATGTAAATTAACTTCACTACTTTATAAAAGTGAATGGTTCCTATAATGACTGAATTTTACGTTTTTACTAATTTGTTTTTCTCATAATTACAGTATTGGATTTTAAATGTGTTGATTATTATTTCTGCTTAATAATTTCTGTGAAGAACTAAACTCTTAATGTGAATCAATTATGTAAACAAATATTGTAAAGATGATGTTTACTTGCGGCTATTATGTGTCCAAGTGCTCAAAGATAATAATTAGACTAATCAATTATCAAGCTTGGTTTACAAAAATGTACCAAAACTTTTTATTTATAAAGGTAGGGACTTGAGCTCATTGAACTTGGAAATGTTAAGAGCGGTTACATTTTTTAGTGACTATAAAAAGGTTTAGGGTACAATAAGATGAGAGAAAGACTGATATTTAGCAGAATAAGAAAAACAAGTTCAATTACTGAATGGTATCCTAAAAGGAAAATTATATGTATGCAATAATGTTCCATGGGAGCTTAATTTTAAATTATTAGGCGTTAAAAAGATGGGTAAAACATATGAAGAATGACTTAAAATTATGGAACTTTTTAAAAATTATTGAAAAACCTCAACTAGTACATTAAATTGAGAAAAATATCTTCAATATGAGATTATTGCCATTGTTTAAAACAATGGACTATAAAACACATTACGGTAAAAAAACAGACCAAAGGAAAGGAGGACTTGGGCATCCTGGGATGCCAGTCTACTTAGCAAAGAAAGAATACTGAGAAACAGGGTCAGGCATAGATTGACCACAACCAGAATTATTTTTTTCATTTTCTGATAGCCTAATTGGGTACTCATTTCCCATATTCCATATGAACAAGACTTAGCAAAATAGTTCTACCTATAACATTTGAAGTGTTTTCAATTTTTCTAGATAATAAATCTCATAGTATAATACTAGAAAGTCTACTATTACCAATGTTTCTAGAACAGCAACAGCTTCGGCAAAAATCTTTATTATCCCTTGGGAATGAGGTTCTGAATTTCCTAAAAGTTTTAAGTGGAATCTTTGCCAAGATAACACAAAAGCTATATGAGTAAAGACATGTAAACTGATGAGAATTGCAAAGAATACAGCACTGGGGTTAGTGAAATTACTATGTTATCTCATGCATGGTTTCCACTTTCTGCCATCCTGTCAAACCTTTTTTTTTTTTTTTTTCATTTTGAGTGAAATAGTAGACTAAACATGAATGGAACCCTCTCCCTTTCTGCTCTCAAAACACAAACTTAATAGAAAACATGTCATATTTCAAAGATCCAAGTAAAGAAAATCTCCATAAATCAGAAATGAATAGGAAACTCAGAGGAGTAGGCAGAGGCTGAAATCAGTAGTAGCTCACGGGGAAGACAGGACTGCAGGCATTATGGAGAGGCTATCAGGAATATGCCCATTTTGGCCCCCAAGGCAGGAACTAAAAATGAGTTATCTGAATGAAGATAGGAATAGTACCCACTTCTCCACTCCTCGCCCACCTAACAAAAATCAGTTGATCACTGTGGTCAGGATGTAGTGAGTCTGATTTGAAACAGACTTATATTTTTTCTGTGTTGGAGGCTGTCTTTGACTGGGCAAAACCACAAGTCAAAGCACTGATACAAATTGAGTCTGTCCAACTAACAACACAAAGCTCAAATTTAACTCACTGGAAGGGCCTATAAAGGAAAACAGCACTCAAAAGATGAGCACAAAACAAGATTTCTCAAGTACAAGTAAGTTCAATACTCAAAAGACAGTCAATCCATGCCACACATGGGAGAATTCATTCTGAGAAAGCAGTTATACTAATGAAAACTCAAAAAGGATTTTGAGTTTTGCTTTCTGGTCAAGAGTAATGTGGACTAGACTTGCTTACCTACCAGAAGTGAATGATAATAATAATAAAAAAAAAAAAAAAGATAAAATACGTAAACCAAGGAATTTCAAGAAGCTGGATGACAGGCAATGAAATACCATGATCCTTGAGATTGGGAGGCAGGAGTTAACAGGTATACATCCTAGTTTACTGCTTTGAGAGTTTCCTGGGCTTCCACTGGGAAAGGAAACCCAGGCACAGTCAGGAAGATGTGCTGAGTTAGGGTGACCTTGGTGGGAACTTAAAGAAATAAAAGCAGCTAGAATGTGCACGACAGGGTTACAGAAGTACACAGGGAGAAAACTCTAAGAAATGTACAGCCTCTACCTAGAGTATTCCTCAAAAGACTGGTCAGTCTATTCATATAAGGTTACTACCAGAGTCAAGGAAAAGGACCTTCAGAGAGTAAGAAGGAGTACATAATACTCACACAGGAGATAGCGTCTGTCCCTTCCAGTAATACTGGAAAGCATCATAATTCGTGGGGCACTGGGTAGAGTACACAGAAGGGTCCCTCCTCATGGTAGAGGACAATTAACCCTAGGTTAAACATCACTCTTGTTCCACCTACAAATATGAAAAAGAAGACTCAAAAAGACCAAACTTAACTTTATCCAAAGACAAATATCAAGAATATTTATAGAAATGTACAAATACCCAGCACCCAAGAAGGTAAAAATGCAAAATGTCTGATACTCAATCAAAAAAATATCAGTCATGCAAAGAAGCAGGAAAACACAATTCATAATCAGAAAATTCAATAAATCAAAACCAATGTAGAACAGAGTACATTATAATCAGCAGAAATGACATTAAAGCTGACAATAGATTTAAATCTAATCATGTGTTTAATCACATGAAACATGAATGACCTTAACCAACTAATTTAGAGGAAGAGCTTAGCATATTGGATAAAAAAAATGAGATCCATTCTTATAAGAAACAATCTTTAAATGCAAAGACAACAATAGACTAAAAGTATGAAGATAGAAGAATATCATACTAACATTAATCAAAAGAAAACTAGAATGGATATATGAATATCAGCTAGGATAGATCTCACAGCAAAGAATATTATCAAGTAGAAGATCATTTCATAATAATAAAGGGGTCAATTCATCCAAAGGATACAACAATCATTAAAGTTTATCCACTCAATAATCAGAACTCAGTACCTAAAGCAAAAAAAAAAAAAAAAAAAAAAAACTGCAAAGGAAAAAAACTCTACAATGAAGTAGCTCTGCTCTCACTAATTAACAGAACAAGTAGACAGAAATCAATTCAAAGTATTACCCCTGGATTTGTTACCATGGTGATCATTAAAGTACTTGCAGGAGAACTGTGGGGACTGCAGCCTGGCTGAAAGGGGTTACGAGAATGGGAGGTGACAAAGTGGAAACAGCAACTCTAAGGGCATCTTCAAAAATTGACACTGTAAACGAGAACTAAAAAATGATTTGTACAAAGGGTAATGTGGGGTCAAAAGTTTTGTTTGCTCTTTTGAAATAGAAAACAAACTAGAACAAATATGTATATGCTTAAAAGGGAGTTCAGAAAGTACCTAAGAAAATTATGTACAGTACAGATGAGAATGGGGATAATTACAAGAGATAATATTGAAAACATAAAAGGAGAAGAAGCCAGTAACAAGAAAACATAAAAACTTCACATATTTGAAACTTAAAAACACATGTCTGAATAATTCAGTAGTTCTATAAGCCATAATAAAAATGTTTAAAATACTTCAAAGAATAAAAATTAAAGTAACATTAGAGAAAAAAACTATGATGAGGCAGCTAAGTGGTATTATTAAGCTAAGTGATAAATATTAAAGGGTTACTTAAAACCTTAAAATCTCATAGTGAAAAATTTAAAGACTACTGTAATTCAAAAAATTACAAAGGCTAACTGTAATGAATAAAAATTCTACTTAGGAGGTAGCAAAAATAAT
Organism: Sus scrofa; assembly: GCF_054392235.1. Taxonomy (NCBI): domain Eukaryota; kingdom Metazoa; phylum Chordata; class Mammalia; order Artiodactyla; family Suidae; genus Sus; species Sus scrofa. The sequence goes on along the minus strand of NC_139393.1, from coordinate 67,975,024 downwards.
TTAAAAAAATAGCCCCTCCATAGGTTTGCTTCCATATCTGGACCACATACGTAACATAAGACATAAGACCTTCTAAAGCTAAATTACCAAACAGACTTCATAGTTAGGCTTATCAACCTGATAACAGATCAGTGCTTAAAGGCCAAACCTTCAATGTTCAAGGAGAGAGCTGTCATTTAAGTACATTTCCACTCACATTGACAATTCTGTCAGTTCTGTTTTCGATCAAAGCAACCAGATACAGACAAGATCAACTGACCAATAAATTCCTATCACTGAACCATACGTTCACTATCTTGAGAAGACATACTTTAAACTTCCAAAAGCTTTTGAAAATATCTTTTGCCACATACTATTGACATATATCTGGACATCGAGTCACAAAAACTAGTCATAGCCCTTAAGAACTTTTTTTCCTATAATAAGATGACATAACATTATTTTTTAATCCTTTGCCTCTGGCTATAAAACATAATCTGCATTGACTTTAAGAGCAAACTAATTCCTAGGAAAAAGCCAGGAAGACAGATGATAGCATGGAATATGTTAAATTGTTGGTCATTCAAAAACCTAAGATAGTTGATTGTATAAAAAATGAAATATGAGGCTTTTTCAAATAAGAATTTGTTCAAAAATAAAGCTGTATTCTTGTTTGTTTCAGTTTTGTTTGTTTTGTTTTTGGCTGTGCCTGCAACATGTGGAAATTCTGGGGCCAGAGACTGAATCTGGGCCACTGCAATGATAATGCCAGATCCTTAACCTACCGTGCTACCAGTGCACTCCTAAAGCTGTATTCTTGTTATTTTGTCTGTCAAGTAGCAATCTTTGATGTTTTGAATTCTTGATAAGAGTACATTTCTTGGTCAATCATGTCGGAAACACACATTATTTTATTGAAATGTATTTATAAGACGGTAAACTGGAAATAAGGTGCTTATCAAATTCAAACACTCGTCTATTCACTGACTATAAAAACACATAATTCGGGCTAATCACTGTGTTGCGACCATGGGATAGAAGAATGTGTCTCTCTCACAGAATATTCATTTCTGCTGGGGGCCTAGACAAGTAGAGCAACACTGATAAGTCAGGGTGGCAGAGGCTCTGATGGAAGTGTGCAGTCGCACTCTCCAAGAGAGAAGGTTAAAGATGAGAGTCAGAACAAATCTGAACAATGAGTCAAATTAGGCCAAGCAAACAACATGGGAAAAGCAGTTCTATGCAAAGGGAAAATCCTATATAAAGGCTCAGAAATGTCATGCTACAAATATTTCATACTGCAGGAGCATGGTGTCAAGTCTAGCCCAGGAATCTGGAGATAATTCATGAAGCCAAGAAGAACCTGAGGTGGTGAAGGGATTTGAGAATCCAAGTTCAGGTTGAAGATTTAGCCTCAGAGAGGAAAAGTGGACATTTCTTCCACTTAGAAAGGATGCAAGAATGGGAGGCAGCCAGGAAGAACATGGGCATTTGTTTAACAAACACTTATGGAAGTACCCAAGCAGTTCTCAGAACCTCACGAATATCAACAACGTAATAAAGACCCTGGGAGGCAGGTGATACACCATCCCCATCCTACAGATGAAAAAACAAAAACACAGAGTGAGATCTGACAAAAAGCACAAGTCATGTCGCTGGGCAGAATTTGACTACCAAGCACTCTGGTTCCGGAGTTCATGTGTGTAACTGCTAGCCTCTGCTGTGTCTCACTTTCAGGTGCAGTAAAAGCAGAGAATTCATTTAACTATTTACATACACTGTTTCTAAAACAATAAAGAATTGTATCCTAGGGATCTGTACCAGGGTTTGGAGGAAGAAGAGACAGAGAAAATGACTAAAAAGGGAAAGAAGTGAACATTTCAAAGAGGAGAAAATGGAGCAACCTATAAAATTTAAATCCTGGGAAAGGTAGTAGTGATGGAATGTATAGAAATCCAAAATATATTACTAAATTTTATTTAGTTACAACTAGTTATCTGGCCCTGTTCTAGCCAACAATTTTTTGAAGACATCTCTTTCGGAGCAGTTTTAGGCTCACAACAAACTGAAAGGAAGAGACAGGGATTTCCCATATACTAGCTACCCCACACATGCACAGCTTCTCCCATTATCAAAACCCCCCACCAGAGAGCTACTTTGATCCAACTGATGAACATATATTGAGGTATTACACTCGCTCAAAGTTATAGTTTACCTTAGGGTTCAATACTGTGTTGTGTATTCTACAGATGTAGATAAACATATGTTGCCATGTATCCATCATTAGAGTGTCCATCAGAGTAGTTTCGTTGCCCTAAAATTCCTCTGTGCTCTGCCTATTCTCTCCCCTGTCCCCTCCTAACAATCAATTATCTTTTTCCAGTCTCCATAATTTTGCCTTTTCCAGAATATCATATAATTGGAATCATACAATAAAGTGCCTTTTCAGATGGACTTCTTCCACTTAGTAATATGCATTTAAAATTTCTCCATGTGTTTTCATGGCTTGATCATTAATTTCTTTTTAGCACCATATAATATTTTATTGTCTGGATGTACCACAGTTTACGTATCCATTCTCCTCCTGAAGGTCATCTTGGTTGCTTCCAAGTTCTGGCAATTACAAATTAAGCTGCTAATAATTATCCTTGTGCAGGTTTTTGTGCAGACATAGGTTTGCATCTCCACTGGGAAAATTCCAAGGAGCATGATATGCTGAATCACACAGTAAGTATATGGTGGGTTTTGTAGGAACTCATCAAACTATCTTCGAAAGTGGCAGTACCATTTTGCATTCCCACCCTCAATGAATGACCGTTCCTGTTGCTCCATATTTGATATACATTCCCACCTCCTCTGTATCACTCATATTCAAGTCTGCAATTCAAGAATCTTAAAACATGTACATATATACATTATATTTACAGCATCTAAAAATAACCAAATATGGATTTCCCGTCGTGACTCAGTGGTTAACGAATCCAACTAGGAACCATGAGGTTGCAGGTTCAATCCCTGGCCTTGCTCACGGGGTTAAGGATCCGGCATTGCCGTGATCTGTGGTATAGGTCACAGACGTGGCTCAGATCCCGCATTGCTGTGGCTGTGGTGTAGGCCGGCAGCTAGAGCTCCAGTTCGACCCCTAGCCTGGGAACCTCCATATGCCGCGGGAGCGGCCCAAGAAAATGGCAAAAAGACTAAATAAATAAATAAATAAATAAAACCAAAAAAAATCATAATATATACAGAAGCATCCATGAGAGAAAAAATACCAAAATGCAGGCCGCTCAGACATAGTTTGTTTCTCACTAAATTGTAAAATATGATGCTACAAAATAACAAAATCCAAAATAAACTATCAGTGTAATAGAACCCACAGAAAGATAATTAACAAGAAATATTAGCATTTTTGTAAAAGCATCTTAATTCATCACATAAGTCAAAACAAAAAACCTACAGAAAAACTATACTTCTGTTTCACTGTCCTGAAGGTATAACTCACATAGAACAAAACACATTGATATTTATAGCTTTTTGTTTCTCATGCAGTCTAACTGCATAATTATATACATAAAAGTGAAAGTTTTAGAGGACAAATCATATTATTCTGGTAACATACCTATTTAAATTCCCTTAAAACAGGGCCTGGAGATGTTTTTGAAATAAAGGAGATTATTATTTTATCCATTAATTATAATGCTTAGAGTCATGATAAAAAGGTCATATTATTTTATAAGTAAATGTATGTCTTATTACAAACATCAAGGAGATCCTGCTGTGTAGCAGTGAGAACTATGTCTAGACACTTATGACAGAGCATGATAATGGGGGAAAAAAGAATGTAGACATGTATGTGTAGCTGGGTCACCATGCTGTACAGTAGAAACAAAACTGTATCGGGGAAATAACAATAAAAAAATAACACAGAAATGCCAACGGACCACATCCTTTTTCTAAAATGCCAATGTTCTTGAGAAAACAATATTTTTTACAGTTAATTTACTATAGAGAACTACTAAATTTATGAATACATGAGAGAGAATGGAACAATTTAATTCAATAAACCCCTATGCTTACAAATGGTAGGTAAATGGAACCCAAACAAACTTGTTAAATCTTGTTGCTGTGACCTATGCAAACAGATACAACTATAGAGCAATGGACACAACTACTTAAGAGAAAATATAGGAAAATGCATGTTTTTTTACTTTTCCAGGTAGATTCGTAAATTATTATTAAACAAGTAGGGAAATCAATGTTATTAAAAAAATTACAATGATCTAAATATTAGTGTCCCCCTCAAATTTCGTTATGTCGAAACCTAATCCCAAAGGTGATGGTATTGGAGGTGGAGCCTGTGGGGGCGATTAGATCACGAGTGCAGAGCCTTTATGAATAGGGTAGCTGACCTTATAAAAGACACCCCAGAGAGATTACTTCTCACTGCTACCAAGTGAGGACATAGCGAGAAGGCATCTTGTGTGAACCAGAAAGCAGTCCCTCCTTAGACAGAGAGTCTAGCAATGCCTTGACCTTGAACTTGCCAGCCACAAGTACTGTGAAAAATACATTTCTGTTGTTTATAAGCTCCCCAATCCACAGTATTTTGCTACTGGTGCTCAAATGGACTAAGACAGGAATAATTCAGAGACTTCATTAATCAATCAACATTTCTAGAAATCAGTCTTTATAACAGAAAAGAAAAAGCTAAATAAAACATTCCTCTCAAAATTGTTGGAAATATTACATATTTATTTGATATTTGATATCAGAATAATTTGATAATTCAAATTGCAAATCAAGGATTTTTCTTCTCTTTTCCTAGGTACATCCATGACTCATGAGAATAAATAGTAGTATGAGGTATGAAAGGTCCTAAAATAAAAAAAATTTGAAATTAGCATGTTATAAGTAAATTATATAAAATCAGAAGCATATTATATCACTTGTAAAAATAAGCTTTTCTTTTTTTTTTTTTGCCTTTTTTTTTTTTTATGACCGCACCCACACCAAATGGAGGTTCCCAGGCTAGGGGTCCAATCAGAGCTACAGCTGCCAGCCTATGCCACAGCCACAGCAATGCCAGATCCAATCCACGTCTACAACCTATACCACAACTCACAGCAACGCCAGATCCTTAACCCACTGAGGGAGACTAGGGATCAAACCTCATGGTTCCCAGTCAGATTCATTTCCATTGTGCCATGATGGGAACCCCAGTTTGTCATTTTTAATATACTTTATAAGTTAACAAAATTATCAGATCCTAAGGTAACAAGATAAAGGACAGAATATTTAATATAATCTCCCAATAGAAGATACTTATAAATTGTCATCAAACTTAGCAAAGAAAAAAATATTAAAATATTTCTAATATTCATTGAAGAAATAATTTGAATCTCCTCATCGCTGAGTCTAATCATGAACTATTTACATACAAATACAAATTACATGAAGTATCTAATACAGTATTCCCAGCCACTTAGCCACACCTGGCTCTATGTAAAAGAGCTCACAAACTTCAGTATCTAAGATGATGAAGTTGATTTTCAGAGAGAGGGACTAAAAATCCCACGCCTATCTCTTTGACAATCAGTACTAACCAGTAACTTTCTGCACATTAGGGAAATTCTAAAGGAATTCTCAGCTATGCATTTATAAACCTCTCCTTTCTAGTCCTTCTCACTACTTGAACTAATGAGACCAGTTTAGAGGTAACTGCAATGGTCCAAATGAGAAGAGATGAAGGCCTGGTCTAGAAGAGTAGAACTGGGGGAGACAAGTTGGATTTGCCATCGTGGGGACTTTTTTTTTTTTTTTTTTTTTTTTTTTTTTGAGATGCTTACAGGACACACAACCACCTATTTTCTTCCTGGCTTTAGAGTTTGCGGATAGATGACCTGATCTCAAAATACAGACTATAAAATCACTGGAACTTTGGTGAGTGTTAAAAGGCTAGATGTAAATGAGACTATTGAGAAAGAGAGAGAATAAAAGAGAGAGAAAGAGAAAAAGGACGAAACCCCGGAAATATACAACACATAATTAAAAAGGAGTAAGACTCAAAAGAAGAGGTTTTTAAAAGGCAGGATTATTAGAGAAGTGCTACCATATAACCTAAGACTGAAAAGGAAAGTAAACAAGGATGGAAGAGACGGTCAAGGATATCCAATCTTGCAGCTGCATTAGCCAACTGGAAAGCAGTTTTTCCCAGTGGTTACTGGTGATCTTTGACAAAGTCATTTCAATAAAATGGATATAAAAGTCAGACTGGTGAGTAGAAGAGATAAAAAGAAAAATTCTGCCCTTAATTCTATTTGTAAAAAAGTTTGTGTTATTAATATTCATATATTAACTATGGAAAAGTGGATAAAATCCATTCAGCGAATAGACATTATTCTAAGTTTGGTGGAAAGGAGAGAAATCAATGAAGGATCAATTCAAATGGCTGGAAAACATAACTTAAAACCTATTTTACAGGCTGAAAAGAAAGAGGAACTGAAATGAGAGAAATAGAAAATATATGAAACAAGAGATAAAGGATACAAGAAGGTGATGAAGGCAACGCCAAGAAGGAAGAGATCAAGAGTACAGTACGGGTCTAACTTTTGATTCATCAAGGAAGAGAGGTCCTCAAGTTCAGAGATGAAAGGCTGGACAAGAGGATGAGTGTAGATTGGTATCGTAAATACAATTTTTGAGAGAGAATTCTTAAAAGAAGATTCTCATCCACTTTTTTTCCCTCTGCAGCATGGGAATACCTATGGAGTGGAGGGAGAAGGAAATTGTTTAGGGCTATCTCCTCAACTGGTCCCAACTCTCCCATTAAAAAAGGCATCATTGGAGTTCCCGTCGTGGCGCAGTGGTTAACGAATCCGACTAGGAACCATGAGGTTGCGGGTTCGGTCCCTGCCCTTGCTCAGTGGGTTAACGATCCGGCGTTGCCCTGAGCTGTGGTGTAGGTTGCAGACGCGGCTCGGATCCTGCGTTGCTGTGGCTCTGGCGTAGGCCAGTGGCTCCAACTCCGATTCGACCCCTAGCCTGGGAACCTCCATATGCCGCGGGAGCGGCCCAAGAAATAGCAACAACAGCAGCAACAAAAAAAAAAAAAAAAAAAAAAAAGCATCATTATCATTATCTCCGGTTACATATGTAAAAATCAGAGAAGCTTAGAAACTCTTTCAAGACCACACAATCAATATCAGCCAGTGACTCCAAAGACTGATTTTTAACTAGTACACACTTCAGAACAATCTGATATCTCTGTATATAACTAGGTAGCACAGGCCCAGAAAAGAGGGAAGTTAATCCCAAAGATGACAGGCAAATTTGAGGCTTAAGAATATTTACCACAGATGTGTGATTGGATCTCTGATGTATGATTACCATTAGCCACTCTCTAGAAATGCAAGACAGCTCTTGTTGAAATGGTGTTTCTCCAGCTCCCCAGGAAAAAAGACTATCACACCAATGCTGTTAGTACCTGATGGTTGATTTAGTCTTGGAAATATACTCAATTTGTATAAAGTAGCACAGTAAATCTGTAGTGGTTTGAATTTGAAACCAGAATTAAAGCTAATTTGAAGCTGTTCTTGGTAATTTCTTACTCCGAGGTCCCATATTATGAGTGCTGAACCAGAAATCTCATTACTTTACCAGCAATATAGCAGGGACAATACACAACACAGGAGAAATTTTATAAATAATGATCTCCCACAAATGTTGGGCTTTACTAATAATACAAGCTTAAATCCTTAATAACATAATTCTAATAATGTAAAAAGTCTTTAATAATGTAATTCTATTCTATTCCATGAGGATGTCTTGAATACCTTCTGTGTTCCTTGACATGTGGGAGAACAAGAAAAGGCAGTTTCTGCTTTCAGAAATTTATAATCTCATTAGATAAAAAGTATTCATACAGAAGCTAATAATAACAAAATCATGACATTTCAAAAAAAGTGACACGATGATTAAGACAAGAGACATCAGTGTACCATAATAGTGTGTAAAACATTTTTTAAAAAGAGAAAGTTAAGGAAGATGACACCCACAAAATAGTTGCTGAATGATTGGCTAATCTTCATTCCCACCAGGAGTATATGAGAGTTCACCATCCTTGTCAACATTTAGTATTGTCAGTCTTTGAACATTTGAGCCACTAATTTGCATTTCTCTGCCTCTGAGATTGAATACCTTTCATAAGTTACTTTTTCATAAGATTGAATACCATTTCATAAGATTGAATACCTTTCACTTGGATCTTCTGCTTTGAGAGTGCCTGTTCAAGTTTCTTGCCCATTTTTTAATATATGTATTGCAAATATCTTCTTCCAGCTCTGATTTACCTTTCACTCTCTATGGATTCCTTATTAACAAAAGTTCTTAGTCAATGTAGTCCAAATTTTAAGTCTTCTCTTATATGGTTAATGATCAAGTCTTGCTTAGGAAATTATTCCTTACTCCAAAGTTATGAATATTTACAGTATTTTTCCTTTTACACTGAAATCAATATTTCACACAGAATTGGTTTTTTGTGTCTGAATGGTATAAGGGTCAAGATTTATTTTTTCCCTTTGGATTATCCAACTATATGAGCAATATGATTTAATGTTTATTAAACAAAATAATAATCTTAAATTAAATTTTCCTGGTTTTTTGTCCCCCCTCCCCCACACCCACAGTATGCAGAAATTCCTGGGCCAGGGATCAAATCTGTACCATAGCAGTGACCCAAGCCACTGTGGTGACAATGCTGGATCCTTATCCCATTGAGCTACACAGAAATTCCTTAAATCAAATTTTCGTATATCTGTGGATATGTTTTGCACTCTGTATTCTATCCCCTTGGCTATCTTCATTCTGGTCTCATTGGCTAGTCCCCTATACTATGGACTGTAACTTTATACAAAGACTTGATTTCAGAAAGCATAAATCCCCCCACCTCCTTCTTTAAGAGTGTCTTTGCTAACTTAAACCTATTTTTGTTCCTTTTCATTTACATATAAATTTTGAAGTCAGCATTTCAATTTCTACCAAAAAAAAAAAAGTCCTGACAAATTTTTTATTTAGATTGCTTTGAGTTTATAGATCAATTTTTCTCAATAATATCTCACTATTCTGCATAGCTTTTTTTTTTTTTTTTTTGGTCTTTTTGTCTTTTAGGACCACACCGTGGCATATGGAGGTTTCCAGGCTAGGAGTCCAATCAGAGCTGTAGCCACCAGCCACAGCAATGACAGATCTGAACTGCATCTGTGACCTATACAACAGCTCGTGGCAACACTGGATCCTTAACCCACCAAGCAAGGCCATGGATCGAACTGCATCATCATGGATGCTAGTCGGGTTCCTTAACCTCTGAGCCACAACAGGAACTCCCCTGTGTAGCATCTTAATCAGACCTAAGTATCTGACATTGCTGGTGCTATTCTGAATGGCATCTCTCTTTTGAATTTCATTTTATCGTTGTTATATTTCATTTTTAGTTTATGTTTTTGTAAACTTTATTCCATTGTTGGTATACTGAAATAATGTTTTAATTTGATTTTATATCCATGGCTTTGGTGAAATTCTCTTAATAATTTCAATACAAGTATGTAAATAATTATGGAATTTAAAAAATCACAGTATCAATGAAAAATAACATTTTTGTTTGACCCTTTTCGATGGCACACTTTCAATTTCCGTTGCTTGCCTTATTTTACCAACACATCCAACAGCATTTTTACAGAAGTGGTGATAGTGGGCATCATTATTGCTTTTCCATTAGAAGAGAGAACATTGTCAATATTTAAATATTAGATATGACATTTGATATAGGACATTTTTTCTAGCTACCTTTATCAAATTCACTTCTATCTGTAGATGCTAAATAGTTAATTTTTACCGCAGTTATTGAATATTACCAAAATGCTCTGCACATAATGAGACAATCCCAATACTATCTCACATAAAGAGGAAGAGAGAGAGGGAATAGTAAATGAGGAGTCAATTGCACAAGGATGCATCAACAGCAGCCAATAGTAAAAGACTGTAACAGTAACTCATAAAAGACCACCTCCACGGGTCCTGGGATTTTTCTCCAAGGGAACTTGTTTCTAAAGTGGCCTAGGCACAGCTGAGCCTGTGAGGGTGGAGGCGTGGTGGAAAGGCAATTTATAGTTTAAATAGTTCTCTCTACCAGGACAATATATGCTCCTGAGCTGGCTGAGCTCAGATTCATTGGATCTATTTCAACAAGGATATGGACAAAATGAACCATATTTCCCAAACTTAATTTCCCAAGGATTAAACTACTTCCACAACCCTCACGTGACAGCAAAGTGGCTAAAGGGAAGCCCACATCATCCAGCCCTTTAGTCAGCTTACAGTGAAGAATCCATATGGTGCCAGGAGAGGCAGGAAGAAGCAGGAATCTACCCCCGGTCTTTTAGGGAAAACACAAGCCTGGCAGTAGAGCACTCAGGCAAAAATGAGTTAAGAATGGGAAGTGGGTGGAATACAGAATCTATGCAAAACGACACAAGAAAAGGAGAGAAACATGCATGTCTTTTCACGTGCAAGAAAAAAAAAAATCAGATAGACCGAAGTCTAAAAACTATAAGCAAGAAACTGTGAATCTGCAAAGTGTGATATTAAGAGTTACATGTAAATTCATAGTTGGAGGTTTTTTCCTTTCATCTCGTTAAGTATATCATGCCACTCCCTTCTGGACTGCAGAGTTTCTGCTGAAAAATCTGCCGATAACCTTATCGGGGTTCCCTTGTATGTTGTTTCTTTTCCCTAACTGCTTTCAAGATTTTCTCTTTGTCTTTAATTTTGGTCAGTTTGATTAATATGTGTCTCGGGGTATTCCTCCTTGGGTTTATTTTATATGGTACTCGTTGTGCTTCCTGGGTTTGAGCGAGTGGTTCCTTTCCCATGTAGGGGACGTTTTCAGATATTAGCTCTTGGAATATTTTTTCCGTTCCCTTCTCTCTCTCTTCTCCTTCTGGCACCCCTATAATATGGATGTTGGTATATTTAATGTTGTCCCAGAGTTTTCTTAGACTCTCTTCATTTGTTTTCAATTTTTTTTTTCTCATTTCTGTTCTGCATCTGTAATTTCTACTACTCTGTCCTCCACCTCGCTTATTGGTTCTTCTGCTTCCTGTATTCTGCTGTTAGCTGCTTCTAGTGAATTTTTATTTCAGTTATTGTATTTTGCATCTCTTCTTGTTTAAGTTTTATATCTTGTATCTCTTTGCTCAGTGTTTCCTGTAAGTTATCCATCTTTGCCTCTAGTTTATTTCCAATGTCATGCATCATCTTCAGCATCAACGGTCTAAAGTCTTTTTCCTGGAGGCTGAGAATCTCCTGATCACTTAGCTGATTTTCTGGGGGGGTTTTCTTTCTCCCTCATCTGAGTTAGAGTTCTCTGTCTTTTCATTGTTATAGGTTTTTGATGTGGTGACCTTTTTATAGATAATAGAGCTGTAGCCTCTCTTACTTCTGGTGTCTGCCTCCCTTGTGGCTGAAGTTGGTATGGGGGGCTTGCTGTAGGCTTCCTGATGGGAGGGGCTGATGTCTGCCCACTGGTAGGTGGAGCTGATTCTAATCCCTCTGGAGAGTGGGGCTTTGTCTCTGGATGGGATTAGAGGTGGTTGGCTGTGTGCCTGGGGGATCTTTAGGCAGCCTGTTTACTGAGGGGGAGACTGTGATCCCACCTGGGTTGTTGTTTGCCCTGGGGCTTCTCAGCGCTGACTGCTGACTGACGGGTGGGGCTAGATTTTCCCAAAATGGCCACCTCCAGAGAAAGGCATGTTGCTGAATATTCCTGAGAGCTTTCCTTTGAATGTCCTTCCCTCACGACAAGCCACATTCACCCCTGTTTTCCCAGGAGGTCCTCCAAGAACTGCAGTCAGGTTTGACCCAGATTCCTATGGAGACTTTGCTCTGCCCTGGGACCGAGTGCACGCGAAAGTCTGTGTGTGCGTTTTAAGAATGGAGTCTCCATTTCCCCCAGTCCTGTGGAGCTCCTGTGCACAAGCCCCACTGGCCTTCAATGCCAGATGCTCTAGGGGCTCTTTCTCCCAGTGCCAGATCCCCACATGTGGGAATTTGATGTGGGGCTCAGAACTCTCAGTCCTGTAGGTGAGTCTCTGTGAACCAGTTAGTTTCCAGTCTGTGGGGCTTCCCACCCGGGAGGTATGGGGTTGCTTACATCATCACTCCTACCTCTTGATGTGGCCTCCTCTTTGTCTTCTGGTGTAGGATGTCTTTTTAAGGTTTCTGCTCCATTCGGTTGAAGATTGCTCAGCCTTTAGTTGTGAATTTTGTTGATTTTAGCAGAGAAGGTGAGCTCCAGTCCTTCTATTCTGCCATCTTAATCCCATCTCCCAAGAGTTACATGTAAGTTCAAACCATCTAGAACTTTGAGTTGGTGGCTTTCCACTGAGTTTGGCCAGCAGGAGGCAATGCAAGGAGATTCCTGCTCACTCTGTTTCTGAGCTATTCTCGCTTGACTATGTAGCTTTAGGACCACAGTTTCTGGCAGAAGTGGCCTCTCCCACTGCTCTACGTCTCAGCAGGATCTCCTAACATGCCTCTTTCCCTTGTACCTGTAGGTGTGATGTCTTCCTGAGGCTGCTAATCCCTAAGTGCCTTAACAACCTCTGTAGTTCCTTTAATTTGGCACCCACTGCTGTACACAGAAAATTTCCCTCAAAAACCCCAACACTCAGTGCTGTTACCTGCTGGGAACATGAATGATACATGAGCATTTCCCTTCTAACTTTGCTCATTTTAAATAGTTTTACTTCATTATGTTTCTTTTATTTTCCCCTATTTCTTCCTTGTCTCTGGCTTTGCCTACCTGGTTTTTAACTGCCAAAATACTTAACCTCTTCATTGATACTTTTACACTATCAGTTTTTACACTGAATAAATCTGGCCTAAATCATTGGATTATTGACATTTAAATAATCTTACTTCATATTGTTTCAGTTTTTGTTATTCTGAATAAATTTGGCCTAAATTATTGGATTATTGACATTTAAATAATCTTACTTCATATTGCTTCAGTTTTTGTTATTCTCTTTGTTCTCTTAGAACTCTTTTTGTCATGGAAAGTAATGTGGCAACTAGAAAGCAGGAAAACCATAATGGATATAGTATAAAAAGAGTTTTTCAAATGTATAGCCATTTTTAAGCACACTCTTAAAGAAAATAGCCCCATTACTCAAAATATTAGGAATGGAAAAAGTAACCGCTTTCTCATTTTGTAGCCACTAAATTAGCCTCATACATTTTCTATTTCATCACAACTAAAAAAAAAAAGACTTTTAAAGGAATGACTAATTAACATATAGAGAGGAACAAAAAACCTGCAGGCTATTAAATTAAGCATCATACAGCTAGTCAATAGAACTTTTCTGCCAGTAGGTATAGTTTTAAGATGCAAATAAAATGTTGTGTTCTCCTCAGGAAAAAAGATTCTATGCTAGCTAAAGGGTAAGTAGTCCCTTGTAAAAGCCTGTTATGCTCAACATCCCTATTTTCCAGTGGCAAATAGCTCCTTTAAAAATGCATTTTCAATGTACCCTATCTTTAAATGGGCAATACTGGAATTTTTCAAAGTGTCAATCAGTGATAAGCTTCAAATTCATGCAACAAACAATCTGATTCTTGTAAGGCTTATATTTCATTTATTTTAATAAATATGAGTATCATCAGAAGCATAACTATTTTATGCTATAATCTGAGTCTTTCAAGAAAGGAAGAAAAGAAAATCGATCTTTTTTTAATTTGGTATTTACGTTACAGGCCTTCAAGTCCCTTTCAAGGAAATTAAACCCAAAAGCCTCTGTCCATGTCTCATTGTAATGCCCCATCCCCCACCTTGAACAACCTGGCCTGCTCACTCCCTAAGAGGGAAAGGAATGCTGCTCATTCCTGGCCCACCTCTAAGAAACTTGTTTCCCATGCAAATAAGGTATCTTGCCCAAGACCAACCAGAAGTTCAAATACACCCCATACAAAAATCAAACAACACTCAGCCCTTACCTATGCCGTAGGGGGCTGGGGCAGGAGAAATTAGTGGACCTGGGGTAGGAGAAACTGGGTCCGCAGTCAAGTCTGCAGCATGGGGATATAAGAGAAGAGAGTTGTGAGCAGGGCCAGAACATATTCCAGGGCGGCCAGCACTCTCTGCAGGAATGACTAAGTTCACTGTACACTTCGAACCTGATTTGAACTTGATTGCCATCTCCAAGGCAACCTGCAGCAGCAGTGTTTCTTGTTCTGGGAGACAGAGCGGGAACAGCCCCTTTAAAAGCACCCTAAGGAGAGCTGTAACTTTTGACCGAAGATGTTGTCACTTTAAAGGGAATTCCCTTTGACCTAGAGCCACTTCCATCCAGATTGGAATGCTCTTGCCTAGAGAGCCTGCCTAGCTCCATCCCTGCACAGGGGACCAGGGACCGCTGCCCCGGAGCCACTGCAGCACTTCCCAGCTGGAATGGTCCTCTGCCAAACACACCCCTGCCCACCCTGCACCAAATCCTTGCTGCATGTGGGCAAGTACTGATAGAAACAACACAGAGGGGCAGTAACATTCAAACACTCACCAACAAATTTAATGTAGTAAAATAACTGGAGGAAGAAGGATTATAAGGTTTGAGATGAAACAGAATTAGGATTTCATAGAAAGCAAAATTTCAGAGGTTCTGGTCAAAAACTGTCTCAAAAATTAAATAGTACAGATTTTGCAGTACAGGTTACTGCTGTTCCTCAGCCCTCTTTCTCATCTTCATGGACTTGGGACCACCTTCTTTCTCAACCAAGCTGGCAGCAAAATTGTTTTGAGAACTCTCTAGCAAAACAAATTCCACAGCTTCCTGCCCAGAGTTTTGATTCCAATGGTCTAGGATGATGTCTAGCAAGCTGTATTTTTAAACTGCACCCAGGGAAATCAAATGTCCAACGAGGTTTGGCAATCACTGTTGTAACTGCAAGAACATGGTCAGATCCAGATCCTAATTTAATGTGGTATTGGGCCAGTTACTTAACCTTCATGGTTCAGAAAATACATTTATATTGGAGGAAACCCTTTTAATCTCATAGTAGTTGAGAGGAAAGATATCACTGTTTGGACATGGTAGGCACACCCATATGGCAGCCTTCCTCCTGCTACAGCATCTCTATGGCTTTCTAATATTTTAGGTCTGATTTCTGATAGGCAAACTGTTCTCCGATTGCATACTCATTCTTACTTCTTGCCTGAAGAGACTTTCCACATCAATGCTTGAATTATAGGTCCATTGCTGGCCCTATTCTTGACATTGTATAATCAAACTCCAGAAAACTGTCTATGGCGCCTTTGTTTCTATTTATGTGTCACTTGATTCTGGCACTTGCTCTTGCCTCAAGCATCAAACTTTGGTCTACTTCTACCTTATGGGATGTTAAAATTACAATGTATGTTAGAGCTAAATAATATCTTATGTTATTGCCTGGAAACTAAAGCCCTGACAGTTTAGGTGGCCTAAAGTCACACAGCTCATATAGACTAGAAACCAAATGTCCCTTTTTCCTATACAGCAGTCTCAAGCTCCTTAGTTTCTGTTGAATCCCAGAAAACTAAATAACTCTGACTGTATTCATAAAAAGAGTTTTGAGATTTTTTCTTACATTATAGTTATCAATTTAAATTTTCTAAGCTTTAAAGAAGAAGAAGGTACTACCCTTGAAAATAGTGTCATTTTTCTCACAATTTTTGCAGCAGCTTTGATCAGTTTCCTGCCCTTATCTATTTTCTGGAGATGACAAACCAAGTGGCAGGATATAGTGATAAAGTAGAGAAAGATGGATATCAGCATACATATGAATAAGTGATAAAACTTTGAGGAAATACACGTTTTCTTTTTTATTGGAACACTTACTTTCTCATTAGGGTCCAATTTAACTTCACGCCACCACATTTGTCTATTCAAGACATTATCTATAACCAAGTCTTACTCCCTAACCCTCTTAAATAGTGTCCAAGGACATAGCCTGATTTCAATGTTGTATAATATATAATTAGTAAATTAGTCTGATACTGCTACTAGAAAAAATTATCAGTATAGTGATCTTTTACACATTCAAGTATTTGAAAATAAAGGATATTGAATACACAGCTATATTTTGAGCTCTTAAAAGGCATTTCGTATAATGACTCAAATATGTTCTTGAATGAAAATATTGAATAGCTCTAAGGATATTCATTTTATTACTTTTTAGCAGGTATGATACCATGAAGTAACTTTTAAAAAATTAGTTTGACTATAGTCCCTTTCCCTGAACTGTCCTAATAACCACATAAGAAATTATCTATATTTTGCATGTGGCTTGTACACATGTGCAATAATAAGACACTAAAGAATAGATTAAACATCATTCAAGGAGATGTGCTTACACCACTGTTTTCCAAGTGAGCCAATACATGAGAACCTGTCTACAACTCTACCTCATTATCTCAGATGAGCTCTTGACAGCTTTGCTTTGCAAACCAGGGACCAAGTTGACATCCCTGAACCTAAAACTGGATAAAATTTGGTTTGCCTCTTTAAAGCTAACCTACTGCCAATATCCACTTTCTTCCCAGAACATTAGGGAGATTATGAAGGAATCAAAAAAATAATGGGGGTCATTGTTCCTCAACTTCTCACAGTACTGCCAGAATATTCTAAGTAAAACTGTGTTGACTGTTGCTTTAATTTTTACCAATATATCTTCGTGACTCTGGATTTCTGTCAACAAGTGTAATAAAAACAAAGCCTTTGCACCCCTATCTTCATTGCAGCACTATTCACAATAGCCAAGACATGGAAACAATCTATGTATCCATTGACAGATACCTAGGTTAAGAAGATGTGGTACATAGATAGAATGGAATACTACTTAGTCATAAAAAAGAACAAAATAATGCCGTTTGCAGCAACATGGATACAACTAAAGATTCTCATACTAGGTGAAATAATTCATAAAGAGAAAAACAAATACCATATAATATCATTTATATGTGGGCTCTAAAATAAGGCACAAATGAGCCTATCTACTGTACAGAAACAGACTCACAAACATGGAGAACAGACCTGTAGTTGCCAAGGGGGAGTGGAATGGATGGGGAGTTTGGGATTAGTAGATGAAAACTATTACATTTATAATGGATAAGCAATGAGGTCCTGCTATATAGCACAGGCAACTATATCCAATCACTTGTGATAGAACATGATAGAAGATAATATGAGAAAAAGAATGTATATATATGTATGACTGGGTCACTTTGCTGTACAGAAGAAATTGACAGAACATGGTAAATCAACTATACTTTAATTTTAAAAATTAAATAAAACCAAACAAAGAATTGGGAGGAGTGAATGCAGGTCCCCAGACTGACAAATAGATGAAATAAACTAGTATATTGCAAGAACTAGAGTAGGTCCAATTGCAAGAACTGGAGTATCCAAGTACAGAAAAACAGGATTAGTTATACTTACATACTAATCATTAATTGACAGTTCACATTGACTCTAGATAATACACTCTAACTTAATATCCAAGAAGGATCTCCAATGTTTTACAATTGCTTGTGAGTAGTGCAAAGATCAAAAACATTAAAAATAAAGCTAAGTACAATGAGAATTTGGGACAATTTATACAGAACTCTGCATCAAACAGACAAGGGAGGCAGGTTAAAGAGGAATCAATTAGGAAAACAAAAGTTAATTGCCGAGGCAATTAATGTGTTTTTTAAAATAGGTTATAGCCTTTATGTATAACAAAAACTAATTAGAGATGCACATGCTTTTCTAATTAGGACTTTATATATGCCTAAGAAACTTGACTCTTTCTAAATGTCAATTACAGAGGGACCCAGGGTTTTGAGTGCCAAGCTCATCAGAGCATGCATCCCACCTAATGGTCAATTGAACCACAACCACGACGGAAGAAAAACAATCTCAAAACTGTGATTGATGAGTCTGGGAATCACAAATGATGACTTTAAGCCTTGAGATATAACTTAGAGAAAAAGCAGACATTATAAAAATTTCAAACACTTTAAGTCAGAGATTATAAGGCTCAAATATAAGCTTTAACATTTATTCACTATAAGTGTTGGAGCTTAAGTAACTACTCTACACCATATATTATATTCTCTTGCTATATATCAGGTGGAAATTAGAGCAAGATCCTTATGAGATAGGTGAACGGTTTAAATAACATAGTCACATGCATTCCATTAAAAGGCTAGAAATTTTAAATGTTTCTTATTATGATAGTAATGCTCACTGTAAAAATGTGTGGATGAACATTTTCAAATGCATAATTTTTTATGCTCAATAAGAAATGACTACTGTTAATGTTCTAGAACTATCTCTTTTTCTCAAGATGGATATAAACAGATACAACTTAAAAATTTTATCTGTGATGATTTTTACAGTTCAGAAGGTTTTTTTTTTTTTTCATTGCTATCAAAAGATACCAAAACCTCTTTTGTGCATTTTGTCTTTTATTATTTTTCTTTCAGGGGACTTAATCACCCTAAAGTTACAAACATTTACTTAAGTCATTTTATTCTTTAGTTATTTTGTTACATTTAAAATTTTTAGTTTTCTAGATTCTTAAACATGCATTTTCATTAGGGGCCAAACCACTGCCGACAGGGCAGTTGTTGAGGGAAAAAGGGCAGAAAATATTAGATATTACAATCATTCATGACCTTCTATATGACAGAAATAGACTATCTGTCATTAAATTTTCAGGGAGGGAGAGTAAATTAGGAAAAACATATACATCTAAAGAGGATCTTTGCAGGTGTTAAAAACAATGTTTAGAGAACTAAGTGACTTTTAAACTATCTTGGGATATAATATGAGATGTCATAAAAAGAAACACCTAGTGTTTCATAAATGTTTAGCTGGTGCCCTAATATCATTTATTGAACAAAATATCCTTCCCCACGAATTTGAAATAACACTTTTAAGTTTTTACCTGTTTACTTAGTCTATTGCTCAACTTCTTCTTGGGCCTCAGCTTTCGCTCATATCAATTTGTTTTATTCTACATGTTATAAAATTCCATGGGTACATCTTACCTTAAAGAAGAAACAAAATCTCATGCATGATGTTCTATGTAAAACTGATTTTAAGAAAAGCACTAGTGGACTTTCCGGTTCATACAGATCTAACAGACCTGCACAATATTAAAAGGAAAATATTAGGAAAGATTTTAGGAAGAATCTTTACACTGCAGCAAAACACCAAAGCTGCATTCCATTAGTCAACAAAAACTCAACTCTATTCCTAGCAAGGTGACACAGGACTCAGGACTTTACATATAAACACATTTTGCTAGAGTCCCAGCTGTACAGTACTGGGGACCCTATCTTAATATTTCTAATAGTTCTGAAATTCTGATGTATGTTTTTGTTCCCCATAAAATATAATTCTTCCTCAATTTTTATAGATTTCTTAAGATAGGATTAGTTCATGAGGCACTGTAGAAAAGCATAACTCAGTATCACTGCAATCACATGGGAAAGATGACCTGGGGAACTGCAACAAGGATTGCCTCCTGTATTAAAAGTGGCTGCTGATCTGTTGAAACATTGCATAAGGTTTTCAGCCTCTCAAGCCTTAACAAACCTCGGAATCCCTCGGGAAAGTGTGTTCAAATACAGGTTCTGAGTCAGAAGTTCTGAAAGATGCCTGAGATTCTGTATGTGTAAAAAGCTCCCGGCTCATGACCACACTGCTGGTCACAGATCATACTCTGAGAAGCAATGAGTTAGATGGCATCTATTTTTTTATTTTATTTTATTTTTGTCTTCTTAGGGCTGCACCCACAGCATATGGGAGTTCCCAGGCTAGGAGTCCAATTGGAGCTGTAGCCGGGGACCTAAGCCACAGCCAAGCCACATGGGATCCGAGCTGCATCTGTAGGTCACAGCAATGCCAGATCCTTAACCCACTGAGCAAGGCCAGGGATGGAACCTGCGTCCTCACGGATGCTAGTCAGACTCATTTCTGCTCAGTTATGATGGGAACTTCGTTAGATGGCATCTTAAATACCATTTTAAATTAGTAACATGGAAGGCACAGAAATACACTGAAAGCAAAGGAGCACCTAAACAAAAGATTAAAATATTTGCTTTTAAAACACATCAACACACACACAGCCTCCCTCACGTACCCAGCTTGATTCATTCTGGCCCCCCCAGAAGAAATTTCCAAGGTTCCTTTAAATTACTTTAATTTTAATAATCTGATTTTTAAGTCTATAATGATGGAGTCGTACACTCACAGGACAGGGCTAGCTCTGAAAAATCCCAATATAGGACCTGAAACTGAAGAGGTGATGGGAGCCAGTGGAGACAGTGAAAGCAAACACAGTCCCAAATTCTGTTCTCTAAGACATTTGCTCTCATGTCCCAATTACTGCTAAATGCTTTTGAGATTTATTTTGCTAGTTAAAAACTGAAAGAAAAATAATAGTTCAATTAATTTTGGAATATAATCTCTCCAAACTGTTCACCCTGAAGAATACCCACTTAATGTTTTGGTTGACTAACTCATTTTCAGAATTAATAAAAACACTTAAATCCCTAATAACTTTGTGTTAAAATATAATAATGTCATATGGATATGGGATGTTCCTTCCTTTTTACTAAGGTAAAGTTGTAGGTAATATTTTACTTTGCCTCTCCTAGGATTAGTCTGCTGTGAGCATGTTTCCCAAAAAGCATCTAAGGCTTATTTGCATCAGAAACACCCCTGTGCTTCCCAAACATGCATATACCCATAGTAATTCAATTGGACCTCTAGGAAAGTGCTCAGGAACATGCATTTTTAATAAGTGATTCTAAGTCATTCTCATTCACGTGAACATTTTTTAAATCACTTTTTGCTAAGAAATTCAGAATGGATATTAACACATTTTTGAAATCTGTAGTAAGTTGAATGGTGACTCCCCAGAAGACTCATCTTCCCAGAACCTGTGAAGGTGACTCTATTTGGAAAAAGAATCTTTGCAAATGGAATTAAGTTAAAGATCCTGAAATAAGATCATCCTGGATTAGTGAATTGGCTCTAAATCTATTAACCAATGTCCTGATAATAAAGACAAACACAAGAGATAAAGCGATACAATGGCAGAGGCAGAAAATGAAGTGATGGCCAATGAACACCAAGTGCTGCCAACAGCCACAAGAAGCTACAAGAGCTTCTTGGAACAGATTCGCCCTGAGAACATCCAGGAGGGACCACCCTGCTCACACCTTGATTTTGGACTTCTGCCATGGAGAACTGTGAGAAATCCATGTCTGCTGTTTGGAGCCACCCAGTATGCGATAGTTTGTTACAGCAGTTCTAGGAAATGAACCAAGTGCCTCAAAATACGTAGCTAGATGCCAGCAATAATATTTGTTTGTGTGCCAGGCACAATGCCTGGGACAAACAATCAAGACTGTAAGTAGATGTTTGGTTAATCTTAATACTCACAGTCTCTTCCCCCTTAATACCTCCTGGATCTTGCACAGGATTCCTTGCCAATAACCACCCGCTCTGCAAACTGCTCTCCTACTCAATTACCGCCTCTTCCTCTGGGGTAAAAAGCTGAACACATGTTCTTTGTTGTCTGCCTGAGAACTTTATGTGCCCTGCCCATGTATCTGAAGTAGAAATGAGCCAGCTCCCAAACACATGGGTACAGTTGTGAAGTCATTTGCAAAGTTGTATTATATTCTCAGAAATACAAAACACTGTTATAAAAACAAGTTCTTTTAAATATCATAAGGAACAATGTTTTGATCCCCAAATTAAATATTCCTGAAACTTTTAGTTTGAGAAAAGTAATCGTTATTACAAGCTCAAAAACTATCTTTCAAAAAATTCAGCGATGAACACATGCTTTCAGTAGAATTCATAGCAGAATTAATATCATGGTTTTGAAAGTATTGAGTAAAATATACATGAAATTTAAGGATCTTCTTCTTTGACTTCCCACTGTGGCACAGTAGGATAAGGATCTGGTGTTAGCTCTGTGGCAGCTAGATGCAATCTCTGGCCCAGTGCAGTGGGTTAAGGATCCAGCATTGCCTCAGCTGTGGCACAGGTCGCAGCTGGGCCTCAGATTCAATCCCTGGTCCAGGAACATCCATATGCCATGGGTGTGGCCTTAAAAAATTTGTTTTTCTTGTTACATATAGTATATTTTTCTATTTCTCTATAATTAAATAACCAGTCAATTAATGAATCAATAATATGCATTCTATATGTCTACAACATGCTAGTAAAGTTATAACAAGGAAAAAGATACAAGGAGTCCAGAGAACAAGGACTCTGAATTTAGAATGACCAGAGA
Source organism: Sus scrofa (assembly GCF_054392235.1). Taxonomy (NCBI): domain Eukaryota; kingdom Metazoa; phylum Chordata; class Mammalia; order Artiodactyla; family Suidae; genus Sus; species Sus scrofa. The sequence continues at coordinate 67,952,659 of NC_139393.1, read as the reverse complement.
TGAAATCCACATCCATCATTTTCTAGGCAGAGGAACATTAGAATTTTCTTCACTTTCTCTTAGTCATTAGGAAAAGCATAGGAATGGTGGCCATTAACTGAGCATATTACCATTTTAAACATGTTATATCAATTAAGTTAATCTTCACATCATCTCTGAGTCAGATTTTATATAATTCCCATTTATACAGTTATGAAAACTAAGAATTAGAAAGGGGAGTTCCCGTCGTGGCGCAGTGGTTAACGAATCCGACTAGGAACCATGAGGTTGCGGGTTCAATCCCTGACCTTGCTCAGTGGTTTAAGGATCCGGCATTGCCGTGAGCTGTGGTGCAGGTTGCAGACGTGGCTCCGATCCTGCGTTGCTGTGGCTGTGGTGTAGGCCGGCGTCTACATCTCTGCTTAGACCCCTAGCCTGGGAACCTCCATATGCCACGAGAGCGACCCAAGAAATGCCAAAAAGACAAAAAAAAAAAAAAAAAAAAAAAAAAAAAAAAAAAAAAGAATTAGAAAGGCTAAGTAAATTTCCCGAGGACTCATAGCTAGTTAGAATTAATTATGGAACTGAAATCTAAGGAGGTCAGGATTCAAAGCTTTCAGTTTCAACTATTTCTCTAGGCTTCCTCACTTTACTGTTACTAGATTTAAGTTATGTAGTTAATTGTTTATATTTTTAAAAATCTATCGCTGACACATCAACCAAATCAAAAGTTCACACTACAAAGAAAGAGTCCTCAAAGCAAGTCTGGCATCACTGTCCATAATGATTTCAGAACATAATGGTATATACCATCCATTTTCAGAAAAAAATAATAGTGCGAGAGGTAATGGGAAGGCTGCTGAAGAAACTTCTTGCAAAGATTTTCCTCCCTGATGAACAAAATTCTCTGGAAGAAACTGCACATCCTGCCTTGGATGTGAAGTGTAAAAGAATGAAGTACCGGGAGCTATAGCAGCCACATTGTGACTGTGTGGGGACCAGTCAGAAGCAGAAAGCCCATGTGCATAGGAATGGAAGGCAGAGAGATGGAAGGCATTGGGTTCTTTGATAACTCTGGCACCACTTAACTCTAGACTTGTAATATTGAAATAATGTATCCCTATTTTTTATGCCACTAACAGTGAGTGGTTAACAACTCTGTTACCACTTGAACCCCAAAGCATCATAAGTGATAAAAGCAGCAATTCAAACTTTCTCTAACAACTGTATGTTAAGTATAAACTCCAAGTTTTCATTAAAATATTAATATTTAAAAATCAAAATGGAACAGAACCTAGAAAAAAATCAGCCTTTGGTCTACTTCCATTAATTATTTCATGTAATTTTTAAAATGTAAATATTTGATTTTATTTGTATTATAGTATAATTTTAAAATGTAAATATTTGATTTTATTTGTATTATAGGTAACATATTGCGAAGATTAGTAAATTACTTAAAGATTAAACCAAAATCAATATTATAGCTGATAACTTTTAGAATGCAAAAGCCTGTATCTGATATCTGGAAAGAAATTCAAATAAATCATTAATCTCCATTTACACCCATATTTCATAGATACCTATAAGCAAACTTGCAATTCCATTAAGATGGCAAAGATTAAAAAACCATCTGTAGGTAATTCATTCTGCCACATGCTATTCGGAGTTACATGCTCAGGAGATTGCTCTGCAAATATGTTAAAATGCATTCATGTCTTCCAATTATTTTCTTAGATTGCTAAATCTTTATCTACATTATTCATATCCATCTATATCCCAGGACTGCTACTTGAAATGGTAGAAAGTATAAGCCACCTAAAGAATACAGTACTATCCTTTTAAACGGAATTAATGGCACAAGGCTATTTGTTCCCAGACATAACCAGACCTTCTAAGGTATCCCAAGCACTGAAGGGATCAATATGTTAACAGGATCAATATGTTACCTGTTCAGGACATACCAGTATAGATCATACTTGACATTTAATTAACACAATATACTGTGGCTTTAGGATGGAATTTTCTCCTAAGAGTAGAAGTCAAATAAGATGATGGTAAGCAGGGGTGGGGAGGTACAAGAAGTCACTCATAGGTAGAAAGCACCAAAAGCAGCTCCCCTGATTGAAGACAAAATCTCTGTGCAAGTAACATGTTTGAGCAAGACAATGGCTAATTTAAACACTTTTTTTTTTTTTTTTTTTTTTTTTTTTTTGCTTTTTAGGGCCACACTAGCGGCATATGGAGATTCCCAGGCTAGGGGATGAATCAGAGCTACAGCTACCGGCCACAGCCACAGCAACGCCAGATCCGAGCCACATCTGCAACCTACACCACAGCTCATAGAAACGCTGGATCCTTAACCCACTGAGCAAGACCAGGGATTGAACCTGCAACCTCATGGTTCCTAGTCGGATTCATTTCTGCCGCCCCACAATGGGAACTCCTTAAACGCTTTTTAAATCTATCTTTGTGGAACTTTTCCCAGATTCCTTGATGGGGTGCCAAAAATAAGGCAATTTTGTGGAAGCCCAAAAGTGGAGATGACCGGACTCAGGGGGAAGGGAAAGGAAAACCAGAGGCAAAACATTCACCTTCAATTCTAGGTACATAGGCATTAGCATTCGTAGCACAAAATGAAAGAATCCAGCCAAAACTCTTGTGAAATTCCCAGGAGGAGACAAGCAACAATGCTGAGGAGGGAACTGGTCGGGGGAAGGGGAGAGCCTCTGAGGACAGGAAGGCACATGTTTGCTGGTATCTATCAATAGATAGAAGGATTGCACGGTTTGGTGAGGCCCTCATGATTCATATGTTAGAGAGCATGTGCATATATACATGGATTTCTCATTATGTCAATTTCCTACAATTACACATCACAAATGAAGAAAGGTACAGCAATTAAGTCATTCCATTTGTAAGTTAGAGTACCACTTAAACTCCTGTGAGGGTGTTAATAGTTTCATTTAATTAACTGTGCAAACTTGATTACAGTATCAGCATTGAAAGATGTCTGAGATATGGAACGTATGTCAGCATCAAAAATACTTACAGAAATCTAAAACCATCTTTATTTTCTGATATGCATCTGTGTCTGATGCAGAATGTCTTTCTCACCTTGCTACTGCAAAGAATGGCAAACCATACTTTGTGATTTTATTTTTTTCCTTGGTTGTATATTAATTAGCAGGCAGGCTATATCCGTGCATGTGCATATGCTTATATATGTGAACTCGTATATTCAGTTACTAACAGGCTGATGTGAAGTTTCTTAATATAGCCTCCATGATGTAATTCCATACAGTAACTTGCCAGTTTACATCATTTGAAACAGTTACTTGCAATTGTTAACAGAGTAAAATTAGAAACAAGGATTTGACAAAACTTGACAGTAGAATTGTTAGCTATTATTAGCTTCAGAAGATGAACATTTAATCTAAGCATAATTTATTATAATAAATATATTTAAAATTAAAAGGGTAGAAGAGAGAATTGCTTTAAATGAAGACAGTTATTTTTTTCCTCCTTGATGAATAATAATATATATTTCCTAACAATATTTTCTAATATGTAGTCTTCATTTTTAAAGTAAAGATGGTTTAGAGACAAGCATAAATCCAGGAATAAGATCTCACACACAGTCCTATCCACAGGAGTCTTTTAAGTTTCTAGGCTATTTCCAGGAACAGAACTGCTTAGTTTTCCAGTATTCTTATTCACTTAAGGACCAGTAAAAAAGGTAAGAAGTAATGGTCAATCATAGGACACAGGACAGCTAGAAAATAAAATTTTGTTTGATTTCTTTTTCTAAAAGTTTGGTGGAGAATTAGCCTCATGTAATTGTAAAAGTGACTACGTACATATTATCATATGGATTTTCACTGTCTAGTTAATCTCTTCCACATTTTTAATGATCCATATGTCACTGAATATCTTGAGTTGGTTGCGATGTTTTACCCTTCTTACTTGCAGTGTGAATTTACTATTAATCTTTTCTCTTTTGATAATAGATTCAATGTTAGGGGTCGGGCACCGCAATTTCAAGTCAATTCAGTAAATATGTATTAAGTGACCATGGAAAAGACAATTTTGAAAGCTCTGTAGTGAGTAAAACACAGATAGCATTACACATGAAAGCATCTATGTTCCTGGTGGATTCACAAGCTAACACACTAAATCTGGACTCGCTGGTAAGGCAACTCATATAACAGTGAATTCAGTCTCATGTGCTGTTATATTCTTCACTCTGGCCTCCTACGGATCCACTCTTATGCAGAATTTCCAGGGTCCTGAGGATGTGCAATAGCAAGGTCTCCTACAGTTTTTGGTGTGTAAATAGTTTATCTCTGGGTCACAGTGTACACTTGTCTCCTTGGAACCATCTGAGATTCCCCCATAGCAGTGAACCTAGAAATAACCAGAGTTGGTCATGGTGAGTCTTGACGAGAATGAACAACCACTTTTAAATTATCTTCCCCATGGGAGGTTATCACCAGATTTTCAAGCAAAGATAAGGGTAGTCTCCTCAGACACAGGAGGGCTACGTCAGGGAGGCTCAGAGGACTTGGGGTTCAAGACGGTCATTTTCTCGTGAGTCCAGCCGTTTGTCCCCATTCCAAATTCAGGACTCTGTTCTTTCCGAATTAATGCGCTAACTTTCCATTCAGAAATGCAGGAAGACTGTAAACGAGCAGGCATTAAAATTCAACAACAGGTGTAATGCAATTTTATATTTAATTTTAGCAATATCAGTTCTGCAGCTACAATAAATAAGAGACTATTTAAAGCTACCATGGAAGCTCTCTGTTTCTCATCATTTTATTTGTTTATTTACTTATTTTGCTTTTCTGGGCCACATCCATGGTATACAGAATTTCCCAGGCTAGGAGTCGAATCAGAGCTGCCACTGCCGGCCTACACCACAGCCACACCAATGTCAGATCTAATCTGGGTCTGCAGCCTGCACCCCAGCTCACAGGAATGCCAGATCCTTAACTCACTGATCGAGGCCAGGGATCAAACCCACATCCTATGGATACTAGTGGGTTCATTACTGCTGAGCCACAATGGCAAATCCTGTTTCTCATAATTTTAACAGAGAGGTCAAGGCCCTGAGCACATCGTTTCCTTTCTCTAAGCACTCTAGCATGCTCAATAGAACCCACTGCATACCAGAGACCTTTTGCCATCCTGAATAACAGGCATTCAAATGCTCCACTCAGGTGGGCACCAAGGCACTCCTTCAGCTGGCTCTCCATCACAGTCAACCATGGGTGATAACTTGATTAATTATGATGCCACTGCATGAAGCAGATACCTGTTTTCTGCAGGCAAAGTGCTCAGCATTGTGCTCAAACCCTAGGGCATAATCAAGCCAATCCCAAATGCCAATCATGGTGGGTCTATTTCCAGAGACTGATGTAGCAGCACTTCTGTACCAGTCAGGGTGCAGTCAGAAGACAAAAACCATGTAGCAATTTGACCAGAAACAGGCCAATATAAAGAAGTAACAAGAGACTAACTAGAAAAGGGTAAAGAGAATTCTAAAGGATATAGAAATAGCAGATGTAAGACTGAGGTTAATAAGCCCTCAAAGAGGGAACAAATTTGCAAGAGCCCCACCCCTCCCAAGACCGAGATACAGACACCACTGGAGAGGGAACAGTTCTGGCCTTTGGGTGATGGGAAGGTCTGCTGAGGTGCTAGAAGTTGGGGCTGGGGCTGGCAAGAAGAAAACCACCTTTCAAGGGGCCAAAAGAACTCACTGAGACCTGCAAGACTCTGGGTATCGCTGGGAAACTGTTATCAGGATTGCCAGAGAAACTCTCCAGGAAGCTTCTTGCAAGGATGTTGTTATTGAAACTCTCTGGGGATGAGTGTCACTGGGTGCCCAGCGTGCTAACCAAGTGCTACAGGAGCAAGCACAAAGAATCACACTGGAACCAGGAATTGAAGACCCTTCTTCCTGCAGTGTCCTTCTAATGCCTTCTACCAACAATGTTTAACATGTCAGAAGACAAAAGAGAAAAATTCACAATGTCCAGCCCCAGTACCACAAGCCAGGCAATGATGGGTGGATCTGGAAGTGAGAGGCAGTGCATTTAAAACTGGCACATGTTGTCATGTCCTTATTATGCATGTTTAAGGTAGTGAGAACCGAAAGCAGCATAATTCCTTTTCCCTGTAGCAATAGTCCTGGGACCAGGCATAGTTTCCTATCTCTAAATTAACCAACACGGAAGCCAAGAAAAATAACCTAGTCATGTGCACCAGGAATTATCTGCCCCAGATGATAAGACCAGAAGTGTTATTTACCAGGAGTAACAGTTTGCTCATGAAGACTTGCTTCCATAGCCTCACCACTCAGGACCCACCAATCCCAAAGTCAGAGCCATTAAATAACAATTCTGTCGATTTCAACCAGTTTCCAACACCGCAAGGCTGTTTTAAACCCATCCAGCCTGGGGTCTAATATTCCAACAATACGCTCCAGTGACTCCTCTCTCTAAGTCTATCAGGAGCGGGTTTCTCCTACTGCATTGAGGCTAATCAGCTTAGCTTGTCCCAGTCCCAGGTGTTTCTGAGGAACTGCGAATCAACAACAGAATTTATAACCCAGTCAGGAGAAGCTGTAGAACTTGCTTGAGGGTAACATAAAAGCCTATTTAGCTGAGGGCAGAAATGTCTCTTTGTGTATTACGCTTGCCTCCTAAGAACATCTTTTTCTTGCAGCGTACTTATTCCTGGACTAATTACCTACTCCCATGTTTTCACTCACTCAGTTGTGGATAGCAGATGCAGAATCTATTACATGAGAAGGTTCAGTGCAATACTGGGTTCAAATAGTGCCTTTTCAGGATCTAATTGCAGTATTCAGTAGAGGACCGGTGTCAACAAAATTCTGGACTTTCTCCCCCAAGGACTAAAAGCTATGACACCAACAGGAGACAGAGCCCAGAGCCTGGACATCAACTCTTCCAGGTGGGAAGTCATCATCCCAGAGGCAACAGGGAGGCTTTTATGCAGCTTCTCAGGAACCAGAAGCAGACACAAAATAGATAGGGGCTGTATTATAGATTTGCTGATCAGGGAAATGGATGAAAGGAAGAGTAAGTAGAAAAGGTAAATTAATGCATATTAAAAAGGCATGAAAGATGTTCAACACCATTAGCCATAAGGGAAATGCAAATTAAAACCACAATGAGAAACCAGTACACACCTATCAGAACAGCTAAACTCAAATATAATAATGGCAATGAAAGGCTGGCAAGGACACAGAAAAAGTGAATCCCTCATTCATGGCCGGTGGGAATGTAAAATGGTACAGCCACTCTGAAAAACAATTTGATACTTTCCTATACAACTGAATATGCAATTACCATAAGACCAAGCAATTTCACTTTTGGGTATTTATTTTAGAGCAATGAAAACTATGTTCTCCCAAAATCTGAACACAAATATACATAGCAGATTTATCCCTAATAGAGAAAAACTAGAAACAACCCAGATGTTCTTCAATGACTGAATGGCTAAACAATCTCTATGACATCCACATCATCAAATGCTACTCAGCAATAGTCATGAATAAACTACTGATGTAACAGTTTGGATAAACCTCAAAGGAATTACGCTGAGTCAAAAAATAAGCCATCCCAAAAGGTCACATACTGTAAGATTCCATTTATACAGCATTCTTGAAATAACAAAATGATAGAAATGGAGAAGAGACTAGTGGTTGTCAGGGGTCAAAGATGGTGGAAGGAGGTGGACATGGCTACAAAGACCAACAGGAGGGATCCATGGGTGATAAACTCTTCTGTATCTTGGTTTTATCAATGTCAATAACCAAGTGGTGACATTGTACTATAGTTTCATAAAATGTCACCACTGGGGGGCGGGGGAATGGGTAAAGGGTCATTATGGATCTGGCTGTATGATGTCTTATAAATGCATGTGAATTTAGTTAACTCAAAATTTAAAGTTTGATTAGAAAAAATAATGAAAGACAGGAATGTACCTGCAGAAAGGAAGATAGAGCCTGTTGTTTGGTCACCCTTCCCTCAAACTTAAAGAAAGAGCCTTCATGGGCTAAAGCTTTGTTGGTTGTTCATTTCTTACTTGGAATCACAGAAGGGAGATGGGCTAAGGCAGGCTAGGAGAGCAGTGGTGAGGGCTGGTAGGGCTTCTGTTTGTGCTATTTCTCTCTGCCCCTCAGTGATTTCGGTAATGACTTATTTTTCGTGGCTTTCTGGATTTAGATGTGGGTTTGCTTTAAATTCAACACCAAGAAAAGATGACATGAAAACTGAATGTTCTGCTTCACCATGGCAGGTCCCAACAAACTGAAGCTGGTGAAAGTGAGGCAGAATAATAACTCAGGTAGTCAGTGTAGGAGCAAGGGTTTCAAATGCCTTCTTTGATATGGCCATTGATTAACATTTGTGGCTTAAGGGCTCCAGGGAGTAACATCCTCACAGGCCTTGTTTACTCTAGGGAGTGTACCTATGCCCAGATGGACATTAATCCCTAATCCCCTGTGACTCAGTTTACAGGAAGAAAAGGACAAAGAAACCATAAAACTTACAGGACATTTCCACCCCTACAACACTTATTGGACAAGGACTGATAATAGGTAACTGAGCAAGGCCATTGGGAAAACACCACATCTTTCTGGTCCCCACCTTGGTACCCTCCCCATCTTAAGGGATAAAAACCTCTATAGGACAATAAAGGGGGGTGTGGGGGGGGCTCATCTCCTACCCCCCTCCCAACAGTCCTGGGAGCTATTTGCTTTCCTGTAATAAAGACTTTTCTTGCTTGCTGCCTGTGTGTTCATGGAGCTCAATCTTCGACTGCATGAAAAAGAACCTGGGTTCCGGTAACATCTTTCTGGTATCAAAAGGACCCAGAATTTGGGGGCACCCAAATGCACAAGACTCTCACTGGGCCTAAAGGAAGACTCTTGCCTGACCTGAGAACAATTTGGTTTAAGATTTGTTTTAACCAACTATGTACAGACCTACAGACCGGGTGGATTCATTTATCTTATCTGGAGAGCAAACTTTCAATCTTTAATTAGCACACCTACAATAAATTCTACTTATTCTGCTTTTTTAACACTTAAAACCCCCTAACTTTGCTCTTTTGGCAAATTATTTAACAAATTTATTCACTGCAGGGTGTGTGTGTGTCTGTGTGTGTAGGCATTAATGCATATGAACGAATTAAGCTTAAAAAAATAAAAAAGGCCTTATCTTTTTTTAATTCCTTGCCAAGTTTTAGGATACAAGCAAGAAGGCCCAGGGTTCTCATGGTTAAATATTTATTTACTAGACAGAAAGTAGTGGTAAAGGGAACTAATAATCAGAAGAAATGTGTTGTATTAAATTTGAATTCAGAGGGAAATTTAATGAATATTTAAGAAATCCCAAGTTCCAAACCCATTAAAATCTTAAGCTTCAAAACAATAAAATCTCTATTACAGTGAATGATAACATCACTGTAGATTATTATTCCGTTCATTTCTAATTTCTTTGGCTATATTAAATAAATATTCCTAATTTCATTCTTCTTAAAAATCCAACTGGTCCCAGCTACAGTTATCAAGAGGATTTTTTATTCTTTCTGCAGTTTTCATAAAATAATCTTAATGAGAACACATAATTGCTGCTAAGACATATCATTAGCTATACATAATTTTTACTTAATGAGAGAAAATGTCAAAATATTTATTCTGCCTTGAATCTTCTAAAATGATATGAAAGTCAAATATAACATAATGCCATATAAAATAAAGGGGGAAATTCATCTATCAAATTCACAGGTGAACTAATAAAATATCAGAAAATTTCCTGACATTTTTGACAGCAATTTACCTCATGCACAGATTGAGCAAGGTGACAGAAGACTCACTTTATTTCTATGTGCATGCTGCATTAGATTCAGTTCTATGAGCATTCACTACGCACTGTACTTTTAAAAGTGGGGGGTAAAAATGTAATATACTGGTCCTGCTTGCAAGGAGTTTACAGGTTAATGAAACACTGGTAAAATTACCTAACACTGCTATTTCTGCCTTCCAAAAACTCAAGGCATATGCCTGTCTTCACACTCTTTATAGAAAAGACAGGTAGATAATATGGCTGAACTGAACTAAACCTTTAATTTGCATCACAATCTCATGAGAGTAGAGATAAAATGAAAGGAAAAGATGCCATCTACTTCCAAGTCATTTCCCCAGACTGACCCAGATTATCCCACTGCCCTCATATTTATCATCCAAATCAATTACATCTACTCTTCGAGACACACATTAGATGCCATATTTCATCAAATCCAAGACTTGTATTCATTGTTACCATGTTGTGTACTGTGTAGAAAAAGCAATTCTGTTTTTTCAATCATGCCATTCAAACTCAACATTCAAAAATTTTACTTTTTCATGTCTTGGTAGAATGAGCAGAAAATAAATGAAGTTAGCTCTCCCTCCATCATACCTAAATCTAGAATTCTCAGGACTGCTCTTTGCTATTCCATTTTATTACTACAGTACACCATCAAATTTAACCTAACACATCAATCTTAAGATACCTTCTGTTAAGATACATTCTGATTTCAGAGATGGCAAAATACTTTTAATGTGTGTATTAGAATTGATGAAATACCATATTCCTTACATGTTAGAACTATAAAGAGCTGCTTATTCACAGAGCTATGCCCATCATCCACACAACTGTACCATAAAGCAAGGTTTTTAAATACTGCTTAACTTTGGAAGAAAGCAAAGAATCAAGGACATGGGGCAAAACCTCACCTATACCACTGAGGTAACTGACAATCTTTCTCCAGACTCCTCTCATCACTAAGATGAGACTATGGATCATTAAAAATAATAAAAAAAATGTAATATAAAAATCACATTCATAATTACTGTAACAGAGCAAGAATTAGCCAGTATATATTTTGTATCAAAGTGTAACTGATTTACAGAGTTCCCGTCTTGACTCAGTGGTTAACAAATCCGACTAGGAACCACGAGGTTGCGGGTTTGATCCCTGGCCTTGCTCAGTCGGTTAGGGGTCCGATGTTGCTGTGGCTCTGGCGTAGGCCAGTGGCTACAGCTCTGATTAGACCCCTAGCCTGGGAACCTCCATATACTGCGGGAGCAGCCCCAGAAAAGGCAAAAAGACAAAAAAAAAAAAAAGTGTAACTGATTTACAATATTGTGTTAGTTTCAGGTATACAGTATAGTGATTCAGTGTCTTTGTAGGTTATATCGCATTACAGGTTATTATAAGATATTATACTTTTGCTACTAAAAAAATTAGATTCTTAAATTCACTACTTTTCCCAGGATTACTTTCTGTTAATATTTGTCTTGCTCTTTTAGGCTTAATGTGTTGGCCTAAAACATTTATCAGCATGTGAGTAAATATTTAATAAAAATTAATGGGCATTCAAAGGTACACTATTTTATGTTAAACAGAATGTCTCAATGTGAACAGCTTTCCTACCAAAAGAAATACCACATACCCTATCCATATTTTTTCCATGAATGATGTTTCTCATTATGCTGCTCCAAAGGTTTTTTTAATCATTTGATTCAAACTCAAAATTCAAAAATTTTACTTCTTCATATCTTGGTAGAATGAGCAGGAAATAAATGAAGTTAGCCCTCACTCCATCACACCTGAATCTAGAATTCTCAGGACTACTTTTTGCGATCCCATTTTATGTTTTTCTTTAATTTCCCTTCCAAAATTAACATATTTGTGATTCAATTATCATATTGATTCCTAACATACCTGGGATAAATTATTCCAAGTATTTGTACATATATTGCCTTTTGATGACATGCTGTTTAACTCATCATTCTATCTTACAAATACTTTGTGAAACGTTGCCTTGTCTTGTCTACTTTTCTCTGAAAAATATTAAACAAACTGGAATAGCATCCTCCTTGTTCTTTTTATAATTTCTGTAAAATATAATGGATCATTAGACAATAAATATAGTGGCAATAATAATTTTTCATTTCTGAGCAATTTTCCATTTTACTCTCATTCCCTAGACTGAAGATTTTGCTCTCTATTCACTGAACCACAGAACTTTAGAGCCCAAAGGCACTCAAGTATTAACCCCCTTATTTTAAAGGTTATTCTCACTCATCAAGAATTACTATTTCCGGGAGTTCCCATTGCGGCTCAGTGGCAACAAACCCGACTAAGTATCCGAGAGGATGCGGCTTCAATCCTTGGCCTCACTCCGTGGGATTAAGGATCCAGCACTGCTGTGAGCTGTGTTGTAGGTAGGAGACACCGCGACTCCTATCCTGTGTTGATGTGGCTGTGACATAGGCCAGCAGCTTCAGCTCCAATTTGACCCCTAGCCTGGGACCTTCCACATGCTGCAAGTGCAGCCCTAAAAAGTTAAAAAAAAAAAAAAAAAAAAAGGCTATTTCCACACAGATGTCCAATAGGCACAGGAAAAGACACTTGACATCATTAATTATCAGGGAAATGCAAATCATAATCACAATTCTGAACCTCAATCATCACAGTCATCAGGGAGATATCATCTCCCTGTTAATATCATGTGTTAAAACGTCTATTTTTGAAAGGACACGAAACAACAAATGTCATCAAGGATGTAGAAAAAAGGGGAACATTGTGCACTATTGGTGGAAATGGAAATTGGTGTGGCCACTCAAAAATCAAAACAGAAATATCATATGATCCAGCAATTCAACTTCTGAGTATTTAGCTAAAGAAAACGAAAGCACTAACTGAAAAGATGTATGCACACCTATGTTCATTGCAACATTATTCACAACAGCCAAGATATGGAAACAACCTAAATGGATAAGCGGATAAAAAAGATGCGGAATATACATGTACCATGGAGTACTATTCAACCATTATAAAGAGGAAATCTTGCCATTTACAACAACACGGGTGGGTCTCAAAGGCATTATACTAAGCGTAATAAGTCATAAGATAATCACCGTATGATCTCATGTATATGTGGAATTTAAACAAACAAGCATAAAAGCCTAAGCTTAGAGATACAGAGAACAAATTGCTGGTTGTCAGAGGTGGAGGGGTATGGGGATGGGAAAGGGAACCAAATACGGTTCTTTTTTAATTAAAAAAAAAAAATGTTTTCTGGAGTTCCCATTGTGGTTCAGCAGAAATGAACCCGACTAGTATCTATGAAGATGCAGGTTCAATCTCTGGCCTCTCCCAGTGGGCTAAGGATCTGGCATTGCCTTGAGCTGAGGTGTAGGTCGCAGATGTGACTCAGATTTGGCACTGCTGTGGCTGTGGTATAGGATGGCAGCTGAAGCGCCAATTCAACCCCTAGTCTAGGAACTTCCATATGCCACTGAGTTTGGCCTTAAAGAGACACAATTAATTAATTAATTAATTAAAATATAGATAAATAATAAAAATTTTTTTGAAGTTTGCTGAAAAAAATGTGCCACATGCAAAAGACTGAATGCTCCTTTTTTTCAAAAAAAATTGAGATAGTGACATATAACTTTGTGTAAGTGTAAGGTGCCCAGCATGTTGATTTGATACTTATATACTGCAGTATGATAAGCATCACCAGAGTATTAGCTAACACCTCCAGTATCTCACATGATTAGCATTTCTTTTTCGTGGTGAGAATGATTAACATCTAGTCTCTCAACAACTTTCAAGTATACGATATTGAAAAAAAAAAGAAAAAGAATTCCTCATACCCTGTACCGAGCACTATATGTTGGATTCAATACTTCATTCAGTCCTCCCAATAACCCAGAACACAGTTATTAGCTCCATTTCACACATGAAAAAGCTAGACCCTAGAGAAATTAAGAAATTAATCCATGGCCACCCTACTCCCTAATGGTAGAAATACAACTATGATTCTACTGTGCTCACTGACACATGTTAGTATTCTTTTCACTACATTTTCTGTCAACATCACAATGAATTCTTAAGTGTATCCTAAATCCTTGTACTAATACTTTTATTGCCATTTCTTCCTTTTCTTTTATCCTTTTTTCACTGTCTTCTGAATTAAAGAAACACTGCTATGACTTTCCCTTAATATAAAATAATACAAATCTTAGACTAGATCACCATCAACCATAAAACATGTTCTTCTCAAAGACAGTAGGCTTAATTCAGTATCAAAATAAGTCACATTCTTTGAGTTCTTTAAATTCACTTATCTAATCAAGTTGCCTCTTTTCCAGATTGTCTGATGATGTCAGAAAAGATCTTTCTAACTTGGCCTTTATTAAGCTCTGCCTCATTAATTTCATACCATAATTCAATAAGATACTGATATATCAGTTCATCAAGTAATACTAATAAGAAACTCCTCACTGCATATACCATTTAGGAAGCTAAAATGTTAAATAATAATAATAATAATAATAATAATAATAATAATAATAATAATAAAGTGTTAAGATATGTAGTATAGTTGTATGTTGCTTCCAAACATTTTGACGCCCAACTTCACACTTTGTGAAGAGGAAAAGTTGTTAACAGTCAAGTGTAGTGATCCATATGTTGAATTTCAATGGGAGTTCTTAGTCCCTTTTTTTTCCCTCTATACTCTTCCTTAGATAATATCATAGATTCTAATGGTTTCAGATTCAAATTTCATGCATACATTCTCTCTATTACCTATCACCATTCCAGGATCCAATCTTGAGTTTCAGACCAATACTAATATTTCCGAAACATCTCTACCTGGGTTTTGCGCAGGATAATCTAGCTAATTTTTTTCCAATACTGAACTCATCCTCTCTACTCCTCTCTCAAATTTACTCCTCCAGTGTAGCTCACTCTTCTCTTAGAAAATTCACCCAGGCGCTCAAGGTAGATACTGGAAATCATTCTTTCAACTCCTTTTCATTCTGCACATCCAAAACTTATCCATTTACCTCCTTATGACCCATACCATTTTTCGTCTTCTTTTCATTCTTCTAACCTCACCCCAGTCCCAGCCAAGATCACTGCTGTCACAATTGCTAAAATGGCCTGCAAATTTGGTGGACCTAAATCCACTCTCTCCCATTCTCTTTCTTAATTCTAATCAGGGTGCTTTTTTTAAATGCAAAGTGGATGATTTAATTAAGCTCTTTCATTGGTGTAGCACCACTTTTATGTCAAAGTCATAAACCCTTAATAGAGATTACCAGGTCCTTCTTGATCTGGCACTTGTCCCCTTTGATCAATCTCATTTCGCTAGTCCTTTTTTTCCCAATTGATCCAGACAAACTGCCTGATTTATACTTGTTTAACTGAGAGGAAACAAAAATATTTCTAAAACATAAACATCTTGGCAAACATAGCAAAGAACAGCATCTTTAAATGTCTCTGGCATATTTGCAAAAACAGTCTGGTATTAAAAAGAAAACTCTTACAGAAAAAAAAATTAAATAGCACATGTCTAAAGGTAACATAGATTTTGTGGAAATTTTTGCAGTCTTATCAAAATTGCTGATTGTAAAATTATTAACTTTCTTAACAGAAATGAGTGGAACTATTTTGCGACAGCTTTTTGGCATCATATTTAATGTTAATTTTAATCTAGTTTTTTGTTTATTCAATAATACATAATTACATTGGTTTCTGACACTCAATTAGACATAAACTCGACTTAGAGCCATTTGAGGGCACTGAAACTTCAGTTTCTATATTGTTTTATATGATGTATTATTTATGTTGTGCCATTTATTTACATAGTGCTTTGAAAAGTAAATACACAGCAGCTATTTTCTTTTACTATAGATCTGTAGCTAGAAAGGGATAATAGCTATATTAACTTTCATTTTATGGTGATGACATTATCCTACATGATCTGCAAGAAAAATGTTTGCATTATTCATTGAACAATTGATCATTTCATTGCAATGGCCATTTCTATGTGTCCTGTTAGATACACAAGTCAATGCTAAGTTAAAGAGTTTCCAGGGATGACCATCCAGAGTAATGTTATACAAATACTGGCAACCAAGCTAATACCAAAGTATGCTAAAAAAAAAAAAAAAAAAAAAAATTGGGATACACTAGCTCATAGTATTACCTAAATAATAGTAATTAAATACACAGGATAAATGTTTTCTAAGTATGTGATCCATATTATTTTACAAGAAAAGAATAAAAATTTTGCTATAAATCAATTATGCGTTCAAATATACACAGATTTGATTTAAAATTGATTTAAAAATATTCCCAACTGAAGAAATTATTAATAAAAATAAGAACAGCCTGTTGATTTTCAATTAAAAGGAGAAAAATGCTTAGAAATGATCTTCTATATTTAGAAAGACAAGAGCAATGAGAGAAGAAAACATAAACCAACAGTTTAAAAAAAATGATAAATAAAAGACAATTACACAAATACATATTTATGAAAATAAATCTAAATATATCAAATTACTCCTATCCAAATTCAAAGATCTACACATTGAAATTAATTTTAATGCTATCTTCAAGATATTAACTTAGAAAGAAAAGCTGTGTAATATATAGCAATCAAGTGAAATAAAATTATCAGCAGTGTTCAGAATCCACCTCCAAAAACATTAAGTTTGATCTAGAGGTTCATTTTGCCATCATAAATTTTAGCATGATAAAAGCTAAATCTCTAATAAAGAGGTTTAGTTCTTCTGGCAGTTTTAAGATATGTCCACAAATTTTTAAATACCCTTCCCTTCAAAAGGAGGGAGCCTAACTCTCCTTTAAATTTGGGCTGGACTTACTGATTCCTTTCTAATGAGGAGAATTAAGCAGAAGAGATGGTGTGCAATTTTGGACACTAGGTCATAAAAAGTACCAGTACCTCCTCCTTGTTCACTCTGGAGAAAGTTGGCCACCATGTGGTGAATACCCCTACTGTGGGGCCCATGTGGAAAACTGAGACCACTTGTGTGGAATGTTGAGACAGCCAAAAACTGACGCTTCCAGCCAGAATCCCCCATGAGCCTTCTTGGAAGCAGACCCTCCATCCAGCTCCAGCCAAGAATGCAATCCAGGCCCATGTTTTCACTCCAGCCTCATGAGATACCCTGAACCAGAAACAGCCCGCAAAGCCACTCCCATACCCCTGACTCTCAGGAACCATGTGAGATAATAGAAGGTTTGGGGTTTTGCTGATAAGTTTGGGGGTAATTTATTTTTCATTAACAGATAACTATTAAAATGCTGAAAAAGAAAGCATTCAAATATATGAAGCAAAAATGCCAAAACACAAGGAGAAAATGGCAGACAATTCTCTAAATACAACAACTGAATACAAGGAATGCTAAATACAGATAAAGATATCTGAATAACATTTTTAAATATTTTCAAATAACAATTGAATACAATTTAACAAATTTAATAAAATAACAATTTAATGAACATACTTAATGGCTACATGTTACGTATACCTTAAAAATATAATACTAATAGCCACAAGAATTTATAAATTTATATGTTAGAGACCACAAAGATCAATGCACACAATAACAAAGTAAAAGGCACACGTTTTTTTATTTCTGACCCTGATACAATGTAATTAGAAAATAACTGTAGCACATTCAAAAAAAATCAAAGTAGTTGGAGAGGTTCTTTTTAATTAAGTCTAAGAAGAAATAAAAATGTTAATTTAAGAATATGAAATAAAATTACCAATAATAATGTAATTTCCATTAATAAAAGGAAAAATTCCCCAAAGAATCAGCTGGCCAATGATTTTTATAAGTAAAATTTTCAAATGTTCAAAGAATATTTAAACTTATGACACCTATTATACTAGCCTCCCTCATTTTCACCAGAAACTATTTAACAACTGTAAAGAGTAGGCAATACACCAGGCTGATATTTAAGACACCAGAAATTACAATAAGGCTACATTAATGTTTGAGACCAAATACTAACAAATTCATCTTAAGTCATGATCAATAAAAAACATGAACTCTCGCTTTCTTCCTTGTTAACCATATTTGTGACTTAACACAATCACCTAGTATGTCTGCAAAACTTTGAGTACTATTCATAATGACATCGAGGTTTGCATCTGAGATGGGAAATACAGACTCTGTAGTAAAATAATTTAACAAAACTCTTTTTCTCTTTACAAATAGTTAAGCAACAACAACAAAAAAAGGAGATAATCTTCATTTACTGCAGAGAACAGAACATGCTCAAATTTTCCAGACCTTCACTTCAACCTGAATAATTAACCAAGGCCACTTTCATACACGAGTTTATGAATTCAGCATCTTTATCAACACACAGAAGAGAGTTAATATATCATACTCAAATACACAAAGTATTGGCATTTTTACCATAACTTAAAAACAAGCCCAGAGTTCCCGTCGTGGCGCAGTGGTTAACGAATCCGACTAGGAATCATGAGGCTGCGGGTTTGATCCCTGGCCTTGCTCAGTGGGTTAAGGATCTGGCGTTGCCATGAGCTGTGGTGTCGGTCGAAGACGCAGCTCGGATCCCCCATTGCTGTGGCTCTGGCGTAGGCCAGTGGCTACAGCTCCGATTTGACCCCTAACCTGGGAACCTCCATATGCTGCGGGAGCGGCCCAAGAAATGGCAAAAAGACAAAAACAAATAAATTGATTAATTAATTAATTAAATAGAAAATAAATCCTATACTCTGCAAAATCATGTACTAAGATTGAGAGATTGTGAGAAAAATAATGCAACTGGTAGCAAGAGAAAAAAAATTATAAACCACATCAAATACTAACAAAGCTAAAAGAGGCATGCTAAATTCTTAACAAATAAATGCTTCATTTAACATATGAACCTAACATTTTAAAGAAAGTAATTTTATGTCAGGCTATGTAAAGAATGGAGACAAGGGAAAAGGACATGAATAAACTGGAGACAATCATGCAATCAATACTTCCATAGCAGGAGTTCCCGTCAGCCTAGGCGCATGGGAAACGAATCCAACTAGGAACCATGAGGTTGAGGGTTCGATCCCTGACCTCGCTCAGTGGGTTAAGGATCCTGCGTTGCCATGAGCTGTGGTGTAGGTTGCAGACGTGGCTGGGATCTGACGTGGCTGTGGCTGTGGCATAGGGCAGCAGCTACAGCTCCGATTGGACCCCTAGCCTGGGAACCTCCATAGGCCACAAGTGTGGCCCTAAAAAGACAAAAGAAAAAAAAAAAAAAAACTTCCACAGCAGACACCCCCTCCCCGGCCCCAGGATGGATGTGAGGATCAGAGTACTGTCTCTCACGTGCTTCTTCACTATCAGCTACACTCATTTGCCTGAGTGTATGCCAGCATGGTGCAAAAAGGGTGATACCCTTGAAAAAAATCATGTATATATAAAGTGACACATTTGAAAAAGTCATGTATATAAATCAATGAGATTTTGAGATTATACTGACATAATTGATTAATCTTTTCATCAATTGTATTATAGCTAATTCTCATTTTATAAACATGCATAAACAGATTTTAAGTGGCAAGAGATTTGCCTCAGAGTTTCTTCTAATAAATATTTAATTCCTTTCTTAAAGGGAACTACTTTGGAATTTCATGTTTCCCTTGTTCTATATGAGGTAGGAAAGGCCTGGATTATTTTGTTTCAATAATATGAGAGAAATGCTACAAACCTAATGCATTTAACTCTGATACATAAAAGCAGACAAAGATAGCATTATAAAAAGAAGAATATAACCCAATCTCACATAAGAACATAGATGTTTTTTCAGCAATTTATGGAAAGAATGTCCAGCAGTGAAATAAAGATTAATCTTAGATATTAAACTGGAATTTCCAGGCAACCCAGTGGGTTAAAGATCCAGGATTGTCACTGATGTGGCACTGATTTGATCCCTGATCCCAGAACTTCCGCATGCCACAGAGTCAGACAAAAACTTTTTAAAAATAATAATGATTTACTGAAAATATGAATTACTAGAGGTCAAAGAATAAAATAGTATTTGATAATATTCAGCATTTCATAATGATAAAAATCTCATAGTGAACTAGGGTAAGATAGAATAAAGAAAATCTAGGCATTTCCGCTGTGGCACAGTGGGTTAGGAATCTGACTGCAGCTGCTCTGTTCGTTGCAGAGGCACAGGTTCAATCCCCAGTCTGCTGCAGTGGATTAAAGGCTCCAGCATTTCCACGGCTGTGGGATAGGTCACAGCTATGGCTCAGTTTCAATTTCTGGCCTGGGAACTTGTCAGTACGGCACAAACAAACAAACACCAAAAACTATCTTAAACGTTCAGTATTTATTTTAAAAAAGTAAAGTACTAGAATTTTGCCTATTAAAATAAAAAATAACAGAAGGGTATATGTTATTATTGCCTTCTATTATTAAGATAGAAATTCCACTCAGTATACTAACACAAATAAGTACAAGAACTGCAATCTTTTGAAAAGATGATATACAAAATCACCATTATTTGCCATTAATTTGAATGTGGAATTTCATTCAATCTACAAAATTCAACTCTTCTATTAATAGCATATCAGTTTAACAAACGATCCCTGAGAATGGTTCCTATTTTTCTTTTGGAACTTAACCATACAATTCTAAAATTTATGGTGAAGAATAAAAGGTGAAAACACGTTTTTAAAAGATGGAAAAGACATGCATCAATATTTCCCACCAGATATTAAAACATATATTAAAACAATGTGACATCAGCATATCATTGATCAGGAAAGCAATACATTGTTCTGACAAAGAACCTCGTACATCTAAGAATGTAGTTTATAATGAATGAAGCACTACAAGTCCATGCAAAGGACAGGAATTATTTTAAAATATCAGAGAGAATATAACCAGAGAAGTCATTGGCCAAAAAATTAATGAAGTTTTGATTTTCCTACCATCTAAATAGTAAGTGAACAAAAAAAAGGATACACATTAGGAATAAAATGGGCAAGTTACATAAATACATACCTTATGGATATAAACAGAAAAAACTTAAACCAATAGTCAAAGCTACTATTAAATGACTCAATTCCCATAATAGGTATATAAACTTTTCATCATTGGAACTAGCAGATTGCTTTAAGTAGTAATACTCCACACTGATTGATTATAGGCATTCGCACACAAAAATTGAAGAAATTCCCCATTATTTATGAAGGATCTTTAGAAAATGCATCCCAGTTAAAGAACCTTTAGGAGATGTGGAAGATTTTAAGGTAGGTCTTATAAGGTGTTTGGGAATGAGCAGAGATCATATAGTGAGTAAGTAATAGAGAGTGTGTTATTTGGCGAACCTTACAAGAAAAATATCTGAGGACAATCCTCAGGAGCAAGCTGTGAGCTTTGATAAGTAAACTGTGTGGCTGTTTCACCGTCTTTCTTCCAGGAGCAATCATTTCCTGGAAGGTGCAGCGAAGTTATTTTGCTTAGTCCTAGTTAAGTCTAACAAGGACAGAATATTATCTCGGTTTCAGTTGTACAGCTTCATGTAACATTTTTTTCCAGCAAAAATCATAATACATGTTTAAATTTTTGTTGTCTTGTATTAATTAGTGCCTCCATGTAAACATTAGCTTGGAACTACTAGTACCTGAGAGAAACGTTTTATTTCTGATTTTAAAGCAAATGCTTCCAGTAAGTCTATTACCGTCTTGGAATTATATAATAGTTCCACAACTCATCAGCTTTCTATTTCTATTACATTTTTATCTTTACTTTTTCATCTTTATTTCTATTATGTTTTATCTTGATTTACTGCTCCATGTATAATGCTGCTCTTTGGTGCATCCTGTACCACTAGATATTCATTATGGATTGAGTCCTTTACTCTCATAAAGTATGCCTCATCATGTCTTTGTGTTTGTTTTCTTTTGTTGTTGTTGTTTTCAGGTTTTGTTACTGCTAGGTACCCATCCTCTGGGCACACTCTGTCCAACCCTGCATGGACATGTTGAGGTCAGGGGACCATCCCCACAGGTGGTTCCAGGATGAGAATATGACCCAAAAGTGGCCAGTCAATGTGAGTTCATGTTTCCTGGAAAGAAAGTGGCTGGAATCCAGAACAATCAGCGAGACACAGAGTTTGATCAATGGGAAAGAAGGATTTTTCTCTCTCTCTCTTTTCTTTTTTTTTTTTTTTTTGCTTGTTAGGGCCACACCATGGCTAGGGGTCGAATCAGAGTTACAGCTGCCCACCTACACCACAGCCACAGCAATTCGGGATCCAAGCCACATTTGCAACCTACACCACAGCTCACGGCAAAGCCGGATGGCCAACCCACTGTGTGAGGCCAGGGATCAAACCCACATCCTCATGGATCCTAGTTGGATCCATTTCCACTGCTCTGCAACAGGAACTCCCGGCCTTTTCTATTTAGGGCTAGAGGTAAGCAAGTTAAAATGAGGTCTTTAGAGGGGTCCCCAATCCAATGTGACTGGTGTACCTATAAGAAGTAAAAACTGGACAGGGACACATGCAGAAGGAAAGGGACGTGGAGAAACAGGAAGGTGGTCATCTACCAGCAGGCAGAGGCCTGGAGCCTGCCCCTCCCTCACGGTCCTCAGAAGGAACCCACCTGCCCACACCTGGATTTCTACTTCTAGCCTCCAGACCTGTGGACGAGAAATTTCAGGTCAAAAAACACAGATTTCACATGGTGTCTTCCAGGGAACCACCAAGCAAGTTAATTAAGAACAACTATTTGGGAAAGAGACTTTGAAAGAGTACTAGCTGTGGTCTACTGCCTTTGAAACCACTAAAGTGACCTAGAGAGCAGGGAAGAGACTAAAACACTTAAAATATCGCAAAGCTCACTCTTCTTATTGAGCTTCAGGACACTTTCTTGAATAAATCTCCCCTGATTGCTACGAACATTTGGTTAACTTCCATAATTCTGAAAAATTTGATTTGGACAATCTTGCCAGATATTTTCTTATTTCTACGGGGGTGGGCACATCTTAAAACATCCTTCCTGCAACATTTTGCTGACATCCCACACAAAAAACTTTAGCAAAGTTGGAAGTTCCCATTGCGGCTCGGCAGCAATGAGCCCAACTAGTACCCATGAGGACTTGGGGTCCAACCCCTGGCCCTGGCATTGCTCAGTGGGTTAAGGATCTGGCGTTGCCATGAGCTACAGTGTTGGTCACAGACACAGCTCAGATACTGGTATTGCTGTGGTTGTGGTATAGCCCAGCAGCCACAGCTCCAATTCAACCCCTAGTCTGGGAACTTCCACATGCCGCAGGTGCAACCTTAAAAAGAAAAAAAAAAAAAAGTCTTTTTTTGGTAATAATATTAGAAAGGGAAATATTTAAACAGTGGAACTGAAAAACAATGGTAGCCATAGTGACACTATGAGGCCATTAAAGTGTTTTAAAAGTAGGTAGTCATATATAAAAATATTCACGATATTTGGGTCATGATTCGTGACCCAAGAAAATAACATCAGTCACTAACATTTATTGAAATTTCTATATGCTTAATACTGTGATAGATGAATTACAAGCAAAATCTCATTTTATTTTCACACCAATGCCTTAAGGAAAACAGTCAGCTCTCTATTTTACAGGCCTGGATACTGAAGCTTAGAGTTTAAGTAACGTCTCCCCAATCACAAAGGTAGCAAATAGAGAAAGCATCCATATTCAGGTATGTCTAAATCTTACCTAATACCCTCTCTAAACCACTTACTCAGTAAACCTCTAAACGGGATCTCCTAGTCCCTTCTGTCAAGTGGCCCCAGAAACCTCTGCATTTCCCTGATATTTCAGGTATGTCCATTCATCATCACTATTTGTTTAACTGCCTGACTTTCCACTAAAATATGAGCTTCTGGATCATTACTGTGTCACACAGAGCTGGGTACTAGACAAGAATATAACAATTATTTTACATTATCAATATCAATAAATGAATGATTTAGTGTGTATGTAACAGCCTCATTAGTTTTGAGGTATGAAGACATAAACAGGATGCATTAAATCATCACTACTCTCCTGGCAGACAAGAAGAAAAGGCAATTGAACAGTATCATCTGCTTCACAAGTGCCTTGGTTCTCCTGACACAGTACAAGATAGCAGGACCTGCTAACGTATAAAAACTTACAAAACTTAAAAATGTATAAAAATTAAGGTTTAGGGTACAACATACAGGGAGAATTACTCACATCTAGGATGTCAGAAATGAGCCCTGATGAAAGGGTGATGTTTAAACTGAGCTCTAAATCGTAAGTAACCTGTGCCAGAGAAGCATGAGAAAAAACACTTGAAAATTAGCAGACACAACGGTCCTGGGGTATGAGAAATGTGATAAACTTGAGACACCAAGAAGAAACCGGGAAGGTCAGAGATAAAAATGAAGCCTGAGCAATAATAAATGGTCTGTAAGATTTCACAGCATCTTTACAAGCCATTTAGAGGATTCTGCATTTGCTCTTAAAGGCAATGGAAAGCCATGGAATGGGCTTAAATCGAGGAGGTTTAATAGTAGGTTGAATATACTTAGAATTATGTTTGTAAAAGAGCATCCTGGATATACCGTGAACAATGATGGAAGCCAGAGATGGCAGTAAGAGTCTATAGGATAAAGCAGTGACCAAGCCAAGAAATGATGGAGGCTTGGATTGTGGTGTGAAGAAAAATAGGACTGCAGAGAAATTAAGGAAATACAAGTGCCAGCACACAGTGATTTGTTAGATAGGGGTGATAAGGGTAAAGGAGGAATTAAAGATGACACAATCCTCCAGATTCCAAATGATATAAACGCAGGGAGTTACATCATTTGCAAATCCCCTCAATAATTCTCTACTAAGCTATCATCTTTTCTCTGTGAAGATCAGTTCGCGTACAAAGAGTATTTAATTTTAGTAATTTGATTTTCAACAAAATCACCTCTCTCAGCATGGACTGCCATAACAAGAGCTAACATTTCTTGAATTCTAAGTGCATGCCAGCATTGCTCAAAGGGCTTTGTGTTGCTAAATCATTTAGTCTGCACTGTACAGATGTGAAAACTGAGGCATGAGCAGTTTAATTTGCCAAGGTTTACACAGGCAGTGAAGGGCAGAGATAAAACAATACGTGGAAAAATGTACATAAATATGCAATTAAGCCATAAGCTTATTGTTACCGTATGTGTGTAGGTTAGTATGTACACACAGGGTTTCTATCAAAAACGAAGGAGAGAAAGAGTAAGGGAGAGAAAAAGAACCTGCCCACTTTGGGTTTTCAACTTTAATAATAGAAAATTATTTTCTGTTCTTCCACAGTTAATTTATACTTAAATCATAATATATAATCATGGAGGATCCCAATGCTACATGAGCAATATATAATCTATGATGTCTTTTCAGGACAAAAGCTGCTATGTGCTCCCAGCAGGGCAGACTCCTCTTTTTCACACAAAAATAATTGTGTTAATGTGCTTCAATGTAAATTCTCAGAGGGGAGCAGCTTTTAAAATAATGCTGTTTCTTATTTCATTAAAAATAATAAAGCACACAGAATATTTCATCTGAAATAACCCCCATGCCCATTTTCATTAGCTATGCTACCCTAAATGTCGACTCATGGTGTAGAATTGGAAGGAATATGTTTTTAGAGGGCTCTAAGTCTTTGATTTCAGAACTGCGTACATGATTCAAGTCCCTAATTACCTCTAAATTCATATCTACTGTACTGAGCAGGTGCCTGGTAAAAGATGTGTAGAGGCTACTCAATGGCATTCATAGACCTGTTTAAGTTTTGCTTCCTTGGGGGAGCTCTTTGCTGACCATGTTAGTCAGTTACCCTTTCCTCCTGTTCCCCTGTTAAGTTCTCTTGCATGGCATTCTTCACTATTGTTAATATCTGTCTTCCGCACGACTGTCTGTTCTACAAGGTCAAAGGCTGAGATGGTTTTATTTGCTCGTATCACCCCTAATTGCAGCTCACAAATGGAAACTAAAGGCACTTTTAATTACAGACTACTAAATGGGTTATTTTATAGAAGAATATAAGCTGACCCACAGTGCACGTTAAAAATGGAGCTCTTAATGACAATTCTAGCCCCTCGACTAATTTTTTCCAGCCCAATGATGATAGCATTTCTTTGAAAATCACCAGAAATAAATTGGGAAGGACAGGAGAGACTTGAGTAGCACAGGGTCTTGGGAAAACCACCTAGCTACTCTCAACTCACAGCCAGCCCCATCTAGCTCTTCACTGCAGTTACTGTGCCCCTTCCTGCTTTTGAATCTGCCTCTATGGCTCCCTCCTCTGCCCCTCAAGTCTCAAAGTTCAAAGGTCTTCATCTTTCCAGTATCTTCATCTTCATCACAGACTAACCATTGGATGCTCATAATTTCTTATCTTCCAGAATATATAAGTGATTCTGACCCCTCACATCCTTTAATTTCCCTCCAATAGTAATTTATTAATCACATATATATATACATACATATAAATATACACACACATTTTTTTTTCTGTTCTCTCCATTAGATTATATGTCTTTTAATAAGGGGCACTATTGTATAATTTCTTCTTTCTTAGCTACTAATTTCATGAAAGCCTAAAGTGACTCATAAACCAGCTAAAATAAATGGGTAAAACCCCCCCTGGAGTTCCCGCTGTGGCTCAGCAGTTAAGGAACCCAACTAGTATCCATGAGGATGCGGGTTTGACCCCTGGCCTCACTCAGTGGGTTAACTATCCAGCACTGCCTGACCTGTGGTGTAGGTCACAGATGCAGCTCAGATCCCATGTTGCTGTGGCTGTGGCGTAGACCGGCAGCTATAGCTCAGATTCAACCCCTGGGAGCTTCCATATGCTGTGTGTGCAGCCCTAAAAAGACAAAAAAAAACAAAAAACAAAAAACAAAAAACAAAAAAACAAAAAAAAAAAAAAACAAAACCTGATGTAAATGAATATACAAAGCTCCATGGGAAATAAACACTTTGAAGTTTCTAATCCTTAGAAACTTTATTGACAAAAATGCAGATATGCACTTGAATAAATTAGATGAAGGATGCAATTAGCAACACAATTCATTTACTTTGGACCTTAAGTCAGTTTGGTACTTGTCACCATTTAGAATCACTTGGTTGGTTGAACTTGGAGCGTCTTCCTGCATTTAGATTATACAAATGCTGAATGATTACCCTTTCAAGATCATTTGCAATGTAATTGTTCTCAGGCAGAATTTTAATAATAGCTTGTATAAAATGAATATTCAGGATTATTTTGTCAAAATTATATTAAACTCCTCACTCAAGTGTCAATTTCCTTAATCTGCCCCCTTTATTTTTTCCAATAAGGAGTTAATGAGTTTCTTACAATCACTTACCTAATTCCCATGCCAAATCATTACACGCTCAATAACTGCTTGAATAGATTAGAAAACCACAGTGAGCTGGATCCCCACAAAAATGTTTTTGTGACAAAATCCTGCCACTGCAAGTAACACATTCAGTCTTCTTCATGAAAAACATCTAAGACCCTCGTGGAAAGAATGAAACAGTGTTTCTGCCACCATCCTCAAGCTGCCAGTAGGAGAAAAGAGCGAGGGGAATGACAAAGCATAGAGAAACTGAGTAAAAACGAAAAGTCTGATCCAAGGTATTCAGACAAACCAGCACCTACGTAGAGGACACCGCACAATTTCTACTCCAGCTGCTACTTTTGTGTAATGAACAAGGAGGAAGAGAAGTACATAAACCCAGCTAAGCTTTGACTAAGGCCCGAGTAAAAAGACATCTGCCTTCTCGAAGTTTCCACGTGGAACAAACAATGCCATATCCCCCTCTGTTTTCCCTCCAGGGGAGGGAAGGTTGAGTCCCTAAAGGAGCCTAGAGTAGCAGCTTTCAACAGGCACACGAACAAGTTCTATGCTTTTGTGAGTTTTAAAAGAGAAAAGAAGAATTTTTTTCTAATAGCCAGTTTCCCCCCAGCAGCTCAGAGAAAGTCACTAGGTTAGCACTGAACTTTTGCAGGAAAAAGAAAATCCTATGATCTTTGCTGTATTCAAAATGACGTCTATAAAGGCATTTCAGATTTCAGACTCACTTGGATAACTGAAGCTCCTCAGTAAGTATCAGGCTGTCTTAGAGTGAAACAAGTCACCACTCTTGGCAAACCATTTGGGGACAAATTTCAATAGCACAAAATAAGCTTTAAAATACAATGTGCTACAATTACCTGTGAGCTCGAAATTAAATCACTGAGACTCAAAGATCCTGGGCAGCTTACCCCAGTCAGACCCCTCTTGCTATGGCATTTTTTAGAGCTGGAGCCAAGTGTCACTGAAGAAACAAAGATAAATGTTCTAAAATATCTCCCTGAATGTGGATAATTCGGGGAATTAAATATCCGCAGAAGGAAAGAGTTACTCTCATTGAATCCACCAAACTGGAATCTCTGAGAAACCTAGCCATACATGGCGCCACACAACTATTATGCAACATTGTTCTCAAAATACGATTGTATGCACACTGTGGTCTATGGAATGATTGGCCAGTGGGAACCTGCCTTATAGCACAGGGAATTCTGCCGAATATTCTGTGATAATCTACGTGGGAGAAGATCTGAGAAAAATGGGTGTGTGTGCATATGTATAACCGAATCACTTTATTGTACAAGCAGAAATTATCACAATATTGTAAATCCACTATACCTCAATAAAACAAAAAAAAAGAGTATATGCTAATATGACAAATTAACAGAAATAAGTATATGACCTACTTTGGGATTATATTCTTTAACTTTAAACACTTTCATATGAATTAAATGAAATCTGGGCTGCGAAGTTTATTTTTATGTAAGAAAATCAAGATAAATATTCCAATACCTGGCTCCCATGGTGACGCGCATCCTGTGGGGCTAGACTAATCACGGTCTGCTTTGGGCTCTAGTAAATTAAATGCACAGGATTTCACAAATGCCAACATGCACTCAGTCTACTGTTGAATAGGACGATGAGATATAAAACAGGATAGTGGCTCTTTGCCATGGGAGTGGCTGAGAAGGCTAAAGGTGAAGTCACTAGAGAGAAAATATAGGATTTTTATAGAATTGTTCTTTTCAAAATGAGGGCAGTATATTATGCTTGTCCTACTACCCCAGCCCCAAACATTAAAATACCAGTGGTGCCAGAGGTCCCACAGTGGAAGTCAAACCAGTTCTAAGTGAGGGAGGAATGACAGAATCTGTAGCATCTGCTGATCCTGGTGTAAATTCTCCCACCCTGGCTGAGTTCAAGCCACCAAGATGACATCACCTGCTCACAAAATTCCTGATCACCTCCAGCAAGCCAGTATCTCAAGGTGACTGCATACTGGAATCACTCTTTAAGTGGACATTACAGCCATTTGAATGTTGGTGGGTTTTTTTTTCATAGAATTCCAAAAAAGGAAAAAATATCTTTTGGAGGTATGCTGACGTTAGAAAAGATATTTCAGGAAGTTCAGCAAAAAGGTGCAACTACATAGCAATTCCTAAAATGTGTCTGTGTGATACAGGATGGAGCAAAGACTGTTTTCAGTGTGATGCTGCTGTGAGGCTCAGGCTACCCAGAGATGGGAGGGCTCAGCATCCTGCCATGCGTCTCTAGGAGTGCCCCTAACTGGGGTGAGGAAAAAGAGGGAGGCTCCTGCTCACACCAACCTGGGGCCCAGACACATGAAGTAATAGTAGTAGACAGCAAAAGGAAAATCCCCACGATCTCGTTCCATAGCCTAAGTCCCCAAGGGAAAGGCACCAGGACACTGGCTACTATGGCAAGAAATCGGAACAAAGAGTGTTATATTTTTAACATCAGGGAAAACTACCCTCTACATTTTTCAGACCTTTTATCATCTATTTATCTATCTATCTATTTATCTATCTGCCAAGCTAATAATGCTGCTATTACTGTTGCTGTTATTAAAAACTAGCTGCGTGATTCCTTTTGATGGATGCAACGGCACACAGTACTTTGATTCCCCTTTAACCACCCTATGAGGTATAGACACAGTATTATTCCATTTTATACACTAAAAACTGAACCATGGAGACATGAATTTTCTCAAAGCACAAATCCAGAAATTAAGACAGCTGCCCCTTCCATCTGGGTGTCACTCTGAAGCCTCCATATCTCATGATTTTACTTCCTCTTTATTTCCCTTCAAGGGACATTTGATAAAACTGGGAAAAATTAAATAATATATACATCTTAATATGCTACTCTTTAAGTAACTTGAGTAACTTTACATGAAATTCAAATGGTTAAGAATGCGAGAGAGGCACAAATAAAATAAATAAATATACAAATGTCTAAGCTGGCTGACAAGTTAACCATGCATAAGCAAAATACAATGTCTTATTCCACAAACCAAAAAGTAGTTTTGCTCTCTATATACTAATTACATTGACATTTCAGACCTAAAATATAATGATAATAAAATCAGCTTTGATGCATTATTCTCACAACTCGCACATCATGCAAAGAAAAGCAGCTATGAAAATGACAAGTGTCACAGCTGCTGACAAAGAAGCATGTTCATCTGACAAGTTTTCAGTCTACTTTAGGAAGGCACTACTCACATACAGCTAAGATTTAGGCAAAAATAAAAGCTAGGTTTCTGGGCTCTAAATCTTCAAATCTAGCTGCTTCTAACCAGGTTCTAAGACAATATGACATTTCTGATTCCCTCTTTTCCTCACCTCGGAAGAAGTAAATGCTGTCTTCTCTGTAGGTCCACAGACTGATACTCGTGTCACTGTGCTATCATGTGACGTGACGGTCATCTCTCGTCCCCCTGCTCTCCTTGAAAGCAGCAAAGCTTCCTCTACTCAGGGCAAATCGAATTCATCTCTCTGCTCCCGCTGTCTATCATAGTGCCCCCAATAATGATAATAAATAACAAATAATAATCCATGTTGAGGAAGCTAATGACTATTTTAGATACAGTATTGAAAGATGCAGAAGCATAGCTCACATATGCATGTACAAAAATCTCTCCCCCACCTCCCACTCCATCCCCTACTCCAGATGAGTGAATTCAGATAGTGTTTTGAACTTGTAACTCAACGTTTTAGTAGTGCCACACCTTTTTGTACTAAGAAAATAATTTTCCCTCTCACCCTCCCATTTTATCATTACCACATACTCGACCCCCCAACCTATCTTGCTGGATAAATTCAACTTCCTGCATCTTGAGGTATAAAGGACAAAGGTTTGGTGCTCCCCTACTCCTCCCTATACAGTTTAAACATTTTTTATGTAATACAGATTGTAAGCCATGTATTCATATTGTTTATCTTTCCTTGGTGAACACACTGCTGATCGAAGTTCCAAATTTGTTAACTTTTTTTTTTCTTTTTATGGCCACACCTATGGCACATGCAAGTTCCCAGGCTAGGGCTAGAATTGGAGCTGTAGCTGTAGGCCTCTGCCACAGCCATGGCAGCACCAGATCCGAGCGGCATCTGTGACCTACACTGCAGCTTGCAGCAATGCCAGATCTTTAACCCCCTGAGCAAAGCCAGAGATCAAACCTACATCCTCAAAGACACTATGTCAGGTTCTTCGCCCACGGAGCCAAACAGGACCTCCCAATTTTAACTTCAAAGTGTGACATTAATGTTAGAGAAACACTAATTTCAGTGATCTGAAACATGCACCCAGGGCTCTATTTATATTGAATCAAAAGTATCTCATATATTGAGAACATACTGGAACAATGCCAATTCAATAACTAAACTTTTGGGCACACAACATGCCATTACTCCATTCTGTTCTAACCACTAAGGTTTACTCTACTCTAACCTCTCATCTCATCCCATATTTCAGTAAAAATGCCTACAGAGAATTTTCAGAGAGAGGTAGTATATAAAAAGTAAATAACATTATTTCTCAAGTTTGTAATAACCACAATTTCGAAAACTAAGGCAGAAATCAAGATCGTTTCAGAATTATGAGTTTTGCTGGTGCTACCATTTTATATAGCTAATTATCATTTTCTAAGTTCCTGAACTTATATATAGCTTGAAGAATGGTATATATCCTCAATAGATTTTAATATTCAATATCAAATAACATTTAAAATTCATTAAGGCATGTAAAACATTAACATATGAACACCCTTTAAGTTTTTATTGATTGCACAATTATCTTTACTAAATCATTCAAGTTGTTCTGGAAAGAATATTTGCTGATTGACTATTAATGTTTCCAAGGGAAAAAAGTAAAATCCCTCTAAATATATGGGCATTTTATTTCCAAGTGAAAGACATACAGTGCCTTTGGATACAGAAACAAGCTGTGCACATACAAGAAGGGAGAGAAGGATGCAAAATCAAGAGGACATTAATTATGTACATAAATATTAATACATATGTTTCTGACACTCAATGTACCATGCTACCAAGCTTCAGCGTCTACATTTGCATACCGGATTTTGACAGCAACAGTAAAATTACCTCTTTTCATCAGAAAGACAACAGAGAGTTTTTTTAAAGATAAATAAAGTGGCAGACTTACATGTCATTTCCACTGTTTCCACAGGTTTTTTTGTTTTGTTTTGTTTTTTGGTCTTTTTGTCTTTTAGGGCCACATCCATGGCATATGGAGGTTCCCAGGTTAGGGGTCCAATCGGAGCTGCAGCTGCTGACCTACACCACAGCCACAGCAGCTCACAGCTGGACACTTAACCCCCACTGAGCGAGGCCAGGGATTGAACCCGCATCCTCATGGATGCTAATCAGGTTCGCTAACCACTGAGCCATGACGGGAACTCCTGTTATGACAGTTTTTAAAGAAAACGGACATGGCTATTTAACTAAACAAATAGTCATTTGCATATTTTACTCTTATTTAGTATAAGATACCATATAAGCCAATGACTCCAGGAAAGGAGGAATATATGGTCTGGCCTCTAACAGCTGAGAGCAGTCATCCAGGGCTGTGAGCCAGCAGCGATGGTTGATTCCAGGCTGCAGCAGTGAGCAAGCAATACCCATGTGGAGCCCAAAGAACGAACTCCAAGCTAGACCAGCCCAGGAGGACTGAAGCAGAAAGGAGGCAAAACAACCCAAAGAAAACAAGCCCTTCGTAAGAATATAGTTAATAATATTTCTCTTTGAAAAGTAAGGTAGTCTACATATTCTAGAAACCGAGTTTGGTCAGGAGTCGTGGAAATTTTTTTTTCTTTTTTTTTTTTATCTTTTGTGGAAATTTATTTTTTATAAAAATCTTCCTGAAATGATCTGAATTATTTTCCTTTCATAGGTAAATTATCTTCCTTTGCTTTAATGAAATGTCAATATCTTAATGCTAATTGGGACCACAATACATCAAATTTAAAAATGACACTGTCCCCAATTCAGTGGTAGCATAAACATACTATTCCAGCGTATGTCTTCTTTAAACAGAGGATTTACTGTGGGGCTTCAAAGACAAGGTATTTAACCCAGAATCCAAAGCTCGGGGGGTTCTAATCCCAGCTGTATGACTATCACAATGTAAAACTTCTGGGCCTTAGTTTTCTCTTGGCAAAATGCTGGTACTTAGAAAGGGGATATGAATTTTATAGGACCTGAGAAATTACTTACCCCTTCAACAGTTCGTTTTACACTTTTTTTTTTTTAATATTCAAGGATTGCCCCACTTGTGGTTTTCTCTTGAATTTTTACCTTATGTGATCTTATTTTCCATTCCTTTTAGTCTACAACAAAAAGATCATATGTCTAACAAAAGGATCCACAGTTATAGAGGAAATCTATATTTGATTTGTGTTGAAGCTATACATGTTTTTAAAGTTAAGCGGCTCAATGTCATTGTTACAGACTAAAGTATACCAGAGGCACTCTAGGCTGACAAAGGAGAGAGAAAAACAACATTTCTCTCTTTCCCTATGATGTCGCTTACATCTAACTAAGCTATCGGTACGAAAAGGCACTGGCAATATTCCTTGACAGATGTTTATATTTCTCTCTCACATTCCAGAAGCTGTTTCAGGTTCCACTCCTAGAACGACCTTGAATATTGCGGAACTTAAATGAAAAGCAGAGGAACCTCCGTGAGGTTTGCATTGTGCTAAGACCGTGTATTACATTAATTTTCCTGAATTGTTTCAGTTCTCACAAAACACTGCCAACCTGACAATTCTAGAAACTGAACCTTTCTTATTTATTCATGTGGAGGAAAAGAAGAGAGAAACAGCAGGGGAGATGCCAAATGTTAACAAGTGGTTTGGCCTTGTTCCAGGTGGCAATGGATAATTTAATCATCATTAACAATTCAGTCTGGGGGTTTATTTTAAATTTCCACAAGAATATCAATTAGAGTTATATTTTATTATACATAAATGTTAACTACTGGAATTTAGAATTCGCTTTTGAAAACCAATTCAAATGCCCAAATCCCCAAACAATCATTAAATTACAATGATGTTTGGCAATAATTTTGACAGTTACTAAAAATATCCAAATCATCATTTGCATGGAAAATCACCAATGTGCATATCTGCTAAACAATCCTACAGTAACATGCAGTGGCCCCTTTGTTTTATTATTGTTTAAAAATAAGCTATCCTTATTGTATTAATTGGGTTCCCCAGAGAAACAAAACCAATAGGCTGTCTGCTGTCTGAGAGAGAGATTTTTATATTTAGGAACTGGCTCATAAACTTGTGAGGGTGACAAGTCTACAGTTCTCAGAACAGGCCTGCAGGCTGTGTACACAAAGAAGTGTGGCTGCTGCAAGCAGGAGCCCAAAGGCAGTCTGGAAGCAGACTTCTCAGTTCCTTCAGGGACCTGAGGCTTTGCTTTCTCAAGGCCTTCCACTGATTGGATGAGGCCCACCCATCTGTGAAAGATAATCTCTTTTATTCAAAGTCTACACATTTGGAAGTTAATAACATTTTAAAAATACTTTCAGGAGTTCCCGTGGTGGCGCAGCAGTTAACGAATCCGACTAGGAACCATGAGGTTGCGGGTTCGGTCCCTGCCCTTGCTCAGTGGGTGAACGATCCGGCGTTGCCGTGAGCTGTGGTGTAGGTTGCAGACGCGGCTCGGATCCCGCGTTGCTGTGGCTCTGGCGTAGGCCGGTGGCTACAGCTCCGATTCGACCCCTAGCCTGGGAACCTCCATATGCCGAGGGAGCGGCCCAAGAAATAGCAACAACAACAACAAAAAAGACAAAAGACAAAAAAAAAAAAAAATTAAATTAAAAAAAAATAAATAAAAATACTTTCACAACAAATGCTAGACTGACGTTTAACCAAACATCTGGGCACCAGAGATTAGCCCAATTGATACACAACATTAACCATCACACATGTAGTGTTTTCCTATTAAAATATTTATTAAGGCAGACAATCCCTTTAAAGCACTTAGTAATCATTTATAACGCTATGGGCCTTTTTATTTTTCATGAATTTATTTAACATTTAAAAAAATCAATTTGAATTTCACCCTATAACAATTGTGATAGTAAAGATTTTGGTGCGCTGAGAGTCTATTATATAAAACATTGTTCTTTTTATTGGTTCCACTATTTCCAGCAAGTCTGGAATGTGCGATCAAACCTCTGGCTTGCTCCCACCCGTGCCCAGATAGTCAGTTCATCTTGTTTGTCCTTAGCAATTTCCATTATTTGCTGCCAGATCCCTCAATTTTGCTCATCTTCTTACATTAAATTTTGATAAATTCTCTTCATCGATTTTTCTTGATAACTTCTCTTTTTCTTGGAACTTTTTTCTCTTTTCAACCTCCTGTACTCTAGAGTTGTATCCCAGACCAGTTTGCAATTAATAAATTATTACCCTTCTGTAAAAACATTCAGGTTTTAGCTACACAGATAAACATCAATATGCCAAATATACGAATCCTCATTATCCTTCTATTTCTGCTGATGATGTGATTCATATATCATAAAGATGTAAATGGCTAATTTAAGGTAAAAAATATGCAAATGAATAACAGAAGAGAGGGGTCATGATTCAGCTTTTCTTTACTCCCAGTGGTGCAAGGGTAAGGAGCAGATGGAAATACAGGGCACAATCACTGGATATAACTTACCTACCACAAGATGCTATTATACAGAATATTCGAATAAAAGTCACTAAAATAATTTCAACAGGTCAATCTCTTCCAGAAAAAAATATAATAAAATATTCCATTTTAATTACTTCACTGAAAAGGTTATGAAAGTTAATGAACTTCTTTTAAAACCACATTGCAAACTCAGAGTTCCCATTGTGGAGCAGTGGAAACAAATCCCACTAGTATCCATGAGGATGTGGGTTCCATCCCTGGCCTTCTGCAGTGGGTTAAAGATCCAGCGTTGCCGTGAGCCGTGGTGTAGGTCGTAGATGCGGCTTGGATCCCGCGTTGCTGTGGCTGTGGTACAGGCCAGCAGCTGTAGCTCTGATTCGACCTATAGCCTGAGAACTTCCATATGCTGCACGAAAAGTGATCTCCCAAAGCAATAGAAATTTAAAAAAAAAGTCAAATAGAAATCCTAAAAGATGCACACAATACAACATGAAGATGAAGATTCCTATGATAGGCTTCAGCACAGTGGATACAGGACAGTAAATAGTCAGTGAACTTCAGGATTAGTCAGGACTAATCAGGAAGAAAATGAGAAAACATGGAAATAACAAATCAAAAATAAAATAGTATTACTACAGATCCTGCAGGCCTTAAAAGTTAATAAAGGAATATTATAAACAATATAATGGGAAGTTCTTAAAAACTTAGACAAAATGGCAGATTCCTTGAAAAGCATAAATTCTCAAAATTTACTGAGAAATAAATATAAAATAATAATATATCCATTAAGTAAACTGAAATGGCTTTTTTGGTCAAAAGACATTACACACACACACACACATGAAATGCATACCCAGATCATTTTACTGGTAAATTCTATCAAATGTATTCTATCAAAAATGTAAGAAAAAAATAAATTAATAAAAATTATTATTTTTATTTTATTTTGTCATAAAAATTAGAAAAATATTAATACACAAAATCTTATTAATTTAAGCATAATGAGTAATTACTATAACTTCTGTACCATTTAGTATGTGGCAGTCACTGTTGTAAGTGCTTTCCACAAGTTAACTTATTAATCTTCACAAGAATCCTTTTAGGTAGGTACTATTATCTCTATTTAATAAATAGGGAGATTGAAACACTGACAATAGTAGTGTAGCTAATGAATGTAGGGTCTGAACTTGAACCCAGGCAATATGGCTCTGGTGACCTTTTCTTTTTCACTATGTTAGACTAAATTCTAAGCAAATAAAATAGCAAAGAAATGAT
Source organism: Sus scrofa (assembly GCF_054392235.1). Lineage (NCBI taxonomy): Eukaryota > Metazoa > Chordata > Mammalia > Artiodactyla > Suidae > Sus > Sus scrofa. The sequence goes on along the minus strand of NC_139393.1, from coordinate 67,915,424 downwards.
CATGTATGTCAATGAGAGTGTGGTGTGTGTGTGTGTGTGTGTGTGTGTGTGTGTGTGAGGTTTGTGTATACATATCATATACTAGAAAATAACGTCATAAAAGAAAGGAGAAAGGAAATGCTTCCGAGACAAGAAGTTAACTGCAAACTCAAATGAAAGTGTTACACACTTTTAAAAAAAATCAATATAAGTGTATTATATAGTATCATACTGAAATAAATAGCTAATTATGGGATAGAGAAAGCCCTTCTATGCATAAAATCAGTACATTATTAAAAGACTCAAAAATAATTATATCTACTTGTAAATATATAATCTATAAAGGATGAAGATAAACCTTTTTAATCACTAACATCTCAATAGGAACTAATAATTCACAAAAGAAATATAGTTAGCTAATAAAACAGCTAGAAAAGTTAATATCCTACAGAGTAAGCAACAAATTTAAGTTCATAGAATCTTTTTTCAGTAAAACGAACCCCCCAAATTGATGGGTTGTTACTAGAGGAGATGCTGCAGGAAAATGAAATCTGTGGAATAATCTTGAAAGTTTATATATTAATGCAACCTTTCCAAGAAAAAACTTTGCAATATATGCCAAGACCTTTATGAATGTTAGCATTTTTCAGAAAAAACTAAGATACAGATAAAATTGTACATCCCTGGGTATCTATCACACGTCTCATTTCAAGGCATGATGCCAGGCATAAGGGCTACCAGTTAGGACTGCACAACCAGACATCCTGGTTTCAGTTCCAAATGCTGCAACTGCCCAGCTTGATGTGGCACGACTTAGAGCAAAGCATGCAACCTCCCTGTGCCTTGGTTTTCACATCCATATAATGGGGACAATAACAGCACCTACCTATTAATTTGTTCTGCAGATTAAACAAGATTCTCTCTTTAAAGACTCTTAGCAGCTCCCAGCACAAAATAAGCACAATAGAGATGACAACTATAGCTACAATTATTGTGTTTATAATTCAGCATTGGAAAGAGCATGACTTTATGATAAAATATATGTATAATCTTCTGTAGCTATCAAGCATTGTTTCCCAAAGAATATTTAATAACATGGAGAAATAAAAAATTAAAAAAAATATATAGTAGCCTTTATAAATAAAAGAACATGTCACCAAAAAAATGATAAGATGTAAATACTTCAAATATCATCAGAAATTATGCAGGAATGGTGATGTTTCAGGCGATAGTGATGAAATAATATTGCCTTATTAAGATAATGACATTTATCACTAGCTGGGATCATAAATATTTCAACCAAAATATTAATTTATTTTACATGAAAAGAGTTCAACTTGTGTACACAAGCCTCATTATATATAGCTGATATAAGCACTAGAAATTCTTATAAATTATACATTAATAATTAACTGAATATTACTTATCTATATGTCCAATACAAGGGCAATACCTGAACATACTAAAACAGGTCATGACTAATTTTAACTATTCCCATGTAATTAAATATGGCCTTGAATTAAAATGTTACTTTAGGAACAAGAATGAAGAAATCTGAACAGAAAACATCTTAATATAAAGCTTTTTTTTTAGCATTTAGTGTTATATTAATGTTATTCTCATATAACGTGAAAAACAGTCTCAAAATGAAATATCACCTTCCTGGGATTCTAAAATGAGGTTATTAATCACATCTACTTTTCATGAATATATATTGTAGCAATTTCTTAAATAGCAAAATTTTTCATAAGAATGTCTATGAAAATATGAATGTCTCACTATTTGATCTCTTAAAATATGAATATAAAATGAATATATTCAAGCTTTCTTTTTGAGTACTTTCAAAGACCTAATTGAAGCAACTTGGTAAAATAAATTGAGACAGTTATTACCTTGAACCCAAATGTGGTTGCATGTGAGGTTCAGTAGAGTAGTTTAGACTCTACTTAGTAGCTCTGAACAGTTCATGCTTTGAGTTTCACTTTAATAACAAAATATTTTAGGGAGTTCCCATTATAGTTCAGTGGGTTAAGAACCTGATATAGTGTCTGTGAGGACATGGGTTCCATCCCTGGCCTCACTCAGTGTGTTAAGGATCCAGCACTGCCATGAGCTGTGGTGTAGGGCACAGATGAGGCTCGGATCCCGCGTTGATGTGGCTGTGGTGTAGGCTGGCAGCTGCAGCTCCAATTCCACCCCTAGCCTGGGAACTTCCATATACCACAGGTGCAGCCATAAAAAGAAAAACTTTTTAGAAGTTCTCTTAATGTATCTTTACTTATTTGAACACTAAAACAATTCTATTTTAGACTTGTAGGGCATATGATAGATCAATTCATACAATCTCCTACTTCCTCTGGAATCACTTCAACAACTTAGATGGTACTCTGGTACTCCAGATTTTGTCTCAATCCTCAAGGTTCAGAAAGCTCTTAATGCCATCTTGCCAGGCTAGCTATAACACTTTTGTACTGAGTTCATTGCTATGTGTAGATTATAGTATGGAAGTTGGAAATGGGCTTTGGGGTCAGAGCAGGGTTAACCTAATGTTTTTAAACTTTATGATGCAAATTACTTAGGCTTCCAGATCCTCAGCTGCCTTATCTTTAAAATGGATTTAATTTATGGAATAGCTGTAATCCTACATAAATTGTGTACTTATACAGAATTTTTTACATTTAACTGCTTTATATTTTATACTTATTACATTTCTTTTGTAGTGAGATGTGAAGTAAGGAGTTAATTTTTTTTTTTCCTGTCAGTTGCCTGTAGGCTGTTTGGTGACTAATCCGTCTTTCCTCCATTCCACCTTGATCAGGGACGCATCCCATCTCTCTTTTGTTCCCTGACACCGGGTAGGCACTCAGTAAGTGAATATTCTTATTATCCTACTACTGAATTTAAACCTGCATCTCCGAGCTCCATCGTGGCACAGTGGTTAACGAATCCAGTTAGGAACCATGAGGTTGCGTGTTCGATCCCTGACCTCACTCAGTGGGTTGAGGATCCAGGGTTGCCATGAGCTATGGTGTAGCTTGCAGACACAGCTCAGATCCCAAGTTGCTGTGGTTCTGGCATGGGCTGACAGCTACAGCTCCGACTGGACCCCGGCCTGGGAATCTCCATATGCAGCGGGTGCGGCCCTAGAAAAGACAAAATAATAAATAAATAAATATCAAATGTGCATTAAAAAAAAAAACCCTGCATCTCTATAAATTTCAGTGTTCCTACCAACAAAACTTACTTAACAAACTAAGCACCGTGAATTCCTTCAATCGGCTTTCTTGTGGTATGGTTTTCCACTAAAATGCCAGCCGAGCTGCCCTCCTTCTTGTAAGCCCTTGATGTCAATGTTCCTCTAACAAGGTGGCTTCTTGGACAGACCATTTTCCAACAGACATGTCTGGGCAATTACAGGTGATTAGGAAATAACATTTTCTCTATTTACCAACTTCACTTTTATGAATGCAGTCTAATTTTGTATTAGTATTTTTCACATGTAATTCATTTTATGTTGAACAAATAAGTTTGGTCATTAGCTAAAGCCATGATTCTTTCTGTATGTACATTTTTAAGCCCAGTTTTCTCCATTTTGAAAATATCAGGTGTCTTGCCCATCTGATCGTAAGCCTTAAAAAAGCCAGACATCGAAAAACAAGAAAGAAAGGGGCACTTATCTTTCATCTTGTACTTTTACTCTCTCCTTCAGGTTCAAAATACTCTTTAAGAAATTTGCTTTCTTTAAATATATGTTATTTTAGACTCTGAGTAAGTTTTAAGACTGAAAAATATCTTAGAGTGATAGTCTTTTTCAACTATGTACACTCTCAGGATTTTTAGTATTCATCTCACTTTAAACTTTTTTCATATGCCAGAAAAGTTTCAGAAAAGCATATACAACATAATTTCATTTGCTTATTCACAAATATGCACATACTCCAAAATCAAGTATATGCATATTCAACATATATAAGAATGTGTATAGCACAATACGATGTTTAGCTTGGTGCAGGGGAGTGGGAATTAAGGGGAAATGGGACTTGCCACTCATTTTATTTTTTAATTTTTTTCTTATAGTGGGCAGGTTTTGCTTTTATAATAGTACTTAAGGTCTTATTTGGATAATAGCTATGACAAATATCAGTCAATGTAAAAAGCAAGAAGAACTCAGATAATCATGTTTTATGATATAAATATTAATAAAATTGACTCATGCATACTTCACTATATTTTAAATCTTATATTGACATTTATGCACTTTTATTTTAAATATACTTAAAATATTTTACTCATTCTTTTCCTTACTTGATTTAAATCTTTTGCCTTTCTCAAACATTTTAGTTTTAGAGTATTTTCCACTTCATCATATGGAAGTAAATTTCACTCATTTCTCTGTTAACTAGTTTGCCTCTATATTATCTATAAACTCAAAGAGCTTATTGGCACATAGCTCTTTCATGCTTTCAGAATTTTATGCAATTTTGCAATATCTCCCAGTATCTCGTTAATAGGATGAGCAAGAGACATCATGATAAAATATTGGGAAATCAGACTATACTGCAATAGAACAAGGAAACTCATTACCAAAACCCATAGAAACAAGAGAGCAAGATTAATGGTCTTATGCATTAAGCAAAGAGGGTGAAGCTGGAGGGATAACAAAAGCGTTGCAGTGTTTTTCATTCTCTTCTCAATCTTACATACATCTGCTTTGTTCAAAACCACTTTTATGAATATCTATTTAATAAAACAATGACATCTTTAAAGAGTAACAAATTTATTCCTAAGGGGAAAAAATGGTATGTAGTGAAAGAGCCTGGACTTGGGGTTGAGAAGCCTTGGCTTAACTATGCTACTTTTTTACCCTCCAATCTCAGGCAAATAAATTCACTTCTATGATCCTCAATTTTCTCTTCTATGAAATAGGAGTAATAGGATACATGCCTAATGGAGTTGCTGTGAATCTTTAAATCAGGAAAGCTATACAAGCCCATAACACATAATAGAAACAGACAAATCCTGTTTTACAAAGAGAAAGCTAAATAAAATATCAGTACTTTTAAACTTCTTAAAACCTTGGTATTACCAGAAATTTCATTAAAATACTACACTTGAGAAGAAGAGAGCATCTGAAAAATTATTATCTCTTTTGTAAAAGAAGTTATAAGAGATGAATTTCCCCTACCAAGACTCCATGAAAATGACAGTGAAAGAAACAAAAAAGTGCAAAGGGCAAAGAATAAGAACAGTGGATAAGAATGGTTTAAAAACATTGTATGATGGAAACAGCAAAACAGAGTTGTAATTAACTTAGAAGAACAGTGATTGGTTGGTTTGTTTTAGTTTATATATGTGAAACTTGAACAAACAGTTGCATTTCACACTGGGGCTGATGTCACACAGCACAGAGTTAGCACATGGGGAGTTAAAAGTCCAGAAAGTAGAAACATGGCAACATAAGGCCCCCAACACTAGAATGCAGGTTTGTGGAAATTTGGGGAAGGGCCTTCAGCTTCCATGGATAGTGAAATTGTGTTCAACTCATTTGTATTTAAATGTCTCGGTGGCAAGAGTGATCACCTTGATTCTACTTATTTTTATGATTTTATGATTCTACATATTTTTATAATCATTATGATTATGATTTATGATTCTACTTATTTTTATAATCATTATGATTCTACTTATTTTTAGATCTGCTCCTATGAAAACTTAGGTCCTGCTCTTTGCATGGGAATCCTCCTCAATACCCATCTCATGGATGTTCAATGGATCACAAGAAAAAAGGAGAATTCACCGGCAGGAAGAATCGGAAGATCAGACTCTCTGATCAAAGCTATGAACTCTCCTGCCTGGCAGAAGGGACGTGCCTGCTTCTATACATTCCGTCATTTACTCAACAAACATTAACTGAGCACATTCCATGTGCCAGGAAACCACCTTGATTTCTAAGGACACAGTAGTGAAAAACAGTCCCTGTCTTCAAGGACTTACATTCTAATGGCAAGAGATAGACCATAAACCCATAAAAAAGTATGTTAGCACTGCTAAGAAAAAGCAAAGTATAAAGGGTGGTAAGCAAGAAAGTGGGGTCTGTTTGATAGAGAGACAGAAAGCTTGACTGACAAGCCTGTGTGTGAGCGAGAAGTAAGGGAAATGAGAGCACCATCCAAGAGGCTGGCTAAGGGTTTCCTGGAAGCGAAAATGTCAAGCACAAATGAAACACAAAAAGGAGTCCAGAATACAAAACCAGTGACTGCTCTCACAGAGTGTATTTCCCACAGACAGAGGTAGACGGTAAAGAAACAAATGCAAGCAACCTGGACGACCCCGGACAGAGGTGCCTTTTACAGAGAAAATGGATACAGCCTAATGTAACAGAAAGTGATCTGATGTGTCTATTTCAGATCGAGGTGTTACCAAGTATCCACCGAAGGGGCTGAGGTTAGGCTGCACTGAGCACGGCTGCCTGGCCCAGAGCTGCCTCTCAAACGCAGCCTGAGAGCTGCTGTGCCCACCAGGCCTACCAGAAGAACAGTCCCCAAACAATGCTAGAAGGAAAACACTCATTTCCATGCCACTGTGATTTACACGGCTCCACAGAAGTGAGGCAGGAATTATGGTTTTTTGATCAAAGCAACTGCAAACCACATGCAAAAAGAAACGATGGAAGGACTTCTGAAGGCAAAATGTTAAGGCCAGCTTAATTTTTGGGATATCTTGGATGAGGAAGATACAGCACAGGTGACTAAGAAGTATTTAGAGAGGAGGAAAAGCCAGGGTGTTTCTCTTTCTCTTATCTGAGTTTTATGCGCCACTTTCTTCTCTTTTCATTTTTCTCACCCTCTCTTTCACGTCCACTCCCTTGATCAGGAGTCAGACTTTTATCTCCCAAGACCCAAACACGTCCTATTTATGGAACATCTCCACCTAGAATGATACACTGATTCACCAAATTCAATCACACCGAAGCTGAACTCATTACACCTGCTTCTCTCCCTTCTCACTCCTGGATAATAACAAGCATAACAGGCCTCCAGCTACGTGCGGTAGAATCACAGTTCAGATTACCCACTATCTACCTTGCGGACTGTAGCCTAACAGTGTCCGTGACCCCTCCACTCCCCTCCACTAAATCATCTCTGGTCCCATGTCTCTTCATTTCCTCCGAAACTCCCCGAGTTCCATCCCTTAATATCAATCACCCATGTTACTGAAGCAGCTTCCTAATCGATTCTCCTCCTACTACACTGCTCCCCACTCACCCTCGACCCTCCTAGGAGTTATTCTTTACAATAATCAGATGTGATTATTTTACTGCTAGGTTTACAAATATGATGCTCTCCCAGATTCCTTAGCCTCCTTTTCTGCCTTTTCATCTCCCCTTCTCCCACCCCAGCCCATGCCCACAGCCTTGCCCTCAGGCCTCATCCCAGCTGCAGTCCAGCCCCTGCCTCCCACACTGCTCCAAACCATCAAATCAGGGTCGACTCCACCTCTCACCTCTGTGCATTCAGCCCCCTCTGTGCACAGGCAAGTGGCTCTTTTTTTCTCCTTTATTTGTTCAGTCAGTCAGCAATAAGATATGCAAAATTTAATATGAAATTCCTTCAAGTTCCTGGGGGGGCCACAGAAAGAAGAGGTAAACCAATAAACAAAAAGTCCTTTTTAGAAGGTGATAAGCATCATGAAGTAAACAAGAAAGGGGTTTGAGGCAGGTATCTCTGAAAGCCAAGATATCAACAGTGAAAAGGAAGTCACCAAAACAAAACTGGAGGGGGTAGTGGGAGGTGAGAGGGAGCATTAGAAGGAAACAGCCCTGAGGCCAAAGTGAGGAGCTTCCTGCAGTTAGAGGTCACTGGAGAACGTGAGGCAGGAGCATGAGCCTTCATATTAACATGAAAATTGGGAGAGACCCTGTTGTGGCTCAGTGGCTTACAAACCCGACTAGTATCCATGAGGATGCAGGTTCGATCGCTGGCCTCGCTCAGTGGGTTAAGGATCTGGCATTGCTGTGAGCAGTGGTGTAGGTTGCAGACATGGCTCAGATCCTGAGTTGCTGTGGCTGTGGTGTAGGCTGGCAGCTGCCACTCTGGTTCGACCCCTAGCCTGGGAACTTCCATATGCCACAGGTATAGCCCTAAGAAGCAAAAAAGAAAAAGAAAAAAAAAAGGGAAAAAAAAAGAAAAACAAAATTGGAGGAAATGGAAAAAAACTTATTCCCATTTTCAACTTATACATGCATCTCTTTAAAATTACTGCCATTGATATCATCGAATATGACCCCAAAACTGTTGCCCTGACCTCCTAACAGAGCAATATTGCCACTTTTTTTTTTTTTTTTTTTTAAGGGCCACACCTGTAGCATATGGAGGGTTCCCAGGCTAGGGGTAGAATAGGAGCCACAGCTGCCGGCCTATGCCACAGCCACAGCAACACCAGATCCAAGCTGTGTCTGTGACCTACACCACAGCTCACAGCAACACTGGATCCTTAACCTACTGAGCAAGGCCCTGGGATTGAACCCACAACCTCATGGTTCCTAGTTGGATTCATTTCCACTATGCCAAAAAGGGAACTCGGACATTTCTGATTTTTTACCTTCAACTTTTCAACACAGTGCTTAAATATATGCTACTTAATGAAGAATGGTATTGATTTTTATGAACTAATTTGTGCAGATTAATTTGTACATGGTTAGGAAATGAGTATACCCTGCAATTATAAAATCAAGCTAAATGCAATAAATATGTGGATTTGGAGCACGAAGGGGAGAAAGGAATATTTAAAACAACTAAAAAATTATTGCATCATCCTTTCTAAAGGAATTAGAACGAGTAGAGAAATAATGAGCCATTATTCAGAGAACATTACAGAACTAACAAAGTTGCCAAGCCAGACTAATTTGATGGCTTTTTTTTTTCTTTAGAGTAGAGAATTTGCTGGTAGAAAAAATAATCAGAAGCATAAACTATATCTGACTTCTGTAAGATATTTGACACATAATAACCTACAGAAAGATTTTAAATCAGGTTTGTTTGGACAGAAATACGATTTAAAATGACTCAAAGCTAGATCTATGTATAAAACTGTAAGGTATAATTATAAACGGCCATACATCTTTCTTAGTAGTTATAACCAGCATTGTTCCGTAAAGGGCCATTACTGGTTTTAAATATCTTTAAAAAACCTAGTGGGCTGAAAGAATATATTAATTGTTTATTCATATATTGTTTTTTAAAGGTAAAGCTGAGTTTATTTATGACAGCCTTTATGCATATTCATATATATATATACTTGTACATAATGGATATTTATAAAATATATATATATAAATAAACAGAGAAGCAATAAGTATGTAAGGGGAGAGTAAAGGAGGAAGAAAATTGGTTAATAAGGAAATTGAGAATCAGAAAATACAACTTCAAAAATTTGAGTTACCTAAAGCACTTACAGTGATACAGTTTATAATTTCAGTTTCAAGTTTGTGTTTTTATTCCTTTACAAAATGCAATTTTAAGAATTGGTTCTTGGAGTTCCTGTCATGGCGCAGCGGAAATGAATCCGACTAGGAACCATGAGATTGCGTGTTCTATCCCTAGCCTCACTCAGTGGGATAAGGATCCGGCATTTCCGTGAGCTGTGGTGTAGGTCGCAGAGGAGGCTTGGATCCCACGTTGCTGTGGCTCTGGCTATAGGCCGGCACCTACAGCTCCAATTAGACCCCTAGCCTGGGAACCTCCATATGCTGCAGGTTCAGCCCTAAAAAGACAGAAAAAAAATTTTAAAAAAGAAGAATTTGTTCTTAATACTAATACTGCATTTCCCCATCACATTATTATTCTCCATTTAGACTTAGCTAGAAAAGATCACAAGAGTCATTCTTTATCATTGTCTCTTTGCTTCCTCACTTTGGGAGGGAGTGTGGGGACACAATTTTAAATAGAGTAGTCAGAGAAGACTTCACAACAAAATGCAAAGCTTTGCAAGCTACCTGGGGGGAAAGTATTCCAGGCAGAGAAAAAGGCAAATGTCAAAGCCCTGAAGTAGTAGCTAATGTGCTGGAGGAAAAACCAAGAGGCCACTGTTGCTAGAATAGAGTGAGGACATGGGAGAGATGGTACAGATGACATCAGAAAGATGCTCGGATTGAGCCAGGCTGCTCTATACAGAATAAACTGTAGGGGTCCAAGGGCAGACATGGGGAGAGTAGTCAGCATAGGCTAAGACACTAGATAAAAAGTAACAGTGGCTTAGACCAGTCTAGTAGCAGTGGAAGGTTAAGATATAGTCCAATTATGGATATATTTTGACTAGAGCTAATAACATATGTTCAATTTGGGTAAAGAAAGATCAGAATCAAGGATGACTCCAGAGAGAATTTCCATTAACTGGGACAGGGAAAATTTTCAAGGAAGCAACTCTGGGAAATAAGACCAAGAGCTCAGTTCAGAGTTTGAGAGGTCTTTTGGAAATACAAGCAGAGATGTCAAGTATTCAGCTGGATACATGAGTCAGCATTTCAGGACAGAGATCCAATGAGGCAGAATAATGACTCAGGTAGTCAGTGTAAGAACATGGGCTTCAGTGCATTCTTTGATATGGCTAATGATTAACATTTGTGGCTTAAGGGCTCCAGGGAGTAACATCCCCACAGGCCTTGTTTACTATACGGAGTATACCTATACCCAGATGGACATTAATCCCTAACCCCCCAGGACTCAGTTTATGGGAAGAAAAGGGCAAAGAAACCATGAGACTTAAGGGACATTTCCACCCCTAAGACCCCTGGACAAAGACTGATACGGGTAATTGGACAAGGTCAGTGGGAGAAAAATCACATCTTTCTGGACACCATGTTGGTACCCCTCCCATCTTTAAGGGATTAAAAAAAAACCCATAAGACAATAGGGGTGGAGTTTCTTCTCCCCCCCACCCAGCTCTCCTGGGAGATATTTGCTTTCCTGTAATAAAGACGTTGCTTGCTTGCTGCCTGTGTGTTCTCGAAGTTCATTCTTCAGCTGAACAAGAACCCAGATTCCAGTAACATCCTTCTGGCACCACCAGGATAAGGAGGACAACTCTGACATTTAAAGTCATAAAACTTGATGAAATCACTTTGAATAGTGAGTAGAAGTGAAAAGAAGAGGGAAGTTAAGGATTGAACCTTGGTACAATTTAGAGATAACACTGCAGGTGAGGAGGAGGGACCAGCAAAGAGACAAAGGAAGAGCAGCCGGTCAGGAAGGGAAGAGAAAAACCAAGAAAATACGCTATCCTGGAAGTCAAGTGAAAAAATAAATTTCAAAGAGAAGGGGGTGATCTTTCTATCACATGCTGCTGACCAGTCATTTAAGATGAAGACAGAAAATTGGATTTAACAATGGAGATCATCAGGGATGTTGATAAGTGTTTCACTGGATTTCTCTTGTGGCACAGTGGCTTAAAGATCTGCTGTGGTCACTGCAGTGGTTCAGGTCACAGCTGTGGTGTGGGTTCTACCCCTGGCCAGGGATCTTCCACAAGCCACACGTGGGGCCAAAAAGGAAAAGCAAAGAAGTGTTTCATTGATGCCACATAGGTGAAAGTCTGCTGCAGGTTATTCAAAAGAGTAGAATAAATAGAAACTGAAGAAGCCAGATATAGGCAGTCCTTTTAAAGACTTTCTGTATGGCATTTGCAGCAACATGGATAGACCTAGAAATTATCATGCTAAGTGAAGTTAGTCAGACAGTGAGACACCAATGTCATATGCTATCCCCTACACACGGAATCTAAAAAAAGGACACAATGAACTTCTTTGCGTAACAGATACTGACTCACAGACTTGGAAAAACTTATGTTTTCCAAAGGAAACAGGTTGGGGCTCAGGGCATGGGCTGGGAGGTTGGGATGGAAATGCCCTAAAATTGGGTTGTGATGATCATTGTACAACTATAAATGTGATAAACTTCATTGAGTACAAAAAATAAAGACATTCTATAAAGGACAGGGGGAGTGGAGCAGCAGAAAGGGGGAAAAAAAACTCTCTTCAAAAGACATTTTGTTTTAATGGGAGAATTAAGAGCTTATTAGCATATTGATGGGACCAAGAAAAGAAGAAAAAAATCATGATGCAAAAAAAAAGGAGGGGAATATGACAAAGCAAAAGAAGGGAATGCAAGAGAGTGATTGTAATGTTTGGCAGCAAATCTGCTTGATAAGAAAAAAACATGAGGACTAAGAGGAACAGTAAGAGGTAGGTAGGATCAATGTCAAGGAACTGTTAAGAAGTAGTTCTCAAAAGAAGCACTGGGGGGGAAAGGTGGTCATCATGAGAGATGCTATGCTGGCAACTGAGATTTTGGAGCAGTCCCAGTTATTTGTAACAAGGACCATGTCCACATCCATGGAGGGAATGGTTGAGAGAACACAGAGGACAAGATGATTGGAAGAAAGAACATCCAGTAACCAAGAGGTTAGCATATTGACAGTTATTTAATCATCAAAAATTATGATCGCCAAGAAGTAGTATCTGGAGACAATGAAAATGAGCCAGAGATTTCAATTTGCAACAAATGAGAAAAGATAAATCAAATATTATCCATCAAGGAACTCTGTAGACTACTGGAGCAGAAGTAAATATATAAATGTAACATAAGTGATATAAGTACTAAAATAGAGAGAGGAATCGAGCCGTGTGGGATAACCCAGGAAGAAATGATTGTTAGGTACTCAACAGACACTGAATGAATGAATGAATGAATAAACTGTAGGTTTGGTGAATGCAGGGGGTTGAATAGTGGTCCCTCTACAGACATGTCCACCCAGAACCTGAAAAGGTGACCTTATTTGAAAAAACTGGTCTTCGAAGAACATCCTAGATTGCTCAGGTAGCTTCTAAATGCAATGACTTATAAGAGACAGAACAGGAAAAGACATCCACACAAAGGATATGTGATAAGGAGGCAGAGATAAGAGTTAACGTGGTTACAAGTCAGAAGCATCTGGAGCCACTGGAAGCCAGAAGAGACAAGAAATGGAATCTCTCCAGAGCACGGCCCTGTTGACACTTGGATTTTGGACTTTTGCCTTCCAGAATTGTGAGAAAATTAATTTCTGTTATGTTAAGCTGCTCAGTTTATGGTAAATTTTATTGCAGAAAAGAATACAGCAAGGAAGTCTCCCAGGGACATTTGCACTGAATCTTGAAACAAGAGAAGTTTGAAAAGGCAGTTAAAGTGAGTAGTGAAATATTTTTCCAGACAGTACGTGCAAAGGCAAGGAGAAACGAAGGGACCGACCTTCAGGAAGTGAAAAGTTCAGGACAGCCGAACGCTGGTTCGAGAATCTAAAACTAGGTTATATGCTCCACAATGAGCCTCTTGTAGAGCAAAGCAGCAAAGGAAGCAAAGAAGAAAGTTTTGACTGTTTTCCTTGAGTATTTTCCTTTGAGTTTTCCAAATTTCCTTAAGTAATTTGTACACTTAGTGATTTCTCTCTGATGGACTTAGATAGACTGTAAAATAAGTTAAATGGGTATCCATCTTTTCTTCAAACATGTACATTTACCTATTATTATTGTGCTAAAGATTTTTTTTGTTAATCTTTTTAGGGCCACAACCCACGGCACATGGAGGTTCCCAGGCTAGGCGTCTAATCAGAGCTGTAGCCACTGGCCTACACCACAGCCACAGCAAAACAGGATCCAAGCTGCATCTGTGACCTACTCCACAGCTCACAGCAACACTGGATCCTTAACCCACTGAGAGAGGCCAGGGATGGAATCTGCACCCTCATGATCCACGATGGGAACTCCCCATTGTGCTAAAGACTGAAGCCCTAATTTAACATGCAAATTGGGTAATAACACCAAAAGTCAATGAACATTCATTCATAATTAGTTTATTACCATATTGCTTAAGTAATATTCAGGCAAAATAATTAAACCTAAGGGCTAAAAAGTCTTGATAAGGATTGGAAGTTAAATAAAAAACAAAACAGCAAACAAAACCCTGAGGAAATGCTACCTAAATATCCCAGCCCATGATCTGATTATCTTTATTTAAAAATCCCAAATCATTACCTTTCCCCTAGAACTAACTCTGAAATTCCTTATTTCTCAGTGCCCAGGCCTGAAAGCTTGAAGTTTCTTCTCTCCACCATCACACATAGTGTCTGATGACATCCTGGTACATGTCTCTCCAATTTATCCATTTTATTCTGTTTCCACCCATCATCCTAGTATAGCATTTTATTCATGTACTCCCTCACTCTTATGTGTCTCCCCTCCAATTCCTCAAATTTATGCAAAAATAAATGTTCTGATTTACACATACTATCCCTAATAATCTTAATCTCTTACTAAATAATCATTGTCCATATTATTCCTTTGGAATTTCATATACAGAGCATCTGAGTGTATAAAAAGTATGGCATTACCTCCAGCCTAGGTGATCCCCTTTTTCTTTCTTTTTTGCTTTTTAGGGTCACACTTGAAGCATATGGAAGTTCCCAGGCTAGGGGTTGAATCGGAGCTGTAGCTGCCAGCCTACACAGCAGCCACAGCAACTCAGGATCTGAGCCAGGTCTGCGACCTACACCATAGCTCACGGCAACGCTGGATCCTTAACCCACTGAGCAAGGCCAGGGATCAAACCCACATCCTCATGGATACTACTCAGATTCATTTCCACTGCGCCATGACAGGAACTCCCCCTTTTCCTTTGAATAAGTCATGTGTGCATGTGTTACAATGTTCCAGAGATACTTAAGAATGTACCTTGAAAAGTAAATCTCATTTCCATTCTTGCCCCTATTTTTTCTTTCTATACTCAGAGACAATTAAATTGGTAACAGTAAGTATTTTTGTATCTGTACCTATACTTCTGTTCTTCCAGAGCAATTAGATTTTCTTAAATGTTCCTAAAACAAACACTTGTCTTATTTAAAAAGAAAAAGGGGAAAAGAGGGACTTGGGTCGCCTAAACTATTAGACAATAGGGTGCCATATACGATGGCACTAAAACAATTTTTTAAATGCTTATTTGGAATATACAAAAAAAAACTTGAAGTAGCATTAAAAATGACTTAAATGTTTCATGAATACTCATTATTCAAATCAAAATAATTTTAAAAGCAAAAAGAATTGGGATGAGTCTAATTTAGTTGTATGTATTAACTCAGATATCCATTTATTCATTCAGTACACCCCAGACTTTATTTTATGCCCCTTAGATCTATATTTTAAGACCCAACTCAAATCTTTCCACCTTCCAGGAGGGAGCCACTTCTCTCTTCCAATCCTCCATAGCAAGGAACACATTCTGGCATTAGGAAGGAAAACCTTACAAGAGTAGCAGAATATAGAGTGAAAATCAAGTATAGTATTTTCTAAATAACCCTTTCAAACCTCTGAAATAACTCATAAAAGAAAGAACCTCAGGTCTCCATCAAACTCAGCTCAAGGAGCTGCTTCCTACTGAGAAAACCATCACGACCATATCTACCAAATAGAAATATGGAACCTTGGAACAACAGGTGCATTTCTCTTCCTGTATGTACTCACTGGGTCACATTCTCTCCATGAATGGAACTATTTCATTTGTTATATGAATTTCTCTCTTCACTACCCTACTTCCACTCAAAAACTTAAAAGTTAATTAAATGTGTGTTTAATGTAATTTCTCTGGACACACTATCTTCTACACTGTTTCATAGACCTCTCTCCTTAGCTATAGTGTAAACATCCCCAAAGAAACATATTTGAATGCCTAGTGTTAAGATGTTACATGTGGTAGTAGCAAATACCTTCTAATAGCAATATTTGGTAGGATAATATGAACATACCGGTTCCTGCAGAGGAGACAAAATCAAGGATAAGAAATGGGAGCTGAAGGAATATGAAAGATTGGTTTTGTCTGATGTATAATGTCTGATATGTTAAGGAGAAATACAGATAGGATTTCCCAATGATATGGTGAAAGTTTAAGCCTCTTACCTCAAAAGTAAGCCATCAGGCACAGATTTCCTTCCGTAGGAATAGAGCCTGAACACGAAGAATCATTCCAGGTAGCATGTAAAAGGATCGCTGAACCATTCTTCAACCCAACCCAACGAGAACCTGTTTCTCTCTTCTCTATAGAGAATCATCTTTGTTTACTTCTCCAGAATCAACTCCCCAAGTTCAAAATTTGATGCCACATTGCAAGTTATTCCCCTTCTTTCTCACACTCATAATTAGATAAAAGGCAGCTATTTCTCCTACTTAAGATTTATTTTTAATTTTTATTTTTATTGAGGTATAGTTGCTATTCAATATTATATAAATTGTAAATAAACAATATAGTGATTCACAATTATTTTTTCCTTAGGGTTTATTTTAAAGCCACTATATTGGGTTTGTTCATGTGTTTTACTTTCCTCAAAGATTGCCTTAACTAGGCAGGGTTCTTCCTGGCTTTGTCATATCTTATTTCAAAGACACCAAAACCAGGAGGTAGCTAATCTTAGAAATTTTCTAATTATTTCCCTTCCCTAGACCTGGCAAGCTGGCATCTTAGACTGGCTCAAAGTGAGCCTAACAAATAACCAAGCTAGCAGCTGATATATAGTATTATTTGAGGGTCTCTGAAAAGGCCCCTAGAAAGAATCCAATGGGCTTAACATAGTTTATTTTGCTATATTAATCTTTATTCAAATATATTTAAAAGGTTCAGTGAGGGGAAAAAGGAGGTCAATGTCTGTTTGAGAAGCAGTTTGGCTTGAACAGAGAGGCAAATTGTACATTGTAGAGTTCTGTTAAAAAGTGATTCATTGATAAAGACCAATTCATCATGAAGGAGGAGGGTAGGGGTGGGAACTGGAATGAGCCCAGTGGTTAGTTTAATAAAAAGAGAAAAGAGGAATTACTAGTGCTAGACTCTTGGTCACCCGGGTAACTACGGACAGATAGAAAACCGAATACACAAGATTTTAGTCGGAAGAAGGAAAAAGATTAAAAAAGATCAGAATAGGTTGCTATTTCTGCACTAGCTCTCCCTTCTTTTGACAAGGCAAAAATTGAAAAAGAATCAAGATGTAAAAGAAGGGGGGGGGTTGCAGAGGTATAGAAACAAACATACTAAACTATTTGGAAATTTCTCAAATTTGAACCCAAGATTTTATATGTAATCCAGAAGAGTGCTTCTCAAACTTTAATGTGTCTATGGATCTCCTGGTGTTATTAAAATGAGGATTCTGATTCAGTGGATATGAGTTATGACTTGAGATTCTGCACTTCTAACAAGCTCTCAGGTGACACCCATGTTTGCTGGTCTGCAGACCACACTTTGAGAAACAAGCATAAAAAATACAACAATGTTCACCAATTATAGAGAAATGATCTGATGAGAGCTTCTGGGGGGCAGGAAAAGGAGAAATAATGTCATTGCATCCACAAAATACCTAGCAATACAGCAAGCATTCAGTAGATGTTTATTCAATTAGTGGTCTTAGGGTATCCTGTTCCATTTTGGAGTTTTTCCTCATCCCTAAAAACATCTTAATTATTTTATTTTTTTATTATAGTTGAATTACAATGGTCTATCAATTTCTGCTGTATAGCAAGCTGACCCAATTATATATATATATATATATACATTCTTTTTTTTCATATTATGCTCCATCATGTTCCATCACAAGTGATCAGACATAGTTCCTTGGGCTATACAGCAGAATTTCACTGCTTATCCATTCCAAATGCAATAGTTTGCATCTACTAGCCCCAAACTTCCAGTCCCACCCACCCACTCCCTCCCCCCCTCCCTCCCCCTTGGCAACCACAAGTCTGTTCTCCATGTCCATGAGTTTGTTTCTTTTCTGTAGATAGGTTCATTTGTGCCATATATTAGATTCCAGATATAAGTGATATCATATGGTATTTGTCTTAACTATTTTAAACCAAAATTCTTTCATTTCCTAATAAAGTATGTGAAAACAAGGAGAAAAATGCCTCTTTGCCAGTTTCTGCTAGTCTTCTCCCAAGCTGAAACAGAAATACATACACAATTATATGCAGTAACTATCTTCAAAGTAATTTTGTTTCTTTGACTTTTGCCAAATTTAATTAAGCTTTCTCAGAATTTAAAGCTCCAATACTAGAAAAGATTATTGTAAAGTGCTTTGTATTAATGTTAAGGGACTAGGACCAAGCTTGGCTTACAGTATGTGCTCAATAAAGATTTCTTTTTTCTTTCATAAAACTTATTTTTATAGGTATCTTAAGTAATAAAACTAACAATCCTAGCAGGTATGCAGAATATTTTAATTAAAACAATTGAGGAAGAGAGAGGTTGAGAATCCTTACAAGGTCACTGAGCTAGTAGGAGACACAGCCAAGACCTGGTGCTTTGTTCTTTAGACCTGAGCACTTTTCCTTTTTTGTATCACAGTGCTCCTTCAATACACTGAAAACTAACCAAAGAAGCAAATGACATATCATAGCGTGAATACAAAAAAAAAAAAAAAAAGTTCAAACATTTTAGAAGAGCTCAATGAAAGAAAAAATACACTCCACAAAAGTAATTTATTATAATGACAAATAAACTGCCACTTTTTAAAGTCAAACAGCTTTAATTTGACACTGCTACCTCTAAAGGTGAATATGAAGGTAATATTAACAATAAATAATAAATCCAGGGAAGGTATGATGCATGCTATCTAATATTAATCTATAATGTTCTCCGCTAACCTCCCTTATATCTGAGAATACCATGTTATCGCAAGTATCCACATTTTCAATAGCGCTTGACCAGCTATTCCTTCCAAATCAGGAATATTAGTGGGTAAGCCTATGCAGACTTACCAGAAAGGACTTTTAACTTGATGGCTGTACCTTGCAAAAAGAGGAATGCCCAAACTTGGGGGTTATATTGGATAACAGATCTATGTTAAAGTCAATTTCCTTTGAAACTTGGATCACTGTGTACCAATTCAGTAATAAAGCTACAGTAAAACACTAAGTGGTCTAAATAAAAATTACTACTATGATTGTAACAAACACAATCAGAAGGTGACTTCAACTCAGCAACAATCAATCCTAGATGTGGTTTTCTAGTTGAAGCAAATTCATAGGGGTCCCAGTATTTTACATGACAAAATTTATTCTCCATCCTCCTACACAGGAGTCATGAAGAGCAACGTCAATAACTTGAAGAAGAGTATTTCTCTGACTTTCCCACTGGGTGCCCTAGAGATCCATCACAGGAATGGTGCCACGCTGATAAGCTCTAAGAGCAGGAAGGAACCTGGCAGGTGTGGAGATAAATTCCTGGGAAAGAAGGCTGCCACTTCCATGAACTCCCTGTGGTCAAATTATCTAAGGCAATGCTTCTCTTACCCAGGTGCATACAAATCACCTGAGTATGTTATTAAAATACAGATTCTGACTCAGTAAGCCTGGAGGTGGGGGTCTGATATCTGCATTTCTAACAAATGCCTAAGTTCCTAATTCACATTTTGAGAAGCAAAGCTGACATGGGCTATTTCCCCTAGAAAGAATTAGTCTTGCCAAGGAGCCATACGATAGATGAGCTCTCAGATTTTAGATACTCTGCTCTTAGGCTTTTGCTGCATCCTCCAAAATGCTGTCAAATTTGAGGCTGATATGAAACCAAGGAGAGGTCTCTCACTGGCCCAGGTTCCAGGACAAACTGCCATTTAGGCCTGGATGGTATGAAGTTTATGTCAAGCCCTGATGGAAGAACCTAGAAAAGGCACTTGGGCTTTGGAATTAATTAAGGCCAAGTGTCCTTCAGCAGGTATCATCTTTTGGTTTGATTCTTGGCTCCAATTTTAGATGGGACATCAGATGACGATGATTCAACCCAAGCTGCCATCATAAACTAGGTGCTGTTAGATCAACTTAGCTGTAAAGTCAGGGTTACTCAGCAGCTTTCCATAATTAAGCAGAAGTGATTTATGCAACCAGGCCTGAAAGAGCCCCCCAGGCATGAGTAAGTTGCAAGAGGTTGTTCATGTCACCAGGACCATGACTCCAACAATATGCTGACATAAGCCAACATCACACTTTAAGGCTATAGCACGTCTCAGCGATGAAACTGAAAAACAATGGAGAAAGCAGATAATTTCCATGGACAAAACTGAGCAGTCACTTATGATCCTCCACTTTGCCTGGAAGGAACAATGGACTGGAGTCAGGATTTATATAAAACAGCTAATGTTTGATTACAAATATTACAGAAAGGGAGTACCCACTGTAGCTCAGCAGGTTAAGAACCCAACATAATGTCCGTGAGGATGCAGATTCGATCCCCACCCAGCCTTGCTCAGTGGGTTAAGGATCCAGCATTGCCACAAGCTATGGCATAGGTCACAAATGTGGCTTGGATCTGTTTACATGAGTATAATCATATGTACGAGACTCTCAAAAGTACTTGTGGAGAAGTTTCTGCCGTGTCTCAGTGATAATGAACCCAACTAGTATCCATGAGGATACAGATCCCTGGCTTTGCTCAGTGTGCTAAGGATCCAGCATTGCCATGAGCTGTGGTGGAGGTCACAGACGTGGCTCAGATCTGGTGTTGCTGTGGCTGTGGTGTAGGCTGGCAGCTGCAGCTCCTATTCAGCCCCTAGCCTGGGAACTTCCATAGGCTGCAGGTGTGGCCCTAAAAAGAAAAAAAGAAAAGAATTAATACAGAGAGATTTGGGGACCCAAATAACCCACGTGAATATTCACCAGATGTCCTCTGCAGAAAAAGCTGTTAGTAACCACGTGGCATGGTAATGTATTGAGGATATCTTTCACATTGCATTGCAAAGAGAGCTGGATATTTGTTAAATAAGCTTATGAAGAAAAGAGCGTGGGTGGTTAGGCACAGACATGGACTATCCTTCACCAAGGTACTATCTGCAGTTGCAGGCATCCACCAAGGATCTTGGAACACCTCCCCCATGGATAAGGGGGGACTACTGTGTTCTCTGAGAACATGGAGATAGATACACAGAGATAGAGATATACGTAATACACAATTTACTCCCATGTCTTCTTTCATTTTCTCGTAATAGTATTCACTTTTACAGATATTCAAGACAAGATTATAACTAGGAAAGAAATAAAAATCACCAAGTGACCCTGGACTCAGAAAATAGTAGGAGTCCCATGATGCTGACTCTCAGTGTATTAACTGAAGAGACTGTGGGTGGTCTCCAAGGGGGAATGGATGGTATAAACATACATGCCTTGGGTAGTCATGGGTTAAAGAACACTCAACACAAAAAGTGTAACCATCTAATTCCCCTAGTGCAATGAGGTCTTGGCCCCTAGCTATAGTTAAATGATCCAGTAGAACAGATACTTGACTCAGACGGAGCCAGTATGAGTCTCCCTCCCAGAATTTGAAATCTCACAGGAAAACAAAGAGACTGGGAGTAGCTGGTGCTGTCATGTTTAGGATGGAGTTCTAGATAAAATGTCTACAAATTTTGGCTAACGAGGTACTTGAAACTGTCTTGTTCTTTTCTTTCTCAGGTCTCAAATTCAACATTTTCTCCTAAACTGAGAGCACCTCAAAAATTTTCCAACTGATCCCCTATTTCTTTTAAGTATGATAGAGTCAAACAGAGTTACTTATAACCAGCAGAAACTATAGATTTAAAAGCTATTCTGACAATAATAGTCTGTAATATTCTAAAAATACTGAGCAGAAATTGAAAAAAAAAACCCTAAAAAATTAGCAATACTAAAGCCCATTTGACACACAAAAAGCTTTTTCCCAAGTTGTCCCTCAATTCTGCAATATTCTATTTTCCATCCTCACCTGTCTTTTCCAGAAAGAGCCTAACAGAATTTCTACTCAATGTGTCAATAAAAATCTAACTGCAATATTTGCTGAGGCTCTAGTGAATTATTTAGTAAGTTTTACAAAAGAGTCTTTTAGGAGTAAGTAATGGATGGTCATGCTGGATTTGGCAATGGATTACAGAAGGCGGTTTTCCTACGCATCCAAGTAACGGCAGCTCAACTATCTCTAACCACACATTACTCTTTGCAGAGAGACGTGTCCCTGTGGTGAAGGGCTTAACACGGAGTGAAACCCACAGCAGGGGAAATTTAGAAAATTAATTGATTAGTGTTCTGTTTCTCTCTGTGTGCTGTAAAAGTGATCATCTATTTCAAGAAGAATATCCTGTCCGCAGTATAGGTATTTCTGGTTCCATAAATGAAGGTGTGTTTATAGTTTACACAAAATATATTTCATAGCAGGAATCTGAAATCATCAAATGTACAAAATCTGCCAAACTGAAGTAAATAAAACCCCTTTCATTGTCAAAAAGTTTCCAATTATTCTTTCCATTTAGAACAACTTTATCCCCTTCTACATGTGCAGCCAACACATACAAAGAGACTCCAACTCCATAGAATATTACATTAGGGCTATAGTCCCTACATGAGCAGTAGTTAAAGCATTAAATCTATACTCATTTCCAATTCTGAAATTTTATACAATCCAAAGTATTTCCTTTTTGTCACACATAATTTTAGCAGGTTTTACCTTTAAATTTTACCTTCCACTGAGAATGTACACGCCACAAAAAGAAAAAAACAGAAATTCTTTTCTGTTTCTTCTCATTACATAACCTAAGGCTATTCATATCATTCAAAAAAATAAAATATATCATTATAAACTTATCATTAATTAGTATTGGCTGAATTTAGAAAGATACGCTGAATTCAGAAAATTAAACCAACCTCTATTTAATTCAACAACTTTGTTGAATGTCTTATTTCCTAGAACTTCCACCGGGAACACGTCACTCTCCTAGTGCAAAACCAACAATGCAGTTGTATTTAAACAGCATGGCTCGAAAGGCATATATGTAGTTACTTACAACAAAAATTGTAAGTAGACTATATCATTGGTGAACTCGTAAGCTTTAATAAGCTTCCGTCCCTTCTTCTATTACACGCTGCCAGATCCTGGTTCTCTTTACTTCTACCCTCAGTACGTTCAGAATTGCTGCCCGAGGATACTGAATGTACTCACTGCCCACACTCTTCTGCTGTACAATTGCCGTGTTCGGTTAGGTCTCTACTCACCTATGTTATTTCATTCCCACAACCATATACCTCTCCTCTCATTTTAAAACTCACCCCTTTAATGAAAGTTTAGACACTCTCAAGAGATGTTTTAACATTTCAAATGCAAACGACCTATAGTGCTATATCTCAAGAAATTCTTTCTAAAAAGTGAAACTTACTAATTCAAGTGAAGGACAAATGACTTGTTTGTGAGCAAACTCAGTATCTCCCATACTCCTGATTCATCTTATATGTATCAATTACTTCAGGGGAAGAAAAAGGAAATCATTTAATTAAAATATATTTCTATGAGCATTCAAAATCCAAGTGCTTACAATAAGACATTTTTTAAATAAAAGTTTCAAAATACAATGTGTAAACAACTGAAAAACAATACATTTGGTAGGTGAAAATTTGATAAAACTACAACAAAAAATAACTAGCCATATGAAATGTCCTAACCCATAGCTTAAATAATAATTACTATATTTACTTCTCAAATTTTTTAGCATTACAAAAAAAATTAATGAAAAGGGAAAAAAAAAACTACTTAGAGAAAGAGAAGAAAGTGAAATAAAATTGTTCATTTTAAAAACATTTTAAGTGATTCTTTGGAGATAGAAAATAAATTTAGGAATGCATGCACTAGTCAAAAGGTGAACCCTTCCAAAGGATATTTCTTATCATTTTAGTGGATTGATTCCCATCTGTAATGAAAAGAGTGATGCTAAGTTTCCAGTACAAGGATTAACTTTTTTTTCAAGTTTTAGTGACTTTTTGAAGTATAGATAAATTTAACCTTGAAGCAAAATGGGAAAAAAAATGCTCACAAAACAGGTAATTTTCACATTAAATGTTTCCTTAACATGGAATTAGGTCATCTAAAGATGAATCATTTCTTTTCTTCAAATCATCTCAGGAAAGTTTTCTCCAGGAAGGACACAGGAACCACGTGGAAAGTCTGCATGTGGGTCAAGAGACCATCTACATTTCTACTTTATTTATAAAGTAAGTGTCTTCGAGAATGTTCTTCTCTCATGACTTCCACATTGGTTCCACAATTCACTGCCATTTAACTTCTAAATGTAACCACCTGTCCCCCCTGAAATGGCTTTTTCCCTCCTTACCAAAGACCTAAACGCTAAATATTAAAGAACGTGCAGCATCACACTTGTCATTTTAGTTTCCTACCTCATTCCTCTGAGAATGTGTTTTCACTTCCTTGACGTTCCCTTCCCTAGATGCTCAGCAAGCCCCTCACATGTCTCACTTTTACCACCAGGAATCCATTCACAGCCCTTCTCTTTTCCCAGTGTGTACATTCTTCCTGGATATTTTCACCCCCAAACCTAACTCTACCTTCTGCTTATTCCCCAGCCCATCTCTCCACCAAAAGCCCCTTCCTGAATACTGAACTCCTCTTTCTAATGGACAGCTTGGGACCTCCTCCAGGTAGATGCCCCAGAAGTACTTCACACATACCCCATTCAAAAGAGAATGCATCCTCTCCTCTAGACTGCTGCCTCAAGTTTTTACATCCCTTTCACTATAAATACAAGTCAGAAACCCAAGGAGCTCTTGAACTCTTCCCTTTCTCTCACCAATGACCCAAAACCACATCTCCAAGCCTTGATGCTCTGACCTCCGCCCGAAGTCACGCTCACTAAACCACCTAAATGTCCTATATTTTGTAATGAAATGCATTACTTACCACAAAGCAATGTTTTTTTTTACTGCAGTAAAATTCAAAATAAAGATAATAAAAGGAAAATTAGCACCATAATCTTTATCCAAAGACAAATAATCTTAATACTTCAATACACCTCCTTCCACATACTTTTCTTGCTTCTATAGCATATTTTCCTTGCATCTATAATCCCCCTTCTAATCCAGCCTTCACAGGAGGACAGAGTGATGCTATAAAATTCAAATACGATTCTGTCATTTCCCTGTTTAAAATTCCCGTGAGTGTGTCCAACGTTGCCTTCAGGATTAAAGTTCAGAATCCACAGCACGACATGAAATCCCTGTGGGCTTTGCCTCCGCCTTCACTCCAGCCCTTTCCTCCACTACTTTCTCTGCTTCGACCACCTCTATTTTCTTGCACTCTCAGTGTGGAAGACTCTACGTATGATGAGAAGAGTGGCCTCTATCCGACGATGCTCACCCTTTTCTCCCTCATCTGGCTAACTAACATTTGTCCCATTAGTTCATGGAGTCCCTGCAACTGTTTGCCGCACTTCCTATGAGCAGAGTGGCCCTGCCCTGTTCTCACAGTTCTGATTGTCTGCATATTGTAACTGCCTCCTCTGCTCCCGCTGTGGAAGGAAGACCCCCACTTCAAAGGCACCTTCTTTATGAGCCTTTAGCAGTAGCGTTTAAATCTATGACGTCTGAAATGAAAGAGATCTGGATTCCCCCCAGTCTGCCATTTATCTCCATGTTACCCTGGGTAACGTAGCCTGAGGCTCCATTTCTCCATCTAAAAAATGAAGTGATCCCCTATTTAAGGGATCACCAGTATGGATAAGTCAGTGGTAATCAAGTGAGGCCATGTGGCTCCCAGCAAGACATTTGCAAATATCTGGAGACATCTTTGCCTATTATCACCAGAGGGGGAAAGCTGCTACTGGCGTCTAGTGTGTAAAGGCCAGGGCTGCTCCTAAACAGCCTGCCGTGCACAGGATAGCCTCCCCCAGCAAGCGAGATCCCATCGTCAGTAGCGCCACATTGACAAAAGGCAATGCAGGTGTGCTTCTTGCCCAGCGCACACCCATTTCAGCACTTCCTAAGTGGTAGTGATGGTTCATGTCGAGAGAGTCACGTATTTCCAACCTAACCGAATTTGAATATGTGCTGCTTCGCTGACCACATTTCATATGTGGTAGATGAGCTCATTCATCAGCAAGTATTCACTCCCTGCATCCTCCAGCTCCAGGAGAGAAATATACTCCCTCATCCACTGGCTTGCTTTGACCAATGAGACTTCAACAGAAGTGACAATGGACCAGATCTGAGCCTAAACCTTTATGAGGCACTACATGTTTCCACCTGCTCTCTTAACTTCTGCCAATGGCCAAAAGAATAGATGTCTTCTGAGCACTTACTTTCCCTTCATCCAAGCCCCAGTAAACATGCAGGCCACAGACCTAAGCTTATCCCCACAAGCCAAAGCCTGAAACAAACCTGCCTGAACCCCACCCAAAGTTTGGAATGCTGCCAAGATCAACCAACCTAACTGATCTGCAGACACATGAGCGAGAAATAAGCGCAGCAGCCCCCTGCCTCTGAGATTTCCTGGCTGATTGTTATACAGTGATAATTGACTGATAAACAACATGCTTTTTTATCTTTATTTTTACGCACTTTTCCCCCACACTAAAAGAAGAGAAAAGTTAACACCAAGACACCTTTCTTTCCAGAATGGAATCTCTCACAGAAGACACACGATAACAGCATAACTTACTTACTAAATGAGTTTTTCTTCATGTTACAGCTTATATATCTGCATATGAAAGGTTTTCACATACATACCCAAGGAAAATGGATCCAAAAAGGGACCAGAATTTGGCTATGTATTAAGAAAGTATTCATAAAAAGCACCGAAGAAGAATAAAATAAGAAACAAAGCAAGAACTGGGATGCACTTTTTGCCACTTGTGTCATTAGGCAAAGAAGGTGTAAATTAAGATGAACTTTCCTAGAGAGGAAAATTAAAGTAACTCTAATCAGAATATCCTAAGTTATAGCAATGCTCTTTACATTTATTATTCTTTTGCTCTTCAGTTCTTGATTTCCTGTTGTTTACACGTTATAAATTAAGGACATTAACTGGAGGATCTGTGTATTATCCTTCTCACTGCCTTCAAGGCGACAAACTTAGCAGCAGTGTTGTTCATAGTAATTACTCAGCGTTTTATTAGTGAAAAACCACTTGTCAATCACATTTTATACTTTGCTTCCTACCACTATGGTTATCAATTTTTCATTAGTTAATAAAAAAATTATTAACCATACCTGTGGGAGCCTCTGAAGAGTAGCCCACTAATCTAACAATGCTTGTCAACCATTCTTTTCCCTGTGACCTTTTTTCCAGTGTATAGTTGAACTGCTAGAAATGGCCATCCTAATGAGCTATAGACAAATGTTGCCTATCAATGAGAAACTGGCACAATGTCTTTCTTACGTTACCTCCACTGTTTACATGAGACTCTCAAAGGGACTTGTGGAGAAGTTCCTGTTGTGTCTCAGTGATAACGAACCCGACTGGCATCCATGATGATGTAGATTCCTGGCCTTGCTCAGTGTGCTAAGGATCCGGCGTTGCCATGAGCTGTGGTGGAGGTCACAGACGTGGCTCGGATCTGGTGTTGCTGTGGCTGTGGTGTAGGCCGGCAGCTGCAGCTCCAGTTTAACCCCTAGCTTGGGAACTTTCATATGCCACAGGTTCGCCTAAAAAAAAAAAAAAAAAAAAAAAAGGTACTTGTGGAGAGGGACTGAGAAACTGGCATATTTCAGCACCGTTCTTAAGAAAGAACTAATCATGTAATCACATGCAAATATTTTTATCTCCTATTCTTACATAAGTATAAGAAAGAGTAGAAAAATTGCATTTTACTATTCTAGTTTTCCTTCAGATGGGTATTGATACACCAAGTTAATAGTTTAGTTAATATTCTGTAAAAACAAGAAACTGATTTGAGTTCAAAGACATGAATATTTTTGGTACTATATTCTCCCAATATCTTCTGAATGTACACATTGACCAAAGACTCTTGCCAAGAAGAAAACAGATTTATAAAGAACAAAATATGCAAAATATCTCCATCACAAATTATTTATGACATAAAATTTTCTGCTTATAAGTCTAATTTATTTCACTGAAAAATCATAAAGGCATCAGCACAGTACTACATACGCAAAGCCTCCAACAATGCCTGTCCTCCCCACAGCACACCTTTGGTATCTCAACTTCCAACTTCCCCCAATACATTTCAATTTTAACATAAGCAACATGATTTTTAGAATGAAGGGAAAAACTGCAATAGTCTTTCATGCAGCGTGAAGATCCAGTTAACAAGTAATAATTAATCATAACAGCTTGCTTCAAACTACATTCTTGTCAAGAATTATGCACAGTTTATAAAATTGATAGTCTAGAGAGCTTTAGGGGGGAAAAAAAGAAGATTTCTCCATGGTATGCTTGCTCAACTAACACTGCTAAAAGATGAAGCACCTTAGCCTGAAGGGAGAGAAATAGCTGTCATAAACAGGTTCCTTACTACTCCTGGAGTATAAATAAAATTTTGAACTGCCTGTTTAAGCTCCTTTTCTCCACTAGTAATATTCTGTTTTGAAGCTTTGTTGATGGATGCCAAACTCTAAACATCACCTGCAAAGGAGATAAAACTCAAGTTTACAGTGAGGTATATGACTGTGTCATGGTTAAGAAGATTTGGTACAACAATTTACAACAGCCATAAAAATATATTCATGTTTAATATCAAATATATGGAAATAAAAAGAAATATGCCAACTAAATTGCAATTAAATTGAAAAAAAGTGAACCTTGTATTCCACCCGTACAAGGGAGCATTCTATAACCAATCTTGTTTACACTTCTCCTTCTACTAAAGCCAGTCCCCTCACTGTCAGAACCCTACTTCCACCACTGTGTCGACCTCTCTCTGTTGTGATTATTCATTATATTCCTTAAAAGAATCTGAGCGTCAAGGAGGAAGGACCTAGGTCTGCACACCCCCTGCACTTTCAGCACCTCACAGAATCTCAGGGCTGGAGGAAACAGTCAACATATGTTCACTCAGTTGAACTCAACAGTGAAATCACAGTCTTCATTCTCCCAACTCTTCACTCTGGTGAGATCAATCACCAAGGCACCTAGAGTCAACCTGCCGAAAACATTTTCCATTTTGCGGAAGGGCAGCAAAACTCAGATTCTTCTCCTTCATAAGGGATGATGTTTTTTTTTTGAAGCACCTCAAAATATTTTTAAAAGACTCAATTCTAAGAAAAGCCATTTAAATTTTGGATTATTTTAAGTATTAATCTTCATATATTAAAAGTGATGGAAGAATAAAATTCAAAACTGGAAAGAACAACTCCAAGCAAATTCTGCACTTAATAGATAAAAATATTTGAGATAATGATGGGAAGGGATATAAAGAAAACTTAAGAAGTATGGGTAATACGTAAAATGGGCAACTTTCCCACCAGATAATTTTTTAAAGGATAATCTTATTCTTTATCATTTGACATGTCTACATTCTCATGGTAATAATTTATATATACCTATCTTGTAATACATTTTACCTAGCATTTAGAGGATCAATTGTGGTGTACTGTGAAAATTCAAATGACAAATAATGTGTTCAATAAATGACAGTGGTAATGGTTGTGGTAGGAGCAGACATAACAGTATTAATAAACAGTGCTATTAATCTTACAAACATTCGTAAATTCAGTATTCCTACTGTCATCAGCACTTTCATCAAGTTTAAAGCACTAGTTTGATTTAATAACATAAAAATATTTAAGTATATATAAACAGCCTCACTATGAAAATAACACATGTATTGACAACCACTAAAAATAAAATAAAAAACTGAGTCCCTCCAATTATGATTTTTCCCTCTATCTAATTTGCCAAGCCACTAGAAATGTTCTTAGTGACATCCACCTAGAAGAATATGTTATGCAAAATTTTATCGTTATCTAATTGAGCATGTAGCATATATCAGTCACACTTTTAAAGCCTTGTACATGTATTCCCCTATAAAGTCCTTGTAAAAATTCTTTTAAATTAGTATAGTTGTTATCTCCATTTTACAGATGAGAAAACTGAGGCACACAGACATTAGATAAATTATCTAAGGTCACAAAACAAGAGTTAGAGTTCATGTACCTCCAGAAACCGTATCTTAATGTATTTTTTTTTTTTCTTTTTAGGGCCACAAAGGTAGCATATGGAAATTCCCAGGCTAGGAGTCAAGTCAGCCACAACAATGCCAGATCCAAGCTGCATCTGTGGCCTACACCCCAGCCACACCAACATCAGATCTTTATCCCACTGAGAGAGGCCAGGGATCAAGCCTGCATCCTCACAGACACTATGCTGAGTTCTTAGCCCACTGAGCCCCAATGGGAATTCCAGAAACCATGTCTTAAGCACTAAAATGCAAAATTAAAAAAAAAAAATCACCATCCCATCCATCTAAAGATGACCCTGACCACCACTGAAAAACAAACAAAAAGCACGTTGATTGAACATCTACCATAGACTGGATACTGTGCTGAAGAAATATGTCTCATTTCATTCAGACAGCTATAACAGAATACCATAGACAAGGTAGCTGATAAAGCAGAAATTTATTTCTCACCGCTCTTGAGGCTGAAAAGCTCAAGATCAAGGAACTGACAAATTAGGACTCACTTCCTGGTTCATAGGTGGCTGTCTTCATGCTGCTTCCTCATATGGCATAAAGGCTGAGGGAGTTCTCTGGGGTATCTTTTAGAAGGGCACTAATCTCATTTATCAGGGCTCCATCCTCATGACCTTATCATCTCCCAGTGGCTGCATCTCCTAGTAACATCTCATTGGGGATTAGATTTCAACATATGAATTTGGCAGACACACAAACATTCAGTCTATAGAAACATGGTTACCAGTAAAAAGACATACATTCTATTCCTAAGAAAGTAACAATACGGAATGCATGGAGAATTCTGGAATTGGGACCTGCTGGTGGAGAAAGGATGTTGTGAAATGAGTAAGGACTGATGTTGAATAGATATAATAGAGATTATAGTGGACCTTTAAAGCTATGAATATTAGATAGCGTTTTAAGTGGCAAGAAACTGCGAAGCACTGAAGAATTTTAAATTGCAGAATGACACATGAATATTATATGAAAATCTTAATCTGTTAAGTTACTGGGGATCAGCAGAGAGAAACGCTGAAGTGAATAGTTCAGCCAAGAGGCTGTTGCAGTTTTTAAAAAAAAAAAGTCAAGAGGAACAGGAAGGAAAAAAAGTAGATTTGAGAAGGAAAGCTCATTTTTAACTGACATGGAGAAAATAGGAAATCTGAGTCATTGATGGCACTGAAGTTCTCAGTCTAGGACTAAGGGGTAAAATGGTGATACAATGCACAGAGGTGGGAAAGCTAGGATGAGAAGTTAAAGATTTTTTGAGAAAAGGATGATAAATTCATATTCAAACATAACATAAAATGTGTTAACAAGATATGCAGGTAGAAATACACATAGCAGACAGCCAAGAGACGGGGCTATGTTAAGAAGGAAACATTCAAAGAGTCAAAAATAGGAAGAGGAAAGAAAAAGAGTGAGGAAAAAAATGACCTTGGAGTCAGGATGAGGGGTCACAACAAGGTGCCAGATGCAAGATGGCAAAGGAACAGTTTTGAGGATGGAGCTGCAAATGGAATGAATTAGCGGTATTTATATTTTTCCCTAAGAGTGCTTTTCATCAAACTGTTAGGCAGCATGAGAAAATGAAGTGCCATGCTATTACCATCTGACACCAGCTCTCTTAACTTCTAGACATGCCCTGAAAAAGGATACCCCAGTAAGATGGCAACAGTTAAATAAACCAGAGGGAACTAAATTAATGTTCCTAAACTTTACACCAAAGGTCCATTAATCTGTTTCACAGTAAGGATACAATGCATTAAATTCAGGAAAAGACTATATTTAAAGCTGAAATTATAATAAATACTCAGAGAAACATTATCTCCAAACGAAAACACAGCAGGTAGTTCATGATCACCAGGGTAAGAGGCAACTCAAAGTAAAATTACACATAAGCAGGCATGTTCAATGTAAAATCAAGTCTGTCCCAAGGGGGTGATGGCTACAGAATTTTCTTCCGCAAAACATTCAAAGGAAGGATCAGTAAAGAAGAAATGGCCAAGCATAAAGTTTCACAAAACACTCCACAACTAGCACCTTTAATTGAAAAGTAATCTATTAAACATCACAGTATTCCTTCAACTCTTGTTTTGTTTTGTTTAACGTCAGGTCATAGTTATCAGTGCCTCATGGGAGTGATCGAAATTGGATTTGTAGACTTCTACAGTATGTTGACGATCACTTAACAATAAAATCTGAATGAGAAAGGGAAATTGTCTGAGAGGACCATTGAGCCAGGTAATAGATTCAGTCTAATATATCCTCACAGCAGGAACCAAATTAAAATGTAGATGGAATTCTAATATAGTCCAACTGCAAAGACTTGCTCCCATTTCTTAGAGAAGCTTGTTTGCTGTTTGCAAACAGCTAATCCTGAAGATGCAAAATTGGTTACATTAATTATTTTTAGCCTCTTCAATATACATAACATGTACGTTAAAACAGCATCAAGGTCATAATGTTTGAGATAAAAAAGGGCAAAATACACATACGTGAGAACCACTCTCTTACCTGGTTCAAGATCAGGTCATAAAACAATACTTACATGATTCAAAAGAATGCAGCTGATTTCAGTGGAATCACAAATCATGTCCTTAAATTCAGTATGCCTTCTAATGGCATCTAAATTTTTCCTGTGAACAAAGCAGGATGTAATCTATTACTTTCCACCTTCCGTCTCCTGTCCAGTTCTTTTTCCCGTTTCCTTTCCCGGCTGAGCTGTGGTATCACTGTCAGTCTGGCCCCTTTGGTAAGGAAAGGGGGATTTCAGGAGTAAGAAGCACTTTTTGGTAACTTGTCAGGGGCTGTGTGACAGCGATGGAGGGATCTTGCAGACAGCTGTCTGAAGGAAATCATTATGCTGCTTCAATTTAAAAAAAAAAAAGGAAATAAGAGAAAAAGAAATAAGAAATGAAAGAATAAAAGAAAGCATATTCACAGATAAGGCACTAAGAGAAAACAATGACAGTGACACAATCAGCCTAGTATACTGTTCATCATCCTGCTCACTGCAACATAACAATAAAACAAACAAAAAGATCCACATAGAGGTAGACTTCGAACCCAGCTTAGTTATCTGTTTTTCTGGAAAGATGAATCTGAATTTTTACATAAATAAGGTTTACAAAACTCTGAATGCAGTAAATTAGAAGAGGGTAAAAGTGTTATTTAAATTTCAGAGTGGAAAATAAAAAGATAGGATAACCTTCGAAATTCGAGAGAAATTTTTCCAGTGAACTTACTCTCTGAAATAAATTTGCAAAACTGATCATAATTCCATACATGAAAAAAAAGCTTAAATATTATTGCATGGTAGAGATTTTACTGGCTAAATTTTAATTCAAATGTAATAAACTAGAGTTCTCCTGTGGATAGGGGTTAAGGATATAGGGTTGTCTCTCTAGTAGCTTGGGTCACTGCTGTGACGCAGGTTCAGTTCCTGGCTCAGGAACTTTTATATGCCATAGGCACAGCCAAAAAAAAAAAAAAAAGAAAAGAAAGAAAAGAAAGAAAGGTAGAAATGGTAAGAACATGATTGATCATATGATGGAAATTTTGAAATATATTTGTATTGCTTTCCTAGGGCCACAATAACAAAGCACCAGAAACTGGGTAACTTAATGGAAATTGATTGTCTCACAGTCAGAAGACTCACAAGGGTGGGATCAACATCTTGGCAGGGTTGGATCCTTCTCTGGACTGTGAGAGACAACCTGTTTCATGCATCTCCTCTAGCTTCTCAGAGGCTCAAGCATTCCTTGGGGGTGGTGTTCTCCCATATATATGTCTGTCTCTTTGTCCAAATTTGCCTTTTCTTACAGGACATCAATCATAGGATTAGAGCCCATACCACTGACCTCATTTCAACTTAATAACCTCTATCGAGACTCTCTTTTTATATTCTTTTTTATTCTTTTTTTTTTTTACACTGTCTTCCATCATGTTCTCAACCAAGAGATTGGACATGGTTCCCTGTGCTGCACAGTAACACCCCATTGCTGATCCAAATGAAATTGTGCCCAAGACTGTGTTTCTAAGTACAGTCACGTTCTGAAGTTAGGATTCTAACATATCTTTAGGGAGGGGAGACACAATTCAACCCATATCAATATTCTTTAGGCTAGGTTAAGTTTTCATACAAGGAGTTCCTGCTGTGGCATAATGGGATCGGCAGTTTCTCTGGAACTCTGGGAGGCAGATTCGGTCCCCAGCCCAGCACAGGGGGTTAAGAATCCAGTGTTGCCAGAGCTACAGACAGAATAGGTCACAACTGCGGCTTAGATCTGATTCCTGACCTGGACACTCCATATGCAGCAGGGTGAACCTAAAAGAAAAAAAATATATATTAGAGTTCCTGTTGTGGTTAAGCAGTTTAAGAACCTGATGTGGTCTCTGTAAGGATGTGGGTTTGAACCCTGACATTGCTCAGTGGGTTAAAGATCTGGCACCTGTGGCTTAGGTCACAGGTGCAGCTTGGATCCAGTATTGCCACGGCTGTGGCACAGGCCTGCAGCCTAGCCTAGGAATTAACTTTCATACAAAATGTCTTCTGCCCTCCCAGTGGGAGCGTGAGCCAGCACAATTCCTTAATATCAGGCGTGGCTACAGGACTTGCTTTGACAGATGAGATGTGAGTGGAAGCAAGATGTGCCTCTTCCAAGCAGAGACATGTAGAGCCAAAACCATCTTTCCCTTGGTCACTAGAGAAACACCAAATCAGAAAGGGCTGCTTCTTCAGCCCAGGCAGGAAAAGTCATCACCAGCTCACAAAGAACAAGGTACCTCCTTGTGGACATAAGCCGCAAACATTTTGGGGTCATTAAAACTACAGCAAATCTACTCATTTCTAACCAAAACTGTCTGGATCACTTCAAAGAAGAAAATCAAAAGTAAAATTTCAGACTATCTAAAACAAAATGAAAAGAACACTTCATACTAAAATCTATGCATTATGGCAAGGCTGTAATCAAAGGAAAATGTGTCCTCTAAAATACTTCCATTATCAAAGAAGAAAATTTTAAAAGTTCAAAGACAGTAATAATCATCTTAGGAGACCAGAAACATATGAAGGAAATTATTTTAAGTAGTGAGAGTTTTAAAAGATTAAAATAGATCTTATTAAAAAACAAAAGGGTAAAGGATAACTAAATCTAAAAGAATGTTCTAGAAAAACAGCATCAATATTAAAAAAAAAAAAAAAAAAACCTTTATAAGGACAGGGGTTATGAGACAAAGTAAGCCAGAGACAAGAGAAAGGGGGAGAAATGAGAGCATAAAGAGAAAGGAAAGTTAAGAAAGGAGAATCAGAATGAGAGAAGCAAAATTAGGAATGAGAAAGGCACAAACACAGATTGGAAGGAAATCAAATTATCTCCAAGCTTCCTTCTCAACATTCCCTACTCCCACACTTGGCTGTGGGCTCAAGGGAGTATTGTGGGTGCATTAACTCTCCAGACTCTCTCCTTCATGAGAGAGAGGAATCACCGGACTTTTGTTCTTCCCCTGATATCACCAATTTCAGATTTTCTTCCCCAATCTCCTTCCTCAGCAATCCACATCAGAGGTCTTTTCTAAGATCTTATCTTAAATTTTTACAGTGCACTGAAAAGTAATCAATTGTTTTCTGCAACAAATTTCAAGCTTCTTGAAAGCAGTCACAATTCTCAGCCCTATCTCACAGATGAAGCACAGGTGGTCCTCGTTTTACACAGTTCTCTGGTAACTGGGATCAGTGGCGCTATATCAGGCAAGGATGGGCATAAGTTTCAGTTACACAAAATTGCACAAATCGAGGACTACTGTACAGTGCCCGACATTTGATATATACCAGATAAAATACTGACAAAGGAATGGATGAGTTCTCTATGGCAGCTTATCCACAGACTTGGAGTTGGACAGAATTTTCAAAAGATCTGCATTAAAACTTAAAGTAGAAGTAAGGAAAACAAGGACAATATAAATAAGTCCCTAACCCAAGGTTCCTTCTCTTCCTAATCTTAATCCATAGTCATCCAGTTATCCAGTCCTATTAAATTTTTCTTCTAAATGTATTGAGAATTTCTTTCTCCCCTATTCTCTATCATGATTAACAAAATTCACTCCTTTTCTTCTCTCATTCAGACTAATCTATAAACTAACTAGTCATCCTATAACCAAAAGAAATCAGCTAAAATCTCAAATCAAAATATTTGAAGTTCTCTTATGGCTCAGCAAGTTAAGGATCTGGCATTGCACTGCAGTGGCTCAGGTTGCTGCTGTGGTGCAGGTTCCATCTCTGGCCCAAGAACTTCTGCATGCCAAAGGTGCAACCAAAAAAGAAATAAATAATAAAAATATTTAATACATGTACACTGAAATAGTTTTTAAAACTTTTAACATATTTCAATTCTTGAAAGCATTAAAGGGATATTGAAATTTGTCTCTACTGAAAAAAGCAAGAGGAAAACTGAATAAATTAAATAGATCCCAAATGTTCGTATTTAAATTTTACTTAGTTTAAGTAAAATTCTGGAAAGAAGCTTTTGATGAAGACACCATTATATTTGAATAAATTTATACTAGAATGTACTAAAATTGAGAAGGTCTATGATTAATATTAGCAATTAGATTTGGTAATACAGTTAAAAGATTCATAGAGACGACTTCTTTAGCAAATTTTGCCTTAGGGAAAAAATTAAAGAAATGTTCTTTATCTATTGTAGTGTGTATATGTTGATCTCAAACTCCTAATTTGTTCCTCCCCGCCTTTTTCCCCTTTGTTAATATGTTTGTTTTCTATGTCTGTGGATCTATTGCTGTTTCATATATAAGTTCATTTGTATCATTTATTTTAGAGTCCATATATAAGTGATATAATATTTGTCCTTCTCTCTCTGGCTTACTTCACTAAGTATGATCATTTCTAGGTCCATCAATTTTGCTGCAAATGGCATTATTTTAGTCTGTCTTTTTTTTTTTTTAGCTAATGTTCCATTGTATAAATATACGATCTCTTCTCTATCCTGTCATCTGCTGATGGACATTTAGGTTGCTTCCATGTCTTGGCCAATGTAAATAGTGTTGCAATGAACACTGGGGTGCATGTATCTTTTCAAATTAGTGTTTTCTCCAGATATATGCTCAGGAGTGGAATTGTAGGATCATATGCTAGTTGTATTTTTACGTTTTGGGGGGAACCTCTATACTGTTCCCCACAGTAGCTGTGTCAATTTACATTCCCACCAACAGTATAGGAGAGTTCTTTTTTCTCCATACCCACTCCAGCATTATTTGTAGATTTTTGTGTGTGTGTTTTTAGGGCTTCACCTGTGGCATAGGGAGTTTCTCAGGGTAGGGGGTAAATCAGAGCTACAGCTGCTGGCCTATGCCACAGCCACAGTAACACAGGATCCAAACCACATCTGCAACCTACACCAGAATTCATGACAATGCCAGATCCTTAATCCACTGAGCGAGGCCAGGGATCGAACCTGCATCCTCATGGATGCTAGTCAGATTCATTTTCGCTGAGCCACAATGGAAACTTCAATTATTTGTAGGTTTTTTTAATGATGGCATTCTGACTTGTGTGAGGTGCTATTTCATTGTAGTTTTGATTTGCATTTGTCTAATAATTAGCAATGTTGAGCATCTGTTCATGTGTCTTTTGGCCACTGGTATGTCGTAACGTTTCTTTAAATGAAAGCAAAAAAAGCAGCACCTGAGAAAATCTTGGGTTGAAATATTTAGACATTTTTAATACAAAAAATATTACAGTAATAGTTTGCCTATGAGTACCCCACTGCTCAGCACAGTGTGTTGAAAAGGATATCCTTCCTCCATTGAATGGCTCTGTACCATCTGCACTATCAAAAACCAATTGAGCATAGTTGTATGGGCCTATTTTGGAGTTCTTTAAATCTGTTCTATGTGTTTATCCCTCTGCCAATATCACACTCCCAATTAATGTAGCTACAAAATAGATTTCATTATCAGATACAGTGATTCCTCCCACTTCATTCTTTTTCAAAATGGTTTGAGCTATTTTAGGTCCTATGCCTTTCCATATAAATGTTAGAATAAGCTTGGATGTGTCACACAAAGTCTGCTAGGATTTTGATAGAAATTATGTTAAACCTATGGAGTAACTTAGGTAAAATTGTCATCTTTACTAGGTTGAGTCTCCCATTTCATGAACATGGTATGTCTCTCCATTTATTTAGATTCTTTAATTTTTTTTTTTCCATCAGCATTTTCGGCATATAGATCCTATACATGTTTTGGTAGGTTTATACTTAAAAATTTCACTTTCTTTCATTTTTCTTTTTCCTAGCTATTCTTCCTATTTCCCATATCTCTTCAAATGTATACAGGCGGATGGTACATTAATTATAAAATCATATTCCCTTAACCACTCATTCCAATGTGCTTCATGTAACTCTTCGACTTGTATGTATTCCAATAAAATATATAGAATTTTTTGGTACAAGTACTTTTAAGATACTATACGGTATTATACAATATACCTCATTCTCTTTCTACCTTTCTCCATTCTACTTTGTGTTTTTAAAGACTACTCCTGTCATGATGCTTGTAGCCAGTTGAATATTCCTGATGAGGGACATTATTCCATAATATACATTTTTCTTATCTTTCCCTCAATTACAGACACCCAAAATTGTCTCAACTCCCAACTATTAGAGCAAATTCTATAATTAATATGCTCATATGTATCCCTAAATGTTCTCTTAGAATTTTTCAAATATATATAACCAGTAGAAGGATCAGAAAGAAGAAAGAGAATGAGAGAGAGCACATAGTTTCACTAAGTACTGTCAAATTGCTTTCCAGAAAAGCTGCACTAGCATAGGTTACCAACTGTTAAATATATTCTTAATTTGCATTCAAAATATATATAATTTAATGTTACCATTAAAGTAACAAATATGTGAAATATATTGAGAAGAGTTGCCAGATCATAGATAATTTAAACCTTCTTTGAAGGTTTGTAATAAAAACAAATTAAGCAGTTGGCCTAGATCATCCTAAAATCTTGCTCTGAGACTACGGCTAGAAAGTAAGCATATCAAACCCAGATTTTAAAAATTGTAACATGAATCATGTGTTTATTGTTACTTCTTAAACCAATGGACGTCTTTGTCCCACCCCTCTGATCCTTTTCCTAAATCATACTTTCCAGAGTGTCCATCTCTCTCCATGTTGTCTCTCCTCACATAGAGGAAAAACCCTCTAAAATGCCTTACACACAAGCAAGTTTACATTTTCAGCAGGTAGGAAGTAGAACTATCAAATAGTTATACAATTTTATGAAACAACAATTAGCAGCATTTGGACCAAATTAAAAATTATCTTAATGAGCAGTGCCCTCCACAGTAGTTTAGTGAAATCTTAGATGAAATTTTGTGCCATATTCTACCAATCACAAAATCTTTCAAATTGTTCTGAAGGCTACGCATTTATTTGTTCATTCCACGCTGCTGTAAAAGGACCAATTTGAAGTTAGTGATTCTACCTAAAAATTCACAAATGCATAATCTAAATAAATGCCAATATAAACGTCAAACATCCCTGAAGGGGAGCGAATGAATCCATTGATATAAAAAAATGTAAATCTTTTCACATGTGAAGTTATGCTCACTTAGAGAAGAATACTAAGATTAAGACTTTCATTAAGCCATTGAATAGTTTTCCACAGACTGTTCCTTTTTATCAAACCTTAGATTTTGGTGTTAGTGTTGGCTTTTACTACAGTGAGAGTCAAAAGATTTCAATTTAAAATCATTTAACAAAACTTGAAATCCGATTTGATTATAAGCTGGACAGTAAAGAAAGCTTGCTTTAAAATTGTGCAAGTATTATTATCCACCAAATAATTTCCCTCAGTGGCTTGTCTTTACCAATATAGAGAGCAGGTTTGGCCATAATCCCAAGCACTTGCAACATAACTCTTGGAAAGCCCATCAGGAGCACGTCCCAGGAGGAATACATGATCTGGAACACCAAGTCCCTTCTCCTGCCTGGTCCCTGAGGCACTTCTGATAATGTGCCAACTGACTGCATTCAATCCCCCATAACACACTTAGAGAAATTCCATTAGACCC
This sequence comes from Sus scrofa, assembly GCF_054392235.1. Classification (NCBI taxonomy): domain Eukaryota; kingdom Metazoa; phylum Chordata; class Mammalia; order Artiodactyla; family Suidae; genus Sus; species Sus scrofa. Next base: position 67,875,339 of record NC_139393.1, on the reverse strand, counting down.
TTTTTACCCTGAGATGCTTTGCTGCCAAATATTGAGGGGGTGGGAAGGAAGAGGCAGGAAATATACACCATAAATAAAGGCAGAAGAATAGCTGACATGTACTAAGTGCTTTATTACATACTAGACATGATGCTAGTTACTTTATAGGGATTATCACAGCCAATCCTTATTAATTGCAACCTAGAAGGTACTATTATTATTCTGTTTTTACCAGCAAAGAAACAGAAGCCTAGATGCAAGTCTTGAGATAGGATCCAAACCCAAATTCTTTAACTCTAGAACCCTGGTCCTTAAACTCTTAAGCACATTCCCTATCTAATAACAATAACAAATGTTCTCCCATGACAAAGACCAATATTTATTCTATTATAAAGTAGCTTCAATTTATTCCTCCTTGTGGAAACAAAATGAATATGTTTCCTAAATTAACAATCAAGGCAAGTTTACACCCTGAGGAGATGGAGTCAAACAAATAGTATAAGAGAACAATATTCTTTAAGGTGCAAAAGTTCAATTATCTTTGCTTATACAAAAAGTTAGCCCACAGGCAGAATTACTCTGGCATAAAAGGAGCACAGCATAGCCATCCAACAATTACCCTTTATTTACTGTTATGACTTTCTGAATCTTGAGATGCCATTTCAAGCCCTTTGCCTTCTGCATAAAAGCTATAGCATATATACTCCTTTTATTGCTAGATGTATTTTATGTTAAAAGCATGAAGATATGCATGGATAATTTCCCATCATGAACAGCTACAGTGAGGAATAGCTATAAAATTTAAGTCCTCTATTTGTCTGAAGAAAGAGAGTTATCTTATTTTCCATTGCATCTCACCACTTCACCATTAAATATTATGGATGATGGTTTAATATTTTCATATTAATCTGATCTTCCCCCAAGGCTATAGGGGGAAAAAAGCTTAACTATTAAGAACATTTCTACAGTTTTACTGAACTGTATTTTATAATTTACAAAATATGGCTGTATTTTTTAAAATTTTTAATTAGATAATAATGCCAATCATATGAACTATTTCTAATTAGATAGGAAGTGATAGAATAAAAAGATATTACTGAAATGATTGATGAAATTGATATTGTTTGGCAAAAGAACTTGGTTCATTTTTTTATTTACAGAAAAATGTCAAATATATTCTTGGGTTATATGAATTACTATCAAGACTTCAAAATTGAGTCTTAAAGAAACTTAGGTTCATCATGGAACTGACTTGCTAACTGGGGTACTGACAAATAAACTTGTTTATTTTCAATTTTATATAACCATGTTATATATCTTATGATTAAAATAAGTTTAAAATAAATATTCACAAACTCATGATTTTTCCCATTATTACTATTATGCAATTTTATTTTACTTTGTCTCATTACAGGCTTTCTCTAGTTAATTCTCAAAGTTTGTTTACAAATTTCATTCAAGTCAATCTTATTTGTGTGTTATTCATTCCTTTATAATGCCCTTCACTTCAAATTATACTAAATATTGATGATACGCTTCACCAGGTAGACAGATGAGTTATTCCATCAAAATTAATTTCATTTTCATTTTAAATATGTGGTATTATAGAAACAACATCTCAACAGAGCTAGGCTGTAGGGAAGAGCTGGCCATCGCCTGGTCTTCCAGGTCACTCACTATTCTTCTAACCCCAGGGTCAATGATCAGCTTCCTCCAGTATGTTTATGGCATCAATTGTGGTGATGGTTTCGCAGATGCTTCCTTATCTTCCTTTTCACAGGGCTTCAAGTTTTATATAGTAAATACATACAGCTTTTTGTTTGTCAATCATACCTCAGTAAAAAGGTTTAAAAAAAAAGATTATCCTCCATTAGATAATAACGAATGCCTCTGTTACACCCACCCATGTCCCTCTTTCATTGAGAACTTTAAAAACTACATTGAAATATATCATTGAGCACTTTAGAAACTGGTGACAATTTGTTTTGGGCTCCAATCTCTTGAGATCCAGAGATTCCAAAGTCCAGTCTACGGAAAGCCATCCTACAGTCCCAGTAGCTTTACCTGGCCTCCACTACACGTAGGCACGCATCTCACAAACACACCCTCGGCATATTTTACCACAAACAGCCCCTTCCTGACCTCAGTTTTATTCCTGCTACACCTTGGACCCACTGACATTCATAATATATCCAGAATCTGAGAGTTTCTCACCACCTGCACTGAGGTCTAAGTCACCATGATAACTCCACTGGCCTATTATAATAACCTCCCACACACTGGGACTCTACCAAGAAGGCAGAGGAAGGACAAAATGCTTTCATGTGGTATATGCCACGCAACAACCATAGCAAAACACAAATTAATACCTCAGATAAGCTACTACTTATGAGGTTATGCATAAAATGTCAAAACAGATACATTATTAAGTTTTAAAATAATTTCTTTAATATTTTAATAATGTCAATATTTTATCTTTCTTGTAAAAATAATTTAAATTAACTGATCATTAAAGCATAGCATTAGCCTGCTTAGATAAAATTTTGTAGGGGCTTAAAATACATTTAGTATTTGAGACAAGTCACTCTTCCTAAAACCATTCAGGTTGACTCAAAAACAGCTATTTAAAAAATGACCAGTCAAATGTGCTGGTGAGTGCAACAGGATATATTTCAGCAAAATGTGCTAATGAAATTTATAATCAGTAAAAGCGTACAATGAAATCATTGCTTGTACTATTATTTTGTTCTTCACATTACATACATTTAGATATATTCAATTGATCTCTCAATCTTGGTTTAATATTTCCTACCAGCCTCCTAGAAATAGGAAAATACCCTACTTTCAATATTAAGACTTTTTAGTGTGGAAAATATTAATTCCCAGACACACACTGACAAAATATATTCCCTGACATCATCAAAAAAATCCATATTTAGATGTTCAATGCATAGAAATAATCTCGGTGGGGCATGGGGAAGAAGCATGAATTTCACTTTTTATACCATGTCCGTTTTAAACTACAGTACGGTCAATATAATGCAAAAGTTTGTTCCATGGAATAAATTTTTTTTAAAAGAATTCATAAATATCACATAACTGAGTGTAAACCACACGTTATTGACATCACAAGTTTTCTTTGAACTGTATTGCCACACGATATTCAGAAAAACGCTATTTTAATTCAGCTTACTTTCTTTTTTATACATATTTAGTTATAAGCAAAATGAGAAAAACATTTAAATAAAATATATTTTGGATCTTCTAAAAAATGTCTGATTAGCTTTAATAGCCTATTATTACTTTTGGAAATAAACATTTCTAAGATAAATGAGCTCTGTTTCAAAAGTAGCTAATAATTGTGTATTTCTTTCCATTGATTCCTAATGTTGCCAACATTAACATTTGAAAATATAAAATGAAATCAACTTAAATGCTAGGAAAAAATATTATATAATTCGTCTACACTTTATAAAAGAGCACTGTACTCTGTGTGGATATGGGATTTAGGAAATTCATTCTTCCTATAATATCTAATAGACAAAAGGCTAATCAACAAGGACTAAGTTTAGAGAGTAGAATGGTGGTTAACAGGGGCTGGAAGGAGGGAGGAATTATACTGGTCAAAGAATACAAACTTCCAGTTATAAAATGAATCAGTTCTGGGGAAAAAATGAACAGCGCTGTGATTAGAGTTAACAATACTGGAATATACACGTAAAAGTTGCCAAAAGGGTAGATCTTAAATATACAAAAAAAGAAAAAAGAAGTGGTAATTCTGTGACTAGATGGAGGTGTTGAGCTACTACTACAATGGTAATCACAGAACAATACATCAGAGTCTCTAATCAATGTGTCACGCATCTTAAATTTAAGCCATGTCAATTACATCTCAATTATATCTCATATAGCTGGGGAAAATGTTTTAAATAAAAAGATTGCTTAAACTAAAAACAAAGCAAAACAAAAAAACCTCCTTTTCAATTCACCCTCAGAGCCATGTGGTGTCTATTATTTCCATGCTCACGTAATAAATGTAAGGAACTGGAGGACACGTGATCTCCCCATCTGAGGAGAAGTGGAGAGTATCATCAAGGAAGTGGGGGACATGGGGGCCGGCGAGAGCAAGGTGAGGATGACTTCGTGGACTGATGGTGGACGGAGGACCAGAAATCACTTGCAAACATAGAAATCAGTGTTCAATTTGACATTTTTGTGCTTTTCAGATTTTTATCTTCCTTTATCACCACCATCTTATGAAATTTATTTCATGCATACAACTTAGATCAATGGGTGTACATGTATGTGTGTGTCTATGGAAATGGTAATTAAGAATAATATTTTTATACTGAATTAATATGATAGAAAATAGACACAAACGCAAATGAAAAAAAGTAGAGGGGCAGAGAGAAAGGAATAACCATGAGATTATAGGCCATGGAAATGTACAGAAAACTTTTGGATTTCCAAAGAGTATGGAAAGAAATTTAAATTATTTTAGCTAGAACTTTCAGATATGGCAATCCAAGCTGATATCTGTACTTAGAAAAAAAAATTAATACATACAAACATACTCATAACATGGTATATATATTCTCTGTGTATACAGGATCCCAAGACATATTCATAAGAGAAATTAAAGATACAAAATAAAGAAGTGTTTTTGAAAGGACATACAGGCCCCCCAGTAATTAGGGAACTGCGTATCTTAAAAATAAGGTACCATTTCACATCTATCAGTTCATCGCATTTCATTTTAAAATTCTTTCTTAGTTTTTAAAGTTTTTGAAACATTAAGAATTTTAAAAAGATTTTTAAATGTTTTTAAAAATTCTGACAATCATTTCATAATTATTGGGAAGTGGTGACGATGTGGAAAATACGGGATAAGGACAGAGCACACCCACTACTTGAGGGAGTTTAAATTGGTTCAGCCCCTCAGAAGAGTAATTCTGCAACATCTGGTAGAGCTGACAAGATCAGGGCCTATGAGTCACAATTTGACTTCTACGTATAAACCCTAGAGAAACATGGGCCCTTGGAGACATGAACAAGAACGTTCACAGCAGCACTACAAACGCAAGTATAAGTTGGAAACTATTAAAATGTCCATCACAGTGAGGATGAATAAATGTCACATAACTATAAAAATAAATTTTATAACTCAATTCACACGGATGAATTAGAGAGAGAGGAATAACTAAATCTCTCAAACATAGCTAGTTGTAACCTCCCACAGGCCTTTCCTCAGTACATAGTTACCTTTTAAGAATCATTGCTTGTGATCCCTTATGCAAAAGTAAGACTAAACTGATATAAAGATAACAAAATGACAAAGAACCTGATGAAATGTCAGCTCATCTTCTAGGCAATAAATGCATAGTTCTCATATTGAAAAGATGTAACTGAAAATACGTTTAATATAAATCAAAAAACCACTGTTAAACCTACCATGAGCAGGTTCTATACTTTCTAGTTGAGATTATCATAGGCATTGATGATATCACGACCTATCATGGATCAGAATTGAAACAACTAAAACTAGTCCTTAAAATTTAAAAAAGAGGAGTTCTCATTGTGGCTCAGTGGTAATGAACTGGACTAGTATCCATGAGGGTGTAGGTTCGATCCCTGGCCTTGCTCAGTGGGTTAAGGATCCAGTGTTGCCGGTTGTAGGTTGCAGATGAGGCTCCGATCATGCGTTGCTGTGGCTGTGGCTGTGGTCGGCAGCCACAGCTCTGATTTGACCCCTAGCCTGGGAATTTCAATATGCTGCGGGTGCAGCCCTAAAAAAAAAAAAAAAAAAAAAAAGTGTTTAAAAAGAAATCCGGCAAAGTAAGCCTGATCCTAGTTCTACACTTAAGTTTTTTTCCACAATTGATAATGCTTCATGCCAAGAAAGCTTTATTTCCAGCTGGAAAAGTAGTTTAAGCTCTTATAACTTTTATCTAGAATATAGGAAAATTAGTCATCTTCACAATTAGTAGCAGCTTGTTGACACAGATTCAAAAGAAGCAGTTTTTAACATTTCAGAGATCCAAGACAGTTGGATAAAGACAGAATGCACTGGTAGCTGCTGTATGAGATAACAATAACCACGCACTGCTTAAAACAATGGGAAAAATGCAGTCACCTTCAGAATGCCGTCGACAGAAACCCTCTAACCTGCTCCCTCCTGGTACATAAAATCAGTAGTCAGAGGCAGGCATATCAGAAGTCTGAAGGCGCCAATAAAAGTAAAACAAATTTAAAACACATGATCTAAGCACTTGACAGTGTTGGCACTTAGTAGGTGCTTAACAGATACCTTAAATGCCTCAAAGGAAGGGAGGGAAAGGGTGAAGAGGAGGAGGAAATCTTTCAGTTTATCTCAGAAGCATCTTCCTGCTGAGTATCATTCATTCACGCCGTCCTGTGTTCCTGCACTTCATTTACTTGCATTTACTGAGCATCTGCCCTAGCGCTAGAGAAAGAGAAAAACAAACATGTCTCCTCAACCTCGCCAGCCTGAAGCTACCAGTCCTCTTACCCTTGGGCTTTGATCAGGTAATTCTCAGCATTAGAAATGGCATCATTCCTTATCTTTCCCATAATGCTCTTCCAAGGAATCATTTTAAATATTATTCACCTCTGTAAAGAATAGCTGAAATGTGCTAAACAAGATGAACATACTCCAGGACTAGTACTGTAACATCTGTATAAATTTACTTCTCTTTTCATGCAATAAGATATTCCAATATTCGCTGTATCTTTATGCCTTTGCCTATATGTGTATGTATATGTACATACATTTTATACTAGTTTTACAGTAACTAGACACTAGCTATCCACTTTGCAATGACAGATCTGTTAGTGTAAAAGCGGAAAATACATTAATTATATTCATAGTCTCATTCTTAATTTAACTGGTTTTTTTTAAACAAAGATTAAATTTTGAACATATTACTCTGTTTCATCTAAAACAGGAATAGGTGGTCCCGTCATGGCTCAGTGGTTAATGAATCTAAGAACCATGAGGTTGAGGGTTCAATCCCTGGCCTTGCTCAGTGGGTTAAGGATCCCACATTGCCATGAGCTGTGGTGTACATTGCAGGCTTGGATCCTGAGTTGCTGTGGCTCTGATGTAGGCCAGTGGCTACGGCTCTGATTGGATCCCTAGCCTGGGAACCTCCATATGCCCCGGGTGTGGCCCTAAAATAGACTAAAAAAATAAAAATAAAAACTAAACTAAAAATAGGAATGTGTGTGTGTGTGTGTGTGTATAGTCTTTTTAGGGCCACACCTGCAGCACATGGAAGTTCCCAGGCTAGGGGTTGAAGCAGAGCTGTAGCTTCTGGCCTACATCATGGCCCAGCAATGTCTGAGCCACGTCTGCAAGCTACACCACAGCTCACAGCAATGCTGGATTCTTAACCCACTGAGCAAGGCCAGGGATTGAACCTGAGTCCTCATGAATGCTAGTCAGATTCATTTCTGGTGAGCCACAATGGGAACTCCAGGAATATATTTTTTATTAAATTCCTAAATCTAACATTTCAACCCAAGAGAACAAGCTTACCAATCTTTCAAGTACTTTTAATCAAAAAATGAAAGTTTAATTAGCCAATAGAATAAAAATGTAAACAAAAATGTTAACTCTTTCTTGTTCTAGATACCATGTATCACTCAGTCTTTTCTAATAATGCACAATTTTTATTTACTTTTATTTGTTGTTGTCTTTTTAGGGCCGCACTCACCGCATATGGAGCTTCCCAGGCTAGGGGTCCAATTGCAGCTGTAGCTGCCGGCCCATGCCAAACCATAGCAACACGGGATCCAAGCCACATTTGCGACCTATACACAGCTCGTGGCAACGCTGGATCCTTAACCCACTGAGCAAGGCCACAGATTGAACCTGCATCCTCATGGATACTAGTCAGGTTCGTTAACCACTGAGACATAACGGGAACTCCCACAATTTTTAAATTCTATATATAAAATTAGAAACATCCAGACTAAAGACTTAGTATATATCACATATTTTAGAAATATACGAGTTGCTTGAAGATGAAAGAAATAGGAAAAGATTTACCTCTAACGTAAAATAAAACTTCTTAACTTTATCTGCCCAACATTTAAACAAAACAGAAGCTTCCAACCATGTTCGCTCAAATATTTCATTTTATTTTTGAAAATTATGCTGAAAATTTTGCATAGTTTTAAATTAAAAAAAAATGAAACCCTATTCTCTTATTTGAATGGAGATTTAAAAACTGACAAATTTGAAAGCTGGGTAAGCGTTGCTTTTTTACGATAGATGATATATTCTCTGTCAACGTCCTTTATTTCTTCATGAGTCACACCATACTTTAGTGTATAAGTAAATAAAACATTTATAAAAATATTCCAAAATATTTTTAAACCAGGCAATCCCACATTCACAGCAAAACAGCTGAAGGGAAACAAATACTTTTGCATTTTTTTCAGGCTATTCTACTTTATTCATGAACATCATTAAGCCCCTGAAAATGAAGAATGGTTATTGTCTGCTCTCTGACAAAGCCAGCATTCCTCGGCAAACAGCACCACTAATTTATGAACAGCAAAAGACATGGGGCTATTCACTTGTCCTTTTTATCTGATAAAATGCTGCATTCTCCATGAATGACTAGGTTAGGATATGGTGAAGCCCCAGCTCATAATTATGGGCTCCTCCAAAAACATATTTTTGTTTGCTTGTTTCAGTGTAAGGAAATCTGTAACAAACCCCATTAAATTTCTTAAATGAAAAGAGTAGCGGTGTTGTCCCAGTGAGCAGGCTGATTCCAGCCCCACTGCTATGACCTCCCAGTGCTGGATTCCAGCGCTGATGTGGACTGCACATGGGATAACCTTATGTCTCCTGGTACCAGCTGCCAGCACTGTTTCCTCTCGTCTGAGCAATCCCAACCTCCCTGCCTTCATCTCATAGTCATGTGGAGCCACTAAATCCACAGACCCAAGCGACCATCCTCATTTGTCATATCCAAGTGGTTGCTTCAAAAACATACTCCCATAGGATTCCATTAAGATTCATGAAAGAAGGGACCTTACTACATCCCAGTCCAATAAAATGTGTTGGCTTCTTTCTTCTTAGGAAAAAGAAAAGAAGAGGCTGATTTGTTTTTAGATATTTTCATTACACAGAAACTAGTCAGAGGGCATTTTCCTTATTGATAAAGTGGCCTGTTCAGTTATGATACAGCAAATGTGAGCTCTCAAATTGCTTTTGGCATATATATTTAAGCTTGTTTTTATGGAAATAAGCCTAAAGCTATTTATTCTATTCATTAAATTAAAAACTGGCATTCTTCTTATAAGAGAATTTGTTCTAATAAAGTTAGCCTTTAGGCAAATTTCTTCTTACTCTGTCTTGCCTTCTCATGATTCATAAATAAAAGTGATATGCAACAACGAGAGAGCATGACAATTTATTATAACAAATCATACTTAAGAAAGGCCCTTTTTCATTTTCATAATTGATATTTAAATAAACAGCAAGACTCACCCTATTAAATACATCAGGTGCAATTTTAAACAGAAAATAGGAGTTCCCATTGTGGATCAGTGGAAACAAATCTGACTAGTATCCATGAGGACAAAGGTTCAAACCCTGGCCTCGCTCATTGGGTTAAGGATCTAGAGTTGCCGTGACTTGTGGTGTAGGTCACAGACACAGCTCAGATCTGGCATTGCTGTGGCTGAGGCATAGGCCAGCAGCTTCAGCTCTGATTTGACTCCTAGCCTAGGGACTTCCATATGCTGAGGGTGTGGCCCTAAAAAGAACATAGACAAAAATAAACAGAAAATAACAAAAATTGCGCATAATATTACCTGACACTCTAGTAGAAACCATTTCATGTCCTTATACTACCAGCATAGTTGTCACCAAACTTTTAGCAATATCACCAAAGCTTTTCAGCAGCCTACATCCAAGTTAAAAGGCTAACTAATCCAGGTTTTTTATTTTTCCCAATCTTTTGAACTTAATGTCCTCTATCCTGATCAACTAATCTAACAACATGTGAAAAGTTTGTTAAAGTATCTTTGAAGACAAAATAAGATGTTCATCCAGCATTCATTGAATCCCTATGTGTTAGTTAACTGTTGGTATTTTCTTTCGCCAATATTGTTAATACTGCTATCCAAAAAAGTAAGTTTGAGTTGTCATGATCTTCTTCAGCCATGCCTTCTTACCTGAAGGGATCTGGTTTTCACATTAAAAGATGGAAAATCAAAATGAAGCTTCCCTGTTCAAAAATCTTTAATGACGTTCTCAAATTCAAGTTGATGTTTTAAGTCTTCTTCCACTTGAGTCCAACTTACCTTTTCAAGCATATGGTCCAAAATTCCTACCCATAATTCCCTGTTCTGGTGAGCCTGGTCAATTCACTGCTCCCTCTATCTCTAAAATGTATCTTCTGCAATGGACACACTATCATGTTCATAAGACAAAATCACTACATCACTCTTTGTAGGTGGTTAATATCCTTCTGGTTCAGCCAGTTCAAGTCACGAATCTTTGCTTAAAATACATATCAACATATTTTCCTGCAGTAATTTTACATAAATAAATTCCACAACAGAAATAAAGTTGTTTTCTAAGACATCTAAAGAAATTACTAGATTAAAACATCTTAAAATTTGACAATTCACAGTTTCTATTAAAAAATCATCAATTCGTCATGAACTACATTCTAACTCCACTTAAAATTTTGTCCTGATTTATAATATATATTTTATTTAATAAGCATAGTTTTAAAAATTAATCGGCTGTGTGATTTAGTTCTGTATGTAAACAAAGCACAATTTAAATACTCTGACATTAATACACTTCTTAAAAACGAATACTAGCAGAAGTTATATTGTGCATTAAACAAAAGCAATAAATTTGTTTGAAAAGCAGTGTAATCTAAATATTTTCATTCTAAACATATACAGAATAGCCCATGCTTTATAAAAGGAAGAATAAGTTAAGCTATTTTATTTTGGTAGTAAGGAATTCTACGGAGGGGATATCTAAAATAAAAAAAGATCATCTGTTTCTCATTGTGCATCGTAATTTTATAACACATTAATTTCATTTCTGAACATATTGTTTGAAATAAGGTTGGGTTCTGGTTATAGCTGACCCTCATACATCCAATTAATATTTCCTATTTTACTCTTTATCAGACTTACCTACACTTTTTGATATACCACATGGGTCCTCTTATAACCACATGAGGTAGTAAAGGGAAAAAATATACAAATATTTCTTTAAATTATATTTTGAAAATGAATCTATAATTACCCAGTTAAAAGCAATGAGATATTGTTTTATAGAATATTTTAATGAAATCTAATAATTATGTCTGTTGATACTGAAGTAAAACCATGAGTCAGAACATTGAGGCAACTGAAAAAAAAAAACAAAAACAGAAGGGCATATATTTCACTAATTTAACAAATTCCCTACTCCAACTAAACTTACATACTCTAGGATTACCTGAGAAAAATCTATGGTGGTTAGAAAAAGCTAAAACCTCATTTTAGCCAGAATAATATGCAAAGACAAAGTAAACCTAGGAAGTTTATCAGAATAATAATAATAGATATATTACATAGTAGTTTCAGAAATCAAAATGCATTTACCTTGAAAGGCAGCTGCATTTCGAGATATCAGAAATTTTAGGGTAGAGCTGGATGTTTGAAGCACCTGCTGCATGTCTTGGCGGGCTGCGATTTGATATCTCTCCTCCATCTTCCTGGTGCAACATGTAGGTTTTTTGGCTATGCAAACCTGAAGATCAGGTCCTGGAATACATAATATTTTTCAGAGTAATTACCTGCTTATTTAACAAACATTACATGTTACATATCAGGCATTAATGACCAGCACTGCATATAATGGGTTCATATTTTTATAGAGAGAATTAATTTACTAGAGCACTTGCTATAAGAAAATCTATTGATTGTCCACTAACCCAACCATGAACCAAAACATTCTCAACTATTAACTTTCTGCTCAAATATTTTATTAACTTAAATGTGTCCACTCAATTAAATATTACCAGTAAATAGACTATAAAATAGAACACAAATCAACCATTACATAAATATACAGATAAACCAGGAAGCTTTTATTTTATTTTATTAATTCAGCAACAATATTTGAGCCACTCCAGAGAAGGGGGCACAGAGGGAACATACTCAACATAATAAAAGTCATATGTGACAAACTCACAGCTAACATCTTACTCAATGGTGAAAAACTGAAAGCATTTCCTCTAAGATTAGGTACAAGACAAGGTTGTCCACTCTCACCACTTTTATTCAATATAGTGTTGGAAGTCCTAACTGCAGCAATCAAACAAGAAAAAGAAACAAAAGGAATCCAAACGGTAAAGTAAGATGTAAAACTGTAATTCTTTGCAAATGACATGATACTATACATAGAAAATCCTCAGGACACCACCAAAAACCTACTAGAACTCATCAACGAATTCAGTAAAGTTGCAGTATAAAATATTAATATTCAAAATTTGTTGCATTTCTCTATACTAACAACAAACTATTAAGAAAGAAATTAAGGAAACAATTCCATTTATAATTGCATCAAAAAGAATAAAATATCTATGAATAAACCCAGCCAAGGAACTAAGGGCAAACTATAAGACATTACTGTACTCAGCAAACTATAAGACACTGATGAAAGAAACTGAAGATGACATAAACATATGAAAAGATATACTGTGCTCATGGATTAGGAGAATTAATTAGGAGTATGGTCATTGTTAAAACTACCCAAAGTTATCTACAGTTTCAATGCAATTCTTAGCAAAATATCAAGAGCATTCTCCACAGAACTAAAACAAATAATTTAAAAACGTGTATGAAAACACAAAAGGCCCAAAATATCCAAAATAATCTTGAGAAAGAGGAACAGAGCTGGCAAGGAATCATGCTGCCTGATTTCAAACTACACTACAAAGCTACAATAATCAAAACACTATTGTACACAGACACATAGATCAATGGAACAGAATGGAGAGCCCAGAAATGGACTCACACTTGTATGAGCAATTAACCTCCAACACAGGAAGCAAGAACATACAACAAGGAAAAGTCAGCCTCTTTAATAGATGCTGTTGCAAAAATTGGACAGCTACATGCAAAAGAATCAAACTGGACTGCTGTCTCATACCGTATACAAAAAATAAATTCAGGAGTTCCCGTTGTGGCTCAGTGGATAACGAATCCGACCAGGAACCATGAGGTTGCAGGTTGGATCCCTGTCCTTGCTCAGTGGGTTAAGGATCCGGCATTGCTGTGAGCTGTGGTGTAGCTCACAGACATGGCTCAGATCCCATGTTGCTGTGGCTCTGGCTTAGGCCAGCAGCTACAGCTCCGATTATACCCCTAGCCTGGGAACCTCCATATGCCTCGGGAGCGGCCCTAGAAAAGACAAAAAGATAAATAAATAAATAAATAAATAAATTCAAAGTGAAGTAAATGTTTAAATGTAGGACCTGAAACCATAAAACTTCTAGAAGAAAATAGGCAGTAAGTTCTTTGACATCAATCTTAGCAATATTATTTTGGTTATGTTTCCCCAGACAAGGAGAACAAAAGTAAAATAAATAAATGGGCCTACATTAAACAAAAAAGCTTCTGCACAACAAAGGAACCTATTAACAAAACAAAATGGTCACCCACTGAATGGGAGAGGAGGATATTTCTAATTGATATATCCAATAAGGGGTTATTATCTAAAATACATGAAGAAGTCACACAACTCAATATCAAAAAAATCAAGCAACCCATTTTAACAGATGAGCAGAAGATCTGAATAGACATCTTTCCAGAGAAGACATACAGGTGGAAAATAGATATATAAAAATATGCTCAACACCACCAATCATCAGGAAAATGCTAGTTAAAACCACAATGAAGTATCACCTCACATTGTCAGAACAGCTATTATGGAAAAGACAACAAAAAACAAGTGTTATCAAGGATGCTGAGAAAAGGGAACTCTCATGCATTATTGGGGGAATATAAATTGGTGCGCTTCTATGGAGAACAGTATGGAGATTTCTAAAAAAAAAAAAAAAATAGAACTACTCTATAATCCAGCAATTCTATTCCTGGGTATTTATCTGAAGAAAACAAAAACACTAATTAGAAAAGATACATGCACCCCTATGTTCATTTGTAGCACTATTTGCAATAGCCAAGATAGAAGCAACCTAAGTGCCCATCAATAACTGAATGGATAAATAAGATATGATATGATAACACAAGTACATACATGGAATGTCATGCAGCTATGAAAAAAAAAAAAAAAACCTTGTCATCTGTGACAACGTGGATGGATCCAGAGGGTATTATGCTAAATGACACAAGTCAAACAGAAAGCAACAAATATTTAATCATTCCACTTATATGTGTAATCTAAAAACCAAAACAAATGAACATACATAACAAAACAGAACCAGTCATAGATGCAGAGAACGAAAAGGCTATTGCCGGAGGGGAGAAGTAGGAAAAGGAAAGAAATAGGTGAGGGAGATTAAGAGGTACAAACTTCCAGTTGTAAAATGAATGAGTCACAGGTCCGAAGTGCACAGTGTGGGGAATATAGTCAATAACTATGCAGTATCTTTGTATGGCAACATATTGTAACTAGACTTAGAGTAATTATGTTGAAATCTGTAGAAATATCAAATCATGGTATGGTATAACAGGAACTCACACAGTACTGTAGGTCAACTGTACTTCAAAAACAAATGAACACACAGAAAAAGAGATGGGATTTGTGCAGGTGGCTGGGAAAGGGGGAATTGGATGAAGATACCTTTTGACTAAGGTACGAGAGTTCCCAAAGTAGTACAATGAGATCAGCTGCATCTCTGCAGCACCTGGACACAGGTTCAATCCCTGACCCAACACAGTAGGTTAAAGGATCTGGCATTGCCATAGCTGCAGCATAGGTCACAACTGCAGCTCAGATCTGATCTCTGAGATCTTATCTGAGAAACTCCCATCTGGCCCAGAAACTCCATACGCTGCAAGGTAGCCAAAAGAAAGAAAGAAAGCAAGAAAAGGGTACAAACTCCCAGTTATAAAGATAAATAAGTACTAGAGATGTAACATACAACATGACAAGTATAATACTGTTGAATGTTATATGTGAAAGTCAAGAGAGTAAATCCTAAGAGTTTTCATTACAAGGCAAGTTCTTTTTATCTCTTTAATTTTATATCTATAAGAGATAATAGATATTCATTAAATTTATTGTGGCAATCATTTCATGATGTATGCAAGTCAAATCATTACGCTGTATATATTAAACTTAGACAGTAAGTATGTCAACTGTATCTCAATATAACTGGAAGATAATAAAGTTACAATGAGATGCCACCTTACAGCCTTTAGGATGGCTGGTCTTAAAAATACAGATAATAACAAGGGTTAGTAGGGATATAAAATTATTGGAACTCTTGTGCACTGTTGGTGGGAATGTGAAATGATCAAGCCTCCGTGGAAAACAATATGGCAGTTTCTCAAAAAACTAAAAGTAGGATTAACATCTGACCCAGCAATTCTACATCTGTGTTCATACACCCAAAGAATTGAAAATAGCATCTTGAAGAGGTATTTGTACACCATAGTCACTGAAGATTATTCACAATAGCTAGAACATGCAAAAACAGCCAAAACAAGCAACCCAAGTGTCCATGGATCAATAAATGGGAAGCAAAATGTGGTATACATGTGTACTGGAATATTATTCAGTCTGAAAAAGGAAGGAAATTCTGACTTACACTCCAACACAGATGGACCTTGAGGATATTATGCTAAGTGAAATAAGCCAGTCATAAAACACAAATATTATATGACTCCACTCATATGAGGTTCTTAGGGTCATCAAAATCACAGAGATAGAAAGGAGAATAGTGGTTGGCTGGGGCTGTTTAATGGGGATAGAATTTTAGTTGTGCAAAATGAAAAAAAAATACTGCAAAGAGATGGTAGCAATGGCTGTATCACAAATATATTTAGTACCACTGAACTGTACACTGATAAAATGGTTAAGATGGTAAATTTCATGTTTTACCACAATAGAAAAGCTAAAAACAAATTTTGCAGATATGGAGAGTTTCCACTGTGGCTCAGCAACTTTGGGACCAGACATTGTCTCTCTGAGGATGCAGGTTCCAACCCCAGCTTCACTCAGCAGGTTAAGGATAGTGTTCCCGCAAGCTGTGGCATAGGGCTCAGCTGCAACTCTAATGCAACCCCTAGCCTGGGCCCTGGGCACCTAGCAGATGCGGCCCTAAAAAAGAAAAAAAAAATTTTTGCTGACATGAACAACTATTATCCTGGACCAGGGAAGGCTCCTTTGTCTATTACAGGTAGGCTAGAGAACAGAGAGAAGGCTGTGGGGTGTGGAATGGTGTCTAAAGAGCACAGCCCTGATAGTACATTGTTCAGTCAGCCTCAGGGCATCCCAAGGCTGCCCAGGTTTCTATGTAAAGCTCAGGACAATTTTATTTACATGGCCTGAAAGAATAAACTTATTCCCTTATTTTAGGGTAAGGGAAAGGGTTATGGTCTCTCATCTCTGCAGAGTTTCACAGCTCCCACATTAGTTCTTCACTGACCAACTGCAGATCAGAAAATATAAAATATGCATATATGCATGTGTACACACACACACACACACAGAGACACATGTGCATACCAGCCACCTTTCAAACTCATCCTTTTGCACACAGATTTGGCCTCAGGCTTTAGTTTGTGTGGTTAGACAAATAACACACGGTGGCGTGTTTGAACATTTTACAGAGGCTGAAATGCATAAAGTATGTCACAGTAGGTAACATTTTGGCAACTGTTTTTTATTTATATTGCCTAAAGTTATACAAAAGCAAATTCCACTTCCAATAGTAAAATTGAAGGAAAACAAAGCTATGTTTTCAACTTTCTTCCTAAATGGAAAGATTAAGAATTAGAGTTCAGAGAAAAACAATAAGAGAGACTGGAGGAAAGGACCAATTAATAAATGTCCAAGGATAGAAACATATTTGGTATGGGAAAGACTGCTAGGAAATAAAAATAATGATAACAGGCACAACGATAATAAGAATTCAAATACTCAACATCACTTTGCTAGATCATATTCCTGAATGTGGCCTAAAAAGGCCCCAAGTGGGACCCCAAGTTCTTCCTTCTCTCCTGCTCTAGCCTCACCTCAAGCCACATCAGCCACTGTGTTCTTCCCTCCACATATTAGCCATATTTTATTTCCTCATAGTCACCAAGTCCCTTCTTGCCACAGAACCATTCTCCATGCTCTTCCCTGTATCTCCGACAGTCTTGCTGCAAACACGTACCTTCCTCGAATTCATTCCTAACTATTTTTCTTTAGATTCCTACAGGAATGTTCCTTAACCTCACAGACAGCTCGAGCCCCTATTCCACGCCTCTGGACTGCCCCTCATGCCTCTCCATTGCACTTAGCATGGCTGCAATGTTCTGTTCCTAGATGTGATTATGAATTAATTCATTCCCTCATCTATACTACGAAGCTCCAAGGAGATGAATTTTTACTCTTTATCATATGCCGGTGGTCTAGGACAGTGCCTAGAACATCATACACACTCAATTTTCATTCATTAAAACAGCCATGATAAAGAGGGTTTGAAAACTGCCCAGTAACGCACACCTACTTACTAAAAAAAGGTGGGGCCACTGTTCAGAAACAGGCAGAGCAGTTTCCAAGCTGTCATCTTTACCATCCCTCCGCTGAGAGAAAAGCAATGATCTTCAATCGATACATGGCTTGTTTACAGACGTAACTGACCATTTTCCATCCCTGTTTTGAAGGAAGTCATTCCTTCAGGTAAGTCAAAAGGAAATAAATTTTAGGTTAGGAATGATCCAAGGAGTTTTATTCAAAAAAAAAATAGGCTAAAATAAAACTGACATTTGCCCTTTTTGCCCAGTGTTAAATGGTGGAAGGTGCACTTAGAAAGATGCTACAAATTACCTTGAACCACTCTCTCAACATAAAGTGAGAGAGAAACCATCCTGTCTCAGCACACTCTGAACAAGCATGGCCAGCAATTTAGACGGCTCAGAGCAAACACGTCCCTCAAGCTGATGAGGCTCTGCATTGATTAATCCAGACTTTCACTTAGAGTCATGACAGTGGGTGATGACAACAGAAAACTAAACTCCAAACCAAGTCAGAGCTATAATTCAAAGATCGAGTTGCTTCTAATTGGCACAAAATTTTTATCTTAAGGGTTAGGGTTACTGGGGAGGGGGAAAAAATCCACAAGAAACTGTTCCCTTGCTTCCTGCATCAGTGCAAAACACAGATGAGATAGACTACACATCATTCCTGGAGGACTGTATCTCACATTTTATTCACAATATAAAGCACAAAGGACAAAATAAGATGCTTATTGATGAAACGCCCAGACTACTGTTCTCCCATTCTAAAAAGAACTAGCATCTTAAGAAGGCAAAGCCAGATGGAACCCAAATAGATACTAGGAGGTAACAAGATACATTTTTAAAAATATTTCAAAGCCTGGCTTCAAAGAACAGGCATGACCAACCATGCTTATGAAACAGCATGAGTACACACCCCAAGCTCAAAAGCAGTAGCAGTGTTTCTGAACAGTAAAATCAAACTCTGCAAAAATTAAAGTGCTAAAAACCTAACAAAATTAAACATAAAACAGCAGGCTCCTTGCTGAAGGGGCCCTCAACCAGAATTGTGGGGGCTTTTCTTGATTTGCCTTTCCGTTCCCCAGCTTAAGAAACTATTTCAGCCAGCTACCTGCTTGTGTGTGTGGGTTTTTTGTTTTTTTGTTTTTTTTTTTAATGTTAAACATAGGCACACTGGGAGGCATTCTGGAAAGATGGTGGCAGGGGTGGCATGGTTTCCATGATTTCCAAAGCCCCACGTGAACCAGATAGAACAATGTGAAATTAAGTCCAAGAAATACAACAAAACTAGGTGACACAATATACCCCCTCAAAAAAATTCAAAATATAAATAGAGTGAGGAAAAAAAACCTCACTGGCCACAGAACTTCACAGTACCAGGGTGAGGGCAGGAAGGAGAAAAATAAAGCAGAAGGGTAATGTCTGAGGGACCTGGAGACAGATGCTGTCCCAAATGGCCAAGAGGAATTCATAGGACAGCACAGCGATCCAATGTGACAACAGCCACCGAAATTGGGAGCATTTTGCCTTCTCGATTATCATATGTGTGCTAAGGAGTCATGATAAAAATGAATAAACGACCAGGAGCAATTCATACCCGGAGAATTCTCCAAACAGACCCAAGAGGCGCCATTCCCAGGAAGAACCCCACACAGAAGAGAAACATCTGGAAGTGGAATTAAAATTCAACAGAAGGAGGACTCAAGAGACAGAGACAAAGAAAGTCTAGACCAAGGTGGAAAGGGGATTCAATCCAGGAAATTTCAGAAAACAAGCAAGTGTTTTTTTAAACACTACACAAAAAGAACAGAAGAACAGCTCTGTAAAGTCACAAAAGCTATTCTGAAGCATGTCTCAATCTAAATTTTTAAGGAAAAAAAACTAAGTTCTCCTGAAATGACCATCAAAAAAAAAAAAAATACTGACATCTAATCTCACAGAGTTATTATAATAAAAAAGAAAATAAGGAACAGAATAATATCCCCACAGACAAAGAAAGCAGCCCAGAAAGACAGGCCTCCCTGTAAAACCAAATTCTCGACCACGCCATTTCAAAACTAGCTAAAAGATAATGACACAAAACATGAAAGCACAACACAAATCAGAATTAGAAAAATTCAGATATGAGGTGACAGTACTCAGGAAAGAATTAAAAGATGAAAGAAAAGCCTTCTGAAGAGAAAGCTAAACTAGAAGGAACACAGGAGCCAGTCACACACAAAGGCAATATCTTAAGAGAAACAGAAGGTAGAAAATAAGGAATTGTGAAAACTCAAAAAATGAAAGGATTTGAAAGGCAGTGGCAAAAAAAATACTGTTTATAATGTAAGCTCCCAAAGAAGAAAACAAGACAAATACTAAAAACTGTACTTCATGTTATGCTGAAACTGTTGTGACGGTGATATAGGATAAAACAAATAACTATGGAATGTTCAAATTCTAGTCTCTAATTCTGTCCTGCATCTTTGTTACAGCCAGCTACCTGCTTGCGTACATTTTTTTAGTGAGGAAGAAAATAGATACAGACATAATATAGAAGACATTAAGTAAAACTCTGCCATCTTGACTTGAAGTACAAATGTGAAATGATGAAAAATTTAACCTTTAAAAATATATATTTCTTGGAGCTCCCATTATGGTTTAGCAGGTTAGGAACCTGACACAGTCTCTGTGAGGATGCAGGTTCGATCCCTGGCCTTGCTCACTGGGTTAAGGATCTGACATTGCTGCAAACTGTGGTGTAGGTCACAGATGGGGCTAGGATCTGGCATTGCTGTGGCTGTGCCCGGCAGCTGCAGCTCCAATTCCTCCCCTAGCCTGGGAACTTCCGTATGCCACAAGCATGGCCCTGATAGATACATAGATAGATAGATAGATAGATAGCTAGATAGCTAGCTAGATAGATAGATAGATAGATAGATAGAAAGACAGACAGACAGACATCCTAATTTCACTGGAAAGGCCTAGGAACAATGACTAACCAAGTGGCAAAGGGTGTCCTTTGGGTCCAGACAGATGATGATCTTGAAATGCCACTCCTCTCAAAAAGTCAGAGCTTCATGAAGAAATGCCTCCCTCCAGGTATGGGGCAGGAAGTAGATTAGAGGACAGACCAGCTAAAGCATCTTGTCCACCTGAGCACAAAGATGCTATCAAATAACCACTAGGGTCATAACGAAAGGATTTAGGAGCCACATTAATCTGCTAATACTTCGCTAACAAAACACAACATACGAGTGGCTTACACAACGCACATTTACTGTCTCATAGTTCTGGAGGTCTTAGTGTGAAGTCCATGATGGAGGTGCTGGCAAGCTTTGGCTTCTCCAGACACTTCTCAGATCCTTGGCTTACAGACGGCACCTTCTCTATGTGTCTTCAAGTGGCCTTTCTCCATGCATGTGCAGTCCCGGTGTTTTTTTTCTTCTTCTTCTTCTTCTTTTTTTTTTTTTTTTTTTGTAGTTTTAGGGCCGCAATCATGGCACATGGAGGTTCCCAGGCTAGAGGTCGAATCAGAGCTGTAGCCACTGGCCTACACCACAGCCATAGCAACACAGGATCCAAGCCATGTCTGCAACCTATACCACAGCTCACGGCAATGCCAAATCCTTAACCCACTGAGCGAGGCCAGGGATTGAACCTGTGTCCTCAAGGATACTAATCATATTCTTTTCCACTGAGCCACAACGGGAACTCCCCAAGGTTTTCTTCTTATAAGGACACTGGCAAAATTGAATTATGGCCCATCCTTATGACCTCACTTAGTCTCAATAACTTCCTTAGGCCGCATCTCCAAATACAGTCATACTGGGGGCTAGGGTTTCAACTTAGGAATTCAGAAGAACTCAGTTTAGTCTATAACAGAAACCAACTTCAAAAGGTTTTTGCTGGCCAAATGCAGGACAATTTAAGCATCCCTAATAATAATTGAAAGGGGTTACAACCAATCAAATAAGCTTACATCTAAGGGTTTTCCGTATATGTGCTTTATTTTACCAAAAAAAAAAAAAAAAAAAAAGACCTTTGAAATAGTACTGCTATTGATAACATACATTCTCTTTTTATTTCAATATTCATCTCTCCCCTAGTGAACTTACAGGATTTTCCTATTTGTAACACAGATCAGCATTGTTCATGGTTGACATAGGAAAGACCTTGGGGTTACAGAACTGACATCAAGATATATTTTACGTTCACGAGAATGGATGTTACATGCCATAAAATACCACATTCCCATCAGACGAAAATAAGGTCTTGGAATGCAGAACAGTGAAGTGACACAGGTAAATACTCTCCTTCTGTCTTTTCTTCCTTGCCGTATGTTCTAAAACCGATAATTTGCAAAATGTTATCACGGCGAAGGGGTTTTGACAGAGTCAAATTATTCCTTCATCCAGGCAGAAGGAAAATACTCAAGGCCACGTATCTAGGAAGAATCATGCCAGCGGCACTGGATCTGCTGAGAGCTGGGCAGAATCTGCTCCTTCTCCCAGAATTTCCTTTGAAAATTTACCTCTTCCTCACTCTTACACGTGTTATTTAGATGAACTAGATACACACAAAAGGATGAAAACACAGCACCCTATCCTGAGGCAAAACGACTATTTCAGGAATAGTCAGCCGGTCACAGGAAAGAAATGCAGAGAGATATTCACTGAGGCCTCCAGGAAAGCAAAGCTTTCTCTCTTCTGCTGAGACTGAATTTAATGATGCAAGAAAGCAAGGTCTGCAGATGCCATAGTCATTTTCCTGCTCAGAGTGTAGCCTGGATCAACCACAGGTTCTTCTGTTACCTACCTTATCAAGAAATCTAGCCAAGACAACAGTAATGATGTTTCCCCAGGGTTATGGCAAGCCAAACCATTCCACTTTCTTTTGTGGTTTATTTCAGAGCATCTGAAGGACTTGATACTAAATGGAGGGTCTGATAACACCCCTTTAGTGGTTGTTCCAGTTCTTTTCTTAAGTAGAAATAAAATGTGTATGTCCAAGAAATGACAAGGATTCCACTCGCAACATGGCAGTGCTATCCACAGAGGACAACAATTAACTGGACAAAGTGTAACAATCAATGACCTGAGAGCTCTAGTGAGTGAACACAAGAAGGATTCTGGACAGGAGTCAATATTTGGATGAATGGGAAAGGACAAGGTTAATTTCTCATCCCTGTGACTTTTAGCCATGAGGGCAGCCCATGTATAAAGTGGCTAAAATTCCAAAAGAAAATTTGCAGTCTTTCTGGACTACAGACTGGAAGATAAAAATCCAGATAATCACAGCTAGACCCTACCCACTAGAAGCCAAAAGCACCCCTCCCCAGATTTGGCCATCAGAATGTCTCCAGACATTGCTAGATGTCCTCCTTGGACATAATTCCTTCCGGGTGAGAACCACTGGCCAGTACAAAGGGAGAGCAATGTAAATTGGAGCAGAGGAGGAGGCCCCCAAAAGAGCCTGAGAAGGAGCAGTCGGGGAGGCAGAAGGATAAAAACGAGGAGAAGGGTAGAAAGGAGTGTGGTGTCCGGGAAGAATTCTAAGAAGGAGAAAAATTAGCTGTGTTGGAGAACATAGGCGCGTTCGAGAGGGCTATACTTTCCAAAAATCTGTAATTATCTGGGCTACCATGTTGGTTGTTCTCTCGACTCCAGATAGCAACTACATGCTCAATCATGCTGTACTAGGAATCATATTAATTACATAGTGTAATTACAATGTCATGTCAACTCACTGAAAGCTGATGTGCTAAAACCTATTTAATGGTTTTAAAGCTCTTTCCTTCCTAACTTCTGCCGCTACTGACCAGGAGCACTGCCTAAGAGTTCCTGATATCACCCCCCCATCCTGGTGCTTTCCTGAACCTTTGCTTTGTGCAGTTAATTGATTCCATTTAATTTGTTTCTCTCCCCAAACTGCAAGCTACAAAGGCTAAGAACCACCTTTGTCTTATTTCCCAATACGCTGTATGTAACTAGCACTGTGCCTGGGAAAAAAAAGCTCTCCAGTAGAGTATTAGTCTCCTTCCCTTTCTCCTTACTTGCACACAAATAATTTGCAAGAAGCTTAAGAAAGCATTTTCATGGCTTAAAATTAATGAGGTAGTTTTAAATATAGATCCAGGATGAGCATATTGCTGAGGACATTAAAAACTGGTTCAATAAACCTTTTGAAATAGTATTTATGATGATCGTATTTACATTTTTACAAATATTCCTCAATAATGTATCACTGTAATTTAAGGATTCTTTTTTCTTCTGTGGAATAGAGGGATTATCCTCTAAAAGGATATATCGATATTACTCTTTAAAATTTAAAAAAAAATGTTCAGGAGAGAATTAACTGTTCCAGCTATTATGTGTTTTTATCATTCTGGGTTCAATAAAAAATAAGTAACATTTGCCAATCCACAGATTTAGACAAACAGAGTTAACATAATAACCACTGGTAGAACCGCAATGCTGTCCTTTATATATATATAGATATAAAAATATAAATGGCATCACGATCCTTCAACAGATAATGTACTCAGTTGTTTTTCCAGTTGTGGTTGATGAATGTCTACACAAAATCACATATTTAAATTCTTTCTGTTATAACCCATAACAAAGCAATTCCAATATGAAAGTATATATTCTATGCCCTGAAGCAGAGAAGGTTCTGCTAAGCAGAATGCTTTCCCAAACGTGAAGTCATGCATTTGGAGTCACACTTGTGCCATGTTAACTAATCCAGGAGACAAAAATCCTAAATATATATGAACACATATATCAAGTAAGTATCAGCAGCAGTAGAGCCTGCTTCTTAAGGAATGTAAAAAACATCAACTGAAGTCTAATCCCCTCAGTCTTAATGAGCCCCAAACTGTTCTGCAGCCAAAAATCCAGTGTTTCTCTTAATGAAACCAGGCCCACGGAGCATAGCTCTTCCAAGCCAGGCTGAAGCAGAGATGCTGAACCACCTGGCACTGGAAATTGAGCACCACTTCTCCACTTTCAAGGAGGTTTTTGCATCCACTTATGTAGATGGGCTAAATACCCTGTGGTGGGTTACATGTGGGGAGGAGAGGACGCTCCCAACTCTAAATGGAGCTCAGACTGAAAAGAATTAGCCACAGTTCTTGTGAGCTCAGTCCACCTCACAGCCCCTCCCACCCCCAAGAATTGCTCTCTCAACACCTCCACAGGAGAGCCTCTGCCAGCCACAGGTGTGTCATGTGACCTTACATCGGATTACAGAGTTTGCTGAACTGAAAGCGAGTAAGTGATTGATACAGCATCAACTGAACTGTTCCATCCAAAAATTTAGCACTGGAACATAGAAAAAGGTTACTCTGTACCCCATCAGCGTTGTTTTACATATAATTTGGGAGTGAAATGTCCATGCTATTTTACCACAGAGATAAGAGCAGAGTGCTCAGAGTAGAGAAATGAAGGGAAGAGCATCAGAGCTCTCTGCAGAGTTCCTACTGTAGTCCCTTTCTGAGACCAAATTCTTCCCTATATTTTAGGGTTTCATGCGTACACCTAAAGGCTTATAATAAATTATTTTTTATAATATAGACCAAACTAGTTTGTGTTTCCTGCAATCAAAGTTCTCAAGCTAATACTCTAGTGAAGAGGGTAGCAGGAAAGAATTAATTGATGAATGTTGTGTAGAAGGATCTCAGGAACTGTGATATATATGACAGTGGAAAAGCCCAGCCAAATAACCCATCTTAGAAACTGTGGGTGGCCAGGCAGAGTGTTTTGGGGTAGAGAATGACACACTCAAAACCATCCCACTTCAATCCCCAGGGCTTTCCTGTGCACCTAAAAAATAAGCAATGTATTTAAGATAACTCTATTACTTGGCACTTCACCAGCTCTGCCACAGGGAAGCCCCACTGCCACCTTGTTTGTTTCACACACACATTAAAGGCAACAGTATCATCCAGATACTTGTGAATAAAAATAAACAAAAATCCAACTGGAATTTGGGGAAAAAGAGGATTTAAATGGTTAAGAAAATGAAAAGTACACAGTAAGTATCATTTTAGGTAATGTTTGACATGGTTGCTTAAATGGTCTCCCAGGGGACCCGCTTCCTCTCTGTCTCCCACAGATTTTGCTGCATCCTGTTTCCCCTGGTGGGTACCTCCCGACATTGCAGCCTCCATAGAAAAATGGCCGTTGTGATTCAGTCCTCACCACTCAGGAGAAGAGAAAATATACCTCGGATGGTTCTTATAAAAAGGAGAAAAATTTTTTCTCAGAAGTTCCAGCAAACTTCTCTTCACATTGTATTGGCTCTGGCTAGCTTATGTCTCCAAAAGTGAGCAATCACTATGGCCAAAACCTGAAGGACGTTGATTGGTTTAAGACAAATCAGGTGTTCAGGGTTGGGTGAATCCCATTCAAACTACATGTCAGAGACAGAGGATAGTTTGATTTCCAACAAATGAACAAATAAAACTAGGGTGCTATCATGGACAAAAGTGGCTAAGAAATGGCAAAAGACTAAAGAGCAAATGGCTTTAGAGCCTTCTACCTCCACACCTTCAAATATTTGTAAATCCAAACCCGTCGCACTTCTCATCTCAGAAAAATATATCTTTTTTCCCACTGAAGTTGGATCCAATCAATACTTATAATGCAACCCCTCCTGTTTGAGTCAGGATTCTCCAGAGAACAGAACCAACAGGATATACATGTATCAATGTGAATAAGATTTATTAGAAAGAGTTGGGTCACATGATTATGGAGACTGAGAAGTCTCAAAATCTGCTGTCTGTAAGCTAGAGACCCAAGAAAACCAGTGCTGTAACTTCCAGTCCAAGGAGCACTTGGGAAGTCAGGCAGACAGAGAGAGAAAGAGAGAGAATTCAACCTCCTTCTGCCTTTTTTTCTTTTCAGGTCCTCAGTGGGTTGGAAGGTGCCCATCTACACTGGGGAAGGCCATCTGCTTTACTCAGTCCACCAATGCAAATGCTAACCCAATATGGAACACGATGACAGACACATCCAGAAATGTTTAACCAGCTCTCTGGGCACCTGAGGGCCGGTCAAGATGACACATAAAATTAACCCTCACCTCCTACAACGTTAGGTCCCCATTCATCTCATTATTTCCTCCTGCTCCTACCTTTCTCCTAGCTACTTTCTTACAGTAAATTCCTTAAATTATACACTTTCCCTAAGCTTGCACTCTTTTATACTGTGGCCAGGGTGAACAGTCTAATACCAGACTATTACTGTGTTACCCAGCTTAAACTACTTCCATGTGTCCCTGCTTCTTGAAACAGTATTTAAATTAAAAAAAAAAAAAAAAAGTGGTTTCTAGATCTTTGAAACAAGATCATTGAAGGGGTGGAGACCAACGGCTTTGTGAAAATGGAGATTACCAAACTGGTTGAATCAGGATGTCTAGGGGAATATTGGATCTATATTTCTAAGGGCCACTACAAGTTCTTGATTTGCATACTAATCTTTGAGAGGCCCTGAACTTTGCCTCATCAGACATTTTGCCTCATTTCACACTATCAAATCCAGTGTCACTAAATTACTTGGGATCCTCCTAGCTTGAATGCTGTTCCATTATTTCCATGCCTTTATAGCATTTCTACCCCAGGCTAGGAGGCCCTTGAGCCCTCTCTTCCTTGATTCTTCCTACTAAAGATTTTCTCATCTTTCCAAATTCAGCTCATACTTTTCTGGGGGCCTGTGTTAGGATTACCCAATCCCTACTTTGATCTCAATCAGCCCTGTCCAAATCACTGTCTTAGTATGTAAAACATTTTTATTCCATATTCCCTTCCCTCCTCAAAACCATCAGTATCTTGAGGACAAGAACCTTGCAATTTCTCCTTTATCTGATAAGCCACTACTTAGTGTTTGTCAAAGAGAGTCAAACAAGACAAAGAAAAGAAAGAAAAACTGGTTATTCTACATTAGTCTATGCGTTGTCTTGAAGAGTAATGAAAAAATTTATTAAAATAGATGTTCATAAACTAGACGATTTTTAAATATATTACAGATAAGACAGAATTTTTTTCTATAACAAACAAAATTTGTCAGGCACATGGGAAAAATGTGCCTTAAAAAGTTTCATGTTCAAATAAGCATTTATTACTTCAGAACTGCTTAAAATTTAGCATTAACCAAAAAAAAAAAAAAAAGGCTTTTGAAACTTTTGAATTTAGAAAGAAAAATAAGGAACAGAAAGTTCTTACCTAATAATCAACTAGCGTAGCAAACACATGAATCCAGTTCTCCCAGGAAATGAGTAAATTATGGAGCAGCAGACTCTACATCTAAAACAGTGTTAACCCAAATACTGGAATCCAGAAAAGAGAAAAAAACTAGCGCTTTGAAAATCAGTCACATTTACTATAGAAAAGCTCTAATAATATATCCAGACACATTAAAATTTAGTCAAATGATGGGTTTAAAATCCTACTAAGTACCTGGTGTATAACAGGCTGCCAGAAGTAGTATTTACTTTTCTCACAGTTATGGTAACTAAACATCCTGTTTAAATGATAAATAAATACCTCATTTCAAAATTAGCAATCTATTTAGATGCCTGCCCCTGATTCAGCTGAGACCCTCTTTCTACATGCAGTCTCCATCCCACTCCAGATTCGAATATGAAATGAATCCTAGTCAAGGGTTCAAGTGCCCAAAATCCATTCTGCACTGGTTCGACGTTTTTAGCACCTTTTCTTGTCCTGACTCACTCGCATACCTGAATTCCAGTAACTCAATTATACACCTACTGTTTATTCCATGTCCAGCAATGGGGTCACCTTCTTTCCTTAACCCTTACCAGATCACCAGCCTCTGTACTAAGTGCAGGATCTCCCAAACACTTGGGAGGCCAGTTGCAACCATCATCTCTGGAGCTGGAGTAACTAAACTCCAGCCTGTGTCTACAAAACACTGGATTCTGGCAGTCTTCACCCACCCTTTACCAGCTAATCCTGCCACCAATCCCACCAAAAGAAGTCATTCTTGTCTTAAGAGAGCTCAGCAGTGTCAAGATCAAATAGAACTACTTGCCACAGCAGGTCCCAGATCCCCGTAATTTCATGGAAATCTACCCTAAGCAAAACCAAGCAATTGCTGTAAGTTCCCACCCTGCTTCTGTTATGGTACAAGATATTATATTTCTTATAACCTCCATAAATTGAATATCAGATATATGATTTAGAATCATTATTTGAAAATATTACACAAAACTGAGGTCAGAAATTCTTATGTACAATATAATGATAATGATTCATTTTCCCCATCATTGGCTATTTTACTCCAAGTATGTATTATGACTGAATGTTTTATTTATAATTACTTCTCCCTTGACTTAGGTAGAAACTTTTAAGTAAACAAAAGGAAGTGTATGCATAGAGTAGCCTTTTTAAGCCAATATGCATCCAATAATGCCTTGTATCTTATACATTTTTCTTCCAAAGTCTGGGTCATCTAGCTTCCAGTATTATAGAGAAGTCCAAAATCAACCTGCCTATCTGTTCTTTTAGTATCCTATCTTCTGATTATTAAGTTTAACTGACTTTTTAAAAACACTGTGAGTTCAAAAATTTTATCAGAATATAAATCACTTCAATGATAAAAAATGGCCTGAAAAAACAGTAATAATATAAATGCCTAATAAATGGTGAAGTTAACAGCTGAATCTTGCAGCAAGGCTCCAAAGCTCACACACTGGAACATTCAACCACAGTGCTTCTTCAAGTCTTTGACTTTGCAATATTTCTTTTGTTTCTCAGACTACCTTTCCTAGCAGTCCTTGCTTTTCTCTCTTACTCTGAAATATTTATCAATTGTCTTGCATTCCTCTTGCCTTTTTTTTTTTATAGTTTACATTCCTTTAACCTTTTCTACACCACTGAGGAAGAATTTCTCAAGCATCTCTTCTAATTCAGTCATTCAGGTTCTACTTAGCCTAGTTTTCATAGGCTTCACTGCATTCTTTAAGAAAACCATGAATTTGTTCTTCGAGAATCCTCTTCCATTCTCAGATTATTTGCCAAGATGTGCAGTTTTGTCTTATGAATGCAACATGAAATATGACTGAGAGATTCAGAGGTGCTCTTGTTGAATACACATCTCTCAGACTGAAATGCTGGGTCTTTTGCACGTCCCCTGGTTTTTCCATTTTTACATCTACCTTTATAGAAGTTATCTGTTTTCTGATGTATTTCAAGTTGTAATTGTTAAATTTTTGGATTTCTGCTCCTGACTCTCAGAGCCAGAGAGGAATGTTAATATTTTCAGTAGTGCTTCTTCACCAGCTAGGAGATTACAGAGTCCAAGTGCGATAGGGAAGGAACAGCATCAGGAAGACATGGGCAACAGGAAGTTTCAAGGCGCTGCCCAGTTTTTAATACAATGCCTTAAGGTCTCCAAGGGGATGCTTGCTCTCAGCTGGTCCTCCCGCCTTTGTTAGGATCAACTTTAGCAGTGGCCGTGCTTTCCACTGCATGCCAGCCACGGGGGGTGCAGGTACTTTGTGGGTTCTAACATGTGGGGCATTTTAGGATACATCAACATAATTAATACTTTCCCTCTCTTCCACTCTCTCATGGCCCACCCTCCCTGCTGGGGCCTAGAGTTCTGAGCCAAAAGGTATTAGTGAAGCTGCATTTATGGTGACATTTCTGATTTCTGGAGCAAGATTTATTCCACAGGCTAGAGTAAACTGTAAGTGTATCGGTCCTTCCTCCATTTCTGTCTTTCATAATTTTTATCATGGAGAAATTTTTCAAATAGTTTGGTGTTTTGATGATATTCCTCTGGAGTTTTCAATACGTGATACATTTCTCAGTTTTATTGCTTAATGACTTTTATCATAATGTGGAAGATGGGGAGGGAAAAAGGAAGTTATGCTAATATTCTGAATTCCACCTTAAAAAGTTTATCTCCTTCATAAGCTCTTTTTATTAAAATGGAACTTCTGAAGAGGTATGCCACACCGTACATAATTGTAAAAAAAAAACAACCATTACATCCCAAAATAATTGCAAGAAGTTCTTTATGACATTTAGAGATATTTCCACCACAGAATACACAAAGCAAAAGTTCACAGATTCTTTGGGTAGAAGCTAAAGGAAAAAGGTGGATGATTCTAAAATTCCTGAAAGCATTTGCTGGTGGAAAAACACCCCCTGGATGACTATGGAAGGTGACGTTAATTTGTAATGATTGGCAGGAATGTTCTTATGATAGGATCACAGTGATGCCTGCGTGAGTGAGACCATGATGCAGCCCAAGACCTGCTCTTGCATTTCCTCCACTCGCAGAGGCTAAAAGATGCATCATAAATTTATGATGCATAAGTGCTTTCACGAAACATCAAAAGGTAAACAGAAAAAAAATATTAGAAAGGAGGAAATAGTAGGAATAATAGGTAATTATGCTCCTGAC
Source organism: Sus scrofa (assembly GCF_054392235.1). NCBI lineage: Eukaryota > Metazoa > Chordata > Mammalia > Artiodactyla > Suidae > Sus > Sus scrofa. The sequence goes on along the minus strand of NC_139393.1, from coordinate 67,844,200 downwards.
ACCGGAGGTGAGCAAATAAAAGAGAAAAAGAATACATAGCTTGACATGTAGAAAGACTAGAGTCTTAATTTCTCGACTTTAAGAAACCAAGGTACAGGGAGGTGGGTTATTCCATGAGGATGACAAGCTATGTTCTCATCAAATATAACATGGACACCTGTCATTATTGAAAATGGTTATAGTATCATTTCCTTGACAAGAAAAAATTTTAATATGTATACAGAATGCTGACAATAAAAAAAAAAAAAAAGGAAACCTAAAAAATCTGACCATTCACTAGAAAGTGAGATAACAAAAAAGCCTGGATTGTCAGCTCTGATTTGCAGAACTAGCTGACTCACAGAATCACAAATGTCACTAACAGTGTTAAGGATACAAGGAATTGGGAGACACAGGTGAAGCCTGGAGGCGTCTGAAGCCATCACTGCAGCTCCCCAGATCCTTCCTTGTCAGAGTAAGATAAATCCAGGCTCAGATTTAACATATACGATTACTAAGCAGTTGACAGAAAAGAAAACCTGTTCAGTCACAAACTATCTTCATTTTACACTCTGATACTTACATAACTGACTGTATCATTTTCCTATGATCCAGGCCACAAGTCATCAATACCAGGATTGTTCAGTTAAGCAGCTGAGACAGGCTTGGTATATTCTGCTAAAAGCGCTCCACTCCACAGGTAATGATAATCAAGAGGCTCTATTAGCATCTTTAAAATTCTGACCTAATGATTTCTTGTAAGAGCATACTTAATTTCAATCTAACGCCCTATTGTAAGGCATCATTATATTTCTCACTACAAGGATTCTTCTCGGCACTGTCTCTTCCTGGCCAGGAAGACCACCATTCAAATATTCCATATGTGTCTCCTCTAGCCATTACAGACATCTCGTCTACTGGTTTAAATTGATTATATCATCACATGATCTCTATGGAAGTTCCCAGGCTAGGGGATGATTCAGAGCTGCAGCTGCTGGCCTATGCCACAGCCATGTCAGATTCAAGCCACGGCTGCGACCTATACCACAGCTCACGGCAACACCAGATCCTTAACCCACTGAGCGAGGCCAGGAATCAAACCCGCATTCTCACGGATATTAATCAGGTGTGTCACCACTGATCCACAATGGGAACTCCAACATGATCTGTTCTAAAAGGACCCGTGGAAAACTTCTTGCTCATTATTTGCTCTTCCTCTCCAATAACTGCTCTAAACCATGTTACTAAATGTATTATTCTTTGGAGTGGCTAATAGGAAACTCACAGCCAAAATTTTCAGCCCAGCTGGCAACTGCTGATACCTTATTCTGCTTAAAACACACATTATTTCAGAGTTCCAGTAGTGGTGCAGCAGAAACAAATCTGAATAGGAACCATGAGGTTGCAGGTTTGATCCCTGGCCTCGCTCAGTGGGTTAAGGATCCAGCGTTGCCATGAGCTGTGGTGTAGGTCATAGACACGGCTCAGATCCCTTGTTGCTTGGCTGTGGTGCAGCTGTAGCTTCAGTTAGACCCCTAGCCTGGGAACCTCCATATGCCGCAGTTGCAGCCCTAAAAAGACAAAAAAAAAAGTGCATTATTTTATGTCTTAATCTTATACCTGATTTCACATTATTTTTCCCTATTTTTCATATCATCTCTATACTTAGATTTCATACTGCTTTTCTCAGTACTATGTTCAGATTATATAAACTCTGTGCATTGATTATTAACATTGGAAGTGCTAGGATACAAACACATACGTAAAGTAGAAATCTACGGCCAACTGAAAACCATTAAGACACTGAATGGCTTGACTTCTTCTGGCTCAAATTATTAGCTCCTCTGGAAGTTTTATAACTCACTCACAAACAGATAGTTAGAAGGGGGCTACAGCCTAAGAATATATTAACTATGCAGGGAGAAGCATCTATCATTTGAATAGCCACATGCAATATGCAATGTAATGAAGGTTGCTCAAACAGCCATGATTTCAAGGTCAGTATGTTTCTCTTGTCTTTTGGGACTGATTTCAGCTGGATGTGCAATTTTTAAAGCACATGGGACGTACCTTAATAGATTCCCGTTGCAAGATAAGTAGCAGAAAGTAACCAAAATCATATTGATTCTACCTCTTATATAATTTTGGAATTTACTTCTATGCATCCATTTACTACCACCACTCTAATCTTCAACCTAGAAAAGAAGTTTTAAATGGATATCCCACCGACAAGAAAAGTCTTTTAAAAATGCAAATCTGATCATGGCACTTATGCTAAAAGACTTCCTATGGCTTTCTACTGCTCTTGGGATAAAGTCCAAAATCCTTAACACAGCCAGAGAGGCCTTAGCTGATGGCTGCCTCTCTCAGTCACCTCTTCTGCACTCATTCCATGACTCTCTTGACTGGCAGGAATGTTCACGAAGAGTGTATTTTGCAAAACACACATACACGCAAGAATGACCACTTATACCCTCGCCTTTTCTCTTCTCCTCTGCAGAATGAAGAGTCTCAAAAGGATGGTCTGAATGGACTATTTCCACTTCATTCTCGAGTCAGACCTGCACTCTCAATTCTTAAGACTCCTCGGTCAACACGCACACCCGAGTAAGTGCTGAACTACAAGCCATCAAATCCAAGAGACATGCAACCATCCCTAACCACTCTTGACCTCTTCAGGGAATCTGACAATATCTGCTCCCCAGTTCTCAAAACCCTTCCCTTTCTTGGATTCCTAGACACCCCTGGAATGTCTGCTTTCTCCTGGTCCTCAATTATTTGTGTTGATCCAAGTACGGCCTCTCAGTTCTGTCTCTGAATGATCTCCTCTTCCCAGGAATTCACGCACACACCTGGTGATCTCCATATCTTCATCAACATCCCTCTCTCAAGTGATGTGCGGAGCCATACTTCCAACGACCCTTGGGACACTATCACCCGGACACACCAGAGTGACCTCCATAAAGACACACCCAGTGTTGTACCTTCTTCCCTGCAGACTGTCTTCTCTCTAAAAGCTACTTAAAAACTAGAACCCATACTAGACTCACCCTTCCCCATCAAATCCCCCAACAAGTCTGCCTTTTAAATCTCTCCATCTGCTCCATTCGCTTCTTCAAGAAGAGCTTGCTTAGTTGGTATTAAGTAAAAAAAAAAAAAAAAAAAAAAAGGGGGAGTTCCCGTTGTGGCTCAGTGGGTTATGAACCCAACTAGTATCCATGATGATGCAGCTTCTGTCCCTGGCTTCACTCAGTGGGTTAAGGATCCGGTGTTGCCATGAGCTGTGGTATAGGTTGCAGCCACAGCTCAGATCTGGCATTGCTGTGGCTGTGGCATGGTGTAGGCTGGCAGCTGCAGCTCCGATTCAACCCCTTGCCTGGGAACTTCCATATGCCATTGGTGCAGCCCTAAAAAGAAAAAAGAAAAAGGAAAAAAGTCCCAGGAGAATAATTTTTTTAAAAATGAGTAAGGGAAAAAAACGCTCTTTCCCTGTGCAAATAAATGCTTTTAAATAATCAAGTAAACAGATTCTCTCAAGCGTACTACTGCTAAGAGCTTTTACATTCTGATATGTCTTGTGACTCTTCAAACAACATGTTCATGATACAACATTATTCCCAAGCTAGTGGGACCTTCCTGTTAAGAACACTAATTACGCAGCTCATAGAGAGAATATGCAGCAGAACTTAGTTTGGGTTTGAGTGGTTATTCTTCTTGAGTCAATGTAACCACAGTTCTTTAAAAAAAAAAAAAAGGCATCTTAAATGTGGATAAATGTGTAAGAGTCTAAGCTGAGGGAAGGAGTGGGCAGCCCTGCCGTGTAAATGGGCTCTTAGCTCCCCTCCTCAGGGGTGTATTCGGGAGCATCAGAGTCTTCCTTCCACCTGTGCTAAATTGCAGAGTAATTTCCTGGTCTTTATTTTGATTAATAAATCAAATGAATTCATGAAATATTGATTAAACACCTGTTCTGTACAAGACACTGTAATAGTTATTAAAGATCCTGAGAAGGATAGAATGCAGTTTTGCCCCTCCAGGGCTCAATCTAGGGGGAGACACATTTATAAAAAAAAATTTAATTAATGTGACAAAGTGTTATGAAAGAAGTATGTACTAAGTTCTCTGGAGGTACAGAGGAAAAAAATGATTTCCTCTTCTTGAAGAGACAAGAGAGGGGGGTGTCAAAGGAGATTTTAGCTTTAGCTTGAGTTCATTTTTAACTACATGCTTTATAGTATTCTTATCCCAAAAAATATAAGGCAGAAAAAATTGCTGTTGAATAAATGAGAAGGTGAATTTATTATGGTTAAATGTGTCTAGGTTCACAAAGCTAATAAGCAGCAAAACAAAACTGAACTCTGATTCATCAGACGAGATTGGAGGCAGAAAAGCAGGAGGGGTGGAGAGAATAATATTCCACAAAGAGGTGACAAAAGGCAAGATGTAAGAAGAGGTGAGGTTCATTGGGGAAACCAAAAGCCTCAAGGTAGGGCTGAAATGGAATACCAGGTCTGAGTATGATGCGAGCTGGGGGAAGTTAGCAGAGAGTGGTGAAGGGTCTGGGAGATTTTCCCACTCGCGAGTTAACAAGCGACCATGTCGTATGTGAAAAAATTAATACATAGAAACCTCAACTAAGCAGGAGGCCAGAAAAGGGAGCTCTCTCACCCTGAGGCCCTTTCTTGTCTCTCCAAGAAGAGGAACTCTGGATGAAAGCTGATTTACAAGCCAGAGCTGCAGATTTTCCCCAAGAAGCCAAAGATCTTCACAGATTGGCTAAGAAATTGAATAGAGCCATTCAAGGTTATCAGTCTCGTTTCTCTGACTAATCCCAGCTAGTCCATGCACTTGCTGGGGAAGGTCATGGCCAGTAATGGATAAAAAACACCAATTAGGTAAGTCCTGAAAGGTCTCTAGAATTATATCCCCATCACTCTCTGTATGATCAGGCTCAGACCATCACTAGGCAACCTCAGGAAGCAATTCCTAGGGCTTTTCCAAAGCTTGTTTGATTGGAACAAAAGGCAGACTTGCATACAGAATCTGATGAACTTGTTCATTAATATTATAATTGACGTCAGCCTCTTTAAAGAAGAAAAAAATAACTCTAGTTTTCCTTCAGATATTGATATTACCAGGGCAACTTTAACTCTATATTTATGAATGGGCTGAACCAAGACTTTTCCATTCTAGAGAAAAGGACCAAAATGGAATAGGACACTGTATCCACTCCAGATTAAGTTAGCCCTGGGAGCTCCCTTGTGGTGCAGCAGGTTAAGGACCCAGCATGGTCACTGTAGTGGCTCGGGTTGCTGCTGTGGCACAAGCCTGATCCGTGGCCTGGGAACTTTCACATGCCATGGGTACAGCCAAAAAAAAAAAAAAAAAAGGGACAGATTTCATTATCCCCTGTAACACTCCCATTTTACAGTGAGAAAAAATCTAAGGGCAGATGGTGGGGGTTTTCCCAGGACCTCCGAGAAATAAACAACATTGTTGCCCTTTATTCTCTGGAGTTCCTAACTCTCCAAAACAAGGTACGCTGTTTCAGAGATCACTTTAGAGATAAGTCCTGGCTCTGAAGTTCATTTAGAGCACCTCAGTACGTCCAGAAATAACCTGAGAGGAACAACTTTACTTGCAGTAGCACAGGATCAAAAACCCACCTTCCAAATGGGGAGAAAAAGAGCATGTGAATCTGAAGAAGGAGCCAGATCATGAAGGGGCTGAGAAGCTACATCAAAGATGTTAGGACATTAGGACAGAAGTGATGGGATTACCTGTTTTCATTGCTGCTACTGGACTCAAGCCCAGGAGCCTTAGAGTTATCATCACACAGAGATGCTCAGATGGAGGAATTGCAATAGCTTCATCTCAATGTTCCCTTAAGTGTGAATCACTTACATTCAAAAATTTCACTTATAGTGGGGAAAATTAAAAATCTGAATCATTGGGAAAAAATCATCTTTTTTTAAAAAATTCAAAGGACACAGAAATTCTGTAAAGTATATTTTTACTTCTTAACTTCTTTTTCTCTTAACTCTACTTTCCAATATTATTTACTATTAATGGCATTTTGTACATGTTGTTTTAGGGTATGTTTGTACATAAACTGATATGCAATAGTTGCCTTCTTTTTTACTTAAGTCAGGCAATAATTCATTTTTCTGTTTCAATAGGACCACAAATCACTTGCTCTTCTTTCGTTATAGCTTTATCTCTCTTGCTTTAATGTCCACATGATTATCCATAATTCATTATTTAATGGACATTAGGAGAGACCTACATTAGCTGCAGATGTTCTGTGCAATAAACCTACTTATATGTGTGTGTATAAGTTTAAATTTGTCCAATTACTTTGTTAGAATAGTAACAAATTCTCTCCTATAAATTGGAATTGGTAAGCCAAGGGTATGTAAAATTAAAATTTTGAATGATAGATGCAAAATCCCTAATGAATATAGAGAGTTTTCATCAGTCTTCTCTCTCAGTATTTGTGGACGAGAATACTCTACTTGCCACAATCACAGGAGCAAGGGATATCAGTACTTTTAATCTTTGACAATATGGTATTCCTAAGAAATTGTTTTTCCCCAGTTAATGTTAAGCTCAGTCATCTTCATATATCCTGATTAGTCATTTAATCATTTCATCTTTATGTTCTTTTTTCACTTCCCTTGGAATATTATTGTCTTTGCTACCAATTTATAAGAGCTCATTTCTTATTAAAGATGCTAACCTTTTGGTAAATGTCCATTAGAGATGAAATACCATAGAGTTTTTCCTTCATTGATTTCACTGTGATTTTTTAAACTTTTTGATTATACAGAAGTTATGTATTGGAACATAAGTTCTTTTTTGTTGTTCCTTTTTGAAGAGAAAGGCAACGGAAAATCATTGAAGGACTTAACACAAGAAATAAAGATCAGGTTTAGTTTCATTGGGGATCAATCAGGAAATGAATTGGCAAGGGCCAAGAATAGATGTAGGCTGATTGAGTAATCAAGCCACAAGAAGGCATGAGGTTAAAGCATGGTTGGTGGTGGCAATGGTCACGGATAGAGAAACTACAGGGACACTTGTGAAACAGATTCTGTGGGATCTGGTGACTGGTTGACCTAGTAGCGTGGGTGGAAATTAAAACTACTGTATTATTCTGGCATGTTGTCTATTTAGTCATATTTCCAACTGAAACCTAAAGAGCTAGCCAGGACCCGTGTGCTTCATAAAAAGTGTGAGAGGAAAAAGGAAAGAAAGAAACAACAGAAGCATGATCAATCACAAGGCAAGGGAATATGAATAAAGAGATGATCATTCATCAGAACTTCTAAAAGCATTTATACATCAACCCTCGAACAGATTTATGTTTCTACGTATTTTAATTACAAATCAAATGATCTCTGAAAGCTGCAGGTTTACAAATCTAAAGTCTGTAGAGTTTGACATACAGGAAAGATGCTGAAAGGAAATGGATTGGTATCTCAAAAAGAATTACTTAATACATTTTTTATAAAGGGTAGGGTATAGACAAACTATACGGGATATCGCAACACTCTTTAGCTGATACTGAGAAGGGGATGTTTCTACCCCTGAGGGGACAAGAGGGGAAAGTAGCTACCAGAATCCAGAGAGAGCTGGAGGTCACCCAACAGGCACTGTGAACTTAGGTAAAGGGACTTAGGCAGCCAGCAGGGACCTCCCAGGTGAGACCTGGGAAGCATCACACTCCACTTGCCCAGGCTTCTTCTCCAGCCACTGATTCCCACAGGCTGCCAGAGGCAAGAATGCCTTTGATGTCATCCAGGAACAGAGCAGGGTGGAGAGTCCACCTACAGGGGCGAGCATAGACTTTTCAGCACACTCCACCTTTGTGCCTCTTGCGTGGAAAAGAAGTTCTTATCCCCGATACAGGAGACACCCAGGACCTCATAGCCCTACCACATACAACAACGAGATAAAACACAGCAGAGAATGAACTCCCACTCCCTGAGGAAGTCAATCACCTGTTGCAGAACCTCCCCTGATGGTGTTTAATCAGCGTATTTCCAGCAAAGTACCTCCCTCTTCTCTTAATAGAATAATTGAAATGACATCATTTTACAGGGAGTTCCCATCGTGGCGCAGCAGAAATGAATCTGACTAGGAACCATGAGGTTTCCAGTTCGATCCCTGGCCTCACTCAATTGGTTAAGCATCCGGTGTTGCTGTGAGCTGTGGTGTAGGTCACAGAGGCTGCTCAGATCCTGCATTCCTGTGGCTCTGGCGTGGGCTGGCAGCTGGAGCTCTGATTAGACCCCTGGCCTGGGAACCTCTGTGTGCAAAGGGTGTGGCCATAAAAAAAAAAAATAACATCATTTTACAAAAGACCAGTCTTTAGTTTTCAAACTACATAGTATGAACAAACAAATCTGATTTTACCATAGAATTAAACTATAAATAAAAAATTACTTTAATTACTTTATTAACCAAAGTAATGAAAAGATGGATTATGTTTCTACGAGTATAGAATCACTGCTTTGAGAGTAACTGATGGAAGAAGGCTGTATGAAAGTTTGGTATTTTACCAGCATGAAGGAAAAGGGCTTCTACTTTGCCTGCTTCCTGATCTCATATACCAAATTCTTTTTTTTTTTCTTTATAGCCACACTTGCAGTATATGTAAGTTCCCAGGACAGGGGTCAAATGGGAGCTGCAGCTGCGGCCTACACCACAGCCACACCAACACCAGATCTGAGCCTATCTACAACCTAAGCCACAGCTAGATTGTGGCAACATCAGATCCTTAACCCACTGAGCCACAATGGAAACTCCAAGAATTTTTTTAAATGTATCTAAGAAGTACATTTGTAGGAGTTCCCGTCGTGGCTCAGCGGTTAACCAACCTGACTAGAATCCATGAGGACGCAGGTTCGATCCCTGACCTTGCTCAGTGGGTTAAGGATCCTGGGTTAAGGATCCGGCATTGCTGTGAGCTGTGGTGTAGGTCACAGACATGGCTTGGATCCCACATTGCTGTGGCTCTGGCACAGACGGGAGGCTACAGCTCCAATTGGACCCCTAGCCTGGGGACCTCCACATGCCACCTCGGGTGTGGCCCTAAAAAGACCAAAAAAAAAAAAAAAAAAAAAAAAAAAAAAAGAAGTACATTTGTAATAGAATGAATTAATATTACCATGGATTATATTACTATTTACAAAGCTTTTACACCATACCATGTGGTACTCAAAAAACATTGAAAGGGAAAAGGAACATACTATCCCCGGGAAGAAAGGAAAACATTTTCTGAGACATTGAGTTGTTTGCTAAAAGTCACCCAGCTATTACTAAGTGATAGAGTCAAGATCAAACTATTTTAGAACTAAATTCATTGGTATTCACTAAAACATGTGGCCATAATATGGGACAAATTATAAGTTAAAATGCCTCATTTTCCCATTTATTTATCCATGACAACTTTTCCGTGCTTTGTCATTCCTACCATTTTTCCTTGTTTTTCATATATTTCCAAAGATAAGTTAAATATTAAATATTTAGCAACCTCAAGCTTATCAGTGACCCTAAACTTAGAAAAGTAAAAAGTAACATTTAGTTTTGTAACTAAAGGTCTTAACTATTCAAAAGCGGATCCACATATCTTCGCCTGACAAAGAGGACACTGAAGAACTCATGGATTCCTCAGCTTTTTGACTCTTTCAATGTTATTATTTCCTTTACCTTTTAAGTTTATCAAAAAACCTTTTTAAAAAATGACTTTCTTCCCCTGAAGTAAAATGTATTCTAAGCCTGGTGGAGAACAGACCGTTAATCTCTTCATTTTATTGACCTACTTCAGTTTCAGCTCATTAAACACAGACATTTTCAATGATCAAAAGAAAACGAACCTAGTAACTTGGTATAACCTTACTAAATAAGAGAGTTGTTCAAAAGCAAATAAATCTGAGCAGGTAATTTAATATTGACAATCTCCCATTTAAAGAGTATAAGTGCAATGAACAAGGACATCGAGAAATAATTTCTATGTCCATTTGATCAATGAAGTCACGCTCTTGGAGTGCTTTTTATCCTAAAGTCCCTTGGAACTTTATGACAAGGAAAAGCAAAAGACTATGAGCTCCAGAAAGGTAGTTTCCAAAAATTATTCCATTCCATTGCTATATAGAATTATAAAAACTCAAATCTGGTTGTGACAGCACAGAGAGGGAAACCAGTAATTCAAACCCATTACCCTAAAAAGTATAGTAAACAATTTAAACTATGAAACAAGAAATGTTAACATCTTTTAAATATGACGTACTTGAAACATATTTCAGTTAATAGCTGAACCCAAAATATGCATGTCTCATTCGGGCTGACTTAAGTAATTCTTCTACTTAGGTAAAATTTCCTAAAATCAATTCTAAGATATCCTCAATAAACAACCAGCCACATTTAATAAAGAAAAAAAAAAAGCTTTTCTAAGATACTGCTTAAAATAAGTTTTAAACACTAGCCCAAATTTATAAATTTGGAAGTGTTGGAAATACTTTAGAGACAAATTACACCTGCTACTGTATACCATGTTTTGTGATATAACAATTATTTTCTTGCTTCTTTCAAAAGGCTGTTACCTATCTACTTGGTTGCATAGAAACTGGACCCCAAGTTAATGTCCTCTAATAAACAATCCTCCTGGCTCAGGAATAAGTCCATAGATAAGCGGTTTGTACTTTCTCCCAACATGGATTTTAAAAAGGATGGGAGGTTAAAAAATCAAATCATTTTCTAGTTCTTTACTATCAGTTTTTCTCATGGAAAGAAACAATTTTGCAAGACATATATTTAAAATACATACCAACCAATCCACAGCCAAATGTAAATTACATTTGGTCATCTCAATTTTTCTCCATTCTCCCAATAATCGATTAATGTTCTAAGACAGATCAGTTACACTGTTTCCATGATGATAACAATTCTAAATGAATCCCATAAATGTTAAATAATCTTCATTTCCCCAGAGGACATTTGTTCGGTTATTCGTTTACTCCATTTCAAAAATATTAGCTAGTATTACACAAAAATTTCTTTAAACTTAAAAGCATTGGGTCACTTTATAAAATTTGTGGCAGAGTTACTTAAGAAGATATTAACTCCACATCAAAAATTTATTCAACAACACAACTGAGCCCAGATAAAAATACATTTTTTTAATTTTACCTTCTATATTTCTCATTCTATTAATATCAAGCATAAAAAAATCATAAACACAATAAATTGAACCTCTTGTTACCTATGAATATAAAATGAAATCATAAAAATATCATCGTATACATAGAACTTTGGATATTCAATACTTGGTGCACCGACTTCTAGAGTTTAACTTAAGAATCAAAGGAGTTCCAATGATGCAATAAGATGTTCCTTGAAGCATCACTAAAATAGTCAACAGATATTTCACCTCTTAATCTGGGTCAGGCACTATTATAGACACCAGATAGTCTACAGTGAATAAGAGTACACAACTAGACTTGCTACATAATTAGCAGGGCCCAATGCAAAAAGAAAACATAGGACCCTTTATTCACACTTCAAGATGGCAACAGCAGAACATTAGAACAAGAGTGACGGAGTTCCCGTCGTGGCGCAGTTGTTAACGAATCCGACTAGGAACCATGAGGTTGCGGGTTGGGTCCCTGGCCTTGCTCAGTGGGTTGACGATCCGGCGTTGCCGTGAGCTGTGGTGTAGGTTGCAGATGCGGCTCAGATCCCGCGTTGCTGTGGCTGTGGTGTAGGCCGGTGGCTACAGCTCCGATTGGACCCCTAGCCTGGGAACCTCCATATGCCGCGGGAGCGGCCCAAGAAATAGCAAAAAGACAAAAAAAAAAAAAAAAGAACAAGAGTGAGTATGGGACTCTGTGTGACTACACAGGTCTCACGTCCATGAAACCAGCCTTGGTAGACATGTCCTCTAGGCTCATCATGCACACAATCTAGTGGTGAAAGATCAACAGTAAAAAGAAAAGAAATATGGCACCATGATAAGTGCCATGAAAGAAACAAAGGGGAGCAGAGTTCAGTGAGCTAGAGAAAGGCCTCTCTGAAGAGCTGACATTTAAGCTGAGACCTGAGGCATGCAAAGCAGCCAGATGCAGTGTGTGTGTGTGTGTGTGTGTAAGAGAGAGAGAGAGAGAGAGAGTATGTGTGTGTGCGTGTCTGTGAAGGACCCATGGGCTGGACATTTATGCCAGCAGTTCTCAATCAGGATGATTTCACCTGCCTCTCTTAGGTCATTTGGCAACGTTTAGAGACATCTTTGGTTGTCACAACTGGGGAGGAGAAGGTGTTTCTACTGGCATCCAGGAGGTAAAGGTCAGGGAAGCTTCTAAATACCTATGATACACAGGACAGCAGCCCCCTCCTCTGCCAACAAAAAAGAATTATCCCGCCCCACGGGTCAATGGTGCTGACACTGAAAAACCCTAGAATTGAATGAATGTAGATAACGTGTAAAGCTGTGCGTAGGGCAAGAGTTTTACATTTGCCTCTCCTGTCCTTAGGCATGTGACTTTATGGTGGCAAATATCGGAAGCTTACATTTCCAACAAGAATAAAGAATTCAACTAATGGTACAGTGATTCAGTAGAATCCTACACAGTTGCTAAAAATGTGTATTTAGAAGGATGTTTAATGGCATGAGAAATACTGAGACACTCATGGTTGGAAAAGGCATGTTACAAAGAAAGATAAAGTGAGTCTACATTCTTTCAAAATATATATATATGTTGAGTAAAAGATTGATGAGGTTGTTGAAAGATAATTCAAAGGGTTGTTGGTGGTTATTTCTGGATGGAAAATTATTTTTACTTTCTTTGCACTTTTCGGTACTTTAAATTTTCAGAAGAATGTAGATTCTTTCATAAAACATGAAAGTACAAAATATCATTTTCTTTCTGTAAAAGTGCATTATACATCCATCTTACATGGCAGCCATATGTGAACCTAATATGGCTAATCAAAATCTGTGCTACTTGCAGTTCACAGAAGAATGACTAATCATTTTAGGATGATTTTGGCAGTATCATTTGTGAAGTGTGAAATGTCTAAAGCTGAAAAATAGAAGAATTGAGGGCACAATTGATGTTGTCTTTTCTTCTAATTCAAGGCCAGGCCTTTATAAAAGAAAGTTAACATGGAAAGTGGCTACCCTCTATTAAAATTAATTGCTCTTGTTACTTAACCAAGTGGACTGGGCACCACGTTCACAGTCTATTTCAACAAACTGAAGTCTCTCATGATTCCATTTTAACAAAATGGCTTTGTGCTTTCTGGAACAGTTATACCAAAAGGCCACTGATTTATAAATCATATCTGTTTAGGAGTAGCATCTGGATGTTGGAATGTTACTCTTGATCTTATACCAGTTAATGATAAAAGAAATGTTATAAATCAAGAAAGTGTTATTAGACAATCCAAAAATTCATACTCTAGAAAGTCCTAACAAGCTGGATACATAGTTAGAGGAATATAGAATAATTATAAAATGCTATTCTTAAGTTCCCCAAATTGAACCCCTCCTTAAAGCAAATTATATAAATGCAGGATGCTGGACACTTGGCGAAAAGGAACATAAATTTGGGGAAGGAGAAAGGGTGGGGACACAAACAACATTTACATTTGTTAGTAAACTGACTATGAGAGAATAGGATGCGACTACAACAATTCATGCCCTGCTGGACAGTCAACCTCTATGGCCCTAAAACAGAAAATCATACTCGCTTTCCCTATCATTAAGCTTCACTAAAAGCCTGGATTAAAAAAAAAAAACAATAAACACATCATTTTCTTAAACATAATAACACACACTGGATTTTCCAGAGGAGAAAGTGACAACTTTCCCTAACACTGGAACTGGCCTTGATGTTTACAACTCAACAGAGATAACATGCTCAGAATAAGAAAATGATGATGAGACAAAGCCACTTGAGACCTGTGATGCAGCAGAATAGTCACAAGGACACTCTACAACCACAAGAATGACTAAACACCCTCCTCTTATGACCAACAAGAGTGACGCCTGCTTCTTCATTAAATACAATTATTGCCACCTTAATTTTCCAAACCTCAGGTAAGTTATGAAGACACGCGGTTCCTGCATCACCCTGCTTCCTTAAACCCTGGTAATCACTCAGCACAAGCCCAAATCCCACAAAAAAAAACCCTTGCAACAGCCTCTTACTGAGACACCCACAGTTCCTAAACTGTGCAAATTTCCTTGCTGAGCAAGTAAGACCTAGTTTGTTTGAATATCATCTTGTTTCTGATACTTCTTGGCTGGTGGACTTCTACACAGGGCAATCCCCATGTTAATAATCTGCCCTGACATCAGAGTGCAGGTCCCTTTTATAGCTTTTGAACATCATAACTATGGTATTTAAGCAGCAAGAGGGGTTAGTTCATGAGAAACAAGTCTCAGATTGAGGTTACGGCCAATGACTGACTTTGGCCATCTAACTGTGTGAATCTCTAAGCCACCTCATACACACTCCTTCACCTCCCTGATTATAGAGGGTAGGATGGTGGTGGTGCCAGTGGCTGTGGGTGCTACAGCCAGCAGTGGTTGCTGTGTAACCTGGTTTCTTTCTTAGAGTTTCCCTTAGTCCACAAAAAGAAACAGAATATACACTACCACATAATAAGTACCACTTCAGATAGGTTTCTTTGAGTTTCCATTAGTTCCTGAAACAAAACAAAATGTTCACCATAACCTAACAAAAATCATTTCATATAGGAATGTATTTGCCAATTTTAGAAACAATCATTAGTGACTTGAAAAACTAGTTATTATGAAAACATATTCTGATTTATAGAGATTCAAAGCAAAAATCTCACCTTTAAAGGCCAAGTCCACTTAAAATCAAGATATTAAATAAAAAATTCTAATAATAGCAATACATTCTTTGAGTACTTGCTGTGTGCCTGGATTTGTTATTTTACATACATATATTATTTCATTTCATTGATGCAACGAGTCTTTAAGAACTAATATTTCCATTTTACAGATAAGAAAACAGAGATTCAAAGAGGATAACTGATTAAAGTCACAGAGCTACCCAGTTTTGAACCCAAATGTCTGTAATTCCAAACTCCAAAGTCACCAGGTTGATTCTTTCTCTTGGATATGAGTATGCAATAACACTGCCCTTAAAGCCAATATAAGATTGGATTATAATCAAAGCAGTTTAAAAAAAAAAAAAAGAAAAAGAAAAAAAACTATAGAGCACTACTTAAAATATCCTATAGTATTAGAATTTAATTTTGCCACATCAAGTTTATTTTTATTATCCCATTTACAGCCAAAGCTACCAAGAAAAAGTTCTCATTCACAAGCTATTCTCTGCATCAAGGATCATCCACATTTTAAAAACTAGTTGATATATAAATTATCAGAGGTAGCCTTGGATTTACATAAGCTTCTCCTTTCGGAATTATCTTCTTTAAAAAAAGGAAATAATGCGTGTGATCAATGACTGTGTGAAGAGAATTTCAATGGGAAAGCATTATACCTTCTCCCAATAAATAAAATAAAAATAAAAGGACTTTAAAAGACACTTTCACTAACAGTTCTTCTCTGAATAAAATAAACAAGAGCAAAGGGCACCTTGACTACTACTGAGGAAATAAAATCAGAACACAAGGAAATCTGTAATTCTAATCACATTTACACCTTCTCTCCTTTTCTACATTTCTCATCCAAACATCCTTAAGAGCTCAATAGGCTTAAAAGAATTGGAGCAGGGTAGAGAACAAAGGTGAGGGGAATCTGAGAAACAGCTTGAATGGCTGTTCTCACCATTTTAATAATTTCAAATTGGGTAACAGTTTCAGAAGATGTAAAAGTCACAAATATAGCATGAAATTGTAAAAAGTTATCCTACTTGCTTATTTTATAAAAATGACATTTTGGACAGACAGCTCAAGAATTCACCACTTGTGGACAAGAAATGAAAGAAAGCACTAAAAAAGATAACTTTCAAGGAAAACAAATGTCCAATTTAAATGTATTAGCTTTAGTCAATGAAAACCTATGTGTTAAACACAGACAGTTGTTAAAAAGAATATTGGTATTTGTATTCTTGTAGAGAACGATTACTTAGACATTAACTATGTTCTCTCTTGAAGTTAATAATAATTTTAGAAAATAAGATTCAACTACTATATTCATTCAAGCTAAATGTTATAGATCATATATAAATACAAAAATAAAGAAAAGCATTTATGAACCATGGATGTGTGGTTTACTCAATTGGGGGGTGAGTTTTTTTTTTTTTTTTTTAGTGAAAGAAGGGAGACATCAATGTTAAAAGTTTAATATTTTACTTAATTATTCAAATAAAAATGGTCAATAACAGACAAGAAAAATGCAGAATTCAATTCAGAATTATATTAAATTCAGATGTGAGTGCCTGTTACTGGTGATTCCGATTCAGAATAATACTTTCATGTGACTTTTTCTTAATGCAAATGTCAACGGAATTCAGCACTTCTCTCCAGCACCACAGAGGCCCTAAGAGCACATCCCTGCATGGCCTCCTTCAATAGCTGCCACTGCTATTCCTCCACCACCTTAAGCCACAGAAAAAGAAAGGTACTAGCAATGGGGAACACTTTCGAATGTCTGAGAAAAGAAGATGCCTGCCATTGTGGCTCTTCTTGTGTGTCATGTGTATCAAACACAGGTAAGTAGAACCATTTCCTTCTCTGTAAGACAGAGCTTTAGATTCAGTAAACTGTTATGCCAGTGACTGATACTCTGCAAAGTTCCTCTTCAAAAGAGATGAAACATACCCAAGGTTCTAGAAATGTAATACCTTCTAGTCATTGTATTGCATTTAGTAAGCATCAGAAATACTGAGATAGGAGAGGGGAAGTGAAACCAAGGCCTTACTGTCAACATTTACTGAACATACCTGCCAAAATTATGGTGGGGCAGGGAGCAAAATCTAATAACAGGGGAGGATTTCACAGCTCCATGCCCTCACCCCGCCCCCCTTGCCAACACACACATTCACTTTAGTTGCATTAGCTACTGATAAGTGATGTTTATTTTTTCATGAAAAGAATGCAATGAAATAAGAAAACAGGTTTACAATCAGTAGTAGTATTTTTGAAGTCAGAAGAACTGTCCTAAGCTGAGACTATCCAACTATGTTGTTTCAAGCAGCAGGGAAAAGTGCCTAGTACCAAATAGGTATTTGAATAAATATTTGTGTTTGTTCGAAAGACTAGAGATGTAAACTAAAATGGATTTAATGTACCTAAATGCCCATATTTTCCTTTTAGGATGACTCTGACACACAAGAAAAAGAAAAAAAAAATCAAGCAGAAGAGCTACAGTTTCACAGTGCTAAGAGCAAGTCGTCTAACCTAAAAACTCAGAGGATGGATTTTAGACCAAGCATCCTCCTCAAGTTCTTTGTTCAACCAATAATCTGACAGCATTTGTCAGTGTGTTGGCCTCATAATTAGGTGCATTGTTCCAGTAAGATCTTAGCTCCAGACACCTGTCCTTGCGTTTGACAACTAAGACCTATTCTTCCAGACTGAGTGTAACCTGGAAAGTCCGTGCAGAGGGAAATTTGCGGGGTCGGGGTAAGGAGCACGGAGTAAAGGTGCAGGCACCGGCGCTTATGAGAAGCAGACTCGACACTGTATTCTTTCCGCTTCCATCTCTGGTAGATCTCACCCATGTTAAGTGGCTCCCCAGTGCATTCCGTTTGATCGCCTGTTGCAGGCACATCTTTCAGCAGATGAAATTACTGCTGGCTCCGAGTTCGGGTTCCTGCAAGAAGGGCTTGGTACCACCGCGCGGAGAAACCGCTAAGGGTCACGCTACTGTAGGTGTACTGGGTCTGAGTCCTAATGACAGAGGTGACAGACTGCCTTTGCAGTGCCCCATTCTCCAGCAAAGGAGGATGACGCAGGTTTAGTATCAAACTTGGAGCGACCAACCCAACTCCGTCCACCGCACGAGAAAGCAGCAAACCGAGGCCCCCCGGCGGGGCACTGGGGAAGTTCCCACTCGGAACAGAAACGCGTCAGGCCGCGCTGTCCCCAGCTGTCAGCTTTACTGGCCTCTTCCAATGCACAAACCGAGACCAAGAGAGCCAGGCGGGAGGCAAATGCCCAGAGACAGCTCAGCCCCAGGCGAGTCAGGGAGTCCCCTGAGCTGCGCTGCGCTCATGGGGTGGGTGTTCACACCGTGCTTCCCCAAAAGCCTCCCTGGATTCACCTTGAGCGGCCGGAGGGGCTGAAAGGTCATCTTCCCACGAAGGGCCATCCTGAGAAACTGGAGAGCGCAGGGCTGGCGCCCCGGACGCCCGAGTCCGCGCCCAGGCTCATAGCCCCGCGCCCACCTTCCGCGCCTTACCTGCCCGCGGCGAATCCGGCAGCCCCTTGACAGGTCCCACCAGGCGCCACTGGAAAAGTTTCCGAACTTCTTCGCAGCTTTGCACCCCGTGGCTTCGGGTAGACCCAACGAGAGCCAGAAGGAGGAGACAGAGACAGCCCACGCGCCAGGTCTGTGCGTCCATCACCGGTGTCCTGGTCACTCCCTACCCTGCCGTGGACCCCACTCTCCCCGCGCGCCCTGCCCTGCAGGCACTGGAAAGGGCTCGGCGGTCGAGGTTCTCAAGAGGTGCGATCCGGCGGCAAGCGGACCGCCCACTCTGGGACACAGGCTTCACCTGTGAGCACTTGGCTTTCTCCAGAGGTGCCCCGAGGCTGAGACGTCAGTTCTTGGGCAGAACGCCGCGGGGTCTCCCTCTCCAATGGGGGCGAGATGGCGCTGCACGAGCGAGGAAGAAGGCTGGAGCCGCAAGAAGCCCTAGAGCATCCGGCTCCTGCCACTGCCTCCGTCGCCGCGGGCTAGGCTAGAAGCCGCCAACCTGGGATGCGCCCGCTGGTCTCGCTCCCCGGTAGGCCCCGCCCCAGCCCCGCCCCGCGTCCAGGCCCCGCCCCTACGCCCCGCCCCGCTGCCTGGGTCCGCACCCGCCGAGCTGCTGTCAACTCAGTTCCACGTAGGAGAGACATTAGAAGGGCGCTGCCCGCAGCAAGGAGACAAATAAAACGAAAGCCGACCTCGTTCTCCCAATCCATTGCGGGAAAGAGCATTCTGGCGAAAAGAGCGAGCGTATGAAGAGACTCAGAGAAGACAAGAAGTGAGAAACACCAACTGGAACTAAGATGACATACTTCCCTAGAAATCAAGGTGCTCAGTGCGGAGAAATTCGTATTCGAATTTCATGAAGTAGGATCTGGGGGCACAATGCAAAAATCAAACTATTTAGAGTTAAAGATCTCAATTGAGAGACTCGGTAGCAGTCTCTTAGGTTTTTTTAAAGCGTGTACAGAAGTTACTTTTTAAAAATTGTTTTATGTTACTGTTTTGGAACATTCTGTGAGATTACAATTTTCCGAAAGAATTTAGAAGTCATAAGAATTACATTAAACCTTATAAGGTTCTTATTAAAGTCTAGTTTATTCTCTTATCACCCTTAGGCATCGTATTTTACTTCAGTACTTTGTATCTATAAGGGCCCTTGTGAGCTTTTACCATTGCTGGCATTTCTTTAAAACATTTCTCAAAGAACTGCTCAGGTAAGAGTGCTCAGGGGAATTTCTCACAAAGAAGATCGAAAATGAAGTCTTTAAGTGATTTTAACATGACAGAGGAATGTTGTCAATTCACAAAAGGAATGCTTTAGAAACCATAAGCCAAAAGGCCAGATGTATTTTTGAAATGTGATTGACTCAACACTAAGCTGTGAATGACAAGAATGTCCCTTCATCCACAAGTACCTGAAGCGAGTCCTCCTCCAGTAAAATGAAACTACAAAAAAGCATCAGGCAAGGGGGACTATATATGCTTTAACCACTGAAAGGAAATTTATTGTCAAATTTGAACCTTTGCCAAGAGATGAATAACTTTAAGTCTTAGCTAAGTGTCATGGGACTTTGAATGACCATTTGATATCAAAGGCAGCACTTCCAGCCATAGATTGCTTGCTCTAAAACCATTCCAGGGCAATGGCTGAGATAGTTCTTCAGCGAAATCATGCTTACTATTATTTTTGACATCAATTCCCTAAATACTAGTTTTGCTTTTTTTTTAGAAGCTTTCTTAATAAATGATATTGAAAAACAAAATTAGCTGCTTTTAAATGCAAGGACTTCAAGCAAAGCTTTATCCATGTATCCTAGCTTGGAAAACAAACAAACAACAATAACAACAACAAAAAACCTTCCCCATGAATCTTCTTCCCCAGCGATCACGTCTGGAGAGAGGCCTTGGGAGTCAGCTCTATCCATGAAAAGAACGAGAATGACCATGAAGATGTGCATCGTGCTTAGATGCCAGATGGTATTCTAAATGCTTTTTAAGAATATTCATTCATTTATTTAATCTTTATAACAACCCTATAAAGTAGTTATCACTATTAGCACTGTTCTGCAGATAGGAAACAGACAGAGAGGAGAGACTGGCCCAAGACCAACACAGCTGTTAAATAAATGGTGGAATCAGAAATCAAACCCAGGAATTCCTGCTGTGGTGCAGTGGGTTAAGGATATGGCATTGTTTCTGTGGCAGCTGGGTCGCTGCAGAGGCTCAGGTTTGATCCCCAGAGCAGTGGGTTAAAAGGATCTGGCTTTACCACAGCTGTGGTATATGTCACAACTGTGGCTCTGGAATTCGATACCTGGCCCATTAACTTCTATACGCCACAGGTGTTGCAAAAAAAAAAAAAAACACAAATCCAGGCATTGCAAACTAAAATGTGCTGTTAACCACAGAATCTCCTCAACCACTCCACATCATACCAAAGAACCTATTGGGTTACATTCAGTAACACCAAAGGCTGTTTATGAATTTTTCAGGGTTTTTTTTAGCTAGTAAATTTACATAATTTTATCTATAGAATTTTATTCTACTAGAATTCCTTTTCTGTTAATATAAGGATAATAATCCTGAAGGTTTCCAAAACATGTTTTCTTACCAAGATCTCTCCTTGACTGATTTAATTATCACAGAGTAGTATTAGCATTAAAAGAATCTCAGAGATTACCTGGTGCAGTTCATTCACCTGGAATCTCTAAAACAATTTGTCTTACGAGGGTAAAATCACAAACACAACTGAGAATTATTGATGGTTCAGCAAAATCGAATCAACTAAGAAATACTGATTGAGCACACACTATATTTAAAAAAACAGTATGCTAGACATAATAAGGGTTACAGATACATGGTAGCAAGTTCTCTTTGTCTTTCTGTAATGTATTTCAGCAGAACAATTAAGTGGGAAGGTATATATGAAACGGAGTGTGGTCTAATGAGAAAACAAATGTGTTTAATCCATGTAAAATGTCCCCGATTACAAAAAAAAATTCTACCTCTTATTCCCTACTCCTACCACCATGAATAAACTTACAATACAAGCTTCCTTCTTCCAACCAGAGTACACCACCAAAGCGCCTTAAATGTAAACATTCTAGAGCAAGACCTCTGCACACTGTACTGTAACTGATCTTTTATTCAATTCACCTGTAATTTTTATAAAAGCTAAGGAGGAATTTTTGCAATTTGATAGAGATCATGCCTCATTTTTCAAAGGTTATTCAATAAACATTTATTGAATAACCTTTTCTGCAATAGCCACTGTGTTTTGCTTTTGAAATATCAATACTCTTAGATAGAAGAATCTCTAACTGGTCATTATGTAAAATACATTTCATTATTCTTCTAAATGCAGAGTTTCTAAATAACCATTTACAGTGTGTCAACTCAAGACCTTGTAAAGAGAAATAAACTCCATGGTTTAGGATCTCAGTGACACCACATTGCCCTCAGTTCTGCCTACTGCTTTAGGCTAATGCTGTCCACTGGTTAACTTACCCTCAGAAGCTGATTGGAGTTAACTCCTGTACCCAGTCAAAAACACAACTAATATGTATTAAGAGCTTACAAGTATTATATTATCTAACATTTCAACCACCCCATGAGATAGTTACTATCATATACTCATGAGGAAACAGAAGTATAAAGAGATTAAATAACCTTCCAGAAGTCACAGATAAGAGAAGAGCCCAAGTGTAAGCCGGGCCTGCCAACTTCTGCCCTCCCTGAGACACCTCCTCTCTGGCTTTGACAAACCAAATACCTGTTTTGTGGCCCCTTGACACAACCTACTATATACGGGTAGAAACTCTGGCACTCACTGCTCTTCCGTGGAGGGAGCCTGCTGGATCTCACCTCTGTAGCGGTCCAGAGACCTGCAGTGGCTCTAACCCTAGGCCAGCAGTACCTCCCTCAGCAGCTGGCTGAGGTCAAACTTTCATCTGCCTCCTCCCTCCACTAAACTTTCCATCATGAGAAGTGTATTGTAAGGACTAAATTGTGTATTGTGTATACAAGTGTGCTGCCTTGACATCTTTGAGTCTCATGAGGTCCCAAAGGCCTACCAATGTGCTCTGCTCCTGCCAGATACGCCCCCCGCCCAGCAGGACAGGATCCCTCTGGGGTCAGCTCCCCTATCAGTCAGACCAGCTCCATCCCACCTTATCTTCAACCTCACTGGTTTCTCTACCAGCCTCATGAAGTTATCAAACAAAGCAATCACATCCTCCCATGGGAACCAAGGTTCACCTGACCTCTTGTCACCGCAAAGCCTGCCTCTCCCACCACCCTCCTGGTTCACCCCAGCGTGGCCCAACCCAGCATGCAGTGTCCTCCTCCCCTGGACTGAGTGTGACTGATGAGCTGCTGTGAGCTTCATCTGCCCATCATGTGTTCGGCCACCTCATATTAATTACCAAAGGGGGGGCTTCTTTCATCAGTGGGATAAACAGAAGGTGCTTAGAGCAAGATTATCCTCAATACAAGTGCTTCCACTTAGCTATTGCCCCAAAATAGCTTTTGCCTTGCCCAATCTCCTCTTTCTCCCAAACGCTGCCCTATTAAAGGGAGCCAAATGGGAGGTCAGCTCCAGCTGACCCTAGTAACGAATTGCTGCCACCAAGTAATCAGAAGGAAATTGAGGGATCCTTCTCTGATGTCTCCTCAGGTCAGGAGAGCAATGATGGAGAAAAGGCAGGAGGGAACGCACAGCAAAATTACAACGTTCTGTCAAGTGCTCAAAACCAGACACCGGGTTGAGACTTACATGGAAGTCAGTGGAAAACTTTGATCAGCAAACAGATTTTCAAGCAAACACTTTCCTAAGAGATGTATCTACTGCTAATGTATATTTCCAATTTGAAAAACCCCATCTTCTAATCACCAGTGCATGTATCAATTTTGAAATATCTTAGATGCATTTATGTCATAATCTCTCAGTAATGATGCTTTAAGGCAAAGACAGTGTAACTGTTTCTCAAAAAGTTTTAGATAAATAAACAGTTCCTGTGTGGAAATTTCAGAAGTGTTTCATACTATATTTAATTTTACAGGTTTTGTGTTTGCAATTTCTAATGAAAGACATTTTATTTCTTTCAGAGAATTTACTGAGAAACAAAAATATGAGCTGCTTTCTAAGTGAGAATGAAAGCATTAGAAAATACACTAAGAAAGGAACCCAGGAAAACTCAATGAGCTCATGAAACTAAATTTCTTTCAAGTGATTTTTTTTCTAGTTCCTATCTAAGAATGTGAAAAGAGTGTTTTTCAAAGTTGTGATATACATGTGGAAATTACAGTACATTACAATGGAAATGAATACAGTACAAATTCCTCTCATTTACAAATATAGATTTTGTACAACTAATATGACCACAACTATTCTTTTTTTTTTGGCCTTGCCCACAGCATGCAGAAATTTCCAGGCCAGGGATTGAACCCATGCACAGCAGAGACCTGAGCCACAGCAGTAACAATGCCTGCTCGGCCACCAGGTAACTCTGACCTCAACTATTTTTGATTTCTAGATAGAGTAAAATTCACATTTAAAATGCAATTCCACCATTAATTTTGCCAATATTGTAAGAAGAGACAACTGCATTAACAAATAAATTCTGTTTGTTATCTATCTGGAATATATAATATTCCTCCTTAAACGTTTTTCAGAAATTACACTATCCATGGAGTTCCCATCATGGCACAGCGGAAATGAATCAGACTAGGAACCATGAGATTGCGGGTTCGATCCCTGGTCTTGCTCAGCGGGTTAAGGCTCCGTCGTTGCCGTGAGCTGTGGTGTAGGTCGCAGATGTGGCTAGGATCTAGCGTTGCTGTGGCTGTGGCGTAGGCCGGCAGCTGTAGCTCAGATGAAACCCCTAGCCTGGGAACCTCCATATGCCTCAGGTGTGGCCCTAAAAAAAAAAAAAGAAAGAAAGAAAGAAAAGAAATTAAACTAGCCAAACAAAAATATCTTTATACCTGTTTGTTGTTGGTTGTTTAATGTAAGAACTAGGGGACTGCAAATGTTCCTCTGCCAGGCTACAAGCTTTGTGAGGTTCGGTGAGCCTCCCACCCCCACCACTACCCCCTGATCAGTGAGTGACTACATTTTGTGCACATCCTTAACTTTACAGAGCGAATTTGGCCCCCATGAGTTTGACATTCTCATGTGCCCTTGTATTATCTTTATCAGATTCCTGTGATTATTTTTA
Organism: Sus scrofa; assembly: GCF_054392235.1. Lineage (NCBI taxonomy): Eukaryota > Metazoa > Chordata > Mammalia > Artiodactyla > Suidae > Sus > Sus scrofa. The sequence goes on along the minus strand of NC_139393.1, from coordinate 67,819,585 downwards.
CCCAGGCTATAATTTCCACACTGAAGTTATGTATAGATCATTGTATCCTCTAGTATTTGACTTTCAATAAACCTCTGATGTGTTTCACTTCTTTTCATTTACTTTTCTGTGATTAAAATGTGAGGTCTATGTCTTAAACATTTAAGGTTACTACCAAATTAATTATTTAGTCGAGAGTTAAAGAACTGTTTTTCTAATTGTTTTCCTGTCACTTCTGGTATTACAATATCTTAAATATTAATATCTTTGGATAAGGTGAATTTTAATACTACACATCAAATATTCCCCAGAAATGATTATTCATTATCTGCATCATTTTGGTTAAGTTGTTAAGTCACTTTGACATTCTTTCCTTATTACATAAAATGAGGGAGAAATAGAATATCTGTGTTATAATGTTATTGATAGGGTTAATGAAGATAACATGTGTTTTGTTCAAATCTTGGTTCATATGAGCACTCAATAAATAGACATTAGTATTCTTCTCCATTGGAAAAATATCTGTCATTAAATTCCTGATCTATTAGTTACATCCTGGACAAAAAAAGAAGAACAATAAACCCACTCCTCTGAGCCCAACAACCTATTCGAAACTAAAATCTTTGGCCCTGCCCATATTCATAGTACAGTTTTTTTCATATTATTTAGCATTTATGCCCCTATCAAATTATTGGGGGGGGGAGTAATGGAAAAAGGCACTTTATCTCAACTCGAGGTAGGGGCAGGGGGAGTGTAAATTGCCCAAGGTCATAAGCCAAAAGTCATTTTTAAAAGGAAAGATTATGCCTCTCAGAACATAATGAGCACTTACAGTAAGAACGGGAGACTAATTATCATCAGCTTTTTAAGATGCAAAGTGTAGACACTTTACTAATGATAAAGCCTCATAATTGATAATTATCTTTGATTAACGAGTAGGCAAGTTCTTCTAGAGGCTTTCACTGCTGTGTACCATTGTCATAATTGATCTTTAATTGTTCCATCTAAAAATTACTTTTATCATGTGTTCAATCTTTGCTATTTATAAATAAGGTCCATGACCAGGCCTTATTAACTATCCCTAGATGTGATATCACTTTACAAATGTCTTTGCAATTTAATTAGCATTCAGTCTAAATCTTTATATTTGCATATGAAAAGGTACAAGCAGTTCAAGCTCTCAGGCAGAAATGAGAAATCCCTTGCTATGACACTTTTGAATTCTCTTCTTGATCCAGATTTTGTGAGAAGACAGACAATCCTCCCTCTGGATGTGCCTGGGGAGATTTTACATAATTGCCAGCTTTTCTGGTCCTGAAGAATTCTGGTCTTCCTGTCTTATGGAGTGTGGCGAGGGTTAGCTCCAACTGATCTACTAAATTTCCTACATATCATCCTATTTCTCCCTCACTCTCTTTTTTCTGCCCATATTGTTTGTCATATGATCTTGTAACTGTTCTCCTGGTGTTCATAAATCATATTAGTCTAAAACCTATTGGCCAAATTTTGCATAATCTGCTGAACCTGAATTTGCTAAATACTTTCTCAAACTCTCTGACCTCTTCAGATTTCTTAGTAATGCTGTCCTAGCTCTTCTTGATAAAATTTATTTCTCTCTTTTTTCGCCCATTTATCCCTTCCCCTCCTGTCTTCTAATGATTAGTATGTCCCAAGGCTTATACCTTAAGACTAGCTCTCCTTTTTCTACATATTTCTAGAAGGATATACTGGTTTAAGTAGCGTTCCCCCTCAAAAAATGCACATTCATGCAGAACCACAGAATGTGACTTTATTTGTAAATAGGGCAGGTTCAGATGTAATTAGTCAATGATCTTGAGATGAAATTTTCCTGGATTTAGCATGAATCCTAAATCCAATGACTGGTGTCCTCATAAGATGAGGAAAGGACACAGAGAGAAAAAAGCAATGTGAAAACTGATGGAAAGATATGCCATGCTCTTGGATTGGAAGAATCAGTATTGTCAAAATGACTATCCTACCTAAGACAATCTACAGATTCAATGCAATCCCTATCAAGTTACCAATAACATTTTTCACAGAACTAGAACAAAATATTTAAAAAACTGTATGGAAACACAGAAGATAATCAAATCAATATTGGAAAAGAAAAACGGAACTAGAAGAATCAGCCTTCCTGACTTCAGTCTATTCTACAAAGCTACAGTCATCAAAACAGTATGGTACTTGCACAAAAACAGAAATACAGATCAGTGGAATCAGATAGAAAGCCCAGAAACAGACCCAAACATAGTGGTCAACTAATCTATAACAAAGGAGGCAGGGATATACAGTGGAAAAAAGACAGTCTCTTCAGTAAGTGGTGCTGGGAAACTGGACAGCTACATGTAAAAGAATCAAATTAGACCATGTGCAGATGGTCTAAATAGACATTTCTCCAAAGAAGACGGACAGATGGCCAAAAAACACATGAAAAGATGATCAACATCACTAATTATTAGAAAAATCCAAGTCACAACTACAATGAGGTATCACCTCACACCAGTCAGAATGGTCATGGTAAAAAAAGTCTACAAACAATAAATGCTGGAGAGGGTATGGAGAAAAGGGAATCCTCTACACTGTTTGTGGGTATGTAAATTGGTGCCATCACTATGGAGGGCAGAATGAAGGTTCCTTAAAAAACTAAATATAGAACTACCAGGAAGTTCCCATTGTGGCATAGTAGCAATGAGTGTGACTAGTATTCACGAGGATGAGAGTTCCATCCCTCGCCTCGCTCAGTGGGTTAAGGATCCAGCTTTGATGTGGGTCACAGACACAGCTCAGATCCCAAGTTGCTATGTCTGTGGCCTAGGCTGGCAGCTATAGCTCTAATTGGACCCCCCTGCCAGGGAACTTCCATATAACACAGGCGTGGCCCTAGAAAGCAAACACACACACACACACACACACACACACACACACACACACAAAGAACTACCATATGATCCTGTAATTCCCATTCCCTGGGCATCTATCCTGAGAAAACCATAATTTGGAAAGATACATGCCCTCCATTGTGCACTATAGTACTATTTACAATAGCCAAGACATGGAAGCAACCGAAATGTCCACTGACAGGAATAGATAAACATTGCCATTTGCAGCAACATGGATAGATGCAAAGATTATCATCCTGAGTGAAGTCAGACAGAGAAAGACAAATATCATATAACTTACGTGTGGAATCTAATAAAAATGATACAAAAGAACTTATTTATGAAAGAGAAACAAACTCTCAGATTTCAAAGCTGGTCTTATGGTTACCATAGGTGAAACTGTTAGGGAGAGGGAAGAATTGAGAATGTGGGAATAACACATACATACGCACTATTGTATAAAATAAATGATTAACAATGGGAGTTCCCGTCGTGGCGCAGTGGTTAACGAATCCGACTAGGAACCATGAGGTTGCGGGTTCGGTCCCTGGCCTAGCTCAGTGGGTTAACGATCCGGCGTTGCCGTGAGCTGTGGTGTAGGTTGCAGACGCGGCTCGGATCCCGCGTTGCTGTGGCTCTGGCGTAGGCCGGTGGCTACAGCTCCGATTCAACCCCTAGCCTGGGAACCTCCATATGCCGCGGGAGCGGCCCAAGAGATAGCAACAACAACAACAACGAAAGACAAAAGACAAAAAAAAAAAAAAAAAAAAAAACAATAACCTCCTATATAGCACAGGAAAATCTACTCCAGAGTTTGTAATAACGTACATGGGAAAAAAGAATGGATGTTTTTGTATGTATGACTGATTCACTCTGCTGTACACCTGAAACTAATACAACATTGTAAGTCAACTATGCTCCAATAAAATTTTTTTTTTAAAAAGATCAATTTCCATTGCTGAGTAAAGGTGTGTCTGTGTATAAGGGCTATATTTGAAATTCAACTTTTTTTTTTTTTAATCTTTTTGCCATTTCTTGGGCCGCTCCTGCGGCATATGGAGGTTCCCAGGCTAGGGGTCGAATCGGAGCTGTAGCTGCCGGCCTACATCAGAGCCACAGCAACGCGGGATCCGAGCCTCGTCTGCAACCTACACCATAGCTCATGGCAATGCCAGATCCTTAACCCACTGAGCAAGGGCAGGGATCGAACCCACAACCTCATGGTTCCTAGTCGGATTCCTTAACCACTGCACCACGACAGAACTCCGAAATTCAACTATTTTTTAAAGGTGCTTAAATCTTTAATGAGAATATATTTCTCAGAATAAGTATAATTATTGGAATTTGGAAGGTTATTTTAAAAATAGCCTGGCATATAATAGACATCCAATAAAAATTTTTCAAATTTTTATATGAATGAGGAATGAATATGTGAATGATTAAATGTATATATATGTGCATATGAATAAATGCATAAGAATACATGAAACAGCGATGTAAAGATGGAGGCAGCCATTAGAGTGTAGCAGCTACAATACATGGAGTGCCAAGGATTACTACAACCGCCTGTGGCGGAAAAGAAGCACTGGGAGGTGTCTCCCTCAGAGCCTCCAGAAGAAACCGAACCTACCAACACCACAATCTCAGACTCTGGCCTCTTGAATCGTGTGAGAAAGCTATTCTGTTGTGTTAAGCTGTTGTGGTACCCAGTTTCGGCAGTCCTAGGCAATGAATGCCAGCCATACCAAGGACCTACTTATTGTCATATCTTCACTTCTGGCATCTGTGCCAAGGATTCTCAGGCCTTTCCTTCCAGCTCTGCCCTCTCCTCCACCTCCTCTGCTTCTTACCTTGGGTGTCCCACCATTATCGCAAACCCAACTTTTACCAAAGGTGCCTTATGGTCTTCTCCCCGATCTCACTCTCCCTCGTCCTTGATTTCTTTATTAATTTAATGAGCGCAAGACCTTGAAGCCTATTATTATTATCCATAAAGATCACCATTGCTAAACCAGAATGTTTTGTATCCTCTCTCCTCTACTGTCTCTGTGTAATACAAATTACAAGACCTGGCAATTTATCCACCTTTCTCTTCATATTCATTTTTTTCATTCCAACTACTCCACTCTTTCTCATTAAATTACTAATTGATTGCATTAGTTCCCAGAGACAATTCATCACATAAAAATCTCTTTCTGATCTAAATCATCCTCCAGGGCACAGGCCAGTCAGTTTTTAAGAGGCTTGTTCTCTATTCAAACAAATTATTAGTTGATGGCAAAGCAGATTCCAGCATCTAACCCTGTGTTTCTTCAAATATAGTTCAGGGAATACCTGCATCATATCCACCTAGCATATTAGAATGCAGATTCCTGGGCCTTATCAAAAAATGGATTATTGGTTTGGAATTCAGAGTAATTCTTGTAAAACAGGCAAGCTCAGGATTTAGATTTAATGAATACCATTTACTTTGCTCTAAATCTATTCTCCTGCCTACATGAACCCTGCTGTTTCTTCTAGGAGAGAAATCCATCATTTACCACTCCCTCCTCAATGTACCTTGTTCATTTCTACTTGTAAGCATCAGTTAAATCAAGAACTACTTCTGTTTTCTTCTTTCTTTAAAAGCTCAATTAAAGTTTCCTCAACATAAAGAGTTTTCTAGCCATACAACTCACATTATTCTCTTCTGCATTCCTGCATTACTGGGCCAAACATTAATTTGCTGATCAAGTTTATATGATTAAGTTCTTATGTGGTTGTGCTTTGTTTCCCTAAGAAAATCTCAAGCTGCCCCATATTGCTCAAAGGATCTAGGAATTCAGTAAATGTGTGCTGAATCAATGCCTGAAAGAAAAGTTTGGAGTAGCATCTTAAAAGGCTTAAAGACATCTATAGGAGACTTAGGTATACACAGCCTTGTTAGAAAATAAATTAATGGGAGTGGATGCTAATATTCCTACTCATTCCACTTAAGTACTATCTTGACGTCTGATAAGAATTTCACAGTGATAACATGTCTGATATTTGCTTTTCATAAATTTGAGAGTCGGTAGCTAGACTTATAACTACCAATTCCAAGTCATATTATCTATTAGCCTAACAGCCACTGAATAAAAGTTGACTACTAATCTAGGAAAGTAATTATTATGTTTATAAAAGTATAATTCTAAAACTAAAATCATACCAGTACTCATTACACACTTTCAGATATGTCATTTCATTGACTGACAAATATCTATTGAGCATAACATATACTATGCAAATCAAAATATCGGTTACTTGGTCCATGGCATGTTAACCATGGAAACTAAATACAGAATGATCTCTATTGCTCTTTACAGAGAGGAAAACATAAACATTTTGCAGAGATATAGCTACAACACACAGATTCTATCAGTCTGCTTTATCTTTTTAAATCTAAATAAATGTAAATAAACACAATACTTTAAGAAACTTTCTCTACAATCATAAAGCAGCATATGCTTTTAAACTGGCCCTGGAGTTTCCATTGTGGCTCAGCAGAAACGAATCCAACTAATATCCATGAGGATGCACATTCGATCCCTGGGCCTGGCTCAGTTGGTAGGGGATCCAGCGTTGCTGTGAGCTGTGGTGTAGGTCACAGATGGACTCAGATCCCACGGTGCTGTGGCTGTGGTACAGGCAGGCAGCTATAGCTCTGATTTGACCCCTAGCCTGGGAACTTCCATATGCCACAGGTACAGCCCTAAAAAGCAAAAAAAAAAAAAAAAAAAAAAAAAAAAACAAAAAACAAAAAAAACAAACAAAAAAACCCCACAAAACACAAAAAAACCCTGTGCCTTGACTTTCACTCATTAGTGTGTGCCTTTCTCAGAAGAAAAAAAAAAGTTTTATGAATTTCAGAAGAAAAAAAGTTTACAAATCTCAGAATTCAAATACATTCCCTTGCATTTATTCCTTATTCTCACTTCAGATGTTCCCTAGAGAAAAACTGGAGAAACCGTCAAACTAGATCTCCAGTACACCTGGTTCACACATTAAACACTGTGAATATCCTCTCAAAATCCAAAAAGCATTACCTACATCACTCCTTCAGACCAATCCCCTGACTTCTTTTTCAGCACACAGTATGCCTTGAATCATTCACTGATTCATTCCAACATCAAAGCACCTACATGGTGGGCTGTGTTCCAAGTGCAGAACTAGGGATGCGGAGCTAAGTCACATGCTGTCTCTTCCCTCAAAAAATTTACAATTCAGGAGATTGGCACATAGACAAATAAGGACCATAAAGGGTTATGGCTGCCCTGATCAGAGTGCTCAAGAGATGCTACAATGGCTTCACAAGCAGAAGGCTCAAGAAGCAAGCTGTTTGTCTTGTGAGACTGCTTAACACATATCCTTCTGAATATTTCAAAATGCACTTTAATCAAATAGAAACTTTAGAGTACAAATATCACCTTATGATAAGTCATTGTATCTAATGGGGTATTTATGTTATCTATGCTGAGATTCATAGGGTTTGGAAAGGTAGACTCATGCTCTTATTATCATCCACTCAGAGCACTAATAAAAAACAACCCATATATCCCATCATCAATACAATAGAATGTAATATAGTCAACAAAAAAATCACCCTTTAAAAGTTTCAAATAACTGGACGTATGTTGGATGAGAATGCTATGATGAAAATGCAGACAGAATATGACTGTAGCTGTGGTAAAAACTGCACTGAAAACAGGATGATAAAAACATACTAACTGGTTATTTCTAGTTTATTTCTTTTTCATATAGAATCAAGTATTTTCCAAATTTATAGTTGAAATCTGAAAATAAACATTCTATAATACACATAAAATTCAACACTGTCTGAAAAAAAGGAACCTATGTTCCCCCCACACGCGAGGAGAAGGAAGTAAACTAAAATAGTAATGGAAGCAAAGAGCTCTAAAAGGAAGCCCAGCATTTGCTCAACATTCAGATTTTTTTTTTTTTGAGATTTTCAGATATTTGATGAGAGTTTATGACTGCTCATTTTGCAGCTCCGTAAATTTTTATTAAATACGAATCTTTATTCCCAAATTAATTAATGCGCCTGAATGCAATTTGAGGAGGGCTAAACAGCTAAGTGGAAGCACACCATGCCCTTCATGTTATTCAGAATGTGCTCAGCTCCTGCCTCTGCCCTTTTCCCTGTGGTCTCCTCTGCTCCCCAGACCCCGGCTCCTGCTCACGTGGCTTCAGCTCCCCCATCCCCTTGGGTAACTTGTTTGATGGGGAGCGGGAGAGGGGGCAGAGGGGTGGCGAAACCAAGTCACTTGGAACAGCCGATGGTGAAAATATAAGCGGTAAATCTCAGCAAGTATTTAAAAAGAGCGAAAGGGACCAAAGAACGTGTTACTGACATGTTGGGGCTGTTTGCATGCTCATTTGGGTAATGCTATAAATAAACAAAATGCCATCCCTGTTACTTTATTATTACTTGACCAGAGAATCCTCTTAAGTTTTTTTGCAGCATTTTCTGTGCTGGGTTTCCTAGAAAGTCACTTTCAATTACATTACTTAAAATAAAAAATAAAAAAATTTTAAAAGCCACTTGAGGCGGAGGAAGAATCATCAGCCCCTGGATCTAATCAAAATTTCCCTTCATTTTTAGTATTCTGTTACCTTATGCCAGTCACCAAGCCTCTCAGAGTCTCCAGTTTCTCTAGAGACCAAGCTAAATGGCCTGTTATACTTCTTCCAGCTGCGAAATTCTATAAATTTTTTAAACGTTTTAGGTTTAAAAAGCGGCTCTTGAGAAACAAGAAGCAAAATATGTTAACGCTCAAATGAATTAAGACACTTATTCTCACTATTTAGGTAGATCTGAAAAAATTATACACAAGATTAATTTTTGAGGCCCCATATTCTACAAATACATAAAGACAGACCAAAATACATATAAATTAAGATAGATAATCTTGGTAGTAGCATAGAAAATAAGTCTAGCTCTGCAATAGAAAGGTGCTGGGTGGCTTTGCCTCATGGTGTGGGTAACTCAGGATTTAAAACCATTTCACATAATGCAAAGGCCAAGGCTATCTTATTGTTATATTTATTAGCATTACTGATATTAGCAGCAGCTTTTTTTTTTTTAACTGCTTACTATACGCCAGAGTCTGTGGTAGGTGTTTAATGCTCATGTTTTCATTAACCCACATTACAGCCTGTAGGTACAATCGCAGTCCCTGTTACACACATGAAAGAAACCAAGGCTCAGCGAGGTTAAGTGACTTGAAGAGGTCACAGAGCTAGTGAGCAGCAGAACTGGATCTGAAACGCAGATCTGTCTGATTTGCCTGTGCTCTTAACCACTGCCCTAGCACTGCCACTCAGCTCATTAAATGCCTCCATGACACATTATTGTCCATTATATAGTGTGCTATTCCACGTCTTTTTTGAGCTGAGCCCCAATCTAACTTTTCAGAGACACTTTCCACTGTTCTTTTTCAAACATGCTTCATTCAAGCCAAACTGCATCACCTCTTTTCCCATCTTTGTGCCTTTGACTAAGATATAGGTTCCTAGACTTTCATTCCCAGTGCCTAAATGTGTCTCAGATTACACTCCTTTTGTCTTGTATGGAAGTCATGATGCCCTCCTCCATTCTCGCATTACTTCCTTTGCCCCTTCTGTGGCATTCATCACCTTGTTACTGGATGTTATAGTTCCTGTGTCTTGATTTATCACCTCCACTAGAGGGAAGTCCTTGAGTACGGAATCAATGAAGAGTTCATTTTTGTAGCCTCAAAGCATTTAGAGAAGAGGGAATGCAGTTGCTTTAGAATATCTGACCTTAGATTATCAGAAAGCTTCAAAACGAATGTTTTGTTTTAAGGCCCAGTAACACGCATTGGAAACTTGAGATACTCTAATCGAGGAATCATTTAAGAGGGATACACACACATATTTACACAACACACACATACATACACACATAAAGAAATTAGGTAAAATAAGAGTTCCCGTGCTTAGCAGGTTAAGGATCTGGTATTGTTCCTGCAGCAGCTCAGGTCACTGCTGTGGTGTAGGTTCAATCCCTGGCCCAGGAACCTCTGCATGTTGTGAATGCAGACACACACACACACGAAAGGAAAATTAAGTAAAACAGAAGTAGAAATAAGAAAAGCTGAGATTAATTTTTGGTTTTGGTTAATTTTCACTGAAGCATGGGGAAAGAGAGTCAACTTCGGCCACTGAACTCTAGGACTTCCTTTATGTTACATTTCTGATTTTCACAACAACTACTGATACCTGGAATAAAATGCTGTTTCTGATAATTTTTATATTTCATCGAAAAATATTTTAATATTTTTACTCTTATTTACCTTTCTGGTTAATCTGTAAGAGTCAAAAACTAGCAGTGTCTGCACAGTAAAAACATCTACACATTTACAGTTAAAGCGAAAACTTTTTTTCTCACCATGAAATTTTAATTAGAAGCAGAAAACATGGAACAAATAAACTTTTAACATGCTCACAGAATTTTTTTGCCCTGACAGGCTATAGAGTTCTTTCACAGGAAGCTCCATAGCTAACTATGCTTCATAACAAAACATTTGCCATCAAAAAAAATGTCTTGGCTCTGTTTTCTGCTTACGACGTGTCTCTTCATTGTTAACTGCCTGCCTGCCTGCCTTCTTCACTTCCTTAGAAACCTCTTCAAGACCTGTATCCATCAGCTTTCTACTCTCCAACTAATAATGTGCTCATCATTAAGAAAAAGAAAAAAAAATCTTATCCGAGTGCTTCATTTTCATCACCTTCCATCATATTTCAGACTGAATTGCTACCGTATTATTGCATTTTATCACAGGTATTCCTTTTCCTTTTAATATCCATGTGGTCAATCATTATATTATCAATTGTCAATTCAGAAATTTTCTGGGATTTACTCTTCATCATTCTTACTACCTTCAGCTGAATCCAAGCTTCAACTTCCTGTAACTAATATATTCTGCAGAGACCCCTGTGAATTACAGTATGAAAGATGGTGCCTTCAAAAAACATGGCAGTTAAATACAAAAGAGACCCATACATATAATAAGAAAATGAAGTCAGTTAAAAGATCTCAGGTGCCTACACACTGCAAGCACCTGGTAAATACTTGTTGTTGACTGTGGAAATAAATCTATTCATGAATATTTTTAAAATGAGGAATTAAAATGTGAATACAGCATATTCTTACCATACAATTCCATCTCAAGTTATTCTACATGATATCCTTCACAGTACATCTCCAGTTCCTGACTTATCCCAGATTTTCACTGTCCAGAAATAGATCTAACAGTTGTGGCCACAGATGGTAAATGTACATCCATCAAAAGATCCAAGATACTAATCATTATACAAATATTTTTCTAGGGGTTGTTTTTGGAATTGTTACCAGCTTACTGGTTGTTCTTTCTTTTTCCTCCCTAGATCGTTATTCCTGCATTAGACTATAGCAGATGGTACAGATGACTTGTTTTTCCAGATGTTCTAGATTTTTTTTTGATGTAAAACCTCAATTTACAATCGAGGAAGTCATAAACATTCTTGACTAGCTTGAAAAGCATGTTCAATTTCTTTGTGCTTAAGTAGAAAGTCAAAGTTTTTTCGCCAAGGCCCAGAACCAATTTACTGTTTTCAATTTTTATGTCTCATTTTCTTTAAGCAATCCCAATCTAACAATAATACCTAGCACACTATAATCACCTAGTTGATGCATTAATATAGATGTACAGACCAATTACATTTGAAGTTAAATTTTTGCCTTCCTTAGCAACAGGATAGATTCTATATAATAAAGAATAAATGGCACAAGGGAGAAATGAAAAAAATCATATATTTAACTTGAAGCTATACTTTCCAAGACACTGTCCAGAGCCATGCACCTCAGTCTGTGGGATTCTTCAGCACTTTTCCTGAGAAATATTCAAAAGATCCTACCCTGGACTCTGAGGCAGACTGACCTAAACTGTATTTTATTAGGTTATCTGTGTAAATAACAAACACCTTCCAGTGAAATTCCTCACTTTACGATAAAAAATAAAGATTTAGTGTCAAGTTATTTTTATTGTGTTAAATATTATAGAATTGATAAATGAAGACCCTGGTAACATTTTGTAAGATCTAAACATTTAACTAAGAGATGTGCAGTTTATTGTGATGTTTGTTGTGTATTAGACGTGAAGCACATTGCAGATTTGATGTTTATTGTGTATTAGATAGCTAGCACTAACATACCTTATTTAATCTTTACCACAACTCATAAGCCAGGCATTACAATTTCTGCATTTTTTTTTGATGGCTCCGTCCATGGCATACTGAAGCTCCCTGACCAGGGACTGAATCTGAGTCACAGCTGTGATCTACACTGCAGCTGCAGCAGTGCTGGATCTTCAAACCACTGCACTGGGCAGGGATCGGACTTGAGCCTCTGCAGCATCCCAAGCCGAACCACTGCAGATTTTTCTTTTCTTTTCTTTTTTTTTTGTCCTTTTAGGGCCCCACCTGCTGCATAAGGCCCAGGGTAGGAGTCAAATCAGAGCTGCAGCTGCCGGCCAGCTCCACAGCCACAGCAACACAGGATCCAAGGCACGTCTGCAAACTACAGTTCAATGTAGCTCAAGCCACCGCTGGATCCTTAATCCACTGAGGGAGACCAGGCATTGAACCCACATCCTCTTGGATACTAGTTGGGTTCTTAATCCCTGAGCCACAATGGGAACTCCTGCAGTCAGATTCTTAACCCACTGCACCACAGCAAGAAGCCCTTTTCTGCATTTTTTAGATGTCAGCTGAAGCACAGGAAGTACATAATTGGTCCAAGATCACATGAAGCCAAGACTCAAATTCAGCTAGTTTGATTGGAGAGACTATGATCTTTACAAATCTAGATGCTAACAGCAGCCTGTAAAAGGAGACACAACAACTGAGTCTGAGTAGATTTTGTAAATGCCACATAAAAGAGTGTGATGAGCCATACTCTGGAAATGTGGAAGAGAAGAACCAGAAATCAAAATCAAGCATGAGAGAAACTTTACAACCTGCCTAAAATATTAAAGGACCAATAGCTCTAGGGAAATCCAAAAATCCTTCAGTATTACAAATCCCTAGAAATGCCAATAACACAAGCTAATGTGCTGCCAGCTAAGCCATACATTTCTTTCTTATCTCACTGAAAGTCAAAAGCAAAGTCTCGTAGATGATTTTCTGCACAAAAAGAGCTTCAATCTTAGAATAAAAATGAATGCAAAAATAAAGATTTCCTTTACATAATTTCATTTACAAAAATTAACTTCCATCCAATATTTCATAGATTTTTTTTCTAATATGAATGGAAGGGCTGCCCTTAGTTACTTTAGAACCAGACTCACCAACAGGGTAGGCACTAGCTACATGCAGCTATCAAGCACTTGAACTGTGGCCAGTCCAAACTGAGAGATGCTGTAAGTATAAAATACACAGTAGATATTGAAGAAAACAGAAGCATGCAAAGCCTCTCATTATTAGGTTTTACTATTAATTACATGTTGAAATTATAATATTTTGGATATATTGGGTTAAATAAAATATATTTTTAATTTTATCCATTTTTAATTCTTTTTAAAATATTCTTACTGGGAAATTTTTAAATTACATATGTGGAAATTTTAAAATTACCTGTGTATTATATCTCTAGTGGAACACTTTTGATCCTGCAAGTGCCCTTAGTAAATATATGTCTTCACACCATATCACATAGTCTGAATCACATGTTAGTTTTAAAACTTTTCTTCTGAATTCATATCTGATATAACTTTTAGTTTCTGGTTAAACGCACCATATTCATTCAAATGCATTTTTGTTTTCAAAATTCTGCACACAACACTTAAAAGAGAGCTAGCTTATTTTCATGCCACCCTTACAAGACAGTTGCAAAGCATTGGAGCCACCAACTGTTCAAAAGTGGCAATACCCAGCTAACTCAATCCACAGAAGAAGACATAAACACCTGCTAGAAACGCAATTCTATGAAAGAAAAAAATGCTGAAAATAATACATAGACAGTAAGTATGATTTCTATTTTAAACTAATGTGGTTTGTTCATCAAGGGAAAATACACTGACTCACACTTCAGTCAATTCTATTTGGAAAATAGACAGAAATATTTCATGAAAAAAGAACACGGATAAGTATATGGAAAGCTGTATCTAGACTAAAAGATTTCAAGTATATATTAGTGAGTCATATATAGCTGTGCTATTGAACATTTTAACTGGTAGAAATCAGAAAATAATAATAAATTATTCATGCAACAGAAACGAGGCAGATTATACATATTTTTAAAAGCGGATGCTTATAAATTTTTCGTGATTTTTAAAAATGTATCAATAACTGATAGCGGGCTTTGGCTCTGCAGGGCCCTTTTTTGCGCAGTAGTGCTGCTAATGACAGTTACGGCTACAATCAATTCCCCTAATGCTGGCGGCGCTTCACTCAGGACCAGATGTCCTCACTATATGGCAGCTGAGGCCTGATGGCCCCTCTTGGCTCCTACCAGAGTCCCTGAGTCCCCCGGCTAGTTTGGTGGAAAATTTTTCAGGCTTGCTTGATGTGACAAATAAGGAGGGCCATGTCTCCTTCCTGGGACTGGACATAGAAGCAAACCAATCAACGAGGCAAACTTAAACCTTCATATGTCCCGGCTAGGTAACAGGGCCAATGACAGAATTCGGTCCATCCAATTTGTCTTTCTTGAGTGTTTCACAAGTCCAGCAAGGATATCCCAATAGCTCTGGGGAACCTGCTGCAGAGAAAGGCAGGCCACAGGTCCTGTCTGTGCTGGTTGTGGCCAAAGAGAACCCAGAAACTCTCCAGCATCATCCACAAATGAACTCCTGCCGAACATCAATCTTATTTTCTACTAACAAAGGGATCCTTAAAGGTCTGGTGACACATGAAAAAAAAATGTCTCAGCTGCTGTGGTCAGAGACTGTCAGAATGAACCGTGGCATACCTGTCCTGGTGGCGGCCTTCAAGAAGGACTGTGTGATTAAGTCAGGCTTCACAAGCCGTGTGGGGAGAAAGACATGAAAACTGTGTTCGGAGACATATGCACTCTTTATTTTGAGGCATACCTATCTTTAGGCAAACTGATTAATGTTAATATTTAGAGAGATTTTTTTTTGTTTAAAGAGATTTAAGAATATTTTACAATCTTAAGAATATTTTACAATCTTCTGTTTTCCTCTGTGGACTCAATCAATCCTCTGAGAAATTGAACATTTTAAGTTTTCCAGGTCTGACCTGAATTTTATGACAAATAAATCTTCCCCCAGAAAGTTACCTAGAACTATCAGTTTGTTGGTAAAGGTCTATATTCTAACGTACTTTGTAGTTTAAAACTTGACACCATCTCAAAATTTCATTCTGATTCATCATGTTTTAAATGTGTCTATTTGAAACCTCTCATTTTAAAATGATTTGTTTATGGTGGAATTTTATGTTAGAATTATTCTTTAAAAAAGCAATTCTAGGAGTTCTTGTCGTGGCTCAGTGGTTAACGAATCTGCCTAGGAACCATGAGGTTGTGGGTTCACAACCTTGGCCTTGCTCAGTGGGTTAAGGATCCGGCATTGCCATGAGCTGCAGGTCGCAGACGTGGCTTGGATCCCGCATTGCTGTGGCTCTGGCATAGGCTGGCAGCTACAGCTCCGATTAGATCCCTAGCCTGGGAACCTCCATATGCCGGGGGAGCGGCCCTAGAAAAGGCAAAAAGACTAAAAAAAAAAAAAGAAGAAGAAGAAGTAATTCTAGATCTTTATGGGTAACATGTAACCTTATCATCAATACAATTTCACACAGACAAACAAGTCTGAAAGTATGTGTCACAGGCAGAATAGAGAACCAGGCTGTCTGTTTAGTGTTACACAGAAAAGGTAGAGATGTAATTTCTACCTCTTCTATAGTTGGGGAAGCAAGAGTGACACATATGACATGGGGATGAAAATTACAGAATAAGCATGGGTGCTAAACTTCACAGTAAGTGCCAAATGTTCAAGAAAGTCCTGATGAACCAGGGAAGTTTTCTTGAAAAGAAAGGACCGGTGAGAGCTTTGAAGAATAAATATATCTTGGACAAAATGAAGAGAAAGAGAATGATGTTCCAGGAAATAGGAACAAAATGAAAGAAGATAGAAAAATAGTAATTTGATTTGCCTGTGGGATACTGACAACAAGAGTTTGACTAGATTGGGACGGGATGCTGAGAAAGCAGAAAATCCATAAGAAAACAATAACAATAATATTGAGTGAGCAGCCTTAAATGGAGTCAGGCTCTGAACTCCAGCAATCTGGCCTCCTGCACTTTGCACCACATTAGATGTAACAAATGGGTTGAAACAGACTAAACAGAAAATCAGTGTCCCAAAGAGGAAGAGGAAGCAAAAGTGTTAACCTTTTCCACCAGGACAAAAAAAAAAAAGAAAAAAAAAAAAAGAAAAAAGAAATGTGACTTGTTCATTCGTTTATGTACCATGTCTTCTTGAATATCCACCATGTACAAGCTTCTGTGCTAGACACCAGAAAAATATAAGTGAAGAAGAAACTTTCTGTCCTCGAGGAATTCACAGCCTAACTGGGGAGACAGACAAGTAAACAGGTATCATTTCGTTTCTGAAATGACTACCATTTCCTTAAGAGGCAAAGTTCTTTCTTACTTGTCTGCCTTCCTTTCTTCTTCCCTCCCCGCTTCCTCCCTCCCTCTTTCTTCCTTCTTGCCTTTATTTCTCTTTTCTCAGTACTTGTCTCAACTGGTACTTTAAGTTGCAGGAATGTATTAACGAAATGTTTTCTGTAACAAATGCAGAAGCAAGTTTTCAAACAGTTATTTTTTTTGTAATGCTCTGGTGTAAATTTGAGCACACGACACCTAAGCCAAAATTAGAGAATGACTCTGAAGAGATGTCATTATTATTATTATTATTATTAAAGGATAAATGTGATCCTCAGAGGTCATTATTTACTTATTACCCAGGTCTTTCTTCATATATGCTGATGCTGTTAGAAGACCAATTTTCTTTTTTTTCTTTTTTTTTTTTTTTGTCTTTTTGCTATTTCTTTGGGCCGCTCCCGCGGAATATGGAGGTTCCCAGGCTAGGGGTCGAATTGGAGGTGTAGCCGCCGGCCTACGCTAGAGCCACAGCAACATGGGATCCGAGCCGCGCCCGCAACCTACACCACAGCTCATGGCAACACCGGATCCTTAACCCACTGAGCAAGGCCAGGGACCGAACCCGCAACCTCATGGTTCCTAGTCGGATTCGTTAACCACTGCGCCACGACGGGAACTCCAGAAGACCAATTTTCTTAAATCTTGTGCTTGAGTATACAGGTAACATGAATAACACTAACTTAATCATTGAGAAAGATATTATACTAGAGTCAATGGTAAAGGTATGTACTATTGTAGGTGTAACTGTTGACTGAACACTAATATTTATAAACTCAAAAGTATGGCTCTTATTCAAGAATAATATTTGTTCTGAAAGTTTGACAATTTAATATTTAGCTAAGCACAATTAGCAACCATTCCAAAATGACAGAGTATATGTTTACCTATTTTGGTCTCTTGGAAAGAGATTTGCCTTATATCTCAAACAAACTGAATATCCTCTTATAGCTATATGAATATAAAAAATTCCTGCTGGTCGAGCCTAAAAGGAAAAAAATTACATATTCTTTCAAAGTATCTGATTTAAAACCATTTTTATCTTATGAGCAGTTATTAGATTCAATGTTATTAAAATGGTTCAGGCGTTTCCATCATGGTGCAGAGGAAACGAATCTGACTAGGAACCATGAGGTTGCGGGTTCGATCCCTGGCCTCGCTCAGTGGGTTAAGGATCCAGCATTGCTGTGAGGGCTGTGGCATAGGTCGCAGACACGGCTCAGATCCCCCATTGCTGTGGCTGTGGTGTAGGCTGGCAGCTACAGCTTTGATTAGGCCCCTAGCATAGGAACCTCCATATGCCATGCGTGCAGCCCTAAAAAGACAAAAGACCGAAAAAAAAATTTTAAATAAAATTGTTCACTCAAGTTCAGTCAATTTTTGTGTATGTACTTAAGAATCATCACAACAAATTCTAATATTTGCCTAAATTAAATCTGAATTCATGTTACTGTTATTTTCCCTTCAGCCTACCATAGGATGAAACATTAAATGTCAGTGCAGTCAGCTCCTGGTTTTTGTCCATAGTGTTCCCACCGATAGCATCAAAAAACAAATCACCAACTTGGTGGTATCGCTGTCTTCAAGATAGGACTTTGCCAAAGAAAATTTCAACTGGAAGGAAAGTCCTTCTGCTTCAAGCATGGATGAGGCCCTGTAGAGCTGGAACTTGTTAGGTTCCGTGGGTGAGTGTAGAAGGAAGTGCCACATGTCAGTGGAACTCGAGATCATGGCTTTCTTTGTTGGCACATTATCAGTCGACAGCTAAATGGGCCCATGAAGTGCTATCTTTCAGGAGGTTTTGTCATAACAAGAAATGTAATATGTTAGTGCCGCCTTTCCAAAAGACAAGTCTTCACACATTTAAATAAAACTTTTGAAGTTTTACCGTTAGGTAGAGAAAGACAATCCAAATTCCGGGTCATTTTTACAGGGAAGAGCTGAGTCATGGATTGGGTCATTTGACAGGTATTTTTACCTACATAAAGAAGGTAAATCCTTGGGTTGGAGGCCTTGAAGTGACATTGTAGATGCTGATGAAAAGTCACTCATCTTTAGGCACAAGTTGCTATTCTGGAAAAGGATACTGAAAGTAGACACCATTGTGGATGGCCCAGCACTGGAGAAATTTCTCCAGACTATGAATGAAGGTAAGAGTCCTAAAAATTTCACTCCAAACAGGACTCTGCAGGCAGCGATAAGCACTGCAAACCACAGATGTCTTCTGCATGATCGTAAGAATTTCCAACTTGCCAAAGAGGATCAGACCAAAAACTACTCCACTGTGTTGCGTTTGAATTCAAGCCAGGTAGCAGCAGAATTCTTCTTGATTTTACTTTATACTTAGATTATGTATAACTTTTTATTCACTTTCAATTTTTGAAAAAGCCATAGGAAGATATAATTCTTTATGATATTGGTCAAAAAGTCTTTTTGTTGCAAATGACAAATCACACTAGCTTAATAAAAAGGTATATTTAATTGGCTTATGTAAGGGACACTTTTTATGGTAAATCTTCATGGGTCTGGGACTAAAATGATACAGGCTTGTACTATCTTTCTTTTTCCACATTGTGGGGTTACTCCACCTACAGCTGAAGAACCTTAACAGAAGGATGGAGCTTTTCCCCTAGAGCTACGAAAGCGGACTTGTGGATCAAATGCTGACCCTGCTACCCATCATTCTCACTGAGATTGAGTCAGGTGTCCACTGTTATGCCAAAAGATAGCTGGACTAACCCACTCCTCACCAGTCCCCACTGGTGAATTCTCTCGCCAGTAGGAGTAGGAAAAATGGAGAACTATCCATCATTCTCTGGGAAAAACGTACCCCATTACCCCAAAGATGCAAACTGGGTGTGGTGTACAGGCATTACGTAAGGATTGTGATCACAGTGACAATTAAGTTATGTCTCTTACCTGGCTTCAACATTTACTCAGTTCAGGTAATCTTTCCTTACCTCGAAAGTATACTTGAGCAAACTCCTGATTTTTGTGGTCACTAACTCACAGAAAATAAAAGTTCTTCAGTTACTGGTAGTGATCAGCATAGTTTCAATTTAAAAAGTAGACTGCCAGTAGAAAATAGTAAACAAAACTTTAAATTTTATTTAGGATCAAACATTCTTTTATCCTATACCAGATCTGCTTTCCCTGGAGACATGTCATGCAGAAGTGGTGGAGGGCAGAGGGTAGTGGGGCAGTGTCCTGCTCTTGGTCCCCCCGCCCTTTCTCTCTTCAGAGAGTCCTGAACACACAACCTCTTTCTCCCACAGTGCCCTTGAACCAGACAGTCAGACGAATCTCTCTTCCTGATGGTCTTCCTCCTCTCTGCCTACACTCTTAGAACCATATGTGTTCATCTTCATCCTTTTTCTGCTGAAGTTTTCTGGCCCTTACTGAACAAAATCCATGACATCTCACATGCCTGATACCTGGCTCATCTGTGCAGATGTGTTATCATAATATATCCTGGTCCCTCCTGGTCAATACACATGCCAACAACTCTCTCCAACAAAGTCTCTTAACCAAACTCCCCTTTACCACACCTCGACTCCTAATCATATTCCTTAAGGAACAGCCATTTCCTCTCTAATTCTGCATATGTAAGCTTCATGTGGGCAGGCGGTTCCAACTGCAGAGTTCACTGCTGCATCTCCAGCACCTAGAATAACAAGGGACTCATTATAGGCACTCCATGTTGAATAAATCAATACGAAGTTGGGTGGGATCTGTCCTCCTCTCATTTAAATAACCTGTTTTTTTCTATCTAAACTGTGATTTCTCCCATTTTAAAGTTTATTATTCCATCAGAGAAGAGAAGTATTTATTGAACATTTATTACAGGCTATATATTTGATACATCATTCAATTCTCACAATTCAATAAAGGTGGAGGATCTTTTATAATGAAAAGCCCAAGACTCAAGATAAGTTAATTAAATAGCTTATCCAGCATCTGACTATTTATTATTCTTTTCTTTTTTTTCTTTTTAGGGCCTCACCTGTGGCAAATGGAAGCTCCCAGGCTAGGGGTTGAATAAGAGATGCACCTGCCAGGCTACAACACAGCCACAGCAATGCCAGATCCCAGCTGCATCTGCAACATACCCTGCAGCTTGTGGCAACTGCTGGATCCTTAACCCACTGAGCAAGGCCAGGGATCAAACCCGCCTCTTCATGGATACTAGTCGGATTTTTAATCCTCTGAGCCGCAACAGAACTCCAACTCCTTATTATTCTTAACACTACACTACACTAACTGCATATTTTATTTTCTATCACTGGTATTTACCTTGATTCAAGACTAGCAATTTGATATTTAGCAATAAATTTTAGTGTTTTATTGAGCACCTCCAAATCAGACATTTGTGTCTTAATAAATAATTTTTCACCTATGCACTGGTAAATCAAAACTTTTGGTTGAGAATTAGCTACTACAAGAATCCAATTAATAATTAGACATGGTGAGTGAGATAAGGCATTTCAGAATAGGTGGACATGAAAAAATCACCAATAATTATTTTTTCACTACTTGCCTACAAATCTCTTAGATCCTAAAAAAATACTCTTGTGTAGGGGGAAAAAATATATCATAAACAAATAAATTAGTATCAAAATAAACCTGTTATTTGCCCACATTTGCAAATAGGCTTGGCACTGGTTAGAAAGAAATCATATTGGAAGTAACAGAATGCCATTATTAAACCACATTGTCAGCTACTATACTGTCACAAAAGTCCTTCACCATAAAGTGATGGTTTAGTCAAAGCTACATTTGCAATGAGAATGATGAATAACATCTAAGCTTATTTGGTGACATTTTGAAACACATTTGCAAGCCCAGGAATACACTTCTTTTATGTTTATTTTATTATATGTAGACTAATTTCGTGACAATTTGAGTTTTTCTGAGTTTCTTTTGAGAAAAAAAAAAAGGCTTGGGTGTACGGCTGAAATCCAAGAAATCTGTAAAGCTGAGAGTAAAAGTGACAAAAGCCTCAAAGGCAGGCAGTATTCTAAAATATTCCCTAATATTCCCTGTCCCTGGTGTACACAGCCTGCCCAGTCCCCAGGACTGAAGTGAGTATGTTTCATGGCTGTGATTATATGAACAATTAACCTTTGAGATGGGGAGATTATCTTGGAGGGTCTGACCTAATCACAACACAGAAGTTTTAAACAGAAACTTCTTTAACTTTCTTTAAAACAGGAGTTTCTCCTCTGGATGCTCACAAAAGAGGAAGTTGGAGAAATTCAAAGGGTCATTCTCCTCTGCTGAGGCAGCAGATGGAGAGGACCTCGCGGCAAGGAACGGGGACCAGCCTCTAAGAGTTTAGAGCTGTTTCCAACTGACAGCCAGCAAGGAAAGAGAAACCTCAGTTTTACAACAGCAAAGAGGTGTATTCTGCCAATAATAAGTATGAACTAGGAAAAGGACCCGAACTCCACGTGAGAGTGGCTGCCTGATGCCCTGATTTAGCCTGAGTAGAACCCAGCCATGCTGTGCTGGACTTCTAACCTATACAACTGTGAGCTAATAAATTAGGTGTTGTTATAAACTGCTAAATTGTAGGAATCTGTTACACAGCAATAGAAAAGAATATACCTCCAAAGCGGGCCTGACCAGATGGATTTCAGCCCACTGAGAAAGCACGGGGTGGATGGAACAGCACGGGCTTACTCTACGTGGTTATGCCAGGGCTCTCCGCTGTACTCTGCACAACTGGGGTGATTTTACGGAGTACTGAAGCTTCATTACTCAGCTGTAGTCATTCTAAAGCATGTATGGTGTCACAGCTTACCAAGCACATTTATCTGGGCAAAATTCCAAGAATTAAATGGAGTTGAAGCTTGACTGCATCCAGCATTTTGGTCCATAATCACATTTGTAAGTACATGGTAATCCAAGACATTAGGTGACAGAAAACCCGTATCATAAATATGTTGTCTCCAAATCCAAATGCACTGCTCTTCAGATGGATGTGTCATAGTCAATGAAAATGGTGTGTTGCATTTGTAGAGTAATCTTTCTTACCACTTTATTACCTAAAAAACATAATTTGAATTTTTGAGAGTTCTTGCCTGCAAATTGGCAATTTACAGATATGCATAAATACAATCACAAAAACCTAAAATATTGTTCAGTGCTGTGCTATTATTTTCTTACCTCAAAGATAATTATAAAGCATATTATTCAATTGTTTTAGGCAAATGAAACATTTCTGTTAAGCTCTTCATAAAAAAGTTTCTTTTCATAGCATAATTGCTACTGAACATATTTAATCTTAGAGATATAATTCACTGGCACCTTATCTCTTTAACTATGGTGAACACAAAGCTGGAGCAGCTCAATTAGAGTGAAGTTACCCTTATTAATAACACCGTTGTCTACTTCTCTATAAAATGTGCTCTAAGTCTCATTGGCTTGCTCAACAGTTTGAGTATCTTAAAGTGATGGAATAATTATTATTTCATATTAATAACACTAATGCTGCTTAATTAGGGCATGGATACACTTTCACCACAATGAAATTTTAAGTCTAGCATATTTTACTTATGCCCTAAATATTAAAAAGTTATATACTTCAGCATTATATCAATCATCGACCAAAATGTGATATGTGGGCCATGTGAGATGACTTTAGACAGAACACCCAAAAGTATTTTAAGTATGTAGAAATCAATATTATGTGCTGAGCACAATACTTACAGAAAGTAAAACTCTGATGCTGATTTTTCAAATTAAAAATATTTAAGAAAAATGAATGAATTATGATTAAAAAATGATTTGATAAATATTATTTTAAGTGTTATGGCTATGCCAAAAATTGTGAAGGTGGGTCAGTGATTAAAATTTGGGAAATACTGCATTGTTTCTAAACTTTTTACTTCTATTTGATTTTCAGCGCTGAAATTAGTTACATCCCTTTACTTCTTCAAAACTTTATTTTCAAAGGCGTTAAATTAGTATTGGCAATTAAGTTCATTTATTTTAGAAAATGAAGGCATTTATTTTTAATTACTTGAATATTTTTTCCGAATGATTCACAAAAATAACTTCTCCTATGTAAAGGTTCTAGATTCAAACCTGAGTCCTGAGATATGTGTCAAAATCCAATAAGAATAACCTGTTTATTTAATCATGAAATAAATAATTGATTTATGAAGATTTGCTTCAAATAAGAGTTTGAGTTTTGAAATAAGCATGTTATTTTTTTTAAATAAGTATGTTATAATTTAGTCACTGAAAGAGTTGGCCATCAATGGTAAAGCACTATTACAACGACTGCTTTTGTGTGTATGTTTTAAAGGTTTTGGTGGTATATAAATATGCATATACTTTTAAAATATATTTTAGTGTATTTATATATTAAATGATCTTCATATGTATATAAATACAGTAGCTGTTATAAATTATATAACTGAATCCAATATCTACACTTTGGTCAGTATCTGTGATTTGATGATAGAAAACATGATAATATTGTTTTCATCATTTTATGCTAAAAATAGAACCAAGTCACTTAGTGCTTTTGAAGAGAAACAAAAATATCACTTCATTATGAAGTACTTTTGCACACTTCCAAGATGAATTAGGATTCCCCCATCCCACCCCTAAGGCCTCCAAGTTATCTGAATCTTCCCCAGATCATCAGCAATGAAAACGGGTAATATTTTATATTGTGGTCTGCCTCATTTAGTGTTAGTTACTACAGCTACTGCCTCTGTCTATATCCTACTGTGTGACTGACACTAAAAGCGATCTCAGGTTGGAGAAACAGAGTCGTCTTATTTAGGTGCACCCCGGAATGCGTTATAATTATATACTCAAGGGAACTTGTGCTGAACACAGTTTTACATTTACATTACGGCTCTGCCTGCAGGCAGTGACAGTAAAGAGTAATGAGATGAAGCCAAAGATTGCAGCAAACCCTTCTCTTCTCAGAAACTGGGAGGGGCAGACTGCAAAAGTTCCATGTCAGAAAGAAGGAAAGGAGTAGGAGAAAGAAGACCGTTAGTTGGGGAAGAGGCTAAGTGGATGCAACAGAGAGGCCGAGAGTACATTAGCTCACAGCAACAACAACAAATTGTCATGTTTCTCTCACGTATCAGTCCTAAGGTAACCAGGAGACCCTGCTTCTTAAAGACATTCAGGAACTCAGGTCTTCTATGGGGGGTCCTTTGAAACCCCCAAGTTTCCCCTCGACTACATATTCGAAGCTGGCTCACCAGCACTGTGTTGACTCAAGACCAAGGGAAAGAGAGAGTGGGACAGACCCCTAAATGTCTTAAGAGCACACCTCACCTCTTCCCACATTCCTGTCGAGAACCCACCCATCTGTACACATCTACAAAGGAGAATGGGCAAATACAGTCTCTAGCTGGGCAAGTACTCACCAAAAACTTAAGGAGTTTTATTATTAAAGGAAAAATGGGTAAAGAATATTAAACAAACAAACAAACAAAACAGATGTTCCTGCCTTTAGCCTCTAGCCCACACATACCCACGCGCACCAGTCTTCCCACACGAAAACACAGGGCCTCCCCAAAGAATGCGACTGAAAGTTCATCTAGTTATTGTTCGCAGTTCAACAGCTAGGATCACCTAGTGATGTTTATCTCTCTCCAGCTGATCTGGAGTGGACCTTCAAGGACTAGCAATTCATTATATAACAGCCAAGTTACTTACACTCCCATACATTTCAATACAAGATAAAGAGCTGCCATAAAACCCACCATTCTCAGAGTTCCCACTATGGCTCAGTGGTAATCAATCTGGCCAGGATCAATGAGGACACAGGTTTGATCGATGGCCTTGCTCAGTGGGTTAAAGATATGGCGTTGCCGTGAACTGTGGTGTAGGTCGCAGATGTGGCTCAGATCTGGGGTTGCTGTGGCCGGCAGCTGTAGCTCTGATTTGATCCCTGGCCTGGAAATTTCCATGTGCTGTGCATGCGGCCCTAAAAAGACAAAAACAAACAAACAAAACAACCAAAAAACACCATTCTGAAAATGAAAAATGGGAAACATAGCAACCACTATGATACTCTGTTTGGCAGGAACTGAGAAGGCTTCCTTCCCAGGCGATAAAGTAAATTCCTTGCTTAGGCTCCAATTCTGATCTCTGGAATCTCTAGAAAGAACTTGTTTGTCCACTGCTCTCGTGGCCACTGGTCTTAGTCCCTGGGAGGTTCATTCTTTTCCATTATCTATTGTGTTATCATCCTATATAAGTCGGGTTCCAGTCAGGACAGAGAAACCTTGTGGTAATTTGAGCAAGTTAAGTTTAATATGAAGAACTACAAAATAAACAGTGGTTTGGAATTACAAGGAATTGGATAGTAAAAAAATAAAAACAACTCTAAAGAACACGGGGGTAGCAAATACAAGGAGGAACCACTAGTCCTGGGACTAAGATAGAGCCCCATGGAAGAAGCCCCCTAAAACTGAGATCTTGAACTCGTTAGACAGGATCAGCATGGCTAACTGAATGGCAAAGAAGAGAAGTCACTGGGGGGTTGAACAAGAAAGTTTAAAAGAAACCCACTCTCTGGGATGCTAGAGACAGCTATTCGTGAGGCAGTATCTGGCCACTGGGTCTGCAATGTAGCATCGTCTGAGGAGGCTGCTGCCTCTGGCGCTGCTGACTGTTAACATACAGTCAGCTGGGTAACAGAGAGTAGCCCACCCACGAGCTTCAGGACACCAGAAACCGGGAAAGAAAAACCCTTCCTTCCACAATCTGGCTCCAGAGTCTCCTAGTGACAAAGCTTAACATAGTGTCAGCTGGAAAGCTCCATCAAAAGGCAAGCTCCATTTTTGCACAATAGGCAATGAAGGGTGAATTTGGAGCTGAAAGGCATAGGTTGATAATTGACATACATTTGAAGTGAGTTATTGACTGTATTCCCTTCTTGATGACTACACAGCTTTTGCCATCTGATTTCAGCTGGTACAGGTTCTAGCTGGGGATTTCTGGAGATAGGCACTGTGTTTGTGATATTTGTAGCAAACTATTTCCCCCAAAACTTAGGAGGTTCCTAGTTGACTTGATTCTAGTTATGTCCATATAAAAGTACAGCAGTCAAAGATCCGATCTGATTATAGTTCTTAAGCTTTCATACTCTAGTTTCTTTTCTTTTCTATTCTTTTCTTTTAATGGCTACACCTGTGGTATATGGAAGTTCCCAGGCTGGGGGTCAAATCGGAGCTGCAGCTATTGGCCTATACCACAGCCACAGCAATGCCAGATCCTTAACCCACTGAGCAAGGCCAGGGAGGGACTGAAACCACACCTCATGGATACTAGCTGGATCCTTAACCTGCTGAGCCACAATGGGAAACTCCTCTAGTTTCTTTTACGGTTGTTGTGTTCAGTCTCTCTTAATTTAGTACTGGTTACCTGGGGCCACCTAAAAAAACACCTAGGTAGGAATGGAATGCTCTCAATCCCTACTGTAGGCCTAGCTTCCACTGTCTGGCTAACAGATACGGTGGCTCCCAATCTGAAGGACAATGTTGTCTCCTGCGGTTTGGAGTACGGAGGGTGTTAATCGCCAAACCTGGGAGAACCCAAACACTGTCATATCAGTCAATTCAGATTTTATACTATAGCTCACTTAGAACTATATTCCCTTTCACTTTTGCTTACAAAGTGACTAATTCTTACCTGACAATCGTTGTCCAGCCTGCGGCATCTGCTTCTTTACTATCCACTTTCCAATCAATAGGCCATAACCTTATTTTTCAAGTACTTATTAAAGCAGCACCCTATTTCTAGGTAAAAATGTCTGCCTTAATTTGAATACAGCTTAAATTGTCATAATAACCATGGTTCAAACAACAGATAAATTTGTATTTCTCTCACATAACAGTCTAGAGGTAGGCACTGTTTAGAATGGGTGTACTGCTGCTTCTTATGTACAAAAAGACTAACCAACCACTTGGAAGACTAGTTGATTATCTTAACTCAATATTAAACCCTGAAGGGAGCAACAAGTTGTCCTTACTGTAATAGACTTCTCATCCAAATATGGGTTTGCTGTCTCTTCCTATAGTTCTTCCTCGACCAGCATCACTATCTGAAGACTTAGAGAATACCAGATTCATTGTAACAGCTTATCACTCAAACCAAGAACTCTGCTTTACAGTAAAATATTCAGGGCCACTGGCACATTGTCTGCTGGTCTTAAATATTTCTCCTCACCTAGAAACCTAATAATGATAATAATAATTATTATAATAAAGGTGGAGTAGATAAGCACCACCTCAGGGATGATAAGTACTAAGCTGGAGTGCTCCAGCAGGAAATGTGTGCCCTAGGTCAATGGTCAATGTATTAGGTATTAGAGTTCTCTACAGAAAAAGAACCTATCTATACCTATCTAAAATAATAGGCGATACATAGGTTTCATATATATATGTATATATGGTTTTATATAGAGAGATAAATTGCTTTTAATTTTTTAGTATCAATGTAACATTTATTCCCTGAGTTCCTTTTATTCTTTTTTCTAGCTTTATTGAGATATAATTGACATATAACATTGTATAAGTTTAAGACGTGTGTTTGATTTTATACACTTATGTATTGCTAAATGATTATTGATTATTACCACAGCATTAACTAATATCTCTTATCACATCACATAATTGCCATTTCTTTTTTTGTGGGGAGAACATTTAAGATCTACTCTCTTGGCACCTTTCAAGTCTATACGATATGAACTATAATCATCATGCTATACATTAGATTCCCAGAAATTATTCATCTTATAACTAGACCTATGTCTCCCCGTTTCCCCCAGCTCCCTGGTAAACACTATGCTACTCTCTAAGTTTGCCTTTTTAGATTCCACGTATTAAGTGATATCACACAGTATTTGTCTTTCTCTGACTTATTTCACTTAGCACAATGCCCTTAAGTTGCATACATGTTGTAGCACATGCTGGGATTTCATTTTTTCTCGTAGCTGAATAATATCACATTGTATATTTGTACCACATTCTCTTTATCCCCTCATCTGTTGATGGACACAGACTGTTTTCATATCTTGGCTACTGTAAATAATGCTGCAATGAACATAGAAAAAAGAGATTATAGGAATTGGTTTATATGGTTTATATAAATGGTTTAGGCAAATAAATCCCACAATCTGTCATCCGCAAGCTGGATAACATGGAAATCCGCTAGTATAATTCAGTCCTAAACCCTGAGAACCAGGGGAATCGCTGCTGTGACTCCCAAAGGTGTGAGAACTGAGGCCCCCAAGTGTAAGTCCCTAAGTCCAATAACCTGAGAAGGAGGAGCTCTGATATTCAAGTGCAGGAAAAGCTGGACATCCCAGCTTAAGAAGAGATGGGAATGAGCTTACTCTTTCTTTGCCTTTTTGTTCCATTAGGACTTGCAATGGATTAGATGATGTCTTCTCACATGGGTGAGGTAGGATCTTCTTTATGCAGTCTATTGAATCAAATGCTAATCTCTTCCAGAAATTCTCTCAAAAACACACCCAGAAATAACATAACATTTCTACCTTGACATTCCTTATCCCAGGCTAGTTATCACATAAAATTAACCATTTAATTAGCTAGAAGACATACTTCTCAGAACTTAGGGGTGAGTGAAACAAGAACTGACTTCAAACCATTACTCCCTGTGACCTGTTGCATGATTTGTGCTTCTTGCCTTTGATACATTGAGTCTGACATATATGATGACCATGTCTAGAAGGGGAATGGCTGGTAAGTGTTTCCACTTGGAGGATTAAATAATACACTGAACCTGATGCTACAAAACTACCTGGTAACTTTGGGCTCCTTTGAGCAGGGGACACAAGCTGGCAAAAAAGGGAGTTACTGAAATGGTGAGTGTAATTTATTCTGCTCATCTTAAAATATTGATTTATTCATTTTATTACTCATTTATAAATCTCATAGCAATCACAAACCAAAAATCTATAACAGATCTACACAAAAAAGAGAAAGAAAGAAAGAAACCCAAACATAACACTAAATATTTTCATCAAATCACCAGGGAAGAAAGCAAAAGAGAAAGGAACAAATAAGAACTACAAAAACAACCCCAAAACAGTGAAGAAAATGGCAAAAAGTACATATCTATTAATAATTACCTTCAATACAGATGGACTAAATGCTTTAATCAAAACAGAGTGGCTGAATGGATATAAAAACAAGACCCATTTATATGCTGCCTACAGGACACTCACTCCAGAGCTAATGAAACACACAGACTAAAAATTAGAGGCTGAAAAAAGGGTATTTCATGCAAATGGATACAAAAAGAAAACTGGGATAGCAATACTTACATCAGAAAAAAACAGACTTTAAAAGAAAGATGTAACAGACTTTAAAAGAAGGAAGTTCCCGTTGTGGCTCAGTGGTTAATGAACCAGACTAGGAACCATGAGGTTGTGGGTTCAGTCCCTGGCCTTGCTCAGTGGGTTAAGGATCTGGCATTGCCATGAGCTGTGGTATAGGTCGTAGATGCAGCTCGGATCCTGCATTACTGTGGCCCTGGCATAGGCCGGCAGCTACAGCTCCGTAGACCCCTAGCCTGGGAACCTCCATATGCCTCAGGTGCGGCCCTACAAAAGACA
Organism: Sus scrofa; assembly: GCF_054392235.1. Taxonomy (NCBI): domain Eukaryota; kingdom Metazoa; phylum Chordata; class Mammalia; order Artiodactyla; family Suidae; genus Sus; species Sus scrofa. Next base: position 67,789,362 of record NC_139393.1, on the reverse strand, counting down.
GGGAAAAAAAAAAAGAGAGAGAGAGAGACAGAGAAGGACATTACATAATGATAAAGGGCAAGAAGATATTATATCTCCAAGAAAAAGATACAATATCTATAAATATATATATACATATACACCCAACACAGGAGTACTTAAATAAATGAGGTAATACTAACAGACATAAAGGAATTCATAGTAATATAATAATAGTAAGGGACTTTAACACCTTGCTTACATCAATGGACAGATCATCCAGACAGAAAATCAATAAGGAAACACTGGCCTTAAATGACACATTGGACCAGAAGGACTTAACAGACTGAGTTAGAACATTTTATCCAAAAGTAGCAGAATATATATTCTTTTCAAGTACACAAGGAATATTCTCCAGAACAGATCACATACTAGGCCATAAAAGTCTCAATAAATTTAAGAAGATTGAAATCAGATCAAGCATCTTTTCCTAACACAACAACGAGACTTGAAATCAATTACAGGAAGAAAACTAGAAAAAAAAAAAAAAACAAACACATGGAGGCTAAACAATATGCTACTAAACAACAAACGTGTCACTGAAGAAATCAAAGAGGATATAAAAAAATCCTTGAATACAAAGGAAAATGGAAACACAACAAACTAAAATATATGAGATGCAGCAAAAGCAATTCTAAGAGGGAAGTTTTTAGCAATACATGAATCCCTCAGGAAACAAGAAAAATTTGAAATATACAACCTAACCTTACACCCAAAAGGAACAAGAAAAAGAATAACAAACAAAACCTAAAATCAGTAGAAGGAAAGAAATCATAAAGATTAGAGCAGACATAAATGAAATAAAGGCTAAAAAATAGAAAAGATCAATAAAACTAAGAGCTGGTTCTTTGAAAAGATAAACAAAATTGACAAACCATTAGCCAGACTCATTAAGAAAAACAGAGAGAGGGTCCATTCAGATAAATAAAGCCAGAAATGAAAGTTATAACTGACAACACAGAACTTAAAGGATAGTAAGAGATTACTACAAACAATTATACACCAATAAAATGCACAAACTAGAAGAAATAGATACATTCCTAGGAATGTAAAATCCCCCAAGACTGAATCAGGAAGAAATATAAAAATATGAACACAATGATTTTCAGTAATAAAACTGAAGCGGTAATAAAAAAAATTTCCCCAAAACAAAGATCCAGGACCAGATGGCTTTACAGATGAATTCTACATGACATTTGAAGAAGAGTTAACACCTATGCTTTTCAAGCCAGTCCAAAATATCAAAGAATAAGGAATGCTTCCTAACTCATTCTAGAGGCCAGCATCACCCTGATACCAAAACCAAAGATACCACAAAAAAAAAGAAAATTAGTGGCCAACAACACTGATAGAATATCACCACTAAACCAAATAATTCTATAATTTGGATGCAAACACAAAAGACCAAGAAAAATCAAAAGAACCTTGAAAAAGAAAAGCAAAGACGGAGGTATCATGAGCCCAGATTTCAAACTAAACTACAAAACTACAGTAATAAAATGTATGGTAGCAGCACACGAACAGACACATAAATCAAGGGTTCAGAATAGAGATACCAGAAATAAACTCATATTTATACAGTCAATTAATCCATGATAAAGAAGGCAAAAGTATACATTTGGGAAAAGACAGTCTCTTCAATAAATGGTGTTGGGAAGATTTGATGGTTATATGCAAAAGAGTCAAACTGGACAATACTCTCAGACCATATACAAAAGTAAATGAAGAATAAATTAAATGGAAGATCTGAAACCATAAAACTCCTGGAAGAAAACAACCAAGTATGCTCCTGCACACATCTTAGTTTTATTCTGGATAGTACATCTGTTCAACAAGGAAAAAGAGCAAAAGAGCAACAAGGGAAAAGTCCCATCAACAAATGGGACTACCAAACGAAAAACCCTACAGCAAAGAAAACTGTCAATAAAATGAAAAAGCTGCCCACTGAATATGAGAAGATATATTTAAGTGCTATATCTGATAAAGGGTTAGTATAAAAATATACAAAGAACTCATACAACCCAACATCAAAAAAAAAAAAAAAAAACCAAAAAAACCTGATTAAAAAATGGGCAGAGGAGCTGAACAGACATTTTTCCAAAGACGACATACACATAGCCAACAGACACATGAAAAGATGCTCAAAATCACTAACTATCAGGGAAATGCAAATCAAAACCACAATGAAATATAACCTCCTACCTGTTTGAATGGCAGTTATCAAAAAGACAACAGGAGTTCCCATTGTGGCACAGAGGAAACGAATACAATTAGTAACCCTGAGGTTGCCAGTTCAATCCCTGGCCTTGCTCAGTCGGTTAACGATCCAGCATTGCTATGATCTGTGGTGTAGGTCGAAGATGCAGCTCGGATCCTATGTTCCTGTAGATGTGGCAGCTGTAGCTCTGATTCGATCCCCCTAGCCTGGGAACCTCCATAAGCTGAGGGTATGGCCCTAAAAAAGCAAAAAATAAAATAAAAATAAAAAGACGACAAATAAATGTTGGCAGAGATGTACCGAAAAGGGAACTCTTCTGCACTGTCGGGGGAAAAGTAAACTGGTACATCAGCTATGAAAAACAGAAAGGATGATCTCAAAACTCTGCACTGCCATCTATCAGATAGAGCAATTTCACTTCTGGGTATTTTTCTGAAGAAAACAAAAACATTAAAGTTCCCATTGTGGCTCAGTGGGTTAAGAACCCCACATAGTGTCTGTGAGGATGTGGGTTTGATCCCTGTCCTCTCTCAGTGGGTTAAGGATCTAGCGTTGCTACAAGCTGCAATGCAGGTCACAGATGGGGCTTGGATCTAGTGTTGCTGTGGCTGTGCCACTGGTCTGCAGCTGCAGCTCTGATTCGACCCCTAGCCCAGGAACTTCCACATGCTGCAGATGCGGCCATTAAAAAAAATCAAAACACTAATTTGAAAAGATGTATGCACCCCTATGTTCGCTGTAGTATTATTTACAATAGCCAAGATATGGAAGTAACCAAAGTGCCCATCAAAAGATGAACAGATAAAGAAGACGTGGTGTATATACATACATATATATCCATGTGACAACCTGGATGGACCCAGAGGGTATACTAAGTGAAATAAGTCAGACAGAGAAAGACAACTACCGTATGACTTCACTTACATGTGAAATATAAAACAAAACAACATATGAGCAAGCATAGCAAAACAGAAACAGAGTCATAAATTCAGAGAACAAAGAGATGATTGCTAGAGCTTAAGTGATGGGGAGATAAGTGAAATAGGTGAGGGAGACAAAGAGGTACAAACTTCCTATTATAAAGTAAACGAGTCAGGGATGAAATGTACTGTACAGGGAATATAATCAGTATAGTCCAATACAGTGGTGTACATGTGACCCCCTAAACATCACGAATCTGAATTGCCCAGGTCCTCTTATGTGTGGACTTCTTTCAATGGCAAATACAATGTTACAAGATTTGTGGTTGGTTCAATCTGGAGATGCGGAATCAAGATTATGGATGAATCTGGAAAATGGAGGAACCACACATTTGGAAGGCTAATTATAAGTTATACATGAATTTCCTACTGGAAGAGGGTCATTACCCTAATGCTTGAGTTGTTCAGGGGTCGAAGGTAAAAACTTTGCTTAGTGACAGATGGTAACTAGAATTATCATGGTGATTATTTTGCTCAGAAATATCACATCAGTATGTGTGCACTTGGAACTGACATGGGAAAATACACTTCAAAAAATCATTTAGAAGAGTTCCTGTCATGGTGCAGTGGAAACAAATCCCACTAGGAATCACGAGGTTTTGGGTTCGATCCTTGGCCCTGCTCAGTGGGTTAAGGATCTGGCATTGCAGTGAGCTGTCATGTAGGTCACAGACGCGGCTCGGATCTGGCATTGCTGTTGGCTGTGGTGTGGGCCAGCTGCTGCAGCTCCGATTCAACCCCTAGCCTGGGAACCTCCATATGCCGGGAGTGTGGCCCCCCCAAAAAAGCCAAAAACAAATCATTTAGAAAACGTGGGGGGGTAGGAAATGCTAAATATTCAATAACAAAGGCATTAGCTGTAGTAATAGCACTAGAAATTTCTTCAGTAACCCTCTTATACTAAGTTCTTGTTAAAATTGTGGCGAGAAAGAACTTGATAAATTGGAATACAGAACACAAGCAAATCTGTGTGGTGCAAGAGGTGTGTTGTGTTGGCCACCACACGTACACCACTTTTTTATTTTTTGGCTGTGCCCGTTGGCATACAAAAGTTCCCAATCCAGGGGTGAAACCTGCACCACAGCAGAGACAAGGCCAGATCCATAATCTGCTAAATTATGAGGGAAATCTTCATTTGCACCATTTTTTTTCTTTTCTTTTTTTTTTTTTTTTTTTTTTTGCACAGACTTGGGGTCAAATCAGAGCTGTAACTTCCAGCCTACGCCACAGCCACAGCAACTGAGGATCTGAGCGTGTCTGCAACCTACAGCACAGCTCACGGCAATGCCAGATCCTTAACCTACTGAGCAAGGCCAGAGATGGAACCCTCAACCTCATGGTTCCTGGCTGGATTCGTTTCTGCTGTGCCACAATGGGAATGCCACACGTGCACCATTTTACATCTCCTTAATCTTACCTTTTACTCCAACTCTTTTTGGAGGCAAAGAAATCTATACAAACTGATCAGCTTTACAGAGGACATAGACAATACCGAATTTCTGTCAGGCGTATCTAGTAGCTATAGACATATATGTGCTTTCTAGAAGAGTGGAGCGGTTAACCCCTGGAGCCATTTTAGTTAGTAGGAACTGAGAACCAGTAAGATAAATGATTTCCCCCTTTATCCCAGGCAGGGAGTTTTGGAATGCATTTCATAAGGGTCTCCAGAGGGTTTTATGAATGGAATACCTGGAAACTTTAATAGTGCCCAAATTGATCATTCCTTTCCTGTTTCACTTCCCTCTTCCTTTTTTCTGCCCCTGGGATCACTTTAAAATAAATTATTTGCATGCAGACCTTTCTCTCAGAGTCTACTATCAGGACAATCCCATTCCAGGTAGAAGGTTCTGCACCCAAAGGCCATCCAGGGATCCAGGGTCCCTTTAACCTGCTGCTCTCCCAACTCCTAGAGTTGCCCTCTGCTTCTCTGCATAGTCAAAGCTGACTCAGCAGCACCAGATCCATATTTTGTCCCAAAGATGGGGAAAAGAGATAGTGGAATATAAGCACACTCCTTTAATGTAAGCGACCGGAAGTTGCTCAAGTCATTTCTTGTTTCTTCTCATTATCACGAACTTAAGTCTCACAGCCACTCCTATTGCATAGAATCCAGGAGTCTCTAACTGGCACCCACACATGTCCAGGTAAAACTTTGCTCATCCTGCTCCTAGATGGAGAATGGGAAAAACAGATATATATTGGGGGTGAAATAAAGCAGTCTCCATAAAAAAAAAAAAAAGAGAAAATGTAGTAGTACATAATAATTTTCTAAAAATGTTCCTGTCACTAAGTAAAAATCCCTCGTACTGAGTCATATAAATAACCCCTACTACTACCCATGCCTGACACTAATTCTGCCATTTCTCTCAATCAGCACACATATCTCCACTTCATTTTTTCATTTCCCTTAAATTATCAACACCCCATTTTTTCACTTGTTCATTTCTTAAAGAACTTTGTGATTTCTTTTATGGACTATGATCATTTTTATATTAAGAATAGTAACCATTTCTTTTATTTTTTCAAACATTTTCTTTAGTGTTTGGATTTTTATTTTCATTTTGGCTTTTTCTTATTTGGGGGCTTCTTACACATGAAACAATGGCTACTGGAGTCTTATTAATTTTGTTCCATTGATTTATTTTGATTATTGCCAGTGTGTCTCACTAATTTCCTAAAACATTTAGTACCTAGTTCAATGATGTTCAGTTTTTCCTCTTCTCACCTGTTTGTTCTTCCAGATAGATACTAGAAAGCACCTATCTGCAAATGCAAAAGCAAAGTTCCAAATGCAAAAGGAAATTTCACTGAGTTTTCCTTGGAGCAGTGTTGCTTCAATAACATAGAATGGGAAGACTGATATAGTCCTGTGTTTTCTCATACAAAAACTCTAGCTATATCTATGCAACTTTTCCTTTATGAATCTCAGTGAAGCTTAAATATTTCTACCTTTCTCTCTGCATGTCTCTTAAGATTTTTGTCCTAGGTATTTTATATTGTTGTTACTATTTTGCAGTCCTTTATTTTATTTTGTAGCTTTTATGTGTTAGAATCTAGAAAAACCATTGGTTTTTATGTCTTAATTTTATGTTAAATTACCTCATTCAAGTCTCTTATTGGTCTTAATTTTTCTAATTTTGTTTGGGTTTCCAAGAAAGGCAACCATTTTGCATGCTAGCAATGATCACTTTGCCTCCACTTTTCCAATAGTTATGGCAATTATTTGTGTTCTATTTCAGCGAGCTTATTAACACTACCAAAACAGAGCTAAGTCACAGTGGTGAAACTAGCTGCTGTATGTAATATACTATTAATTTGTTATGATATTATTTGCATTGTATTTATGTAGTTCTTCTGCATCTGAGATAAGCAAGATTTTCCTGTTACATTTTGTGTTTTTCTCAGATGTTAGTGCTAACTTGAAGAAATGCATTAGGAAGCCTTTCCCCTTTCCCCGTAATCTTTAAGAGTTTATAACACCATTGGAATTGGCTCATCCTCAGGTATTTAAAATAACTCAATACCCCAAATTCTTTAGGCTTAAAGGCTTTGATGTGAATAACTGTTCAGCAACATTTTAAAGTGTTTTAGTTATTGATCAATTTATACATTTTTTGAATCATTTTTGGTATTGTTTTCTTCAGAAAATCAGTGATTGCATAAAGACTAATTTTTAGCATAAAACCTACACATAATTTTACCTTATTTTTTTAAACGAAGGTTTAAACCCAAATACCACCCCCCCCAAAAAAACCCAAAACTACAAAAAAAAAAAAATACTGAAAAAAATCTCACCACTCAGATAACACTGCAATGGGCATTTTTGCATTTATCTCTCAGTCTTTCTGGAAAGAGTCCTTTATGTAATTCTTGCCATGTTACTCTTTTACATATTTTTTAATAAAAATTACTCATTTTTAAATATTTACTTTTTTTCTGATAGGAACAGAAACCTGGTGGGTTATTCTATAAAATTTGGGAAAAGGATAAACTCAGATATTAAATTCCCTGCAAATCTTTCTGTTCAGCAATAAGTAATGTTAATATTTTGCTGTTTAAATTTTGTGACCAGAAGTATCACACTGTTCTAAAAGGCAGTACAGCAGTTAAGGAACTGGTTCTAGAACTTGACTGCCTAGATTTAAACACTGGCTCCTCCACATATCAGCCCCGTGAACTGGGTGAGCTGCCTATCTCTCTGCCTCAGTTTCCTCATCTATAAAATGCGAACAGTAATCACAGCAGTTACAGTGTTGCTATGGGAATTAAATAAATACTCAGGGTCTGACAGGGGGTTGATAACTATTAGCTACTACTATCTTTAAGCTAATATAAGGACATTCACAAGTCCTGCAAGAAAGATGAAGGGCTGAATGAATCGTAACAAAATTACTCAAGCCACTCAATATGAATTTTAAAGTCACAAAAGTAATTCTCCAATCTTCTCCGGTTCAGCAGCCGGGCAGATTGACTGGCCTATTACTACATTGCTTCTGCTAAGGAACTAAACAAATTAGGGGTGGGGTGGTGGTTCTGAGGGTTCTTCCTTTACTTAAGGAGTCAAGGTTAAGAGAGTAAGGAGGCATCTTGTTTTTCAGCAGTATCCACTTTTATCCCACCAGTAAGGTTCAGCCACAGCCTCCTCTCACTTTGTGGCCTCAAAAGTTAGAGTTCACGTTGACCACAAAAGACTGTTTCTGAATCCCATCTCATTCCTCTTCCTATGTCTAGACCAAATTCTTCTAAGAATGCTTTCTTAATATCCTCTCTTCAATGCGTGGTACACTCGTAGCTAGAATGAACTTCGGCCACAAATTCAGGGTGGGGAGAGGCTTTTTCCACTCTGCTCTTTGGATATCGGGCCATGTTTGTCACTACTGGGTTATCTAGTGCTCATGACTGAAGCCCTGGTCAAGCACAGCTCTCTTCCACAAGTAAAGGGATCCTCCCGACATTCCCATGCCTCCTGAAATGCACGGAAGGAACTGTTTCACCACTCTCCTGAGCCATAATGAGTGTCAAGAAATCTGGTAAGTCTTCTTCAGGCCTGTCACCTGAGTGAAGTAACAAGGCCAGTTGTCAAATTCCAGCATCACTAGGACTTCTGCTATCTCCTATCTGTGCCCAACCCCCATAAAAGACAGGAACAGAGCCGTGGGGCCTCTGTACTCTTTGCTCCCTTCCATCCCTGGCTGTCCACATTCCAGGGAATCTTCTCTGCTCTTGAAAGACAAGAAGCTTTCCTTTGACATTGTTATGAAATCTTTTAAACTCACTGTTCCTTGCACACGAGTTCATGAAATTAAAAAGTCTTTGGGAGACCTTTATTTAATTCTCGGATTAAAATGGTATCAAGACAGACTGGAACACCACGCAAATTCCAGGCATTTTTAAGTTGAGATGACTAGGAAATACTGTTATGATTACGGTCCAATAAATAAGCAGTTAATTCAGGTGGTAGTAAGAATCCAGTAGAAAGTAATTTTGGTTTTCACTTCTGTTTCAAAACATACCATTGTTTTAATACCCTTGCCTCTGAGTTTTTCCAAATGAATGTAAAACATCCAACTGAAACTAAAAATGTGTTCCAATTACCTTGATAGGCTCCCTGATACTTAAAATTTTATAAGGACTTGGCAAAATCCTTAAGTATGTGCATATCACTGAAATGATCTTTTATTTATTTATTTATTTATTTTTTTACCTTTTCTAGGGCCGCTCCTGCGGCATATGGAGTTCCCAGGCTAGGGGTCTAATCGGAGCTGTAGCCACCAGTCTACAGCAGAGCCACAGCAACGCGGGATCTGAGCCGAGTGTGCAACCTACACCACAGCTCACGGCAACACCAGATCCTTAACCCACTGAACAAGGGCAGGGATCGAACCCGCAACCTCATGGTTCCTAGTTGGATTCGTTAACCACTGCACCACAACAGGAACTCCTGAAATGATTTATACATGCACAAATAGGTAAAGAGAGGGAGGAAAGGAGGCAGGAAAAAAAAAGGAGGTAAAGGGTAGGGAAAGAGAGATTAGAAAAGAAAGAGGGTGAGAGAGAAAGAAAGGAAGAGAAAGAACGCAGCATTCTAACGACAATCCCTGAAAGCAAACAAAAAGTCCTGAGGATTTAGGAAAAGTAAAATTCTGCTGTCATTAAGTACATTTTCTAATAGTCATTTTATTCATTTTATGCTGTATAGTCATCTCAGTGATCAAATTTCCTAGGCAATTGCTTAACTCCACTTCAGTTTACCTTTGCAAACAAAGTCACTGGGTCAACATAAAACACTCAATTTCAAAAGTGGGACATTTTGAAAGCATTTTGTTTGCTAATACAAATATACCTTATGGTTAACTATTTAGTAGAGATTGATTTCCTCAAACTTGGACCAATTATTTGATGAGTTTAAGACGGAACAGTGTCAGCAATACTCAAGACTATTAAAATATGGATAAAGTGTAAAAACCAATTATTAATCTCAAAAGTTTCCTCAGCATCTTAGTACCATGTGTCCTGGGTTTAGCAAGCGTTGTATTTTTTAAAAAGTGGGCAAAAGTCCTAACTAATTAATTCTCAGTTATTTGAAATAATGACATTATATAACATATTTCATGTCTGCACTGTAAACTCACTGAATATCAAACTATGACTTTACCATTTTCCTGGTAGATATTAAAAATTTTAAGGCTCATTAGTGCTTCCTTATTCTAGATCTGTCATTATCCAGAACTGGATATGTGTAAAAACCTCTAATTTACACTTGAATTACATGACTGTATAAATGTCTTGCTGTCCCTTGATTTTTTTTTTTTTTGTAAATCAAATGAATGCAAAGTAATAACCCCATACAAAAATGAAAATTACTTCTAGATGGCATTCTTTTGGACAGACCTATGATTAAAATATTACAGCAGGCTTTAAACATCAGCAGGTTGAATAAGTCTTTAAAATGAGTAAAATGTATTTGGGTTCTTTGATATTTTAATATTTCATCACGACTTTAAGTAGGCAAAGCACTTCTATAGCGACGAGATGTACTAAACTCAGCACAAGCAAGAAAACCAGGACTTTATTCTCAGACAAGTAGTATCAATCAACCATGACTGAATGGTTTCTTGGTACTCCATACTCAACTGCACATTCCACTTTCAGCTTGAAAAAAAATTTATAAAATATTAGATTCCCAACATTAAGCAAGAATCAACATATCATGACTAAATTGGTAAAAAAAAAAAAAACCCTTCATTACTGTATTTATGTGTATCAAATTACATTTGAGTTAAAATCTGCCTTTCAAAGTTGCCTGTACGTTCCAGTGTGTGCCAAATGCACACACAGTATATTATGTCCCCTCTGAACTCCAGGAGCTCCCGCTTTCTGAGCCTTTTATTTAGTTTTAGTTATTACTTAATTTTACTAATTCCAATTTACACACATGAGATTTATCTTACAATCTCTGTGAGTACACATAGCCTTTAATATAAAGTCATACATATTTATTTTGACAAATATCTGTCAGTTTATTAAGCAGCTTACTTCCCAAGGATTATAGGAATCTGGTGTAGAACAGCAAGAGCCAAAAAACAAAAAAAAAAACAAAAACACCAAAAAACAAAAAAGTCAGGGAGTTCCTGTCGTGGCTCACTGGTTAACGAACCCCACTGGAAACCATGAGGTTGCAGGTTCGGTCCCTGGTCTTGCTCAGTGGGTTAAAGATCCAGCGTTGCTGTGAGCTGTGGTGTAGGTTGCAGACACAGCTTGGATCCCCTGTTGCTGTGGCTGTGGTGTAGGCAGGCGGCTGCAGCTCAGATTCAACCCCTAGCCTGGGAACCTCCATATGCCACAGGAGCAGCCCCCAAAATGGCAAAAAGACAAACAAAAACAGTGGTGCTGAGGTCATAGATGCAGTTCCTATTTCCTAAGTTACACAGCAGGAAAACTGGTTGCGAGTTACTTCTGAGATGTTCTGAACCTTTGTAGCACACCATGACCCACCAGGAAAGCTCCCAGAATTCACCCGATCACTATTCCACCTCATTCATCCAACCCATTATACACATGTGCACAGCTTTTTCTTTATACCCAGTGCCCTCATCCCCTGCCACAGTCTTTCTCTATATAACCAGAAAACACTTCAGCCTTGACTTCTGGACAAAATTTGACGTCAGATGAGACATTTGACTGGTGAGCCATGGAGTTCCCTGGTGGCTCAGTGGGGTAAGGATCTGGTGTTGTCACTGCTGTGGCATGGATTGGACCCCTGCTTGGAAACTTTCCCATACCAAGGGCATGGCAAAAACAAAAACAAACAAAAAAAGAATGGCATGGCAATCTATTGCAGTATATCAGAAAATATTAAAATTAACATTAAAACTAAAAAATATTTGTGATGGGAGTAATCGTCAATGCATTCAATAGATATTCATTGAATAATTATTCTGCAGTCACCTCAGGGAATTCAAAGTAAGATTTGTTTATTTTCAAGTAGCTGAGCTGTAAGAGAAGTCTCATTGCCAGGCTGAGTACCAAGGCAAGGGCCAGGGCTTAACTTTGAGCATGGACAAGCCACCAGCCTGCTTGCCCATGGATACAAATAACCAAGGCTTGCAGATTATGAAACCAACTGTATGAGTTAAGACACAAACTACATAAAACTACTTTCTGTACTACATATTCCCACAATTGCTCTTAATTTTATTTCCTTTTTTTTTTTGCTGTTTTCTTAAGTTTTTTTCTAATAATTTCAGTTTAGTATTTTATTTCACTAGCGGTTGACTTAAAAGTAACACTTAAATCATTTCTATATTACTAATTAACAAAGATTTACTTTCTGTCTTTAAAGGCTTATTTCCCAGTTTCTGCAGGTTTTAGACCCTGATGGTCACTTTACATTCTATATTTTCACCTCTTGAAGGAGTTCTTAATGTTTACATGTTTTACTAGCTAACAACTACTTAATGGTCCCTCCATTCTGGAGGTCTTTCTTTAAATAACCTGTTAGTTGACTGATGTACTTCTCTAATTTTTCTACAATGAGGTAAAGTAATACTATGAACCCTTGCCATCTGAGAAAATGCTTTACTCAGACAAGAACAACTGGATACTGAATTTATGAGTAATCGCTTTTTCTTCAGACCTTCAAGACACTGTAGCGAGTCCTTAAGGTAGTATGAGTTTTACTATTTCCAACTAGATTGTTACAAAGTATTTCCCTTAATTCATTAACTTTACTTAAGCTCAGTCTGAATAAAACTCTAATTAGTTTATGATTAGTTATGCAGGCCTGGGGCACGATGTTCAAACCCAACATAATCCCACCAGAAAGCAGGCAGGAGGGCAGAACCCACCACCCCCACCAAGTATCTGCATCCTAGCCCCAGAACCTGCACAATAAATCAGAATCAAGGTGGCACCAAGTAATTAACACTGCTGATCAGCTGACCTTAAAGTAAGATTATTCTGGAGTACCTCAGTGAGCTCCATGTAATCACAAGGGTCCTTTAAAGTTTAAAAGGCAGGCAGAAGCATCAGAGTGAGATGTGCATATTCAGCAGTGGTTGAATCTTTATAAACGTTGAAAGGGGCAGTGAGCCAAGAACACCAAGCTGCCTCTAGAAGCTGGGAAAAGGGAGAGAAGGGCCCCTTCCTGGGAGCCTCCAGAAGTACTTCTCTGCAGCTTCAAACCCTAACCCAGTCAAAGTTGTCAAAAATCCTGACCTGCAACTGTGAGATAATACATGTGTCAGGGAGAGATGAAGAACTGAGCTGAGGAGAGTAACCAAGGAAGAGAAAATGACATTCAGGCCCAGACTTACGAAGAGTTGAAGCCAGTCATGCCAAAGGCATCAGAAAATGTCTGCCTCTTGGATACAAGGTCTACTAAACTTACCTGAAACCCCCCTCTTCATTGAAGTCAGGCAACGGATTCCCCCAACCCTTAGCTTTGTACTCATTTTTCACCCCAACATCCTGCCCAGGTATTCCGTGTGCCTCTCAGGATAACTCGACTCTGCCACTGGCATTAGAGAAGGTGCAGAAGGATCAGACCTGAACGTGCTCTTAACAGTGTGAACTCCATTCTGAAGGCAGGATACAGGTTTAGTTTTGGCTGGATGAGAACCAAAATAGCTGATCGAAAGCTGGTATTCTAACCACGAAGTTTCCCTCTTAAACATTACACTAGAAAACTCAAGTCATCCTTTAAATTTCTCAAATAACCAAGTACCACATGGCAACTTGGAACAGCAGTCTTCCAAATGGAGTTTACTTATATAACTGGGGCTCAGAAATAAGATGAAGGTATACAGTTTTGAAAGATCAACTGCCATACACTCTGTTTCCCAAAATTAATCTGAGAAGGTACCGGATTTTCCGTCCCCAATTCCCTTCCCTCTCATCTTTACAAAGTACACCCCAAGCATACTTGTTTTACTAGTACACTGCTGTCTCAGGCTTTCAGAGACGACCCAAAATTTTATCAAAGCACCCTACACCAATGTAGGACTTTTTGTATCCCTGAACCTTCTGCCAGGGGTGAAGTCAGAAACGAAACTGACTGCTCTTATGTTAGCACTGTGACAGTGTAAGAATGTCAACTTGTTTCCTAACATGCACATTTAAGGCTTAGAGAACTGTGGACAGTGATTTAAAAAAAAAATAAATACATGACAGAGTCCAACTTCATCCCAACCACAAAATCACAATGTCAACGTGCTACAAGCCCCACATCCCCCTTCCCTGGTGGTTTGGCCAGTGCTCTCCTTAACCCGGGGACTGAAGGTCAGTTGTTCCGGTTTGTGTGACTGAAGAGGTTCAACATTTACTTACATCATATGACCATTACACCGTCACACTAACAGAACATAAAAGGCAAGGTCTTTATTTTCTTGACCCTTCACTTAAGAGAAATGTTTGCATTTTGCCAGGTTGCTGGATTCTGTAAACCTTTACTTACCTGTCTCCTTCTGAGCCCCCTCTTCAACCAGGTAGTTGACAGACTACCCGTAATGCACTTATACCTTTTTCACGTCTCAAATACACTAGCACACCATCTTGTTTGCCATAAACCCATCCAAACTTGCACTTAGTAGGTTCCCTCTATGTGCTGTGTCACTTTAGGTGCTGTATATGCACTGATGTACCAAACATCTTCACATCTCTGGACCCAAGAAGCAACATCCTGGGCGGGGGGAGGGAGGAGTGGAAGGTTACGGGAGGGGGTTATTTTTTTTAATAAAGATTCCAATTCTGGCTTGAGGAAGGGCCTCAGATCCTGTATTTCTAACAAGATCCCCAATGATGCTAATAGTAGTCTATTAGGGAAAACACCAGGGAAAGCAAACAGCACAGTTAGGAGGAAAGCAAGTTTGATGTGTGTGCAGACTGGAAGCAAACAGGATTAAATCAGTTATCTGGGGAGAAATTTTTCCAAGCTAAGGGAAGAACAAAGTCCACGAGGAAAAAGGCTGGAGAGGAAAAGGTGGAGGGTCAGGGCATGCAGAACAAGACTGTTTAGATAATTAGTGGGAAAGTTAGCAGCTCCAGTAAGTTTCTCATTTTAAAAGGAGATATATGTACACATACACAACAGTCATGGGTAAAATTAGGTAGAGATCAGAAATGTTTAGAACATGGCAGAAATTAAACCCTGTTTAAGCCTAGAAGGAATTTTAGAAATCAGGTTTGATATGTTTGACACTCCTTTTGAGGCAGAGGCTCAGAAAAACCACTTGCCTGTAGTATGACCCTGTAGAGCAGTGACAAGAGCCAAAACTTAAGGAAATCCAGTTCAGCACAAAGGCTAATACTACACACCTGGGGTACCAAGTGCTCTTACCAAGCTGAGTATCACGGGAAGAGGAAGGAGAGATACTATCTCAACTGGGGAGAGGAACCCTGAGGATTTAGAAGCAATTTCAAGGTTGGTGCTAGCTGAAAGGTGTCATGCTAAGCAAACAGCTTTAAAACTAGAGAATTAAAGCATAGGAAAGATACAACAGCAAAAATGGCAATCTTCTAGTCTTCCATAGTGCTCTTACCTCTGGACAAATTCCAAGGTGGTGCTTTGATGTTTTGCATTCCTCTAGCTCATCATTTTGGACAATTTAGGGAAACAGTTACATTCTTAAACATACTCATCAAGATCAACAGATTTTTCATGTATCCCTCCTAGTAACCAGCCCTACCTACTCCACAAAGATTCCATCTAATGCATCTGGACCGAAAAGTTCCAAGACTATTTTGAAAAGTATCTTTGGGTAATTATAATGCCTAACTGGTTATAACCTTTATGCTCTACATGTATATAATTACTCTAAAATTCCATCAGAGATCACTGAACTTGATGTCTAGCTTAAGGTCACCTGGTGGATCAAAGGGTTCATACATTTGACCACAGGCAGATAATTTCTATCCACCCTTGCAAGGTTTAGAAGTCCCAGCTCCTTAAATCTGCTTAATAAAGGTGTTCCTACACAGATCCTTATGTCTGAATCAATGCATAAGAATGATTCCTTTAAAGTTTACCAATGGAATTTCAGAAGCTTTGTCTTTCAGTCTAAGTTGAGGTAAGCATTAGATTAACAATTTCATAGTAATGTCCTTCATAGTAATATATTTAACACATGAAATGAGTACATGCTAATTTGCTCTTCTAAGTGTTCATACATGTTAATCGCAAGTATGAAGAATAGTGACATGCATGCACACTGAGGTATATGCAATGACTGGCCAAAAAGGACCTCTGTAGAGCACACAGAGAACTCTACCCAGTATTCTGTGATAATCTATGTGGTAAAAGAAGCAGAGGGAAAGGATATGTGTCTATTTGTGACTGGGTCACTCTGGTGTACAGCAGAAATTATCACAGCCTTGTAAATAACTATACTTCAACAAAACAAAACGAATAGTGACCATTACAGCAAAAATTTAATTTGGTGCCACTTGCTATCAACTTCAGATTTTTGTTCTTCACCCCTATAGCATGCTAAATACTTGCCTGATTAAAGACTAAACCTGCATTTATGTGGTGTTAACATTTACTTATTTTTTTTAAGTACTCAAAATTGCATGAGTGGAATTTTTACTTTGCTGCTAATATCTGATTTTTATATTATGAAATCTGACAGTTTTGGAGAATATACCCCATTTCATTACTTCTAAATACACTAGATTCATTAAGTAACATTCAATCCTACTATCAGCAAATCTGTGGTATTTATTAAGCAGTTGTTTTAAGACTTTTCACATGCTTGTGCTTTCTTAAACTTCACGCATCAATAGACAAGCAAACTTAAACATATGCATAATATCCCAGTAATAAAATGGAGATGTTTCACTTACCTAGATTAATAAAATCTCAACTGGCTGATTTTTAAGTGCTTATGATCTTTAATTTTAAAATAAACTCATACAATTTAACTGGAATCCTTATCAGATATTAAGTTAATACGTTAGGAACTTAAGTCTCCTAATTAGATTCAAGAGTGATTTGAGTATTTGTCAATAGACTGATTATCGACACGAGTTCAAATTCAGAGCCCATTTATCAGCTTTACATCTTCTTACAAATATATTTGGCTGACTTCATTTCCCTACCTATAAAATTAGGATACAAACATAGATGTCATAGATATTGAAGTTAGGGAAGATTATACAGGTAAATACCTGGATATCTGTGCCTAAACAATGTTTGGATCTTTCATAGTAACAACAAAAACAGAAAAACTGCCACCACCAAGAATAACCTTAAAATTTTTATTTCAAAATGCTCATTCTAGGCAATTTAACAAGTAGTTTTCAAAATTCGTAATTGCACTTATTAATATTAAAAGCACTAAAACAACTCAGCCTAAATTGCAAATACATTAAGTAAGCATCTCCTAAGGCTTTACTAATTTTTCTACAGTCTTAACATTCATGGGATACATCCATCTTAAGTTATCCTTTAATACTCAGATTATTACATCCTGAATTTATCAAAATAATCAAATTATCAAAATTATTAATTCAGACTTTAAGCACAATGAAACCTTAACAACCTTTAAGGCAAAGAATAATGTGCTGGCTCAAGTAGTCTTGGCATCACCTCCAGTCAGACAACAAAAGTTGGCCTTGTACACTGAGCTCTCCCTTACCTTTACTGCTCAGCTCAGAGTCTCCTAATCTTTAATTCTAGATAAACAACACCAGGGTTGTCAAATGCTAACAAAAAAGTACTTCATTAAACACATGGCAAACTTTGATGTGACACTGACTGTTCTCCAGGCAGCTGTAGGTTGCACTTTGTCAGGAGTCATTCTGTAGGGCTCTTCAAACTACAGGGAAAACCTCAAGTCTGGTTTGCTCTGCTTAGATAGGTTTGCCTGTAAAATGAAGATCTCAAGGTTTTTAGTAAAATCACGACTTCGCAAGCAGTTTTGAGAAAGATTTGTAAAACCATAAGTGCTTTCCTTTAAAACACATTTAGACTGGAGAATTGTATATGAATAACATGCAAAAGAATTTTTTTTCTGAAAATAGTCTTTAAAGCTATCAAACAATATTAAGTCTTAAGGAATTTTAGGATTAAAAGACAAGGCTTTGGGAGTTCCTGCTGTGGCTCAGCAGTAACAAACCTGACTGGCATCTATGAGGATTCAGGTTCAATCCCTGGCCCTGCTCAGCGGGTTAAGTATCTGGCTTTGCCCTGAGCTGTGGTGTAGGTCACAGATGCAGCTTGGATCCCGTGTTGCTATGAGTGTGGTGTAGGCCGGCAGCTGCAGCAGACTCTACCCCTAGCCTGGGAATCTCCACATGCCCCAGGTGTGGCCCTTCGGGGGGGGGGGGGGGGGGTCCAGAGCTGTTTCCCCAGGTCAATTACAGATGGGCTATTACCAGCTAAAATCAACTTACTTGTATCTCAAATGGCTGAATAAATATCAGCCTATACTTTTGCATGGCTTTTTGTTACTGCCACTTGAAAACTATGTTGTCATGCCCAAGAAAATCTTAACAGACTAAAAACCACAGAACTCGTACACATTTTAAAACCAAAAACAAATCAAATGCAAAGCCTTCTAAACCCTACACAATCCACACCTGAAAACATTCACATGTATTAAAAAAGTCCAATTAGTTCTGTACACAAGCACTACACAACTTCAGCATCTAGTAAGTATTAACCATTTAACTCTATAATTTTATTAACAGTTATTTGACTTATTTTAGCATATTAAAGAAATCATTTGGCAACCTTATCACTGTTCCACTTCCAACAGTAACTCTATTTCCCTCAAAAACTTTAAAATAAAATTGTATGGCTTGGTAGGTGTAAACATCATTTTCTTTTCACTGATATCCACTGTACACCGTTTTGCAGACCACTGTAACATGCTAACATAATGGGACTTTTAGAGCATTTCGTTTAAAGCAGTGTCTATCATTAGACAACGAAAACAATTTCTAGGTTTCCTTCCAATTCCGAAGATTTAAAAATGGACACTAAAGGACAATTAGCATGTCTCATTCTGGAAATTTACCTCTTAGTGAACTCCAGAACTGTGAAATTCTTACCTTTTCTATATTCAGGGTCCATAATTAAACTCCTTAAATTTCTTAAAGAAGGGATACATAAGAGGTTAAACTTGTGTCAGATTTCACACAATGTATTTTAAAAAGATGCTTCCTAATCTATCAGGCAGCATGTTATTTAAGTAAGGTTATGGAAATGTATTATCTTCCAAAATTCAACTTGGGTCCGGTTTCAAAGCCTGATCATTTAAAATCTTATTCCTCAAGTTAAATCACATTTTTATACATATATGAAACAAGCTACAGACAAACATAAATGAAAGAGGCAGAAAGGCTGGCTAAAATATTGAACTGTCTCTTCCTAGGTTCTACTCTAATGACACAAGTCACAAAAGCCTAAAGTCAGTTGTCCTTATTGGTAAGTCTGGTTTATGAAGGGAGTAGGGAACATAAATGTTAAACTACAGACTTAAGAGAGAAACTAATTTTGGATTCCCGCTCAACTCCAATACTCTTGGCATTAAAACCTGCGCACACACACATACTTGTCACTCCATTTAGCATCAGCACGTGCTGTTTTCTTTTTAAGTCCTATTTTTTAAGTTCGATAAAGCTAAGAATAATCTAAGGATCATTAACAGTTTATACATCATTAAGAATTTTTAAGAAAATCTGCATATAACCAGTTAACAGTTACACATCAGGACAACCTCCCCGCATGAATATAAATTTCTTGTTTTAAAAAAGTAACATTAAAACACTTTCCTTTACACAATACTTTAAACAGAATGGCATTTTCACAAATTAAAATTCCTGAACAAGGTAAAGCAACAGTAAGTGTCTTTCAGATTAGATATCCTGAATAGCAGGTCCAAAGAAAGCAAAAGGCATATCATCTCCGAAATTGTCAACATACCATTTATTAAAGTAAATTTCCTTCACAGACACAATTGAGTATTTGATACCCAGATAAATCTGACAATACAGCAAAAGCTTTTAGTCAAATGACATGCCACCTCACAAGTGGTACAGAATCATGACAAAACTTGACTGCAAGGAACAAAAAGTTGTGTACATACATGAATTTTACACTGATAATTACAAAAACTTCGAAAATACTTTACATCTCTGGAATGGTTAAAAGTAGAAGTCGAATCTTCAGTAATATTTAATTTTCAAAATCTTCTGGTCACAATCCCCACCAAACTCAACAGGCCGGGACAAGTGCAATACCATACAGAAACACAGCATTGCAACCGATCCCAACCTGTGTAGAAAGGGGTTTGATTTTCCCTTACTTTTCTACAGACTTTTCACTACCACAGTCAGTTTTGCATGGATTTGCACAGCAGAATATCACACAGCTGGATGCAAACCTGCAAAACTAACCATAGAACAGTGTTCAGTAACTGGACAGTTTGACTGGGCGACAGGCCGAGGCTGGAGTTCTACAGCTAGCAGTACTTTAAGTGCTCATAATGCAGTAGATAACTAAACACTACCTGCACTATAAGCACTTTAGTGCTACAGAAGCTGTCGTATCAGATACACCAGGCAGATTCTACATCGACACAATAAAAGTACAGAAAATTAGTAAAAATCACTTGAAGGAAATAGCAGGCCACCATCAGTTTTGCATAGATTTGCACAACTACATTCTTCTTGTAGTGCAACTATGCAAAACTAACAGAGGACTGCAAACAAAAAGTATTAAAACACCTATATACTTGCTTGGCTTGGATTATTGGATGAAAACATAACTTCTTATGCCAGAAGGAGCACTTAGGGCAGTAGATGCTAATCTACTTCACTATCTGCACTAGATGCACCTTAGAACAAAAAGCACTCAACACCAGCAGACCCTGCGCTTTCAAGCCCACCTTGGCTTCCCGAGGCAGCTGTCACCATAATGCTACAAGTGCCTTCACTGCAGTAGATGCACATTATCACTACCTGCACTGTAAGCACTTTGACATTATTCTGACTGGTCAGTCTTCAGGTTTACAAGGTGATGGTCTCTTTATTCCTGCTAAATTTGAAATAAATAATTAGAGAAAATAACACCTCAAGCTCTATATAAACTCCGTTGTTTATAAAATATACAAAATTGGCATAAACCTTAATGGGGAAGAGAAAACGCATTTGATTATCTCAAACCTGCAAACTCCATTTAAAAGCACATTTAGACCTCAAAATTAGAAAAGTTTTTTTTCCACAAGACAATCATAACTACCTACCTATTCTAATACTTTAAGAAAAAAATGGTGGCTTTCTTGACTTGGCCACTCCCAAATGCATACTTTAAAAGAAAAAAAAAACCAGACTGCATATACCTTTTAGAGGAAATCTTCACATCCACGTGGCAAAACATTTTTCTTTTCTTCCGGCTTCCCATTAGCAATTACTTGGTAAATTGATTAATAAAATTACAGTTCAGACTACATTTCAAGTGTTATCAGCTGGTTGTAGAAGTTTTATGTCCCAATTAAACTATTTTAAGCCTTGAAAACTTACTCCAGATTACATCTATTTTGTCACCCCAACTTTAACTAGTTCTAAATTTTGTAAACTGTGCACCAGCTTGCAAAGATTTATAACATATTTGCATTGCATTTTTACTTAGATGTTAGCTGACCTATACTAAGTTAATTGTCTAGAAAGAGTACAAAACACCTATTTCTCTCTTTGTAAACCCAACCGCACTTATTTATCCAAATCGAAGATTAAGTCAAGAAAAACTTTTTTTTTTTTTTATTTTAAAGAAGTTAACAAAATAAAATTAAAATCCACTTACCCATTCAGGTAAACTTCCTTCTCAGCAAGTATCCTTAGAAAAGCTTTTGGTGAAGTTAGGTCCACGTGTATGACTAGAAAGGGAGGGAGAGAAAAGACAAACATTTGCACAAAATTACTACCACCCTCCAAATTCGTATTTAAATTTGTTCTTTCCTCAACACTATCAATTAATTATATCCATTTGCAAAACTGAGTAGTCAGGCAATGCGGGTGGAGTTTAAAAGACCAACAATACATGTGTGAAAAAGTGTAAAAGAATAAAGTTGAAAAAACCCGCAGGTATCACGTTTTATTTTAAAAGATCCTGAAATGCTCAACACCAATCGTTTATTCTACTGCACAGCCCCAAGGAGAAGGAAAAGCAGCAGCAAAGAGACTATTCTTCCCCACCCCTCCCCCAATCAAGACCTCGTGGCTGCAAGCCGGGATAAAGAGTTGTTTCCCCAACTGATGTGGTCCCGATAGCACTATGCTAATTTTTCCTCTGGATCATACCGCGGAATCGGGCCTGCTTTCTCCAGTTCCCATCTGCTTTGGTCCCGCTTAGGAACAGAAAACGGGCCAGGAGGACCCGAGACTGCAAAGTGCCCGCCACGCTCATGGAGCCCGGACCGGCAGCACATGTCGCACAAGGGGGCGCGCGGCCCTGCGATTCCCCGTGCGGCCGCCAGGGGGCGGTGGGTCAGAGTCGGGCACTGCCGGACACGGCACCCCCCTCCACCCCGTTTCCCGGCGGCAGCCGCGCGGCGACCGGCGGCGCCCAGGCCCGAGCGCGGCGGGGACGCGGGCGCGCCGCCCCTCCTTTGTGTCCCCCAGCCCCCCCTAGCCCGGCCCAGAGGGGCGGGGGCTCCGCAACTGCGGTGCCCGTCGCACGCGGCCCGAGGCCTAAGCCGGGAACAATCGGCGGCGGCGCGCAGTCGCCGCCATGTCCCCCGCCCTCACCCCCGCGCAGCCCGCCCCGCAGGAACATGGCGGCGCGGCCGCCGCTCCCGCCGAGCCCGGGCGCCCTCCCGCGCCGCGCTCGCAGCCAGCGGGCGGCCGAAGACGGCTCCGCGCCGCCTCCGAGGTCGGCCTGGGCCTGCTCCGCCGGCCACGGCCCGGGAAGTTGCGAGCCCCGCCCGGGGGCTGTCCACGCGGGTTAACAAAGCCCACACGGAGTGGGGGTGGCGTCCAGGCCGCGCCGCCCCAAGCACCCGCGCCCTCCGCCCACCCTCGCGCGCACAAAGTTTGGGGGCCCGCGAGCTCCCGGCCACGCCGCGCCGCCCGCCGGCGCGCAGGTACCTCGTGGGCGCGCCCCCTCTCGGCCCGCGGCCTGCCCCATGTGCCGCTGCCGCCGCCGCTTTGTTCTGGAGGCGCTTTAACTCTCGCCCCCGGGAGAAACTTTCCCTGCCCGGGGACCTGGCGCCTCGCGTGCGCCCTGAGCCCCGGAGGGGGCGCAGGCCTCGCGCGTCCCTTCCCCGAGGGGCCATTGTGTCCGCCGCGCGCCCACCCGCCCGGCCGGCCCGGGCAGGGTCCGCGCGGGTCCCGGGCGCGGCCGCCGCGCGCACGCCGCCCCCTCCCACTCTCCCGACCGCGGCCCGGCCCTGCCCCTCCGCCAGCCCGCGTGCGAGAGAGGGGGCAGCGAGTCGCCGCTGCCACACGCCAGGGCGGCCAACGGCCCCGAGACCCGCCCCGGTCCCCAGCCACGCCGCCGCCGCCACGCTGCCCCGGGCCATTCCGCCCCACCCGCCCGCCGCCCTTCGGACCCGGGCCACACACAACAGGTTTCACTCACTCGGCGGAGGGGCGGGCAGACTCACCAAGAGGAGTAGCCGCCACCATCTTCGCCTCGCCCGCCGCGGGCTCTCGCTCCCGCCTCCCCACCCGCCTCCGCTTTACTACGACCCGAGGCCCCAGGCCGGGGGTGCGGCCCGCCGGCCGGCCCGCCCCGCCGAGGGGCTTCGCGAGGGGCGCGAGCCGCGGCGGCGCGGCAGGGGTCGTCCCCACCCCCTCGGCCTCGCCCGAGGGCGCGAAGTGGCGCGAAGGCGCAGGTCGGGCGGCTGCGGCGGCACCTCGAAGGACCATGTGGGTGAATGAAGGGCGGCGGCTCCCGCCTCAACGTAAATACGGACAAGCCCCACTCCCTCATTAGCATAAAAAACAAAGTACTTCCGACCTCCCCGCCCGCCCGCCAATCACCGCAGGCCCCGCCCACGGCGGCTCGGGCTCCGCGGCCCGGAGAGCGGGAGCCGGGAGCCGCTCACCGCGCCGCGCTGCCTTCCCCCGGCCGCGCTGCCCTGCTGCCCGCCCACTGCCGCCTGCCTCGCGGAGCGCCTTGCCGGGACACCTCGCGCCACGCCTCCGGCACGCCCTCAGTTAACTAGCTCCGCGCGCGTGCAGACCCTCGCGCGCCGCACACCATCCTGGAAGCGCACGCTTCCTGCGGCTTCCTGGGGCTCTGCTCCCTCTGGCACTCGACGTATACGCGATATGATTACTGTTTATTACTTTCCCTCCCCGAGACAGGTCTCGGTGGTAATTAGGGGCCTGCTTCATGCCAACGTGAACCAAAGATAAGTAAAACCCAGTGAATTTCTCTCACGTCGAAACGGGATTACTCAGTGCAAAGATCATTTTAGACGCGGAGATAAATGCCCTACACCGAGACTTATGCATGCACAAATCGCTGAAATGTGTTTCCTTAACCCAACCGTGTGTAAACCAAAACGCATGCCCGAGCAGAGGTTTCACAGCTGCAGTACCTGATCTTCCTCCCATACCCCGCTGCGTTTAGTAAGAACTCATGGTTCTCCTGTAGAAAGAGTAGATCTCGGAAAGAACCTCATAAACAACCACAAAGCAAAGCTGAGAAAAAGAGCCCACTCAGGAGTGTACCTCCTTCTACATGTTGTGGTTTAGGAAATTCCAGAATTCTCAGAAACATAGTCGTTAAAAGAAGTGAGGATTCATAGCACTCACTACCAATACAGTAATTTTACATTGTTTTAAAATAATAGTGATTATTTATTGGAAAGCACATGCCACTATTTCGTGAGTTTTACAAGTCAACTGGTAAAAAAACCTGTTACCAGAAGACGTCTGTAATGTCCAGATGATAAAATTTTCGACGGTCACATCTTGATGTTGTTGCTACTTACTATCTTTCTGACTCGTTTTATCATGTTTGTTTAAATTCAGTTGCCAAATTAGTGATGACACAAAAGCAGAGGATTAACTCTTTATTTTTGCTATTCTTTTATATCAAGGATCTATTTTCTAGATATTTCTGCTTTACAAATAAAAATAGATGGCCAAATCGGAAATTTTACACTATTTAATCTTTCAATAACAGTCATTTATGAGTCTTTCAAAGGCCAAAACTGATTGCTAATTTTATTAGGAGTCTAACTTACCTGACTTTTGGCCAGCATTGACTGATAGGTCAATCCCTTTTTCTTTAAAACTTTATCTTCTGATGTAAAGTAGAATGGCTAGGAGAAGGCTTGCTGTGACTAAGTGTTCATCACACTCTCTGAATCATGGGAAATCCCACCTATATACAGGTTTCTTAGCAGAAAAGTGTTATTTCTCTCATAGTTTATTTCTGACTAAAGTCAGCCCTGCCATACTCCTAAGTTTTGAAAAGCTGTTTCTAGACACCGAACGATATTTCTGTGGAAATCTAATGTGAAATCAGCTGTTTTCTAAGACTACAGTATGAGATTAATTGTAAATGTATACATTTTTTTTTACTGTAATCAGGATTTTAGAATATGTAAATTCATTTAAACCTACTTAGTTGGAAACCCCAGAAAGTTTCACAATTAGTAGATTGCATTTTATTTTTAAGGGGTTTGGTCACACTTCCTTTCAAACTTAATATATAAATTATTATAAGTATAATTAGAATAATTGAAAACTTTCCCATACCAGTGAGTTTAAAGACTAGCCAACTTTATATATATTTTTTGAAGTTGCTACTAACTAGAAACTCATCCTCCTCAATTTCAGGGGCCACAGCTAGGTAGACTTTATCACTAAAGTAAAGATTTTGTGGTTATGATTTTTGAAGATCAGAAAGATATCATTTATTTTAACAAATGCTTTCTGCAACCAAGGAATGTAAAAATAAAACTATCTGAAATGCCACAGTAGAGACACAGCCTTCTCAAGTTCGCTAAAACACACGGTACTGTTTTACACAATCCAGAACATTTCAAATGAAATGAAAATTCAGTTCAACATCAGAACAGTTGCCTATAACTGACTGTTTACATTATATAGAACAAGTACTAGAGAAATATCTATTTTTCACTTTTTATCCAGATGCTTTAATCTGATAGACACAGATGTTATGAATGGAGAATGTGTAAAAATTTCTGACCTTATTAATAACATTCAGCATTTTATTCTCTACATTTTGCTGTTTGACTACCTCAATATCAATTAATTGCATTGAATTTTTGAAAGATAAATGTTTTAGAACATCATTATAAGATTTTAAGAAGCTATTGAAGCAATAATTACATTCACATTAGGGATGTGAAAATTTAAGAAAAATGCAGGAGTATAAGACGAATACAACTATGAGTGTTATTTTAAAATCATGTCTATATATAAATTGAATAGTAACTTGGAGATAATCTACAAATTGGCTATTGAAATTAGTCTTTCATATTTTGGCAATTTGGCATTGTTAATATAATTCCTATAGTAATTTATTATTTTTTCATAGGATATGAATTTTATGGGAAAGGGGAATAAATTTAAAAACCCACTTTGACTTCAGAAAATTAACTGATTATAAGTCAAGAATATTTTTGAACTCTTTTTTGTAACATAACAACAGCAATCAATGAGACAAATTCAGTGATGAAATGTTGGATTTTGTACAATGTATGTCTGTAAACATCTGAAAATGCTATCTAGTCTTACTATATGAATTTGTTTTATATTTAGGATTTTAAAAATAATTAAGTACAAATTAACCATCATCTATTAAGTGCCTGCTATTCTTCTGGCAATGGTGGAAGTTATAAGATGCAATAAGACAGAGCATGTGCCTGTGAAAAGTTTAAGAATTACAGAATATTACTGATTACCATGAATGTTTCATGAATAAGCCAAAAGATTCAAGTCTTCAGGCTTCATTTGATTTATTCCTTCCAATGCCTAATAAAATAATCCCATTGATGTCAGATTAATTTATTTCCTTAGTTAAGAATTTAGAACACCTATATTTTGTATATGTTATTTGATAATCATTCATAACATGAATATATGGACTATTCACTACAAATGACATTCCAAGGTGCGATTAATGACAATAAATTTGGGGTGAACAGAAAGATGATGCTCATTTAACCTGATAATCCCATCTGTGGTTTTGAAATTAAGGAAATATAAATTACAGAGGGGAAGATGAATAAGTCTGTGGTTTTGAATAAAGAAGCAATTTGAAGAAAGTACTTTCCTTTTAAAAAAAAAAAAAATTTATTTTGAAATTGTCCCTTTGGTACTCTGTAGAACCAGATGGGGGTAACCAATAATTATTTAATTAAGAAAACTAGACATACTAGGTATCATTTGTCACAATAAAGAGATAGTCTATACCCTTAAAGAAATGCAGTCTGCACTGATGTTTATCAATATATGTAAAATGTTATGGCTTTTAGAAGGCAAATTTAATACATTTTTAATTAAACATTTAAAGTGTTTCCCATGTGTCTTTCACGTGTTTTTACAAGAGTGTAACGTCAGAAGTAGAATTTGCTTATTTTAAACTTCTCGTTTTAACTTAATTCAGTGGTTCTCTACCTGGCTCTACTTTACAATCACCCAAGGAGCCTTTAAAACACACAAGCGTCTGGCCCTTAGTGCAGATATTCTAATTTAGCTGGTTAGAAGGGGAATATGAACATCGTTGCTTAAAAAAATTTTCAGATCCTGCTTATGTTAGGTCAGGATTGGTAAGCTCTGGTACTTAGCTCTTGCATTAAGTACATAGTACTGCATTGACTGATCAGTACCTGCAGTTGGCTTGTCTTGATCAGTGCCTGCGCCAGTGTCCATCCATAGCGCATTGTTAACTCACACAGAGAAACCCTAAGAAATTGACCCAGGATGTTTCATCTGTGTAACCAAGCATGTGTGCGCATCAAAGGTCAAAGAAAGATAAAACACTCAGAAATAACTGTGCATTAATTGTAGCAAACTTGGTTTAGGAGGCACATTAGAAACCATAGAATGCTGTAAATTTTCGCTATCTGGGGTTGCAGTTTAATAAATCTACTTAACAATGAAAAGTTGTTCCAAACATGGATCGTGTTATATTTGAAAAAAATTCTCTGTACCAGATATATGTAGATTTAAGTTGAATTTTTTTCCCCAATCACTTAGCTGTGAGAAAGGGGTATATTGACATCATCTGGGTCCTCTATAAAATTTTTTAAGTAATAAAAGACAGACCACAAGAAGACAGGTCCCAGGTAGGAGTAATTTCCAAATAATGGTTTTAAATGATTTTATTTAATTTCCTAAAAGCTTCTTAGGTTTTCTTATTTTAATTTTGCTTTTAAAGATAGGCTTTAACTTAAATTTGTATCAGAGGAAACAAGTTGATTCAGCCTATCATCTACATCTATTTTGTTAGTTAATAATTCCAGAAACAAGATTGTGATTGCATAAATACCTCTTTAAGATTGGTTAAAATAACACAGATTTCATAATCGTTATATTATTTTACAAAACTACACTTAAGTACTTATATATTCACCTTAACAGTCAGGCCTAATATTTTCTGTGTATATCAAGGTTAGGTGATAAAAAAATTATTTTTATTTTATATAAATTGCACGTGATTGTGTGTTATAATTTTAAATAAAAATTTCTGAAGTCACTTTCATGTTTGGATGACTGTGTTCAGATTGAAGATTTGTGATGGTTCAATTGCTGTATTTCTATAAGTGCCTAGCGAATCACTAAACTGATACAATTATAAAAGTACAGAAGTATTATTTACATGAGAGTATTTTTTTGGGAAAATCCTACAAACCAATGCACCCTTGCTCCCTTAAATGCTAGTCAATTAGGTAACTCAGCCTTTTCCAAATGAAGGCAGTAAATTTCTGTGTATTAGCTTATTTTTCACATGCCAATATTCAAAACAAGGAAGTACGTGACAAAGTTTTGACCAAGTAAAAGCCAAACTGAATTAGAACAAAAGATGGCAGTTCTATGTCTGACACTATAAAAGTGTGAGGGACAATTCAAAACATTATGAATCGTAGCTCTACACAACAATTGTCCAAAGAGAGATCCGCACCCACCCTAGCCTCAGAAATTGTCTGGAGAATCTGAATGATTTTCTTTGTTTTCTGAGAATATGTGCATGATGACATTGTGGTGATAGGAAGACAAGCTATTTCTGACACATTTGTTTATAGGAATTTCCCACAAATTAGGTGGGAATAAATTTAAAAGCAAATGATATTAGATTCGCCATACATACTTAGATATGTCCAGTGTTCAGTTGGCTTGCAAAATGTTTAGAGCAAATCATTTGCCTTCTCTGGCTGGGAGGTCATGGTAGCTGTTACAGAGAGCTGCAAGTAAAATTTATCCAAGAGAATGTTTAAAGCCAAGTTAAGATAGGAAGGGATGTAGGAAACTGAAGTTTACGAGCCATAAAAGTCCACAAAAGATAGCAAAAGGAGGATAAGGCAGTAGTCAGAGGATGGGAATGGGGTGTGGAAAAATAGCCTAGGAAGTGGGAACTGGAAATATTCTATGTTTTTGATCTAAGAGGTGGTTACATGGGTGTAAAAAAGTCATGGTTACACACTCACCTTTTGTTCTGTGTACATTATCTTTCAGTTTCAAAACAATACAAACAGCAATAACAACAACAACAGGGAGGAAGGAATCAGCAGGCAAACCCAAGGCAAACAGAAGAGGAGGGATTAATGACACATGAAAGGACAATATGGTTAAATACCTGCATATTGTCTGTTGCTGGCTGTTGTGTGTTCTCTAAATGGTCCATCATGGATGAGCTGGTTGCAATCAAAGAGTGATGGCCAGGACAGACAAATTAGACACAGGTAATATTTAAAAAACTATTATTGCCTAACATTAGCCAGACGGTATCAAATATTCAAGAAAAGATTAATCTCTAACGTTAGCTAAGAGAATTCTGTTTTTCAATGTCAAATGTATGAGATGACTAATAATATCTTAAATTATCCAAGTGAGCTGGCTCTTTGGTAGGCATTGTATACATCCACATCTCACATTAGCTATGGGAGCTGGTTATTTCAAAAGCCAGTGTTCAAGATTAGTGCTTACTATTACCAAGAAAAAAATTTTTGAGATCTTTTGAAGTCTAACATAAGTTCATCTAAAATAGTTGCCACAGGAGCTCTCTTGTGGTACAACAGGTCACACAATAGCTCAGGTCACTGCTGTGGCATGGCTTTGATCCCTGGCTGGGGAACTTCCACATGCCATGGACACAGCCAAAAAAATTAAAAAATAAAATAAAATAGTTGCCACAGAGTATGTGCTCAAAAATTATTTGTTGAATTAATGAATATGAAAGTCTTATCTGCAGAATCATGAATGTAATTCCTGTTTTATGAATGTATCCTTAAAGACATATTTAATGAATAAATCTTGTAATTCTATCTGAAGAAGGAGATGGGTATTTTTTGGTTTTATTTATGCTCATGTAGTGTTATACAAAGGGAATTAGTTGAAGTCTGCAGGAAGCAGCAGGAGGCTAGAGAATGGGAGAGCTCAGGATTAAGAAAGAGCAGAGATACTGATACTAGACTCACAAGATTATTAAGCTTTTGAGCTATGAAATCAGAGGTGAGTTGAGACAAAGGGATAAAATTTTGATAATGGCTATGGGGTCAGGTGTCCTCAAAGTGGCAGGGGGGCAAACTTATAAGAACAGGACCGGCTGATCACAGTTAAACAGCTGACGCAGAATCAGAGAAACAGAGACAGAGGCGAGGCACTGAATTCATTGCTGATACTAGAAATGGATCTTGGGAAGACAGCCTCTCTCTGGGATGGCTCCATGACTCCTGAAACTTCTGCAGCCCCCAGAGGAAAGTTTTCTTGTCGTAAATCGTGTTGGGCACTGCCTTCTTCCACTGACTGTGAGTCACTAGCTATCATTCGATATCATTCTCTGACATCAAAAATAATTCCCGACAAGTGGACAAGCGAGGACGTTCAGCAGTGGACTTTGTATAGGTTGATACAGCCAAGTTCATGGGAACTTCATACCATGTCACATATCCCTGACATAAAACCAGAGTAGATGTGGGACAGAAAGGGGTGTTTCTAACAAAACGACTTTTGACTGGAACTCTGAAAGAGCTTTAATAGATTAGAGCAGATGGTGTTTTGACCATTAACCAACAATGTAATAGTAATACAACCACTTCTACTCTTGTATATGTTTGTCAAGATGATTGCATTCTCTACTTTAGAAAGCTGACGCAACCCATGGTGATAACAAAGCCATGAATGGACTTGCCTACCTGAGAACAAGCAAATGACCAGTAATCATTACCTGTGAATATGATCTCTAGCTCGCCGACCTGGGAATATGGGAAATGTGCAAAGAAGATACAAGCGTACCTCCTTTTTATTGTACTTCTCTAAAGTGCCCTTTGCAGATACTGCATTTTTTTTTACAAATTGAAGGTTTGTGGCAACCCTTCGATGAGCAAGTCTACACTGATGCCATTTTCCCAACATTTGCTCAGTTCATTGTCTCTGTGTCACATTTTGGTAATTCCTGCTGTATTTCAAATTTTTTTTTATTATTGTTATATTTGTTATGGTCATCAGTGATCTTTGATGTTACTACTACAAAAAAACATTGACTCAGTGAAGACTTAGATGATGGTTAGCATTTTTTAGCAATGGAATATTTTTTAATTAAGGTATGTACATTTTTTAGACATAACACTGTTAAACGCTTAATAGAATACAGTATAGTATAGACGTAACTTTTATAGGCACTGGGAAATCAAAAAAAAAATTGCGTTACTCACTTTATTGCAGTGGTCTGGAACCTCAGTAGCCTCCAAAGTATGGCTATATTAGGATTAGAATAGACTCTTCCTTCCCCTTCCCCTACCCCTTCCCCCTCCCCTTCCCTAAAGCCCCCTGTTCCCTGTGGAACTGTGGAAACCAGGAGAGGACTATAGCAAGAAAAAAGTCAGTGTAAAGCAACAACAATATAACACTAGCTGGTAAATCTGAAATGGTGACAAAATTCTATCCCAACTGGGTGTCTTAAATACTTCCTGTTCAGAGTGTACTAACCACTGGCGGTCCTGAATCAATAGCAGAGAGCAAGTAAGGAAAGGTTAGACTGACTGAGCAATAGGACACTAAGCGTGGGTAGATCCTAAGACAAACCACCAAGGGCCACCATAAATAGTTCTCCCTCTGGTGCACTGGCCCCTTCCCCCTATCCTGAAGGCAGGACCCTCTCTAGCTTCTTTTCATCTTCTTAGACAAGATTAACTGCTGCATTTTTGCAGTCCTTCCTAGATGTGCTATCATATTTGATATATCTTTGAGTGCATTCAAACAATATCAGCTAAGTGAGATTTAGAGGTTTAAAACACTACATGTATTTTTTATTTTTGTTTTAACTCCGGAAGAATAGGCCCCTAAAATCTGCCTTGGTAGAACAGTATTGCTCATTTTATATGGTGTTGCTAGTCATTAAGAATATGCCAACGTGAATGTATGGAAAAAAATTAAAGAATTTAAATTTGAACCTTTCCAAGGCATCAAATCATCCTATAGTAAATCTTTAAAAGAAATAAGATAAATGGCTCATTTATTTATTTACTTATTTAAAGAAATCTCACTGTTAGTTCCCATAGACATTCAATGAATAGCAAAGTTACCACGGTGCTGATGGCCAGAAGAACAAACAAAAGCCAAGATTTTTTTTTTTTGCTGCTTATGGGGCATGCAGAAATTTGGCCAGGAACACCACAGCAGTGACCTGAGCCACAGCACTGACAACACTGGATCCTTAACCAACTGCACCACAAGGGAACTCCAAGAGTTATTCTTATATGGTCAGTACTAGACAGCATAAAATTGAGATTAAGTAATCTCTTTCAGCTTCTCCTGAAGTCCCAAAGTCATCTCAGAACCCTCTCAGTTGGTCTACAGAACAATGGGCATTTCCATGGCTATTTATTAAAATAGGAACACTATATACCAATGTTTAAAGAATGGAATTTAGAGCAATAAGGATCTATGTGAGTGTCCCAGCTGCTTTATTTGCTAACATATAATCACAGATAACCTTCTAGCTCTCAATTTCCTCATCTTTAAAATAAGAACATTAATAATATCTACTTTATTTCGTTAAGAACTAAATGAGATGACATATGTAAATGGTCACAAATAGTACCCAAAGATAATAAATATTAGCTATTATCCTTATTAATGGTTATATAAAGTCAAAATATAGGATTATTTGCCAACAGCTCAGTTCTTTCTATTGTTGAAAAGATACTAAATTATATTGTTCTACAAATAGTGAGCAAGATTCTTAAAACATTCTATAAGATTAAATTATCATTGAAGACATTGCAGTAATTTTTTTCACCATAAAAATGGCCTTTTCATTATCAAAATATCTAAAAATAGCCCTACATAGACTCTTCTACATATCCAAACATATATGTATTCACACACGCAGGACATGTAGAGCTGGATAGGTTGTGTGTTCATGAAGCAAGATAAACTGTACATTTGAACCTAGTCGTGCAGTTAGTACAAAGAGGACATATTTATTTTTATTCCAAAGTCATCGTCCCTGGTTTAAGAGTTACCAGAATGAAAAATGCCTTTGAAATTGCCTCCAAATTGATACATTTGTTCTGAGGGGATCTTGACATTGCCTCCTTTGGTTCATAATAGAACAAGTTTCCCACCCCTGTTTTTGGCCAAATCCAATGTTCAGTAATGAATGAGTGAATTCTTTCATTCATTTATTCAGTCTACAGATAATCCTGGAGTGAGATGCAGAATGGTGTAACACAGAGTGCTTGTTTCAAGAAGAAATATCCACAGAATGGACATGGGTGTAAGTATTGTGCAGGAAAACAGCCAGCACAATGCCTCCCAGTGAGAAGACCATGCATACAGGGTCTCTTTGTCTATGTCTATACATTTTAAAGATAAATATACAAAAAGTGGATCTTCACTGATATGCCTGCATCATTTCAGTATTGTTTGTTCGGGGAACTGAAGTTAAGAGAGTTGTGGCGTTTGCTGGATGCGTGAAGAGAAAGCAGAAGGAGGGCAGGGAATACAGATTTCTTTCCCCGTTTATTTAAGAGCCAAGGGCTCAGCCCAAAATCTTTTAAGGCTGTTTTCTCAATCCTGTCCCCTAACCCTCCTACCCCAACCCCAAGAACTGGAGCCAAGTATCATTTTCCATTTTCTTGGTAGAATGTACTTAAAACTGCAAAATCTTCCCAATCTTCTCTTTGCTTTACTGTTTTTTAAAGCACTTATATCTTAAATAAAACATTCAATTTACTTTCTTATTACGTCTATTGTTTACTTTCTGCCTCTCTTGGCTCAAACAAATGGTCTTTAAGAACATCTTTTTTTTTCTTTTTTTTTTTTTTAATAGTTTCCTCAGAAACCAAAGGTTCTGGTTCTTTGATGCACCTTTTCCTTAATTCTAATTTTGTTTTACCCAAAGTCATTTCTACTGCAGCCTTGCCCACACCCTTTACAACGGCCCCTCCCTCTGCCAAATTGGGAATAGATAAAGCCAAATGGGGGAAAAACTACAGAAAACAAAACTTCTAAATGCTAATTAATTTAAATCTTAAATCTAATTTATTTTAGTGGGGCATGTGTGTGCATGAAAAAAGACTGCTATTTCTGAGAATCTAGCCTCATTCTGGGCAATGTTAATTTATTATTACTCATGGTGGGTACAAAAAATGGCAATACCTCAGTTAATTGGCATAACATCCTATGCTGTCCTATTGGCTGAGATTCTCTGATTTTCCAAGGATTAATCTATTTAGGCAACGAAACAATCAGAGACAGACCAACCCTCGTAAGATGCAGGAACCTGGAGCAATGGAACTCTTTCACTTGTCTCTTTGTATTGGTAGACTCCCTAATTAAGTATTTTTAGAAATATGCCACTTTTACCAACCAAAAACCTTTAAATAGTCTTCTAAAATGAACTGTGTATATAGTCAGCTCTCTTTGCAAAACTTGCTTACAAACCATTAGTGATGCAGGCCATCAACCACAGTGTCAATACATTTTGAAAGAGGCTTTAGAAAATGCCAATTTTATAATTCCCTTTAGTGGCTTACCCTGAAGGAAACATATAATCTTTCCCTAAGGCTTCAAAACTGTAGACACTAAGACAGTTCAGAAGCGTACTTTGGTAGACACCTAATCATTAGGGCCGATTCCTAATTCTTTGCATGGAAAACAGACCACAAAACCATCCCACCAAAAAACAGGACAAATTCTGGAATCACACTTAAAGCTAGAAAAAAACATTTATTTTATTTTGATCCCCAAAGCCTGTATATATACATATGTGGATATTTGGAGGTATGCTTGTTAAAATTTTTTTTTTCTTTTTTGGCCACCCCACTGCATATGGGGTTTCCAGGCCAGGATCAGATCTGAGCCACAGTTTCGATCTAAATTGCAGCTGTGGCAACATCAGATCCTTAACCCACTGTGCCAGGTTGGGGGATCAAACCTGCATTCTAGTGCTCCCAAGATGCTGTTAATCACTTTGCACCACAGTGGGAACTCGAATGCTCGTTAAATTATAACTTTCAAATGTATAGGGACAAATAAATATTTCAAACTATAAACTATGTTTGATAACATAAGGAGCTGTAGTAAATTAGTTTATGAAAAATTAACAATTGAAAAGAATTTCTTAGTAATTCCA
Source organism: Sus scrofa (assembly GCF_054392235.1). Taxonomy (NCBI): domain Eukaryota; kingdom Metazoa; phylum Chordata; class Mammalia; order Artiodactyla; family Suidae; genus Sus; species Sus scrofa. The sequence goes on along the minus strand of NC_139393.1, from coordinate 67,753,862 downwards.
CTTTAAAGAGGTAATGATAAACTTGTGTAAGTCCCAGCGTCTCATTCAGAATCTGTGGAATTGTTATTTCTTATATTAAAAGTAGAGCTCATAGACTTGAAAGCCAAAGGAAGAAAACAGAAACTTCAGAAATGGTGGAGAATTATTGAATAATGGAATGCAATGTGTACTACCATCCAATAACCTAGACTTTATCTCTAAAATAACAAAGATTTAAAGTATGGGCTATAAACTGATATGGCCTGAGACAGAAGGTTTCTTACTCCTGATTTATGGAGTTTAAGGAAAAAAAAAGGGCCGGAGAAAGAGATTTAGTCAAACTGTGTATGAGTGGAGAGCTTTACATTTGGGGATTTTGTTTGCTTCAATTTTTGCCTCTAGCTTTTGGGACAAATGTGGTGCCCTGGCTTGTTGGTTACAGCTGAGTAACCTGTAGCTGGATTAGGGTGTTAGATAGGAATGACTCCAGCTATTCTTAAGAATAAACCCTTTGAATGGACCTAAAATTAGATCAGTAGTCCTCTAGAAATTATAGACAGCATGCTGTTTTTCCTTTGGAAACATATTTTAACAAGTATGCCAAAAATAAACACACACACACACACACTGACTTTCTGAATCAAAATAAAAATGTTTTGAGTTTTAGATGTATCTTCTGAATTTGTCCTTCTTCTTTGATTGAGACAGCTGTATGTCTTTGGTGCAAGAAATTAACAGTCTTAATGATTGGTATGATTAGGTGGTTTCCATAGGATTGATTTTTAAAGGGGGCTAAGAAGTACAGTCACTGAAAATTCTCTCCCAGTTTTTAAGTCTGCCATAGTACCCTACCATTAATTACACCTTTTTAGGTGATAGATTCTCTCTGTAAGATTTCTATTATAACCCATATGTTGTCCCAGTAGGGGAGCACATCAACCACTGGACATATGTTAGATATTCATGATATTGACCACATGAATGCATTCATGTTGGTATACCTTATTAACCACTAACCTAACAAAAACAGAACATGAAGCACTGACATAGGAAAGAGCTAAGTTTTGATGTGGAAGAATTTTGAGGGAAGAAAATTTTGGATATCAGAAATGAAGGACACTTGACCAGCTAAAAAGATTTAGTACGGGTTTGAAAGAAGTAGTAGGTGTGAAGTGTGATACAGATAATGAGTGTTTGAAAAAGGACAGCGGAGGGTAAAATGTAGGAAACAAAGTTTGTCCCTGTTATGATGTTTCTGTGGTCAGCTTGAAAATTTGAGGAGGGAATAGGGCAGATCTAATATCACTGCCCCACACCTATAATCTCATTTTTTTCAAAGCCAAAATATTCCAGGTACAATTTTGTTTTAAATGATTATGTCTGTAAATAACATTGTTACGACTTTCTCTGTGTCATTCATAATGTGGCAATGCTAATATGTTAGTATTCTATTCACGATTAGCTTTTGCAGTAGTTAATGGAGACTGAGAAAATAGTTAACCTAAATATATTATTTTATATTTAATACATTCATGAAAGCTCTCTCTTTCCTCTGCAAAACATACTGACCCAAGGCCACAGAGTATTCACTAGAGCTTGTAGGCTTCCTTCCAGTAACTTCTAGGTTTCTGCTCCCACCAGTCAGAATTGGGGGCTTGCCAAAAATCAGCTGTGTTTGTTTCTAAACCAATTTATGCTAGTTGTTATTGTAATTATGTAATTGCATTAAATGTTACATAAACTGATGAAATAAGAGTTGGATGGGAAAACTGTTGTTTCTAGGAAACCTGAGTTGAAGTCTTCAGAAAGATTCCCTATAGACAGTATGATTTAAAAAAAAAAAGATTCTGTTAACTTAGATATGCATGAGAAGTGTCAAAGGTTATGAAGAAAATAAGCCAAAAATCTAAAAGTTTCTCACATCATTTTGCCAATGTTTTACAAATTAATTTTTATTAAACCAATATTAGAAATTTCAGAAGAGTCCCTGAAGTATAGTTTATATGTAAAGGACATGATCTGACCAATAAAATTCTAATCAATGAAGCTATACTTAAAGAAAAAGCCTGGACCCTACATGGAGGAGATTCAGAATAAAAGGTACACTTAGATGTTTTACGTATGTGATGTTAACGCAATTAGAATGCAAGTTAACCATTTTGCATTTGTTTGTATATTAATGCAACTATTTGTATCAAGATGCTAATTTATATGTCACAAGTTTTATGAAGCCTAATTCTAAGCATGCAGTGTAAAATGCTGATTACTCTAGCATTTAGTAAATTTGTTTGTAACACGTGATGTTTCAAAGGGAGCTAGACTGACTTGGGTTTATAAACCATTAAAGACTAATTCCTTGTACTATTTCCTAAATTTGATGTCCGTTTGTAAGACCTGGTACATCTCAGGTTACAGGGATGAGGATATTGTTCAGGAAGCATGGGGCTGTATGTGCTTAAACCATGTTGTTATGGACTGAATGTGTACTCCCGACATTGATATGTTGAAATCCTAATCCCCAATGTGAAAGTGATAGGAGGTAGGGCTTGGGGGAGGTGATGAGGTGATGAGGGTGGAAGCCTCATAAATGGGATTGGTGCCCTTATAAAGGAGACCCCAGACAGCTCTCGAGCCCCTTCCTCCCCAGGAGGACCCAGCAAGAGGATGGCAGCCTAAGAACCAGGAAGTGGACTCTCATCAGACATCAGATCTGCTGGCACCTTGACCTTGGACTTGGACTTCTCAGCCTCCAGAACTGTGAGAAGTAAATGTTGTTTAAGCCACCCAAACTATGGTATTTTTTCTTATAGCAGCCTGAACTGACTAAGACAGCTCTATTACACGCAAGTAACATGATCTATAGCAGTGTCTCTCACACTGGTTTCTCAACAGACAATACTAGGTCTGTGATGAAAAAAGGAGAATAAAGACAATGTAATTGTTTTAAAAATCCTAAAGGCATTCCATATTAAGGACTGTCTTTAAATTATGTCTATTTTATTGTTTTGTGTTAAAATTGCTATTTTTTTAAAAAAAATTAAGATGGTAGAATGTTTAATGTTCTCAGTGGGCAAAATAAAATTTTGGATATGCTGGATACCTTATGTTAAATTTCCCATTTCCTTTTTTTTTTGGTTAATACTTAGTGTTAGACACAAGTGGGTAGAAGAGCTATCAGCTTGCTTGGAATTGTACATAAACTGTCTGATCATCTTATTTACACTGAATTTTATTTAAAAATAGGGATATGGGCCCATAGGCAAGGCTTGGTTAACCATTGTTCCACAGGCTACAAAAATAAAAATGTGAAGGGCATTGTGAACAGCTTTGGATACTCATGGAAGGAGGGAAATTATCAGACTCATGCTTTACGAAGAGGGTGAGTATAGATAGTCACGATCAACAGATCTGATTTTTGTTGTTGTTGTCTTTTGTGGGCTGCACCCGTGGCATGTGGAGGTTCCCAGGCTAGGGGTCTCATTGGAGCTATAGCTGCCGGCCTACGCCAGAGCCACAGCAAGGCCAGATTCCAGCCACATCTGTGACCTCCACCACAGCTCAAGGCAACGCCGGATCCTTAATCCACTGAGCGAGGCCAGGGATCGAACCAGCAACCTCATGGTTGCTGGTTGGATTTGTTTCTGCTGCGCCACAATGGGCACTCCTCAATAGATCTATTTTTAAAATTCCTTCCAAACTCTGTTGGCCTTGGTGAAGGGGAAAGAGAGGAGGAAACTGTAACTATTTGCACATATGCACATCAGTAAGCTCTGGAGGTGAGGAGGTATTTCCCTGGACCCACAACACCCTCAGTTGGTTGTGGGACACTATCGATGGAGATTATGGGCACCACTCATATGCAAAATAAATATATTGAAATATAACACTTACCAGTTATTTCCATTCTGAGACAAAAATCTCCTTAGAAATCAATGGAAAAAATATGGAGGCTAGGTGAAGAGTTGATTGAGGCTTTCTCCTGGTTCCAGCAGTATTTAAGATTCTAGTTCTGTTGGAATAAAAAAGAATTAACCCTAACACTAATACCAAAACAAAATAACTGATGGTTAGATAAAAGCTGCTTAAGCAATTCTTCCCGTCTATCATTACACAGCCTCTTTAGCAGTACTTTTTAGGCATCATTATCAAATATTTTCATGCCACTTATATTTGTATAGGGGGTATTTTACAAATATGAACTCATTTAATCCTCATAAAAATTATCTGAGGTAATTCCTAATATCCATGTGATCCTGATTTTAGAGATAAGGACACTGAAACACAGAGAGGTTAGCTAACTTCTTTGAGGTCACACAGGAAGCGGTGGGGACAGGATTCATGCTCAGGCAGCATGGCTGGAGAGTTGTTTCTCCAAGACTCTACGAATCACTGCCTCACTAATAAAGAGCGTGGTTGTGAGGGCTGTTGCTGAGACCCACCTTTTCTTCTTGTATCATTTCTAACTTTGCTTCCTTAAGGCCGCAGAAAGACCTGATGGTGGTTAGCCAGTAATACTGTTTCTGACAAGCCTTTTTCATGACCTTTTGTTAAATGAGTGCCTCAAAACAGACAGATCAGGAGAAGCCAGAGGAGTATAATATTCTGTGGATCTCTGCCTTTGGCCACACCCACTAGAAGTAATTCTGATGTAAGAGGGAAAACCTGTAACCTTCCTTCCTTATTTTTCCTCCTATAATATAATGGCAAGCCAGGAATTATTGTAGCTTACTCAGTTCACCTTTATTTTTTCTTTTTTTCTTTTTTTCTTCTTAGGGCCACACCTGCAGCATTCGGAAGTCTGGGCTAGGAGTCAAATCAGAGCTGCGGCTGCAGGTCTACACCACAGCCACAGCAATGACAGATCCAAGCAGCACCTGCTACCTACGCAGAAACTTGTGGAAGTGTCGGGTCCTTAACCCACTGAGCAAGGCAGGGATTGAACCCACATCTTCATGGATACTAGTTGAGTTCCTAATCCACTGAGCCACAACAGGAACTCCTCGGCTCACCTTTTTTTTTTTTTTTTTGTCTTTTTGTCTTTTCTTGAGCCGTTCCCGCGGCCTATGGAGGTTCCCGCGCTAGGGGTCCAATTGGAGCTGTAGTCACCGAGCCGCGTCTGCGACCTACACCACAGCTCAGAGCAACGCCAGATCCTTAACCCACTGAGCAAGGCCAGGGACCAAACCCGCAACCTTGTGATTCCTAGTCGGATTCATTAACCACTGCGCCACAATGGGCTCACTTTTAAAGTCTATGGAGGAGTTCCCGTCGTGGCTCAGGGGAAACAAATCTGACCAGCGTTCATCAGGACACAGATTCCATCCCGGCCCTGCTCAGTGGGTTAAGGATCGAGTGTTGCCGTGAGCGGTGGTGTAGGTCGCAGACGGTATTCCAGTCTGGCATTGCTGTAGCTGTGGCAGGACAGCAGCTACACTTTGATTCCACGCCTAGCCTGGGAACCTCCAACCTTTTAGGTGTGCCCTAAGAAGACAATAAGTAAATAAATAAAATCTATGGACTCACATATATGTCTGCAAATGCATCAGTCCCTCTTCTTCTGGCCTGTAACTCTCTATGGTCTCATGCCAAAGACTATGGAACACAATTCTTGCAATAAGGGTAGTATAAGAATGCTTGTTCTTCTTAATGTGGGCTCCTAGAGCAAACGCATGATCTTGCCTCATACAGGCAATGCATATATTGCTTCATCCTTCCTGGTATTTATCACTGAGAGCTCGTTCTCTCATTCAATTCATTGCATATGGAAGTATAGACACAAATATGTTTATGTCACAAACATATTCTTTCATATAACACTTAGCAGTTTTAATTTACATGGACTTGATAATAAAATAGATTATTGTTGTTTTAAAAAGATGAAACTGAGGCTCAGAGTAGTACCCAAACTTGTTCAAGTTCTCAGCACACTCAAGTGGCTGAGAATCAAAGCCAGAACCCTCTGATTCCACTATGATGTATCCATTTTAATAAGTCAGTTCCCAAAGTCAGCATGCACAAAGAAATCTCAACACGAATCGGTTATTGCATGCATCCCTATTACAAGGGGTGAATTTGTGTATTGACAGGTGTCCTGCTGACTTTCTTCACTGAACACATTGTGTTGAAATGTCTCAGAGACAAGTCCTTTTCCTCTCCACCGCCCAAGTGACGTGCTGCCGTGATGTCACTTTGCTTTGTTTCTGGTCAGAAATTATGTTATACAGAATGGTAGAGCAAGAACACCCTAACAGCAGCTTTTCATGAATGTGCTTTTCTGCTTGTTTTTTTTTTTTGGCCTTACCCACCACATGCAGAGATTCCTGGGCCAGGAATTGAACCCACACCACAGCAGTAACTAGAGCCACACAGTGACGATGCTGGATCCTTATCCCACTGAACCACAAGAGAATGCCTTGCTTTTCCTCTGAATTGTACATCCTCTGTAAGGCAGACTGAAGAAGATACTTGAAAATAGCCTAGTCAAGCTTGTTTTCTATTCCTGATTAGCTTAGGTGCCTTTATGAAGGAGGGAAAGAGAGATTTCCCTCAGCAAGGTTGGCTGGTGGGTGAGAGTAATGATGTAAGCAAGCATCCCACAGTATCTCAGTTTACATATTGTACTTAACCATCAGGATGATTTAAGGTCACGTGGCTCTTAAAACCCTGCTCTCACCATGCTGCCAAGCCATGCCAAAGCTTACTCTTGAGCAAGGCAAAAATAAGGAAACTAAGCTGAACAACAGTGAGTTTTTGGTAAGGTTTAAGTTCAAGCAATTCAGAATTTCAGACTTCATTGTAAGAGTATAGCTTCCTCCATTCTGGGGATTAAAATGTCCTATTTGAAAGGCCCATAATGGTGATGTTTAGAGCGTGGCATTTATTTCTAATAAACATATAAAATTAAAATACAAATTGAAAACAGAAGTAAAAGACAGGACTGCAGAATCTTAAGGCCTAGATGGTGCAGACCAGGATTCTAAACCTTGGTTTTTTTTCCCCCCCAAACCTTGATTTTATTTCAACACAAGTATGTCTCCAGTTATTCCACTGAATGCTGTGAAATTCTCCAAACTCAATTATTTTAAAATTTATTTCAAATGAAAACAGAACTCTATGCCATTCAACATTTGTAAAAGTTCAGGAGAGGAAATCACCGGATCAGTCGAACAAAGGTAGTCTGTTGCACTTTTCTGATGGCAGGTGTGTGATGGAGAAGTTTCCATTTTAAATTGGAGTTCAACAGGCGAGCGGCAGCCTGCGCAGAGCTGTCCCAGGAGGCAACAGAAACCCGGGTTCAGCTGGACGTGGGCCTAGAGGCAGGGAGGGGCGAGCTCCGGAAACTGTGATATAACCCCACCCCCCCACCCCGTCCCCCAAAGCATCAGCCTGCAAGGCGAGGTGGGTGAATATGAGCAGCATGTGTGGACAAGAGGCGGCTGGGAAGGGACTCGAGCGCAGAGCAACGGTAAAAGGAAGCTACATGCTTTAAAAAAAATCTGGGTTCAGGTGTTTTGGGAGCAATTGGAAGAATATTCCAATAACCCAAAGCAGGTCCACGAGAGAAGATTCAATGGGGAGGGCGAGTGGAGCGGGGATGGAGAGGCTGCCTGGCCAACATTGCTGGAAATCCTAGGGGCCTGATGCTGGGAGTGTCTCGCCCAGCCCGCTGCTGCTCCGATGCCCACAGAGTCTCCTCCGATCCCCAGGGATGGGTGGGGGGCGCCGGGCTTGTAGATTTCCAGAGGCGAGGCTTGCAGGTTGGACAGTGATGAGGGGCCAAGGCTTCACGTAAGGGCCAACGTCCCTTAGACCGAAGCTCTCCACCTTTCCGTGGGCCCAGCCCCTTGCCTCCTTGACCTGGGCTGCACCTGCACCCTTGGTGGTGAGGCTGCCGCGGGTCTAGGCCTACTGGCTCCCTGACCCTCTCTGTTCCACCCAAACCTGACCATCTGTAGGTGGGGGAGGAGGAGGGCGTGCAAGGGGGGTGCAGTACCAGCTTGGCTTTATTTTCCTCACTTTTGTAGGGATTTAGGTTTGAATTTATTACAATGTATTCGTTTCTATTATTTTGTCTTTGCATGTTTATATTTTTGTTCTCTAGCCAGTTTCAAAGTGACTTCTTTCCAGAGACATCAAGCCCTGGCAGGGGTGGGGGGGCGCAGGTGCACGGCCTCCAGCTCTGGCCGGCAGTTTCCCCGGGAGCCTCCTGCCCTGCTCCTCTGGTATATTACTAGGAGAGGGTGTTTGTCCCCACACTGGGGTGCCTGGAGCCCTTCCCCTAGGGCTTTTGCTGGGTTGCTTGGGCCCCTTTATGCTGCCTCTTTCCCGGTTGGTCTCTCCTACAGCAGTATTGGAAACTCAGAACTTTGATAGCTGGTGGCTATTATTCGAGTTTGCAGAGTGAAATCTAGGATCCTGTGAGTTTTCACTCTTCCATGTATAGCCTTTCATAGGATGGTGCCAATAGGTTTCCAACTGTTTTTAATAAGTAGCTCATCTAAGCCATCTACTCTTCTTTGAGGAAAGTAGGCACCATTCTTCTTGCTGATTTTAATCAGTCTTATTATAGTCTCTATATTTTTTTACACTGTTTCAGGGGTAGCAGTAGGATGCACAGATTGAAAACCACTGTATTTTAGGGCAGAATCTAAGTCCCCCAAACTGCATGTCAGTTTCATCTTATAGGTTAAAATCTTCCCCATAGGAGCCGTCTTTTCACAGTATTTTCCAGATTGAAGTTTCCTTCCTCATGACCCCTTGTTATTTTTGCTGTGGTTGATTTGGATTTGATAGTAGAATAAGTTCTCTCAACCAGCCTCCCCCTAACTGACATGCGGTTAACAGAACCTCTCCATTTCTTTTGTGACTGATGCCAAAGACAATGAGTGTTTAAGGCTGGTGGATGCCTCTCTGATAAGTAATTCTTGCTCATCTTTGCTTCCACCAGCCGAGTTGTGTGCTTATCAACAATCTGAGAGTTAAAACCCAAAAGATGTCAATTCTGAAACCTCTTATGTCAGTTGCAGTTATTTTAATAGCCTAACTTAAAATTTCATAAAAAGATACAAGATAAGTTTGAAAAGAAGATATTTCTAGAGAAACTGAATTGAATGTTTTAGAACGCTTCATGAAAGAAAAGTGATACAAACTACTATTAAAATGTTGTGCAAGGAGTTTCCATTGTGGCGCAGCGGAAACGACTCCGACTAGGAACCATGAAGTTGTGGGTTTGATCCCTAGCCTCGCTCAGTGGGTTAAGGATCCGGTGTTGCCATGAGCTGTGGTGTAAGTCGCAGATGCAGCTTGGATCTGGCGTTGCTGTGGCTCTGGCGTAGGCTGGCAGTTACAGCTCTGATTAGATCCCAAGCCTGGGAACCTTTATATGCCACGGGTGAGGCCCTAAAAGGACAAAAGACAAAAAAAAAAATGTGGGAGACTGAGGATGGGAGAAAAACTACAAGGACCACTCCCCCACCCCCACCCCGCCCAGTGTCGGCTCTCAGCTAAAGTGTCCTTAACTGTAACTTTTGGTCTGTTTCAAATTCTTCTTTTACATGGAAGAACCTGAATCTGGAAGTTGTACACAATGCGTGATGTGAACGGCTTAGACAAGAAAGGTGATGAAGGGTTTCAATCAATGGGCTCATAGGCAAAGAAATGGACTAGACTGTATATCAAATGATGGGTGAATGAAACACTGATGTCTATGTATAAACCTTAAGTTTATGAAGTTTATTAGTTTATTTTTAAGTATATAAGGTTTATAAGTTTATTTGTTTAATTGAAAAGAAATAGATATGTTCCCGGTTAGCAGACTAAGCATGATGTTAACCCTAGTGGGTAAGTGGCATCTACTTGATTTACATGTATCTGAATTTTCTGAACTTTGGGTTTTTGCTTATTTTATCCATTGCTTTATTTGGAAAGTTGGTACCTGGCACACTGTAAGTGCTTGATAAATAAATGGTTCAAGGTGTGAATGAATGAGATGATGAGGCTTCTCAATGGGAAAGAATAAAGTGTAAGTGTCTATATATTTAAGGGGTGAGAGTGGGGGAGCTGAGAGAGATTGGGGAGATTAGGGAGAGAGATGGGTGGAGGTGAAGGCGTGCTGCTCTAAGGGAATAACACAGCTGGGGGGACAACTTTTTACAGTTCTCCCACCATCATTCTCACGTTCATCCTCGAGGTATATTGCCCCCTTTCTACATCTTCCTTCCTTTTCTTGGGTGAGATTCACTGAGGATTTTGTTGAGAATCACTGCCTTGATTTAGAGCCAATGAATTTAGATTTAGTGCAATGAACATTAGGAAAATACCTCTCTTGGTTTACTCTGTCCTTAAACATACACTTTTTTTCTTTTTCTTTCTTTCTTTCTTTTTTTTTTTTTTGTGGGCTTGTTTGCTTGTTTATTGGTCCAGGGAAGACATGCAATTAGTCGGTAGGCTAGTTTGAAACCGTTCAGCAAGTTACTAGCATTTTGCTAACCAGTTATAGGACTAAATTCAACGTCTTTCCTCTTTGATTTCTTTGTTTTATTGTGAAATGTGGTACATATATAATTTTCAAAAAACTGAAAGCCGTTAGAAAAAACAAAACAGAAAACTCACAAAAGCCCTGAGCACTTGTATACCCATTATCCAGCTTGAGAAAACACTACTGGTCCCTTTGAGGTCTCTTGAGTGCATAGTATTCTCTTGTACCTGTTTCCCTCTCTCCTAGAAATAGTTTCTCTCCTGAATTTGGTGCCAATCATGGCCTTGATTTTCTTTATAATCTTACTACATTTGCCTGTGATCCTAAACAATGGGTGTTTATTTTCTTTTCTTTTTTTTTTTTTGAAATTGAAACTAATGGAAGGAAACCATATTGTATTCCTCCATTCCATAATTTTTTACTTAATGTTTGTGTTTAAAAAATCTTTCTTGTTGATGCCCAAACTGCAGTTCATTGATTTTCCATCTCATAAAATGTTCCAGTATATAAGTATGCCATGAGTGGTTTACCTTATCCACTGTCATTGGGCTTTTGAATTATTTACAGTTTTTCTGCTATTGAGAACAGCTATGAACTTGGACATGCCTCTCAGGGCACAAGAAGAGAAATTCCTCTAGTCTATATAGTATAGTACACAGGAATGGTCATACAGTATGCATGCATTAAACCTTACCAAGTAAAGTGAAATTATTTTTCTGCATTGGTTTTAGCAGTTTATACTTCCACCAGCTGCGTATGGATGTTTAAATTCAGCTTTTCAAAACAAGACAGGCATGTGTAGATTTATCTATGTCCTGAATTGCTGTGGAATAGTTACAGTTGGAAGAAAGAAGCAGCGTGATGCTCATTTCCTTTAAATCTTACATTCTCCAGAGGAAGGGGAGGACCAGGGAATACATATGATTCTGTTTATGCTAATCTAAGATACGTTGGTTAAATAAGGAAAAATTAAGTAGTAGATCTGAAAAAGAAAGGAGAACATTTTCTTCTTCCTCTTAATTAAATCTTTGAACTTAATTGCTTAGTGTGAGGGTATATTAGAATATATGGCATACCAGATGTAGGAAAACACATCCCCAAATCATTTTGTCCTTATTTTGTAAGACCTGTAATAGCACAAAGGTGACATTTGACTAGATTTGGGGGGAAGTCTTGTTGTTAATTTTATTATCATTTTCTTTGATGTTATGAAAGTATCAAACATTTTCTAAAAAGTTTCTTGACATAACATGCCCTCTATTTTAAGGATTGCTTTGGATGTTTTGTGCTTTAAGAAATAAAAATGAATGAAAGTTTTACATTTTTAAACACTAAACAATTTTTACTTCCTCATTATTACGAATTATGTTAATGAAATGTTTTTTGAAGGATTTGGGACAAAATGATCTATTTGCCAAATGTGAAAAAGAAACTTTATTCCAAAGAGTCTGGATTGAATTATTTTATCAAATGCTTCTAATCTCGAGTTTCTAATAAATTTTAGGTTTGTAACATTTTGATCCTAATTTCTAAATTAGCAAGAATGCATGGTTCCAAGAAATATAGCAACTACAAGAAAATGACAAAAGAAAATATTTTATATGACCAAGTGGAAACCAACAAAACTATTTTGTTATAAACATATCCTAATTGTTCATTTCTGCCACACATATTAAATGATGCTATTTCTAAAAATATAATAGTCTTTGAAAAAGTTTTTAGTAAATCATACTTAATTTAAAAATAAGTATTAATTATTAGCTACAAAAAGATTATTTAACCAAGTCAACCATTTTCCTGCAAATATTACATATGACTATAAATCTAAAATTCAACATGAATTTACATTTTGCTGCAGAATTTTGTCAAGAAAGATGCTAACAATGAAAGAGAAACGAAGTTTCTGTACTCTCATGTTTAGTAATTTATGCATAATCGGTTAGTAACTGTTATTTCAGTAACTGAGTTTTGTTCACTACTAACTTTTTAATGGGATAAAGAAAACATATTTGTGTTGAACAGGTCTTTTGAATCTACGGTTTCTTAGTGAGGCTCAGGATCACATTGTGACAATAAATCGAGACGTAAGATCTGTTTAACAACTGTCCTTCAGAAGGGAAATGATGACTTCACTACTGGTTTTCTTCTACTTGTGCATTCTGCCCTGAGCTACAGCATACACGGCTCGACTATTTTAAGTAATTGAACAGCTGCTAATTAGTGGTTTTAATAGTCAAGGAAAGGGTGAAGCATGTTGTGCATGTAAACTGTACCTAAGTGTTTTTTTCCGAATAGGGTTGCACAAGAAAAAGCCGTTAAAAATTGCATTTTTCCTCGTGATCCAAAGTAATATAACTATTCATATCTGAATCTCTATGTTTCCTAATTTTTCTCTCACAAAGAACCATAAGGTATGTACTTAGAGATAATTATTTTAAATTTATGACTTTAAAATATTTAGTAGTAAGCACATAAAAACGAAGGTGAGAGTTACAGTTATCCACTGGGAAAGAGAATGCTAACTGTTAAAAAAAATCATTACATCCCTATGCATGGGAATTATAATCTTAACGATTTTTCATTAAAAATTCTGCCAAAACTTCTGAAATAAGGCTAATGAAAACGAATGATTGTTGAAAAGTTTCTTTGCCCTGAAGGATCAGAACTGACCCATTTGGAATTAACAATAGTTCTGAAGGCTAGATGACATAAAAGGTTGAGAACAAATTTTTAGTTTCAAGATGTTTCACATCAAACAAAGCACATGAAAATAATACACCAGCTTAAATTTCTAGACGCCTTAGAAAACTGCATATAATACAAATAGCTGACAGACTCTATGGAGTATTTGCTATCATTTTGTGTCCACTGCAAGTATTAGGGTTTATCTGAAAACAGAATAAAAAGTTAAATAAAATCCTACATATTTCGTTATTTAAGATGAGAAAATATTAACTATTTTAACAAAATCTAATTTGGCAATGGTCAATACTTGCAGAATTTATAAAATAGTGAAAAAAGGAGATATCATCCAATAAGAACAAATATGTTAACACTGTCTTTACCTGAAAATCTATGTTGCTGTGCAGGTAAGAGTCGGGCCGAGTCCCCTGCTTGTCAGGTTGGGTAGACACGCATCTGTAGAAACAAGAGTAGGCGATGATTGAAAAGATTTCTTTGAAAAGATCCACCTGTGTCCCAGGATTACTGTTGTGAACACCATATTTCAAATAGGTTTTGTTTTTAGAGTGAACCTGGGAGTTATTTTCTCCCACTCGGTGGTAACGACCTTTGTTCTACTAAATGTTTGGTTGGTTTTTTTTTTGTTTTTGTTTTGTTTTTGTGTTTTGTTTTGTTTTGTTTTTAATTTGGCATTCTCACCGGAGCCACTTCTGTTCCATCATTTCTAACCTGTACCATTCATTCCACAGAACACAGTCTGGCTCTCCCTGCCATCAGTGGTGTGTCATTTGCAGCTTTACAGACACGCCAGGAATTTGGTCTAATGTTAAAATACCATGAAAAAAAGAACCCTTTTAAAAAAATCCTGTCCCTAAAGTCCCATATTTAAATTCCCCAATTTTTTAAAAAGATTCTTGTTTCAAATAATTTAGAAAACTTAGTTCTTCTGTGTTAAAGCTTGCTGTTAATATAAATTGCTTCCAGTATGAGATTTATGAAGATGTGAAAGAAGTTATGCAGAAGGAAAGGGGAGCCACTGAAAAATATGCTTTTTTTCCGTTCTCTTCATTGTCCTAAGCATGTTCATGTAAAGGAAGAGTCTGAAGATTGTACCTTTTAAAATTATTTCTGCTGTTGATCATTAGTCAGAACTCTAATTATAAATTAGTCAATGGTTTCAGCTTCTTTTAGACGTTTTTGCCACAGTCTCTCAAGTAACAATTTTTAGTTTCACTGACTTAGCTTCATTCTGCCTAACTCTGTGGTAGTGGTATTTAGTAATAATGAAATGCCTGTGTAGGAAGCCAAAGAGAGGGAAAGCTTCAGAAAGAACCAAGCTGGACAGTGAGCGCCATAACAATTAAAATTTAATTGTACCATAAATACTGAAAGAAAAATTAAAAAAAATTTAACAATCCCACAGTTGCTGGTGTTTGTTTAGAAAATATCTAATCTGATTTGGAAAGTAGAGGAAGTTACTGTATTATTCAAACAAAATGAGAGTATTCCTTTTTAGGATCTGAATACTTTAGGTAGAGACAGATCTGAGGCTTTTTTGGCTTTAGTTCTCATATGCACAATTTAAATATTTTAGAGCAGGGTAAAGTCGGTAGAGCTGGAGATTTTAGTAAGTTCGAAAGGCTATATGGATTGAGTCTGAGATGAATTATAGGACATTAAAAATTATTTAAATAAAGAAATCATTGAGTCAGGAAAAGAGTGGGCATACTAATACCTAATTAACATTTGTGAGTTGTTGATTTTTACCATTATGTACTCAATTAATTCCTCCTTGGATGGATGCATATGTAAAAAATCAAAAACAAAAATAAAGACAGCCAAGGATTATTTTGATAAGGTTTACAAATGCTAGACCTTTGAAACTTTCCAGGATAGGCATTATCTTTGTGCCCAGGAAGTTTGAAGTTTGTGGGTGTGTGTGTGTGTGTGTGTGTGTGTGTGTGTGTGTGTGTGTGTGTGTGTGTGTGTGTATTTGTGGTCTCATTTCCTTGTCAAAGCCTCAAAGCTGGGTTAAGTAGCATAGGTGAATTTCTAGGAATTTAAGATAAAATCCTCTGCTATTCATCAGCTTTGAGACTTTGGTAAGTCTGTTAAAGATTCTTGGCCACAGTTTTCTCACTTAGAGATTGGTGGCTGACTCAACTAATCTCACAGCATGATTGTAAGGATCAAAATCAAATAATATAGAGCACTTTATAAAATTCTTAAATATTAAACAAATGAAATGTGTTTTACACCAACGACCTGGGGCCCTGGATTGCTCAGCATATTCTCCCTGAGCATAATTTCTTTCCATCTGTTTCTCTCCTTTTCATTCCGCTCTCCCTGCTATACCCTAAAACTTCCTAGCAATAGGTGTTTTCCTCAGTGTCTAACCCAGGGCTTACAATACATTTCTTAGAGCAGACACTTCAAAGTTGCTTTTAATTGCTTGCAGATATATTTATTTCCTCTCAGCTCCAAGTGCACCCTTCACTACCCGTTCTGAGAGTCCATACTGAACTCTGTAAGCATTTTTTTTTTTGTTTTCAGTGAACAAGATGTAAACTTAGCCAGTAGAGGGGGTGGGAGGGACACTGCAGGGGGAAGAGAGTAACTTTTTGTGGTTCCGGTGTGGGTGGTTTCCCTTTGCTTGCTCCTGCTGCAGGGTTCCCCGGGTGGTGTGGGTTCGCCAGGTCATGCAGTCCAGCTCAGCCCAACCCTGCATCCCAGGCCCCTGAGTTCCAGGGGAAAGGTATCCTCAGCCTGGGGAAGTTGCCCTTCTTTCTGCAGCTCTCCCGATGTTGACAACAGCTCTCTAGGTTTCTCTCCTGCAGCAGCATCTTTACTTCCTTGGCACAGTCTCCTGAGAGCTGTGACGCTTCTGCACGCTGACAGGCTATATTTTGCTTTTCCCGCAACTGTGGACCACTCAGCGGGGCAACGAACTTCTCTGCCCTGATGGACAATCATGCCTTTCCGAATTAGGCTGAACCTCAGCCTCTGAAGGGGGGCCATTCTTCCACGTTTGTCCGTCCTTAAGTACATTCTCAGTATATCTATTAGTATTCTCTGCACATCTATATAGCTAACCTCCTATCATAATTTAATAATTCCTTATATTAAACATTCCCTATTTAAACTTTGATTTTTGGAGTTCCTGTTGTGGCTCAGCAGTAATGAATGAACCTATTATCCATGAGGATGCGGGTTCATCCCTGGCACAGCGGAAATGAATCAGACTAGGAACCATGAGGTTGCGGGTTAGATCCCTGGTCTTGCTCAGCGGGTTAAGGCTCCGACGTTGCCGTGAGCTGTGGTGTAGGTCGCAGATGTAGCTCAGACTCTGCGTTGCTGTGGCTGTGACGCAAGCCAGCAGCTGCAGCTCCGACTGGACCCTGGTTGGAGTCCATATGCTGCAAGTGCAGCCCTAAAAAGCAAAAAATAGCAAAAATAAAATAAACTGTGTGATTTTTGCCTCTTAATTAGTCCTAGACTAATATATTAGATAAAAAAATAGCATAATTATATAAAAACACTATGATGGTCCTAACAGTACCCTATTATAATTTCTATAATTTCTAGTTATATAATTTTTTTCTTTTTAATCTTTTTTTAAAATTTTTTCTTTTTTCTTCCTTTCCTTCTTTCTTTATATTTATTTATTTATTTATTTATTTTTGCCTTTTTTTTTTTTTTTTGCCATTTCTTGGGCCTCTCCCTCGGCATATGGAGGTTCCCAGGTTAGGGGTCTAATCAGAGCTGTAGCCACCAGCCTACGGCAGAGCCACAGCGACAGGGGATCCGAGCCGCGTCTGCAACCTACACCACAGCTCACAGCAACGCTGGATCCTTAACCCACTGAGCAAGGCCAGGGATTGAACCTGCAACCTCATGGTTCCTGCTTGGATTCGTTAACCACTAAGCCACGACGGGAACTCCTTTTTTTTAAAATGAGCCAATGTAGCAGACCAGAGACCCCAGAAAGAGCTCCCTACATTTTTCTTTTTTTTTTTTTTTGGTCTTTTTAGGTCCACACGCGAGGCATGTGAAAATTCCCAGGCTAGGGGTCGAATTGGAGCTTCAACTGCCAACCTACACCACGGCTACACAACGCCTGATCTGAGTGCATCTGTGACCTACACCGCAGCTCACGGCAACGTCGGATCCTTATCCCATTGAGAGAGGCCAGGGCTTGAAGCCGCAACCTCATGGACACGAGTCGGATTCTTTTCTGTTGAGCCATGACAGGAACTCCTACTCATTTTTAACATATTCATTAACTTAAAATAATTCATCATGACTTCTATTGTTTATTAGCATCAAAGAAAAAATTCATATAATGACAGTAGGCACCAGTGATGCAAAATGACTGCAGCACTGCAAATTATGTTTTCCATTTTATTTAAATTTCTATTTTGTCCATAATTCTACAACACCAATATTTATAAAACAATAGATCATAATTATAAATGTTACTAGCTCAGCTAGGAATTCTTAAAACTTTGGGAAGCTGATAACACAGTACAATTCAAGTGATCAAAGATTTTCTTATATAGTGTTATATCATTAGGAGACATTCTCTCTTTATCCCAAATAGTACTTTCATTTATCACTTTTACTGTCTCTGAGTAAAGGTAGCATTGAATTCTACTCTACTGGTCAAACTGCTTTACTTTGACCAGAAAATAACAACTCTGACATTAGTAAAGCATATGATGGACGATTGTGCCAATAACCAGAAAACATCTTTATATCTAATATGCCATTGATCGTAGGAAACATAATTTAATTATGTACTTTAAAGGAAAAGTATTGGAATCAATTGTAAGAGAGTAAAATGTCAGAGACATGATGATTCAGAGACATTAAAATGTGAAAAAATACGCCTCTCAGAACTGATTTCCTGATGCAGTGAAGCAGGTTAAGGATCAGGTGTCATCTCTGCAGTGACTCAGGTCCCTGCGGAGGCCTGGTTTGGCTCCCAACACGGTGCAGTGGGTTAAAGGATCCACCATTGCCCCAGGTGTGGCATAGTTTGCAGCATTAGCTTGGATTCAGTCCCTGTCCTGGGAACTCCCATATGCTGTGGGTACAGTCATAAAAGGAAAAACAATTGATGAAATGTGGTAGAATTCTAGGCAATTCTTAGCCTGAATAGCCTTGGTATTATTGCCCTGCCGTAATTATCAATATTTTATTTGAAAGAAAAGCTATTTTCTTTTTACGATTATAATAGAGTACTTGTAAAATTAGAAAGTTCTTTGGTATGTTAGTTTAATAGTTTGGGTACCCTCAAACCACATCACATCTGAACGCTCTGCCCTTATTATTCATAAATTGTCTGGCCTGATTTTAGCTTCTGTTTTCAGATTGGCCTGCCGCAGTTTCCAGTGAGCACACTATGGCAATTTGGATGTATATTCTTAGGGCCTCAATCTGTAAAAAATTAATAAACGGAAATCTCAATTAAATAGAATTGGGAGACCAGAAGGGGGAGCTCTCATGCCCTGGGACTGTAGCCCAACAGGAAGGAAAAAAGACTCTGCTGTCAAGGACTCAGCCCGTGGAAAGCCACGGACTCTTGCTTATTACAGCCCTCCCAACTTTCTTTTCCTTTCTATGAAAACATTCCTTCCCTTGCTGTGGGGGAAGACTTGCACATGGCTAACCGTGATTGCGGACCTGAAAACGCAATGCTCTATTGATCCCAAGTGAACTCATCTATGCAGGAGAAATATCTGCCAGTCTATTTGTCAACCAAAGGTCAACAAAGGTCACTCCCTTCCCTCCACTTCCTGTCACTTAGATGCTAATTCTACCTGGTCTGGTAGGTCTTTCTTTTTTTGGGGGGCCGCCCCCACAGCATATGGAAGTTCCCAGGCTAGGGGTGGAATTGGAGCTGAAGCTGCCAGCCTACACCACAGCCACAGCAACAGGGGATCCAAGCCTCGTCTTCCACCTACACCACAGCTGACAGCAACGTGGGATTCCCCAACCCGCTGATCGACACCAGGGATTGAACCCATGTCCTCATGGATAATAGTTGGATTCATTTCCGCTGAGCCACAAGGAGAACTCCCTGTTAGGTCTTTATGTTTGTCCCTATGTACTCACATGGTGAGGTTTGTGAAGTTTTAGCAGAGATGTCATCCAAATGCTTTTGGTTTTGCTCTTCTTGTTTGCCTGTCTGGTATATTTTTATGGACACATTAAGGGAGGTCCCAAAATGACACAACCACTGCCAGAACGTTACCATAATCCTTAAAAAAAACAAAACAAAACTGCCATTTCCAGCCCATTAAATTAATTCACGGTGGGTGTACAACTGCAATTTGAAAAGCAATAATCTGTGTATGGTCCATGCTTGTGCATCAGGGAATTTATTAAAATACTGTACCTACAAGCAAAAATTGTGCTTATGTGGATCTCCCTTTGGAGACGTTCTATTCCCTCCCCGCTCCTCTCCCCATTCTCATCAATCTGATTTCCAAAAAAATCTAGAAAACTCGCTTTAAAATGTGTCCATAGATTAAACAAGATGAACAGAAATGTATATATCAACTGTATTGTTTTAAAAGCTCATGTATCACTGTAGTGTCTCTTTTATGGAGCATTTTTTGTTTGTTTGTTTGTTTGTTTGTATTGAATAGCCATTGCTTTGCATTGAGGCAGGTTAAAAGAAGTAGCTGTATTTATTACAAGAATATTCTCACATTATGATGTCCTTTTAACAAGTATCCATAGGAAAAATTTCTCTCATGCCTCAGTATAGGAATTGTCAAGTGTCTTTATTATTATTTGAGCAACATAGAAGTAAATAACTTATGAGTATTTTAGGGTAAAAATAAATAAAACACATGGCTGATTCTTAAGCTTTTAAAATTTGCTTAAATGCAGGTATTTTAATATTGTGGTGTAGCATGATTACTCCTGCAAATTTGCCTTCTTTTATATAACTATTAAGCAATCTTCATTTATTCTTTTTCTTGTCTCCTTGTGGGACTCCTCTGCCTGATTCTGATAATAAAAACCTTGCAATGAAGTACAAGAACATAGTAGATAATGTCCTAGTTTTTTTACTTGGTGAAATGTTTATATTTTCGATTATGAAAAATCTTGACTCTTCGTCACTTCAAACAATGAAACATACTTTCATTTTTATTAGTTCCATTATTTCCTAGGAATAGGAATGTTTCATAAAGATACTTGAATATTTCTTAACATCCTTTGCAGGACAGTTATTTTGCTGTCTGTAAAATGCTGAGATTTCAAATTGTTTCATTCTCTTCTTCAGTTTTGAGTAGAACTATTACTCTATTGATTTTAACTTGAGCCAGTGAAAGTATTATTCTAATGTATCTTTCTAAGAATATTATTACAA
This sequence comes from Sus scrofa, assembly GCF_054392235.1. Classification (NCBI taxonomy): domain Eukaryota; kingdom Metazoa; phylum Chordata; class Mammalia; order Artiodactyla; family Suidae; genus Sus; species Sus scrofa. The sequence goes on along the minus strand of NC_139393.1, from coordinate 67,733,340 downwards.
TCTTGCTTTCTGATTACATCTTTTAAAGAATAAGCACTTCAACTTTAAAGAAAAGATATCTCATGAGGAATTTGATTTCAGTAAAAATTTCACAAGATGTTTTGATTTAAAAATGTACTATCTTAAGTCAAAAGTATAAAATTTTCAGAAAGCAGACCTTGGTTGATGAGGCTAATTTTATAAGTACAATATTATGATCATACAATGCCCCAGGTTTATCTATGCCCTCTGAATGCCTACCTAAATGTATTACCATCCCATGGGCAACAATGATCCAGACATGGGGAAGAAATTTAGGGAAAAATTTCCAGATGCTGGAACAGGAATTGGTAGGAGGTTAGAAGGGCTTCAGTTCTAGGGAATACTGAGTATGAAGCAGAATGAGAACTCAGAAACAGAGGCAAGGCAGGTCCTGGTGCCTCAGACCTTGGGTACCATGTTGGCCCTGAACTTGTGCTCATAACGATGAATCTCAGAAAGCGTGTCTGGGGCTCAGTTAACATCCACTGTTGCAGATGTCTACTAGAGCCTCAGATTCTTGGGTTGGGGTGTAATCTAGAGGTAGGCATCAAATGAATGCCATTATGAGACAAAGCATGTACAAGTCAGGGAATACGTGGGTGGATAATTATACATTTGAAATAGGGTGCCATCACCACATTTTTACAAAATGAGAAAAAATGAAATTACTGTAGAAAAGCACAGGTAGCCTTAAAATATCATGATCCAAGAGTAAAAGTAAGGGAGAAAGTTTTTTGTTTTGTTTTGTTTTGTTTTTTTCTATTTTCCCTTAAAAAAAAAAAAAAACTTGCCTATTTCTCATTTAAGTGGCCTCTGCTTGACTCCTTAACTTTGGCTCCAGAAGCTGGCCTAGTGACACGCTTTGTTTAGTTCCTGGGAGGAGAACAAAAGATCCTTCTTCATAAAAACTCAAACTATCCAACTTTGGGACTGTCCTTAGTGTTCTTCCTGTGTGAGAACCTCAGCTGAGGGATTTGGCTGACGCTCAGGGCACTGGAACACTAATAAATCTGAAATCTGGGATAAAGTATGGTATAAGATTATTCATAAGAGTCAAGTGAATGTACTGTCAAATAGACTAATTGTGAGAGCAAATCTCAAATACTTGGGGGGGAAGTCTCATAAAAGAAAAACTTTCAGGCAGTTCTGCAATTAACAAAACTTCGGTTAGGAGTTCTCGTTGTGGCTCAGTGGGTTAAGAATTCAACATAGTGTCTGTGAGGATGTGGGTTCAATTCCTGGCCTTGTTCAGTGGGTGAAGGATGTGAATTGCCACAAGCTTCAGTGGAAGTCGCAGATGCAGCTCAGATCCCTTGTTACCGTGGCTGTGGCGTAGGCTGGCAGCTGCAGCTCTGAATTGACCCCTAGCTCAGGAATTTCCATATGCTGCAGGGTTGGCCATAAAAAGAAGAAAAAAAAAACAAAAAACAAAAAAACAAAAAAAAAAAAAACAAAAAAAAGGAAAAAGAAAGAAACCTCTGTCAGCAACACCCAGAAGAGACAGAACAAAGCCTATCTGACAGTAGCATTTTACTTCTCAGAAGTTAATACTTTGTGACAGTGAAAATATACTTGCTGCTACCTAAACTCACTTAGGAGGAGGTATATATTTGTATTTGACATACAGCTAAGTTCTCCTGGTAAGCTGTCTCTGCATCTAAAGGGAGTATCCCAGGAAGCCAGACATTTATAGGAAATTGAGGCTGAATGGGTTAATCCTCCTCCTTACAGAAGACTTAATTAATAAGGATTTTCTCCGAAGTGATATCACAGGTCTACTGCAATTTAAATGGAGCCATAAAACATACAAAGAGTTTCCTTTCTTTCAGCAATTGATAATTTACAATTACACTACAGAGAGGGACCCAGAAATTTATAATCACACACTACCTGCCCTTCATAGCAGAGTACTGTGTGGCTTTACCACTGTCTCTCTCGTTGCAATTCAGTTTTACTGTAAAATTATTAGGGAAAGAATCATGCTGCTCTATTTTTCAGAATGCACTTTTTAAAAACTTTTGGTATGAAAATCTATATTTGTGTGTGTTATTGTCTTTATGATTGCATCGGAATGTTAGTTCTATGAAGTCAAGGACTTTGTCTTTTCTGCCTGTAACTGCATGAAATAGTGCATGATGCATAGCAGGTATTAAATAAGGGAATTCGTGGATGAGTGAATGCATGAATGAATGTTCTAAGGAGTCTGTTCTACAACCTAAGAAAGGAAAATACGTAGTACTGTATAGTGATGGGAAGGGAGAGAAGGCTAGTAAAAATCTGATGTTCTTTCTTTTCCCTGGAAGATTCATGTCCTATAAAATAAGAAATACTGGGAATTCCCATTGTGGTTCAGCAGGTTAGGAACCCCACTAGTATTCATAAGGATGTGGGTTTGATTCCTGGCCTCGCTCAGTGGGTTAAGGATTGGGCATTGCTTTGGGCTGCTGAATAGGTTGAAGATGTGGCTCACAGGTGCAGCTTCAGGAACTTCCATATGTCACAGGTGAGGCCCTAAAAAGACAAAAAAAAAAAAAAAAAAAAAAAAAAGGGAAGAAAGAAATATTTTATTCAGTAGTTTTCAAGCCTGACATTTTCCTCAAAACTTAAGAAGCCACATCAGAAAACTTTTTTAATTTCCCACTGGGAAATTTCTATAACCAGGGAATATGGGGGCTCTAATAAATATATTATTTCCTATTTTTTCCAAAGGTTATTTAATTAGTGAAATGGAGTTAAGGAGGTAAAAAAATTTTCTAAATCTATTTCCATACATGACATAAGTACATATATTTTTTAATACTGAAATACATATTTACTGTGGATAATAGTGAAATTAGTTGAGGGTACACATTAGAATAGTGCTTGATTTATTGTAAACACCATTTAAGTCTTAGATGTAAAATTATTATTATTTTGAAGATACCATTCACTTACTTGAGTAAATGTTCAATAAGAAATTGACTTAGAGGAGTTCCCGTTGTGGTTCAGTGGTTAACAAACTAGTATGGCTAGTATCCATGAAGATGCAGGTTCGATACCTGGCCCTGCTCAGTGGGTTAAGGATCTGGCATTGCCATGAGCTGTGGTGTAGGTTGCAGTTGTGGCTCAGATCCTGAGTTGCTGTGGCTGTGGTGTAGGCCAGCAGCTGTAGCTCCAATTTGACCCCTAGCCTGGGAACCTCCATATGCCTCAGGTGTGGCCCTAAAAGGCCAAAAAAGCCAAGAAAAAAAAATCAAAGAATAGCCAGAGAGAGTTCCTGTTATCGTCCTGTTATAGTCCAGTGGGTCAGGGACCCCGTGTTGCTGCAGCTGTGGCACAGGTCGAAGCTGCAGCTCAGATTCAGTTCTTGCTATGGGTGTGGCAAAAAAAAAAAAAAAAAAAAAATGTAATACCCAGAGTTCAATGCAGAGCATGACATGGGAGAAAATCTTCATTGTGGAAATATGAGTTGTAAACTGCTTAGATATCTAGAAACCACACTATTAATTGAAAAGATTTCATTGCTTTGGGAGTGGCAAGTTTAAATCTTACTTCCTTCACGTATTGCTTTTCCTAACTTCACTTAGCCTCAGTACCTTCCCCACAACATCACCTACTTTACTAGGTCATCATGAAAACATATTTGAAAGTTTCATTTAATAAGACAATGTGGGAGTTCCCGTCATGGCACGGTCGTTAACGAATCCAACTAGGAACCATGAGGTTGCAGGTTCGATCTCTGGCCTTGCTCAGTGGGCTAAGGATCTGGCGTTGCTGTGAGCTGTGGTGTAGGTTGCAGACTCGGCTCGGATCCCTCGTCGCTGTGGCTCTGGCATAGGCCAGCAGCTATGACTCTGATTTGACCCCTAGCCTGGGAACCTCCATATGCCTCGAGAGCAGCCCAAGAAATGGCAAAAAGACAAAAAAAAAAAGACAATGTGTGTAGGCTTAGATATCATTGTGTATGTGATATGCGGTAAAATATTATAGCTATTATTACATAGTCGTTTATTAATACTGTTGTTATCATCTGGTATCCAGTTACACTAAGGATTCTCTGTATACATTTCTCCTTCCTAAACAGTCAACTAGACTTTTAAAAATACAGCTCTGATATCCCATCTTCTTGGCTTCTATCTTATCTAGTTTCTGAAGAGAAAGGAGAAAATAATTCCTCTTTACTTCCATAAAACAATACTGCTGGTTATCAGAGGTTTTCCCTTATAATGGTCTCTATTGACTTTTTTCTTTAACTTCTACTCCTTAGTCTTAATTCTGCCACTTTGGTTCCTGGCTCAGTTCTCTTTTTAAACAATAAGTAGAAAAGATATCATGCTGTTCAAAATCGAAAGCTCAGAGTCAACTTACATAGTGTCTTTTAAAATCTAAGAGAGAGTTGTTTGTGATCTGAATTTGAAATAGCATTTCTAGCAAGGCCATAGTAATTCCACAATGAAGAGCAAAGAGTCGTTAGAATGCCAGGTTATGTTATTATCTAATTACTAAAAAACAAAACAAGACTGTCTGCATTATTGACTCAGGTTTCAAAAAAATTTAAATCTCACTGTGATCTACACTAATTTCCAGTTCTTTATTACATGGTTGTGCTTTGAGTTCTGCAGTGTAATAGCCTAGTGACATGGTGGCCTCTGCAGTCAAGAGCCTCCTCTCTAGCAGGGAAGGTAGTTATCAGCCAGAAAATCACAAATGTAATGATTTTTACAAAGGAGCAAGTCAGGGCGACCATATGCTAATCTTGACAAAATTACTTCTCTCAAGAAAAGAAGATGGGGAGTTCCCATTGTGTGCAGTGGAAAAGAACCAACTAGTATCCATGAGGACGTGGATTGGATCCCTAGCCTTGCTAAGGGGGTCAAGTGTCTGGTGTTGCGGTGAGCTCTGGTGTAGGTCACAGATGCAGCTTGGATCCCGGGTTGCTGTGGCTGTGGTGTAGGCTGGCAGCTGTAGCTCCAATTTGACCCCTAGCCTGGGAACTTCCATATGCCGAAAGTGCAGCCCTAAAAAGCAAAAAGAAGGAAAGAAGGAAGGAAAGAAGAAAGAAAAAAGGAAAGAGAGGGAGGGAGAGAGAGAGAGAGAAAGAAAGAAAGAGAGAGAGAGAAAGAAAGAAAAAGAAAGAAAGAGAGATAGAGAAAGAAAGAAAAAGAAAGAAAGAAAGAAAGAAAGAAAGAAAGAAAGAAAGAAAGAAAGAAAGAAAGAAAGAAAGTTAGAAAGATGTTCTTAAGAAAATGAAACTTGTAATGGAGCCTCACCATTTTACCACTAAATAGCCCACTTTGGAGAAGATGCAACAAATCCTCATATTTAATCTCATGCTTTAATGAGACATATTAAAGTGAAGCTCAAATGGATATGTGCAGATAAGTGAATGTGGAGTTTCAACTTCATTTTGAGGTGGGTTGGGCCCTTGGGGGAAATTTAGGGGATGAAAATATGAAATAATTTATTCCTTCATCAAAAGAGTGACAGGAGTTTCCATTCTGTCAAAGAAAGCATTTTCCTTTTGGATCGATCTGCACCATGTAAAGAGATATCTTATCTGAAGTTCTCTGTGTACCACTCAGAATGCAGTCATGTCATAGGGGCAACATAAATATCTTTATATTTTTTCTTCCAGTTTTATTGGTACATAATTGACAAACATCACTATATGATAAGTCTAAGGTGGACAGTTCAAGGATCTGGCATAATACATCATAAAAAGATGATCACAATAAGTTTAGTGAACATCCACCATCTCATACAGATAAAGAAATAGAAATAGTTTTGTGATGAGAGCTCTTAGGACTTGTTCTCTTAACAGCTTTTGTATATAAGACACAGCGGTGTTAATTGTATTTATCATGCTGTACACTACATCTCTAGTACTTATTTATCTTAGAACTGGAAGTCTGTAGTACCCTTTGCCTTCATCCCCTTCCCCTTCCCTCCCACCCCCGCCTCTGGTAACCACAAATCTGCATACGTATCTTTAAAAGTTTTTTTTTTCAGGGGGTCAGAAAATCACCATGCTATTTTTACTACCTGTATGAAATCTCAATATATAGTAAAATAGAACTAGGCATTGTCCATACACATAAGCCAGACATAATTTAGTCAAAAAGCTAATTCAGCTGTTTAGCAGGATTTAACTAGTTCTTAACCCTTATCTAAATACATTTGGCGACCATACCCAGAACCTAGTACCACTTCACACCATGATGACTCCTTGGAGAAATGGCTGCTTCTCAGAAGGAAAAAAGGTAAGTATAAGAGGAGCCTATAATAATAATAATAATAATAATAATAATAATAATAATAAACTTGATGCCATAAAGTAAGAAAAAAAAAAGAAGGAAGGAAGGGTAGAAAATACATGTCTTACAGCAGGGAGCAAAAATATAGGTAAGAAAGACTAAGAGGTACAAACATCCAGTAGCAAAATAAATGAGTCATGTATGAAATATATGGCATGGGAAATACAGTCAATAACCATGTAGTATCTTTGGTGACAGACTGTAACTAAACTTATCTTAGTGATCATTTTGAAATGTACAGAAAGATCAAAACATTATACTTTGGATCAGGAACTAACATAGTGTTGTAGGTTAATTATCCTTCAAAAAACAAACAAAAAAACCCCAAACTCATAGAAAAAGAGATCAGATGTGTGGTTACCAGAGGTGAAGTACAGGGGTTGGGGAAGAATTGGATGAAGGCCAATTCAAAAGGTAGAAATTTAGGAGTTCTCACTGTGGCTCAGCAGTTAACGAACCTGACTAGCATCCATGAGGATGCATGTTCGATCCCTGGCCTTGCTCAGTGGGTTAAAGATCTGGTGTTGCCATGAGCTGTGGTGTAGGTCACAGACATGGCTTCGATCCTGCATTGCTGTGGCTGTGGTGTAGGCCAGCAGCTACAGTTCCAATTCGCCCCCTAGCCTGGGAACTGCATATGCTGAGGATGCGAATTTCCAGTTCGAAAGTACCCAAGTACTGGGGGTGTAATGTACAACATGATAAATATAATTAATACTACTGAATGTTATATGTCAAAGTTGAGTTCTCCTAACAATTTTTTTTCTATTTCTTTGATTTTGTATCTACATGGCATGATGGATGTTAACTTTTTTTTTTAACTGGGAGCAATGATTTCATGAGAGAAAACAGCTGCTCACAAATTTAGGAATTTCCTAACCTAACAAAATCTTTGTACAATGTTTTTTTCTTTTTTAAAAAGATTTTTATTATTTTTTATTGTAGTTTATTTACAATGTTCTGTCAATTTCTGCTGTATAGCAAAGTGACCCAGTTATACATACATACATTTTTTTCTCACATTATCTTCCATCATGTTCCATCACAAGTGACTAGATATAGTTCACTGTGCTATACAGCAGGATCTCATTGCTTATTCACTCCAGATGCAATAGCTTTCATCTACTAACCCCAAACTCTCAGTCCATCCCACTCCCTCCCCCTCTCCCTTGACAACCACAGGTCTGTTCTCCACATCCCTGAGTTTGTTTCTTTTCTGTAGATAGACTCATTTGTGCCGTATATTAGATTCCAGATATGTGATATCACGTGGTATTTGTTTTTCTCTTTCTGACTTACTTCGCTTAGTATGAGAATCTCTAGCTCCATCCATGTTGCTGCAAATGGCATTATTTATGTGAGAGTCATTTCATGATGTATTCAATTCAACTAATTATGCTTAAATTTATACAGTGCCATATGTTAATTACATCTCAAAATTTTAAATGGTTAAAAAGACTATGATTTCTTTTTAACAGAAGATATGTTTAAGATATTTATTTTATGCTATTATAATAAAATAATAAAATATGTAACTTTTTTTTTAAAGAAATAAGTGTGTCACAGGATATAGGATCCTGTTTGAAAGGGCTCCTATTGGCTAAATATGAAGAAAAAAAAATAAGCACCAAAATAATTAGATCCAGTAATTAGATTTAGTGAAAAAAGTAAGAATGCATGAGTGCATCCTGATAGTCAGTTAATAGAGAAATGAATGCATGAATGTGAGAGAAGGGAGGCTCTATCAGTGGAATACTGAAGGTTGAGTTATAAATGCAGAGGGAATGCTGGAGTTGGAGAATCAGCCTTTGCAACCATCATAGTTAAAATCAGAAGTGGATACTAAATCCAGAGGATCAGCATATTTGCATAGGTTTAAAGAGTCTTTCCCTGGAGTTCCCATTTCGGTACAGTGGAAACGAATCCGACTAGGAACCATGAGGTTTTGGATTTGATCGCTGGCCTCACTCACTGAGTTAAGGATCCAGCATTGCCATGAGCTGTGGTGTAGGTCGCAGGCATGGCTCGGATCTGGCATTGCTGTGGCTATGGTGTAGGCTGGCAGCTACAGCTCCGATTAGACCCCTAGCCTGGGAACCTCCATCTGCCCTGGGTATGGCCCTAAAAAGACAAAAGACAAAAAAAAAAAAAAAAAAAAAAAGTAAAATTAAAAAACAAACAAACAAACAAACAAAAAAAAACCACAGGGTCTTTCCCAAAACTGTTTCCTAGTCTCAGGGAAAAAATAGTAATAACACAGTTGAGAACTCAGGACACCTTGGCTAGTGACCAAAATTATTATTACCAGTGAGAAACAGATGAAAATTGTATGCTCCTCTAAGAGGACACAACATCACCAATGCAGTGTTCTAAGTGGAAATGCATACCCTGAGTCTAATCATGAGGAAATATCAGACAAATCTAAAGCGAGAAATGGTCTTTTGGAAAAAAGAAGACTGTTCTTTAAAAGTGTCAATGTCACAAGAGACAAAGAAAGCTTAGGAAATATTTCATTCCCAGTCTTCCTAAAGAAGGCTAACGAGGCTTAACAGCTAAGCCCCATAACTGACTTTAGTTTGGATCCTATACTAAAGGAGAAAATATTATAAAGGACATTATTGTGTCCGTTGACAAAATTGGAAGAATGATGGTTGACTAAACAGAAGTAATTTGTCTATGTTAATTGCTGAAGCTAATAGTTGTACTGTGGTTCAGTAAGACAATATCCCTATTCAATATAGGAAATACTGAGACATTTAAGGGAAAGTGTTATGAAATATATTACTTACCCTTGAATGTTTCAGAAAAACACACAAAGTCACAGACACACACACATTTACATACACAGATCTAATTATAAAGCAAATGGGATAAAAATGTAACAATGTATTAAAGGGTATGTAGTTTCAAAAAATTGTTCTCATTTTTTCAATTTTTTGTAAGTTTGAGATTATTTCCAAATAAAAAGTTAAAAATATATGTATATCATAAAACTATTTAAAATTTTTAACTGCTAAAACATTTTTTCTAAAATTTTTTAATAATATAAAAGTTTAGACAAAAATGAAAGCTTCCTATGTTAAATAATCCAAAATTTGAAAAGAGCATATAATATTCTTAGGAAGTGTTACATTTTATTGCTTAAAAATATTATTTTTAGTATTATATGTCTTTATGTATGTACATTTTGTCTGAAAAGCATTGATTTAAGGATAGATCAATATCAATTAATAAATAATATTTTAAAGAAATTTATGAAAATATTTAGTTATAGTTTCTCTTGGAGAACTGGTAATAAGATGATGTTTTAAAATACAATTTAAAAAATCAATAGGAACTTCGCTTTTCACTTCACTTTTATTTCATTTTTTCACTATTTCACTTTTTCAATTATTTACTGTTGCCTCTGATGAATATAGTTAATATAACAGCTCTTATCTTAACCAAACACAGGGCCGATAGTTATAAAGATATTGAAACACAACCTTTTTCTCCCATAGACACAAGATTCCCTTATCAGTTGTAACAAATACATGTCTGTTCATTGACATTCAGTTAATAAGTGAATGTTTCTGTTCCCTAATTTACATAAAAAGATTCCAGTTGACTTAGCTAAATGACACACTGTGCTGATCCAAAGATGAAAGCCTTGATGTTATTCTTGCTTGGAGAATATGAAAAATAATGAGCTATTCAAAAATATTTCCATTTAATTTTTTTTCTTTTTTCTTTTTTCTGACACACATGCAGCATGCAGAAGTTTTACAGCCAGGAATTGAACCCATGCTACAGCTATAACCAGAGCCACAACAGTAACAGTGGTAGATCCTTAACCCACTGGGCCACAAGGGAACTCCCTCCATTTAATTTTCAACAGACATCTAAAATATACTTAGCAGTGAAATTTTTGAAACCCATATCAATAGATAAGCCCTTTAAATTATAAGTTACCTACATCCCAACATACATGTTTTAAGGGGCAGCCATCTAACATTACAATTATTAAGCACAATAATGGATTCATAATTTTTTATTATTTACTTACAGGTGTCATTACTCCGAAATCTGTTAATAAAACCAAATAGCTGTCATTTGTAGTAACAAAGACTGTTTTTAATTTATGAAATTATATAATGAAAAGACTCAAGACTATACATACATACAGCGAACTCTGTACAAAAATGTTAATTAAGTTTAATTAGATTATTATAAAGAAATTAGTAATGGCTGAAGTTATTTAATAACCAACTCCTTGAATAGATCTTGAAACCACATCTGCCTTGTGTAGCTAAAATTTGAATCTATTTCTTATAATATATATATATATATATATATATATATATATATATACACACACACATATATATACACACACACACACATATATACACACACACACACACACACACACACACACACACACACACACACACACACACACACATATATATATATATACATTTTTACCCCCACTGCATACATAGCATATGGGCCAGGGATGGAATCCAAGCCAGAGCTTCGACCTTCACCACAGCTGCAGCAACACAAGATCCTTAACTCTTTGCACTGGGTCAGGGATGAACTGCTACCTCCACAGAGACAAGCTGGATCCACTAACCCACAGCGCCACAGTGGGAACTCCTGAAGCTATTTCTGTGTAACCTAAATATTAGATAATTCAATAAATAACTAAAATATAAATTATTGTCTGCTTGGTTCTAAACAACTAGATTCAGTATTTGTAAATAGCCAGACAGTTGACAACAATTTTTAGTTTCCTTCTGCACATTAGATCCTCAGGCCTTATTTATCTTGTAATTGAATGTTTGAGCTCTTTGATCAACATCTACCCATTTCCTCTTCCTTCTAGTTCTTGGCAATCACCATTCTACTCTGTTTCTATGTTTTACTTTTTTATAAGATTCCAAATGTAAATGACACCATTTTTCTCTCTGTCTGGCTTATTTTATTTAGCCTAATGCCTTCCAGTTTCGTACATGTTGCCATAAATGGCAAGATTCCCTTCTTTTTTATGGCTAAATAATATTTCATTATATATATGATGAAATGTAATGTGATACTATCTCACATTTTCCTTACCTACTCCTCTGTCAATAGGCTTAGGTTGTTTCTATGTCATGGTTATTGTGACTAATGCTGCACTGAACATAGGAGTGCAGATATCTCATTGAGATACTGATTTTATTTCCTTCATATGTATATCCAGACATGGGATTACTGTGTCATATGGTAGTTCTAATTTTAATTTTTTGAAGACTCTCCATATTGTTTGCATAGTTGCTGTACCAATTTACATTTTCACTGACAACGCACAAGCACTCCCTTTCCTCCACATCCTTGCCAATATTTATTTTCTTGACTTTTTGATAATAGCCATCCTAACTGGTGTGAAGTGATATCTCACTGTGGTTTTGATTTCCATTTCTCTCTGATTAGTTATCTTGGGCATCTTTTCATGTGCTTGTTGCCCATTTGTATATCTTCTTTGGAAAACTGTCTGTTTGGGTCCTCTGCTTATTTTTCAGTCAGATTATTGTTTTTGCTACTGAGTTGTTTGAGTTCCTCAGAAAGTTTAGATATTAACCCCTTATCAGATAAATGGTTTGCAAATATTTTCTCCTATTCCTTAGGTTGCCTTTTTGTTTTGTTGATTGTTTCTTATGATGTAAAGAAATTTTTAGTTTGATGTGGTTTCACTTGTTGGTTTTTTTATGTCGTTGCTTATTTTTTTGGTGTCATAGCCAAAAAATCGCTGCAAGACAATGTCAAGGAGCCTTATCCTACATTTTCTTCTAGGAGTTTTATAGTCTTAGGTCTTACATAAGTCATTAACCTATTTTGAGTTAATTTTTGAGAGTGGTGTAAGTTAGGGGTTCAGTTTCATTTTTTTTTGCATGTGGATACCCAGTTTTCCCAGCATCATTTATTGAAGAGACTATTCTTTCCCCTGTATATTCTTGTATCTTTTTCAAAATTAGTTGACTATATATGTATGCATTTATTTCTGTGCTCTCTATTCTGTTCCATTTGTTTATGTGTCTGTTTTTATGCTAGTACCATACTGTTTGGAATACTGTGGCTTTGTAGTACACTTTGAAACAAGCAATTGTGATGTCTAAAGTTTTGTTATATCTCAAGATTGCCTTGGATATTTGGGTCAAACTCTCCTGAGATCTGGTCCCTTCTGTATGTTATTCTCCATTTTTCTTTCCCCCACATATTGCAGTAAATCCCTAATTAGACTCTTGAGCCTTCCCAGGACTGTTTTGTTTGTGGATAGCTATTTAACTTTTTTTTTTGTATGTAAGAGTTTGAAGGCTAGTATATCTTATTCCACCATCTTACTGAAGTCACCCCTTGGTAATATTGTAAGGACTGGATATATGCCAAAATTCCAAAGATAGATAGATAGATAGATAGATAGATAGATAGATATTGTTTTCACTACAGAGTCTAATATAATTAAAATATGTAAAACATATATATATGATGGGTATATACATGTAATGGGTTCACACATTCATTTAAAATTTTTGAATTAGTATTAGAATTAGTATCTCATTGTATAAGTAGAGATACAATGTGATACAACCCAATAATAAAAAAAAGAAAAATAATTAAAAAAAATAAAAATTTTGGATTAAACAACTACTATGTGCCAACACGTTGTTAAAAAGTACTAACTGTGAGGAAAATAGGAAGGAAAAGCTAACAGGTAAATTCTGGAGCACTTAAAGGAGTTCTTTATGAAGGATTTCTAGATACTATGATTTCTGGAAACATTCTGCAACTGACATTTGCTAGATTGAGACTTGACCCAAACAAACTGAGAAATGCCCTCTACAGGAGGACATAGGTTTACCATGTCTACACCAAGTCCAGTCTGTTCCGTGTGGCACACTTAAGGGCTGAGTTTGGCTTAGGGATGACATGTTTAGGGCTGGCAGGTGAAAGTGGGAATGAAAAAGGCAGAAAGCAGCAACTTTTTTGAGGAATGACTCACAGTGTTTCTGCTTAGTGCCTTTATCCCAAAATTGCACTTACATTTTGGAAATCTTTCTTACTTCTGAGTATTTTGTTTTCACTTTTTGGAGAGAAAGAATCAAGAGAGAATTCCCATTGTGGTTCAGTGGATTAAGGACTTGATGTTTTCTCTGTGAGGATGAGGGTTCAATCCCTGGCCTCACTCAGTGGCTCAAAGATCCAGCATTGCCACAAGCTGTGGTGTGGGTCACAGATGCAGCTTGGATCTGGAGTTGCTGTGGCTGTGGTGTAGGCCAGCAGCTGCTGATTCAAACCCTAGCCTAGTAACTTCCATATGCCACAAGTATGACAGTAAAAAAAAAGAGAGGGAGTTCCCATTGTGGTGCTGGGGAAATGAATCTGACTATTGTCCATGAAGATGCAGGTTGGATCCCTGGAATTGCTCAGAGGGTCAAGGATCTGGTGTTGCCCTGACCTGTGGTGTAAGCTGCAGATGTGGCTCGGATCCCACATTGCTGTGGCTGTGTGTAGCTCAGCAGCTGTAGCTCCAATTTGACCCCTAGCCTAGGAACTTCCATATGCTGCACCTGTGGCCCTGAAAAGAAGAGAAAAAAAAAAGGGGAGGGGGGGGCTAGCAAAAGAGAGAAAGAGAAAGAAAAAAAAAAGAGAGTAACTTCAAACTGGAAGGAAGAATGTGAGCATTTAACCATGAGCTTCTGTCGGTGCTTAAAATTATGCATATTTCTATTTCTGCCACTTATAAATTATTTAGGCATAGAGAATATTATCTTAATAGTCACAGAAAAGTCAGATTATTTTCCTTACTTTTTTTGAGTCATTCATTTATTCATTTATTCAGTGTTTAGAAAGCAAAAGAATTGCAGTAAGCACAGCTGATCAGTTTGCCAATCTACACTTTTGAGGAAAATCAGTACGTTATTTTTCATCTTTTCTTATTTTTGACTTTGCTTATTCAAAAAGACTTCCTTGAGTACCTAGTATGTGCTGCTTGGAGTAGAGAAAGGAAGAAGAATAAGCTAACCTCTCTTTATAAGGGTGCATTATTCATAAATGCAACTTCCTGGCATTTATAAAATTGGAAATCATGGCTGCTTTTAATAGTTTATGATCAATGTCATATAAGCAAAGCTGTCATATGTTGATGAAAAGCTATACTAGCATTACTAATAGTTTAACTTACTAGTGGTCAAAGCTCAGCATCACACGGAGGGCTTGTTTAAAACAAAGATTGTGACCTCACATCTAGTGTTTCTGATTCAGTGCATCTGGAGTGAGATCTAAGATTTTGTGATTCTAACAAGTTCCCAGATGCTGCTGATGTTGCTAGTACCAGTAACACACTTTGATTTAAATCAGGGCGCCACAAACTGATGACAAATCCACCACCTGGCACCACCTGGATTTATTTTTATTTTTTATTTTGTTATGTATTCTATTAATACATTTATTAAATGCATTATCTGACATTTTACAGGGAAAAAACCCCAACATGCTGACCTCAGATCTAAGTGATCGCTGTGCTATCATCTGCGATTCTCATTTGACACGATTCCTGTGATTTTTAGCTGAGCAGTATCTTAATAGTCACAAATCCAAAGGAAGAATTACTTGCTCAAAGATTTTGGCGGGTATGTACTATGCAGTTTTTAAGGATTTAACAGATAAGCTACAGAAAAGGTTGACCAAAGTGTAAAATTTCTTTTCACTCCCCCAGAATGTGACTATGCCAGTAAGAAAAAGAGAACAAACTGCAGTTTAAAGGGTAAATAATTTTGATGACCAGACCTATTTTTACTTCAATTTTGGTTCCCAGTTTTCCACAGAGAACATGTTTCATTCTGAAATGAAAAAATTATCCCTTATAATGGAAACAACAGTTTGCTTTGCAATTTTATAGTATCATTTTTTGCTTCTATTTTCCAAACAAAGAGATATTTCAATATGCTTTTCTACTGGAACATAAATAAAAATGTGGAAGCAATACAATTGCGAAAGAATAAAATAGCATCAAACTTTTAATCACCGAGGTCTGAAAGAGGCTTAACACTGTCTCTACAGCTCTCCCCAGTGAACCATGTGAACCATGGTGAACAGTATCAGAACTGTAAATGAGCATGACAGAGAGGTAGATAGATAGACAGATAGATAGATAGATAGATAGATAGATGATAGACAGATAGGCCTATTTTAAGCAAAGCTCTTACTATTTGAGGTGAAAATAAGACTAGATGTTCTTTACCTGTTATGAACTAAATTGTGTTGCCTCAAAATTCATACGTTCTAGCCCTAATCTCGAATATATCTGCATTTGGGTACAGGGCCTTTAAGGAGATAATTAACAGGAGATCACAAGTGTGGGCTCCTAATCTGATAGGACTGGTGTCTTTAGAGGAAGATACACCAAAGACCTTTTTCTCTCTTTCTTTGAGCTGATGGATAGAGAAGAGGCCGTGTGAGGACACAGTGAGAAGGCGGTTGTCTGAAAGCCAGGAAGAGAGGCCTCCCTGGAAACAAACCTTGCTGCACTGAGATCTTGGACTTTCAGCCTCTAGAACTGTGAGAAAATAAATGTCTGTTGTTTAAGCTACCCAGTCTGCTGTATTTTGTCATAGCAGCCTAAACAGACTAATACCTGTCTCCTGGGCAAAAAGACATAGCAATTAGCAAACACCATTATTCTTGCAAATATATTTGAACTATCCATCTTGCAAAGGTATTTGAAAACACATTGTAACTATGTTAAAGGAAAGGCACGGGGATTTCCATACCAAGATTGATAAAAATATAGATGAGAAACTTTAGGTAATGGGAGTAGAAGAAATAGACAAGAAAATAATAGCATGACATAGACATCCTCTTTGCCCTAAGGGATGGAGATTTACTAGAGGAGACAGAGATATCAGTGGGAGAGTATATTTGGTATTCTGTGGTCACCATAAAAAGTAACCACAAACTTAGCTTAAAACAAAATTCATTATCTCATGGTTTGATAGTTCAGAAATTTAATTTGGATCTTGGGCTAAAATCAAGGCATTGGGAAGCTGCATTCCTTACTGGAGGCTCTGGGAAAGAACTTGCTTCCAAAATGATTCCATTTGTTGGGAATATTCAGGTGGCCAGAGGACTGAGTTCCTTCTCCTTGGTGGCTGGCACTGAGGGCTGTTCTCAGCTTCTAGGGGCCACATGAATTCCCTGATTCATCGTCCCCTGCATCGTTAAAACCTGCAAAGGAAGGTCAGGTCCTCCTTACACTTTAATCTCTCTGACCTCCTCATCTGTTTTTTCTCTCCTGGCTTTCTCTTCTCCCTTTCTCTTTGGCTTTTAAAGTCTCAGAGGTGAATACCTTGGGCTCACTCTTTTTTTTTTTTTTTTTATTGGCTGCACTCGTGACATATGGAATGTCCCAGGATAGGGGTTGAATTGGAGCTGCAGCTTCCAGCTTAGGCCACAGCAATTGTAATGCCAGATCCAAGACAAATCTGCGACCTACACCTCAGCTTGCAGCAATGCCAAATCCTTAGCCCACTGAGCAGAGCCAGGGATCGAACCTGCATTGTCACGGATACTATCTTGGGTTCTTAACCCAATGAGCCACAATGGGAACTCCTTACCCTCTCTTAAAGTCAGCTGATTAGTAACCTTAATTCCATCTGCAACGTTCCTTCACAGCAGAACCTAGAGTCGTGTGGAATAACCTGTTGATGGGGATCTTGAGAGGGAGCATCTTTGGAGACAGGCTCTGAGGTCATGTTATATGTAGGGCACATTCAGAACTCTGCACCAGGATGTCTAACTTGAGAGTACTGAAACTGCCATTTCGGTGCTTGTCACTTACACCAGTTTTTTTTGCCACTACTGTAGTGATTATCTTCAGCACCTTTACTACTGACACAGGAGAGTATTTAGAGAAAGCTCATTTTAGCTTTACTCTTTTCTTTGCATCCTCCTTGTCCTAGGATTCAGGCAGGAGTCCTTGGGCATTTGGCCAGAGAGCAATCTAATATAAATACAGTGCCTAACATTTTCCTCCGATGACAGTCCTTTAACCTTGAAACAATCTCATACACACCTACATTTTCTCCCCTAAGAATGAATTCTCCAGAAAGATCCTTGGACTCTCGTGGGAATAGACTCCTGCCATTCCTACCTCCCAGGACCTGTACGTTTGCCCAGATATGCTAGGTCTTAGGATAAAGATAGATTCTGTTAACATTGACCTCTTTGCTAGACTATGCTGCAAAAATGTACACCGGAACCTCCATTTCCCTCAGATCCGGGCTATGATTTGTTTGGACTCCGAAATTCATGGTCTATGAGAATTCAAAGCCCTCCCTGTGATTTCCACAAACTCCTCTCCAGCACACTTTCTCGTGGTCCTGTCTCTCCTCCTCTAAGTTTTCACATTTATCCATTAGGACTTGCTTTCAGCAAGGTGTGGCAGAAGTGCAACCGTAAGGGCTCAACGAATAGGGGGTTTTCCTCAGTTCAATGCCATAATGCCCCCTCTGTCCTGGGCTCTTGTCTTTCTTTCTGTTCCTCCATCCTCAGTACACAGAAGAGGCTCCCATCCTCCTGGCGGCAAGGTGGCCTCTTCACCTTCACTCTCCTGACTACACTTCCAGTCGGAAAAAGGAAAAGGAGGAATTGCAGTCACCTTTATCAGGAAACCTGTATCCCCAGCAATCCTCTCTTAACATTTCAGTGGTGAGAATTGTGTACCTGGACACATTCACCCAAACAAGAAAAAGAGAAGTTCTATTAACGAAGAAAAATGAGGAGTTCTCATTGCGGCTCAGCAGGTTAAAAACCTGACATAGTGTCCGTGAGGATGTGACTTCACACCCTGGCCTTGCTCAGTGGGTTAGGTGTCCTGCAATCTCTGGCTCGCATCCGGTGTTGCTGTGGCTGTGGTGTAGACCAGCAGCTGTAGCTCTGATTTGACCCCTAGCCTGGGAACTTCCATATGCTGCAATGTGGCTGTAGAAAGGAAACAAAAAAAAGAAAAAAAAATGGGGGGAGTTCCCTCCTGACTCAGTGGGTTAAGGACCCAGCATTGTACCGCTGTGGCTCTGGTTACAGCTGTGGTGCAGGTTCAGTCCCTGGCCTGGTACCTTCTGGCCGAAAAAGAAAAATGAAGGTACATTTATTGGACAGGTATTGGCAGTGGCTATCACAATGAATGCCTTTTCACTTCTGATTTCACCCATCTCAAGCTAAAAGTCCTGCCATTCCTCAATTTCTACCAAAGGTCCACAGCAAATATTATCAAGAGTTTGATAATTTTACTGAAGAGCTGAGATGTCACTGGGGAGATTATCAAGAGTTTGATAATTTTATTGAAGAGCTGAGACGTCACTGGGAATGGTTTAATTTCTCAGATGTCTTGCTAGCTCCACCTGTTACTCTTTCCTACTCCTCATTTCACAGGAAAGGAACCAAACCATCGAATGCAGAAACCCTAAGATGAATGCCTATGCCAGGCATTAATACAGTGATTTCCCACTCTGCTGCATGTGTGATGATTTGATGCAAAAATATACATTTTAACAAGAAGGGAAACATTCATGCTCTACATTTACGTTGTCAAAATAATATTGTTTTCCGCATTCACACGATTGCAGTCTCCAGGAAGTCAATATCACAGTCCATGTCGAGAGAAACTGTTGTCATGCTGTGAGGAGCCAGCACTTTAAAACTCTTCTTCTGAACTTAAATAAATTGTTAAAATTCAGTAGGGTTGTTGCAGCTTGATAATACAGAGTCTCAAGCTCTTGTATTAGAAGTTGGGGGCCTGAGTCATGTTTTTTGCTGTCAAACTAAGAATGATTGTTGTAAGAACCTAGAAGGGTCCTGTTTTGATCCTGGTGTTCCAGTCTGTAAAATGGAGTTAGTCAGAATGATCTTTAAGGTTCCTCAAAGGTCTTCCCTGAGGGGAGAAAAGCTTGTAATCAGCCATTGTTTTAACAGAAATGGGGGATATATGAAAAGGAAGATGAGGATGGGAGGGGAGAGCCAGAAAGAAGTAGAGGTGGGGGAGGGAGGAGAGAAAGAATGAAGGGAGTTGGAGAACACCTGTTCTGGTCAGGCAGATACTTCTAACGTAAGAATACGTAGGACCAAGGGAAAAGGTCATACCTCATATTCCGCTTTTGCCTTGGTTGTGCTGTTGGCTCTGTCTTATTGGTAAAGCAGCAGTGAGATTTCAGTTCCCCTGGGCGACTGGGATACACTTATGTTCATTTTTGTGCCATATTATGTGATGTTCCCTCAGGATGAAGGCATTTGTTCGTATTAAAGCATTCCAGTGCCATCACCGTGTCTGGCTTATTCCTAGCCATCCTTCCAAGCCTGACCTCAGAAATACCATCTTTGCAGAGGAGCTTTCAATCTTTTGCCCATCCCTCTACTTTATATATACATTTTGAATTATGTGCCTTTTCTATGTGCTCTTATACTCCCTGTGTTTTCTTCTATCAGTTGTATCTTTGTATAGGTGTAATTATTTATTCATTTGAAAAGCGTTAGGTCAGCAGGGTTTATTGAGTAGATACTATGAAAGAAAGCACTGTGGTAGGTACTACGGTCAAAGATGAGCAACGAAGTGGTGCTTTCAAGGACTGAACAGGCTGCCAGGGGAATCACTTAAAGGGAAAGTTTAAGAAAAGCACACAGTCATGGCGCTGTTGTTAAGGAACCCGACTAGGAACCATGAGGTTGCAGGTTCCTTCCCTGGCCTTGCTCAGTGGGTTAAGGATCTGGCATTGCCATGAGCTGTGATGTAGGTTGCAGATGTGGCTGGGATCCCACGCTGCTGTGGCTCCAGTGTAGGCCGGCGGCTGTAGCTCTGATTAGACCCCTAGTCTGGTAATCTCCACATGCCTCAGGTGCGGCCCTAGAAAAGACCAGGAAAAAAAAAAAAAGAAGATACGCACACAGATCCGTGGGAACAAAGAGGAGAGGTGTCTAAATAAAACAAAGGGAGTCAGAGATGGCTTTCCAGAAAAGACGCCTAAGTTCAAACCTAAAGATGAAGAATTATCTAGCAAAAAAGGAGGTACATAGCAGAAATTAATCAAACATTGTAAATCAACTATATTTCAATAAAACTTTAACGAATGAAGAAAAAGAAGATCAAAAGACAAAAAAAAAAAAAAAAAAAAAACAAACACCCGAAAAACAAATCAAAAAAGGATTGCCATGGAATAAAGCAAAGAAGAAGGAGGAGGAGAAAGAAGAGGAAGAGGAGGGAGAGGAGGAGGAAAACAAGAAGAAGCAGAAGATAAAGAAGAAGAGGAGGAAGAGGAAGAAGAGGAGGAGGATGTACAAGTAGGCAGCAGGCATGCCAAGTAGAGGGCACAGCATAGGCAAAGGAAAAGAGAGATGGGTGGTACAGCTTGGGGCTGTGAAGAATTAGTGCGGCTACAGAAGAGGGCTCTTGTGGCGATGGTGAACAATGGATGTACATGATGGTCCTGGGGACCAAGTTCAAGTTCAAACCTATGAAAGCCAAGGAGAACTTTTAAGTAGAAGTTTGACCTGATTATTCACACATGGTTGCTGCAGAAATGCCTGTTTTTCTTCTGAACTGTTGATTTAAAAAAAAACATTCTGAACTGTAACATGTATTTCTTCTGTCTTGCCCACTAGACTATGAGTTTTTTTGAGGGCAGGGACAATGTTTTATTGGAATCTCTTCACCTTAGCAAAGCTTTAGCACATAGTAGGTAGGCATTTAATAAATATCTAGTGGATGAGTGAATAAATGAATGGAAAAAATGAATAGGGGAAGCTGTATGAAAGGAAAAGTGAACTTATTAAATGCATGCTGTTAAATTGCAAACAGAATGGAAAACACTTCAATTTCTCTAAAAGCTAAGCTAATGCCTCCTGACCCTGAAGTTGCAGTCACTTGAGACCCAAAGCTATTTTTCAGTGTCTTAAATCTTGGGAGTAAAAATACCTTTACAATATGATGAATAGATATAGTTAAATTTAGAGAAGAGAGTGACATGAATTGTTAAAAGGTATTTACTTCCTCAGGCTATTATAATATGTAAATATTGTGTAAGCAATATTTAACAGTAAACTATGATGTTAATGACATGACTTTTAATTACGAAAAAATCCTTGGCTAGGTCATGGGCTTTTTTGAGGTAAATGTTTATGCATATATTTTACATAGTATTTCAATTTCTAGATTTTAACCAGCAATACTACCCATCCAGTGCCACTTGTGGAAAGGTATCTAGGAATAAGTAGTAATCAGCTTCCATATTTATAATTTTCATATTTAAGGAAAAGTAAATGCATGCAAAAATAGTAAGTGGATAATTGCTGTTGTCTTTCTTAATTAACCACGTCAATGAAAATCCTAGTTATTCAGGACCATGAATCTATAACTAAGATCAAACCACATATTTGGTGTCATGGAATCATAAACTACAGGCCTAATTCTTAGGGAATAAATAGTTTCAAGGCAATTGGCCTTGCAAACCCACACCTATAAAATACAACAAATTTTATATATGGTTTTAATCTTTATTGCAAGGACCTTCAAATGCTTTATGGACAGATTAATCCTCATAACCTCTATTTGGGAGATGGCAAGTATTGTCTTCATCTTATAGAGTGAAAAATTGAGTCATCTAAAGGTCTTGGCATGAATCCAGTAAGCAAACGTGAAGAGGAAGAAAAAAAGCGTCTTAAATCTACTGCTTCTTGGTTTAGAGCTTCAGTCACTAAAGTTTGGCAGCCATTTAGATGGTAAATTACAAAATTTATTCCCTCCTAAAATTCATTCTTGGCAGATGTTTCCCCATTGGTAGATTTCAAAATATACACAGCCTAAGGAAGAAACACTTTTCCTCCTCCTAGGATATTCCCTAGTAGAATTTGAAAATTCTATTGGTAAAAGAGCAACTTTTT
The DNA here is from genome assembly GCF_054392235.1 of Sus scrofa. Lineage (NCBI taxonomy): Eukaryota > Metazoa > Chordata > Mammalia > Artiodactyla > Suidae > Sus > Sus scrofa. The sequence continues at coordinate 67,711,075 of NC_139393.1, read as the reverse complement.
TTTTTTTTTTTTTTTTTTTTTTTAAGGCAAGGAAGCTTATCTTTCTTTTTTTTTTTTTTTTGTCTTTTTGCCATTTCCTGGGCCGCTCCCGCGGCATTTGGAGGTTCCCAGGCTAGGGGTCCAATTGGAGCTGTAGCCACCAGCCTACGCCAGAGCCACAGCAACACCAGATCCGAGCCAAGTCTGCGACCTACACCACAGCTCACAGCAATGCCGGATCCTTAATCCACTGAGCAAGGCCAGGGATTGAACCCACAACCTCACGGTTCCTAGTTGGATTCGTTAACCACTGAGCCACGACGGGAACTCCAAGGAACTTATCATTTAACAATGCTTATATTTTAAAAACCCTCTTTTCATGCTTCAAGTTAATATTTTAAAATTGATAATTAGATTTGTTAAAATATCCAATAAATATATCATTCTTTCATTTAAAACTATAAAAGAGATACAAGTGTGGTATAAAGATAAATGCATAATGTAAAAAAATAGTAAAACCAACACCAATGTACCCACAACCTAGCTTAAGAAATACATTACCAATAACTCTGAGGCTCTGTTCATCACCAGGGGTAACCACTGAATGACGCATTTATTATTTCTTTGATTTTATTTATAGCCTTACCACATGTGAACATATTCCCTAAACAAAAACAGCATATTGCTGAGTTTTGTCTGTTTTTGAGCTCTATATAAGTGGAATTATCCTGTATGTACTCTTTTGTGCCTTACTTCTTTTATCATTTTAACCCCAGTTCAAAATATATATATATATATGTATATATATATACATATATATATATATATATATACATATATATATACACATATATATCTTCAGTGCTGCTGTAGAAATTCCTGGAAGTAATTCTTGCCTTAGTTTGAGATCCTCTGAGAGCTGAGTTTGACCAGCTTGTATACAGATAGTTTGTTTGGACAATGATCTTAGGAAGCAAGAGTTAAGATGATCATTAATTCTTACTTAAACATGTGGTAGAATGTGAACTGTGAAGAGATTTCATTGCAAATTCTCTGTCTTTTGACAATTTGATTATAATGTGTCTAGATGTGAGTTTCTCAGTTTAGCCTCCTTTGAGTTTGTTGAGATTCTTGTATTTGTAGATTATTACATTTTTTTTTTAATTTGGGAAGTTTTCAGCCATTATTCCTGCAAATATTCTTTCTGTCTGTTTATCTCCCTCTTGCCCTTCTGCACCCCCCCATCATGCATATGCTGATATGCTTGATGATGTTCCTTGGTTTTCTGAGGCTCTGTTAATTTTTAAAATTCTTTTTTCTTTCTCTTCCTCAGACTGAATAATCTCAATGGACCCATTTTCAGGTTAGCTTGTTCTCTCTTCTGTCCAAATCTGTTGTTGAGTCCACTCAGCAAAATTTTCATTTCAGGTATGTTAATTACATACATTTCTTTACAAATGCATTTTTCCCATCAAAATATGAGCCATAAGAGGAGGGATGTGGACATATCTTTTCTTTACCTCAAGCATTTGGTGTCTAGAACAAAGTAGGTGCTTTGTTATGATGAATTAATTGATGCAAAGAAGGTTCACATCCAAACACTGTAAGCCATGCAGTCTTTCCTCTGGGGGATTTTTATGCCGTTCAAAGAAATGGATACTCTTTATTGTATGGAGTTAGTTATAGAATAAGTAGAAATACCATAAACGTCATGATTTATTCTACACTAAATCTTATTCTATAAAACAGCACAGTATGGTTGTCAGAGTACCAGCTTCTGAATGAGCCAGCCTGAGTTCAGACTCTTGCTCTGACATTTATGAATTGTGTAGCTTTGGGCAAGTGGCCACCTGTAGGCTTAAATTCCACCTCCTATAAAAAAGGAAGGGGTTTCTATAAGTACGAATTGACATTAAGTTGATAGAAAACTATTGGCGTAGTTCTAGACACATGGGAAACTATCAATAAATTGTATCATTAATAAAATCATTAGGCTTCCACTATAGAGAAAACCACAGATCAATCTTTCAATATACATATACAGAAAAATTCTTAAATAAAATGTCATTTCATATGATTTAATAAGTAAAAATATTTTCTTATGACCAAATAAATTTTTTCCAAAAGTAAAGAAAGCTTCAACATATGGGATTCTAATAATAAAACAAATTCCTTTGCTTCCGATCTTCCCTCTCTATTTGGTATGATGTTAATAGCACTGCCAGATTATATTTCTTAAAATACTATATTCATTGCTTCATTAATCTGTAAGCACTTTCCCGATGGATTATTGCTGAAGAAAATGCTTAATTTGAATTCAAGCCGCACACCTATCTGTATTCTGATCCTCAGCATTTAAGTTTTTCTTCTGATACATCCATGCTAAAATTAGGCCAGAAATAAAGTGGATCACCCTTCTCTTTCCAAATGTCTTATACTTTTCTGTCCCTTTGCTTTTGTCCATCCAACCCCCAAAATACAACTTAAGCTCTTTCCTTTGGATCATTCTTCTAAATCTATGTATAGTCATACAACAATCATGTATTTTGTGTGAATTTTTCTTACTTTAGTAGTTATTGTGAGTTTAACGCTATTTTTATCTAAAGGACCTTTAGTTTTTTTTAAAGCTAGACTTCAGTCTTCTATAGGAGAAGGGTCTAGTTACTTTTGTAAACTCCATGTCCATTGTTTTTGGTTACCATGGAAATACATGTTGATTTTAAAACCATCTTTACAAATCACACTTTGTAAAAGTTCAGTCTTAGTTTGTAATCTTTTGCAATGATGGAGAACCCGTTTCATGTCACTCTTTAGGAAACTTGATGTGCTCTGATCAAATGCATCTGTTTAAAGTTATATTCTAACATAAACTTAAAATCTTAAACTGCATGCTGGTTCACAAGGTGAGTTTATCAGGAAACAGATGTGTGTGTTTCACAGTGTGATTGTTGCCGTAGAAACAAATAAATGCGGCTAAGTTATTAATTTGGTGATTTTAGGGTAGGAAAATAAAAAAGTTTAGGTGAGAATATTCTATGTAAATATAAAACGGCAATGGCAGGATAGAAAGCTTGATTAGAGGGACAGCCATGGTTGAGATTCCATGGTCTTTCACTCCTGGCCACTGTAGGAAGGCTGGAAAGAGGGCGCTGCTGAAGAAATTTTTGATATCTACTAGCCATTCTCTATGAGGAGCTATTTTTGTTTGTATTATACAGGACTGGGGAAGAAAAAGGAAATGAGAAAACATTGGGTATCTCTTTTGAGAAAGGAAAAAAAATTGCTTTTGTGGAGAGAGTTCTCTATATAACCCAACAGCAGAGAGAGCAGGAAAAACAAAACAAAACAAAATCGTCCTATTCTTAGAAGAGGATGGAATTCCATAAAGAAGTCAGTAAAGCATCATAATAATTGAAGATAAGTAAAATGTATGGCTAGTGTTGCCTTCAGTTTCTTTGAAAATTACTTCCTTAAAAAGTACTTCAACCAGTAGACACTATGCTTCTCTGATATTTTAAAGATTTTTTTAATGTAGACATATATTACTTTGGCCCTCTCTCAGTTACCTTATGTTACAGAAATGTGGATATTAGATCATGAAGATTTTAGAATCTACCACTTACCTAGGGCAGTATATTTTAAACAAAGGCAAGGGAGCTAAAAACAAATAAACAGCTTCTTGAATAGTGAACCTGGACATCTACATCGATTAACTCACAATGTCAGTGCTGAGCAACTGTGTCAGGAAGTCTATCTTATAATTAACCAGAATCCTTATATTTCAACTTTTATTTCTCAGTCTGTCGACGAAGAATGTACCCTCTGTTACAGTGAGATTTACCATAAAACTAGCCAAGTTTAGCTGCATGATTTCTCACTTGCATAGTTCCCCTCCAAAGTGGAAGGGATCCTAGAATTTTGTCACGTGGTCATATAGTTGTGTCAAATTTGAAAAAATTAGATATTTTCATTGTGCTCAGTTGAACTTAACATTCTGCATTCACGTGTACTCTCTGTCATGCTTTCCTCTGATGATAGATGGTGGTAGAACGGTCATGGGCATTTTGGGGATCCAGCTGAGGGGAAGTTGAGTGTTGGATATATTTAGTTTGATTGTAGTGGTACAAACTTCCTTCATGGTTCACAGGCATCTCTGCACATAGTTCAGCTGTTGCTAGTTACCCCTTGGTGGAATTGTTTCCAGGATTATTCCTGCATATCGCCCAGGTGACTTACCCAGTGTTATGGCATGAAGCTTTAGGACCAGGTGCTGTGAAATGATATGAGTTTATGCTATGGCACTTGCCTTTGGACCTATGTGAGAACTAAGGAAAATTAAGTGTTGAAGTGGATGGAGCCAAAAGCTAATCTGTGGGGAACACTTCTGTTTTGCAGACATGTAAAATCATAAGCAGGAAATTGACTCTCACTGATAACTAATCAAAATGGAAATTCTCCTCTCAGGAATACTTGATTATGTGGTATATAAAATTATCAATGTATCATCTATAGTTTTCCTTTTTATTGGGAATCCTACAGTGGAGAATTTATCAGAATATCTGTTTATAGGGCACAAACCTGCCAGTACTAAGAAAAAAATTGTGTGTGTGAAGTCAGATGTTTTTGTGCATCCTAACATCAATGATTAAAAATAAATTTTAATTAATCATGCTAGAAGACTGAATTGTCTCTATAAAATGATATTAGAATATTGTCAAATGAAGAAGCAAAATCTAGGGAATATAACAATGTGCTAGACAGTCACTAAAAATGCTATTTGAAAAATTTTTTCCCTCCCTTTTTGGCTGTCCCGCAGCATATGGAGTTCTCTGGCCAGGGATCAGATCTAAGCCACAGTTTCGACCTAAGCCGAAGCTGCAGCAATGCCATCTCCTTAACCTATTGCATGAAGCTGGGGACAGGGCTGGGGATCAAACCCGTGTCCCAACACTCCCCAGATGTGTCACAGTGGGAACTCCTATTTTTGAATTTTTGATGTTTGTGATATTTGTCAGTTTTAAAAATGATAATTTGTTATTTCTTTTATCACTATGTAAAAATGCCCCCTTGAGTATCTCTTTTTTCCTTTTCTTTAAAAGTTTGCCCCAAATTAAATAGTTAAAATATCACAAAAATCTAGTTTTGCCTATGTTGTATAATGATAGTAGAACCTCTAATCAATTTAGTTTAAAAAAAGTCAGCTGAGTCACTCAGATTAAAAAAATTTTTTAAACATGTATAGAAAAGCATAAAAAGTCATTCATTCCTTTTTTCCTCAAAGCAATAACCCAAGTTCCTTTAATCTTTCTTTAGGTCCTATATTTTGTATACCATTCGTGTCTGATAGAACTTTCTGTGACGATGGAAATGTTCTATATGTATGCTGTGTATGCTGGTTACAGCCACCAGCCGATGTGGTCATTGGGCATTTGAAGTGTGGCTGGTGAGACTGAGGAACTGAAGTATTAATTTTATTCTAGTTTAATTAACTTATATTCAAATTGACACAACCACACGTGTCTGGTAGCGCACCCATCAGACAATCCAGTTTACTCTCAATCAACTTTGGGATTAACTCTTGGTGTCCTATCTGCATTTCTATCTGGTCATCGAATATTGATTTTTATGTCTTTATGTGGTAGAGTCCCAAGTCCTCACATCATATATATTATTCAGAAATGTGTGTTTCATTTTTGAATGCTTTCTCAAATGAAATCTCCTCATATGCGGATGCCATGGACCTTTTTATAAGCAGGTCCTTGTTTATTATGTTTATGGTTGGCAGATGCTCGGAAGCCTAACACCATTTGTGGAAATTCCCCTTCCAAACATGCTTTGCAATATGGTGAAACAATCAAAGTGTGCTTTATTTAGGAGAAGAGATGCATGGATTCCAATCAATAATGCCTTCTGCTTTCCTAAAAGTGACGCTGACTAGAGAGCTGGACAAGAGTTTGACATGTTCAACAAAGGGAGCCTTTCTGCTCTATCAGAATGAGCGTGACAGCTAGAGCCAAATTATGCTCGACACGTTTAGAGTGATACCCAAGGCAGACGCAGCCATGGCCTGTCCCTGGAAGATGATTGTTTACACCCAAGAGCAATTCCTGGAATGTAACAGGAAGCTGTTCATGACCACAGAGCTGAGCTGGATGTTTCTCCAGGCTTCCTGTTGGAGGGATGACTGTTTTTCATTCCCCTCCAGGAACAGATGAAAATCGCTCTGAAAACCATGCATGCAGAAGAAAATACTTATTTAAAAACAAATATGACTTCCCCCAGATATATGATTCTTTATAGAATAGTCTCCAGATAATTTTATAGCAACAGGAGTTGGAAATCTAAACAAAAATATCAAAAAAAAAAAAAAAACCCACCAAAAACAAGAGCAGTCTAGACACTGAGGTCCAGCATACTACAAAGTTTTACTGAAATTCAATATTAGTATTGAAATGATTTCTCAATCTTTAGGCCCACAAAAATTTTCAAAGCCTACAAATTGGATTAAACACATTTTTCATTGTTACTTTCTTTGCATTTTCATATCCTTATGTTGTTGTCTACTCTTTTCTTGCCACTGGATTAAAAGAATACAATGATTTTTCTATCAAATATAGTACTGTGTGTATATAATGATAGATAGAGGAATAAAACTGATGTAAACCACCACTGAGATATATATATATTTTTTTAAATTTAGTTCATTGTATCCTTAAGGCAAGTGGGAGATGGCTTGTGTTTTTTTTCAGTTTTCCTTTAGAATGAACCTTGGTGCTGGCTGTACACAATTTTTTTTTTGCTTAAAAACAGAAAGTCATAACAACACAAAGTAATTATAACTTTTCTGGAGGTCCAGCTTTACTTAGTTTTGATTTTTAGATTTTCAGGGTGTAAACATTGGCTAGTATTTGCGGCAAAATGAAGAGTTTACATAAAAATGTAGTCACTTTCTTTTCATTGCTATACCCACATAGGAAAAAATCCTGGAAACAACCCCAAAGTCCATAAACAGGTGAATAGGTAAACGCTCATGATCTATTCATACAATGAAACACTACACACACTAAAGGCATACAGAGCACAATACCAATGAACCTCAGAATACTTAGGCTGAGTGAAAGAAGCCAGGGAAAAAGAACTCATATTATTTATAAAAATTCATAAATATATTTATACTTATATAAAGCATACATAAATTTCTAGGAAATCTATCCTACTGGGTCAGGTGGGATGTGGGGCGTGGTGTGTGAAGAGAAACTACCAGGTCCACAGGAAACTTTGGGTGGTCATACACATGTGTTCATTATCTTGCTTGTGGGGATGGCGTCACAGGTGTACATATATCAAAGCTTATCACCTTGTACATTTCAGGAAAAAACAATGCAGTTTATGTCACTGTTACCTCAATTGAGCTGCTTAAAACTTTTTTAAAAAAATTACAAAAGAGTGCTCTAAAATTTTTGACTACTAAAAAGTACAGCCATATACCCCAAGAGTTTTGGCAGTCTCATGAGGTCCTAGTAAATGCTTAATAAAATATAAGAGCTATCTCAAAGCAGCAAATGATCAGTCTCCAAATGAATGATTACAGAAACCAGGGGGAAAGCAAATCAGAGGGTGTCATTTCCTGTCTCTGTGGATCACATGGTCTTTATCCATTTGCCTGAAACAATGTTCTTGGCGGTCCTCCTGGACTCATTTTCTTGCTTGCTCTTTCATCCACTGCGTTATAACTTTTTTCTTTTCTTTTTAGGGCCACACCTGTGGCATAAGGAAGTTCCTGGGCCAGGGGTCGAGTCAGAGCTGCAGCTGCTGGCCTGCATCACAGCCAGAGCAGCTTGGGTTCCTTATCCCACTGAGTGGAGGCCAGGGACAGAATCCATGTCCTCGTGGATATGGGTTGGGTTCTTAACCCATGAGCCACAGTGGGAACTCCTACAACTTCTTTTCTCTCCTAGACGAGGCATATTCTAAAAGCATCTTATTTTTGCCCTGTTTTCTCTAACCCACCATCCACTTCTTTGGTCAGATCCTCATTATTTTCCGTCTGTAAGTATTTTCCGGGCAACCTCCCTGCTTCTGGTCTTCTTTCCTCCTGAGACATCCTCCGTGAGACAAAGGGGAGCAGTTACTTGTGGGGGCCAGGGAAAGAAGCACCTCCCAAAAGCAGGAGAGAGAGAGAGAGAAAGAGAGTTCTAGCTGCAGGAAGCCAAGTAACAAGAGCTGTGGCCTTTGGTAGAGAAACAGCCATTTCGGTTGCAGGCCTGGAGGGAAACAGGGAACAGAGACTGACTCCATGTCCTCTCCCACAGTCTCCCGCCTGTGCCTTGTAAAGATCAAAGCCACATTGAAAGTCAGGGTGCCATTGGATGTAGTCTATAACGCTTGGCCCCCAGGGCACAGCACAGGCTCGAAAAGGGAAAGAGTAGATCTGGAGAGGCAAACAGAGACTGTATCAGCACTCCTTCCAAAACAGAAGATGGATCGTATTATTCCCTTAAGAAAATAGCACTGTGTGTGTTTGGGGGCCGGGAAGACCTTTGCCCAAACCTTCAAGGTTGAGAGGTAACACTTTTCTCACATCACTCACTTTTAGTTGCAGGAAAAATTATTTGCTGAACTAAACAAATAGTACCACACTTTATCACATGCCTACCATGTAACAGGCTCTTTATATAGATTATCCAATTGAATCCTCTCACTATCTCGGAGAAAGAGATGTTATTCTCATTACTTTATTAATAATGAAGCTTATCATTGTTTTCAATGGAATCACATTATGCATGCCTAGTGAATAGTCTTATATGAATTCACTAATACTTATAGGGAGGAAGATGAGAAGCAAAATGACAATTTAAGCAATATGAATGATTCCACTTGCTGTCCACTTAACACTAGGGAGGGCCTAGAGTGTACTTACTCTGCACAATGTGATCCTTAGTCATTCACCAACTAATTTGTCTGGTACTTAATGGAAGAAAGGAGGTAGAAAGAAGATTGGAGATTATGATGTATTAAGAGATGGCATGTTGTTTTCCCATGGAGCTCAATTCTCAAAGGACTTTAAAAGGTACTTTTTTTTTTTTTTTTTGTCTTTTTGTCTTTTCTAGGGCCACACCCGCGGCATTTAGAGGTTCCCAGGCTAGGAGTCGAATCGGGAGCTGTAACTGCTGGCCTACACCACAGCCACAGCAACACGGGATCCAAGCCGCATCTGCGACCTACACCACAGTCCATAGCCACGCTGGATCCTTAACACTGAGTGAGGCCCAGGATCGAACCTGCAACCTCATGGTTCCTAGTTGGATTTGTTAACCACTGAGCCACAACGGGAACTCCTAAAAGGTACTTTTTGTGTGCCTTCTTTTCATGTTATTCACAGACTTTAAAACCTAACCTTTTTATAAGATAACTCTGTTCTTAAGAACTAGACCCTAGATTAAAACACGGGCTGGTTATTAAAAACCTACCTGATTATGAACTCCTTGCTCTTTAACATTGTTGAAGATAGTCTCAAATAAAAGGAGAAAAACTGTCAATTTTTTCTTTCTCCCTGCAGAATCAGAAGCTTGAGATTATTTTTCTTTTTCTCAGTTTTCTGTTACTTAATATTTTGGGGTCCCTGAAACTTGAAAAACAATGGACATTTTATATATGTTATTCACATGATTTTTATGAAAGGGCACACTTATAAAGTAATATTTTAGTGTGTAGGAAATGTCAGGTTTTCTATTGGATATAAAAAGTTTATTTCCAGAACTTATAAAATAAGTATCAGAAATCTTTTTAATGTTTTCAAGACCCATAGCAATTGTTTTCTCTTGCTATTAGTATTCTTTGTTTAAACACTGTGGATAAACAGTATTCATAATCTAACATTGTTGGAAATCCAAATACATCCATTTTCAGAGTATAAGTTGTATTTTTTTCAAAGAAACTTTTAGTGAATAATATATTTTGGTTGAGATAATCATATATTTATTTCTCTGAGTCCACACTCCTGCTTTAAAAAGTTCTTCTAATTCATAAGACATAAAGTTATATCATCGTTACTTATTTGCAAGTTTTATCTTCATGTTAAATTGGAAGTCCATGTAATTTTCTTATTTGTATTTTGAGGTTGCCTAGAATATACCTACAAATAATCGACATTCAGTGAATGTCTGCTGAGTGAATGAATGTTCTTAATGACAACTACCGAGATTTATTCTGAATTTTCATTAATTTTGTTTACAACTGACCTACAAAATTATACTGTTTTTATCAAGAGGTGATACATATTTCCTTTGTATGGAGTTATAATTATTGTATCTTATGCCCTTGAAATAAGAACTTTTTTTTTTTTTTGTCTTTTTAGGGTCACACCAGCAGCATGTGGAGGTTCCCAGACTAGGTGTCCAATCGGAGCTGTAGGTGCCAGCCTACACCACAGCCACAGAAACAGCAACACCAGGTCCAAGCTGTGTCTGCGACCTACACCACAGCTCATGGCAACACTGGATCCTTAACCCACTGGACGAGGCCAGGGAATTGAACCTGCATCCTCATGGTTAGTAGTCAGATTTGTTTCTGCTGAGCCACGACAGGACCTCTCAAAAGCTCTTTATTTTAAGCAAGACAATCAATGGCAGAAAGCGCAAACTGGGCCTCATCAGTAGCAGTAGTATTCTGTTTGATGTGCATAATATGTTTTTGAAAGGTTTTTGGGTTGATATTTAAAAATATCAGATTATTTGACATAGAAATTAGGATGTCTGGATTTTCTGAAATTCCAAAATAAGCCAGCACAGCCGCCGTTCCCGAAGGCCACAGAGGTCTTAGCCTTCTTTAGATCTGGGCTTTGGTGCTCTCTAGGTCACCAGAGTCCTCCTCCATCCTGCAGAGCCTGCATCTTCCCTTACAGCTGGCCCTTTGCATCGTTTATACCAGTCTCCCTGAGCCTGGGAGGGCACATGAAAAGAGGACTCACACTGAATGGTTTGAAGGAAATCAGCATCTAGATTTCTATGTTCTGGTAGTCTTTCCTAAAATTAGTCTGCCTGAGAACTTGCCTGAGTTCACAATAACCCTTCTCCCACTAAACAGAAAAAAAAAAAAAAAAAAAAAAAAGAATGCCCTCTCCTCACCCAAATTTAACCATAGAGGAATGCTCTGGGACATAAAATCCAGGGGACTTGAAACAAATGCAGGCCTCCTATAATGATTAACCAAAGCATAGCCAGACCTCAGAGGAACTCACTTGTGTGAAGACTATCCTTAGAAATGGGGTCCATTGGAGATACTTGAAATTCAGATAAATTCCAGAATAGGATGGTGAGAATAATGACAATTTTTATTCCACTTATTTGTTAATTAATTTAGTTAATTGGATAAATGCATGGCTCTTGAGGGAAAGTCTATTATGCAACTAAAGAGCATTTATAAGACACACAACTCTTTTTTTAAACTCATTTATTTAGTTTTTTGGATTTATTTAGAGTCAACCTTATTTCATATTTCTGCCTAGTTCTGACTTTAGCAAAATACGCAGAAGACAAATGAATCATAAAGGTCAATAAAATCAATGGCTTCAGTTTTGATTTTGATAGTTTATTCTCATATTTAATTATTCTCCGAAACTGAACACCACAATTCAGCATGTACAAACCCACATATTAACTAGAAGAATACCAAATGGTTGTAAAATTGTCCCTACACAGATATAAGATAATTAGATCATCCACCTACACAGTTCCTATTTTTTTTTTTTTTCATTTTGTCTTTTCTAGGGCCGCACCCACGGCATATGGAGGTTCCCAGGCTGGGGTCCAATCAGAGCTGTAGCTGCTGGCCTACACCACAGCCACAGCAATGCAGGATCCAAGCCCCATCTGCGACCTACACTACAGTTTACCGCAACGCCGGATCCTTAACCCACTGAGCAAGGCCAAGGATCGAACCCACAACCTCAAGGTTCCTAGTCGGATTCACTAACCACTGAACCATGACAGAGAACTTCAGTTCCTTTTTTCTTTAAGGGCAGATTTGGAGTTTGAGTTGCCTCTGTTTTTCATTCACCAATTCCTAGTTTAGTGATTATTCTTTGAAATGAAATTATTAATCAAGTATACAATGTCCTACTTTCAAAAAAAATGGTAAATTACAATATTAAAATACTTATCAAGAATGCAGCAATAACAGGACAGAAAGTTTAAAAATAAGTAATATACAATTCCTTTTGCAAGTTGTTAATAACCATTTTGGTTAAACTATTGATATCGATGAAAAAAAATCCAGTTGTTTAATGTATTTTTAAAATATTTTGTCTTTTCGCTCTCTTTTTTTAACTACATAAATTGTGTTTTAAACTTGTTTGCCCTGTTGAAATAGCTGTTGATTTGAGGATTCCTTTATCCTGAACATCAGCGTATCCAGTGGAAACAGTGGCTGGCGTGTAAGCGTATGAATAATGCAGTAATCTGAAATTGTCTACCCTTTCAATCCAAGATGAGAGTCGTTGAGTAGAAATAGAATTCACGATTTTGAGTTCATACAAACTGCTTCAGAAATCTTTCAAAAATAACATTTTTTAGTGACCCAAAAGGTCTTATGAATTTCTTTGGGAACAATATCTAGCAAGAAAGTCCTAAAATTGATCACAAAATTATCTCCTACTTATTTAGGTCCATTCTCAACTACAATTCACTTTTTTGAAGCTTATCCTAAAATCAAAAATAATCTGTCCTGCATCTCAATGAACAACTACTCTTCTCAAACTCATCATCTTTCTCCCTCTCTGGACATTTCCATTTTTCTGAAATGAGCAAACTCTATTCTCTTAGTCAGCCAGACTTAAAATTTTTCCTTATGCCTTTTTCTCCATCTTCTCTAAATCCAATAATAAGAAACTGACAATGATTTCATTTTGTCATTGATACTTCATTTTAATTCCCACTGTCATTATCTTGGTCCCAGAACTCATTACTTCACAGCAAGGCTGCTTTAATCATTTCTTAGCCAGTCTTTCTGGACTATGTTTCTGGCCTCTTTCTTTAGTAGTTTTTATATATCACCGCTTTCTTTACTCAGTTTATCTTTGCGACTCAGAATCCTTCAAGATGTTTCCTTAATCAACAAAATAAATTTAAATTTCCCTTGTCTATTGTCTAAGACCCTTCACTTCTGAGGCCAATCTATTCCTTTAACCTCATAGTTACTTCCACAGATCTTTTAGAGAGTTACGCTGTGCCATGGATTGTCCTAGGAACTTGGAGCAGAAAGATGAGTAAGGTAGGCTGTCTTCACAAGCTCACAGTGCTTCTCAGTAGGACACCTGCCAATAATGCTTTCCATGGCCACTTCCACAATGTCGAGTGCTATTTTTTTCTCCTTGTGATTTCTCATTTCCTCCATGAAACTTTTTCAGTCAGCCCAGTCCGTTTGGATTTCTTCCTCTTCTGAACTTCAAGTCATAAGATTTGTTCTTAGAGAGGACTTTTTTGTTGTTGTTGTCTTTTTAGAGCCACATCCATGGCATACGGAATTTCCCAGGCTAAGTGTTTAATTGGAGCTGCAGTTGCTGGCCACAGCCACAGCAACACTAGATCTGATCTGCATCTACGAACTACACCACAGCTCACGGCAACACTAGATCCTTAATCCACGGAGTGAGGTCAGGGATTGAACTCCGTCGTTATGGATACTAGTCGGGTTCGTTACCCCTGAGCCACAACGGGAACTCCAGGACTTGCTCTTTTTTCCCCTAGCTTTAATGAAAGATGATTTACACAACATTATGTAAGTTTAAGATGTATAATGTGATAATTTGATGCATGTATCTCTTGAAAAATGATTTAGTAAGGTTGATAACAGTAAGGTTAGTTAAGAAATCCATCCCCTCATAGAATTATAATTTTCTGTATATATGGTGAGAATATTTAAGCTCTGCTCTCTTAGCAACTTTCAGGGAAATTATATATTAGTGTTAACTACAGTCACCAAGCTGAATAATAGATCCCCAGAACTATTCATCTTATAAGTGGAAGTTTGCATTCTTTGACCTCTCTCCATTTCCTCCCACCCCCGGCCCTGGCAATGACCATTCTACTCTCCATTTCTACGAATTTAGCTTTTTCTTCTTCTTCTTTTTTCCTTTTCTTTTTTTTTTGTTATATTCTCAAATGCAAGTGAGATCATGCAGTATTTATCTTTTTCTGTCCAACTTAATTCACTTAGCATAATGTCCTAACAGTCCATCCATGTTCTTGCAAATGGCAGGATTTCATTAGTCTTATGTCTGACTAATATTCCATTGTATTTATATACCATATTTTCTTTATCAATTCATCCACCGAGGAAACAACAGTGAGGTTTTTTCCATGTCTTCGCTCCTCTGAATAATGCTGCAGTGTGCGTGGAGGCACAGGTATATCTTAAAGATTATGATTTCATCTCCTACAAATATACCCTCAAACTTTTGGCCATTTGTATACCTTCTCTGGAAAAATATCTAATCACATCCTCTCCCTATTTTTTCCCTCAATTTATTAGTTTTATTGCTATTGAGCTGTTAGAGGTCCACATATATTTTGGATATTAACCTCTTTTTTAATATTTAATGAATTTTATTACATCTATAGGTGTACAACAATCATCACAACCAAATTTTACAGCATGTCCATCTCACACCCACAGTGCATCCCCCCACCCCCCAACTTGTCTCATTTGGAAACCATAAATTTTGCAGTCTGTGAGTCAGTATCTGTTCTGCAAAAAAGTTTATTGTGTCCTTTTTTAAGATTCCATGTGTCAGTGATAGCATTTGATGTTGGTGTCTCGTTGTCTGATTCCACTCGGCATGATAATTTCTAGGTCCATCCATGTTGCTACAAATGCCCTTTATTTCTTTCCTTTTAGTGACTGAGTAATGTTCCATTACTTCTTTATCCACTCCTCTGTCGATGGACATTTAAGTTGTTTCCATGTCTTGGCTATTGCAAATAGTGCTGCAATGAACATTGGAGTACATGCGTCTTTTCGAGTCATGGTTTTCTCTGGATAGATGCCCAGGAGTAGGATTGCTGGATTAAATGGTAGTTCTATTTTTAGTTTTCTGAGGAATCTCTATACTGTTTTCCACAGTGGTTGCACCAATTTACATTCCTACCAACAGTGTAATAGGGTTCCTTTTGCTCCATACCCTCTCCAGCACTAATTATTTGTAGACTTTTTGATGATGGCCATTCTGGCCGGTGTAAGGTGATACCTCGTAGTGGTTTTGATTTGTATTTCTCTAATAATGAGTGACGTTGAACATCTTTTCATGTGTTTTTTGGCCATCTGTATGTCTTCTTTGGAGAATTGTCTGTTTAGATCTTCTGCCCATGTTTTGATGGGGTTGTTTGTTTTTCTGGTATTGAGCTGTAGGAGGTGTTTATAAATTTTGGAGATTAATCCCTTATCAGTTGATTCATTTGCCAAGATTTTCTCCCATTCTGTGGGTTGTCTTTTTGTTTTGTTTAGGATTCCTTTGCTGTGCAGAAACTTTTAAGTTTCTCATTTGTTTGTTTTTGTTTTTACTGTCATTACTCTAAGAGGTGGATCTGAGAAGATGTTGCTGTCGTATATGTCAGAGAGTGTTTGGCCTATGTTTTCCTCTAAGAGTTTTATAGTATCTGGTCTTATATCTAGGTCTTTAATCCATTTTGAGTTTATTTTTGTGTATGGTGTTAGGAAGTGTTCTGATTTCATTCTTTTACATGCAGCTGTCCTGTTTTCCCAGCACCACTTGTTGAACAGGCTGTCTTTTCTCCATTGTATATTCTTGCCTCCTTTGTCATAGATTAGTTGACTATAGGTGCATGGGTGGATATTAACCTCTTATCTGATACATACTTTGCAAATATTTTCTCTCATCCTATTGATTTTTTCTTTCATTGTGTAGAAGCTTTTTAGTTTGATATAGACCAACTTGTTTATTTTTTATTTTGTTCCTTGTGCTTTTGGTGTCAAATTAAAAAAATATTTAATGTGACGTTGAACTACACTGTATATTTCTGCTAAAAATTTTTTTTTTCAAAAGCAATAAACAAGATTGAATTCTGCATACCTGGCGCTGGAGGCATGAATTGGAGTATCTTTCATGAGGTCCCCGATGGGTTGGACTGGTCTCTGATTGTGGCTGGAGGGGCCAGCACTGAGTATGTGGCCCTTTCAGGATTTCCTGAGGTGCAAATATGGCTGTTTTCTCCCAGATCCTTTTGTCTGCAGGGCTGCTAATGGAGTGTGGCTGATGGGTGCTGGAGCTGACTATAGGGCCCTTTCAGGATCTCCAGGAATGCAGACAGGAGTGTCTTCTCCTGGGTTGGTAGGAGGGCAGGTCTGCTGGGGACAGTGGTTGTTGAGAGAGTTGGGTAGTCCTTCAGGATCAATGAGGGTACAGATGGAAGTGTCTCCCACTGAGACCTGGGACCTAGGACCCTCAGGGCTACTGGCAGACCATGACTGTGAGGGGGCTTGAGGCCAAGTAGAGCACCCTTTCAGGATCTCCAGGGGCCTAGACGGAGTGTCTCCTGCACAGTCCCTGTATCAGCCCAGCCCATCCCAACCATCCCACTGGGATGGGAACCCAGTGACTGGGCCCTCTGAGAACCAAAATCTGATGGAGTTTTTCAGGCTAACGTACAGGAGCTCCCAAACCATAGCCAAGAGGGGCAGGAGCTGGTTCACAGGCCACTTCAGGGTCTACACTGGGACCAACATCTGTTATGCTTAATACTCAAGGCACAGGTAGGCGTGACTGCTCCCAGTTCCCTTGTGTCAGGGGCTGTTGACAGGGCCAAGCCAAATGGGGCTGTAACCAAGTCCTCAGGTGTACAGAGCTGTTTCCTGATCTACAGCTGGGATCAAGGGCATGAGAATGTCTTCTGAAGGGTCCCTGTGCCAACAGGACTGTTCAGACCATGGCTGGGATGGGCTGGAGCCCAGTACATGCCACTTTCAGAAGCTACAGCTTGTGTTTGGTGACCTTACCTCTGGGGTCTTGATAAATGTGGCTAAAGGAGGCTGAAGCTAGTTCATAGGACACTTCCAGATGCATAGCATAGACCAAGGTCTGTACATCCATGACTTCATGCATGGGTAGGCAGGACTTTGCCTGGTCCATTGGCCTATGATGCTGGTCTTGGACCCAAAGCCAAACACAGCTGTAGCTGAGAACTCAGGAGTATACAACCTTTTCTATTTCTGTAGTCTAGACTGAGGTTGGCAGGCCAGCCATCCGGTTGTGAGCTTACCTTCTCAAAGTAGTTCTCCTGTCTTGGACAGTGCTGGGTTTCACAATCCCCTACTTGGATTCCAAACCTCTCACGAAGGCACTTTTTTTCCATGGATGGATGCCAGAGTATTGTTGTTGTAGCAGCAATACAAGCTAGGAACATCTTATCCCTCCATGTTGCTGATGTCACCCCTTAATAGCCTAGATGATTTGTTTTTAACCAGGGGCAGTTTCACCCCCACGGGGCATTTAGCAATGTCTGGAGACATTTTCAGCAGTCATGACTAAGAGGTGTATGCTGTTGGCATCTAATGAGTAGAGGCTAGAAATGCTAACCATTTGAAAAATTCAGTGGGCCAGCCACCCCCCACAACAATTATCTGGTCCCAAATGTCAATATTGCAAAGATGGAAAACCCTGATCTGGGTGATTGCTTATTTATGCATATAAGCTTTTCCTGATTATTTTGTAAGCTTATTGAAGTAGAAGCCACTTACTCTTCCAGTTACTGTCCTGACTTTTTAAAAACATAGTATAGTGGGTTCAATGGTGGCCCCCAAAAGATACATCAAAAACCTAGAATATGTGAACATTGTCTTATTTGAAAAAGGGGTCTTTGCCAATGTAATTAAAAATCATGAGATAAAGAAATCACCCTGGATAGTCTAGATGAGCCTTAAATCCAATAAGAAGTGTCCTTATAATAGGCACACAGGAGAACCACACAGACAGACAAGGAGGAAGAAATGTGAACACAGAAGCAGAGATTGGGGAGATTGGCATGATGAGGCTACAGTGAGACACAGAGAAGTGAAGGCGGTGTGTAGAGGAAGGCAGACATTGTCATGATGTGGCCACAGGCAAAGAAATCCATGGAATGATGACAGCTACCAGAAGCTTGGAGGCAAGGAAGGATTCTCCCCTAGAGCCTCTGGAGGGAGTACAGCCTTCCTGCACCTTGATTTTAGACTCAGCCTTTAGAACTGTGATAGAATCAATTCCTCCTTTTTTTTTTTTAAGCTCTCAAGAATGGGGTAAGTTGTTATAGCAGCCTCAGGAAACTTATACACATCATGAGGAAAATGCCTTACCCATAGTAGGTACTTAATACAATTTCATGTTTATGATAAAAACTGTCTTGCTTTGTAATGATGTCTCCTTACAAAATTTAATCAAATATTCTTGTACCTCCATGTAAGTTTCCTCCATGCAAGTATGTGTCACTGCACTAGACATATTAACACATGAATAACTAAAATACTACCCATAGGAGAAGCAACTCAATGCAATTATCAGATGTCATTGTACTAGATATAAATTCATTAGTGTATGTACTCATTAATTTATTTCAAATATAAGTTATAGAGATGTATCCTACTGAAATTATTAGCTATAAAATGTAATGTTGTAATTTAGAAGCTAGTTATGGTTAATGTAGCTTGTAGCAACATCAGCTTTAATCTCTAGATGGCACTATGTTATAAGGAATCAACTGAAGATCTCCTACTACAATTTTCATATGTATAACCGTTTCTGGAAATGAAGAATATTTTCCTGCAAAAATCTTCCAAGAAATTATATCCAACTCTGAACGCTCTATTTTACTAAATATGGCTAGGCTTCTAATTTTCGTATTACTGTGTGATAAGGAAAGATAATAGAGAAATCGGATCCTAAAACATGCTAGGCAGCAGTAAAGAATATATCAGAAAAGTTTATTCTCTTTTAAGATTTTTGATTATTCTGCATACATCTTGTTAAAAAAATGTATAAACAAAGGAGATATCTCTGTGAGAATGTCCACATAACCTGGGACTTTATCTTTGGTATGTATAGGTGAAGATTAATAACTTACTCTTATTTTAGTTTAAAATATAAACAAGATGACATATTTATTCTTTATCCTCATTGAAATTTCACCCTCAGCTCAGAAGAGATGAGACAAACTACTGATTATCATCTTTTCCTTAATTCTTTTCTACATTCCTAACCTTCCTTTTAAAGAACATTTTCTGCCTTGAATCTCCAGTGACTTATTTTCAAAATTCTATATTCCTGAAGGCTTTAGTAATTAGCTCTTTCTCTATTTGCACAGGTGGTAAACTCATTTAGTCAATTGAATAATTTATATTTATCTTTTCCATTTTCAAACCATTTTGAACCACTCCTAAGGCACTCTTTATTTATTGTTCTGTATTTTAATTATTTGCATTCAAATCTTATCTTCTCTACAAAAGTATGCACTCCTGGGGGGAAGGCATCCTGATTTATTTATCTTTATGCAGATGATATGTGCTTAGCAACTATCTTTAAATTGAATGGATTTGGTGGTGCGTGATGTGATCTGATTTAAAGAAAAAATAGTGTATTTGTTAATGCCCTTTGCAGCAACATGGATGGACCTAGACATTATCATACTAAGTGAGGTAAGGTAGAGAAAAACAAATATCATATGATATCACTTATATGTGGAATCTGAAAAAATGATACAAATGAACTTATTTACAAAACAGAAACACTCTTATAGACAAAGAAAACAAACTTTTGGTTACCAGAGGGGAAGAGGAGAAGGGATGAATTAGGAGTTTGGGATGAGCAGATATAAACTACAATATATAAAATAAATAAACAGCAAAGTTCCATAGTATACCACAGGGAACTATACTCAGTATTCTATAATAAACTATAATGGGAAAGAACCTGAAAAAGAATACTCAAAAGCGTGCACATACATAATTATAAATGAATCACTTTGCAGTCCACCAGAAACTAGTACAACAGTGTAAATTAATTATGCTTCAATTTTTAAAAATAGCTTATTTGTAAAAATTCCCACCGTGGCGCAGAGGGTAAGAATATGACAGCAGTGACTCAGGTCACTGCAGAGGCAAGGGTTTGATCCTTGGCCTGGGGTAGTGGGTTAAAGAGCTGGCATTGCCGCAAATGTGGTACAGGTCAAAATTATGGCTTGGATTCATTCCCTGGTCCAAGAATATCCATATGCTGTGGATACAGCCATTAACTGACTAACTAACTAACTAAATAAATAAAGTGCTCAGGATTTCCCACTGTGGCTCAGCAGTTTAAGGACCCTAAAATTTCTGTGAGTCTGTGGATTCAATCCTTGGCCTCGCTCAGTGGGTTAATGTGCAGCTCCGATCTGATAGCACTGTGGCTGTGGTTTAGACTGCAGCTGCAGCTCTCATTCAACCCCTGGCCCTGGGACCTTCTGAAATTGACAACACTTATGACCTGAACCTAACTGGAACCCAAATTGGGCCTTGAACCCACGTTTTTAAATTAGGACCCAGCCTAAGCCTAGATTGGGACTTGAACCCACAGTTTTAAAATTAGAATCACTCACTTAAGATTTTTGTGTCTCAGCACAGAAAGAATTCAGGGAGAAACAAAGTCATAGGCAAGAAATAGATTTATTAAGGAGTTCCTGTCACGGCGCAGCAGAAACGAGTCCAACTAGGGACCATGAGGTTGTGTGTTTGATCCCTGGCCTCACTTGGTGGGTTGGGGATCTAGTGTTGCCATGGTATGTGGTGTAGTTTTCAGACACGGCTCGGATCTGGCATTGCTGTGGCTCTGGCATAGGCCAGCAGCAACAGTTCTGATTAGATCCCCAGCCTGGGAACCTCCATATGCCGCAAGTGCGGCCCTAAAAAGATGAAAGATAAAAAAAAAAAAAAAGAAAAAAAGAAAAAGAAAAGAAAAGAAATAGATTTATTAAGATAGGACCCTTATGATATATGTTAGTGGGCAGGCAAAGAGGCCCTGCCCCCAGGATTAGGTGGGTTACATTCTTATAATCCAAGGGGAGAAGGGGGTGGGAAAAAAACTCTTCCTCTTTCTTCAGGTAGTAGCTTCTCCCTGGTATCCAGTAAGAGAGTGACCCTATAAGATTAAACAAGGACTTTTCAAATCTACAGAAGGGTGATCCTTAAACCCTTGGTCTCAACCTGAATGCAAGCCTCACCTCATCCCCACCCAATGACCTGAGGCATATCCTTGTGTCTCTACGAGTCAAGCAAGCCTGCCTCCTGATGACCTTCTTGAGCAATTATTGACTTATGGTGGTCTCCCAAAGTCCCTAGGTTTCCCCATCTATGGTCCATTTTGGGGACTCCTACAACTACCCGTGTAACTATCCTCTTTCATCCCTATCACTTCCATATGCGGGGTGGCAGGAAAAAGAAAAAAATAAATTTAAAAAAGCTCATAGGTGAGTTGTTTCTTTTTCTGAACATTTTTTTTTTTAAATGACAATGTCTTTGATTTGAAGTATAGAATGAGGTTACCAAGTTAAACAAATATAATTTTCTTGATCAGGTAAATAATGTGGGGGTTAAATTTGTTGTCGAGTAAAATTTGGGGCTATTTGAAATCATTTGTTAAAAATTTTTCCGTCTTCCACATACAAATGGAAAACAAATCTACCATCACCCCTACAATTCCAACCCTCAAGTTTTACTCTACCAAATCTTACAGGCATAATCCTTTGATCTTTAAGAAGACTTAACTCTTGGGTTTCTAAAGTATACTGCCTTTCCCATATTCTAGCTCACGCATTGGACTTCCCATTGTTCATTTCTTTATCTATGTCTTTTATTAGTCTTTAAATTTTAAAAGGATGTGAATTGAAGTTTGGCACTTGGCATTAACCTCTACTGCAGCTGCCGACGTGCAGCACCCGCTGAGTGGGACTCAGGGTGGAGACCAGGAGTGAGGCACTCTGTGCTCTGAGAAAACTGGAAGAACAGGTCTTCAGATAGCTAGGCATTTTTAGGAGAAGATTTTATGAGACCAAGCCTTATATCTCCTCATATCTAGAAAAATGCTAAAATCCATCAATGAAGACTGTTGTCTGTGACTAGTAGTGACCATTAGGAGACCTGCCGCAAACTTCTGGAAAATGTGTGCCTGGCTGCATGCACTTCACCCTTCACTTTTACGGCGTATCTTGTTAGTTCCCCTTTCCTCTTTGGGGCAGTATTTCAGACTATCTGGGCTGCACTGAGTGGACAAAACAAAGGATGTCATCTGTGAGAACAGCCACTCTCAAGGATGGGCCAGTGAGCCCTGAGGGAACTCAGGAAAGAAAGACTGGCTGAGGTGCCCACAGCTGAGGTGCATATCAAAGGAGTGATTCCAGTAAGCGCAAACCTTTACATCCTCCCACAGAAACTGGTTTTCTGTAAATCTTCTGTAAATCTGGTTATCTGTAAATCTTTTGTTTCTACTACCCCCTTTGGTTGCAAAAGCTCGTATATCCTAGCTTCCCCCCTTGCCTCCTCAGAGCAGCTTCTCAGGGCTACCTGAGATGCTGTCTCCTGGGCTGAAGTCCTCATTTCACTCCAAATAAAGCTTAATTCTCAACTTTCAGTTGTAATTTTTTTTTTTTTTAAGTCAGTTACGGTGACCACGAAGGGACCAGATCGGACTTCTCTCCTTTGCCTGAACTCTATGAGGAAATGGAGCTGTGGTACCAGCAGAGACACCTTGTGCCCGTCCATCTCCTTTGGGAGTTCAGACAAATTTGGGTAAGTCTCTCCTGGATCTTTGATCTCCCATATTGGTTGATGATCCTGAGTTTTATTTGGCAGTGGCCCCCTCAGTTGAGAGTTGGGGCGGGGGTTGAAAGATACCAGGGGGAATACCCCTGCAAAGGGGATGTTGGAGGCAAGCTGGCCAGGGAATACCTCCTCAGCAGGGAGACTGGGGGTAAGCCGATTAAAAGATACTAGGGGATGCTCCTCAACGTAGAGATTGAGGGAAATCTTGGTTGAGAGACACCAGGGACTCTACCCTGCCAATGGAGACTGGAGGGCTCGGTTGACCCTCTCGGTGGAGATGCTGGGGTGGGGGGAGGCTTGCTTGAAAATACTGGGGACTATATCCTGTCAGTGGAGACACTGGGGGGTCAGCTGAAAGATCTTGTGGTTGGCTCGGTTGAAAGAGACTGATGGGTCTGGGATGAGTGGTTAGGTAAGAGACTGATCTGACGCTTTTCCTCCATTTGGCTGCCTTAGTAGAATTTGTTGGGATAAAGGTGAAGGTATTACATGAGAGCATCTTTGCTCCAAAGAAAAGGGACAAGACTCCCCCTGGGAGGTTATGGTTTTCTCTGGTGAGTGAGAAATTTAATGGGGGTGGTGGAGGCCAAGGCCTCACACCATGCAGTGGTCCCATAGGGAAATCAATTCATTAATTAAAACCTGCTCAACTGTGGACAGAAATAAGAACTGGCCATTCAGTGATCCGAACACCTGTGGTATCCTAGACCCGAGACATGTAGGAGGGAATTGAAGCACCTCTGGGCTAAAACCTAGAGGAATTAAGCTCTCAAGCAGCACACTGGCCCACCACACAATGTCATTCGTAACCTTTATCCCTGAAAAATTCAACTTTAAAATGGGAAATAGTCTCGGACAGAAAAATGAGGAGTGCCAGAAAGCAAGCCTCCAACTAACACCTAAGCCAGCTTTATATATTTACAAAACTTATACTTGCAAGGATCTACCTGAGTATTAATGAAAAAAATTTGCTCTAAAATAACCAAAATGTGCCCTTTTATTGCATATGCAGTTATTAGAGAAAGCTAGCTTGGAAAAAAAATTTCCGAATTGGTGACCCTGGTGATACATCCCTTCTTTGCTGTGACTGACATCCTGACCACTCGGGGTGCTTGGGGAGCAGCGCGCCCTCTAGCAGGCCAGACCCAGTGGCCACACCTGGGACCCTTTGGTCCCTGGTCTTCTCCTGACGTGGATGACTAGCCAGAGTGCCCTGACCTGATAAGGGACAAGAGACTTCGTTGACCTTTGCGCCTTCTCTTCGACTCTCAAGCTGGCTTCTTTCCCTTTGAAGATCCAAGACATTTCCCTTTACTCTGTTTATTAGTACTTAGATCTGAAGTTTCTCGGTCTCTGTAGGTTTTCTGAGAGACTATAATTTTAAATTTAAGGGCGTGTCTGATTAGCATGGCCACGCCTGTGTTTCGTACTTTATGTTCTGTGTTCTCATTTGTGACGGCCATTCTGCCTTGAGAAATTGGAAATTCTGGTTTGTTTCCCCTGTGGAGCCCTTTTGAGTAAATTCTGTCTGACGTGGAAGAGGCTGAGCCTAAGAAAAAGATGATATTTTATTTTAACCCTTTATGGCCACAGTAATATTTAGACTCTAGAGAAAATTGGTTTGGGTGAGACTCTTGAAATGTACAAAACTGATTCTCTTTTGCATATACATTTTTTTTATGCAAGCTTAAGAAAATTCTTTTCAGGATTCTGACATTGAAGGAACAAGTCCTGCCAGGAGGACGTACTTCCTGTCTCTAAGCCTTGAGACCAGCACTCTCAGGAATGCTTATCTTACCCAGACCATCTCTAATTCCTGAGACTGAAGGAAAAAAATGGGGAAAGGAGTCTTTTTAAAACTTTGAACTAGTGAGTTTTACTTGTGATATCTAACTCATGACTAAGCTTAGAAAATGAATTTATGAGATCTCTGGTTGTGCCTGTCTGTGTGTTTTATGTGAATTATATATGTCTTAACTTTTATATGGCATTATCAAAAATAATTTAGGAGTTCCTGTCGTGGCTCAGTGGTTAACGAATCCAACTAGGAACCATGAGGTTGTGGGTTCGGTCCCTGGCCTTGCTCAGTGGGTTAGGGAGCTGGTGTTGCCGTGAGCTGTGGTGTAGGTCGCAGACGTGGCTCGGATCCCACATTGCTGTGGCTCTGGCCTAGGCCAGCAGCAACAGGTCCAATTGGAGCCCTAGCCTGGGAACATTCATATGCCACAGGAGCGGCCCTAGAAAAGGCAAAAAGACAAAAAAAAGAAAAAAGAAAAGTTTATAAGTGAGCTGTACTTAATTTGTAAGTGAGCTGAATTTGTCAGGGATTAAGTTTACTAATGACATTGTGTGGTGGGCCAGTGTGCTGCTTGAGAGCTTAATTCCTCTAGGTTATCCCAGAGGTGCTTCAACTTTCTGTAAGGTGTCTCAGGTCTCTCCGTGGCATCCAGGACACTGCAGGTGCTCAGATCACTGAATGGCCACTTTAAGAGTGCTTAAAGGAAACTAAGCACTTATATAAATTCTCAAAAATGCAGAAGGTAACTGGCCAGAATTAATCTCAATTCATTGCAAACTGAGAAATATTCAGTATTAATATCTAGTATTAAAATTAAAGTTTGTTGATATAATTAATATAGACATGTCTTTAGAGTCATCAATATTAAGTATAACACCTTTATTGTAACTAGGTTTATAGAAGTTAAATAGGATCTTGTTATATCTGTTGCAAAAGTATCAGCAAGAAAAATAACCTGGCGTGATGAAATTTTTATAAGGAAATTAAATGCAAGTGAGATAAGAGTTTTTGGATAAACTTCTAGAAATAATTACATCTTAAAAATGTCTACTTAAGAATGATCTCTCCAGATATTGGTAATGTGAAAATTAGAATTGTGCTAAATTGTTAAATGATCAAAGATTTTTGAATAGTTAGGTCATTCCCAAATAAAATAAGAAACTGAGACATTAATTACTAAACAGAGACACTAAAGATATTAAGGACTGTTTGATGCAGTCCTGAGATGTTCTCCATCAAATAAACAAACAAATAAAAAACACGTGCTTTTAGAAATTATAAAAGAGAGTCCATGGTTGCTTTAGAAAAGTAGGATGTGTGTTTTCAGTAAAGAAGGAGTGAAGAGTGGAATTCCATTTTATCAAGTCTGTCTTATACCTTGTTGTTTTGAATGGAAAAATAGGGGACAAACTAATATGGATACAGAAAGTGATGGGAGCTTTGTGGGAAGTGGACACTAAGAGAAGAGTTGTGCATGGTCAGAACTAAGTTTAGAATAAGTTTGAATAAATTAATTTTAAAAGTAAGCTGGTGCAAAACTTGAATTTGGCTTTTCTCTCTTAACTTTGTTAAGAGGACAAAGTTTTCTTGGAATGCTACTTTTGATAAAGTATTATATAAGGTCATTTGCCCTTAAATAATCTGTATTTGCTTTTGAGATCTCTTGTAACTTTGGTTAAGAGGAAAGTATTATCCACAGTATTAACCAATTAAAAACAAAACTATTATTTTTGATGAACTTCCTATCAAATTTTGGTAAGTTCTTTTCACTTCAGCTAATTTTGGAATGCTTCAGAGGGCTCCTGAGGAATCTCAAAAAAAAAAAGGAAGTTAAGTTCACTAGGATTATACAGTATGTTAAAATACATGGAGCGTTGCCTCCTCAGATGATACACTATGATGGTCAAAAAGTAAAAAGTAACCAAGTTGCTTTGTCAATTGCAATTGTAATTGTATTTAAATGTGCCTTAAGTCTTTTATCATTATAGACAATCAATGGTTTTACTCTGATATTCTTTGCAAAAATGCTTCCTCTTCAAATCTATAGGAAGAACTTTTTGAACAATACAAATTTCTGACTTTCAGACCAGTAATACCGAAGTGGGTAAGAAATTAAAGAATTCTAAAAGGAAATCTGATGGTTTCATAAACAGTTAACAAAAAGGATTAGTTACATTGGGCTGGGCCAACTGGTGAATATAATTATAATTTTATGGTTTCTATCTGAAATAGTACTGGCTTTCAATCTGTTTTATCCAGGTAGAAAGACACTTCCTCTTAAGCTATCTATGACTTATAGCAATTTGATGTAAGAAGGATTGAAATATTTCTCTATATTATCTGATCCATCCAAAGACTGGAAACTTTTAGGTTCCCAACAGCTTTATCAGATAAATTGGGAAGTCCACCTCATAGGTAGCCTTCAGAAACTCACGGTATTTTGGGATTTTGAAAAGGGAGGAATTCACCTAGATCTTTAAGACAAAATTTCTGACAAGCCCTTAGCATGACTTTCCCAGCCCTGAGATGCCTTTTAAAAGCTTAGTCTGAGACTCCTTATAAAAGTTCTAGCAATGCCAATTATTGGAAAACCCTATATGATCAATTATATTTACATAAATCATAAAGGCCAAGTTTGTTAACATCAGACTTAATCGGCAAATAAATTAGTCTTAGTTGGACTATATTTGATAAAAATGAGAGTAATTTTGGAGAGAAAGAGATGTTTCAGTGGACATCTATTAATCCGTTAATCTAATTCTGTTAATTGTGGTCAGTATTTACTAAGACTTACTTCCTAAATAGTTCTTTGCTGTTATGTTATATTGCTACAGAATTTAACTGAGCTTCTAAAAGGACATCTTTTTTTTTTTTTTTTTTTTTTTGTCTTTTTGCCTTCTCTAGGGTCGCTTCCCATGGCATATGGAGGTTCCCAGGCTAGGGGTCTAATCAGAGCTGTAGCTGCTGGACTACGCCAGAGCCACAGCAATGCGGGATCCAAGCTGCGTCTGTGGCCTATGCCACAGCTCACGGCAATGCCAGATCCTTAACCCACTAAGCGAGGCCAGGGATTGTCCTTAATCCCTGAGCGAGGCCAGGGATGGAACCCGAAACTTCATGGTTCCTAGTCACATTCGTTACCCACTGCGCCACAACGGTAACTCCTAAAAGGACATTCTAAACTTGTTTCTAAAGTTTATCTCAGTTACCTATTTTTGGATGAAGATCAGATGTCCCAGAACCTAGAACGAGGGGATTATGCAGACTGAAAAGGATATAATATAAAAGGGCTATTTCCAAAACAGAAGGAAGACCCTCACCAGGCCCCTGCACTGGACTGGACTGCTGACCTCAAAATCATCTTAAAACAATGCTCACTTGGAGGAGAAACTACACTAAGATGAGAAGATAATGCCATTAGAAACAGACAACTGGCCCATGATGCTGAACCTGACTCACATGACGACTTATAGTGTTTTCTTGACTTCTTGAATTTTTGCATATGAATCAAATGTTTTTCCATCAGGAGCTTGATCCTATGCTAATTTTAAAATCAATCCAAATTGCTGGGTTTGTGGCCAAATACCTGTATTCAATACATCTGGATTACCTTGGTGGATTTCTCCCCTCTGAGGTTCTGACTGAAGTGGGGGAAGTGTTTGGGTTTATTTATGGCAGGACATTTTTCCCCACCCCAGAGGACAGTAATCCAAAGGGCATGAAGCAAAATCTTGCTTGGCATGTTCCAGGAACACAAATGCTGCTAGAGTGAGTGAACTAGAAGAAAAGAATGGGCTCGGAGATGTGACTGAAAAGGAAATATGGTTCAGATACTAAAGGACCTTGTAAAACCCATCGAGCACTTTGGATTTCATTCAAGATGGAATGTCTTTGGATGGGAGTTGTAAGGATGGGAGTAGTGAGAGAAGCGGTCAGATTTGGTTTCTATTTGAGTTAGAGCTGTCAGACTTTGCTGAGGGAATATGTAGGGGGCATGAGAGAAAAAGAGGCATTAAGAATGACTGCAGGCTTTTGAGTCAGAGCACCTGGAAAAGTGGAGCTGTCATTTATTGAGAGAGATAAAAGAAATGGAAGTTAAAAAGCAGATGTGGAGCTAGGGAGGCTTTTGCCTTTAAAGTGGGCAGTAGAGAGCAAGTGTGTCTGCTAATGGATGGTCCTGTAGCGGAGACTAAATAAGAGGTGGAAAATGGGGGGTTGGGAGACAATTCCAGGAGGATCCCTTGATTTGGTGAGAAGGGCTGTGATCCCATGCAAGTGAAGCAGTTGTCTTCGATAGTTCACCTCATGAGCAAGGAGGGAATCTTAGGGTATAAGGGTATAGAAAGATTGGTAGGATTGGAATTTTTGAAGCTGGGAGCATTTAGAAACTCTCTTATGAGTACTTTTATTTTTTCCTTTGAAATAAGATGCAAGATTATCAGTGGAAAGAATAAATGTTAGAGGTTGGAAAAGGAAGGAAAATGTGAAGATGATGAGTTTTAATGTGAGATGAGTAATGTATAATACATGATATTATTCCAAGTGGATAAAAAGAATCAGTAACAATACAGTCTTCATGATGTAGTTATATTTCAACTCTATATTTTTAAACTAACAGAATCTCATGGAACAACTAATAGTTTACCAAGAAAGTTATCATGATTTGATATTTAACTTCAGCTGAAACCAGACAGTTTAAATATAATATTAAATACACAATAAATTGCCAGAAACTGCAAATATATAGAACAGCAATGGAATGTGATAGATTGAAGCTGACTTTACCTTTTTTTCCACCTGTACAACTTTGAGTGAGTCTTTATTTACCTAGCCATCAAAGGGGTTAGAATACATATTCTGACAACTTGCCTGGAGTTTTATGAGGAATAACTTAAGTTAAATAAGAACGTAAGTTAAAATAACAATGCAAGTTAAACTATTTTATAAGTTGTAAATTGATATATCAAATTAAAGCTTTATTATTTTATTGCTGTTAATTCTGAGAACATACTTTATGGGTCCAAATATATTGTATGTTATGATATTAAAAGCAAAATGTCAAAGGTCTAAATTGATATGGGGAGAATAAAAAAGTTGGTGATGTTTGTAAGTCTCTCTCCAGCCTCTAGCAAAGACACCTGAAGGATTTTAGATTTAATTAACAATTTACATTTCTTCGGGTTTACCTGAGCATGACGCTTAGCCTCCCCTGGTGCTAGTTGGTGTTTTTCTTTAGCCTGTTTTCCTAGACATTTCTTGATAGACGTGTGAGTTAAGTAACTCTCTGTGAAGCTTTTTTTTTTTTGAAGAGCTGTGAGCTTCACTAGCGCTAGTGGTAATGTTAAACATCCCAGGCTTTGTTTTTAAGGAAAAGTAAGCTCGCTTCCTGATGTACAATATAGTGAGCTGTATTTGGTAAGATTAAGGACCCTTTAATCCCAGATACAATATTCTAGTTAATTGAAACATCTCCTTTGAACATCATAAACAGTAACATCTTAATCCCTAGGAGATTTGGGGGGAAAAAAAAAAGATTTGCTTTTTTTACAAAGTAATCATTCCATGTCATTCACAAAATCATTCAATAAGTAGTGGATGCTCAGAGAATAATTTCACAGCAGGCTCAATACTAGTAGTAAAGGGGCACAAACAGACTATATTTAAAGACTTTGAAACATATTCCTAAGTTATGTTGAATAACGTTTTTTATATCAATGTTTTTAAAGCCACTGGCCAATCCATGTATTTATAAGTCTGTTACATTTGTGAGGTGCTGGGGAGGCTATAGAGAGACCAAGGGTACCACTAACCTGGTGGCCCATGTTTAAGTTCTAGAGTCAGAAAGACTAGAAGCTGAATCCTAAGTCCTCCACTTAGATGCTGTGTGATCTGAAAAAGTTAGTTCAATCTCTGAATTTCATTTTTAAAAAGAAAAGAAAAAGGCCACTATTTATGAGCCAGGGATTTGTGCAATCCTGCTAAAACTTTACATGAATTATTTAATTTAATCTTTGTTACATGTATATGAGGCAAGTACTATTTATCCCTCTATCTTGTTGAGGAGGCAGCTAGATTGGGAGGGCTGTGAGGGTCTTGATTAAGGCCATACATCAAATGAGAGGCAGGAGCACAACTCTACCAGAAGAGGCAAAGTATAGATCCCATGCTCTTAAATACTGAAGTAAATCAACTCATTAATAAACATCATGGAAATACCAGCCTTGGATGAAACATTTGAAAAAGTCCAGAACAGCTTTGGGTCTCATCTACTGATCAACAATCCTGTTACCTACCAGTGATGGGCTCAATCCTAAGATGGCTCCCAATCTAGTGCAAACACCCTGTATCATCCCTGAATTGTGAGTATGAGGAGTTCGTTCCCCTGACTGGGTTGTGTTACTTGGCACAGTGGATTTGAAAAAGGGAAACTTATCCAGATGGGCATAAACTAATCAATGGTCCATTTAAATCTGGGTCCAGGGGTCAAAGTCAGAGGAATTGGAAGTGGGAAAGAGATTAGGCATAAGGGAGAGTCTTCTTGTCTGGCTTTGATGAGGAAAGAAGCCACATGGCTTGGAATGTGTGTGGCTCTAGGAGTTGAGAACAACCCTTGGTTGACACCCAGCAAGGAAATGTGGACCTCGGTCCTACAAACACAAGGACTTGAGTTCTTGGAGAATCTTGAATGAGCTTGGATATGGATATTTCCCTCAAAGATTCCAGGTGAAAATTCAGGTGGCCAACAAATTGATCTGAGCTTTGTGAGACCCTGAGTGGAGAAGTTGACTAAGTCTTATCTCGTTCTTTCGACCTATAGAACTGTTAGCTAATAAATAACTATTGTTTTAAGCCATTGCATTGGTGATAGTTTTTTACACAGCAAGAGAAAATTCATGCAATACCTCAAAGGTTGTGGTGATGAACAAGTACCCAGCATGCCTAGCCAATTATAAAATCATGCTCATTTTTCTGGTAAAGCATCAATTTTCAGGCAGCTTTTAATAACGTGAGAAAGGAGCACTGAAATAAGAGAGAAGACTCAAAACACCAAGTGATATAGGAAGTGGAACCACTCTGGAAGAAGCTGGTGTGATGATCACAGAAGGAGCTGCAGCACATGAATGAGCTGGGAGATTTGGGGTGGATAATAAGGGTCCTTAGCAAGTTTAACCTTGAGAAGTCCTTGGGGTAGAACATAAGGATGAAACTTACAGGCAATTCCTGCAGTGGAGGGAAGGTATTCAGGGTAGACAGGACCCAAAGCAAAGTTTTGATTTTTGTTCTCACAGTGGCTTTGCACTTAATATAGTTTTATTCTAGTTATACTGTAACATTTAATCACCTAGGTTCAAAATAATGCCATTATTTTTGAGTCAGTGCTTCTACAAGTCATCAAGTGTGATTGGTACTGTCTTTTATATTTTCACTACTTTTTTGTTGTTGTTGTTAGCCTCTTATTCCGGCACTCCATCTTCTGTGATGGGTTTCTCTTACAAACCTTGGCCATCTGCAAGCCCATTTCTGTGCATGACCTTGCCTGAATCTTTCACTCCTTGCATGTCACTCTCTCCATCACAAACTTCTCAGGATCCTATTTGGCAAGACTTTTAGTTTTTGGCTGCCCTCACTTTCTTTGTGAAAAGACCAAAGCCAGAGGGGCCAATTTCTTACTCAATGTCACAACAAGTAAGGGGCACAATCACCTAGAAAAGTTCTCCTGATGTAGTTCAGTGCTTCTCCTACTGCTCTTTTCAGCCTCCCAGAATGGCTTCAGGGCTTTTCCCCTGAATTTCCAACTTTCTTTCACTCTTCCTCTCTTTAGTCCTCACCAGGAATCATCCACTCCAGACAGATCCATTTCCCAACTGTCCTGGGAGGCTGTGATTCACTGTATTCCGCCTGGTGGATATTCCCTCTTTTCTTCTTTGCCTTTCACTGTTATGGTGTTTGTGTCTGCTGGTCACCCAACCTCAGTCAGATTCCTGCTCTCTTTGAACCCTGGCTGCATCCACTCTTTGTATTACTCGCTAACGTAACGTTTACAAGCCATCCTAACTTGTTGTAGATGGTTCATGGGTGACGGTCTTACCCTTCCAAGAAAATTCTACATTTCCAGATGATACCTATGGTTTCTCTTTTATTTGTAGCCAGTCCACGTACAGCATAAATAAATAATATGAACTAAATTGGTCTTAGTGTTCTGCACTGTTTACATTTTAAATCGACTAACTCTTATTGAAGGCTTGTTAGCTATTAGATGGGGGATAAAAGA
The DNA here is from genome assembly GCF_054392235.1 of Sus scrofa. Taxonomy (NCBI): domain Eukaryota; kingdom Metazoa; phylum Chordata; class Mammalia; order Artiodactyla; family Suidae; genus Sus; species Sus scrofa. Next base: position 67,678,190 of record NC_139393.1, on the reverse strand, counting down.
GGAGCTTAGGCTACTCTGTCTCAAATAAGCTCACATTGATGGGGAATTTGAGCAAGTGAATTGCTTTGAAGTGATATGATAAATTCATTGTGCGGTGAGTTGGTGGGTTACATTATTCTTATTGCCAATCCAGCGATTGCAGGAGGTGGGAATCTCATAATTGGTTTTGATCTTGGCATGGCTTTTCTCAGATGAGGCTCTTGGTTCACATAGGGGTTTTATCATGATACACGCTACACTAGTTCTGTGCTCTAGCCAATATGACACAATCGGATAAGTAAAAAAATACTTCAGCAAAGCCACATTTTATAGGACTTTGCTGCAGCATGGATCCAATTATTCTAAGTAAATGACCTATCTGATTAGATGCCCTATTGTGTTTTCATTTGAAAGGTGCACTGATCCAGAGCCAGTTAATTAAGAAAATCTATTTTCAACCAGGTTTTAAAATTTTCAAACAAATATGCCTTTACCTTATGGTGAACAATGTAAATTTTAGAATATTGGCCCTTTAGAAACAGGTTGTAATTTAATTATAATAAAGTCTGTTGCTTTGACAATGGCTGCCAATGAAAACAAATCTTTTTGCACATCATATTTTCTAAAAAGACAAAAAAGAGAAAGACTGAAAAATCCAGTTGACAAATTGCAATTGGTCTACACTAGGGTACTTTAGTACCTCATTCAGTATCACTGAAATGTAAAGGAGCTTTGTCAGGATTTAAAAATTGAGGACTTGGATTGCTACCCAGTTGCAATAATACAGTGTAGCATTGTTAGCTCTGATTCAAGTGCAGTGGATCAAAAGGTTATTGAATATTCCTTGTCTCTTGGCCAGCCCTGAATATCTTCTCCCTGACCGGAATATTTGGATCTGTTTTTGTTCGTTAATGCTTATCTTACCTTCCATTCACTATCACTATCTACCTTTCTCAGTAATTAGCTAATTACATTTCAAGATAATTAGTTTAATGAAAGTGTGGGAAGTATGCAGTAAGAATCTCGGTGATATTGTCATGACCTCTACGTGTCGATGAAGTAAAAAATATGCAACAGGGAAAAAAATAAAAAAGAAGGAACACTTACAATATTGTGCATATTCAAAAAATAGCGTGAGTTTTACTGAATTACTTCAGACAAGTGCTAGTCTCCTTTTGGGTGCCGTTTCTCCTTGTGGGTGTGGGATATAATGGTATGATGGGTGTTAGAAATGTGGAATAAATTTTTTAAGCCACTGGGGCATCTTTTCGGCCCATACAGATATAATGTTTGTTGTTGCTTATCCTGGTTATGGGTTTCTCAAATACAAGAGAGAAATGTAGAATAATTTTGATTATCAAAGTAACTGTATTAATAGAGGGATGATAGCTATACTTGTGGTATTTCTCCATTTTAATTTATTTTTGTAAATTAATTTTTTTTTTTTCCTTTTACGGGCACATCTGCAGCATATGGAAGTTCCCAGGCTAGGGGTCAAATTGGAACTGCCGCTGCAACGCCAGAACTGAGCCATATCTGTGACCTGTGCCACAGCTTGTGGCAAGGCTGGGTCCTTAACCCCCTGAGCGGGGCCAGGGATTGAACCTGCATCTTCATGGACACTATGTTGTGTTCTTAACCACTGAACCACAATAGGAACTGTCTATTTCTCCATTTTAATGAAAAAAGCATACAATTATGTTGAACCTACACCTGAATTCTTATGTATTACCTAGTGATTTCTTTCTTTAGTTATGGAAATGTATGTATAAATATGTGTGTGTCTTTGCTCACCATAGCACTTTGTTAATTTCTGTGTAGGAAAAAAGAAGATATTGGATATGCTTTCTATCTCTAAAGAGGTTATTATCTAACCCTTAATGGCAGCCGTGAGAATATGTCTCTCAGGTCCTCCAGCCTCAGGGAGAATTACTAACCAAGGACTATTGCTCCCAGGCTCTGAATTCCATCACTGCTACGTTTGCACTGAGTCCATGCTTCCTAGGGGCTGTTCCCAGATAACGGCTGTGCAGCTGAGATACTGAGGCAGGCCTGTTCCTGGGAGACTTGGGGCTCCTATGCTGGCTGCTGTTGGTACACAGACTCCCCCTGAGTATTTTTGGACCTTCCTCTGGCAGCACAGCCATCTAGGACACTTCCATCCAACCTTTCTTCTCATTGTCCCCCTTTGGTTATCAGCGTTTGGATGGTCCTCCCAGGCTTCTCTGGCTTGTTCCCTTCTCTTTCTCAGGCATTTCCCCCAGTAAAAATATCTTTGCACATTTAATCTCATCCTGACATTTTATTCTTGGAGGACTCAGCCTAACACACTGATGATGAAATGACATACTCACAGAAAATTAAAAAAAATATTATCAGTCAGTGCAAAATCAGAGGCAACAAATAATACAGTTGAAGAGGTCACAAAAGTGACAAAAAGTGCTTGATTCAGGTAGGCAAAGGAAGGCTGGTAGGGAAATTAGGATGCATAATCTGTTTAAGTACAGTGAGCAATCTAATTGAGTGGAGTAAAGAAGAATTGAAGATGGGTTTGAAAGGTTTATTGAAGTCAGACTATAGAGAACTCAAATATCGTGCGAAAGAATTTAGCCTGTGTTTTTCCTCTGTGTTCCATCTCCTGAAAATGTGACAACAGAGGGGCTTCAAACACACCAGCTGGAGTGTTTCTCTTTTGGGCTTTTCATACAGAGGCATGACTAGTATCTGGTGAACTTCAGTCACCCAAGCCCAAGAGGGAAGCTCTGAAGAAGGAGTTTAATACTAGCCTGGCATTTGGGATTCTGACATCTCAGTAGTTTCCTGGTGAGCTAAAGTATTCCACACACATGTGCAACAAAGATAGCTTTAGCGGCTTAAGTCTTTATTCTGTATCAAGAACAGGCTAATTGGCTTCTTTCTCTTCTTTCTAGAAACTGGGTTACCATTAGCTGTGCATGGGGCAGAGTGGAAGAGTTCTGTTTGCAATCCAGTGCAGGCTTTATTTGGCAATGATTGTGATTAAACTAGACATTCAATGTCAAAACCTGAGTGTATGACTGTTTTTGAAGAATTCATTTATTTGGCTAAATTTTCCTTCCTGTGCAACTGCAGATCAGGAGTTGAGTGGCAGCTGCTCCATTTGGAGAGGGCAAGCGTGCCTCAGTGCCACAACTCCCACTCAACCCGGAAGTCTAACGTCTGCTCCACGCTTTTCGTTTATAGGCCTGTCTGGTGTCCTTAGCCTTTTGAGTGTGTGACCACATTTACCTTTCAACCTTTCTTTCTAGACCTTGTCACACTAGTGTTGAAAAGTCAGCCACACTGGCAACATGTTTTTGTTTTGGGGCAATACATTTGTGTATATGAATTAAAGCAGCTGAAATGCCTTGGATCCCAGAGAACTTTGCTGTGGGATCCTTCTTGCCTGACCAAGACCTGGAAAGGTACCATGTTCTACTGAGCAACAGTGATAACTGAGCTTCCATGCAATTAGCATTGAGACCACTGGTTGTAGAGCCTTGCTTTGAGGGACAATCCAAGCCCTGTCCTCTTCTAGAGGTGATGAGGAAGATCAGCTTATTTGAGGTCACGTGTGATGGGAAGTACGCTACAATATATCATCATGATTTTTTTTTAATTTTAAGTATAGTTCATTTAAAATATTGCATTAGTTTCAGATATACAGCAAAATGATTCAGCTATATATATATTTTTTTCTTTTTCAGATTCTTTTCCATTATAGGCTATTACAAAGTATTAAATATGGTAGCCTGTTCTGTACAGCAAATTCCTGTTGCTTGTCTATTTTATGTGTAGTAGTTTTATCTGTTAATCTCATACTCCCACTTTGTCCTTTTTCCCCTTCCACTCCCCTTTGGTAACTATAAGTTCTTTTTCTATATCTGTAAGTCTGTCTGTTTGATATATACATATATTCATTTGTATTACTTTTTAGATTCCACATATAAGTGATATCATATAGTACCTGTCTTTCTCTTTCTGACTTATTTTACTAAGCATAATATTCTCTAGTTCCATCCATGTTGGTACAAATGGCAATATTTCATTCTTTTATATGGCTGAGTACTAAGAAGATATATATATATATCTTAAGCCAACTGTCTATTGATGGATATTTGGGTTGTTTCCATGTCTTGACTATTGTTACCATCTTGGTTATATGAGTACTTGCATAATCTTCCTTCGAAGGTCCAAAAGCATGTATTAAAGGCCGCAGGAGCCACTCCCTCTGTGTCTCAGATTGCAAGACTTACACTTGATTTCCTTGGTCATTGCTCTTTCCTTACAGCCCCATAGATTATGAATCACAACAAATATTTTCTATGAAGAGTCCCATAATAAATATTTCTAGCTTTGTGGGCCATATGATCTTTGCCACAACTATTCACTCTTGCCATAAGAGGGTGAAAGCAGCCATGGTCATTATGTCAACAAAGAGGTTTGATAGTGTTGCGATAAAAGTTTATCTACACAAACAGGTGGTGAGTAGGATGTTGTCAACAAGTGTAACTGGCAGACCCTGACCTAGGGCTTAAAAAAAAAAAAAAAAGAATGCACTTATAGTCTTCAAAGCCACAGCCTGAATTCTCTAAGAATTTAGGAAAGTTCAGAACTCCAACCAGTACTCTACCTATTCCAGATTTCCTCATTCTCTTGTCAAAGTGTAAGCTTCTCCATATTTCTACAATATGTTTCCCAGAAAATTATGCTCTCTCTCCCCAGCTCTCTCATTGAATAATCCATCAATTCTCTCCTTCCTGAGTCTCCATAATTTTTTGGTCTTAATATTACCCTGACTCTCCCCTGGGCTACCCTGACTCTCCCCAGCTCTGCAGCCTGTGCAAGAGGATGGGACATCTGGAACATGGCCTCTCACTTCACTGACATTTTCAAGTCCCCCAAACTCAATGTGGCTTTAGCTTCCCACTCTTCTTGCTGCTCCCACCACCTCCTCTGACATTTCTACACCCATTATTTCCAAATCTGTAGTCCTGACAAGAATTTCAACTTGTCTGTCCTACTGCAAAACTGATATCCATTCAGAGACTTAAGAAACAGCTCAAACTTAATACTATCTAAACCAAATTTTTAATTTTTGTCCTCACACCTCTTTCTTCTTTGCTTTCTATCCTTAGAAAACGACCTCATTTACTCTTTGTTGCTCTGTCCCAAGCTTTCATTCTTATCCTTTACTTACACCAAGCCATTAAACCACATTCCAGTTCTCTCCTTGTCATTATTAGCCATTCAACTGTTCCACCTTCACCTTTTCCCTGGGTCCCTGGAATGACTATCAATAACTTCATTTCCCTGGCTCTTGTTGTTCATAGTCTATACTGAGCAGCCATAGTCAACTTTTAAAGCATAAAGCAGATCACCTCTCCTCTTTAACCTTGTGATTTTAAAAAAGAGAAAAGTCCTAATCTTTTTTCTGTTAAGCTGTACCCTGGGTGGCCTATCACTTGGATTTCATTCTTATCATTCTCTTCTTGCTTACCTACCACCATGTGGTGGCCTTCTTTCCATTCCAAGTTCATCTACACTTGCTCTATCATTTTTCTGGATGGTCCTTTCTCCTCATGGACCCAAACTGAATGTTTCTTGCCATCCAGATTTCAACTCAAAAGATGTCTCCTTAGACACCCTGACTACCTTACATGAAACAGTCACCCTGACACTATATCATGTCACCTTATGTTAATTTTCTCCATGGTATTTATCCTTATCACGGCTTTCTCACCCCACCCCCCCTTTTTATGACTCCTTTGGTAGCATGTTTGCTTATTCAATGACCATAGTTCTTTATTCAACTGATTGTTTTGCATACTCCCTATCAATCTGCCCCTACTAGTTTTCTCTCCTTGGTTTTGGTGGTAAATTGTCTTGACTATTATATTTCAGCAACTTTCCTGCCCATAGCTCTGGCCTACGTTCTTTTCATCACACCATCCTGGCAAGTCATCATTCCTGGATGGATCCAACTTCTTTGCCATTATTCTGATTGATAAGACTTGCTGGAGAAAATTACATAACTGAGAAGGCTGGTACCATTATGAACTTACAGTCATCACCTCCATGGGGCCCTGAGAACTGCCTGGTAATCTTAAAAGATTTCCCAATCAGACTCTTGCTCCTGCGCAGCACACAAATCTCCACCCCCTCACTCCAGCAAATGACCTCACTTGCTACTCAACAGAAAAAAAAGTAAGTCCTGAGAGAGGCGCCCCTTTAACCTCCCATCACAAACCTATAACCTTCCTTTCTTCCCTCCTGTCATGCTGGCAGAGGTGTTCCTTTCTTGGGTAAGGCTGTGTCCTCTCTTGTCACTCTGGAGACTATCTGTTCCCCCTTACCAGAATCTGACACTGTTAGTTATTTTCCACTCTGTGCCTAATGCTTCTCTCCTTCCTGGACCTCCCTCACTTGCCAGGTCCAATTTCTTTTCAGTTCCTGGCATCCATCCACCTTTTCCCTCTCACTCTGTTTACCTCCCTCCTTTGGAATTTTCAGCATCTCCTTCTGTCTGCAACACTCCTCCTCCTCCGTGTTCCCACCCCCACCATATCATCTGGTTGGTTGTATCTCTTTCATAGTTCAGCTTAGATGTCAGCTCTTCCTTTTCTTTCTGCAGACTACATTAGGACCTCTATTATTGCTTCCATTGCATTCTGACTGTCCTCTTTTCTTATTCCATAATGGTTATAATTTTTTGTTTCATATCTATTTTCCTCGATCTACTAAAAGCTTTATGGGGAAGTGAGCACAAATGTCTTGCGATACCTTACACTTGTACCTAATAACTGCCTGGCATAGACTGGCATTCACTCATGGATATTTGTTGAAAGAATGAATGAATGAATGGAGGAAGGAGGAGCAGGAAGAGAAGTAGGGGTAGAGGAGGAGGGAGGAGGAAGAAGGAAGGGCAATGAAGAAAGAAGGGCATCCCAAAGACAAGCACACCCTGAAGCCTGGAGTGGCTTTGACTAAGGTATTTACTCCATACCTCCTTTCACTACGGTTGCCCCATGGCTTTCAATAGATGGGAGGCTCCTTCATCAGGAAGGTGCTCCAGACTCACTCACTGTATTGTTTACATGGGTAACAAGCACTGTGTGAAGGTTGTCAAAGGTGGCGTGACTCCATGCTGTCTGCAAACCACTGGCTTTTGCCAGCCTGCTCTGTCTCATACTCTGTCTCTTAGTGTTGTTGTCACCCAGTGAGTCTCATGTTGATCAGGCCTCCTTGAGAGTAGATTTGGGCTGAAGGGAGAGAGAATATTATACTCCTCCTATTGGTCATAATATAGCCCTTGTGATGAAGTTTTAGCTGAACTTTGCATTAGAGAGATGAGAATTTGAAGATTGTAATCTGGGACAACAGTTAGGAAGGTAGTGCAATGGTTGAACAAAATGAAAAGGATCTAAATTCAAGTGAAAAAGAATGGATATGTGTATATGTATAACTGAATCACTTTGTTGTATGGAAGAAATTATCACAACATTGTAAATTAACTATTCTTCGATAAAACTTAAAAAAGTGATGAGAACTCTAACTTGACATTATTAGATTGTATGTATACTATTGAATATTAACATACAGCTTAAAAACAACAAAAAAACAGAGGGTTCATTCAAACAAGTGTGTTCTTTGCTGTTTCCACAGAGTGAGCTGAGAAATTGGTAAAAATTTTTAAAAAGCTAATATAAACATATCAAATTGAGTTAGTGAATGATAATAACATTGCTTTAAACAAAGAAGTGTATATCAAAAATATCAGTTTACTCTTTTAATTAGTAACTTGAGTTAAAAGAAAAAAGAGAAAAGAAAAATTTAAAAACCTTATTAAGAATTCAATTATAGCAGCTTCTTAGATAAATGCTATGTGAATTTGATTTTCCTTTTATAATCTTTAATGTGTCACATAAAGAGTAGCAGATGACATAAACAGATGGACTTGTGTTATCTGCTGCTGCTTAAAACCTTCTCTAGCATTTTTTTGGCCATATTCATAAACATAGGATATGGAAGTACTAACTTGCATCTGCTTAAAATCTTTGGGAACTTCTGTTAAATTTTATTTTAGTAAGTTATAATATGGCAAGGCTTTTTAAAATTATGGACAATATTCTATCCACTTTAGAAATAAGGTCTGAGCTATATTTCTATACTTCTGGGTAATTATAAATTTGCAAAACAAAATGTACCTTCACTTGAGTTTTCATATTGGTGAGCATCTTAAGGAAATCATTGGTCAATGATGATAGTTTCAATTCATGAAGGAAATGGGAGAAAGACATGAAAGGACTCTTGCCCTAGTTAGTAATTTCTGTAGATTTTACACTTTTCAAAACTTTTTAGGACTATCAATTTCATTCTTTACCTATGTTTTGCTAATTTTGATAAGTAGCATTTTTTAGATGAACAGAAAAGTAAGCTGTTTTCTCTCCATTAACTTATAAACTCTGAGAAAAGAATTTAACCATGTTCATGCTTTACTTGGCAAAAGTTTGCCTGATTTTTTGTTTTGTTTTGTTTTTGTGGTGATAGCCATTCTGACTGGTGTGGGGTGATAGCTAATGATAGTTTTGATTTGCATTGCTCTAGTAATGTTGAGCATTTTTCATGTACTTTTTGGCTATCTCTCTATCTTCTTTGGAGAAGTGTCAATTTAGATTTGACTGCTGATATAAAGCTGCATGAGGTGTTTGTATATTTGGGGGATTAATCTCTTGTCAGTTGCTTTATTTGCAAAGATTTTCTCATATTCTGTGGATTGTTTTTCAGAATGGACATCATCAAAAAATCTACAAACATAAATGCTGGAGAGGGTGTGAAGAAAAGAGTACCCTCCAACACTACTGGTGGGTATGTAAATTGGTACAACAATGGAGAATAGTATGGAGTTTCCTTAAAAAACTAAATATAGGAGTTCTTCTATGGTGCAGAGGGTTAAATATCCAGCATTGTCACTGCAGTGGATTGAGTTGCTGTTGTGGAGCAGGTTTGATCCCTGGACCAGGAACTTCTGCATGCTGTGGGTGTGGCCAAAAAAACCCTCATTAAATATAGAACTACTCCATAACCCAACAATCCCACTTGTGGGCAAATATCCAGAGAAAACCATAATTTGAAAAGATACATGCACCCCAATATTCTTAACAGCACTATTTACAATAGCCAAGACAGGGAAGCAACCTAAATGTCCACCGACAGAGGAATGGATAAAGACAATGAGGTGCATATATACAATAGAATATTATTCAGCCATAAAAATAATGCCATTCACAGCAACATGGATGGACATAGAACTTATCATACTGAGTGAAGTAAGTCAGACAAAGACAAATATATCACTTATATGTGGAATCTAATTAAAAATTATACAAAAGAACTTATTTATAAAACAGAAATCACAAATTTTGAAATTAAATGTAGTTACTAAAGGGGAAGCCATGAAGAGGAAGGATAAATTGAGATTAATACATACACACTAATATATATAAAATAAATAACTAACAAGGACCTACTGTATAGCACAGGGAGATTTACTCAATGTTCTATAATAATCTATATGGGAAAAAAGAATAGATACATGTATAACAGATGCACTTTGCTGTAAATCCAAGCTAATGCAACATTGTAAATCAACTATACCACAATAAGTTTTTTTAAAAAAGATTTTGCCTTATTTTAGTCAAAGTGACCTTGGGATTACTTTGAATGTTGACCCACATGTTTAAATTGACAGAAAATGTCACATAGGGTCTCAAGGAATGCTTAAATAATTAACCCTAATTTAAAAAATTCCCAGATTTAAAAAGGTATTGTTCAGATTATTGAAGGAAAAAAACCAAACCTCATGAAATACACATTTAGTCCAATCAATTTTTATAGAAAATGATTGTCATAAGGTATTTAATAAATTGATTTAGTTGTATAAACAGCAGGAAGAAACACGTTCTGGGGTAATAACCTTAACTTTCAAATTCTGATTACGTGCTAAACTCCGTGATTTTAGGATAGATTTGATCATTTTTAAATTTAAAAAGGTAAATTTCAAAGTTGGAAACTGTAAGTCTCAAAGAAGCTCCAGGTCAGGGAGCTAAATGCAGAAAATCATATGCATTCACTTTTCAAGCAAGTGTATGTAAAAGACTCTCTTTTAAGTAGGAAGTACTGAGTAAGGACAATTCTGAATTCCGTCCGTTCCCTAAGATTGTTGGGCTAGCTCACTGATTCCAGGACCTCATGGAGTCCTGGTGTTCCAGAGACTTCCCTGCATCCACAAAGGGTAGGAGGGAGGAGGTGGAAATGGCTGAGCTAAGACTTTCTCCCAAACGTCCTCGTTCTAAGGATCAACTCTGCCCTTATACACTTAAATTATGTAAGTGTCACCTAAGATTTTCTGTTTTTAAGGAGTGGTTTTGCTACTCATCACATAATAAACACAACACAAAATAAAGTGATCTTTTCTTAAAGATATTAAAAAGATGAACTGGATCAAAAGTTATCAGATAAATTGACATTATTTTCTGAGTAATCAGGCAGTTATTTCCATTTTAATCCTACCTGAGAATCACAGGATTGTTCCAATATTTTTTCTAGGTTATGTCAGTATAACATATCGGCAATGGAATATTTATAACACGTTTGTCCCCTTAATTCTGAATTAGCTTTTAAAATCCTCATCGTAAAATTTAACGATTTGCTAGCACAGAATTTGTTCATATGGCATCTTCAGGACAATGCAACATAATGCATTCTAGAGAGAAATGCATTAAAATAATGTCAAGTCAGTTTTACATGACCGGGCACAGGAGGGAAAGCTTAGCGGGTAGCAAATGTGGCACCTAAAGGATGTTCCTGTGTGCCACCCACATAGTCAACGGTGGCGGATATTTAGCATGAGGTCTGAGAGAAAAAGCGTGAGTTGCTGAGTCAAATGAAAAATGAACATTTAAAAGATAAAAAGTCAGTTCAGCAACTACTGACTACGTACTATGTTTTAGAACCTGTGGGGATATAAACATGAATACAATATTTTTTTTTGCTATTAAAAAAAAAAAAGATAAAAAGTCAGGATCTCCCAACCAAGAACAGAAAAAATAGGTCGAGCCATGAAAAGCATGCATTCCTGTGTATTAAATGTTTTCAGCTTCTAGTAGCTGAGGGTAGCAAACAGCCTGTGAAACTCATAGGGATAAGGCGCACCTACTATTCTATCCCTTGTGTTTACGTCCAGCTCCTAATGATGGGGCTGAAGCCCTAGAATTCTGTAGGGCCATTAGATTAACAGTGTCACCAGGGGAATCCATTAATGTCAACCTCTATCTCTCTGCAGCAAAACCTCCTCATTCTGAATTCCTTCGAAGCATCTTTCCTCTTTTCAGGGTGCCCAGGTCTGAAATATTCAGTTCACAGTGGGAAAAAGATTAAAAAGAAAAAAAAAAACCAAAACTTCTTGACACTGTCTATTTTTTTTTTCAGGCCAAAGAGAAAGAAACGTGAATGTCTCTCAAGCATGTGATAGGTGACCTTTGTTGTCTGTCAGGAAAATGAAAAACCACCCATTTTTATATTTGCCCTAATAAGATACGTGAGGTAGCAATGTTCAGTAGCCAAAACTGACTGGTGATTTTCTTTCTAGATGACCCATTAAAATTGGCTGAAGATAATGAATTCATCCATCACTTATGACTAAGTGTACTGTCCCCTGCATGCACTCAGGATAATAGCATTTTAGAATGAAGGGTATTAAAATCATCAGATAAATCTAACATTACGGGAGAAAGTCATTTCATGATAATCATTCAGAGGTCATCATTATGCACATTCATACCAGTTTCCAACTGGTTGAGGCCCAAAATTGGAGAAGAAGAGGGCAGGACAAGAAGCAATTTCTTCCAAGTGACATCAGTATTTTTCAGTTACTGGGTTGCCCAGCCTTTTTCAGGAAAAAGAGAGAGAGAAAGAGAGAGAGAGAGAAATTGGACTGTTTCTCACTTCAAGTTTCATAGATTTTTTTTCTCCTGCTTTTCATAAAGTTGAACCTTTATACATGTGATTAGTATAAGGCACATGAAGGAATAACCATCACACAGAATAGGACTGAAATTGGCTGAGGAAGGTTCATCATAAGAATAGGAGGGCTTATGCATACTACTTAGCTTCAGTCTGGCCTCTGCTGTTTACTGCCCATGTATTCTTTGCACAAATTATTTAACCATTCTCTCTGCCTTGGTTTCCACGACCATAAATAGGGATAACAATATTAGCTACCGAGTGAGTTTGAGGTGAAAATTCAATGTATTTATATACGTAAATATTGTCATATTGTCTGGCACATAGTTAAGTGCTCAACAAAATTTATTCATGTTATTGTTATTATCACAATTACTATTTTTTTTCTGTTTCGACTAGAAATGTGAAAAGGTGGAAGGTGCTGAGTAGATGTATTTTGCATGATGACTTCTCTTGCCTTTCTTTGTTTCTCAACCACTTGCTGTAGAATACTCTGTATTCTATAAGTTGCATTTTTCTCTTATTGGGTTTTACAGACCTCTTGAGCAGAAACTACCTTCGTTTAATCCAACTAACACATACGCTTTAGAAAACTTGAGATCTTCAAAGGGTAATAGTGAACTTAGCATATAGTGGGAGAAAGGGAAGGGCAGGGGTAGAAGTCTGGAATTTTCAGAAACCTCTGGAACATGAATAGCCTGATTTGTGGTGCTTCTTTGGTGAGAGATCATAAAAAGACAGTGTCACTCACCTGAAATCTTCTGTCTAATGCTCATTATGAAAGACTTTGTTATGGTAAAGGAACATGGTGAAGATACTGCAACCAGTTTATAGCACAGCAAATTTCTCTCTGTGAAGTACATTTTAGGTAGGATAACTGGTTGCAACTTTGGTTAAAATACCAAGGAAATTGGCGTTCCCATTGAGGCTCAAGGGTTATGAACCTGACTAATATCCATGAGGATATGGGTTTGATCTCTGACCTCTTTCAGCGGGTTAAAGGTCTGGCATTGCCCTGAGCTGTGGTGAAAGTCAAAGACGAGGCTTGGATCCTGCACTGCTGTGGCTGTGGTGTAGGCCAGCAGGTGCAGCTCTGATTTGACCCCTAGCCGAGGAACTTCCATATGCCACAAGTGCAGCCCTAAAAAGCAAAAAAAAAAAAAAAAAAAAAAGAATACCAAGCAAATCAAGCAAACCAGTTCCTGGCAAGCCAGAGAAGCCATCCCACAGCCCATAAAATGATGTGGCAAATTCCTCTAATCTGTCTTCTCTTTACACTGGGACCCTTTAGGAGTTGAGGGAGGATCCTCTCTCCTGATATACCTGGAGGGAATATATTCCTTTTTCTTATCATCAGATCTGGAAACCATAAGGGACCACTGCATACATGGTAGACATGCTGATTGAAAGTTTCACTTATTTGCAGCCCATATTTATCAAGAAACATTTATTTCATGCTAATCGACTCTGTGGTTGGAACCTGGGATGACAAATATAAGTAAGACAAAATCCTTGCCCTCAGGGATCTCACAGTCTAATGAGGAAGGAAGACTTTATGATATCATGACTTTATCTGGTCACTGAAGCATAAACGTAGCTTAAAACTGAGAGAAGGAAGAAGACAGTTGCCCAAATAATCTGTTGCTGCTGACCTTTTTTTTTTAGCCCTAGCTTAAATTCATTCATTTAAATAAAGCTCATTTAAAGAGACAGATGGTCTCAAAAACAAAAATATCCCTAGACTGTTTCCCCGAGTTAACATATCTGGATAGAACTGAATAAAAATGGGGCTTTAATGTTTCTTACGTTGTAGCACTGAAGGAGGTGATCCTAATTCAGCAAGGACTTCTTACTTTCAGGCATTCTTGGTCTCCATGTTTGCATTTTGATTCGATTAATATTTATAGGACAGCCGCAGGGTTCTCTGCACAGTCACCAGTTGTATAAATTTCATTGAGTTTCACTCTTAAGAAGCAACATTGGAGCATCCTACAGGGATAAATATTTACTGGTGGAATTATATATCAGAAGAAATCATTTAAATTCATTACTCACCATGCCCCTGAGCTGTAATCTTATTGTACAGAAGGCACAACTAAGAATAAGCCCCCAGTGCTGTAACTTAGGTTTGGAATTCAAGACAATTAATGCACTTATGTAAATTTCGAATTTCATCAGGATTCTCAGTCCTCACCATGGTACATTGAAATGTGAAAGATAGGGAAAACGTGCTGTTAAGTGTCTTGACCTGCTGGCTAATTGAATTACGTGTTGCAAGACTTGTGGGTCATTTCTACTAAATTGCACGTTTGACCATTTTTAAAATAGGGAAATTTTGGTTGCACAGTAACACACAAGGTTCTAATAGAAATTTGATTTTAATTAACACAGGTATCTATTCCTTCTTTCTTCTAGACTTAGAAGACAATCTTAAATTGAAACTTATGCCTCCTTCTCATTCACCTATTATCATTCCCCCCCCCCACCCCAACATCATCCCTGGAATGGTTTTGGTGTCTCCAACTTAAAAATTCATTCTCCATTTTTTCCCCCACTGGGTGTCAATCTTAATTGACAAAATGGAATTTAAGGCTAATGTAATATTGAATCTAAACCCAGAGGAAGAGGAAGAAAAAAGTTAGACTTATTTTGTTTATGAATATATATTCAAAGTTCCCATTGTGGCTCAGTGGAAATGAATGTGGCTAGTATCCACAAGGATGTGGGTTTGATCCCTGACCTCCCTCAGTGGGTTAAGGATCTGGCATTGCCATGAACTGTGGTGTAAATCATAGACATGTCTCTGATCTGGCATTGCTCTGGCTGTAGTGTAGGGTAACAGCTGTAGCTCTGATTCGACCCCTAGCCTGGAAACTTCCATATGCCATGGGTGTGGTCCTAAAAAGAAAAAATATTAGCTACCAAATCCAGTGGTGAAAAATTCATCCTCATTTGTGAGAATCATCTCTCTCTCTCTCTCTTTTTTTTTTTTTTTGTAATAAAAGACGCATGACATCAAATTTACTTTACTTTAGAGTATCCAGTTCATTGGCATTAGTTCTAGAACTTGAACATCACCCCAAAGGAAACCCCATATTCATTAAAGAGTCACTCATTCCCTCCTCCCCCCAGACCCTGGCAACCACTAATAAGGTTCTGTCTCTATGCATTTGTCTTTTCTAGATGGTGCAGCTGATCCTGATGACCAGTACTGTCCAGGAAACAAACACTTCAGTTCAGCCTAAGGTGATGACTGCTTTTCAAATTTGGTATTCATGTCCCAATATTTACCTGTAGGATACTGATAGCCTGAATTTTAATCCTGTTTTTCCTATCCTATACTGGACATCCAACATGTTAAAACGTCATCTGTAGCTATCAGTGGAAGAAAGTGAGGAGCATGGAATGGAATAATTAGTGGAAGAGAGCTACCACTTGGGGTTTACTCTATACAGTGATCTTGAAACTCACAAATGTTCATTGAAAATTTCCTATGTGTGGAGTGCTTGAAGTGTACAAAGTTAATGTTTTTAGAGATTAGGTGATAGATTCACAGAGAACTCAATCCCTCCAGCAGTTAGGGAATATTGTGTCTTCAGGCTTCTCTACCAAAGAGGAGGCCAAGTAACTTATTGGACTCTTTAGATACTGGGCCTCAGCTGGATATTCTACTTGATCTTTTATATCAGCAACTTTGCTAAGAGGCATCATTTGAGTAGGGCTTCAATCAACAAGCATCTTGGGAAGCTGTCCGAAAAGCTTTGGCTGGTGACAGTCTATGTGCATGATGGTTTTTCTACTGGATTCTTTGGTAAAGTGGGGCAGCCTCCACCTGGAGGTGCCCTTGGAGCTTTGGGACCATTATCCACTTAACCTAGTTACCAAGTACACTGCCTTGGGAATGCAAAGTAGTTTGCTACTGAGATATTTTGGAAACTGGATGTCTGACCCATGGATGCCTTCTAACTCTCCAGCCTGACATTCCCATTTTATGGTGGATCCACTGGGACTCAGTCACTGATGAACTGGAAAGGACAGATGTCATTTAGAGGGAAACTTTATCCTCCATTTAGCCATTGGAAGCAAAGCCACTGGCTCCAGGAAGACTTCAGTTCTCTGTGGATTCCCTAAATGCCTATGCTTGCTTCACTGATGGTTCAGCTAATCTGAAACTTGATGGTGTCCCTGGGCTGCTGCAGCTGCTCAATCTCAATGCCAGTGATGTTGAACCAGAAATAGAGGTGATTGATGGGTAGAACTCAAACTAGTACTCATAGCCTTGGTCAGTACTCTCCTTGGTGAACCTTGTTATACTTGTACTGACTCATAGCTGCTTAGTTTGCTACGTGGAAAACTATAGACTGACAGATTAAAGATACTCCTCTATGGGGCATGAGAAGTAGATATAAATCATGGCTGCTGATGGTATCATTTGATTTCCTTACGTAGATCTCTGCCCATATAAGTTGACTGCAATCAAGCTGCTGATTGAGCCTGCACTTCCTTGAATGGCAGCCTCATTGCCAGTATCCATCTTCATACCACAGCTCACAACACAATGACATTATAGACTGGAAACAGAGTAGAGGACTCTATGTTTCTGATGCAAAGAAGGCTACCACTACATGATATATATGTGAATCTAGTCAAAGTTGATGAGGAAACCACTTGGCATGGCTTATGCCTACTGTTGGGAGTCTGTTGGACTTATAGCCCTCTTCTTGGACTTATAGCCCTCTTATCCTTATCACTGTTGACACTCACTTTGCAGGTTATGGAGTTGTTGCAATTTTACCAGCCAACTCTGGTCATACTACTGTGGCTCTTGAACTAGTCTACATTATATTTTTGCCTTTCCAGACCATTTGTACTCTGACAATGGAGAGGCTCTATTGCAGAAGCCATGGGTTTTTAGTCAAGCTATTCCACAGACCTTCCGTGCTCTGGACCCTGCACTGCCTTCTAGTATTTTTAGCATTGGAATGACCGCCTCAAAAATAAACTAACTTCTGGGTCTTCCACCTCTTGTCTCCTGTCTGACTATCATTTGATCTCCCCACAACTTTACCTAGAATTGTATTGGTAACATCAAAGATGTCCCAAGATTCCCAACCTTCCATACAAAACACCTGTCAGTACCTCAGGATGTTTTTTCAAGCCCTATTCTTATAGCCATTATGGTGGCATGGAAAACGAGGTAGATTGAATTAACAGCCCTCAGGCTAAATATCAATGTTGATGCTCTAATTCCCAATGTGATTGTATTGGAAATAGGGGTTCAGGGAGGTAAGTAGGTCATGAGAGTGGTTTCCTTGTGAATGGGATCAGTGCCCTTATAAGAGGAGACAGAGAGATGATGTCTTTCTCCACCATCTGAGGATACAGCAGAGGATATTGCTGTCTACAAACTAAGGAAGAGGGCTGTCATCAGAACCTGACCATCTGGCATCCTGGTCTCAGACCTCCAGAACTCCAGATCTATGAGGAATAAATTTCTGTTGTTTAAGCTATCCTGTCTACGGTACTTTATTAAAACATCCTGAACTAAGATAGACAGTCTCTCCAAATATATTAGATTCAATTATTTGAATTGAACTAGGAACCCTGAATCTTACCGTTCACCAGAGAGGACATGCTGGAAGCCCTGTCAACTTATGTCCCCCAGTTGATATACATCCCATTTGGGGACTCTGACAATTAATTTGGTCCTGGCATCTGTTGGTTAGATTAATTATGGTGACTGACAAAATGGTGTATTCAAGAGAAATTTCTCCAGAAGACAAGGCAGTACAGAAATGAGAGGTCAATGTTGGGAGACAATTCTCCTTTTAGCCCATCTTGTGAATAGAAAGACTATCTGCCTTTGTGCTAGACTATCTCTCAAAGGATATTTGAGTAGCAAAGAGCCTTGAAAGATGGAGATAATGTTTCTCTGCAGCAAAGGGCAGGTATCCTTCCTGCCTATTATAAAAGATTTGGAATCCCTGAATTCAGTCAGTGTTGCTTCCACTTGTATTGCAACCCACTTTGTTTGGCAACTGTCTCCTGGTTCTCTTTGCATTGTCTTATGAGAACTGGGATTTAAGAGCCAGCATAAGAAAATTGAAATTCTGACTATGACTCTTTCTGTGAGTAATAAACTGCTTTGTCTCTGATCCAGCAGTGTTTTGTTTTCTGCCAGCGCTCATGAAACTGGCAGGATCTCTTGTTAGCTTGCATGTGGGGTAAAAATTTCAGACTCTTCACAGTTCTTGACAAGCCTACCCTGGAATAGGATCTAAACTGTGGTGTGGACAGAGAAGTTGTTTGTGAAAACAAAATTTTCAAGGACTGAAGCCAGATCTACCAGCCAGAATTGCTAATGGGAAGAAAAATCATGCCAATATGCTTTGAGGAATCAGAGGAGTGAATTTGAGGTTCTATGACTGGTTTTGCTTAAAGAAGTATAAATTTTTAGCGGGCCAATGGAGTGATTTTCTATTTCGGCTAAATTGACTGATTAATCCGAACTTACAGTTGTTCTCAGATAACCGCACAGAGTTGACACATTAAATGTTTCTCGGCTATAGCAACAAAGCAAGACTTAAGCTCGTTTCTATATACTTGGATGAGTAACTGGAACACAGTGTTCAGAATAAGAACCAAGAAAGAAGCACAGTCTTACAAACTGGGTTACAGTTTTGAAACTGAAGAAAGGTCGAGATCAGATCCCCAAATATCAGAAAAGGGGGCACCATTGTAACAGGGTAAATTGATTTGGGAAACAATGCTGAAAGCTGGTGGTGAGTAATGGGGCACCGGGTCTGGGTCTGAGTCTGAGTAGTTAAAAAGATGATTGAGGGTACAAATGGGGGGTTTAGGGTCAAAGAAAAGACAGCATTTCATGCTGAGTAATTAATAGGAAGAGAGATATAAGATTAACACTACTCTCTGTAGAAGCTAGACAGCTTACTGTCCAACTCATGCTGGGTGGGAACCAGTATGTGGCTAAATCTGAAGTGTGGTGACTTAGAGCTGGAGATGGGGTGTGTTCAGCAATCCGTGGCCTGTGGGATTGTGGGGAACGTCAGGGCAAAGGGAAAGGAAGTAGGGAGCTATGCCTTTCTGGAGTTTACTGTGTGTGAGAATGAGGCGCACTAAAGAGCAGAGGGAGCCAGAAATGGGAGACCACGCTCTAGGAACCAGGAAAGATTACCTAAAGGGGGAGCAAGATCATGCCATCAGCATGCTTCACTTGATTTTGTAAATTTTTCCTAGTACTTCCAGGAGTCATAGTTAGGAGATTCATCTCTACATGCAAAGGACAGACACATTGTTACTGGTGTTACCACTGTTATTGCATGAATGTTTAGGATTTCGTCATAGTAAAACATGTCTTGGAACCAGAAATTAATGAAACTCATTCTATTACTTTATTTTGTTGAAGGTGACATACTTTAGTTTTATTTCTCCTTAGCTCTGGTAAATAAATTTGGATGCTTTCCTTCAGTAACAATACTATGTTTAGTCTTTTCTATCTGAAGAGGAGGGGAAAGATCACTCTGGAAGAATGGGTTTAATTAAATATACAGTTTTGTTTTCAAAGTCTACAATGTGCATTTGCATATTGCCTATCAAAATACGAATGGGTATACACCATGCTTATAACTTCTGATTTCCTAAGTTACACCAACCTGGGTGGAGATACGAAGATAAAACGTGGGTAGCATCACATTGGTGTTCCTCAGCTGAAACCCTCAATTTTATACCTGTCCTTATTTTGGACTGCATGATTTATTTATTATTCCTTTTATTTTGGAGGTAAGAGGGAAAATGCAGATTATTTAGGGCAGTTTAACAAATACTCAAACTCAAACTGAGAGTTGGCTAGAGAAGAGCAGGGATCCAGAGTTCTGTTATCAGAATAAAAGCCTAATTATCTTGGTTCTTCCCACTTCCGTGTCTCCATGATTCACACCTTACACATGTTCTGTGCATCCAATTATGATACATCTCAAACAGAATGTGATAATCTCCAAATGAAGTGGAATCCTTTAAAGACTTCAAATAAAATGACTCTCTGTCATTGCAAGAAGGACTTCCCGCCCTTCCTTGCGGTTCTCCTATCATAGTAACACCAAGATGCAAAGACACTTTTTTACCAAAAAGAGTCAGTTTCCACGACTGCTACAAATGAGCAGGGGAAAAAAGCACCCCTCCCCAAAAAGAAGAAAATTGGCTCAGTCATCCAAGATCAAGGCTGAAGATTTCTTTTTTTCTATTTTAGCTATTGCTGCCATATATGATAAACCTCTCACATGGCAGAGCAGTGAGGGCGGCATGGGTGTCTGGAAAAGGGTGATAAAGCTGTACCAGGAGGCAGAACTGCAGGCCACCATCCTGGTGCCAATTGGAATTGCAGAGTTAGATGTCTCCCTGTCCACAATGTCTCCTCAAGTTAGGAAAGGACCACAGATTTGACATTGAGCTTTCCTTTGGATTTTAAGCATTGTTTTCTCTCTAAAGACCTTATATGAAGTTATAATATACCTTCAGGGTAATTCGTAGAATGAGAGAATGAGATCACAGGCTCAAAGCTGTGTGGTCACTGAGGGGCAATGTGGAAATTGTTCCCTCAGTGAGGGGAACATTTATTTTTTTTTCTCTTTTTTTTTTTTTTTATTTTCCCACTGTACAGCAAGGGGGTCAGGTTATCCTTACATGTATACATTGCAATTACAGTTTTTGAGGGGAACATTTTTTATGTCCAATTGACTTATTGCCTTATTTGCTGGTTGATTCATTTGTACTCCCTAAATAATTATTAGCTTTTTTTTTTTTTTTTTTTCTTTTTAGAGTCACTCTTGCAGCATATGGAAGTTCCCAGGTTAGGGGTCAAATTGGATCTATGGCTGCCAGTCTACACCCCACCCACAGCAACGCAGGATCCTAGCTGCAGCTGCGAGTGACACCACAGCTCACAGCCATGCTTTAACTCACTGAGCGAGGCCAGGGATGGAACCCACCTCCTCGTGGATGCTAGGTGAATTCGTTTCTGTTGCGCCGCAATGGGAACTCCCTAGCTAACATCTTAATAAGGATCATTAGAAGATGAGGTGTGATAATTAAAGGGGGGAAGAGAAGGGTTTCAGTACAAACGTGGCCTACTTCTTGGTTTTGCTCAAGCTTGGATCAGCTCCCAGGACAGGGAGTCTTGCTTCCATCCCACCTCCTGTTTTCCACTGGTCATATTTTATGCAGATTTTGTGCCCCAACAACAATACACCTCAGCCATGGGGCTATATGGCCCAAGCCTCTACAGAGCTTATTTTCATTATGCTGAGAACTTTTCCATTGTCTATGAGAGTAGTTCTTTTAGTGAACACCATCTATTTCTTTTCCTAAATTCTTGCTCTCAAATGAAAAACTGCTTTGAACACTGTGGAAAATCTACATTGAGGACTGGGAGAAGAACAGAGACAGTAGCCATCTGTTGATTTGGCTATCCTTATGCAAACTGGAAAAGCTTCCTTTTTTTCTTTTTAAAAAAGATGCATTTAATTTTGAAGTTATGTAAATGCTTAAGGTAATTTAAAAGCCCAATGTTAAACTAATAATTTCTATCCCCAAATATATAAAGTGATGTAATTAACCTTCCTCACCTTCCAGCTATAAAAATCCAAATAAATATTTTCAAAATCAGAATCCATATAGGAAACTTTAATCTTATTCAAATGACAGCATCATTTTCTAAAATCTTTTAGACATATACTTTTGCAATTGGCTTCAGAAATGAATTAAAATTAGATGAAAAATGACTTTCACTGTATAGCATATTTCCTTGCCTTTTTTCAACTTTCATCAGAGTTGGAGCCATTTATCTCCTGGCTGTTTTCAAAAATCAAATCTACTATCAACACAATTTGTCACCTTTGCATTTTCAAGTCATTTTCTTTTAGTTTCAGAAGAGATCCATGACCTTAGGGTGTAGTGGCAGCAATAGAAAAATGTCTAAACCCTCCAGTGGAAAAAAGGATTATAAAAGGATAGCACTTACTTGGATTTTTGACATGTGGCAAGTTTGTTTTTTAAAAGTCACTTTGCTAAATGTCAAACCCCATATATTTATCTGTTTTTAAAACCAATGAGATTAATGGGAATTAGCATTGGCTGCTAGAAGAACTCCCTGAGATTTTGTCTGTTTGCTTGTTTATTGATGTGAGGTTGTGTATCACTTGCACTGAGCCTTCTCTCTACTCTCCTATAAAGATGCCAATGCCAGAAAAAAAAGTTGCCAATGCCAGCAGCTTGGCAGAAATGCAGTCAGCAGTTGTTAAAAGATTCTTTACTAAAGAAAAAGATGCATGCTCCTCTTCTACCATCTCTGAGGTTAATTTGAAAATGAATTTTTAGGTTATTTTTGTAAGTGGATGGTGTATAACTCTCACACCCACAGTAGATAAGGATTTGGAATCTATAGCCGGAAGCTCTCAAGAATTTGAAAACAAATCAGAAGCAGACCCCCATAATGAAACTGTTGCTAATAGTCGGTATATAATGAAAGATAGCTAACTGCAGAAATAACATGCTGCAATAAAAAGAATACTACTGAATTAACCCATTTTAAGAAGGCATTTGCAAATATATTAGTAATAAAGATAGGTTGTTGTTGCCGTGTTAATATTTAAATCCTAGTGGGAAGATCACAGTGGTTCAATGTAGTGGGTCCCCGATGCCAGTCCACGGATAAGTTGCATTAGAATGACCTGGGGAGTTTTAAAATGATGGTCATTTAAAATGTTTGATGTGGACCCTAGGGACTGTTAATTTAGAACTATTGAATCAAAATTGCAGAGACAAGGAATCCTTACATTTAAAATCTATTCCATGTCATTCTGATGCAGCTGGTCTATGGGCTACACTTGAGACCTCCTGGTTTGTATACTTAACAATCATCTCAGAGAAACTACAGAGTAGAATAGACTTTTGAAAGCAGAGATAAACGAGACACAATCCCTGCTCCAAGGAGCTCTGTATAAGGGGACAATGGTTGGGGTTGGGGTTACCAAGTATGAGTGCTATGCAGGCACCAAAGAAAGAGGAAAATGAACAATTCTGGAGACTCCAGAATGAACTTTCACAAGTAATGTTTGAACTGAGTATTACGGGATGTTGTATCAAGTGGGTGAATGGAAGATACAGGAGAGACACTAGGTCTGGTCTATGAGAAAGCACGAGCTTGGCAAACTGCGAGTAATTCACAGGATCAAGGGAAGAGGGAAAAGCTAAGAACATTGAGAAGGCAGGGGCCAGATTTGAAGAGCACCACATGTCATACTAAGGAGCTTTTATTTTATTCTGCATGGAGTAGGTGCCATTGGATGATTTCCTACCTAGAATAGAGGAGATGTGTTTAGCGTTCTGCACATGCCATTCTGAAGGCAGGGTGGGGTGTAATTTGGAGCTCAGTGATGTGAGAGCCAGAGCAGTTAGGAGGCCATCCCAAAAGCCCCAGTGTGAAAAGAGAGCCTATGCCAGCATGAGAAGAGAGGAAGGAGCATCTCGATCCAGTCACAAGTAATCCTTAAGGGCACAAGAATGACTTCTGCCAAAGCATCCCAGTAACATAGGGAAGTAATTGTGTGACCTTTGGGGTTGTATTAACTGAGGCCCGAGCACCCCCCCCATTTTCAAAGAAATGTGGGACACCGTCTTTAAAATGTGGGACACCGCATCTTTGAAATGTGGGACACTGTCTTTAAAATACACCATTATTTTGCATTTCACATGAAAATAAATTCTTGCATTTATTAGTTATAATTCTAGCAATTAGTTATAATTATATATATATATATATATCTTTTTAGAGCCACACCCGTGGCACATGGAAGTTCCCAGGCTAGGGATCGAATCGGAGCTATAGCAGCTGGCCTATGCCACAGCCACAGTGACGTCGAATCTGAGGCGTGTCTGTGACCTACACCACAGCTCATGAAAATGCCAGATCCTTAACCTACTAAGCGAGGTCAGCGATCCAACCCGTCATCATAATAAATAATGTAACTCAGAGTTCCCAACTAGACTAGTATTTTTTCTGAAGGGTAAGGGACTGGTGGATTCCATTTGGCTGTTAATTTCGAGTTGCTTGTGGGACACCTGAGTAGAAGTGCAGTGAGACAGACAGATCCATGGTTCCACAGACATTAGTGGAAGGTATAGTTAGGCTTTGAAATCATCTTTCCTGATATTATACGTGGATTCAATATTTACTTGTTGGTTAATTCTAGTCTGTTAACCTTGCTAGTTTCCCAGTTTGGTACTTAAAAAAGTAAACAGTTCTGCTTTGAGACAATAGAGGTTAGAGGAGGAGATCACAGGGTTAATCAGAAGGGAAAATATTCAATCTCCTTAGTTAAGTCATGAGCAATTCTTAAGGACACAGTCCTTTGCTTGGTGCTTGCCACATTCAGTAAAAGATAGAAAATGAAAAATATAACAAATGGTGATGACAGGAAACTCAAAGACAAGATAAGACGAAACAAAAGAAAATACAGGTCAAAAGTAGTCAGAGAAGGAGGTGAAATAAGAGAAAAATGCAAATTAAACTAAAGAGGACAAAAACAGAAACAAAACCAATTAAAATCCATTAATTAGTAGATATAAAAGGTGAATTGAAATAGACTGAACTAATGTGAGCTATACATTTTGATCAGAAAATTTTATTGCGACTTTTTTATTCTAAAGAAATTGATTTTCAAAGGAAACACTTGAAAAAGAGAAATAAGCAAAAAGAAAATAAATCATTTATAATTTCATCTTCTGGGAGATAAACATTGCTAATATTTTGGTTAATATTCTTCTACTTTTTTTCCCTCAATATATGCCTCCCACCTGCATGTTATATAAGAAGCATACTACCCAGGACCATGGTATATATGTACATTTACAGCAAATGGTTACATCGTAAAAATATATATATGTATATCTATGACCAAACAGTATATGTTACAGATATTCATATTGTGGATTTAAAACAAATGCACAATCTAAGTGCTAATTTTCAGTTCACAATATATACATGTTAGATATATACTATTCTAAATTCTAGCAGAGTAGAGGAGAACATTAAATTAATTAAAAGTAATAATATGTTTAAATTCCAAAGCTAACACCCTCAGGGTGATTAGGGCTTTTGGAGTTAGGATCCCTTCAAATATTCCCTGGGCCTCCCTCCTTAGAGTTATATTTCCCCATAGGGGATCTTTAGCAGATGGCCTTTGAGCAGAGAGCAGAAGGGCAAGGGGCATGACCTTTGCCCTCTCACTGGGTCCCAGTATTCTCTTATGCAGCTGTTGGAGATGCTTATCAGCCTTCAAAGGCCGCCTGCGGGGAAATCCCTTTCTTTGGAGAGTCTTTCTCCCTCCAGAAGCCAATCTAACCAACCTGTGTTTAGCCCAGGACAGTTTATAAAACCCTTTTAAATGCACCATCTCATGTGATCTTCACAACAATCCTGTGAGGCAGGTATTATTTTCCTGACCTTTTAAATTTTTTTTAGGGGATTAAGTCACTTGCTTAAGAACACAAATAGCTAATAAGAGGTGCAGCCAAAGCTCAAACCTACATCTCTGACTCCAAATCCTGTGATCTTTGCTCTACATTTACAGATTGTCCTGCTTCTCAGTAAATAGATAAAATTCAGATTCTGGGTTTTTAAGGCTGAAAGCCACACCTGCACCACTGAGGCTTCCACCTGAGATTTGGAGTCTCCTTGGAATGGCCTCGAAAAGGCCCATGTGGATCTTAGTAAAAGCATGATAAATATTTGTTAGAAAATGAACAGATAATTTTTTATACTCTGAGAGTCCGCAAATTTAATGAGTCCATCTTTCTTAGATGTTTGATTCAGAGGTATTTTAATCTCTTCTAGATCTCAAAATCATGACCCTTGATTTTAATTAATGGGGCAATTCATTTAAAAAAGACTTCTCAATGCAAACAGCAACTTACTAACTTAAATTTTGAAATAAAATAAGTGATTGGGATATGGGTGTCAATGTTGACACACACACACACACAAACACACACACACACACACACACACACACACACGAATACCAGATACTGGAGAACAAAGGCTAGTGAGCAGAAGAGGAGTATGTTTACAAAAGTGCGAATGAGGAAATAAGCTAAGGTTTCTCCCATCAACACCTAATTATTTTTTCACTTTCTTTTTGAAATACTTGGAGTTATTTAGCAAGCTCCAAGTGGTCATTGTATTAATGGATAGAGAAACAAGGCACTCAACCAAAGGAGTTTAAATACAAAGATCAAACTCTCTAGGATAGTGGTTTTTAAATCTGTGATGCAGCTGAATCTGTTTTTTAAACATGCACTTGTATGGAAGCCCAGTAAGTAAAACCAAAGCAGAGCTGGTGTCAAGGGAGTGG
This sequence comes from Sus scrofa, assembly GCF_054392235.1. Taxonomy (NCBI): domain Eukaryota; kingdom Metazoa; phylum Chordata; class Mammalia; order Artiodactyla; family Suidae; genus Sus; species Sus scrofa. The sequence goes on along the minus strand of NC_139393.1, from coordinate 67,651,740 downwards.
GGGCAGGAGAGCAAACTGCCACCTCCTCAGGCCCGTGCAACCTCTGTTGAGGGTCTAACTCCTAGGATCTGAAGCAAGTTGAATTCTCCTGTTTTATTCTCTAATTAATACAATAAAACAAGACAGTATACTTTCTCTGTGTCTCACCTGGCTTCGCTAAAAAGCAGAGGTTGGGGCAATAAGGGATCTGGGCAGTGCATAAACCCAGTGCCATAAACATGGGAAGTGGTAGAAGCAACTGTGTCTAGTAATGTTTCTCTCTATTTTTCTTAGGAAATGTTCATTGTGAACATAATTCCCTGACAGAGTAAATGCTCTGTCATTCTCAGAATTTAAAGAACAGGGTGAATAACTTTAAAAAATACTGTACATTGCATTGTATCTCTTTGATTTGTGGTTTAGCTCCACCATCCATCACGATGTTGGGACATAGAAAGAGGCTCTTGATCATCAATCTCTCCTCTGGCTCTTGTCAGTGTTTGTGTCCTCAGATAAACATAATCTGTTTTCATTATTTATTTTTCTGAAAAGGTTTGAATAAATTGAAATATAGGAGCTTTTATTTTATGCACATATTTTGTAGACTTGAATGGTTTTGGAACGTCTCATGGTTAAAGTCTGGCCTATTCAAAAGGAGAAAACAAATTATATATATATTTATATGTGTATATTATATTGTCACCACTAAGTCTCTTTGCTTTCTCCTGGACTAGAAGTTACTGGATCCTTTTGCACTTTTATAAATCACATGGTGAGATATTTATGAAGCTTTTGTGAAAATTATGTAATTTCTAAAGTGCTCTTTCTGTTAAGAATTCAGGTATTTATTTTTTTTCCCACTGAGTAATGTTTTATAATCAGTTCTTCTGCCTATATGAAAGAGCTATAAATCTTGAAAGGAATTTTAATCAAATTTGAACCTGGAATTGCTTTCTATTTCTCATTTGTAAATGGTTTTACTCTCATATGTTGCATGGTTTCTCTCTATACCCAATCACACCCTTCAGTTTTACTTTGCAGTGTTTCCCCAATCTTGACTTTTTAGGCATATGCATTTTCCAGAACTTGATTCCAACGAAACATCTCTTAAAATACTCATAGTATACAGTGACCATCTCTGCATCCTAGAGAAACATAGGGGATGCTGACCTCATCCTCTCTTCATAACGATCGCCCTGGAAATCAGAAGTCCACTCAAGATATTTTCCTTCCATATTGATTTCAAAGGCCTTTATACTTGCGAGAAGAGATGGAGGCAGAGGCACACAACATACAATGTCAAGTTTTTGAGTTTTTAAACAATTATTATGAAAAGCATTTGTTTAGAGAGTTTGTGGGGTGTGGAACACAATGGATGAGAGCAGGAATTCAGAAGCAAACAGTCCTGTGGACCAGACAACTGCTCTGAAGAAACTTCTCAGAGAGAGAATATACAGAATTTTAACTGACTCCCTAAAGAACTTCCATGCTTCTATATACATGGAGACTAGGTTAGTTTCACTGTGAATTTTTATTCTCCAACATATTCCTTTGGCATTAGAGGGCCTATGTGATGTTGTGGCTAGCCCTTTCCTTTTTTGGTCCTTACAGAGGAGATGACAATTCCTAAGACAACTTCATTAAAAGAGTCTGGTTAAAATAAGTTAAAAAAAGGATGTGAAAGTAAAAGGATAAAAGGAGCATAGATTATGAATTTATTCCTGGGAATGCATCAGTCAGGTGTGCTATTCCTTTCCAAGTACAGATGAGTATTATGTCCCCACACATTATGAAATGCTCCAGCATTTGAAATCCCAGGCTTTTTGAGGCTTTCAAAGCTCTGGCTTCTCAAAACAAGATTAAACACCACCACTGAAGAAAGGGATAGATTTAGACTTAAACATTCTGTTTTCAGTTGAGAAGTCTTATTGCTAAAGTTTGGTTCTGTTCACAAGCTGGAACCACTGATCAAGCCCACTTCTTTTGTAACCTCTTACGACAGAACATATGTAGATAATCACGTGTAACTCTTTATAATGCTTCTGTTTTGCATGCAGTCAGATGGTTATGGATTTTTGTATAAGAATTTCCGTTTGAGGCTAGCCTTTATTCCTGGTGTCATATATAGTTCCTCTTAAGATATTTATTGCAATTACTCATGATTCCTTAATGTGAAGTTTTGCAGAACAGTAACTGCCAGCCCTTGCTTTGTTCCAACTACACTTAAAAAAAAAACACAACAGACTTTTGAAGCACTTTTAGGTTCACAGCAAATGTAAGTTGAAAGTACAGAGAGTTTCTGTATACTATGGTCCCCACAAGTGTACTCTTTGCCCCACCATCAATACCCTGCATCTGAGTGGTACTGTTTGTTGCAACTGATGAACCTACTTTGACACACTGTTATCACTCTAAGTCCATAATTCACCTAGGGTTAACTCTTGGTGTTATATATTCTATGCCTTGGACAAATATAATGACATGAATTTACCACTAAAATATCACATAGTACTGCTCTAAAAATTCTCTGTGCTCTACCTCTTTGTTCTTCCCTTCCCCCAAATCCCTGAGAGCTCCTGATAGGCACTGATCATTTTACAGTCTCTACAGTTTTGCCTTTTCCAATATGTCATATACTTCAAATCATATGGTAGAGAGGCTTTTCAAAACAACTATACTTTTTAAAACAGAAAATAATTACTTGCAAATCATAGGATTCATTTTTGGAGTGATGGCTATTTTTAGAATTAAAAAATTAGTGAAATTGTAAAAAAAGTTATATTTTTTTAAGAGCTATGCAGATTTTATTGTTTGCACAGTGGCCATATCCAATCTCAGGGGCCATTTTCAGGTTCTGGAAGAGGCAATTTATTGTCTTAACTTTACATACATCGTTTCTCTACCTTCTATTTCTGTATGCCTGGATGAGTATCTGTAGAGAAAAGAGACAATTAAAGCTGAAATACTTGAAAAACTTTGATTCATTTTTTCCCATTTTCACTTACTTTTCTGTCAAGGAGGGAAATCCTGAGTTCCACCAGGGGCAGAACTCTTTAACAAATAGCTTCTGTCTTACTGGAATTTAGAAGACTTGAAATTTTCAAAATGGGTTGCTGCAGGCTGAATTTTTAATTACTTATTTTAGGCAAGCCTTTCTGTTCTTGCAACCTAAACCTGGAAAAGTTTGTGCTTATGACTACTCTGGCTGCTGTGAAATAAGGTGACAAGGAGATCTCACTTTTTATCAGAAGTAACTATTACAGACCTTGTTAGGTTGTGGCAATTTCTCCCCTCCTACAAGGATGGTGTTAAAGGCTCAGAATGCGAAGCCTTAAAATCTCATAATCAGAAATTCATTTTCCTCTGAGCCAGCAACCGAGTTTCCATGTCACAATTTGTAAATATCATTATATTGAAAAACTGCTTATGAGGAGTCCTAGAGAACTGTGGAAAGAGACAGTTCTATGTGTGAGTTTTGCTAACTGTCAATTCCCAAGTGTTAAGGATGGAAGCCTAAGGCATGGCAGTGAAAATATTTAAAGAGAGGTGAAATACCAGAGGAACAATAGCATTAAATTTAACATCATTGTTTAGAGTCAAATTCAGTTCTACTGTAATACTAAGAGTGCCTTACACCTTACACTTTATTCCAAGTATTTATAATGCTAATATTTTAAAATGTAATTAAAATTTACCTACTCGGTCTTTATCAGTGGAATGTTATTTGAGAATAATTTTCAGTGCGTGTGAAATGAGGAAGTCACAGAAACAAGGGACATTATTACCTGAAGAGGAAGTGGTTTAGGAAACTTGTCAATCACAGTCATGACTAAGGAGCCACTTTGGTCACCACTTCCGATCCTTACTAGCCGTTATCTGGAGGAGGGCAGATGGTGGCACCCAAGCTAGATACCACACTAATGAAAACTGCTTGGGGTTGGGGATGAGGGAGATGGATCAAAGATAGGCACCTATATAGTGTGTTTAATTAAAAAAAACAAGTTTAAAGATTACTTGTAAAATACGACAGTAATCATTCCACCCTGAAATGCAGATGTTCTGAAATGGAAAGAAAAAAAAACTTTATAGAGTTCACATAAAAATAAATAATAATAAACCATGTTAAGATGGAAAATCAATTTCTAATCTAAAATAAGTAATCTGGCATTATATGATGGGTAGATAGATAAATATAAGATATCTATGGGTATAAGTAGAATATTAAACACATAAAAAAGATATGTCTAGACAATAACTTGCCACAGTAGACTCAAAAGTTTATGCATGTGGAGGTATAGTCTAATAGAGCTTACTTTTCACATCAATTTCTGACAGATTGTGAGTGTTCTCAAAAATTTCATGTATAAAAAGATAATGTAAAAATGATGAAGATATTTGTATGTTATATACAAAAGTTGTATGAAAGAGAGTAAACCTGAGTTCTCATCACAAGGAAAACTTTTATTTCTTTTTCTTTTATTTTGTATCTATATGAAATGATGGAAGTTCACTAAACTTACTGTAATAATGATATATGCAAATCAAATCATTATGCTCTATACCTTTAAACACGTACCTTGCTGTGTGTCAATTACATCTCAATGAAAATGGAAGAAAAAAAACCTGAAAGTGTGGGATATCTCTATAAGGATCTTTACTTACTATAGATCCTGGCACTTGTCCTGTTTCTTTTAAATACAGCAGGATGAAAATATGTTATCATAACAGCTGGCTCCAGAACTCCTTTCAGGAATATTTATGCACCTTTCACTGATGCAGGTGAGACCCTGAGGCTATGAGCATTGACAGGAGTAAAAAGAAGGAATTGTGAGTCAGATGCAAAGAGAGAAGGAGTGGAAAAGGTGGTGGTGGTGAAATAGGGAATCAAAGAAACTAGAAAAGTGAGAGGTTGGGTTGCTGCATAGGACAAACTTTCCAGTTAGAATCTCTAGGGGGAAGAGGATGAAAACTGCTCCTGGAGCTTCCCAAACCCACAGTGAAAGTTTTGCTGTGGTTAACGCCCTTGACTCTGTTGCTGCTTTTGAGAGAGGGATTAGAAGAAGAAGCTTTGTTTCACAGTTAGGATGACACCAGGACCAATATATAAAAAGAGCCATGAGACTAAGAGAACGCCAAGAGAGTAGATCTTAAAATTTCTAATAAGGCAAAAAAAAAAAAAAATCAACTGTATATGTGATGAATATTAACTAGACTTGTGGAAATCATTTCACAACATACACAAATATGGAATCATTATCTTATATACCTGAAACTATAATATTATATGTCAATTATATTTCCTTTTATTTTAAGCCATGAGACAGAGAATATGGAAAACATTCACCTGGAGTTAGAAAACCGTATGTGAAGAAATTGTGAGAATTTAAGACTTACTTCTACTTGTTCCATTCCCCAAAATTTGGTTATATTAAGGGAAGGTTTTTGGATTTCTCCAATCCATGGAATGGGCATTTGAATTTTTTTTTTTTTTTTTTTTTTTGTATTTTTAGGGCCCCACCCATGGCAAATGGAGGTTCCCAGGCTAGGGGTCAAATCAGAGCTGTAGCTGCCAGCCTACACCACAGCCACAGCAACATCAGATTTGAGCCATGTCTGTGACCTACACCACAGCTCATGGCAATGCTGAATCCTTAACTCACTGAGAGAGGCCAGGGATTGAACCTGTGTCCTCATGGATGCTAGTCAGATTCATTTCTGCTGAGCCATGACGGGAGCTTCTGAATCTTTAGATTTTTAAAGGCCTGGGAGACTAGATTACTCTGCGATTACATAATAAAGCGTGATCTTTTCCAGGATGGTGCATAAAAAGAAGGGGCCTCTTTGTTCCTGTTTTTATTGAATTTTCTTTTTCATATTGATATAGAGACATCCTTTATACATTATGGATATGGATGCTAATTTTTGCTCAGTTATACTTGCAGCAAATATTTTCCTACTTTGTGTCTTTTACTTTATTGCTTTTATAATACTCGATGAATAGAAGTTCAAAAACTTAAGGAAATTGAGTTTATCAATATGTTTCTTTATAGTTTGAGCTTTTAGAGTTTTAATAAATCCATCCCAATATAAAGTCATAAATATGTGCTCCCATACTGAATTCAAAAATAGCAAAGTTTAGTCTTAAGTCCATCTAAAATTGATTTCCACGTATGATGTTAAGTATGGGGGCACTTTATTTTGTTTTATAGGTAATAGAAATGATGATAAAGTTTATCTTTGCTTTGTCTTAAAGAGAATACACTCAACATTTCACTGTTATGTGTGATGTTTAATTTTCTTTTGTAGATTTTTTTTCGGGTTAAGGAAGTTCTTTTCTACTTTCTCTTTGTCTGTTTGCATTTCTTATGACAGATATTGAATTTTATCAAATGCTCTTTTTAATCCATTGAGATGATAATATGATTTTTCTGACTTTATTAGTGTGGTGAATAATGTTAATTTTTCCATATTAACAGTGTTTCTATTATTAATTTAACCCACATTTTTGGAGCCATTCCAGCTGAGTCATGGTGTATTATTCCTTTTACACAATGCTGTGCTCAATTTTCTGAACTTATGCTCATAAGTAAGATTGATGAGTGATTTTTTTCCTAGACATTGTAGCTTGAGAGTGCCATAAAATGTATTGTTGAGAATACCTCTTTTTTCTAGTCTATGAAAACTTGTGTAAGCTGGGCATTATCTGCTATAAATCCATTTGAACACAATGTTCTCTTCTGGGGAAGATTTTTAACTATTGACTTAATTTGTAGTGGTTATAGACTTTTTTTTTTTTTTTCTGTCTTTTTGCCTTTTCTAGGGCTGCACCCTCAGCATAAGGAGGTTCCCAGGCTAGGGGTCTAATCGGAGCTGTAGCCGCCAGCCAACACCAGAGCCACAGCCACGTGGGATCCAAGCAGCCTCTGCGACCTACACCACAGCTCACGGCAACACTGGATCCTTAACCCACGGAGCAAGGCTGGGAATCAAACCAGCAACCTCATGGTTCTTTGTCGGATTTGTTAACTACTGAGCCACGATGGGAACTCCGTTATAGACTATCATATTTTTTATTTCTTGTGTCTTCTAACATTTTGATTCTTTAAGAATTTGCCTATTTTCTCTACATTTCCAAAATATTTGACTACAGTGTTCCCCCTAATCTCATATTGTCATATGGTTCATTTTTGCAGAATTTACAATTAAGTTCCCTTTTCATTATAAATATCTTTTACATGTGTCTTCTGTTTGTCTTGATTAATTAAACCAGAGATTTCATATATAATTTTTTTCAAATCTTTCCAAATTTGTGTTTTATTGTATTTTTTATTGTTATAATTTTATCTTTAATACTCCTTTACTTCAACTTCCTTTGTGTTTTCTTTTCTGTTCTTTTTCTAAATGTTTGGGTTGCAGGCTAAGCTTATTAATATTGGCTATTTCTACTTTTAAATGTAAATATTTCATATTTCTAAGTATTTTAAAATATCCTAAGAACCCCTATAACTCCAGCAATCATTTTTTAACTTTGTTTTTGTATTTGTGTGTTTGTTTCTGTCATCTTTTTTGTCTAATTTTAAACAGTTTATTTCCTCTTTTTATCATTTACTTTTTTCTTCTCGACTTGTTTAGCGGTCATGCTTTTAGTGTCTATTCTCCTAGAAATTATCCTATTTACTTTAACCTGCATATTTAACAAAGTTTAGAATTAACTATTTACTTTCAACCTATAAAATTAAACCTCAGAATGGTGTAACGCTAATCATATCTCCTTTTCAATTTAATACTACTATTGTCTGATGTTTTGGTTCTGTGAACATTTTAAAGCTAAAAGTTAAATGCTGTTATTATTATAATTATATATATTCAATACTTGTTTAGATTTAATCACAGTTTTAGCAGTATCTTTGCTTATGATTCTTCCTTACACTCAGACTTTCCCTCTGGGATCATTTTTATCTTGCCTAAAATATATCCTTTAGACTTTTCATTATAAATGATTTTTGGTGGTAAACTCTCAGATGTCTTTCTTTCTTTCTTTCTTTCTTTCTTTCTTTCTATCTTTCTTTCTTTCTTTTCTTCTTTTCTCAGTTTCTGTACCTCCTCTTCATTGAAGAGCTTCAGCTTTCATTTACACAAAAGAAAGCAGCAGTAGTTAAAAAGACAAGCTATAGAACTGGGGGGAGGCAGAAATGAAGAATTGTTGCTTAAAGGGTATAGAGTTTCTGTTTGGGATGATGAAAATGTGGGGAGGAATAGTGGAGATGATTGCACAAAACCGAGTGTGTACTCAAAGCCACTGAATTGAACACCTGTAGATGATTAAAATGGTAAATTTTATATATATTTAAACACACACACCAAAAAAACCAGGCTCAGGAGATGAATTGCCTATATTCAAACTGCCTGTCTTTTATGACAAAAGAACCTCAGGCAAGTAAGTCAACCTTGCTCTGCCTTCACTTTCTCATCTGTCTAGTGGGGGGATACCATGATTTACCTCATGAGGCTCTTATGAGGACTGAGTGAGTTAGTATACATAGAAAGCTTTAAGTATTTTGTCCGTCTGTATGCACCATTCAGTGGGCATTAGGTACTGATAATTTTCTTTGATTCTCATATAAGGAGATTACCATCCTGGGCTTAAGAATGAGAACACAGACCTAGGGAGGGCATGTAACTCACCTGGGGTGTAAATTCAATGTTATGACTGAGAGTCTATGCTTCTTCCTTGGAAATTTTGGCTGTACATCCAATGATATTTACCCTCTTCCGTCTTAATTTCTATTTCCTTGCCATGTTGAGAGATATGAGCATGTAACTTAATGATTATTTTTCTCCATGTATTTGCTTGCTCAGTTTCTGCGACTTTATTTCATGCTATCATTTAAACACCTAGTTTCTGTCATTTAATAATTTAGTGTTTAAGGTGGTTAGTGAATAAAAGCCTTCATACTGTGAGTGTAACTGTGGTACCTGAATACTTGTCAGAAAACAAACATATATTTGGCTGCCTTTCAGGTCTCATAATAGCCTGAAGGTGCTTGTGAGGATGAAAATTTGGGGCTCTCTTATGTATTTGTTTACAGTTCTAAACAACAACAAAAAAATACATTTAAGGCTATTAAGGCCCAGTTCATTTCTATTCTTTTTAAGAAACTTATTTTCTTTCTTGGTTGTGAAAAAAGTTAAGAAAAAATTAATAACTGAAGTTTATGAAGAAAAATTATAGGAACTTATGTAATATAAACTCATCTAGTTTCTTAATCTATAGATCTTATTGGGCATAGAGTATATATTTTGAATACAGCTAGATAATTCATAAAGTTTTTTCAATATAATGTTATTTCTCTATTTTAAAAAACATATTCAACTGTAGTTATTGAAACTGTTAACTTTTTTTTTTTTTTTTCTTGCTCTTTAGGGCTGCACATGAAGCATATGGAAGTTCCCGAGTTAGGAGTCAAATCAGAGCTTCAGCTGCAGGCCTATACCGCTGCCACAGCAACACTAGATCTGAGCCTTGTCTGTGAACACCACAGGTCATGGCAACACCAGATCCTTAACCCACTGAGTGAGGCCAGGGAACCTGCATCCATATGGATACTAGTCAGGTTTGTAAACTACTGAGCCACAATGGAAACTCTATAACCCCACTTAGTAGGTAGTCCAAGTATCTTTGAAAGGTATATAGAATGTTGAAAATACATATTTATATGTAAATTGGAAATATTTTATAATTTTGACATTTCCCCAGTTGTTTGATTAGGAAAACATTTTTAATCCTGTGTAATCACATTTGTGAAGAGTGAAACAGAGAAAGACTTTCCAAGTGTTCTGGGCTATTTACAAAACTTCAACATGTTCAGAAAATAAAAAATGTACTAATCACATGTTCTGCACACAATGAATAAGGCTAAAAATTTACAACAAAGGCTTAAACAATTTAAAAATATTTTAAGATCACATATATTAAAAAAACTCTCCTAGATTTACAGAGTGAAAATTAGAAATATAAAATAACTTATTTAGGAAATAGATTTAGACATTGGAATAAATGGGTGGTAGAAGGAGCTAAGAAAAATCAGAGCCACAATGCTTCAGTTATTGGAAATGAATGAAAATAAATAAACTAGAGGTTCAACTCAAGAACTTATAAAAGAGGCAAAAATTAGTGATAAAGAATAAAGGAGAATAAAAATGCAAAAGATGTAGAAACAACAGACAAATAGAAACAATAAACAAATCCCAAACTGAGTTTAGCCAACTTCTGACAAGTCTAATAAAGAAGAGAAAATAAAAATGCAGAGAATCAGAACTATCACAAAAGATATTAGGGATGACTAACATAGTAAATATTTGAATAGCTATGTTAATATGTTAATGTAAAAATGGCCTTTTATATTCTAGAAAAATGTAAATAACCAAAAAGAGCACCTCAATAAGAAGAAAAACTAAGTAAATTTTAAATGCTAAAATGAAGGCTGTCCAATGATCACATTACAGCACTTGCTATCGCAGTATTTTTCAAACCTTACTACCATGACATACAGCAAGGCCTATATTTTACACCAAAAGCCTTTGTAAAAACAGAGTTATGTGTGTACAACCGAAACACAAAAGGCAACCTATGGAATGGGAGAAAATATTTGCAAACCATATATCTGACAAGGTGTTACTCTCCAAAAAAAAGAGAAGTCCCAACACCCAATATTAAAAAAAATGAATATCCTGATTAAAACACAGGCTAAAGACATGAAGAGACATGTCTCTGAAGAAGGAAAATACAAACCAAAACCACAATGAGATATCATCTCACACCTGTCAGGAGGACTATTATCAAAAAAAAACAGAAGACAAGTATTGGTGAGGGTGTGAAGAACCCCATAGACGGTTGATGAGAATGTAAAATGGTGCAACTGCTATGGAACAGTATGTGGTTCCTCAAAAAAACCCAATAATAGAACCATCATATATGTTCCCGCACTCTTACTTCTATTTTTTCAAAAGATTTGAAATTGGAATTTCCAAGATATTAGCACGCCTATGTTTTGTGCAGCATTACTCACAATACCCAAGATATGGAAACAACATAAATGCTCATCAGCAGATGAATGGATGAAGAAAATGTAGGAGTTCCTGTTGTGGCTCAGCGGTAATGAACCTGATGCGTATCCACAAGGATGCAGGCTCCATCCCCAGCTTTGCTCAGGGTTAAGGATCCAGCATTGCCGTGACTTGTGGTTGTAGGTGTGGCTCAGACCCTGCATTGCTGTGACTGTGGTGTAGGCTGTAGCTGTAGCTCCGATTCACTCCCTAGCCTGGGAACCTCCATATGCCGCGGGTGTGACCCTAAAATGCAAAATAAATAAATAAATAGAAAGAAAGAAGAAAATGTATGTACATACAATGGAACAGTATTTGGCCTTAAAAATGAAGGTGATCCTGCAATTTGGACAACGTGAATGAACCTTGATGACATTATGTGAGGTTAAATAAGCCATCCCAGAAAGCCAAATCCTGTGTAAGTCCATTGGTATGAGGTATCTAAACGCATCCGTCTCTAATGGGCCCCCACACCAATCCAATGACAAACTCTCCATCCCAGGTGTGTGGATCAAGGCTTCTCACACACCCTTCGGCTGCGGCAGAGAAGAACTAGGGCTGCCTGGCAGAGTAAAGCAGACCTATGAGGCTGACTGGGCTCTTTATTAGCTTCCATAATGTGCTCACCTAGTTGGTCCTGGGTTCAAGTAATAGAATGTGGCACATGATTAGCTGGTCATCAGAGCTCAGCTTAGGTAACCCCCCCCCAGGAGTCCCTAAAAGTGAAGGACCCCACAAAGACAGAGGTACTTCAAATACACTACAACTTTCCCCCAGGTTATCACTTCATGTAAGTTGCTCTAGGAATATTTCAGTAAGCTGGAAGGTAAAAACACCTTTAGTATCAAGTACTTCAAAAATGTTAATTATAAGATTTTTCAACTGGCTTTTGAGCTTTTTCTTTTTCATTTTTGGCCGCCCCACGGCATGTGGAATTCCTGGGCTCGGGATCAGATCCGAGCTTCAGTCTCGGATCCTTCACCCACTGTGCCGGCGTGGGGGCGGGGTGGCAAGGAGGTTGGGGATCAAACCTGCCACACTTGGGTCTGGTGCTCCCAAGACACCGCTGATCCCACTGCACCACAGTGAGAATTCCTCAGCCTTCATTTTAAATATAAGGCTGCATTTCCTAATGACTCAGAGCTGGCATATCTTCTGGTGACTGAACGTAAGAAAGGCATGAACCCCAACCCTTTCCTGTAATAAACAGAGCAAGATCAAGTTGCTACTGATTTTCAAACTAATTAAAGTTATATCATAAAAATTTTGATGATGTCTATTGTATATGGTCGTTCTCACTCATGTTAACAAATTAAATATAATATTCACCCATAGGAGAAATTGTGGATTAAGGTTGTCATTTTTATTTGTTTGCTTTGAGACCTACGGAGTCTGGATGACCCCACCCCCAACCTGGTGAGAATATATAATATTTAAAACATGGAAGAACCATGGAAAATTCAATTTTCCTGAGTCTGTTTTTTCATCTTTAAAATATAAGTGTTGGGTATGGTGATCTAAAGCCTAAATGGATGGAATTACAAGATTCTAAAATTTGGGATCTAGGAGTTCCCTAGTGGCTCGGTGGGTAAGTATCCTGTTGCTGTCCCTGCTGTGGCGAGGGTTGGATCCCTAGCCCAGGGAACTTCCTCATGCACTAGGCATGGCCAAAAAAATTTTGGATATAGATTTTCACTTTTGCTATCTAATAAAACTGCAAAATAATATTTATTCAGTGATTTAGTTGATTGGCTAGTGTACCAAACAATTGCGGAGTCTCCATGGCACAAACCTGAAAGTTACTACCACCAACATCTTTTGTTGTTCTAATTTACTGCGACCTAGAAATCATCATCCTTTTACCTTAAGTGGTAATAGCGTAAAAAAAAAAGTCCTGTTTTCAGTAGTTTCTTCACTTTCAACTTTTACAATCCTAGAAATGCAAGGATTCTATAAGGTAGGTAGCAAAACTGTTTCAGGTGTCCATTTGCATAATGTGCTAAGTCTGCCACTTTTAAACTTTGAGTTTGAAGAGCAGACGTTTAAGACATTTTGTGATAGCCACATAAGATTTTTATTATTATAAAAAGATTGTTTATTATAAAAAGATTATTTATTGTTATTATAAATAAAAGATTATTTATTATTATCACCTGGTGGTGAATGCATCCTTGTGGATTAAATCAGTAGTTACTTCCTAATTATATTTCTACATCAACGTGGTATAACAAAAGCACATGAAGCAAGGAAGTGAGGCAGACAATTATTACGGAGAAATGCGTGGTAAGAAGTAAAGACATTCTCTCTTGGCAGACCCAGGAAGAAAGTGCCATGAAAGTATCTGCCCTCATGAAATGTACTTGTTTGGAATTATTTCTTGCTATTTAGCCTGGGAATGAACTGGAGCAAGCTCGCTTATTTCCGCTCTTGTTATGCGTTAGTACTCTACACACACCAGATTCTTATTCATTTCTCACAAGGTTAAAAGGGTTATTTGGAATTGTACAGAATGTTCTTCCATTGCTATGAAAGGAATGCATGTGGCACCTCCCATTAGCATTTATCAGAGTTTATATGTACCTAACTGAACGTAAACAAAATGCTTCAAATTCACATTTTTTATAAACCTTGTTTATCATTAATAGTTTCGCTATTTAAGGGATACGAAAATGTACATGCTTGAAAACTCTATTAGTTGTGTAAAAATGTCAAGAAAGTTAAAGTTGATGCAGTCTGCCACCTGCTAATGCCTGTAAAATCATTCCCTGCTGGAGATACTGAATTGTTTTCCATTATATTAACATCACATGAATAAAAATCCAAACCTTTTAAATCACAAGTTTCATAAGGTGTTGATTGGCCTGGAGCAGGATAAATTCAGACAAATATTTATGGTGCCAAGAGTTGTGTATATAAATATTCTCCCTTGAAAATCTTTCCCGTGTACTGTTAAACTGCCAAGGTGATATAATTTAACAGGTAAAGCAGTGAATGGAGAGCCAGGGGTCACTGAGACGGAATTCTTTCTCCATTCCCACTTTAATATATGATCCTAAACCACCTGGACCCTTCTAAAATCAACTTCCTAATTTGTGAAGAAGGAAAAATTTAGCCATACTGTTGTTGGGGCATGAAGGCAGAGTCCATAGTTGTAGAAACTTCTAAAGTATTGAATTACTATTAAAATTCAGAAATGCATCATATTGCCATTTAGGAAGAAATTGGTTTGCATTTATTGTTAATCTTCACAATATATTTGCAACTTATAATAATACCAATTACCGTCTATTGAATGTGTGCCGTTATCCAGAAACTGTCCTGAGTGCTTTATAAACTGTATTTACCTCTAGCAACAAGTCTAGTAACAAGCCTTGAAGCACGTATTAGTCCCATGTTAATGGGATTAATATTGCAGGATGCTATGTGCTCAAGATCACTCAGTTTGAAGACAGAAGAACCAGGATTCTAACCCATGTAATTCTTTTTTTTTTTTTTTTTTTGTCTTTTTGCTATTTCTTGGGCCGCTCCCGCGGCACATGGAGGTTCCCAGGCTAGGGGTCCAATCAGAGCTGTAGCCGCCGGCCTACGCCAGAGCCACAGCAATGCAGGATCCCAGCTGCATCTGCAACCCACACCACAGCTCAGGGCAACGCCGGATCGTCAACCCACTGAGCAAGGGCAGGGATCGAACCCGCAACCCCATGGTTCCTAGTCGGATTCGTTAACCACTGCGCCACGATGGGAACTCCCTAAGGCATGTAATTCTAAAGCCAGAAGGCTGGGTTCTTACCCATCTATACCACGTTGCCTCTGTGCTTTGCAAATGAGGAATCTGAAGTTTAAAAGTTTAGAACGGTTCTTAAGCTAACTGGCTGGATGGAATGAAAATCCCATGTGTTCGATAAGGGAGCCCTAGATATTTCTGTTATGCTTCCCTAATCCTAATGTGCTTTCTGTCACACCCCTTTTCTCTATTGCGTTACTGGGGTGATTGCAGTCAGTGTTCTGCTGAATGCCCTGACCTCTCTAATCCCCAAAATCCAGTCTGGCTAATGAATTCTACTTGAGTGGATATGAAGATGCAACCTGTTGCATTTAAAGCTCTCTTTTTGTTAAGTTGTTGTTTTGTTTTGTTTTGTTTTGGCTGTGCCCCTGACATGTGGAAGTCCCCAGGCCAGAGATTGATCCCACAGCACAGCAGAGTGAAAAAGAGGAAATTTCAGGTGGGAACCTATGGCGATTTTGGAAATTCAAATCAGAAATTAACCACAGAATCAGGTACCATTGGTAGGTAACTTGGAATAAGGTACCTCAGATCCATTAGACACCAGTGCCCAGAGAGTGGTTATCGAAATGGAAATAGGGCTTGGGACACAGGGAGAGGGCTTGACCCACAAGAGTTCTAGAAGCGCTTCCACAGACTAGTGGTCGAGAAGGGGGTGGGGGTTAGAACCAGAGAAGACCACAACTGGAGCCTATGAAAAAGTGAACATCTTGACAGCTGGTAGCTAATTACATTGCTTTCCTCTTCTCCCTTCCCTCCTGTTTCTAAAGAGTAATTTTTCTTTGCATTTATTTCTGGGATGATCCCACTCCCTGTAAGTGTAGGATTCCTGCTGCTTCCACCTTCCACTTCTGGACCCCTGCTTCTTAATTATCTCTTCTCTTTTGCCATCCGTCTCTTCTCTCCTTTTTCACCTCCTTCCTCTTGATTATGACAAAGTCAGGCCTATCCCTGAATACTCTTCCCTAAGCCTTCCTAATTTTAAAGGAAATCTAGTTGATTCCTTTCTTCAGACTTACGTATGTTTTCATTCCCTGCAAATATTCACACAAGTTTAACACAAATGCGTTATTATTTTCTGTAACTCCTGATGTGCATAAACAGTAAAATAATGTGTACATTAATTATGCTTTGCCATTTACTTATTTCTGGTTTCTGTGAAGGAAATGTCACTATTTTTAGTTTCTGATCTTAAAATAACTCATTCTGAAATGCTGTAAAAGCTTAATGAATATCCAAATTCATATAAATTATTTAAGCTATAATTTCCTATCCTAAACAGTCATTAGATTAACATACATCCTTAGATCTCTTTCCAGCTGTACCAAATTAGCTTCTTTGAGTCCTTTTAGTTTATGATTTCAAGCAACGCAGAAAGTACTGCTTTCCTAAGCTGTATTCTAAGGTTACAAACAGCAATCTGACTTTAAAATGCCATTTAGAATGTTTCCTTCAGTTAGCATTCATGTAATTAAAACTCGGTTTTTTCCCAAAGAATTATTGAATGAATAATATTGCCTGATTTTCTTATTTAGAGATGAGAAAACTGAAATACAGAAAACTGGATGAAGTGCTCAGAGTTTCAAAAGGAAGTCTGTATTTGGGGATGCACTCTTTTCTCGTCTTCTTTCCTTTAAGAAAGCAAGTGCAACAGAATGGTTTCATTCGGATAGCAGTGACTAAGGAAAAAATCAAGCAATTGAAATAACGGTACTTTAAAGTTAAAACATTGCCTTACATTTTCATTTTTTAAAAACATGCCATGTCTAAGAATGTGCAAATTCTAATGCATGTTGGTCAGGGTATTCCTGAGTTCCTGACTCTTTCACTACATTCTTTTCTTGAGGTTTCAATCTCCGGAAGCCAACATGGAAGAATCATTTTCATTTGTTCCAGTAAATGCATTTTCTCTTTCTTATATTTTCTCTTTCTAGCCTTTCGATGTGGGCTTTCTGTCTTGTTTCTATCTCACTTCTCTTAGAGATTCATTCCACATACTTCACTCTGTTAGTTATTAACGTTTCTTCACTGACAATTCCTTATTTCTCTTCTCTTGAAAGGGAAACGCTGCTGCTATCATTATTCATTCTTCAGATTTTCTTCAGATCTCCCCTTTGCCAGCTACCCAATCCCCAGTTTGCAGGGAACCTGAGAAAGGCAATATTTCTTTTCACTGCTTTTTCTTTTCTTTTTTTTTTTAAACGAAAAATACTCATGATACTGTTTGCATAATAATGATGACAGGTATATTGCATTTACAAATTACCCTTCCTTTGGTGGTCTCAGTGTAAGTTATCTGCATAAATTCATTAATAGTCTCAGTTTTCTCACAAGGCGGTGGATCAGTGTGGTTTTTTTCTCACCCTGAGTGAAAGGGAAGGGAGTCAGAAAGGCAAAGGATTGGGGGCTATTGTGAATCTAAAAGTGTGATGCTGGGACAAAAATCTCGGAGGGCAGGCTTGAAGAAAACCATAGCAAAAAAAAAAAAAATCTATGTCAAAAATTTGGTTGACTTCACTAATTTTAAGAAAGTGATCTGAAGTGAAGTAAAATTACCGGAAAATTAATTGTATTTCAAAAAACTCTCCTTTCAGTCTCCCTTCCTCTGGTAGCTTCTGGATTCAGACGAAGCATTTGAGGGTATTAGATCCCCTTCTTCTTGCCATTTCAGAAATGGGTTCAATTAGCCTTTTTGGTTTATTACAGTGCTCGATGCCCTTGCCTTTCAGTCTTTTATTCCAAGCTGTGTCCTGATTATGGCGGACAACAAAAGAATTCTTGGGAATCATCTTAGTTAGTTTTCCCGAAAACAGAAACTTCTGAAGAGTGGTTTATCATGGGGGTACTTGCCAGAGAAGGGGAGTGAGAGAAGCAGGATGGGGCCAAGGAGAAGGCTAAGCAGAAACTTCAGATGGAAACTGGCTTCAGCCTATGCCCAGAGGGAGGCTGGTGGAGCAGAACTGCAGTGCTGCGTCAGTCCACCTTGAGGTAGGGCTGGGCTTGGGGTATTCCCAGTCAGTCCTTTTGTGTGTGTGTGTATGGCCAGCCCAGTATGGGGAGTGTCATTTCCCAGGCAAGGCAATTCCCCAGTGCAGGGACAGGTCTGAGCTCTCAGGAACCTTGAAGCAGCTGAGGGATGGGCAATCAAGACTGAGAAGGAAGATTAAAATGTATCACTTAGCGTTTATGAGGTAGCAAAGCATTTAGGGACTGCAAACAATGGTGACATATTACAGTTCACATTTTCTGAGGTTGGCCATTTGGTGGGGACTCAGCTGGACAATCCTTTGGGTCTTGGGAGGTTCAGCTGTTCTCAGCTGGGTCGTGCTCTTGTATGGTATCTGGGGCTGCAGCTGAGATGACTAGAGCAGTTGTTGTGGCTGTACCTTCTCTTCATACAATTTCTCATCATCCATCCCAGGGATCTGCCAAGTGCACCCCATGGGCCAAATCCAGTTTGTTCCTTGTTTGCATGAATAAAGTTTTATTGGGGTTCAATAGCACTTACTTGTTTACCTATCGTCCACGTCTGCTTTGTTAAAATGATGGAATTGAGGGAGCTCCTGTTGTGGCTCAGCAGATTAAGAACCAGACTAGTATCCATGAAGATATAGGTTGGATCCCCTGGCCTAGTTCAGTGGGTTAATGCTCCAACATTGTTGTGGCTCCGATTTGACCCCTAGACCAGGAATTTCCCTGTGCCACAGGTGTGCGCCTAAAAAAAAAGATAAAGGAAAAAAATGGTGGCATTGAGTAGTTGTGGCAGAGACTATATGATCCCCAGAGCCTAAGATGCTGACCATCTGGCTCTTTACAGATAAGGTTTGCTGACCTCTGGTCTAGCAGGATAGCTTCAGGCTGGCTTGCAAAGCGGAGGAAGGGTTCTCATTGCAAAAGTGGAAGCTGCAGTCTCTTGAGGTCCAAGCTTGGGACCTGCGCTAAGTCCTTCTGCCCAATTGTGCTAGTGGAAGGGAGTCACAAGGCCAAGTTGGATTCAAGGAATAGGGAAATAGACTCCACCTCTGAATGGGAGGAACTGAGGAAGTGTGTGGCCACTGTCCTAAAAGCATCCGCTACAGAAGGTAGCCTGAGGTAGGTATATTTTGCAGATGAGGAGACCTAGATGAGTAACATATATATATGTCAAATAGCACACAACCAGGAATTCCCACTGTGGCTCAGTGGGTTAAGAACCAGACATAGTATCAATGAGGATGCAGTGGGTTAAGGATCTAGCATTGTTGCAAGCTGCAGCATAGGTTGCAGATGCAGCACAGGTCTGGCGTTGCTTTGGCTGTGGTGCAGGCTGGCAGCTGCAGCTCTGTTTCGACCCCTAGCCAGGGAACTTCTGTATGCTGCAGGTGCAGCCCCCCAAAAAGAAAAAAAAATCACACAAATTGTTAGGAGAAAAACCTAAACTGGAATCTAGGTCTCCTGATCAATATTCTACTACTATTTAAGCTCTGCTATGGTGCTTTTACTCTATAGTTACCTGTTGGAAGTAACTTTTGTTGACTATTGAATGTTACTCCTCAGGACTTTTAATATGTTTGGTATGAATTCTATTGCATACTAAAGAAAAATACAATCAAATATTAACCAATCACTGAGGTTTTGACTTTCCCCCTCAAAATCAATTTTAATATAAAATTACCCAATTTAAAGCTTTATTTCTTATGTTATATATATAGTGCCATGACACAAAATCACTCTGACCAAAGACTCCCTAGGTACACAGACTAAAAACACAATAATGAAAAATTAAACATTGAAGGATCTCACTGTCAGATCGACAATTTTCTAGTCTTATTAGGATACATCATTAGAACAAACATGAAAACAAAAGAATGTGATATCCTGGATATTTCTTGAACATTATATTTATTTATTTATTTATCAGCTACTCCCTTGGCGTGTGGAAGTTCCTGGGCCAGGGATCAAAAATACACTGCAGCAGCAACCTGAGCCACAGCAGTGGCAATGCCAGATCCTTAACCTGTTGGGCCACTAGGAAACTCCTTTGAACATTATTTTTAAAACATTTTGCAATTGAAAATGTTGATAATGGGATCTGGAACATAACATTTATAGGCATCATAATAGTTCATAGGTTTATTGAGTATTTACTACATGCCTGTCACTGTTGAAACTATGCATATAAACTGTTTCTTTTAATCCTCAAAAATACATGAAGTACTATTATTATTTCCATTTTATTGATGATGAAATTGGAACGGAAAGTCATACAAATCAGAGTTCCCATCATGGCTCAGTGGAAATGAATCTGACTAGTATCCATGAGGATGCAGGTTCAATCCCTGGCCTTGCTCAGTGGATTAAGGATCTGGCATTGCTGTGAGCAGTGGTAAGGGTTGCAGATGCGGCTCGGATCTGGCATTGCTGTGGCCGTGGCACAGGCCAGTGGCTACGGCTCTGATTCGACCCCTAGCCTGAGAACCTCTGCATGCCTTGAGTGCAGCCCTAAAAAGACCCCCCCCCCCCAAAAAAAGTCACACAAACAGTGAATGAGGCAGGATTTGAATTTGAATCTGGGCAGCTGAAATCCACTATCTGTACTTTCAACTATCATGCAAAGATCTTGTTCCAATCAGATCACTTATCAGTTCTTTGACTTTGGTCAAGTCACATAATCTCACAGAGTCTCAGTTCTGTCATTGAATAATGGTAATAATGGTACTTCGAGAGCTATTTGGACAATCCAGTGAAGTGATGTAAAAACATGTGGATTTCTCTGGGGAGAACATCAGATTCTCAAAGTAAAATGTAACAACAGCAAGAACAATAAAGATTAGGGACCACTACACAAAATGGCCAACTTTAATTAGTGGACGGCTATTTTTCCATGTTTTAGGGTAAAAAATCAGGACAAGAAAATAAAAGGTAATTTTCTCAAAACATGGCCAATCATTACTTACATAAAACTCTAAAGTTCATTTGTTTGTGGTAAATGATTCAGGGGGGCAGATTTTTCCTGTGACTAGACTTTGGTTTCTGTGTTTCATGGAACCTAGAGGGAGAGTGAGCCTACACAGTCCCTGACAGCCAAGGAAATTCACTAACCTGAGCAGGCAGAAAATCAGTACAAATGTTTTTTCCACTTTATTCTTTCTTATATTTCCACATTATTTTGGAAGTTTTTTTTTTTTTTTTGAGAAATGCAGTGCCGATTTTTTCCCTACGTGTGTGTATTTTGAATATCCCAACAACAAAGTGAGGAGAGCCGTGATGCTAAAAACATTAGCTTGCAAGTTTCTTTTTTTTTTTCATTTTTGCACTCTTTGCATTAAGCCTGTGATAAAAGGTGCACTGGAGGGCTGTGTTCAGTGCCTAAGTGAATGCTTTAAATTTAATGATACAATCAAAATCATTTTTCCCTAGTAACTACTACCGTGCTCATTTGAGTGGATTCCAGTGCAGTTGTTTTCCCTGTTACATTGTGTTTTGTGCATAAATATAAGTGAGATGGGTTAGTTCATGTATAACAAGTATGTAGCTAATAATTTACTTTGCCTGTTATTTATCTCTGTCAGGATGAATATCTGCCTCTTTCCCGTTCTTGGTTCATAGCCATTATTCTAATACTGTTAGTTCTGCATTTTAAGAATTCCACATGGAGTTGCTGAAAATTGCTTCAAAGTACTTCATACCAGAAGGTTAAATCTCAAAGAAGTTCGGTCTTGAATCTAGCAAGCTAAATTGCTCCTAACAACATTATATTAATTAATGTCAGGTCAAGCTATTTCCTTTCCTTTGTGCTCAATTCCAAGTACCCCAGCAAGTGATTTTGGCTGCCTCAAACACAAACTGATTTGAACAGGAGAGGCTGAATGGACTCAAAGTACTTGCTATTCTGGAAATAGCTACTTAGTTACAGATTTGACAACATTTTATCAACTTCCAGAATCACTTTTAACAGTAAATCAACTCTTCCTTAAAAACTGGTTCAAAGTTGCATAGATGCCATTTTTCCTCTTTCCCCCAGATGCTTGTGTAAATATAGTAGGATGGAATTAGTCTACATCCAGGATAGAATTAATCTACCTCCAGGGACAGATCTACCCCTAGATGATTCTTCTGCCCTTTGGAAAGAGTGACCATATTTTCCTTGTGAGCCTCTCAGGCCAGCCAGTCAGGGAGACAGAGCTGAAGGGGAAGGGAAGGGAAGAGGCTAAGTGGATAAGTCACAGCCAACTCACTGCCCACCCAGGCATCCTCTGATCTGGTCCTGAGATCCTGGCAGCAAAGGGCTTAAGTTGTTCTTGCATATGGCAGTTGGGCTGTGAGTGGAGCCCTGTTTCAGGCACACTCACAGTGGGAGATGGTCCTTGTGAAACTGATTAACCAACCGATGGTCTATTTGTGGTTTAGAACACTAACCGAAGCATTCTTACTTTCAGGAAGTTGGAAGTTCAAATGAGCTTTAACCCATGAATTGAATTCTTCTAGCTGTGAAATATGTGTGGATATTGTAGCCAAAGTTATCTAAGAATTGCTCAACCGTCTTGATAGGGATGAGGTCATAATTTTTGTAAGTCTCATTAGGAGAATCTCGTAAGCCAAGATGAAGATGATAAAAAGGCCTAATATATAGATATTTGAAGTTTATTGATGGTATATTTCTAAAGAAATGTTTTATCCAAGGGGAGAAGTGTTTTACCAACACTTTTCAAGAGGAAGAAATAGAGGGAACATATCTGAAAAAAGTCTAAAACGATTTAACTAGAAAACAGAATTAATACTGATTATATCAACAGCTTCTACTGTCACTACTTGATGTTTGCCTTTACATTGTAGGTTATAACGAAATCAAGTTTATGAGTCACCATATCTACACCAAAGGTGTCGAAAGTGCATTGTAATGTTAGAACCAGCGCTTTCTAAAATTTATATCAAAGTGATTGTTGTAGTCAAAGGGTCCTAGTCGGTAATACAATGTATTATCTGTTGGTAATTTCAGAGGACAGCACTAGGCTAAATCTGGATTTCTCCATTGGGCATTAGATGGCAGTATTAATCAAGACATTCAGAGCTGACTTATGTTACTGCTATTTCTAAAGGTACTCATAATTCTCCTAAGAATGTTTCATGAAATTGCTATTTATTCTGCATTTTCTACTTCTGCAAAGGGAAAGCATAAATGTACCACAGGTCTGGTTTTGTAATCTTTTGCCTTTTCTATTTACTTTTGTTTTAGGGAAGCTGCTAAAAGATAAATGACAATTTCCAGTTGGTTGTTTCTAATGTTAAGTGGCCAAAATGTTTCTTTCATAATTTTGAAACAGCTTTCCTCTCCTTGTAGATACAACTGCATGTATGTCAGTGATTAAAATTTCAAAGTTAGAGAATGGCCAGTATTAAGCATTATTTACAATGATCATGAATAATCTTATTTCAAACGCAGTTTTTAAAGGGAGTAGAGTGCCACTGCTGCCTAGAACCTCTGTTTAGCCATGAAATAGTTGTGCCCCTGGGCAACTGATTTAAGCTCCTCTGCCTAAAATTGCTCACCTGGAAAACGGTGATAATACTAGTTTCTATCTCATAGTCTTGTTGAGGACTAAGTGAATTCAGGGACATAACGTGCTTAGAACAGAATCTGGCATACAGAAAGCACCAGATAAGTATTTACTGGTGATGGGATAGGAGATGCCACTGTAATCCTAACACCTGCCCCCAGAGTGTGCTTCTAAAAAGTTAGTCTGATTTTTCTGTCTCGAGTATTATGCAGTACACAGCAATCAGGAATGCCATTCGTAAAAAGTGAGCTCTCTTGGCTGCTGTCACCAGGCATTTGATGTTCACTGGAGCCCAACAAAGGGTATCATAGTTTGCATGCCACACAATGGGGTTATTTTTTTTTAGCAATGACCAAACTCGGAGGTGACTCTTCCTACAGGAAATGTCATGGAATCAGGTTCCCCCATGCCTGCAGCAGGGCAGAGCACAGGGCACAGATCTCTCAGCACGCAGGGGTGTCAGGCACGAGGCCGTCAGAGAGGACCGAGAAGCTACAGCATGCTGGCACTGAGAGAGAGCCATTTTCAGGGATGTGAGTAATCCTTGGCCGGCATTCAGAGGGGCACTTTGGAGGAGACTTGGAAGATCATTTACCATGGGAGACAAAGACTTGGATATTGAATGAGAACTTTTGAGCTATTGCAGATAACATCTGAGACTTCTCACCCTGGTGCTGGGAGGCAGCCCACCCCCACGAGAGGCAGGATAAGAACACCGTGAGGAACTCCCAAGATGGTAAGCAGAACCCAGAGAAGGAAAGACAACCAGAGATCCAGTGCCTCGCATCATACATAGCTAATGGTTTTCACCACGTCTCAGTGAAGAGAAAGTATACTTTCCATGGTATGTATGATGAAAACATAGCTAGCATTTGAAAAAGCTAGGTACCCACCAAGCACTTTATTTGCATGTTTCACTTTATCCATAATAAGAGTACGTATTCTTTCCTGTTATGATCCTCGGGAGAAAACTGAAGATGAGAGATGTTGAGCAACCTGCCCAAGGTAATTCAGTGCTGGTGGGTAAGTTAACCGATTAGTAAAACTGAATGTCAGTTTGTACTGTGACAGTTCAATCATTCTCCGTTAAGTCTTTCATTATTTCACAAGGCTCCAAGTTAAAGAACACGTCTAGGCCATTTTAAAGATACTCTTGGATTGTTACAGAAAAAGTAGAACTATAAGGATTTTACCTGATGGTTTTAGTAAAGGTATGGGGTCTCAAGAGGCAAACAAATTAAGTAGATTTCTTGGGAGAAAACCGCCTTTATAGGACTGACAGTGGTCTGGCTGTGTTACATGTATGTGCGTTTGTACCCATACACTCACATGCACACACTCACACCTTTAGGTAGATACTTGTGTTTATATATTTATATGTATATGTGCATCTGTATTTATTTATATGGATCATGCCTTTTTTATGCCTGCTATATTGTCCAATCAAAATTAAATATAGTTTTCATCATTCCAAGTCTGGAATTTGGGGAACTCTGGGCTTGACTTTGTGTTTGATATCTTTGAATTTTCTAAGATATAACATTCACGTCAATGTTTAAATTTGACCTTGTCTGCCTTTATTACTCCTACTCATCTATATTGTTAAAAAGAACAACATCTGATTTTCTTTTTCTTTTTTTTTTTTTTTTTTTTTTTTTTGCCTTTTCTAGGGCGCTCCCAAGGCATATGGAGAGTCCCAGGCTAGGGGTTGAATCGGAGCTGTAGCTGCCAGCCTACACCACAGCCACAGCAACGTGGGATCCGAGCCGGATCTGCGACCTAGACCACAGCTCACGGCAACACTGGATCCTTAACCCACTGAGCAAGGCCAGGGATTGAACCTGCAACCTCATGGTTCCTAGTCGGATTCGTTAACCACTGAGCCACGACAGGAACTCCAGATTTTAATGTTAATATCTACTAATGGAAATCAAGTTCATTTTAACATTCCCCAATTAACCTTTCTAATAGAGAGTTAAATCTCATTTAGAAGGTTTTTCTTTTTCTTTTTTTTTTTTTTTTGTCTTTTTAGGGCTGCACCCTCTGCATGTGGAGGTCCCCAGACTAGGGGTTGAATCAGAGCTGTAGCTGCTGGCCTATACCACAGCCACAGCAGTATCAGATCCTTAACCCACTGAGCAAGGCCAGGGATCAAACCTGTGTCCTCATGGATACCAGTCAGATTCATTTCCTCTGAGCCACAACGGGAACTCCTACAAGCTGTTTTTTAACTTGAAATAATTTGAATGAAAGTATCATTTTAAGTCTCCCTGACATCCCCTTTCCTCTTATATCCCATAAAATTTATCATTAGCATTCAATGAAGCTGCCAGCCTTTTTTGGTCCCTTTTTTTTTTTTTTTTTTTTTTTTTTTTTTTTGTAGTGCTTGCATCTGACACTAAAGAAAAAAACCATCCATGACTCATCTGCCACAGTGGTTGGATATAATGTCTGAAACCACTGTTTACAAGGTCCATTAGTGTTTACAGCTCTGCCACTTTCCTTCATGGTCTGCAAAGCATTTTAGTTCAGACTGACTTATTCTTTCATAGTAACCAATTTTCTCTAGTGTGGATATCTTTTCAACTTAGAAAACTCCAAAGGGAGTTCTGCTGTCTTCCGTGTGAAGGCCAGGTAATAGGTTAGTGCTGCCGGCAGCACAGCCCCGTAGACTGTGATTTGTTTGTGGTGCAAGGGGAGGCAGGCATCCTGAACGCCAAGGTCGAAGTGATATCACAGATGACAGTGTCGACTAAACAACTTGAAAGCTTGTTTTATTTTTTTCTATCAGACAGTTCTTAGTGCCATTGCTTCTTCTGATCCTCCGTACCTGTAAAACCTTCATGCATGGATATATATGCCCATTGGAAAATGTGATTTGGATGGAGAACTTGAGCTAAAAACGTCTATGCAATTTATCTATAAAAGGAGCAAAATACTTCCTCATTAAGAAACTTACTACACAAGATATTAAGCAAAGCTAGGAATGCAATGAGTTAAGAAAGATGCTTACAGAGAAGGCCCTGGCAGGGTCCTAGAGTGAATGCCTCCTTAAAGCTCATGCCTGAGGGCTTCCTTTTGCTCTACCCTGGCCCCATTCCTCCCCCTCTCAGGCAGCTTCAACCTACACCTTCATGACTTCATATTATTTTCACAAAGGGACACTGTCATTTGATAGACTTTTTTTTTACAATAACTTTTGCTAAAGACACAACTTAAAGTTGTGTTTGTACAACTACATACATAAATGAGACTTCCTATGATAGCTGCCTCCAACTGGATATACCTCCGGACTTGACAATGCTGAATTTCTAGATCTTAAACATATCGGGGTTTTACTGTAGTGTATCATACTAGTGTTGCTGTACCCATTCTTAATTTAATGGCAAGTAAGATGTCTGGATGGCAGGAAGTGACTTTGAAAGATGACCATTAATTCTAGTGGGATTAAGTATGAGGAAACAGATATTTGCTTTTTTTTTTTTTTTTTTTTTGTCTTTTGTCTTTTTGCCTTTTCTTGGGCCGCTCCCGCTGCATATGGAGGTTTACAGGCTAGGGGTCGAATCGGAGCTGTAGCCGCCAGCCTACGCCAGAGCCACAGCAACGAGGGATCCGAACCATGTCTGCAACCTACACCACAGCTCACGGCAACACCGGATCCTTAACCCACTGAGCAAGGCCAGGGATCGAACCCACAACATCATGGTACCTAGTTGGATTCGTTAACCACTGCGCCACGACCGGAACTCCAATATTTGCTTTTGAATCAATGATTTCTTTTGTCTTTTTTTCAGAAAAAGCCTACCAAATCTCAAAATAATTGCCTTTCCCAAAATTACAATGCGACACTTTGGAAAATAACACACACACACAAACAAACAACAAAATCTTAGCTTCTTATTAAAATACATAATGCTGTACTGAAATGCAAACATTTTTATATTAATTCCGGATTAAAAGAATCACATATTTTAAAACAGATTGCATGCTAAATGGAGAGTGACTTGTGAACGTATCTGTTATTTGGAATTTTTTCTTTTAATAGAATTCATTTTAGCCTCACCACAGCCAAGTAGTATTAGTAATGGCTCTCAGCCAGCACCTAGAAATAGTGTCATTCAGGAGAAATGAATGCTATATAATCCTGGTCTTTAAAATTGAAATCTTAGTTTGCTAAACTTATAAAGAATGAATAGGGAGGTGACTCAGGTGAAGAAATAACACTAACAACATTAACCAACAATCTGCTTCTCCAATGAAGTATTTATTTCGAGTGTTGATATGCCCCATTTTATGCAGAGAGACATTGCAGGCTTCCCCCGCAATTGAAAAGTAGAGCCATCCTAAGCAACCTTCCATAAGCCAAAGGGCTTAAAGCGAAGAGAATATCCTAGGACACATCTTGCTAAAGGATACACAAAATAAACTGAGATAATGCACAGATGCTCATAGACACAGTTCAAAGCTATAGGGACCTGATGCTGAGATGGGGAGGGTAGTTTCTGGGGAAGGAGCTTGGCGGTGCCACTCTTGCTGCTGGGGTGTGCCCTGCCTCACCTCTAAGCAGCTCATTGAACGACAGGTGCTGAAAGAAATTTTCATTTTTCAATCTTGGTAAAAATGAAAATTCTCTTTAGCATTCTACCAGGTAGCAAAAACAGGTACTAACACAGAACTTACGCAAGAGTGAAGTTCGAAACGCCTGGGACCTGCATTTCTTTTCAAAATAAATCATATACATACATAATGTGCCCCATTTTAGATGCCCCAAAGCTTTTATTTTATTCAGCCTCTTCCTTATCTGACAATTGTTAAATTTCTCCCATTACCTACCTTAGCCCTTCTGTGAAGAGTTGGCACTGCATCTGGGGGAACCACATGTAGGCATTTTTTTTTTAATATTGAGTAATGCATGTTAAAGCACCTACCGTGTGGCTGTCACAGCACTTCAGGCGATAAATACAACAATAAATACAGCCTCTGTTCTCTATTCTTAAGGAGCTTAGGGAAAGCAAACCTCTCCATAAACAGCTGTGCGCAGATGCAGAGCTGCTGGGTAGGGGCTGAGTATGGACCTAGGTGCCCTCATAGTTCACTTGGAAGGCTGCTGTGGCTCACGAAGTCCATGTAGAAGTTCTGTCCTGCATATTTGTTTGCTGAAGGCAATAATAATGCACATCCACAAAAAAAGGAAGGAAATTGTCCTTTGACCTCAAGTGATTTGAGCATCTTTTCTAGCAATCCCAGTCCTTCATATGAATGAGAATAAAACTTATTTCCCTCTCTCTACTCCTGGTCCCCTCCTATCCTGTCTTTCCCTGCCCTCACTACTTCACAGAACTTCTCAGCATCCTCCTCCTGACAGTGTCTGATGGGCTAACAGAATCTCCACCATAGGATCCTCTAGTTTAGAATGGGGTCTTTTTCTATAAGAGGCCACATGGTAAATATTTTTGGTCTTCTGAACCACCTAGGTCTTTGCACAGTCGTCTATGTTTCTTTCCTTGCTGGTTTTCAGCCCCTTAGAAATATTCAAATCATTTTTAGCGTTCTGGGAAGCACAGGCCAGTCAGTCCCCAGTGGTGCTTGAACTTTAGAAAACACAAGTTGCCTGGAAGGCATACTGAAACACAAATTGCTGGAGAATTCCCGTCCTGGCTCAGAGGTACCAGTACCTGGCTAGTATCCATGAGGGTGTGGGTTCTATCCCTGGCCTTGCTCTGTGGGTTAAGGATTTGGTGTTGCCATGAGCTGTGATGTAGGCTGGTAGCTACAGCTGGGATTCAGCACCTAGCCTGGGAACTTCCATATGCTGCAGGTGCAGCCCTAAAAAGATATATACGTGTGTGTGTATGTATATATAAGATACACAAATTGCTGGCCTCTCCTCTAGAGTTTCTGATCCATTGATCTGGGGTGGGACCTGAGAATGTGCTTTTCTAACAAGCTTGCTGGTGATGTTGAGGCTCCTGATCTCCAAGTCACCCTTTGAAACCTGCTGTAGAGTAGCGGTTCTGAGTCATGCATCACCCCAGGAACTAAAAAATCAAATCAAAACAAAATAAAAAATCCAAACCTACGTCCAGGCCCACCCCAGAGAATAAGAAGAGTTGTTACATTTTTAAATGGTTTATCTATACCCATCCCCCTCCCGGATACTTAGTACACGCGCGCACGCGCGCGCGCGCGCACACACACACACACACACACACACACACACACACACACCCTCCATCACCTCTCCTTGTCTCCTAGGTGATTATTACGTGCTGGCAGGACTGCGCACCATTGTTCCACTCCTTGGTGGATCCCTCCTCCCCAACAAAAAACCGGTGTCTCTTAGTACCGCTGCCCCAGGAACCCAACGCTGGGCCTTTATTTAGTCGGCTTGATAATTTTGCCCAGCACCAGTGATTCTCCTGACTGTCTTTTCAGGTGTGCGTGTAAGGTGGCAGATTACCAAAATAATTTCCGTTGATTCCCTCCAGCAGCTTTATCCTTCGCTTTTTCTTTTTCAACCCTACTTGGACGAGGCTTTCAAAAATGTGCAAGGTCAGGAATCCAGCCTGGCAGCGGCCCCCTCCCGCCCTTAAAGTCAAGCGTCTGGGAGAAGAGCTGCAGAAAGGCCCAGAAAAGGAGGGACAAGCGGAGCACCTGGAAGAAGGGGGTAGGGAGTGGAGCAAGAAAGGGAGTTGAGACCAGGCGGCCAAAAGGTGCCCGCCGCCCTACGCGCCGGCCCTGCTTCCCCGCACACCGCGCAGTTCTGGCCGCGCAGGAGGCCGGAGGCGGGCAGACTTCCGTCTGCAGGGGCAGCCAGCGCAGGGCTCGCTGTTCCCGGGAGCCCGGGGTTCCAGGCCCGGTCCTGATTGAGACCGTCCGCTCCTGGGGACGGGGCGGTGCCCGCGTTTCCCGGGCGCGCGCAGCTTGGGCTGGGCACTGCGTAGACAGAGGCGTGCCCGGCCCGGGGCGCCAGGGAAAGCAGCCAGGGAAGTGGCGCCGTGGTCCGGAAGCTTCTTCCTGGAAAGCAGCGGCAGATCAACCCTTTTGCTTGTTTTTTTTTGTTTGTTTGTTTTGTTTTTTTTTTCCCTCTTTTCCTTCCTTTTGGGTTGGCCTTGTCTGATGAGAGGCCCCTGGACTGGAAGGAATGGGTGTGGGTGTGGGTGTGGGTGTGTGTGTGTGGGGGGGTGTGTTGGTCTGTAGGAATCTGGCTTCTCTTGGGCCCTAGTCACTTGCTCAGTACCGGGCATGCTGGGTCAGCAAACCCTAACTGGTCAACACCTGACAAAGAGGCTGGAGATGCAGTGGGGTCCAGCGACTGAGAAAGAAATGCAACTTGCCAGTTTATTCCTCTCAATGTTGGACTCGCTAGGGTAGCAGATCTCTCATCAAGATGGAAAGTAAACAGAATATTTGGGTTTCAAGTTGCCAGCCTGTGGTCTGTGATGACCCATCAGATATGACCATGTCCATGGTCAAGGTCCAACTTTTGAGCCACCTGATTTGAGAGGCTGCTGAAAGGGCTGCTTGCAAAGCCTTCCCACCATAAGGCTATTTACTGGTTTCCTCCTCTGGACTTTCATAGCGCCTGTTAATCTTTTCTAATGATACTCATCACATCAAACAGAAAAACTGATTGGTAATTGCAGGGCTGAATAAAGATACATCTACTGAACCCCTAAGGATCAGAACACAGGGGAGGGTTGGAAATCCTGTGAGTCTGGAAGGGGTGCCTCTGACCAAGGCACAGGAGGCCCAAGTGAGAAGAGAGTTTTATAAACCTTAATTCACACCTGCTCTCTAGCCTGGGAGTTTTCCTACAGGTGGAATGTGCTTCTCTAGGAATCCAAATAGTGGAAATAGAGGCTCTAGTTTTGGTTTTGATTGGAAATTTTGAATTGCTAGTGAAGCTGAATGTATTTATATGCTCACAGTCAACTTCAATTTACTCTTATATGACTTGATCATTCAAATCCTTTGTTCATTTTCTATTGGATTTTTTTCCCTAGTAACTCTTAGAGCTTCATGTGTTTTAAAGACATTGATTTTTTTGTATACATTTTCATATTTTTGTCATTTTCCTTTGAGTTAAAAAAATTAGTACTGAAGGATTAAGTGTTTGCACAATGAAATGTAGTATTTTTTTCTCTTCTGGAGGTTCTGTTTGTCTTTTTTCATTTATTAGATAAATACTATGAAATATATATATTTATTTTTCATTTAAGTTTCTAGTTTTTCTGGAAATAATTTTGCTTTAGGGAGATGAGATAGGGATTGCTTTTTGCTGCATTTTTCAAGTGGAGAGCTAGGCCCAATACAACTTTTATTAATAACTTGTCTTTTTCTTGATTTGAGATGCCATCTTTACCTGTAATTACATCTAAATGTATATATATTCTGTCTCAAGGATCAATCTATCTCTTCTAGGGTCAGTAACCTCCCTTTTAAAAACTATGATAGTTTTTTTTAAAAGAGCATTTTTATGTTTCAAAGGGAAGAATCTCCTTATTAAAAAAAAATTCCTGGGGAGTTCCTGTTGTGCCTTAGCAGGTTAAGAACCCGACAGAGTGAGAGGAATTCCAAGACAAAGCAGGAGTTAAGAGGAAGAGTGTAGGGTAAGGGACATCAAGCACAGGACTGCATTTGTGTTCAGACATTAGGACTTGATGGTATAAAACATTCACGTGCTGGGGCAAAGCACACATGGACTGACCCATGTGGCTGATGTGTTGCAATGGCATCCTTCTAGCTACATACCACGTATAGGCTAGTTCTCCGCATAGAAACAAAAAAGTTTTAGCAGAGCAGACCTTGTTTATTATATTTTCTTATCCAAAGTGCCATTGAATTAATGTTTCTCCCATTGTTACTAATGGTTTTGCCAATATCTGAATACCCCAAGCTTGAATTGCACTTTCCGCTCCACCTTATTTTTGAATAGCCAGTTGCATAATATTTCATTTACCACCGAAAAACACTACACCAGCTTTCAGGCCCCTTCTCTCCTGTAAAGGTGCTGTTGAAGAAAGAATCAGCAAGTCATCTGGCTAGAATCAACAAGCCAAGGAGTAACTCTTGGTTTCTCTCTCTAAAGTGAAATCTGAAAGTCACACTAGGGTGGGGAGTGAGGGAGGAAACACCAGCTTCTCCAAGTACAAATCTTGTCATACTATCTAAGGGTTCAGTGGGGAATGCCAGCCTCCATGTAAGGACAATTCAAGTCCACGAACCAGGAAAAGAAGAATGAGAAAAAGCAGAGCAGGCAAGGGGAATGCAGGCTGGCCAGGCCTCACTCTTCATTTACATGAAACCCAAGAACAGGTTTGCGTGGAATGTGGGATTCATGTTAGAAAGCTCAGCTAGGATGAGCAAGATATTAGCCACAACAGCCTCTTTTCTCCCTGAACTGTGACTGCAAGCAGAGAGTCAAAATCTAATCTTTCTCTCCCACTCCAAGTATAGACAGTTGTCCTGGCATGTCCTCTCCCAGTCAGGACTGTACATCCCAAGTTTATTCACTATTAGGTGTGGCCACGTGACTACACTTTCCACAAGGGAATATAGACAGAAGTCAATATTTCTTTTCAGCCTCGTGATAAAATAAGACTGTGCCTTAAAACCGTGAGCATATCTGTTCCATGCACCGGCTCCTTTTCTTTCTTGCCGTAACCAAGCCATTGCAGCAATCCTGATAGCCCTGCCGGATGCTGGAACATGAAATTGGCAGAAACCTGGGTACCAAATAACTGTGAAGAGTGTAGTTGCCCTTCTGACCTGCAAATATTACCTGGGAAAGAAATCATCTTTCGTATTCTTTAAACCTCCATCCCTTGCAGTTCAGCTTTATCTCAAATAACATACCTAAGACATACTATAGTTTTTCTAGTCATATTTTTCAATGAGTAAAGTATTTTAAAAAGAATTTATTAATCAACAGGCAACTTTGAATATCCACTATCTTGCCATTTCTGACCAAAATAAAGTAAAATTTCTTATAGACCTGTTCTTAAATGTATATGAGCTGTGTTTTCCAAGTAATAAAGGAAAAGTGATATATTTTATTGTTGCTGCTCCCTCCAACTGAATGACATTCTCGAACCTCTTCAGCTATTCCAAATTATCATAATTATAATTCTCGAGATGAAGCAGGAATGATGAAGCAAATTCTTATTTCATTTGGAAGAATAAATGAGCTAGAATACACAGGAATTTTTTTTTTTTCTTTTTAGGGCTACATAGAAGTTCCCAGGCCAGGGGTTGCATCAGAGATGCAGTTGCTGACCTACATTACAGCCACAACAACGCAGGATCCGAGCTGCATCTGCAGCAACACTGGATCCTTAATCCACTGAGCGAAGCCAGGAATCGAACTCACAACCTCACAGACACTATGTCAGGTTCTTAACCTGGTAAGGCACAACAGGAACTCCCCAGGAATTTTTTTTTTAATAAGGAGATTCTTCCCTTTGAAACATAAAAATGCTCTTTTAAAAAAACTATCATAGTTTTTAAAAGGGAGGTTACTGACCCTAGAAGGGATAGAGTGATATTTGAGCTCTCACCAACGTTTGTACATTTGGATCTTGTTTCTACAACCCAGCTCTTTATATCCCCTTGACTCTTCTTTATATCCCCTTCCACCCATACTTTTACTTAGTATTTCTTTATTTATTAGAAATGTCATTGCCTTTTTAATAGAGCTGGCATTTTTATCAAAATCATTACGGTTTCTTTTTTATTCTTTTTGTGGCTGTGCCTGCGGCGTATGGAAGTTCCTAGGCTAGGGGTCCAATCGGAGCTGCAGCTGCCGCCCTACACCACAGCCCCGGCAACGCCCGATCCAAGCTGTATCTGTGACCTACTCCACAGCTTGTAGAAATGCTGGATCCTTAACCCACTGAATGAAGCCAGGAATCAAACACGCATCATCTGTCAGCATTCTTGTTATGGAATACAGTGGTTGTGGGTGGTCTTGTTATGGAATACAGTGGTTGTGGGTGGTCAGCCTATAGTCCCATTTTTGCACAGTCTCTGGTTACTTTTCATATGTGATTTTGCTGAATGTGAGGGATTTTTTTTTTTTTTTAGGAGTGGCTATATTGCCTCATAGCACAAATCACATTCTGTAAATACAACATGATCTGAGAACTGAAATTGGTCGGTGATCTCGCTGTAATATTTGATTTTTAATTTGTGTATATCTGTTCTGTTTTTCTCACCTTTGGCCCAGAACACACCTTCCCCTGGGTCACTGGAACCAATTTTATTGAGGACAGTGGAGTGTATCACTCATGAAATGGCCCTGTGTGTGATCTAGACCCATGGACTTAAGGGGAACAGTTGATGTGCATCTTTTCCTTTGTAGATTTAGTAGTAATCTATTAAATCAGGTTAGGCATCCTAAGTCAATTTGGGCATCCCCAGTTGCACACACTTAGGTTGGTACCTCCTCTCTGCCTTCGAAAGGAGAGGGATGGATGTGTATTTCAGGATGCAGGACCAGCCAGTGGGTCAGCACTGGCCAAAGCAAGTTTACAGTATTGCTCTAGCACTCTGCCATCTGAGCATCTAAACTCCTTGCTTCCATGATTCCTATTGATTCCTATTGATGTTACAAAGAACAAAAGCTAACTCCTTACATTGCCAATCCATAGCTGACTTTGCTGGTCCCTTCTCATATGAGTAGTTGGAAGAGTAATGATTCGAAGCTTGAGATGACCTGTAAAAATTGGCCAGGGGCATTTGGAGCCATCGACAGCTTCCCTTTCTCCAGAAACTGTTGACCCAAACTAGTACAATTGTTGGAGATGTCCAGTTGAGTACAGTGGATGTGTCTGTCCAGCATCCCTGCACTCCTGTTCTCAGCAGCAACCTCCCCCTCCCCCATCTGCTGCTGTATTGACAGATGAGGGCAGGGTGATCGCAGGGGCATCAGCCACATTTTCGAAGTCTCAGGTCAGAGGTCTGCTTTGTCTCTGCTGAGGCTCCTGGTGTCCCCAGAGGCATGTTAGGGTAAGAGCAACTCATCTCTTTTTGCTGCAGTGACTGGTGATGGAGAGACCTGCGTCCATATTTGCTAAATCTGTAATGGGAAAAGCAAACCCACATCATCTGGAGCTAAGAGGGAAGGTATAAGGACCAAATCTGCTAGCAGCCAAGCCAATACCTGATCTAGTTTTAAACTTCATTCTTATTCATTAGAGGTCCTGCATTTGCTGTTATTTTTATAAGCAAAAATTTACAACTGTTTAGGTATATATGTTTTCATACAGTTTTAGGGAAATTTTATTTGCTGCTGTGTGAAATTCTTCCTGGCATTCTAAAATTAAAGCCATTCTTTGGCAATTTTCACATCCTCCTCCCCAACCCCAAGAGTTATTCTAAAATCTCCTCTGTCATTTAATGCAGCCAGTTGCAAGTTAGGGCAGATTTACACTAATTAACATGGGTGTCATGGATTTTTTTTTTTTTTTTTTTTTTTAAAGAATGGAGACCTTAGGTCTGAGAGTAGGAAAATAAGATTTGATCTCTGCACCTTTTTACTGGCTGTGAGGCACATGAAATGGTTTGATTTTGTTTAATTTCACTGAAATCATTTTGCTTACTCACCCCATTGCCTTATGTCTCTCCGGGAGAAAATCCTTCCTTTAACTAAATAGATGGATTTCTGGGTGCAGATGAAAACTTGATATTTTCAGTTTCCCAGTAACAGAAAACCAAACCTATGTTACGGGTGAGAGCATAGTCCCCAGAAGGGGCTGAACCAGGGCTATTTGATTTGAACTTCAAACCAGAGTGGAGGATTATTGACTCAAGTTTTGCCTTTAAGCGTGTCAGTTGCCATATTCAAACAGCATTTTTCTTGAAGATTTAGCATGGCCACATGAGTTTCTTAAGTAGGCAAATTATCTCTCTCTCTCTGTCAACATGGAGAGTGTGTGCATATATGTGTGTCTCAGCCTGGGACCAAGGAACCTGAGCCCTGGTCCTCAGTGAATTTTCTTCTAATACTACTTTCACTGAAACTTCCTTTCTCGTTCTCAAGAGTTTAGAGCATGGGCCATTCCATTTCTACCTCGCTGGGTGTCCAGAATTTCACCTCCACCTATCTCTGTGTCCTCTTCACTGCAACTCCGTAAATTCTCTGTTCCATCAAGAAATCGTCTTCATTGTTCCTTATAAACTTCAAGCTTGTTTCTCTTCCCACTGGAAGTCTGGCATGTGTTCGGTTGACTGGTCTGATGAATAAATAATTAAATGAATTCCTGACTTAAGTGCTTTGCTCAGGCTGCTTCCGAACAGCCCTGGGATGAAAGGAAAGAACAGTCACACCCTTTTCTCTACTTGGCTTCAAATTCTCAGGGCTTGTCTGCTGTCTCTCTTCGATCATGAAGCCTTTCTTGGTAGTGGTCCATCTCTTTCCTTTCCCTTAACTCTTTCTGAAGGCATCTATGATACATATTGGTATTTAATTTTATGTTTAATTTAGCACTTTAATGAACAATTTCTTATATTGTTTGATTCCCTATTTCACAGAGGGTTTTAACTATGCAAGGATTTCTGAGTGCTGGGGCTCTGCCATCTTTATCATTTATATCCTCCCAGGAATTTAGTGCACACTTTCAAGCACATAATATACCCTTGATAATAAATATATAGAGAATTGAAATGAATGACATTGATTAATCTCTTTGAATGTGATCAATTTGTGGTATTGCCACAGCTCAATCCAAGTCATCACCTGTATCTTTCTACTGTTACCATTAAGCCTAATTAAATTATCTACACATGCATACCTATGTATGCTTTGCACACATACACACACACACACACCAAAGAGGAAGCATTCAGGATGAAATTATAGGTCGTTTGTGATGCTACGCAAAAGGAAGGAATATATTGCAAACTCTACTCAACCGTCTTCCCAACCATGGGAAACTACTTTGAACAGTCACAGATATTCTGCCTTCTCAATCCTGCACAAGGCTCTGTTGTTACAAGTTGGCCTGCAGAGAAAATACTTGCAAATGAGGCAACTGACAAGGGATTAATCTCCAAAATATACAAAGAGGAAATTCAGCTCCATATCAAACAAAACAAAACAAAGCAAAACAATCCAATCAAAAAATGAGCAGAAGATCCAAACACACATTTCTCCAAAGACATACAGTTGGACAAAAAGCACATCAAAAGATGTTCAACATCACTACTTATTAGAGAAATGCAAATCAAAACTACGATGTGGTACCATCTCACACAGGTCAGAATGGCCATCATTAACAAGTTAAGAAATAACAGTTGCTGGAGAGGGTGTGGAGAAAAGGGAACCCTCCTACACTGTTGGTGGGAATGTAAATTGGTACAGCCACTATGGAGAAGAGTATGGAAGGTCCTTAAAAACTAAATATAGAACAACCATATGATCCAGCAATCCCATTCCTGGGCATATATCCTGGGAGAAAAACATAATTTGAGAAGTTACATGCACCCCAGTGTTCACAGAAGCACTGTTTATAATAGCCAAGACATGGAAGCAACTTAAATGTCCATCAACAGAGGAATAAATAAAGGCATAGTACATATATACAATGAAATATTAGCCATGAAAACAATGAAATATTGCCATTTGCAGCAATATGGATGGACTGGAGATTCTCATACTGAGGGAAGGAAGTCAGATAGAGAAAGACAAATATCATATGGTATCACATACACAGAATCTAATAAAAATGATAAACATGAACATATTTACAAAACAGAAATAAGCTCACATATATACACAGTACTATATACAAAATATATGTAAAAATACATAAAACAAGCACCCATGGTATAGCATAGAAAACTCTTCTCAATATTCTGTAACTACCTATATGGAAAAAGAATCTGAATGAGAATTCAGATTCACTTTGCTGTATACCTGAAACTAATAGAACATCACAACATTGTAAATCAACTATACTACAACACAGTTTTTTTAAGTTGCCCTGCATTTAATGACTGCTTTTCCACTTACAAACTGTGTGATCTTGGACAATCTCTGAACCTTGATTTCATCCTTGTAAAATGAGAATAATCATGTCACCCTTTCAAGGCCACTTTTGGGATTAGTAATAATGACAATACTGGTCACCATTTGTTGAGATTATTATGTTCCTGGCAGTGTGCTCTGTCCATATATTTTCTCCTTTAATTGTCCTGACACCTTTGGCATATACTAGATGCTCAGTAACAGTGGCTATTATATTTCATACCTTGGCTTAAATGCACATTGAGTCAGACTGACGAGTGCCAAAGATTCATTTTTCATTTCCCAGGATTGGAAGAAAGTTTTAATAAGTCAGGCTACTACCAGGTGCTTGTGGCCAAGGGCGGGTGTAATGGTTGGTTTGAATGGAGGCCAGATGCTGGGTCCTGCCCTCCCATCCCCATCCAGGGCCATTGGGCCAGGGACGCTTGCTCTCACAACAAAACCAGGCTTGGGAAACAAGAAGAACACTGCCCTGTCTTGCTTGAGAGCTGATTCTCTCTACAGTCCAGTAGAAATGGCAAATCGATTTCATTAAACACAGAAATAACTCACTTGTATAAACTGAGATAATCCTTCAAGGATGGAGAAGGGTTAAAATCTGAACTTTGCGAGAAGGTCTTCTTTCCTTTGAGCTAAACACTGGAGTCACGGGACTTAGTTTTCAACAGGAGGGATTTAACTTAAACTTTAGGCAGAGCTTTTAGGTGATACAAGTTCTAAGCTATTTGAGCACATGAACCACAGAAGTTACAGGAACGTATCTAGGGGTTTTATCTTTTCTTCACAGATTTCAGGGCCCTTCCAGGAAGCAAAGAAATGGCCTGGACGATGTCCAACAGTAACTTCCTAGCACATCGATTCTAATTCCTCCCTCCCTTCTTTCCTCTCTCCCTTCATTTCTAAAACAAAATTATATGTTAACTTTTATTTCTTCCATTTCACTCAGTTAAACATTAGATTTAGGGCATGGGGCCTGGGGATTGGTGATTTTTAAAAACTCTGCAAATGATTCCATTGTGCAGATAAGGTTGAGGAGGACAAGTCCCAGAAATTAGGAGGGCCTGGTCCCCAATCCTGTGATGGGATCCAGTACCGGAATGTCCTATTTCCTGCCACCCATGGTTGCATCTTCCACTATGAGCCACAGAGCTGAGGAGAATTGAGAAAGTCTCTCTCCCCACTGATCTTAACAATAATTTTATAAAGTTCCCTCATGGAGCGCTCTTAATCTTAGTTTTTTACAGGTACTCTGGTGCATCTTCTAAGAGCTTCTTATGGCAACATCTTGTGAGAAAATCAGGGCACATTGTAGAACATTTTTTATTGCAGTTTCCCACCTGAAGTTTTGCCTATTTATAACTAAGAACATTCTTTGAGATAATAATCAAAGGCATTTTTATGTGCCACCCTCGTTAGCATCTTCATTGTACAAATGATGCAGATGAGGCTCAGAGAAGTTAAATAACTTGTCTAAGGTCACACAACTTATGAATGATAGAGTTTGACTGAAAGCCAAGACCATTGGCTTTCGAGCACAAGTTCAGGGTAGTGGGATCCAGCCTCGAGGGAGTTAGAGACGGGTGGCCAGGTGGCTAGCAAAGCAGAGCAGGACTGCAGTGCTGGAAAGGGACGTTGGAAAACTTATTTTTTAAGCCAATGTGGAATTCAAGAATACAAACAAAGGCAGCAAGAAGAGTCACAAAGCAGCAGCCTAAGGAGACTGAGGCTCAAAATACGGGGGGATGATTAGAAAAACTCAGAAAAGCAGTCAAGATCGCTGGAGGCAGAAGGCTCCTGTCGGGATTCTCCTCACCTCTGGGAAGAGAACTTGAAAGATTAGGAATTTGTTCAAGTAGCTGCTTGCGCTGACAGGGCCAAGAGAGGGGAGTGGAGCCACACAGGGTAAGCGATTAGAGTTGCTGATGTTTTATGAGCACATGCCCATGTTCCAGGCAACCGGGTAAGCAAATGGGATGCATTTTTTAGAATCCCATCCTCAGAATAACTCTACGAGATGAAACCTTTTTCATTTCCATTGTAACTATCACCCATGTGAAGCTGTAACAAACGTACCCAAGTTCAAAGATAGTAAATGTTAACAACAGATTTAAATCCTGGATTTCAGAGCCTTCACTCTTCACCCCCACACATTATGGCCCCCCTCCTCAGGACCCCATCTCCCTACTCCTTCCTTTATTGTGAGGGGCAGATCAATCGGGAAAACTGAATGCTAGCTATTTTCATTTATTAATTCAATGAAGTTAAATTGCTAGCCCTGTCAAACATTCAGTATTTATGGAAGGCCCTCGGTGTGTTTTATTTGGTGGGAGGGTAGCCAGGAGCTTCCGTTTTTGAGGAAATCCCCCACAGTCTGTGAGCTGTGATGAGAGAGGTGGCAATTTCCCCCCCTCTCTCCCACATCCTGGAAGCGATCATGTGACACAGGCTCGGCCAGCAAGGAGGTATTTTGGCCTGGGGCTTTGCATTTTCCAGTCTTCAAGGGGAAAAATGACCAGTGAGAAATTTTCCACAGTGGTGATGGAAGCATTAGATGAGGTGAATCTTGAGTGCCCACTGGGGACGCTGTTAATAAGTCAGCATCATAGGCTGTTTCCGGGTGGGATTTAGGCCGTCTCATCTCCCTTGGGTGCCGTCCATTTCTGAGACTCATTCTCCAGCTGCCCTCCACCTTTCTCAAGTCAAGTTTTTGAGATACTAGATATGCTATAGTAATTTATTTGTATTAATTTTTTGCTTAAACTTGAGTCAATGTCTGCTCTTTACCACTAAGAACCCATAATGATATTGACTGCTATACTTTAGAACAACTTAAAAACAGACTAATTACATACAGGAAGTATACAGGAGTGTGTATATATATATATATATATATATATATATATATTTCCCTACTTCCCTTCATTGTTGTTATATTACATTTTAGCTTCCTCAAAATTTTGGCCATATTAAAGTTTTTTTTTTTTTTTCCTTCTAATTCACCTACATTTATCTCACCCTCAAACTTTCTTTTTGATCTACTTTTCTGATTTATTTATTTGACTGCTTCTCCAGATTTCTTTTCCAGCCAGGTGGGCCACATGTGGAGTCTTTAATACTTCCGTCAGCTTTCTCTCTGGGTGTTCCGCACCTCAGCTTTCCTAATCATAACCATGATTGCCTTGTACTTTTACAAGGCATTCGCTTATTTAATTTATTTAGTGTACTGTTCCATTAGTGACTTAGTCACTGGCAGCTTAAAGCTTCTGCTGTGCTCCAACTTGGAAACACAAAAAGAGAAGGGTTGCCTTTTTTTTTTTTTTTCTAAATCTCTGAACTGGTTTATCTTGAATCAGAAAAGGAGTATTTTAATTCTTTCATCACTGTTGTATCTTCTGTGACCTCACATTAGATTGTTATAAATTCTCTCTCCTGTAACAGCACTTGTAAAGTTGAGGGTACTCCTGGACTATCTCTGGTTATGATGACCTTGACATAAAGGACTACATGAGCTGCTTTCGAGTTAAAAAAAAGTAACGAGGAGGAAAATGAGGCCAGTTAAAACTACAAATAATATAGCTGTTTTTGCCCCTAAGGAAGTGGCATAATTTCTCTCTGGAAATATTGTTTAAGAAAAAATTTAATGGTCTGATCTTGAGAGCTAATGCCTATGATTTGGAAGGCAAAATAGAAGATTGGTAAACTGGCTGCAAATAAAATGAAGATAAATTGAATGGTGGGAGCTAGAAGAAGTGAGAGGGACAGACCAGGACTTGCAACACGGTAGGAGGTCACCTACGTAGAAGTGTAAACATTTGCTAGTGATGGAGATAGTTTAGGAACTTTTAAGGGTGGAATGTCTAATATTTAATCGTAAGTGGTTTGCTCCAAACTTCTAGCAAAGGGTGCTATGTACAGGTGAGGCTGATTGCCACCCAAGAGAATAGAGGTCTCAGAGTGGATAAGGAAATAGGCAAGAGGGGAAATGACTCCGTGATTAATATGAACCAGCTTCTCTCTCCTGAAACAGACCAGAGGAAGGAGGATAAGAGTGGCCTGGAGGTATTTGGGGTGGAATTATTACTACTTAACGAGCATTTGGGGGAAGAAATTAACTAGATAGGAAAGCGGAAGGGGAGACACTAGAACAGCTAAGGTAAAGAGAGGATCAATGGTTTGATCTGGCACTTCTCCTGCCTCCTCACTGTGTTGTGCCCCTGAGTTGTGCAACTCTGTGATGTGACAGGGTTTATCCCTCCTCAGTAAGTATGTAGCTCTTAGGTGTGTGACCGAGTGGTATTCACTCTGTTTAGCAGCATCTAAAATAAGATGAGCAGGTTGGAGGTATTTTCCTCCAAGAGTATGAGTCAAAGCAGAAAGTATAGATGATCTGAACATCTAATAAAAACGTAACTAAGCATTCTTAGAATGCACATTTCTTTCGAGGAATGTTTGTGGGATGCAGATCATTTCCTTATAGACGACGGGTGGAGA
This sequence comes from Sus scrofa, assembly GCF_054392235.1. Classification (NCBI taxonomy): domain Eukaryota; kingdom Metazoa; phylum Chordata; class Mammalia; order Artiodactyla; family Suidae; genus Sus; species Sus scrofa. Next base: position 67,608,815 of record NC_139393.1, on the reverse strand, counting down.
GGCTATTTTACATCCATGTTTATGATTCTAAAATATGTGATTTAGATGACTATAGCCACAAATGCTTAAAAAAACCTTTTTATTGAGGTATACTTGGCATATAACATACTGGGTTTAGGTGTGTAACACAATGATTGGATGTTTGTATACACTGTGAAATGATCACCACAATACACCTAGTTAACATCTGTCACTATACTAAGTTAACCTTTAGGATTTACTCTCTTGGCAACTATCAAGTATGCTCAACAAAACTATTGACTCTAATCACCATGCCATATATTACATCTGTATGACTTATTTATCTTATAACTGGAAGCTTGAACCTCTCGACCCCTTAAACCTGTCCTGCTCGCTCCTTAAACACCCTCCCCTCTGGCAACCACCCGTTCGGTTTTCTGCACCTGTGCTTTTGTTTTGTTTGTTTGTTTTTAGATTACGCATATAAGTGAAATCATACAGTGTTTGTATTTCTCGGACTTATTTCACTTATTAGCTCCCTCAAGGTCCATCTATGTTGTTGCAAATGGCAAGGTCTCATTCTTTGTTGTGTCAGGTATTATTCCACTGTATATATTTCCCATATTTTCTTTATCTGCTCATTCATAGATGGACATTCAGGATGTTTCCATATCTTGGCTACTAAGTAATACTGCAGTGAAGACAGAGGTGCATATGTCTTTTCAAATTAGTGTTTTTATTTTCTTCTAATAAACACCCAGAAGTGAAATTGCTGGATCACACGGTAGTTCTTTCTTTAGTTTCTTAATACAACAGGTCTTGTTAATCTCTTTATGATTAAGAAAAAACTTTTAAACTTCAAAATTTAAAATTTAAATGTGATTAAACCCCAAGGAAATGAACAATTATCCAACTGGGATTTTGACTACCTATACAAGGGGGATATAGTAGTCTGGAGGGAAGAGGCAAAGGTCTCTTAGGCAATTAGAATAGAGATTCAGGATAGGAGGAGAATGAAGAAGAAGTTAGGATAGAGAGGGTAAAGGTGGTGAAAAAAATGAAGTTGATGCGAATTATTTTTTGAGGCATTTAAAGTAGTATATTCTTCTCAACTTGTAATTTCTACTTGAGAAATAAGATTGGCTGCTTTGATCTTAGCTAACCCATTACATTATGTAGCAGCTGATCAATAGTCATGAAAGTTTGTGCTATAGTAATAGCATATCACCACCATCAGAGAAAATCCACAGGTAGTTTAGTAGTTTTGAATTAACTATTTCGATTTAATGTTGCTCTGTTTGAATACTGAAAGCTTATAAAGCAATTCCAGAGTAAGAGATTTCTCACTCAGTTAAGGGTTAAAATTTAGCATTTTATCATATTTTTAAGAACATACAGTTTCCTGGAGGATAATGGCTGCCATCTAAATACGAGTCTCCCTAAACTTTCTCTAAAGAACCATACGTATCAAAAATGATAGCAAATAAACCATCCATAATCCACATGTAGAGCATAAGGAAGAGATGGTAATCACCACCAACTTAAATTATTTATAAGTTAGGAGATAAATAAAATATGTCGTTAATAACACAAAAGCCAGTTCCATTGCCCACAGTGGAGTGAGCATTAGATAGACACTGAGTGAGAAAGCTATCTGAGGCTTAGCCTGGACCAAGCGTCCTCTCGAAAGAGTTTACTTGAGTATCTTTCTTAAAGACCTCATTAGATTGTTTAAACTGAACATTCCCCCTCCCCCAGTGTAGAATTTGATGGTGACAAGGGACATGGTGAAGGAAAAAAAAACCCCCAACTTTTAGACATAAAATGATTAATTTGTATGAACTGAAAGCTGTTTATCACATTCAACATGTCATTTTGCTTCCCGTTCCTCATTTAAAAGTAAAACATAAATTATTAAACATAATTATTTAAAAAAGCAAAAACACTACTCATGAGTTAAAACATTAAAACAAGCCAATATAGTAAAAGGATAGAAACTTACCCTTTTGGTGGAGAAAATTACCAAAAAGGGGCCAGATAAATATCCTTTATTGGGGTATAATTGAAAAATAAAAATTATATGTATTTGTATGATGATTTAATATATGTACATTGTAAAATGATTTCCATAAGTTAGTTAACATACATCATATAACATAGCTACCATTGTTTTGAGTGTGTTGTGAGGACACAAGTTTTATTCTCCTAACAGCCTTGTGGTTGCCAAAGGGGAGGGGGAGGCGGTGGATAAACGAGTTCCTACTGCATAGCACAGGGAATAACATCCAGTCTCCTGGGATGTATGTATATAACCGAGTCACTTCGCAGGACAGCAGAAATTGGCACAGCATTGTGAATCGACTCTAGTTTTAAAAAAATAAATAAAAATAATTTTTTTTTAAAGTTTTATTCTCTCGGCACATTCCAAGTACAGTTGTTCCTTGGTATCCAAGAGGCAGTGGTTCCAGGACTATCCTGGGATACCAAAATCTGAGGATGCACAAGTCCCTTACGTAAAATGGCACAGTATTTGCATATAACCAAGACACATCCTCCCATATGCGTTAAATCATCTCTAATGGATTAGATTTAGATTTAATAATCTAAATTAGATTTTCATAATACCTGATATAATGTAAATGCTATGGAAATAGTTTTAAATACAATATAAATAGTATGTACATAGTTGTCTGCTCATGGCAATGCAAATGCTGCTTCTGGGAACTTTATGGATTTTTTTTTTTCATGCATATTTTTGATCTGCAGTTGCTGAAATCCGAAGGTGAGGAACCTGAGCATATGGAGTGCCGACTGTATACAACACAGTAGAGTTAACTTTAGTCACCATGCTAGACCTTAGATCCTCAGAGCTTACTATCTTACAGCAGAAAGTTTGTAGCCTTTGACCACCTGTACCCATTTCCCCCACCCTCCAACCACCTTTCTACCCTCTGCTTTTAGAGTTCAACTTTTTTCGATTATATGTGTCAGTGAGGTCCTATAGTATTTGTCTTTTCCTGTCTGGCTCATCTGACTTAGCATAATGGCTTCCAGGACCATCCAGGTTGTTGCAAATGGCCAGATTTCTTTCCTTTCTTGGCAGAGTAATATCCTATTGTAGGGAGGACATTTTATGGGACAATTATAGGTGAGGTCTCCCAAACTCCTGCCTAGTACCTCTGTTCAGAGCTCAAGGGCAGGCAGCTGCAAGGTCTGAAAATGCAGGACTATTATTCTGGTTGACGCTGTCACCTGCAAGATACAACCTGCCTGTCAACCTGCCTGTCAGTTTTTATGTATACAAATAGTTGTTTCCTTCCCCACTGGCTGCAAGCTCATGGTTATAGAAATACTTCTCTCACTTATTCTCAGGTAGCTGAACAGAAACCTTGGTGGTTCCTTTGGTCACAACGTGTTCTCAGTTTATTATGTCTTGTTCCTTACCTGTGACTTCCTCCAAGGAAGGCTTCCTGAAGTTCACCTCCACCCATCCCCAACTTACTACCCATCATCTCACCTGTTTCAGGTGACTTTCCCCATATCTGGTGTCTACTGAAGTTACTTTTGTCCTCATTTTTTTTTTTTTCTTTAATGGCTGCACTTGTGGCATATGGAAGTTCCTAGGCCAGGGACTGAATCTGAACTGCAACTGTGACCCGAGCCACAGCTGCAGCAATGCTGGATCCTTTAACCCACTGTGCCAGGCCAGGGATCAAACGCTCACCTCCACAGCAACCCAAGCCACTGCAGTCAGATTCTTAATCCGCTAGGCCATGGCAGGAACTCCCATTTGGTACATTTACGATGTTGTAAAATATCATCTCTCTCTCTACTTCCCAAACATTTTCATCGCTCCAAAAGGAAACTCTATACCCACTGAGCAGTTATTCCTCATTCTCCCCTCTCCTCAGCCTCTGGAAACCATCAATCTCTTTTGTCTCTATGGATTTGACTCTTCTGGAAATTTTACATATCTGGAATCTACAATATGTGACATTTTGTGTCTACCTTCTTTCACTTAGTAATGTTTTTGAGTTTCAGTACTGGTATAGAATGTATGACTACCTCATTCCTTTTCATGGCCAAATAATATTCCATGGTATGGATATACCATGTTTTGTTTATCTATTTACCCATCAACAGACCTTTTGGTTGTTTTGGATACTGTGAATAGTGCTGCTATGAATATGCATGCTTGTATTGCTGTTTATGTGTTTTCATATCTTTTGGCTATATACGTGGAAGTGGACTTTCTGGGTCAAATGGAAATTTTATGTTTAACTATTTGAGAAACTGTCAAACTATTTTCCACAGTGGCTGAACCATTTAAAATTTCCACCAGCAATGTATAAGGGTACCAGTTGCTTTACATCCTTGCCAACACTTGTATTTTTTTTTTCTTTTTTGGTGGGCCCACAGCATATGGAGTTCCCTGGCCAGGGATCAGATCCAAACTGCAGTTGCAACCTATACTGCAGCTATGACCTATGCTGCAGCTGCAGCAATGCCAGATCTTTTAACACATTGTGCCAGGCTGAGGATGAACCTACATCCTGGCACTGTGGAGGTGCCACCTATCCATTGCACCACCGGGGGTACTACACTTTTTTTTATTATAGCCACTTTAATGGATGTGAAATGGTACCTCACTGCAGTTTTAATTTACATGCCTTTAATAGCTAATGATGTTGAGCATCTTTTCATGTGCTTTGGAAAGATGTCTAAATCCTTTGCCCTTCCTCAATTGTGTTGTCCTTTGGTTTTTGAGTTCCAATAGTTTTTTTGTATATTCTGGTTATCAGGTCCTTGTCACATATATAAATTACAAATATTTTCTTTCATTCTGTTGATTTCCCTTTCACTTTCTTTCTTTTTTCTGTTTTTTTTTTTTTTTTTTTTTTTTTTTTTTTATCTTTTTAGGGCTGCACCCATGGCATATGGAGGTTCCCAGGTTAGGGGTACAATCAGAGCTGCAGCTGCCAGCCTATGCCATAGCCGCAGCAATGCAGGATCCGAGCTACGTCTGTGACCTACAACACAGCTCGTGGCAACCCTGAATCCTTAACCCACTGAGCGAGGCCAGGGATCAAACCTGCAACCTCATGGTTCCTAGTCGGGTTCATCAACAGCTGAACTACGACAGGAACTCCCTGCCCTTTCACTTTCTTGATAATGTCCTTTGATGTACAGAAGTTTTTAAATTTTTGCTGAAATCAAATTTAATCTATTTTTAATTTTGTTTGTGCTTTTTCTGTCATATCTAAGAATCCATTGTCAAATCCAATGCCATGAAGATTTACTTCTATGTTTTCTTCTAAGGGTTTTATGGTTTTAACTCATATTGAGGTCGTTGATATATTTTGAGCTAAATTTTGTATATGGTGTGAGGTAGAAGCTCCTTCTCCTTTGCATATCATCTGTCATTCAGGTAAACAGAAATACATTCATCCAGAATAAATTCCTGTCACCAAGCCTTTATTATTTCTTCTGCCTCCAATGGCTTTACTCACTGTCACTACCTGCATTTATATTACCAATCATTCAATGTGCTACACAAACCCCAACTCTATTTTATATTTTTTCTTAAATTCCTGTATCATTTATTCACTTCCCATCTTACCAACATTAACAGGAATAATTTGTCTTTTCTCTGAACTCCCATAACCTCTTTTATGACACTAATTCATATATCCATTTATTTATTTATCCAAATAATTATCCACACATTCAAAAATATAATTAATGGGTATCTACTCTGTGAATCACTAAACTCTTTTTTCAAATATATTACGTAATATGTCATGTATGCATATGTTATGTCATATATATTTCTGTGAAATACATATACTTATGATTTATACATGTATTATGTATCTGTGAAGATGTCCTCTTTCTCCTACTGGGGTGTAAGTTTTAAAGCACAGAAACATCATCACATTGACCTCTCCATCCCTCACTGGTCTCAGCTCAGCAAACTGAGTGAATTAATGGATGGTCAAATGCAATCATTTTCTAAACAGTCTACCTTTGCCAGTGTAAACAACTGCCTTGACCCTCACATATCTTTCAGTAACTTGAAGGACTCAGCTGAAGTTTATAGCAGCACACTTTCCCCGAGCTGATCAAATTTACTGCACCGTCTCTCCTTTAGCTCACTACTCATCCTTTCTTGGGAAATGCGATTTTCATTTTCTTCAGGGTGGGAATTGTTGCAGCAAGATAACCATCAGCTATTTCCTGGGAGCAAAGCCAAAGCATACAGGACTATTTCGACTTACTTGCTTATCGATTTTAATAAATGATTGTGCCCAACTCATTTGAAGTTTTCATAAAAGCATTTTACAAAGTGCTAATATTAGAAGTGGTTGATACACTTTTAAGGATGCTTCTGCAAATGTTCCTTATGTAAATATTAGGGGAAGTTACGGTAGTTTTGTTAGGTGTGTGTGTGTGTGTGTGTGCGTGCGTGCACATGTGAGTGATATGCTTCCTTCACCCATCCATGGTGAAGAGTTTTTCACAAAATTTTTTTCTGAGTAGTCTTGAGGCAATGAAAATGGCCATGGTGGGTAGAGGATTGATAGCTTCCAACACAACAGCCGACGTTTTAATCACACCCCGCACTGAAGAAAGACACACTGTTGAATCTTTTCTAGATCTTTGGATTTTTCCAATTGATAGATTTTGATGACCTAATTTCTCCAAGCTACAATATAGTCCTGAGATAGAAAAGTTCTTAATTTAAATACTATTTGCCACGTAGCCCCAGTAAAATAAAAAGTCTATTCTTTGAAAATAAGAAAAGATCTAGGTGGCAGGTATTTAGAAAACAAATCCGGCTGGTGTGCTGAAAAATAAGACCCAAGAGCCATGCATTCAATTTAATTTAACGTAAAACCCTGATAAAAGCATTCCTAATTCGGTGGTTATTTTCAGTTTCTCTTGTTTCCCCGCATTTCTCAAATCACTTGCTGATTTTTAGCGATGCGTTAGATGGCAGTGTTCACACAGTTTACACTGGCACTTACTGCAGTCATTTTATTGCGCAGAACCAAATACACACCTTCATTTTTGATTTTACACCATTTCAGCTCTGTCTTTAAAGCTGCTCTTTTCCTGGACTCTTTTTATGCCTTTGGTGCAACTCGGGAGAAAACATTTCTAAGAATGTTAGTAACTGTGGATATTCAAGCATGACTATAAAAGCATGAATAATTGTGGCTATTCAAGCATGAATATAAGAGCACGAATCCTTATGCCTTACTTAAAGCCATAAGGAAATACGGCTGATTATACCTGTTTTTTACTCATGGGCACTTAGAGTTCACAGAAATACACATTGCTCTCATTTGCCAATACAAAGCCATCCATGCTCACTTGAAAGTAAAGGCAGCTCTTTTTAATAAGAAACTTATAAGGTTTGATTCTCAGTTTGATTAAAAATTGTTTCTAATTTAGAAGTCTTACTCAACTTCACTGTTTTTTTTTTTTTTTCTTATTCTTTTCTCTTTTGGCTTTCTATTGACTCTAACCCTTTGGCTTTTGAAAAGAAAACCTCTATTCTAACTCTCCTTGTGCTTCTATTTATTTTTATCCTCAAATCCAATAAAGATAATTTTCCAGGTCCAAGCCTGAGAAACTCTCTTAGAGCTGAGTACATTTTGCACATGGACCAAATGCGAAATAATTTAATATGTCTTAGTTGCCATCAGGGAACTATCTCAAAGGCCTAAATCAAGATGGCTTTTAGCATCAGGGCATAGCTTTCTTTTAGAAATTTAAAACAACTCCAAATCCCCAAGTCACTGTTTTTCTCCAAATAGTTGAATGGCCTTCCTTCTCCAATTTCTACCACCCAGCAAAATCTGTTTTCCAGTTTTCCAGAAACTCAGGGACCTCTTGACCTGGGAAGGTATGATGCCATATGTTAAAACCACTTAGACTAAATTTAGAAGCATCTCTTTCCCTACCCCAAGTGAGATCAAGCAGTCTGCAGAGAGGATAGACAGGACTTCCAGAACTAAGGGCTTAGAGGTCAGAGGAATAAAGGGAGCTTTGTAATACCTGAGATTTAACCCTTCTTACTCTTTCCAGAGACACCAGAGATGTTGGCTACATCCAATGATAATAAACATTCAAGTGGAATAAAATCCTTTTGGAGGGTGGAACTCTCCAAATACATTCGTTAAATGAATACCATCTAACTGTGAATGATAAGGTATATCTAATAATAGTTATGAAATTCTTTCTGACATAAAATAAAGACAGGCCCAATGGATTCTCTTAGCCTATTCTGTAGAGGAGGAAAGTGAGAATCAGAGACGTATTTACTGTTCAAGTTAGCAGATCTAAGACTAACACCCACATCTTTTGATTTCTGATTTTGTCTTTCTATTAAATTCTGAAAGTTCATCCAAATCCAGTGCAAATTTTGTTTTTCCATATAACAATCTGGATTATGTATGTCCTATTTAAACATTGATCAGATTTCTCTTGACTTATTAGCTTGGGGTAAATCTAGAAGTTATTTTCTCTTTTGATCAAGAAATCATGATGAGGAATAGCTAGAAGGGCCAATTCACATCTTAGCTGGCTAAAGTGCTGTATTATTTCCAGGTTAACCTGAGTACTTTTTAGGAGGCACCTTTCTCTGGATTTAAGAATTTTTCAAGGAGTGGGTAGTGTCTTAGAGAATTCCTCTCTTAAAGGAAGACTGAAGCAGAACTATTCTCTTTAAGTGAGAGTTTCTATGAAAAAAACAAACAAAAATTTACCAAGTTGCGATAGACTACATTTGCTTTTTAATACCCACCATATGTCTAGTTTTATTCAGGGACTAGAGGAGTGGGTTAGTGCTTATTTTCACAGATTATATAAATAACAGCCTTGCTATTGCTTATTTTTTCTAGGTGATAACATTTTGGATTGTACTAAATAAAGCGCTAGGGAAAAACTTTAAAACCAGCCCTAATTATTAATAGAGACAGTCCGCTGATAGGTCTTTGGTTAGCATCTGTAATACTCTGGGCTGTGACAGTTTTTAGAGTGTGGACTGTTTTACAACTAGAGATAAAGGTGATTGCTTTCAGAGGCTTCCATATTAATATTTCATTTCCTGTTGTATTTTTCTCCCTTTGAATTTTTTTTTTTCAGGCTTGGCTTAATGACCTATCAATCAAAGCGAATTTTAAAACAAGGGTCCAGCAACAGTCTCATATTTTTCTTTTCTTCTGTATCTATTCCCTTTTAGGACATCCAACACCACCTTTCCTCTATCTCAGTGGTAGAAATGCAACTAGACCCTGCCTGCTTTAGTGCCCAGAGGGGAGGAAGGCACTCCCATTTCTGGGGCACGCTCATGTCCAGGCACTGTGCTAACCTGTTACATATGTGCTGGGATAATATTTCAAAGTGCTAATTGTCCGGTATAACTGCCAATTCTCCCCAGCTTGGCAGCTAAATGGAAAAGCAGCATGGCCATGGGGACGATTTACAGTGGGGAACCAAGTTCTTTGGCTTTTAAGTTCAAAGGGCACCATCTGGGTAGGAGAAAGGAAAATTTTTGAAATGGAATGCAGCCAGGGAGAACAGGTTTTTCTTCTTCTTTGGAGCCGAAAGAGATAAAGGCGCCTGGAGCTGGAAACTAAGTCATCTCCAAAGTCAGGCAGTTCTCTAAACACGGGACTCGAGGTTACGTTTCTAAGCGTTCCTTCCTCTAAATGTGATTGCTGCTGCTTTGTTTCTGAGGCCACCCAGAATCAGCAGGTTTGCAAAGGACAGCAGATTGAGGTTACGTCTTTGGAATTTGTCACCAAAAAGGAACAATTGAGCACAATGGACATTGACTGAAGAATTGATTAAACATTTTGGTTGAAGTGGTTCCAGATATGCTGTTTGTTGGAGTGGATTTCAATCTTCCCATTCCTCCTAATTTGTGAGTTAATAACGACAGGTCTGGCCTCAGTCCTCCCCTTCCTGAGCTTGCTTTCTCTTGGTTTTAGAGGGTTTACACACTTCTGAGGCGATGACTTCCTCTTCCAGGAGCAGCTCTGTGACGGTTTTCTAGGCTTTGTAGACCACCTCTGCAAGTTCCCCATTTTCTTTTCTTTTTTTCTTTCTTTCTTTTTTTTTTTTTTGCTTTATCTAGGGCCGATCCCACGGCATATGGAGGTTCCCAGGCTAGGGGTCGAATTGGAGCTGTAGCCGCCGGCCTACGCCAGAGCCACAGCAACGCGGGATCCGAGCCGCGTCTGCAACCTACACCACAGCTCACGGCAACGCTGGATCCTTAACCCACTGAGCAAGGGCAGGGACCGAACCCGCAACCTCATGGTTCCTACTCGGATTCGTTAACCACTGCGCCACGACGGGAACTTCCCCATTTCCTTTTCTTACCCAGCCCTGGGCCCTCATCATCTGCCATCCTTTTCTCTCTCGTGGCCCCTTCGCTCCTTCACACCTCTTGCCCCAGCACATCCAGCCTCGGAGGCGCACACCCCAGGTTGCACCTCTTTTCCACGGAGGAGTTCCTTGGCAATTGCAGGATGGGTGGGGCCTTGTATTTCCTTTAGAAAGCTGTCATTTCAGAATGAAAAGTCTGACTTCCAGGAGTAGTGACCGGTTCAGCAGACTGCTAAGCCGAGTCCTCCTGACTTCCTCCTTCCCCAAAAAACAAACCCAAACTCTCTTGTGTCTCTCGTTACTTCCTGAGTTTCTAATTTTAAAGTGTGCCTGCAGCAGCCAGGTTCGGAAGCACAGTGACCCGGCTGCCGGGACCGCAGAGGGAGACAGGAGCTTTTAAGTCAGTTTCTACTGCAATGTTGGCCACTGTGAAGAAGCCACACTAGATATGAGGGCCTCAAGTTCCCGCAGAGGCAGCCCCTCGTGCGGATGTCACTTTGGACAACAAATCATTTGTCTCTGTCTCCACTCTTCATCGGCAAGATGGATTCTACGGCCCCAGAATTAGGATAAAATGAGATGAAAGATATGCCAACTTTTTCAAGATAAAAATGCTTTTAAAATGCAGAGTAGTGCTATTATGCTGCAGAAGCACTGTGATAAAAATATCTGCTCTCTCTTATAAAAGACTAATAGGCTCAAAATGTGTGTTCTATTTAGATTGGATTTCAAAGCAAATCTATTTACAGAAGATAAGTAAATTTGAACTGTTTTTGACAGCTTCATGTTGCCTGAATTATTTAAAGCAAGCAATTTTTGTCAAACTGAGCAAATTGTGTTGATTGTTAAATCAGATTCTTCCTTTTACCTTGAAAGGAATCGTTGGGTAAATTAGAACTCATTGCGTAAGGAAAGGGAGCCCAAAGAACCGTGGCTCAGTTGTTGGATTTTTGCTACCTAATGAGAGTTTTTGTTTAGTTCCAGCTGTTATGAAAACATCACTTTTTATATTTGCCGATGACAAGTGCATGAAAACCCATTTTTCAAGAAAAAAATCTCGACAAATATTTTAGACAAAATGCAGATCCTTTTACGTTTCCTCAGGTGAAACTATGGCAAAGTTGGTTATAGTCTATTTATTTCATTCAGAACACTCCCCGTCAAATAAATATTTCTTCTCTTCAAACAATTGGAATTTAAATGAAAAACATGCTTTCCTATCACAGCGACGTCCTGTGGGGCCTCCATCTCAGAAGTGATAGATGACAGACATAACCTTTTCTGTCTTGTTAAAAGCTCTGATCCAATGGTAAGTTTGTTTCTCTTCATAGGGTGGGATGTGGTGGGAAAAGAGGAGATGATTGGGTTGGGAATTAAGGCTGAAAGACTGATAAGTCCGGAGAGTGGCCACATGAGAAGGGAAGAGGAACAAGTGACTGTGGTGAAAACACTCTTGCGTTTCTGTAGGAAAATGATGCAAAGTGGAAGCTAACCTAATTGGCCTCAGCAATGCAAAGACATCTCAAGACCCCTTTCAGACACTGGGCAGAGATTCAGAAGTATCACACCTCCCACTTCACCACCATCCCCAAACACTTGCACCACTGCCACGGGAATGTAAAGCTTTATGCCTAATGGTGTCAGCATTTCAACTCAGAATTTTACACCTGATCGAAGACACAGTCTTCCCTCCCTTTTCGTTTGTTCCAGGTACTGGTGGGTTTTGGTAAATACTTCTGTGTCCTGCACAGGATTATGAATAACTTTGAAGTCAGGAAGATCCCCTTCCCCCTTTTCGTAATTTTAAGTGTGTCAGTGGCAAGACTTATGATGGTACTTTGCTTCTTGTGAGCGCTCAATTAATAACCTTAGTTAAAATTTAAGAAATGCAATCCATCCACTTTATAAGATGTTTGTTTACGGAACAAACACTCTACACAGCTGTTCACAACAAATAGAATGATACTGATCATACGGCAACCTGGCAGAAGCGTACACAGACAACTGAAAAAAAATATAGTGAAATTTCAGAAAAATGACTACTTTAAAAAGAACCATCTCGCTCTAGAAAAAAGAAGAAAGTATTTGCATGTAGCAGAGATATGTGAGTTTCCCTTTGCCCCCTGCTCCCTGGCCCCCAGGTCAAATCTCTGCCTTACTCTGCCTTGCTCTGTGTTCTAGGAATACAGCTTCTATGAACATAAGTTTTTATGTCTTGAGATGAATATCCAAAGCACAGTTGCTGAGTTGTATGTTTAGTGCGTGTTTTATTTTGTAAGATGGTTCTACTTTAACTTTTCCCATAGCTATATAAATCTTCTCTTCTCTTGAGTTAGCCATCTCCTTCTGGTTGAACTGATAAACTGATAAACTGCTGAAATTGGATAAAAATAAAATGCTGTAAATATAAAAAGTCTTTGGTTCTGTAAACTATTTAGCCAAGTGCTTTTTGCATATACGTATATATGCCATTTTTTTTTTTACCTCACAGCTGTAAACATAGGACAAGAAAAGTGAACAAAGAATAATAATTATCTTTCCCACCTAACACAAGAACTCCAAGATAACATCATTCTCTAAAATACATTAGCAAAAGCTTAATTTGTCTCTGGCTATTAGCTATTGTCTTCTATACATCATGTGGATTCTACACAATGAAAAAGAAAATGAAAGCATCAAAAAGCTACAAAACTCAAATGATCAGTAAAAGTGGGAATCACCCACATCCGTCTGAACATGTGGTATCAGAAGCAAATCCAGCATTGCCTAGCACAGCCACTTAAGTTTTTAGAAAGAGCAGAGAAAACAGCATGCAGAATGCACCATCTCAGAGTGGGATGCTCTGAGCCTCTCCTCTAATTAAAATGCCACATATTAGTCATTCATCCATCCATTCATTAATGCATCCTGCAAATATTTGTTGGTCATCTACTATGTAAAATACGTGGCACCGGAAGCAAGTTATCTTTCTATACTCCAAGTTAATTCTCTGAAGACAGAGTTATTCATCAGAAGTAGCTTGAGATATCATCCAAATACTAATAGATATATTAGCAAACCATAAAGGAGGAACTCTGTCCTTGAATTTAGTCATCCAATTCTGCATGAGAAAATAATGGAATCAGATAAATTCACCCTAAAAGACAAGCTCAATTTGATAAGGTATTGGTGGCAATGACATAAGAAAAATATTGATTTAAACATTTTTTTTCTTATTTATTGTTCATGGATGAAATGAACCTCGATTAAAGAATTGCTAGATCTTACAATATTACATTTACTGCCTTACAAATACGATAATCAGTGTGTCAGTTTAACGTAAGATCAGAAGTTTAACACGCTATATTGCTCCAAAGGGTAGAGAGGACAAGGAAAGAGCTCAAAGATAAGAGACACAGATATCTTTACTACTCTCCCGAATGCATGGGACTAGAAATTAGGAATTGGAAGATGCCAGACAAATTCAACCTCTAGCACTTTTCCACCGTGTGTCATCTTGGGTAATTCACTATCTGGGTAGTCTTCCAGTCTGTCTCTGTCTTTCTGTCTCTCTCTTTACAATTCTAATATTTTTTTCCAATGTTATTGAGAAACAATTGACCTATATCACCATATAAGTTTAAGGTGTCAAGGATGGTGGTCCGATTTACATATGTTGCAAAATGATTACCACAATAGGTTTGGTTAACATCCATCATCTAATACAGGTACAAAAAGTAAAGAAAGAAAACTTATACTTGTGATGAGCACTCGGGGTCTATTTTCTTAACGACTTTCCTATAAACATTCTTCAGTGTTAACTCTAGTTATCATGCTCTATTATATCCCTCGTACTTATTTAGCTTCTACCTGGAGGTTTGTTCCTTTTGACCGCCTTTTTGCAATTCCCTCTCATCTCTCTCTTCCAAATTTTTTTTTTTTTTTGGATTATAGGATATTAGCACCTACCTTCCCAAGTGATTATAACCCTTAAGTAACCTGACTTTTGGAATGGTCCAAATGAGAAGCTATATATGGGAAAACACAGTTAAATACACACATACACACCTTCGTGATCAAATAGCGTGATTTGCACTTATTCCTATCAGTTTATTCCATTGATTAAAATTCTTGGAAATTCCCCTTTGAAATGATATTATTGTGACCACTTTCATAAAGAATCAACCTCATTATGCTAAAGCTGCATTTCCCTTTTGGTCAACACACCTTTTCTTTGTTTAATCACCCATTTTATTCATCAGCTTCAAAATGACCTTTGATATTTTTAAAGGAGTTCAGTGAAATCCGCAAGCAGGTAAACATTTGCCATTACTGAAGATATTTAAAAGAAACTGCCTCATGTATTTATTTTAACTGTTTAGTAGAAATAGTGCACACATGTAGAAAGTTCCATAAATCCTAAGTGTAACGCTCAATGAATTTTTACAAAATAAAGACACCAGTAAGTCAGAACACAATTTCACGTCAGGAAAAATAATATTGTTGGTATCCCAAATGCCCCCCTCTTCCCCCTTACAGTCTTTAGCATTTCTTTTCTTGCCCAAGGGTAACTATTAGCCTGATATCCATTAACATAATTTATATAGATAAACTTTACATAGACAAGATTACAAAGTATGCATACTTTTGTGTTATTTACTCAAAATTTACAATTACATAAGTTGTGTATATCGGAGTTCCCATTGTGGCGCAGCAGGAACAAATCTGACTAGGAACCATGAGGTTGCGGGTTTGATCCCTGGCCTCAATCACTGGGTTGAGGATCCAGCATTGTTGTGAGCTGTGGTGTAGGTCACAGACGTGGCTCGGATCTGGCGTCTCTGTGGCTGTGGTGAAGGCCAGCAGTAACAGCTCTGATTAGACCCTTAGCCTGGGAAACTCCATGTGCCGTGGGTGAGGCTCTAAAAAGACAAAAGACAAAAACAAAAACAAAAACAAAAAACCAAGGTGTGTATATCTATAGTTCATTCATTTTCACAGGATGATATATTGAATGAGTATGATAAATATGGCACCATTATCTGCTATAAATGGTTTGATACTCATTTAAAGAGAATGTAGACTAATTTGGGGCAATTTCAAATGATATCCCCATAAACAGTTTTTGTATATGTGTTTTTAGGTAGGCATTTCTTTTGAGTACCTTCTTAGGACTGAAATTGCTACATCAATGGACTTGTTTATTTTTAGTTTCATTTGGTACTGGGATTTTCAAAAGCGATGGTACCAATTTGGACTCTTATCCTCAGTATGGAAGAGTTCCAGTTCCTCCTTTCCTTCCCTCCCTCCTTCCTTTCTTCCTTCCTTCCTTCCTTCCTTCCTTCCCTTCTTCCTTCCTTTCTTCTTTTACTTTCTCTCTTTCTTGATGAATTACCTTATTTCCAGACACAAGGTGGATTTATAGTGATTTGTTATTGATTTCTGGCTTTCATTAGAGTGAGAGAAGATACTCTGTCTGATTAAATTTCTTTGAAATTTGTTGCAGCTTGTTTTCTAGAACTGCATGTGGCCAGTTTTGATAACTACTCAGTGTTTACTTGAAAAAGCATGTACATTCTGCAGATCTTAGTGCTCTGTTGTATGTTAGGTCAAGAGTGTTAGAATAATTGTTCAAATAGTTTATAATCTTAATGATTTTTTGTCTTATTTCTCTTTCCATTACTGACATAGGTTTTTAAAACCTCTCACGGTGACCTTTCTACTTCTCTTTATATTCTGGCAATTTTTGCAGAATATATTTTGCAGGTATATGTTATTAGGTTCAGGCATATGTTATTAGACTTACTTTGTCTTTTTTTGTGGAGGAATGTGAAAGAATATCTCTTTTTATGTCTATCAATTTTTTAAATCCTACTTTAGTAATTACATGTGCTAGTTTTCTTTGAATTTGTGTTTATGAAATATGTTTTTCTCATGCTTTTGCTTTCAGCCTTTCTTTGTCTTTTTATATGTTTTCATTAATGTGTCTTTTAAGCAGCATTTAAAAAAATTTTTAAAACACAATTTGTAGCTCTTTTTTTTTTAGGGCTGCAGCCATGGCATATGGTGGTTTCCAGGCTAGGGGCCTAATCAGAGCTGTAGCTGCAGGCCTACCCCAGAGCCACAGCAACATAGGATCAGAGCCACGTCTGTGACCTACCCACAAGCTCATGGCAGTGCCAGATCCTTAACCCACTGAGCAGGCCAGGAATCAAACCCGCAGCCTCATGGTTCCTAGTCGGATTGTATCTGCTGTGCCACAACAGGAATTCTTTCTTTTTTTTTTTTTTTTTAAGAGTATTAATCCACTTATCTTTTTGTCTGGGTTTTTGTTGTTTGATTTCAATTTTTTCTTTTCTTTTTTTCTTTTTTGGCTGCACCCATGATACGCAGAATTTCCAGGGCCAGGGATTGAACTGGTGCCACAGCAGCAACCCAAAGCACAACAGTGACGACACCATAACCTTAGCCTTCTGAGCCCCCAAAGAACTCAATTTTTTATTGAAGTAAAATTTATATACAGTGAGACGTATCTTAAGTATATAATATGATGAGTTTTACGAATGTATGCATCCATGTAAACAATACCTCAATCAAAGTATAGAATTTTCCATCATCCCAGAAAGTTTTGTTGGCCATATTACATGTGATGTCCACTCCACTCTCAAAGACAACCATTGTTCTCAGCTCTAATGATGTCGATTAGGTTAGATATGTAGTCCACATAAATGAATGCTACAGCGTGTAAGCTTTGATGTAAGGTTGCTTTTGCTACACATGATGCACATGAAACCTGCTTAGCGAGTATCAGTATCATTTCCTTTTTTATTTTATTTATTTATTTTTTGTCTTTTTTTTGTCTTTTGTTGTTGTTGTTGTTGTTGTTGCTATTTCTTGGGCCGCTCCCGCGGCATATGGAGGTTCCCAGGCTAGGGGTCCAATCGGAGCTGTAGCCACCGGCCTACACCAGGGCCACAGCAACGCAGGATCCGAGCCATGTCTGCAACCTACACCACAGCTCACGGCAACGCCGGATCGTTAACCCACTGAGCAAGGGCAGGGACCGAACCCGCAACCTCATGGTTCCTAGTCGGATTCGTTAACCACTGCGCCACGACGGGAACTCCCTCTTTTTTTATTGCTTAGTATAACACAGTATGACTGTTTTCCTGTTGCAGTGGAATTGAGTTGCTTCCAGTTTTTACATATTAAAGTATTTATAAGCATTTGTAAGTGCATACACAAAGGGGTGAAATTTCTGGGTCATGGGATAGGTGTATATTCAACTTCATAAGAAATCCTCAAAAACTTTTTTAAAGCTATTGAACTGCTTTACACTTCTACTAGCCACTTATATGTGATGTAATCATTGATATATTGAACATGAAATCTATCATCTTACTCTCTTTTCCATTTGCTCTGCTTGTTCTGTCTCTTTTTCTGTTTTCTGTTTTTGTTGCATCCTTTGCCTTTCATAAAATTTTTGTAACATTCAATTTTCCTTCCTTTATGTTTTTAGTGTACACATTTAATTAATTATATTAGAAATCATCATTATCAATCCTTAACCTGTAAGAGTCTAATATGAATGGAATTTTTTTTTTTTTTTTTTTTTTTTTGTCTTTTTGCTATTTCTTTGGGCCGCTCCCGCGGCATATGGAGGTTCCCAGGCTAGGGGTCCAATCGAGCTGTAGCCACTGGCCTACACCAGAGCCACAGCAACGCGGGATCCGAGCCATGTCTGCAACCTACACCACAGCTCACGGCAACGCCGGATCGTTAACCCACTGAGCAAGGGCAGGGACCGAACCCGCAACCTCATGGTTCCTAGTCGGATTCGTTAACCACTGCGCCACGACAGGAACTCCTATGAATGGAATCTTGATTACTTCTTAGACCACATGAGTGTCTTTGAATGTTTAATTTTACTGGCATTTATTGCTAACCCTTGCCTTTTGAATTGTTGTTATACATTTTAATTCTATAAATACTTTTTATACATAATATGAAATTATTATAAGTATTTTCAGTTAATATTTATTTATTTAGACATCCACATATTTAAGATTTCATAGCTTTTTATTCTTTCCTGCATTTCTGGGCTTCCATCTATTATAATTTTCCTTTTGCTTGAAAAAAATACTTGTAATATCTCTTTTATGCAAATGTTGGTAACAATTTGTTATAATCTTTGTCTAGAAATATTTTTATTGGTCTTCATGTTAGAAGAATATTTCCCTGATTATAGATTTCCAAATTGGTAGTTTTTTTTTTTAACTTAAAATACGTAATTTCATTGTTTTCTGGGTTCATTTATTTCTATTGCTTTATTTGCCATAGGGGTTATTTTGTTGCTTGGAAGTAAAAACTTGTAATTTTTCTCTAGATGCTTTGAATGTTATGTTTCTTTTTTTGTGGCACATTTTTGTGATTTGCCTAGGTGTATTTTTCTTTGTATTTATCATACTTTTTTTTTTTTTTAATGGCCACACTTGAGGCATATGGAAGTTCCCAGGCCAGGGATTGAATCCGCGCCTCCCCTGTGACGTATGCTACAGTTGCGAATACTTTAAACCAATGCAGCAGACCAGGGACAGAACTTGTGCCTCCACAGCAACCCAAGTCATGGCAGTCAGTCTTAACCCTGGTACCACAGCAGGAACTTCTATATTTATCATACTTGAGATTCATATTGCTTTTTGAATCTGTGGCTTGATACTTGCATTCATTTAAAGAATTCTTGGTTACGATGTCTTCAAATATTAATTCTCTCTCTCTTGCTTTTGTTTCCCCTTTGGGGACTCTAAGCATATATGTATTAGATTTTGACATTTTGTCCTATAGTCTTCATCTCTTTTCTCTCCTATCCAGCTTTGTTCTCCCTACCCTTGAATCTGGATGTTTTGTCCCTGGATCTATTTTACAGGTCATTTTCCTTCCTCCGGTTGTGTCTAACCTATTACATTATGCCTATCGATTGCATCCTTAATTTCACTGTATCATACTTTTCAGTTCAGAGGGCTCATTTGATTCCTTCTTTGAATAGATTTCAACTTTCTTAGAGTCTTAGCCTGTTCAGGCTGCTATACAAAATACTCTACACTAAATGGTTTGCAAACACAGTGGTTTAGTTTTTACAGCACGTGAGGCTGGAAAGTCTAAGATCACACCGCGAACATATTTGGTATCTGGTAAATGCCCACTTCCTAGTTCACAGGTGACCACCTTCTCACTGGGTCCTCACATGGTGGAATGGGAAAGGGAGCTCTCTTTTTTAAGGGCATGAATCCCGTTCATGTGGGCACCGCCCTCATGACCTAATTATTTCCTAAAGGTCTTACCTCCTAACATCATCACGTTGGGGATTAGCTTTCAACATATGCATTTTGGAAGGACATAAACTTTCAGTCTATAGGTCTAGTGAAATTCTTATTTTTTTTCAAATATATTCTTGAGCTACTGTAAAGCCTGGACCTCATAATTCCATTATCTATCCCATATCTGCATTTGTCATCTATTTTCTCTATACATCAGATCTCAGATTTTTGTGTTCTCTCCTCTGTCCTTAACTTCTCTCCATGATCTTGGCTCTTCAGTTCCTGGGCTCCCATTTTTCTATCCCCAGCCCTATGAGACTGGAAAACTCTTTTCTACCTATTCATGCCCATGTTTTCCTACGCGTCTCAGCCTTTACGTCTATGCTGCTTGGGAAGGGCAGACAGCTCACGGGAAAAGAGATATAAAAAGGAGTCTCATCTCACTGAATGTCTCTTTCTCTTGGAATCTTGGCTCCTTAAGTCTGGCTGTTCTGATATTTCTCCAAAACTTTCAAGCAGATTTTAAAAAAGTATTTTGTCAAGCTTGTCAAGTTGTTTTTTGGGCGGGAAACTGATCTACACTAGACTGAAATAGGCAGCATTATTTACCTCCAGTGTTCCTGGCAAAGTCACATGACTTACTAGCTACAGAACATCTGGAGTTGTGCAACAGTCCAAAAGCCCTTTTAGCTTCAGGGCAAAGGCAAGAAAAGCCAGCAAGAAAAGCCTGGTCAGCTGTTCTTCCAAGTCAGCCATAAGCAAAGCTTAGAGAAAATCAAAGCAGGTCTTGACTATTTCAAACCCCCTAGAAAAAACATACGCTTGATAAAGTCTGCTCTAAGGAGCAGCTGTGATCTATGCATGGGAATTTCACAACCTCTGAATTTTCAGAATATTTTTTGTCTGATGGCTATACTACAGAAATACAATAAAACATGAGGCAATAGCCCCTCACCTATGGAGAGAAGTGGAGGCTGATACGATTATTCTATCAACTTGCTCTACATCTGTGCTATTAGTTGAAATATCTTAATAATAAAATACCCTGCCTCTCTCCCAGATGCATACACTGCCCCAAAACTCTTCGAAATTCATGTGTAAATTTAAATAAATGGTACATCAAGAGAAATACCACAAACACTAATTTGAAAAGATACAGGCACCCCAATGTTCACAGCAGCAGTATTTATAAAAGCCAAGATGTGGAAGCATCACAAGTGCCCATCAACAGATGAATGGATAAAGAAGATGTGCTTCATATATGCACAATGGAATATTTCCCAGCCGTAAAAAGAATGAAATTCTGCTATTTACAGCAATGTGGATGGATCTACTGTATAATATACTCAGTGAAATAAGACAGAGAAAAACAAATGGTGTATGATATCATTTATATGTGGGATATGAAAAAATTATAGAAATGAATGTGTAGGTAAAACAAAAACAGACTCACAGATATAGAAAACAAACTTATAGTTACCAAAGGGGAGAGAGAAAGGGGAGAGGGACAAATTAGGGATATGAGATTAACAGATACGCACTACTATATATAAAGTAGATAGACAACAAGGATATTTTGTATAGCACAGGGAATTTTAGTCATTATCTTGTAATAACTTATAATGGAGTATAATTTTCAAAAATACTGAATCACTATTCTGTACACCTGGAACTAATATAATATTGTGAATCAATTATACTTCAATGAAAAAAAGAGAGAAATACCACAAATGTGCGTTTCAACTTTAATTGGTCTAGAATACTGCAAGAATCACTTTTTAAATTCTGAGGTTTCAGGGCTTTTTTTTTTTTAATAAAATGGAATTTGAATGACTAAAAATGTATAATTAACAAAATAGTTGATTAATTACTGTAATAAATCAGAGTAATAGAAAATAAGTTTAATAAAGACAAATATGGTTCACTCATTTTCCTTCCGTTAGAATGAATTCCATCTCTTATTACCTTAAATAAATATATTCTAACATCTAGATTTTTTTTTTTTGTTTGGCTGGATTCTTGAGGATAACCTCAAAATCCTTAGAAAAAGAAAATAAACAGCAAAAACAAAATTTAAAACACTGTTAACCTTTTATCCATCAAATATAGTTTGAAATAAAGATTTACCAACATTTCAGTGTCCACTGTTTACATAAAAACTGTACTAGAATGCATTTCTGCCCAGGTAATTTGAGTCTTTCTTTTTAAAAGTCATCTTATTTTAATTGTGGTAGAGGATTTTACTATTTAAACACTCCTGAAATAAATGCACAAGGAAAAAGAATTTCTTTGTTAAAATCAGCTCTTCCTTTTCATTTATGTTTTTTTTTCCAAGTTTGGAATATCCATTAATAAAATTAAAAAAAAATAAATCTGAGCTATTTTTGAGCAAGTATAAATTATAAGTAATTTTGACACCCTATTCAAGAAAATTGAATTATATTTGAGGTACTACGACAGATTTTGAAAACACAGAGACTTTGACATTAATAAATGCATATTTACCTAATTTAACATTTATGGGTTGGTTGTCAAGAGAGCTACCTTCTAGCAGGGACATCTGTCTCTCAGTGGTCTCAAGAGACCACCTTCAATACTCAATATTTTTCCCTTACAGGTGGCAGTAATGGGAATTCATTTTTAGTCATAAGGTTAAACATAGTCCTATGAGTTCTGTAAGTTCCCATTCTATTTATTTGCTTTCCTTTGGTAGTTGTCTAAAGCCAGACCCCTGCAGGTTTTATTTTGCTCAGAAATGTTTAAGCCAGACTGCCAAACACCTCTTCCTGCAGCTTTTGAAAAACCATTTCTCAGATGTATAGGAATTCTTATTTGTCAGAAATCTGCATGAATCTAAAATTAAACACAACAACAGCAATTCATGTTGAAAAGAATTTATAAAGAAGGAAACCATGGCAACGGAATCATTTATTTTTAAATCGCACCAATCCTTATCTCCACCTTCAACTCCAAACTAAGCACATTTAACCCATAGCTTTTTCCATGCTGCTTTATTCCCATTGTAATTCAACAAGCGTCAAAAATAGCCATAGGAATTGTCATATTTATATTACGAAGGACAGTGCTAGCCAGGCTTCTCCGTGTTTGCTCACTCACATTATCTTGCAAATGGCCTTGGAGGAACTTGCATGGTTGTTAAGGGGAAGCTCAGGTAATGCATCCTTCAGGATCAACACCTCTGTTAATGCCAAGGACAGGCTCTCTAGTGGGAAGATTAGAGTCCCGATCTAATTACTCAAGGATTCCACATCTTATCAGAGTTGAGCTGACCACGATGGGCAAGGGCAGATGTAACTGCAGC
The DNA here is from genome assembly GCF_054392235.1 of Sus scrofa. Lineage (NCBI taxonomy): Eukaryota > Metazoa > Chordata > Mammalia > Artiodactyla > Suidae > Sus > Sus scrofa. Next base: position 67,585,835 of record NC_139393.1, on the reverse strand, counting down.
AAATTCCAACACAATTTCCCTTGACTCATAGGGACCATGCCTCTGCGTGGTATCTAGCCAGCTCTGATTTTGCTATACCATTGCCTGTAATAGCACTGTCCAACGTTACATCAGGCCAGGAGGACCTACAGTGTATGTGCTTTCTTTAAGCAACAGATTACAAACTCTAGGCAAAGAATCTTGTTAAAAAGTCTTAAGAGTGCTCATCAGAAATTGTCAGTGCTTGATACCACTGGAAAACATAAGCATACTTTCCTATGAATAATTTCAGAGGCAACACACTTTCCAGACCGGGAGGTATTTGAAAATCTACTAGCCCCTTTTAATAAATATCAGCTGATACAGGATTTGGTATTAGGAATGTGTCTTTTCTAATTCCTTTGTCTACACTGATTTCTGGTAGTTCCGCTACATGAAGAGCTTAGGCTGCCCGAAGATAAGGGTTCATTCCTTATTGATTCAGTTGAGCTATTCACCCTAGAAGAGCCCTGAGAGAAAATGCAGACATTCGTTTTAAAGATCAAAGCCGTGGGTAATAGAAATAGGCACAGGGTTATATTTGAAGCCATGAAGGGCATTAACCCAATAAGCCAATTGAATCACATGGAAAATTGATCTTATATTTTCTGAAATAAATCAACAATCTGAGGGTTAAAAGGATGCAGGCCCACTATCTGTGATCCACAGTCAGAGTTCAATCAGAGCCTGCAGGAAGGCTTTGTCTCATGATACACTCCAAACAACAAGAGGAATGCAGAGGCACCAGCCCCTTATCCTTCATTCTAACTTGCACCTTATTTAGCCTACTTGTTTCTGGGGCCCATTTACCAGGCTTTCCCTCCATCAGGTTGGTCTTTAGGTCAATTTGCCTGGCTTTGTTTCACTAAAGGCTTTCTGGGTATGAATGAACCAAAGGTTATCAGGTATATTTGCACAAAAGCTTTGGCAAATTCTCACAGAGATACTCAATGAAAAGAATGAACCTTTACCAATGGCATGAAGTGCTTGGGTTTTTCTGAAGTAAGGAAAATAAGAAAAAACATTGTTCAGAATTATTTCTTTGAAATCAGACAAAGCCCAAGTATATGGTTTTTCAGCTTCAGTACAGAGAAACAAAACCTTTCTCTTTGGAGGGATTATGAGCAGAAAAGCATGAATTTTATGCAGTCATCTATTTTCAGCTGCAGCTACTCTATATCTGTGATTGCTTCTTTGTCTCCAATACTTTCCATTTTTAGTAGTAGCTCTGAGAATTTATTCAGCAAATATTTATTTGGCTCCTACAAAGTCTGAGCCACTGCCCATGATAAATGGCAGGTGTAGAGTCGGGCTGCAGAAGCACAGAAACACGAGGGAATCCAGGTGTAAATAAGGTCTAGAATAGCTATCTCTCACCATCCCAGAGAGACACGCAAAAAGAGAGGGGCTTATTCAGCAGGAAAAAAAAAAAAAGGAACACAAAAGTAAAAAAAAAAGGACAGATAAGAGATATTTTTCCCCCTACATGTTGTGGACTGCTGCTAAATAACTATCCTCGAAGCAAACTAAACTTTGACACTATCATTTAACGCACAGATAAGAAGAAAATAAAGATTATCCTTTCTGAGCCCAAGCTCAGCTTTGTTATATAAGTCGTTTCTATCAAATTGGATGCCTTCGTATTGAAAGATCAGCTAAGAAGTTGATAAAGCTAATGGTTTCCATTACTTCGATATGACACTGGTGATTTATTAAGCGTATTAATTAGGTAAGCATGTGACGGGGCTGTTTTGAAATGTCTGAACAAATTGTTTTTGGGTCTTCAGGGGCCGCTTCTGCGGCATATGGAGGTTCCCAGGCTAGGGGTCCAATCGGAGCTACAGCCACCGGCCTACACCAGAGCCACAGCAACGCGGGATCCGAGCCTCATCTGCAACCTACACCACAGCTCAGGGCAACGCCGGATCCTTAACCCGCTGAGCAAGGCCAGGGATCGAACCCGCAACCTCATGGTTCCTAGTCAGATTCGTTAGTCAGTGAGCTACAACGGGAACTCCGGTGCACCCATTCCTGAGAGGGCATAAGTATTTAAACTCGTTCCTGTTGTCAGCAAACACCGTAACGAAAAGAATACTGAAGTTAACATTAGGAAAACCGAAGCTTTGTACTGGAATATTTTATTTACAGCCAACCTATTCTTAAATGCATGTTTTAAAGTGTCTGATGTGAGGAGTTCTCCTCGTGGCTCAGGGGAGACGAATCTGACTAGCATCCATGAGGACGCAGGTTCCATCCCTGGCCTCGCTCAGTGGGGTAAGGATCCTGTGTTGCTGTGGCTGTGGGGTAGGCCAGTGGCTACAGTTCCGAGTCGACCCCTAGCCTGGGAACCCCCATATGCCATGGGTGTGCCCCCCTCAAAAAATGACCCAAAAAAAGACGAAAAATTAAAAAATAAAAAAATAAAGTGTCTGTTGTGATAACAATAATCAATATGCGATTAAATGAAGGCAAAGGGGAAAGCAGGGAAGAAAACCACTGAGAATAAGCCCAAGGGGCGTGGGGATGAAAAAAGGCACATGGGTCCTGAAGTGCTGTCCCCTTGCCAGGAAAGAGACACCCGCTGGCCCTGGAGCTCTCACGCCACCATCCTAAATGGGAAACAACCACTCAGATGATTCACATTATTCATGAGCTAAATCTGCAGCAGTCATTCAGAAGAAGCCTGGTACGTTCTGGTACTTAGACTTGAGGGAAATTTCCCCTCCCGTGAGTCCTCATAAAAAAGCCAGTGAGTCATCTGGTGAGGGTCCTGGAGAGCATCTCCCCGGGGGGGCCTGGGGGCGTTTCACGGAGGAGCTGCCTCCTATCAGGCCCCTAGGGTCTCGCATCCACTCTGCCACTCAGTCATGAGGTCATTTTACCTCTTGGTGACCGAGATGCTTCGACCGGAGAACGAGGGCCTGGGTGACCTCTTGGGCTCCATCCAGCAGTAAATTTCTGTTTCTTGGCCACTAATCATTACAGTATGTGCTTTAAAAGCCATAGCAGTAGTATACCCAAGACCACCTCTGCTTGCTACAGTTAGTTGTTCATCTTAGGAAGGCCTATTTCAAAATTCTCAAAATAAGGCTATGTACACGTGTTGGTGTGTATGCAGTCAGACTTTTTATTCATTGATCTGCTGTTTTAGTCAGAGTCCAGGAAGAAAAGAGAATCCACACCAGCAATTTGAAAAGGGAAGATTTAATAGCAAGAATCATTCACTGGTAGCAGGTACATAGCCTCTCAGAGGGAAAAAGGAGAACTCAGGTCCCCTAGCACTGAGAGATTAGTACCCAAGGAAAGACTCCTGAGGTGAGGGTGGAGCAGCTGCTTTAGATTTGGACACAGAGTTAGAATTCACTGGTCAGAGTGCAGCTGGACCCACCGGATGAATAACCCTATGTCCAAACTGGTCACAGCCAGCAGGCAGGGGCTGATGAGTATGAAAAGCTGCAAAGGGAGCATTCAGGAAGCCTTCTAGGCCAGTCTCCGCAAAACTTGCTGGAAGGCCTGTGCCACTGGACCTCCTGAATACGCTGTCCTGCAGCCACATCTTAGGAATAAGATGAGAGGATGCAACCTAATCAAGAGAAGTCTTTTCTCTGGCACAGTCCCTCCTCTGACACCCTCTATGGACAAAGGTTAATACGATGCCAGCTGGTAAAGGAGAAATCCTCATGGACTTTCTGGAACCAGTGGATTCTAAGTAACCTGTGGATACTTAGGGACAATTTTACCCACTGTATGCGAGGTGCAGGGGATACAGAGCAAGATAAGAATGAAGAGGCTGACAGTGATGAGTGTTTTGAAGAAGTCGTGTAAGTGCTGTGGAAGCAAACTTGGGGAGATTATATATATGTTATACCTACTCACGAAGGCTGGGGAAAATGTCCTTCAGGGAGTGCACGTACAGGTGCATGGAGGGGAGTTTAGTTGCCCAAAGACAGGGTGTGGTGGATAAAAGCATCCCAGGACTAAGATACATCAAGTACAAGGACCTAGATGGGAAAGAATATACATTCAAGGGGCCGAAAGGAGGTCTGTGTCCCCGAAGCCTGAGGACTTCTTAGGGAGGGGTCACTAGACGAACTCTCCAGGGGACTGCCTTGAACTTCATCTGTATCATCCACTCTCTGGGGTTTCCAGCCTGCTGGCTCTCATGGAGGATTTAGACTTGCCAGCCTCCCTACGTGCGTGAGCCAATTCTTTATAATAAACCTCTTTCTATGTATATTATACTTCCTTATGGGTTTTGTTTCTCCGGAGAAACCTGCCTAACACAGATCTTGGTAGACAGGAAAATACTATGCAGATTCTTTTTAAGGATTTAATGTCTAGCTCAGTGGTTCATAACTGGGGGCAACGTTGGGGGCTTTGGCAATGTCTGGAGATGTTTTTGGTTGTCACCACTTGAGGAAGGTGATACTGGCATCTGGGGATAGGAACCAGCCCTTTTTTTCTAAAATGAAAAAAAGACAGCCCTGCACAACATGGAACTAGCTTATCCACACTGTCCATAGTAGTATGGTTGAGAAGCCCTATTGTATCTGAATGGCTAGCAATTGAAATATTTTACATGGACTTAGGAGTGGGTGGTTGTGGTGAGATGGCAGAAGGGGAGAGCAGTGAAACTGATGTTTTGCATTTCAAAAATATCTTGCTCTAGAGGACATCCATAGTAGGTATACACTGAGCTCAAAGGGGTCTTAAGAAATACTACTGTCAATATTAGCCTTGTAAAACTCTAAGTAGATAAAATTTGTTTACTATCTTTCACAATATTATTATTTTAAAGTCACAGCTGTAAAAATTCTAGATCCCGTCTTTCAGGAAGAAGGAGAAAATGAGAGGTAGCATTTACATGGCTTAATGGAGGGGACACAATTAAACATGGCTAAGGTCCATCATTGAGTTAATCTTGTTCAAATGATGTATCACAGATTTCTATGAAATTAAAGGATCCATTTATTTTCGAGCCACTCAACTTTCAGACGTAGAAACATTTTCAGGTAGGAATGCAACAAATGTCTTCAAATTTCCATATGGTTAATTAAATTTTATTGAAGACTAGCTCTACAGGAAGTCATAAATATTTCAGTGGAAAGGTAATGAAGACTAAATTCTGAGACTTCTAGTTTGGAACCACGACACTTAGCTGAGAGCTGAGGGGGAAAGATCCTGATCGTTGCAGGAAGTTTTTCGCATTGTGGTGATAGATGTGAAAATTAGGAAAAAGCATGTTTGGATAGCACCGGATGTGCCACAGTACGCCGTAGACATTCAGAGAGCATTGCATATCACTCCACAGTTTGCAGTCCATTCAATTTACACCACCCTGCACTCAGGAAGCAAAGCATTTTAATAGTTGGTCACCTTTTAATTAAATTCTGTCAAGAGATTACGAAACCTATAGGTCACAAATAAACTTCTATAAATAGATTTGAATTAAGATTTCAAAAAACGATTTTGCTTTCAACTCAGTTTAAAATGAATTACAAATACTGAAAAATCTTTGTGGCAAGATTTTAACTAGACTTGTTTAAGTACTTGGTAAACCCTTAATTTTCCTCCTCAACTCTGATTGAACCAGGTAGATTGACTATCTAGAACTAACTTTGTCAATGTGCCAGTTTTCACTGTATTTTCAAAGTAGCAAGCACTTCTTTTTATCCTTAGAGAAACTGTCAGGACAAAAAAATAAGTAGATTTCCACTATAAAGCCAGTGGAGATAGCTAAAAATAAAGCTGTCCCCCCAATAAATATTAAAATATTTTATTTTAGTGTAAGAAGAAAAAATAAGAATCTCCATGCTGGCTGGGAAATAAGTAACCAAAAAAGTATTCCTTAAGTAGACAATCCTAGAGTACTAAAATTTGAGAGATTCCATTTGTTCTCATCTAGAAAAAGTATACATCACTCTTTGCTATACTGAGCCCTCTAGACACTTTAATTAACCTATATGGTCAAGTTTCCCCTTCCCGATTATTTGTTTAAAATAAATAAGCAAGGAAACAAACTTGAGTATTAATAAGGAACACTAGTGAAAACCCAGATCATTTGATAGTTACCAATCAGTATGTGTATATTAGATCCTTAACAGTCAATATCAAAAAGACTAAGTAATATCTGGGACTTCATATTGTATGTATTAAGTAACTGAATATTCAAATGTTACATATTTAACATTTTTAAAACTATGGACTGCCTAGGTTCCTCATCTGTGAGTAAAGTGGTTCTAATTCTACATTTTACTCCAAAATGTTTACACATATTCACCTTTCACTCGGCATCCTGATAAGGGGAATTGCATTTCTTTGGCAATGGAAGCAATTTAGATAGCGGTTAAAAGGAAGTGTTGATGAACACACAGCTGCAGGGGTGATGTCTGCAATTTTTAATGACTAGCCTGCAAAGAATCAGAAGCACAATTTATAACAGCACCACCCTTCCTACCTCTTGCTATATCACATTTTAAATCAAAGAAAACAAAGATTTTAAGAGAGGGAACATGTGGCCGACTGTTCTCACTCTAGCTCCTGAAATCAATCTACTTCACCGGAGAACACTTTAAATGCTAGATATTTTTCCTTCATTCTTTGTGACTTGTTTTTGTTTTTGATACTTACTTTCTCCTTGCCAGATCATTGGCTGACAGACTGTTTTTAAACATTTATATGACTTCTGCTTATGTATTCCAGAAGAGGAAAGACCTTTTGTTATAGGTAGTAAAAATCAAGTGAAACAGATAGTCAGGGCTGTGATTTGCCAAAGGTCAAAGGTTATGACAAGTGAATGGCTCCAGAGGCCTTGAGGTCAAAGGTGCAACTGCAATCCCATAACCTCCCCTCGGCTTTTTACATCACAAAGGAGAGCAGGGCTTTTCTAGCCTCTGTGAAGGAATCTATAGGCATGTTCACATTTTTCCTTGAAAAATTATTTCAAAATGATCTTGCCCATGATTATTTTCCCTCTTGAAACCAAGTGGCATGAAATAAGCTTTTATATAAATTGAATGTCTCCTTAGCCCTTTATTGGTATTCTATATTGGCAACCTAGAGGAGGAAGAACTAACAGAGATTAATATGTGTTTTTTAAATGGAAAATAAGCACATTTTTTAGAAGATCAAACCCAAACCAAGGAAGTGCATTTATCTTTTTTATTATTTTCTTTTCCAGGCCCGTGTGTATTTATTGAATGTACCTAAAAATCTGTTTTCCTTGAAACACTAAGAGCAATAGTGATTTCTTATGCTTTCTATTTGGGATACATCTTTTTGCTAAATTCTCAATACAGGTCCCAAATAAGGTTTTGTAACAGGCACTACTGTGGTACTGTTATTAGGTGTTTTTTTTTTTCTCTTTTTTTCTTTCTGCTAATTTAAAACAAGTAAAATTTCAGTGACACCAGGGCCACTGTTTAGGTCAGGATGTCTGTGGCAGATCTCCCAATATATCAGTAGCAGCAGTTATATCTATTCCACATAAGCCAGAGGAAAATGCAAAACCTTGCTTTTCAACTCCATTGGTTTCTAACCTCTCATGAGCACTTAATTCCTCATAGAGAAGGAAACAGTCACGCTGTGGAATCCTGTGGCCCATGAAGGGTAATTGGATAACATCTTTTGAAAGATTTACAAGGCTGCCAAGGATTTTGCCAGCTTTAAACCTGATTGATTCAGTGTGAAAAGATCTGAACAATTCTGACCTAAAAGTTTAAAGGCAGACCTTTCTTGTGAAAGTATAATTTAAAGCCTGTAATAAAATTGTATTGGAAAACACCACATTGAAGAACACAGCCATAAATTGCAAAACAGTATTATGTTAAAGGACATTTTTTCCCCTCAAGTCCTCTGAAAGAACCCTAATTGTTCACCAGATACTTTAATAATGAGGTGTTTTTGGTTTGGCTTTTTTTTCCCCTCCTTGGAAAAAGTCCCTAAAGAAAGATAAAATTAGCCAACTGTTTTGCCTCCTTAACCAAAAAGTTTGACTTCCTGCTTATACACACAGAATTTCTACAACTTTTTTCTTAGTAGGTAACAATAAAGTGAAATTTCACTTATCTTTAACAAAGAATAGACCAAACAGACGTGTTTCATATTTTGAGTTTTCAAAGTGCTGATTCTCATCATATATTAATTTCCATCTTGACAAATACATACACTCATAATTAGTGCAATATTTTGTGGGTAGGTGCAAATGCTTGTGATGACTCAGACAGATTAACGATTAAACATCTTCCAGCTAATTACTCCAGGCCATTAATTATTTATCTAAGTCCATAAGTCTATCATCTGTTTTCGCCTCTCTCTTCTACTGTCCATTTAAGAAGAGGTAGGTTTAGAAAAACAGAAGCATAAACGTTTCAAATAAACAAAATGAAGTAGAGTACATACTTTGTTTTTTCTTTTTCTTTAGGATCAGGGAAAATTGAGACTATGGTATTTAGACAAAAGCCTGTTTATCTTTAAACAATACCTCCTTTGTGTCCTGTTCACTAACTGCATTTCCTCCTCAAATTTCAGTTTGGAGGATTTAGGGAAGAATTCCACGTGCCTTCTTACCTGTGATTTGGGCGATATGCCACTTGCCTTTTGATTCTTTGAACCATGTGAACTAGTCTTAGATGTCTGCATAGGAGTCTGATTTATGGGTGCTTTTGTCACTACATACACATTTACATGTGACCAGAAAGGATTGCTTTTGATGCAGATTTGTGAGCACACTAACTTTCCAACAAATTGAAAGCCTACGTTCCTCCCATCCTTTAAAAAACGAACAAACAAACAAAAAAAACAAGAAGAGAACTGTCACACTAAGGAAAAAAAAATTTAAGAAATACGTAAAGGAGGAGCCCTCTTCCGTGGAAGTAGTTTGTACTGAGCAAAGGCATTCAGACAAGAAGGAGGGACGAAGTGCTGTGGGCTCTCAGATTTCTTTCCTGAAGAATTAGGTAATTAGTTAGCTCAGGGTTTCACCCTCTTCATACTCTAACTAGAGTTCAGTGTCTGGGAGGTAATTCAACCAGCCACTTGAAAATCCTCCCTGCCTTGTGAATTAAAAGACTTCCCCCCTTATTGGATCAAGGGTTGAATAATTTCCCCTGTATCGGCTTCCAGCTGGCAGTGAGCGATTTCTGCAAGAAGGCTTGCTTATTTGGTCTATACCTGTACTCTGAGTTGGCAGGGTCCCCAAAGTTCCTCTTCAGAACGTTACAGTCAGTTGAGCTGAAAATTGTTAACTACTGGAAAAAAACACCCCAGGGTGAATAAAGAGGCAAATTAGGAATTGGCAATAAAAACATATTTTGATATGTTCACATCACATCAAATGTCATCATACGAGCAAGTCTTAGAGCAGAGGTCGCCTTTTCCCCGTGGCCTGATTTTGAGTTCTGGTGCCACCTAGTGGGAAGGGGAGGAAGAGAAGATGCAAAAGAGGCCTGACTTGAGTCTTTGCTCTGGAGATGGAGGGCTGTCTGATTAATTTCCTTCATATCACTATGCATGTGTATATAAATGAAACCTATCAGTTTCCTGATGCAGTATTTTTCAGCTCTCCCCATCAGATAAAGGATTGGGATCGAATCCCGAGGCCCCCTACAATCTGATTCCAGCCTACTTCTGCAACATTACTTGCAACCATGAATTTTTCATAAGTCAGTCCGTTCTGCTCCCAAACAACACTCCTTACTTTTGCTTGTGTTACCTTTCCAGCCAGCACATGTTCTCTTATTCTTGTAGAATCTCATATTTGTAAAGACTTTATGGTTGGATTTAATGTCTTCAATACTAGTGCCTCCCATAAAATTCCTTTATAAGAAGTCCTCCAACCCCTTTCTTGAATATTTCTGGGACAGTGAATCTAATATCTGAGATGGCTTGTTATATTTTCAGCTACTTCTGGTAGAAAGTATTTCCTTAACTTGGACCCATACCTCCAGCTCAAGAGCAGAGTGAGTGCTAGGTATAAGCAGTTCACACAGACTCTGGAACAAGGTAGGCTCACATTCCACCTTTGTAACCTTCTAGTGGTATGATGTTGAGCACGTGACAAGTTCCCTAGGTCTTGGTTTCTTTACCTGTAAAATAGGCATAAGAAGTGTGGCTAATATCATTCAGGGTCATGAATCAGCTTGTACATGTGAAAGTGCTTAGAATAGATGTGACATATAGTACAGGCTTTGTACGTATTTCTTGTTTTTTTCTTAAATCTTTTTAGGGCTGGACCTGCAGCATATAGAGGAACCCAGGCTAGGGGTCGAATTGGAGCTGTAGCTGCTGGCCTACACCACAGCCACAGCAATGCAGGATCTGAGCTATGTCTGCGACCTACCCACAGCTCATGACAATGCCGGATCTTTAACCTACTGAGCGAGGCCAGGGATCGAATCCACATCCTCATGGATGCTAGTCCTATTCCTTTCGGCTGAGTCACGATGGGAACTCCACATGTTTCTTATATTTATGGCTTTGGGAAAGCATTAGGATATGGGTGACGGTTGCAGTAAAGAAAACAGACGCAAAGAGTGCCTTGAACACCATATCTCAGTGGGCATACTTGGAGCACCACATTGTGAGATGCTCCCCTTGCTAAGGTTCCATGGTGGGGAGATGCTGCATGCTCTATGCAGCCACCTGCTGTATGCAGCCATAGCCTATATGTATACAGATAAATGATAATGAGCGTAATCAAGGCTGTCAATTCCTGACATATAGCAACCTACCTTTGTCAATCCTGGCACTTCCTAAACCTATTTGACCCAAGACTTCTTTTTAATATAACATCTTAATGGCTCATTACTCATTTATGTTTTAGGAGAGGGGTCTTCGACTCTAAATCTTAAAGGACAAAGGAAGCAAGATAAGCAAGGGAAGTTGGCTGGGTGAAATACAGGATGGTGTAGGGTGAATTATGGAAACCTAGAGGGCACATGTCTTACCTAAGCACATTTCAATTTGGCTTGTGAGAAAACACCATGTAAGCTAACGAAACCATAGCTGCCAGCTGAATCTGGGCCATGTTCAGCAAATATGTGATTCCTGTAGAGCAAGAAAAGAGAACTAGCTGCATTACCTGGGGAAGAACCAATTGTCCGAGAGACTCAAGAGGAGCTAACAAGACAGATTTCGAAGGAACCCTAAGAGATGTGGAACCACTGTTGCAAATTACCACAAACTTAGTGGCTTAAAACAACACACCTGTACTATTTTCCAGACGTCTGACCTGGGTCTCACTGGGCCACAAGGAAGACATCGATCAGCAGGGCTGTGTTCCTTCTGGAGGCTCTGGGGGAGAATGGACTGCCTACCCTTTCTCTCCCAGCTTCTAGGGGCTGTCTGCAGTCCTTGGCTGGTGGCTCCTCCTCCAGTGAAGATGCGCGCATGCTTTTCTCATCACATCACTCTGACCTCCTCTCCTGCCTCCCTCTTCCACTTTCAAGGAATCTTGTGATTACAGGGATTTGCCTGGATATCCCAAGATACTCTCTATTTTAAGGTAAACTCGTTAACAACATTAATTTTACCTGCAAGTGTAATCGCCCTTTGTCATGTAACACATATTCATTCACAGGTTCTGCGGGTTAGAATGTAGACATCTTGGGGCGGGGGGGGGGGGGGCATTATTTTTTCCGTAGCAGAGGCTAAAAGGGAAGAATACTGAGGAGAGCCAAGATTTGAGCTCCCCCTACCCCAACAATCCATCCCCTTACTTTATAACAGTGGAAGGGAAAGTTGGGAAAGAGGAAGGAATTCGAAACCCACTTGGCAAGAAATTAGGCTCATCATTTGCACGGTATGGATCAAAATAAGCTGCTCTGTAGTGTCTGTGCAAATTGCAATGAGGATGCCCCTCCAGGAAAATGAGTTAGAAAAAGCGGCCTCTTTTACCAGATAAATTCCCCCAAACCCACCTGGGGACAGAGGACTGCACAGGTGGCCCTCCTCCAGGCTGATGCAGACCTAAAGCGACTGCATAGCAGGACAGCTTGGGCATCTTTGCAGCCCTGCGCTGGGTTCCTTGGTTTGGGGCACAGTCCCCATAACCACAGTGACAGGCCAGAGACAGCCTGCATCCTGGGGTCCCCTGAGAAAGCTGTCCGGAGCTCTAGAATAGCCCACAGCACGTGTTGTCTTGGTTTCTCCCTTCTTGACAGTGGCTCTGCTGAAAAAAATGGCATTTGAAAAACTTTTTCAACTCCAGCAGAATGTCTGTATCTCTATCATTAGATTTGCCACTGGTGGGCGTGTAAGATGTTTTTACATGATATAAGGGTAAGTTAAGTATATATTAGAAAAAAAAATGTACTAAATCTCGGTATTCAAAGTGGGGTTCTCAGCCTTATTCGCTAAGAATTGATCCAATAATTCAAAGCAGATCTAGTATGAATTGTTGACAACTGAAGCCATTTTATTATCTAAGACATTCAAATGATCACTTCTGCATGTTATTTTGATGCAAGAGCTATAATTTAATGTTAATCAGATGTCTTAGGTTCTTTATTTATATTTTCTCATTTAATCTTCACAACTTCCGTTTTATAGGAGAGAAAAATGAGGTACAGTTGCTTTGAATCCAGGCAATCTGGGGAGCAATTTGAAGCTCTTAAGGCCTTCATTACCTCCTTAACTTAAAACTTTAAAAACATTTTTAATTAAAAGAATTTTTTAAGTTAAAAGTGTCTGTGAAGCATGAGTCTAGAATATTAGGGAAAAAACTGGCTAGCTTTAAATAAAAATACATTGAAACGGAAAGCAATTAATTTTTCTTATTGTGAATGAAGGTTGATATAAATACTTATAGAGAGGGGATTTCATATGTGAAAACTTGCCAGAAAAAAAAAAAAAGTCCTCTTCTTTGAATAAGCAATCATAGCATTAATCCTTTGTTTTTAATATTTATATTTACATTTTTTACATATGTTCTTAAAACTTGGTATTTTCTACCAAAGCCCTGATGACTGGTATATTATATTCTCTCTCTCTCTGTGCATATATACACATATATATGTATATATATATATTCTATTATTTATTCATAAACTGACTGAGATTCACTGCCCTGCCCCTCTTTACTCATCTATAAATCTTTCAGTTCTCCAGTGTTTGGAAAAGAAGTATAAGCAGTTGAATAATCTCAACCAAAGAGGCTTTTAGTCAAAGCCTTGCCCAAGCCTGACTGGCCATTCGCACCTTAGTATCTTCTGTCTGTAACATGAGACCCTAACAGATAGGGTTGTGGGGAGCATTACATACAGTAAGGAATGCCAATAATACCCTCCCTGTGGAGGGACTTCGGGATTTGATTCTCCATGCCTGTTTGCTGATGTGTTGGTAAAAGACCTAGTCTCATTTTGAGGGGTGCTTATTAAATTCCAGCCCTCCCTCTTTGAGTCAATAAGCTAGGACTCAACATAAGCCCCACTCAGGCTTACCTGTCTGTTCTGTGTCAGTTACAAACTGCACTTCTAGCAAACACAGCTTTCCCTCCAATGTGGTAGGAAAAGTGGTGGCCTTGAGGGAAGTTGGGGAATAGTGTAACAAAGATCTAGTGAAATTAAAATACTGAAGAATCACGGAACTAGTATATGCTGGAAAGGGCATGATGGCACCCTTGTAAAATAAGATTAGCACATGCTTTAGAAAAATTTTCAAATGCAAATGTTTTTTCTCTATGGTTATTGTTACTGAGGCTGTTGCCCCAGAATCATACCCCTGCTCTTCCCTAGAATAGAAACCAATTACTCTTATTTAAATTTCAGGAGGAAGCTGCAAAAGATAAAAAACAAGAACCATTTAGAACCAACTAGGCCTAAGGTGGTGAAGAATTTAACTTCCAGTAGAACTTGAGCCCCATTTTAGGCTCATTTTGATGCATTAGCTAAAAGACACATCCACCGGTGCTGTGACAGTTGACCATTGCTGCGACAACAACGGGAAAAATCCATACAAGGAATGAAGTGTTGCATCAGTTCCTGGTCCAAACTACATTCCTGTTGTGAGATAATTCATGAATATTCCTCTCACACTTTCCAATTCCCTCCTTTTTTACCTCAACCCTCCTATTTATTTGGTGTCTCCATTTGAATTGGGCTGAGAAGTTGATTTGCAACTAGGTTCCTGCTTGTCCACTTGGCCATTAAATAAAGTTTGTTCTGTGCATTGATTTTGCTATCAGCTGAGTAAATTCAATCAGAAAAAGACCCTCGCTGGCAGGAGGGTCCATTGTCAATTGGACCAATGGTCCAATGACCATTATGACCAGGGGCACAATAATTTTTATATGGCTATGAGGCTTGATGTATGAATTGTTTAGATTTCTTTCTTTTCTATTTTTCAGGAAATTAACCTTTTTCTTCCAGCTTTTATAACATTCCTTAAAGAAATCTCAAAAGAGACATTCAAATGTTTCAAATAACTATTCTGACCTGTTCTGAAAACTGCAGAGGAAGGAACACTCCCAAGCTCATTCTATGAAGCCGTCATTACCCTGGTACCAAAACCAGACAAAGATACCACAAAAACAGAAAGTTACAGGCCACTATCACTGATGAACATAGATGCAAAAATCATCAACAAAATATTAGCAAAACACATACAAATATACATTAAAAAGGTCATACACCATGATCAAGTAGGATTTATACCAGGGATGCAAGGATTCTTCAATGTCCACAAATTTATCAATGTGATACACCACATCAACAAAATAAAAAATAAAAATCATATGATCATCTCAATAGATGCAGAAAAAGTTTTGACAAAATTCAACACCCATTCCTGATAAAAATTCTCCAGAGAGGGGGCATAGAGGGGAACTACCTCAATAGAATAAAAGCCATTTATGACAAACCCACAGCTAATACCATTCTCAATGGCGAAAAGCTGAAAGCATTTCCACTAAGAACAGGACCAAGACAAGCATGTCCTCTTTCACCAGTGTTATTCAACATAGTCTTGGAAGTCCAAGCCATGGCAATCAGAGAAGAAAAAGAAATAAAAGGAATCCAAACTGGAAAAGAAGTAAAACTATCGCTGTTTGCAGATGACATGATTCTATACCTAGAAAATCCTAAAGACACTACCAGAAAACTATTAGAGCTCATCAATGAATTTGGTTAAGTCACAGGATACAAAATTAATACCCAGAAATCACTGCATTTCTATATACTAACAATGAAAATCAGAAAGAGAAATTAGGGAAACAATCCCATTGACCATTGCATCAAAAAGAATAAAATACCTAGGAATAAACCTACCTAAAGAGACAAAAGACCTGTACTCGGAAAACTAAATGACACTGATGAAAGGAATCAAAGAACAAATAAATAGATGGAAAAATATACCATGCTCTTGGATTGGTCAAAATGACAATACTACCTAAGTCAATCTACTAATTCAATGCAATCCCTATCAATTTACCAACGACATTCTTTACAGGACTAGAACAAAAATATGTAAAAATTTGTTTGGAAACACGAATAGGCAAAGCAATACTGAAAAGAAAAAAAATGGAACTAGAGCAATCAGGCTCCCTGACTTCAAACTCTACTACCAAGCTACAGTCATCAAGATGGTATGGTACTGGCACAAAAACAGAAATAGAGATCAATGGAACAGCATAGAAAGCCCAGAAATAAACCCAAACACCCATGGTCAATTAATTTATTACAAAGGAGGCAAGAACATACAGTGGAGGAAAGACGATCTCTTCAATAAATGGTGCTGGGAGAAATGGACAAGTGCGTGTAAGAGAATGAAATGAGAATATTGTGTAACACTACACACAAAAATAAACTCAAAATGGATTGAAGACATAAATATAAGGCCAGACACTATAAAATGCCTAGAGGAAAACATAGGCAGAACACTCTTTGACATAAATCACAGCAACATCTTGTTTGATCTACCTCCTAGAATAAAGACAATAAAGACACAAATAAACAAATGGGACTTAATTAAACTCAAAAGCTTCTGCACAGCAAAGGAAACCATTACAAAAACAAAAAGACAACCCACAGAATGGGCGAAAATTTTTGCAAATGACTCAACTGACAAAGGTTTACTCTCCAAAATGTACAAACAACTCAACAACAAAAAACAAACAACCCAACTGAAAAATGGGCATAAGACCTAAATAGACATTTCACCAAAGAAGACATACAGACGGACAGCAGGCACATAAAAAAATGCTCAACACCACTAATTATTAGGGAAATGCAAATCAAAACTACAATGAGGTACCACCTCACATCTGTTAGAATGGCCATCATTAAAAAATCAACAAATAACAAATGCTGGAGAGGATGTGGAGAAAAGGGAATCCTCCTACACTGTTGGTGGGAATGTAAATTCATACAACCACTGTGGAAAACAGTATGGAAATACCTCAGAAAACTAAAGCTAGAACTACCATATGCCCCAGAAACCCCACTCTTGGGCATATATCCTGACAAAACTTTCACTGAAAAAGATTCATGTACTTGTATGGTCATTGCAGCACTATTCACAATAGCCAAGACATGGAAACCACCTAAATGCCAATTGATGGATGAATGGATTAGAAAGATGAGGTACATATATAAAATGGAATACTATTTAGCCGTAAAAAAAGGACAAATAATGCCCTTTGGAGCAACATGGATGGAACTAGAGACTCTCATCCTGAGTGAAGTAAGTCAGAAAGAGGAATACAGACACCATATGAAACGACTTATATGTGGAGTCTAAAATATGGCACAAATGATCTATCTACAAAACAGAAAAAATCATGGACATGTAGGGTGTGTTTGCCAAGGGGGGAGCGGGAAGGAGGGGCATGGATTGAGAGTCTGGGGTTAGCAGATGAAAACTCATGCATTTGGAGTGGATGGGCAATGAGTTCCTGCTGTGTAGCACAGGAAACTATATATCTAATCTCTTGTAATGGAACATGATGGAAGATAATGTGAGAAAAAGAATGTATATTTAGGTATGACTGGGTCACTTTGCTGTACAACAGAAATTGACAGAACATTGTAAATAGATCATAATAAAAAATTTAAAAAAACTATTCTGCAAGCCTAAATTTTCTATACTTAGCATGTATTGGAGCATTTATAATTTTAACATAAATATTTTATTTAAATATTTTACTTTAAAATTAGATAATGTTTTTTGAAGTTACTTTAAAAAAAATTGCTTTTGGGGATGATTGTAGCCATTGTGTAGAGCCAGCACTTAAAGAGGGATTTGACACTTCAAAAAATAAAACACATTTGGCATGTGAAAAGTCATTTACAATCACACTTCGAACTTTAGCTGTTAATATTAACTGGGATAGTTATAGCTGCAAGGGTCGTTACACACTTATAAAGGAAGTTTCACTAAATATAGTTAGCATTAAGGAGAAGTGTTGACAAGAAGAATTGAAAATAAAACCTCGAGACAACTTTTTGATTTAAAATGCTACTCTTTGTGTGTGAATGTCATTTCTGAGGAAACATATTTTCTTCCAATATAATAAAGAAATGAGAAAATAAGCCAAAGAAAATGTTATTTAGCTGAAGTAGCAGGAGAGTCTAAATAGGCACACAACTATCCTACGGGGACAGTTTGAGACTTTATCTTGGTCACCCTGCATCTATTCAGGAGACCTGCCTATCCCAATTTGATTGCAATATATCATCTTATAGTTTTAATTGAATCACATGAAGATGATTTTGTCCTAATAAATAATCTGCATTTTCTTCACTATAATACAGGGTTAATAGTCTTATAAATATTAAACCAGAACATTTTAATTTCTTACTGAAAACATGTCTCCTTTCAGGTCAAAGACATGGGAAGGCAGAGCTTTGGTCTCTACTAAAATGATAGCCTTGCAAACTCAGTTATTGTCGCAAGAGAGGTTTCTTAATTCATTCGTATCTTCTATAAGCATGTCAGGAAATAAAGCTGGGGCCCCTGAACTCGGGTTTTTTCCACAGAGAAGATAATCTTTCCAACATAAAGACACTGTAAACTCTTCTATCTTCATGTTTTTCAAAACCCAAGGGACTGAAATAACTATTATTTTTTTTCATTGTGCTATATAGAAGAGCAATATTCTCACAATGGCACTTGAATCTTTAAAAGCAGGTTAAATTCAATTCAATAGAAATTGAGTGATTACATTCATTTCCTCAGGTCTGTGCCCTGAGGAATCTGGGCATCAGTCCCAGTGCCATCGTACTTTAGATACGAGATGTTGATGTTAGAATAGTAAACAGTCTTTGCTTGTGTGGTACTTACATTCCAGAAGGTAGAGGCAGCCCAGTGAGTAAGTAAGCAAGCAATTCACCAAGAAAACTTCCAAATATGGTGAGTACCTTCAAGAATATTACCAGGGTCATGTATTGAGCGACTGGGGGTTGGGTCTACTTTGAAATGGGAAGCAGGGCAGGAATTGACATATGAGGTGATAATTAAAGAAGAAGGAGACAGGGAGGCAAAGGCCTGGGGAATCAGTATTTCCAGCTGCATCCCCAAGGAAGCAGAAAATGCAAAGCTTCTAAAGAAGAAAGAAGCTTGCTGATTTGCATGCAGGGAGAAAGCTGATGAGGGTAAATAAAGCAGAGTGAGTGAAGGGAGAGAGTGAGAGAAGAGGTATCTGGTACGAGTTCAGTTTTGAAGCTGGTGAATGAGGCATCTGGTTTGCAATTTAAAGATCACTCCGGCTGCTGTGTGGAGAAGGGCTGTGTGGGGACTTACAGGTAGAAACAGAAGCTGGATCAGGAGGTCACTTTATCAGAGAAGACACGAAGAGGCTTGGACTGAGGTGGTAGCTGTGGAGATGGAAGAGAATGGATGTTACAGGCCCTATAATATATATGCTCCAAAAGGGCCTGTTTGGGAAGTAGACTTGCTAAGACAAGAAACAAGAAAAGGGTCAAGGACAACTCTAAGGTTTTTGTCTTGCAAAGGTAGTGTGTGATATCATTTCCTGAAATGAGGAAGTTTAAGGAGAAAGAAGATTATGCCACGAGGAAAATTTTCAGAGCCACGTGGCCCATCTCAGGTGTGGATGTTGTCCACATGTGACATGATTCCTTGGGCACAGGGCAAACCTGCCTCTTCCTTCATCTTTTAAAAATATCATTCACTTCTAGCTCATGCTTAAAACTTGATGCAAAAGCTTAAATATTTTTGCTTAGCTCATGTCCGCAGCTCCCTATCTGCCATTCTAAGATCCAGTAGCTTGAAAAACTACAAGAATTATGGAACTCACTTGGTGGCAAAACTCATCTGATAATGATCTCATTAGGCAAAATCCAACTTGAATTTAAGTGAGACCATTTGTAGACTTGATCCCTTTTGGTAAGTATCACAGTTCATGCATTTTAGTGCAGAAATATGAATACGTGGTTACAGGATACCACTTTGGATCCTATTGGATTACATAGGACAGAGTACATGTTTGGTATTATCTTTATCAAATTAAAAGAAAATTAAGAATTCGAAACACGTCTGTCCCAAGGTCTTAGAGAAGGGATTATACAGCTTGTACTCTTAAACTTCAAAATGGACAGAACTTTATTATGTGATTTACTACTTGGTATTTTTACACAATGTTGGATCCTTTTCTGGAAGGAAAACAGGTTTGCAGAGTGCATTCTGCCCAAGGGAGGAGAAACTGGGAAAGCAAACAGCTGACATTATAATTTGTTTAGATCCAAACATAGGGAACAATGTAGGGGATCAGAATAATGGATTATGAGGGCAGAAAGGTCAGTACCCATTTGAAAGAAAAAGTTACACAGGTAAATTTTCCCTTTTTTATTTTAATTTAGTTTAATTTTTTGTCTTTTGAGGGCTGTACCCACAGCATATTGAAATGCCCAGGCTAGTGGTCAAATCAGAGCTGTAGCCACTGGCCTACACCACAGCCACAGCAACACCAGATCCAAGCTGGAGCCATTGTCTGCAGCCTACACCACAGCTCATGGCAAGGCCAGACACTTAACCCACTGAGCAAGGCCAGGGATCGAACCTGCATCCTCATAGTTACTAGTCAGATTTGTTTCCACTGAGCCACGATGAGAACTCCCTTTTTATTTAAACAACTTTTTATTCACTTAACCTTTTTTTTTTATCCCCCCACATTCACAGCATGTGGAGGTTCTAGGGATTGAGTCAGAGCCACAGCAGTGACAATGCCAGATCCTGAACCTGCTGTACCACCAAAAGAACTCTGACAGGTTAAAATAATCAGCAATCATTTAACTCTAACAAATAAAAGTATTATATCAAAACTCTTAAATCATTTCGTCCAAGTTAACAAGGAACAGCTTGAACATTAGTGTCATTAATTCTACACTATACATTTTCCACATTTTACTTTTTCTGAAATTGGCATATATCTTACAAACGATGTAATATTAAAATGGACTCTGAACAGGTAGAAGGGATGATATGTTATTGCTTGTGTGTGCTTGACCTTGGCTGTTGTTTCTTGGCAGCACGATGGGAAATCTGAAACCCTCAATGTCGCCATCATAAACTATCTAAGGACCTTAATAGGTTGGTGTCTTAGTACATTCAGGCTGACATGATCCAAATACCATAGGCTGGGTGGCTTATAAACGACAGAAACATTTCTCAAGAGTTCTGGTGGCTGGGAAGTCCGTGATCAAGGCATGGGGTTTGGTCCCTCCTAAGGAACCTATTCCTGGTTCATAGATGGCTGCCTTCTTGCTGTGTCTTCACGTGGTGGGAGAGGTAAATGAGCCATGTGAGGCTCGTTTTGCAAGGATGCTGATTGTATTCATGATGGTGCTATTCTCATGACCTAATCACCTCCCAAAGTCCCCACCACCAAATACCATCAACATTAGAGATTAGGTTTCAATACATGAATTTGGGGGGACACAATGTTGAGCCTAGAGAAGGCTTAACTGTTACCTGATATCCTGCCTTGTCAGTATCAGTTAAAATCAAGAACCACCAGTATCAAAACTTGCAGGATATCAGAAACTTGGAAGAAGATCCCAAAAAACAATATTGGAATATATTTTAAGAGCATCCTTTATTTTCTGGATGGCACAGAGGGGGATATTTTATAAGAAAACAGAGGTGTCTATGTCTTAGTTGAAAGTGATCCAAAAGAGTAAGATCTGATCATCTCTCCCAATTCATTTTTATTCTATTTTCCTCTTTATGAATGCAAAAGAGTGAGATATGAAAAGCATTACATGCATATATAATATTTTGCATATTTTTTCAAGTATAAAATGAAAATTCTAGTTTTAAGAAAGCATTGTTAATTTGGCTGATTCAAAAAATAGCTCTACATGAATCAGGGGTGCATCTTAAAACTGATAACCATCTTAGATTTGATGAACTACCCTTCTCCTTTATAGAAAGAAAAAGGCTAAAAGGACTTGGGTGTAGGGGACGACTGAGCAAAAGGCAAAGATTCCAATCTCAGATTATATTTCTTCTACACTGCATTTTTATTTCCTGAGCCCAGGTTCATCTATTACTTTCCCTCTGGCCTTTTCCTGGTACTCTGCTGCTAATGCTTAAGTGAAGTATCCACTTCATTAATTTCCAGCATTTCTAGCACATAAACCTTTGAGTACAGGTCAAAGACTGGACTTTTGGCCACAAGCAACCTAAGTGGATGTTTTCCTCAATGATGGCACATGTCAAGAAAGGTTAGGCTTTATATTCATGAAATCTAACCTAATGAAAAATAAACTTTGATTTTTTTTTTTTTTTTTGGCCATGCCTGAGACATGCAGAAGTTCCCAAGCCAAGGATTGAACTTGAGCCACAGCAGTGACAATGCAGAATCCTTAACTGCTAGGCCACCAGGGAACTCCAAACTTTGAATTTATATTCCTTGAGTATCATCCAAACTACATGATTTTTTTTGTCTTAAATTCTCATTACTAAATAAGAGTATCAGATTTGTAAAGGTTGTTGAGGTGCAGAATTTTATACTTACAAGTTGCAAAAAATGTACCCTGTAACAGAGATTTTTGTCAAATTTTTAGCACTTAGTCAAAACACATTAAATGGCAAATTCCAATGTCACATTCAAGGACATTCGTTTTCAGATTGTTTTAATTTGACTTGTATAATCTGAAAAAAACCTGTATCCATTGAGGTCAGTTCAAACATGACAGCATGATTAAAAGAAACACAAATCTTAATTCCAAAAGTATTGGAAAGTCGAGTCTTCATTGATGTTTTCTGTAAGTATTCTGGATGTTGCTACATAGTATATTTTGTAGGTGAACTATCTTCAGTCTAATGGTTAAGCAAGTAAGCTAGAGCCAGACTATCTGGGTATGAATTCCAACTCTGCCAATTTTCAACTGATTTTAGCAAGGTACTTATTTTCAATGTTCCAGCATTTTCTTATGTGTAAGATGGAGGATACTAAAATTACATGACTATTTATGGTGTTTTTTTTTTTTTTTTGAGGATCAAGTTGAATTCAGACATGTAAGCCACCGAAAAGAGTACCTGTTACATAATTAATAATCAATAAATGTTTCTTTCTGCTATTAATTTTTAAAATCTCTTTTATATATTGCTCTCCTTCATAGTGTCAGTTATTTCTCAAATTTCTTTCCCTTGTATCTTTCAAAACTCTAGCCTACTGCATTATGACACTTCCTTCCAGATGATTTGTTTTCTTGAGTTTTTGCTAGGTGTAGCTCTGTTCTTATATAAACCAACTTAGATTTTGTTGGCACAATTTTCCACCCATTAGTTCAGATAGCCCAATAGAAGTTGGAGGTAAAGTACCTTTCCAGGAAACCAAAGTGACTGGTACACAAGGAAGAGGTGAGGAGGAGAGGTGATTATTATTTCTTATATTTTATCTTGTGTCCATTTTGGTGTGTTGTTGTGAGAATTTTTTCAATGCTATTTGTAAAAGTTGCATAAATATATAAAATAGAACATGAAGTCATTTAGGCCCTCAGCCAACAATGGAAAATATATGCTGACAGTTATTTTTAACAATTAATGGAATGAAATTTAATGGGTCAAGTCTGAACTGGAAGGCAGGGTGTGTTTTATTGATTTCTCATTGAGCCTGCCAAAGCACTCGTCTTTCTTCTTGAGTACAGTGGGGTAACACATTTAGAAATGACCTACAGGAACATTTTGAAGGTTCATTGTCCAAAAATTAATTTCAGCTCTGTAAGAACATGACAAAAATATTTATAGTGTATATTTTATTCATATATTATACCCTATGTACAATGGTATTCTGGTAAATGTTTAACTACTGAGCCCTGACACCCATTCCCCACCCCCCTCAATAACCTGTTTACTGTATTTTCTGATTTTCATGGTATAAATACTTCCTCCATGGCCCATTTCAAGGTATTAATGTGACATCACTGAGAAGATTTGAGAAGAGATATTAGTAGGATACCATTATGGGGTATTTCCACCACAAATAAATAATAAATGTAAACAACCTCAAGAACATAGATAAAAGGAAAATGCATGAAAGTAACTAGAAGTTGGTTTCGTTTTTTGGTCACGGCCACGGCATGTGAAAGTTCCTGGACCAGGGATAGAGCCACAGAGGTAACAACTCAGGGTCCTTAAACTTCTGAGTCACCAGGGAACTCCAGAGCTGATGAGTTTTAAGTATATACTGCCTTTGATTTTTGATGTAAACATTTAACTTTAGGTTTATATGATTTAATTTTTGATAATGGCTATGTTTAGTGACTGACTTCCAAACTTCCCGAAACTTAAAGAATTGGTGTTTACAAGCACAGCAGTTCTGTATGCATAGATGATTTTTGATGTTGCCTGGTATAATGTAATAACATAGGCTGAAAATACTGAAGCTTAACCTCATGTGAAGACCCTTCTTTCCTTCCTTCTTTTATTTTTATTTTTTCCAGCTTTTGCCGATTTGCCGGACATGTCAAGGATTTAAACGGGCAGCAATCACTTTGGACGAATTATCAAATTACTTATTTATGGTGTTGACATGGGAACTGAAATAAGAAGGTTATATTTAATTAGGATTTTATGATATGCATTTCATTATATATCATGACATAGGTACATAACTGCCAGCGTATCTAGATATCATAGGAGCTCTATCTTTGTTTCTATGAAAACCACGTTGCATGCCATGGAAAGAATCAATAAAGGTGGGTCACTATAAAAGAGTTTCTAAGTATGAGCAAGAGCTGTGGGAGCAGATAGAAGGAGTACCAGCTGATGGTATCTTGTGTTGCTAGCCCCTGCTTTAAGTTCTTGGATCACTTTAAAGACGAAAACTGGAAACTTTAGATAATGAACTCTTGAGTGTGGAGAATACTAATCTGTGGATTTATAATCAGAGCAAATATCTATATGTAGAGAAAGGCAAACAAATGTGTTTTTATGTTAAAATTTATTTCTAATGATTATCTGCTTGAACCTTTTTTTCTTTTTTGCCATTAACTGATAAATTAATGCTCAAAACCCAGTGGATAATGTGGCTTCAACTATATTTATACTTAGCATTTCCAAAATTTAGAAACAAAGAGTAGGAATGTTGTAAGCCAACTAGATAATTAATAGCTTTAGATGTATCTCTTCACATAATTAAATTTAACCAGATTCAAAAGAAAAAAAAATCAATGAAGCTATTTCACCTTTTCTGTTGAAATAATTACACGATTTATTTAGAGTCAATTTTGCTAATACCTAACAGTTGTTGTTTACTTTTTGTTATATTGTCTAGCATAGTATAGTTACTTCTAAGAGGAAAAAAATCCAAATTCTTTTTATCCCAAAGTCTTTGTCATGAATGTGACTTCATAGATTTTTCTAAGGGTTTGTGTGCATGTGTATGTGTATGTATGTGTCTGTGCACAAAATAATTATTGTTTAAAAATGAATATTAAATTTGTTACAGATAAAAATTTTAAAAATTTAGTTCTTTGTTAGGCTTATAAATCAACTTATATAGTTATAAAACTCAAAGAATTTAATAATACTTTGAGAAGATTTTAATTATTGATTGGTGTTGTTTAAGAGAAAGATTGGTAAATATTTTAAACTAAATTCTTATTGATATAATCAAATATACTTTTTGGGTAATTTGATTTTCTGACTGACCAATGTTCAAATGCTCCAGTAGTACATTTACTCATTAAACTTATTAAAATGGTTATTTGTAAGTTCCATTAAATGTCCGATACTTTTCATTAGTATTTCACTTACACTTTCAACTTTAAATCACAAGTTGAAATCAATTATGCAGCAACACATTTTAAATTGAAATCACAACGTTTTTCCTCTTATAGGAAAAATTCTCTGGAACATTACAAATTATAGTAGCTAAAGGCCCAGATATCTTAATACAAAGATGTTAACACCACATGCTTGATTCTCTTAGGCCTCTCCAGACTTAATTTTATACCAGCTCTGGGTTTAAAGAATCTTATTTTTTAAATAAACAATTTTAGCATCTCAAGCAATTTGGGAGATATCTTCTCAGTTATGGCTACACAATGAACAGAGACATTTGACAGAATATTCACTGCCTCTTTTTTGTGACATTGATGGGGCATTATAAGCCCTATTTATAATCACTCATATTTAGAGCCATAAACCTAGAGTATCAGAAGTCTATTTTCCAGGACTACTCATGGGAAATTCCCACTCATGATGCTCTATTACTTGATTAGACTTTGTATTTCTTGGGCTCTTAATATTTACATGACCTCCTTTGCAAGTTGTAAAGACCTTCAACATTTTGGGAATCCTGCCTTCTTTTCCTTTTCATTTTATCTCTTTGGAAACATAACTTTTGCAAATATAATAATGATAGACGATTAATTTTTGAATATCTCTCACGGCTTTAACTATTTGGCCAAGTCTTCAAAGATCTGTCTACTGTCAGAAAAACATTTGAGGCTTCTTGTTAGTTTAAACAAGATCAGAGTGATAATTCCATGACTTTAACACCAAAACTATGGAATAGATATATTCATCAGTGCTATTGGTCCAATCCTTTTTTTTTTTTTTGAATAATAGCTTCTCTATGAACTTAGAAACTATGCCTATGACATGATGATATAAAGAGCCCTTGTAAAAATTTTAAACTTCTCTAATTGTAAATACTGCCAAGTTGGACCTTAACCTCCCTTAAACCCTTGGCTTCCTGGGTCCCTTTAGAAAAAAAAAAATAGAATCATTGATTTCTCATGAAAATATATGGACCATAAACACAGTGGGCACATAGGTCAAAGATGTTGCAGCAGCAGCTGTAGTGAAAGCATAATATGCCTTCAGGATGGGCTACAACACAGCACCCTGGGGAAGAGGGGGATATCAAGAGTGAAAAGGAGGAGAGCAAGTCAGGGAATAGTAGAAATGTGGCATTTTTTCAATCCCACTTTCATATCTTTCTGTATTTTGATGTAAAATGATTGGAAAATAATACGTTCTTTGCTTTTGAGTGCCTGCACCCTGCATATTACTAGAAAATTCACTATACACATCATAAATCAAATGGCAATCATAAAGTCTCAAAATGTACTCATAAATCTTAAACATGTACTTCTGAGATGAGACCTGGTGTGGGTTGGTCAGCTTTTCACAATATAAGGCAAGGAAGCATGGGGTCTACTACTAAATCTGTTCAAAAAAGTCATGTCAAAAACTACCAGTCCACTGATTTTTTTTTTTTCTTTATCTAGATTTCAAGCAGTTACACTTTCCTTTGTGGCTATCTTTGCCTGCTACAGAAATTGCCCTCTTTAGTGCTCCACATCTTGAAAGTATTTTTCAACTAAAATGTGATTTTTTTCATGGGGACAGCTTGTATACCCTGAGGTATACAAAATGTTCATATGCATAAATTGCAGTAGAAAATTGAGAATTTTAAATCAAATGCTTTCAACCTTTGCTTTCAGCACATCAGTCTTTGGATATGAATTATCATGGTTCCAATAATAACTTAGGAAATCATTTTGCTTGGGATCAGTTTTAAAAATACTCAAGTCAGTAACAATTAGCTTCGAGGAACATGCAACTTTTTTCTAACAATGTTTTCACTTATGGTTTTTTTTGGTTGTTAACATCTGTGTTAGCATCCACTTATCTGATGGATAGGGCACAGCTGTAGGTATTAATGTAGGAAAGAGGACGTTGATCTAGATGAGAATATATATTCCCTTGTACAAAGACAGTGAAACACTAAGTCCATTACGCATGTCTAAATTCCAGTCACCAAAAAATCTCATTGATGGGTTGGAAACAGATGCAGAGCTTAAGACAAACACAGGAACACAGGAACAAAACTTACAGGAATGGGTGTGTGTGTGTGTGTGTGTGTGTGTGTGTGTGTGTGTGTGAATTGTTAGGTCTTATGTTGGTAACAGCTAGAAGTCAGGTGAAATTCAATATTAAAATTACTTAGATACTGCTTCAAAAAGCGTATCAGGTTTCCACATTTGGCAAGCAATTTTTTTTTTTCTGGGTAATTTCTTTTCTTCCTTTCACTACTCATTCTTCTAAACCAATATCATTCTAAACTGGTATTGTCCATTTATTTACCAGGTTAATGAGTGAATGTATTTGTACTTCTAATGCAGGCCACTGTTTTAATTGTGATCTCCTGGTCTTTATAAAGCCTTTCTAAGGATCACAAAATTATTTGAGAAAATTTGGTAACTGGGAGAGATATGCATTATCAAAGTGAAAAATTGAGCGAAGTAAAAGTAACTGTGACAATTAGGGATAAAAAAAGAAAGAGAGGAGAATACTTTCATCCTAATTCAGATTCCAGGCAAGAGGAATAGCCATTTGCAGAACTATCTGGAAAATTGCTGTAAATAATTGAAATAACGTATGCTTTGGTCTCATTGACCATTCATATTACATACAATAAATTATGATCAAACCCAATAAATACATATTTTAGTCAAAAAGACTTTTTGTGATAGGTTTGAATTCTGTAGTTTTCATTTTTTTTTTTTAAATTCAACTTTCCTTTTTGGTTATCACTAAATCCAGTTGTGTGCTGTAGTTTGAGTTCATGCAGTGAGTGCTTAACTGTGTGGTTCTACTCAAGTGTGAAATTAATAATGGCGCTAGGTTTGTTGTGTGGCCTCTGACTTCACTTCCCACAATTGGAGGTGTCAGAATTACGTCTTCTATTAACATTTCTTTAAGAGGAATTTGTGCAGCAATCAGATTTGCTCCCAGAGAGACGCAGTAGAAATACAGTCATCCTTGCTGTTGTTTTTCATTGTAAAACTAAGAAGACACACTGGTCTCAGCTTGTCAAATCATTTCAAACCACCCACTGATCTGAGCGTGTTCAAAACCACAGCCCTGTGCATCTGCTGTGATTGTGACTAAAGTGGTCAAGAGCTTGAAAAACAAAACAGAGCCCCTGAAAGATACATCACCAGGATGAAAATCATAGCCTCACCTTCCAAAGAAATTGTTTTCCGTTTCCCAAGAAGAACAAGCTAGCATCATATTTACTGCGCCGCATTTACTGCAGGAAAACATTCCCTCGTGGATTCAGCCCTCAAGGTGGGTCAGTGACATGGACAGTAAGTGCACTACAGCAAACCATAAATATCCTTTTGTGTCCAAAACACCAGACTTTATTTAAATATCACATAGGAGATGTCTAAAGTCTGGTGAAAAGCGTCCACAATAACTGAGTAAATTTAATGCAACAGGAGGAAGGAATCACATTATTCCTAAAGAAAATTTTTGTCACTATGACTTGTTTTACTTAAAAAAAAAAATCTTCTCATCTGTGTATCCTTTGAAGTAGAGATATGCAGCTCAACAAGTCTACTTACCACAACTGTGGTAGCTTTTTTTATTGTTGTAGTTTTTGTTTTAGTCTCTGTTTACCCAGTGAGAGAGATTTCAGTAAGTTTTACTATTAAATCAATTCAATACAGAGCTCTTCCTCTAGTGACAGAGCAAGCATTTTGATTGAAGATCTCTTTCAACCTTGAAAGGGTCAGTTAAATTTTACCCCAGCCAATGGCTTTATTGTCTGCATTGCCTTGAACTGTGTTTCAAATAATAGGGCCTCTGCTCTACTTTTAAATCCAGTACTTTGCAGTGTGTGTTGCTTTTGTTTCTCCTAAGCGGAAGGGTGCTGGAGGCATTTAAAAAATTTCATTTTTTCTCATATGAGAAAAATAAATACATAAATACAAAACAAACCTTAAGCATCATTATTGTTATTTTTATCAAGAGGGACATACTTCTCAGTTCTTTATGAAAAAAAATTTGTTGGAAAAAAAGACTGATGCTTCATTTTAATTTTTAATACAGAATTCAATTGGGTCAGGGTACCTATGCTTTGTAATCAATGAAGGGGATATGATATCTAAGAAATGCATTTTAGCCAAATCTATATTCTCTGCTTCCTAAATGGGTATTTCACTGCATTTGTTAATACTACCAATAGTAGCCTAAAACCCATTCTCTCTCCTCCATCTTTCTTAATCACTCCTGAATACAATCCCCTGAAATCCCACCACTGAAGGCTTTATTTCTGTGTTTAATGTTTTCAGTGCCAACATAATTTTCCAAATTTGTGTTGTAAAGGAAGTTTCACAGGGAACAGCAATATTTCAAAGTTATCACTTATTTTTACTTATATCAGAATTAACTTTGGTTCTATTCCTAAGATTTGATGTTGATCAGGAAGGAAAACCATGCACAATGGGGAATGGGAAAGAGAGTATGTGCCTTGGGGCATAGAAGATCAATATTTCATTAGTAATTATAACTGAAGGTGGCCAGGAATCTTAAGCTTTTATAGGACTGGCATATAACCCAAATGTGTACATGGAAGAAAGATTTCCTCCTTCTTAGGTTGCAGCCTAGGCTTTGGTCTTAGGTCGCTTGATATTTCTTAATCAAAAGGTCTGTTGGGGGCACTAAAACAGAAATTTCAAATTATTAACACCTGATATTAATTTCCAGTTACCTATTTCCCTCAGTTGATTAGGGATGAGTCTCCTGTTTCCACTGGAGGATCCTATAAAGACCATGCCTAGTTCCTTGTAGCTGACTCTAGATGGAAAAATCTAGGAGGTCTGGGCAGAAACAGATTAATTTGAAGGGATTCTCATGACATTTCCGATTGCTGGTGGCACGTGGATCTCTCTACCTTTGACCTTTTTTTTTTTTTTTTTTTTTTTTGGCTGAATGTGGAAGTTCCCAGGCTAGGGATCAAATCTG
The DNA here is from genome assembly GCF_054392235.1 of Sus scrofa. NCBI lineage: Eukaryota > Metazoa > Chordata > Mammalia > Artiodactyla > Suidae > Sus > Sus scrofa. Next base: position 67,555,592 of record NC_139393.1, on the reverse strand, counting down.
AGCTGCAGCTGCAACCTAAGCCACAGCTGTGGCAACGAGGGCTCCTTAACCCATTGTGCCACAGCAGGAACTCCTGCCTTTGTCTTTTCTCTCTCTGGATGATCTCATACATTTTCATTCCTTTAAATACTATATTATGCAGGTGATTTCCGCATTAATATCTCAGCCAAGACATGTCCTTTGTCCTCCAAACTCACATATACAGACATGCCCTCTAGGAAGTATTTCCACTTGAACAGAACTAAAAGTGGACTCCTGATTCCTTCTTCCACCCAACCTCGGTGTTCCCTCCCTTCTGTTGGAGAGGCAATACCGTATCAGCAAATGCATTAACTTTCACCCATTTTCTCTAAAGGTCAGCCCTGGTTCCTTGCTTTCCTTATTCCCATCTGCACTATCTAATGCTTCAGCAAAGGATATTCAGTCAAAGAGCTCTACTTTTCCCTGTCTTGACTGTGATTGCTCAAATTGAGGCTGCCATCGTCTCACTTCAGAGATACCTCTATGGCCTTTAACTAGCCTTCCCACTTCCACTCTGGTTTCCCTTAAATCTAATCTTCACATGGCAGCAAGAAAAGTTTTTAAGTTAAATTAGATCATGACCTCTGATGCATTTGGAGTAGGTGTCAAACTCTCCCATGGCACTTGGAATAAGAGTCTTATCTTGGTTTTCAAGCCTTTGCATATCTTCCCACTGCCTCTTTCTCCAACTTCATCTTTTGCCAAATTCCCTCTCACATACTCCTCTGACCTCACTGGCTTTTATTTCTGGTTTCTTGGACATTTGGTTTTCTCTCTTTCAGGAACTTGGCACATGTTCACTCAGCTCAGAATGTATTTCTTCCCACTTTTTGAATGGTCATTCTTTTTTTCTCAACTTCTAGGTCTCAGAATAAATATCATTTATTCTTAGAAGTCCTGAATGACCCCACCCCTTGTCCACTAGTTACTATCTACTCAAAACAATGTTTATTTCCTTCACTATGCTTTCCACTAAATAATAAGCTGCAGGAGATCAGAGATGTTTGTCACATTCGTTGCTGTCACCCAGTGTTCACCATGCAGCCTGGCACTTGACTAATATTCAAGTACTGAATGAGATGAATTCTCACTTTGTCTGGATTCTCCAGTTGCTGCAACCATCCTGAAAGCTGTCTGCTTGCTTCTTTTTATTTTTTTAAAGCCTCTGCTGTTTCCTGCTTATTTTCCCTACTGCTTATAAATACCTTCTTCTTTGTTGGTTTCTGTGCATTATCTTGGACTTCCATACTACAGTGTTGAATCATGGGTGTTCATCTGATCAATTTGTTTAAATGTATTTGTGAACCCTTTAAATGAAAGGCAATCTGTTAGACATTGGAGGGCATAGAACCATAAGAAAAACAAAAGCCCACTCTTTTGCCATTGGCATAGTTTTGGATATAGACATGAGGCAGAAAGCAAGGAAGAAAAGGTAAATAAACAATTACTACATTTGAAGAAGGTAAGGGACAGATAAAGAACTATGGAAATTTCACCATGTTCTCTGTTGCTGACATAATACATAATCTAAATCCTAAATTTTCTGGCTTCTAGGGCCCAGCTTCATGCTTTTTTTATGCTTTGGGATTTGTCATAATTCTAGAACTGAATATAATAGTTTTTTTGTTACATACATTTTTATTACTTTTTATATTAAAAAAATTTTTTTTTTGTCTTTTTTGCCATTTCTTGGGCCGATTCTGCGGCATATGGAGGTTCCCAGGCTAGGGGTCTAATCAGAGCTGTAGCCGCCGGCCTACGCCAGAGCCACAGCAACAAGGGATCCGAGCCATGTCTGCAACCTACACCACAGCTCACGGCAACACCGGATCCTTAACCCACTGAGCAAGGCCAGGGACCGAACCCACAACCTCATGGTTCCTAGTCGGATTTGTTAACCACTGGGCCACAACGGGAACCCCTTCATACATTTTTATATTTCTATAAACTTATCTAAGAATTTCAGCTCATTTGTTCAAGAGACAGTTACTTTAATGAAAAACAAAATATTTAGAGAAGTTTGATTTATATCTCAGTGGCAGAGATAATGGAAAAGCCAACCAATTACAGTATGTTATTAAATATGCTGTGACCAGATTCACCACTTCAAAATGCTGATGTCACTCTGAAGCTATATCCTGGACAGGCATCCACATCAGCAGCAACAATAGAATTTTTCATTAAATTAGTTTACCCAGTTTCTTATAAGCAAAATTTTGCTAAGGTTTTGGAATCCACAAAGTGGCTGCTCTTGAAAGGATGGAAAAAGTTCAACCAAACCGTAAGCAATGTTGAGAAAAAGTTAACTGTAAAGGAAAGAGTTGCACAGTTAATATAATGCTCTTTCTCCTTTACAGAGTTAATATAATGCTCTTTACAGAGTTAATATAATGCTTTCTCCTTCTTTATAAGAAGAACAGTTCAGTAATATAAAAATTCATCATTACTTCACATTGATCTGTTTGATTTTTCAAATATTAATCTGCAAGGGAACCAGCCAGAAAGTGTTCATGTTTATTATACCTTGGATCCAAATTCAATGAACCAGTAGTTAATAAATACTAGTAGAAACTTAATTGCATAGTAACCTCATTCCAGTAAAATCCAAAACATGCAAACAAAAACAAGGCAGAAAAAACCCAAAGAGGCGTTCTGTTCATGGCTCGGTGGTTAACGAACCCAACTGGTATCCATGAGGACGCAGTTCAATCCCTGGCCTCGCTCAGTGGGTTAAGGATCTAGTGTTGCCGTGAGCTGTGGTGTAGATCACAGACACGGCTCAGATCCCATGTTGCTGTGACTGTGGTATAGGCTGGCAGCTGTAGGTCTGATTTGACCCCTAGCCTGGGAACCTCCATATGCTGCAGGGCGCAGCCCTAGAAAGACACAAAGACAAAAAAAGAAAGATAAAAAGAAAAAAAACCCAAAGAATTAAATTCTAAACACTTGGCTTTTGCAATATCAAACTAACTTTAATAAGAGAAGATGAATGCTCTACTTAAATCTATCCAAGGAAGAAACAAAACTTTTCTGATCACTAACAAGAAATTACTGGCTGATAACTTGTGTCTGGTCAGTTTAACATTGTTAACTGTTTATTTAGTCTGCCATCAAGCATTTATAAAACCTAGAAAAGTTTCCAAAGTTGCATGAGAATGGTGCTTGAGATTAATTCTCAGAGTAATTTATCAGCTCCAATATGTTGATTATTTTAATTTTCAATTTACATATTTGGCAGAACTAGCAGCCACTTGACAATGTGAATGGATCCACATGAGAGGGCAATGACTTAGGTGTGAAAAAAATTTACAATTCATCAAAACAAAACATTATGAGCAAAAGCCTCACTGAATAAACCCAGATCCCTGCTACCAAGGAATGCACACTCTCCTGAAAGCTGTAAATGAGTGACTGGAATAATTTTCATTCATCAATTCTTTTAAAAAATAAATACCATAGGCATCCATATATATAGAGACACATCTCTATTTTGATACTTTTTTTTCTTTCTGCTCTATATTTTCTGTTGTACAAGAGGATGTTAATTAATTAGATGCTGTTGAAACAAAATTTCCATTTAAGAATACGTACAAACTCTTTTTTTTCCTAAAGGTCAGTGTGACTCAGATTGAAAAAAATATAGACCAATCCTAATCCAAGAGGAAACCTCATCAGATTTTACAGAATTACGTGAAATATAATTCATCACTCCGCACTGAATACAATAATATTTTGGTAAAACTAAATTCCCAGAATAAAATGGTCTTTAGAACTAATGAGCTTTAAAGAGAACATATTACTTTCAAATTTTGATCATTCTGAAATTAATGCAACCTAATGCAATTATATTATTACTATTTTAAAGTGATTATTAAGATATTTCAAACACTTAATGAAGAAAATTAAGAAACTCCATAAATAATAAAGCCAGTGTGCTGAGATTTTGAAGGCACCAAACTTTAGTGAATGATTTGAGTTACAGCTTTTTATTGTGTAAAATTGGTGTCAATATCATTGATTTGAGTTATAGGGTTTTATCATGTAAAACAGGTGTCGATATTATTATTCACTTTCTGGGATACTTTATATAAGCTCCTTGTAACATGGTTTAGTGGTGTGCACAGCAAAATAAGTAGTATTCTTTGTTACTACACAACTAATTTTTACAACAGCTGTGCATTTTACCATCCTCAGCTGCTCCAGTTACAACAATCATCCTTTTAACAGCCTGACACCTGTCTTTATTATATTAGAGAACAATTGTTAATTTCCTTAAATTTCCCATCCCTCTTAGTGCCTTTGCACTGCTTTATTTCTCAGATGCAAATTTACATGGGCTATTATATGAATTCTCTCATTTCATCTTGAGAACTTAAAAAATTATTAGCAAGTTAATTGTGCAGGGATCAGAGGTGTTTCTCACTTACAGTATAACTCTGTTAAATGACACAGTTTGTTCCAGCTTCTTGCTGACACTGCAAGGGATTGTCTAGAACGAAGAGTTCAATTACTTTCACAGTGCTAATCATATATCATTATGTAGAGGCATGGATCCTTAATTCCCAAGCCAGTGCCCAAAGCAGCATGGCAGCAATAAAGGATACATTCCAAATTCCTCTGTCCACTGCAGCATGCAGGTAATAACTGAAGAATAAAATAATTGTGTCTCCTTGGCTATGCTCTTTATTCATTTGAATATTTGATGCCCACAATGAATCATGTTCCATTAATTTTTACGCACCCACACCAGATTTTTGTCAGACTTGATTTAAGATGCGTTGTTCAAGGCCAAATATGTATTTACACTTTTTTGAGAATTTTCCCTCCACAATTTAGGAAATGCTTACTTTCTGGTCCTTTGTAACTTTTCAGGGTACAAACTAAAGACAGTAAACAACACAGCCTTTTGAGTCTCACAGGTAAAGAATTCCTCAGCTATTGGGGAAATAACTATTTAAAAAAAAAAAAAAAGAAAGAATTCCTCAGCATTAGCAAAGCCTGATTACTCCTTCTCCCCCCACACTCTCAGGCACAGAGGTTAATGTGTAACCCGGACCCTTCTCTTATTCAGCCATCCCAAGGTCAACGAAGAAACCACATCAGAGAGAAGAATACTTTGTTTGTTTCATAGGCAGGAAAATGACTTATGAAATCTCAGAGCAGGGTGTAACCTCATTAAGATAAATGTAAAAATAACTCACCAATCACAAAGTTATGGAAACAGGAAATCAACGCCTGTGTTTTATAACAAAGGCACTCTTACATTTCTGGCATAAAAAAAAATGCTTCTGTAACCATTTGCTTTCCTCTCCTCCCCCCCTCTCGCTGTCCTCTCTGTTTGCCTTGGCTCACTGTTGTCTGCTGCCCTTTTGTTCTATCATCTGCCCAGCGCTGGTGGGAGAGGGCTGATCAACTCCCCCCCAACCCCCGCCACCGCCCCCCGCCCAGACAGATGAGTAACTTCCAAATCTGGGAGAGTTATAATCAGATTGCCTTTTGAAGAGAAACAGGGGCAGCCGAGCACAGTCCTTAACTGTTGAATATTTTTTTCCTCTTAAAGCTGCTCAGCATCTTACTGCCTATTTTTCAGCTGATGTTTTGTAGGTTGCACTTAGCACTAGAGATGTTCTAGAGCTGCAAGCACATCATTTTGTTTAGAGAAAATAGCTTCTAAAGGACTTTTCTGTTGTGGTCACTTCAGTCAAGCAGCGATGTTGGCAAATACTAAGTTTGAAATGGGTCCATTGTTTTTATTTGCTTGATTTCCCCCCAAATTGATTTTCCTGTTCCTTCTCTCTTCCTCCCACCATCCTTTCCACTCCTCCTCCTTTTCTTCTTCCCTCCCTTCCTTCCAACTTTTCTACCCTCCTCCCATCTTCTTTCTTTTGCTAAAAGTCTCTCCTGTGCCCTTTTGTATTCCACATACCTAGCTCCTACAGCTGGACTTTAATTGATACTCAGCTAATATTGCTTCTGTGTCTGCTTATAAATCACCTGTAAGTATAGCTCAATATTGTCTATATTTAAAATGTATTTGTTTTTCACAAGTTGAACCCGATACATCAACAGTTCGTTTCTGTTTTTCAGTCCCTTCCTCAGCATAAACATGTACTCTGCTTCATGTAACTGGGAAGTAGTGTTTTTCTTTGCATACATAATCATTTCTATAGATACAGCAGGTTCTTTGGGGAGTTAACTAATAACTTTTTGCCTTTGTCTGCTATGTAATCCACTTTAACAACTGTGAGATGCACTTTACCAAAATATCACTGTGTTACTCTGTAAATATTTAATAATGTGACAGCTCCTCCGGTTTTGATAATCAGAGCACATGACCCAATCAGGTTGAATGCAATGAGACAGGGAACAGCGTGGGATTGGGGATTTAGCAACTGTAATTAATCATTAATTGACTTGTGTGTACTCGGGATAGGTCACAGAAGAGATGATTATTAACTTGGGGTACAATTTAAATGGCATAGGGATCTTTAAACACATACCAGTGTCAGACCAATGGAGTCTGGGGGGGGGGTGCCTGGGCACCTGTATTTGAAAAAGTATCCAAAGTGTTTCTGATGCAAGTGAAGCTGAGAATACTTGAGTTCAAATCTCTCAGTAACATCAATGAAAGAAAATGCTGCTTGGGGTCACTATGACCAGGTGATCAACTATTGATCCTACACACTCCTAAGCCTCTTACTACTCTTTATTTGCTTTCACCTCTTCCTCTTCAAGAAAATAGACACAGTTTGGGTTGGACTCATTATTCTGCCAAATCAGTATTTGCTTGGCATATATCAGTGAGGGCCTGGCTACCTGCTTGACTTCAGTCTCCATTTCAAATATATTTCAAATTAGCTTTCTTAAATATTTCATTATCTCATTTGAAAAATCATTGTTCTGAGGTTTACCTTGAAAATGTGTTTACATTTTAATGTATTTTTTAAGTCACTGAATTCCATAGTTTTTGAACTAATGCTTTATCTTGTGTTACTAGAAGTCGCCTCCTTCAAAAGGCAGATATTTCTTTCAGTCTAATACCGAAGGATTTTGTAATAAACATCATATTCAAGTTTATAATTTCATAAACTGATTATTATTGGAATTCATGTATATCATTGGGTCTATTCCAATTTCATTTTTTCCTGATTTTTTTTAAGTTAAAATCATATCTTATGTAAAAACGTGAAATTTTTGTAACTGAAAATTTTTCATGTAAATGCAGTCACATGCCAGAACATACACTTTTTAAAAATTCTTTTGGCTGTGCCATGACATATGTAAGTTCCTGGGCCAGGGGACTGAACCCTCACCACAGCAGTAACCAGAGCCACAGCTGTGGCCATGCCAGATCCTTAACCTGATGAGCCACTAGGGAACTCCCTAGAACATGTACTCTTAGTTCATGTATCTTATTAAGAAAATAGTCATGTTAAATATATTCATTTTTATTTTTCTTTCCGAATCCTCAAGACTACTTTTCATTTGTATGGCAATCTCCCTCCCACCTTTTTTTTTTTTTTTCTAGGTTCTTGTTTTTCTTTTTTCTTCATCCATTGTAATTTATGAATGGCCAGTGGCTGGTGCATGTATCATATATTGATTAATTCTTGCTGCAAAACCAATTACCCAGATATTCCATGGCTTAAAACAACAATCATTTGTAACATTTCTTGCCCCCTCTGAAGGTTGGCAGATGTTCAGCTGGTGTAGGCTGGGCTCAGCTTGGTGACTTCGCTTCTCTGTTCAGTCTTACAGGATGCCTGGGGCAGCTCTGCTTCAGGCTGTGGGGACCAGGATGGTTTCCTTTCATGTATCTCTCATCCTTCCTTGGGGACCACAGCACCACCTAAGGTATGTTCTCTGGAAAACGCAGTGATGTGAGAGAGCAAGTGGAAACACAGGAGGACATTAAGGTGTTGGCTCAGAAATTGCACGCTTCTAGCCACATGCAATTGTCTGAAACAGGTTACAGACCCAACCACAAGTCAAAGGGCAGAAAAAAATCTACTCTGCTCTTCCTGAGGACATGCAAAAGTATGTATACAAAAAGAGGGTTGGAATTGGGGTAATAGTTGGTGTATGACATTGCAATACTCCTCATTCTTGTGCTCATTAGCTGATGTCATTTACCTGGTAAGTCACTCTTTCTATTGAGCTAGGAAGGTTGGCTTCAGAATTCTCAAGTCAGTGTTCTCTGAAACTAGGCAAAATTGATTTCCTAATAGAGTGGGAACCTGTTTTCCTTTCCTTACCTACTGTTTGCCTTCTTCGTGTTGATTGTTTCTCCTTTATATTATTTAAACATTAAAACTTGGTCCAGATTGGGTGACTGGTATAAAGCATTAGTAACAGCATATTTTTATTTAACTGCTAGTTCATTTTTGCCTTCTTTTGGACAAGACTGTAGGGAGAGATGGCACTGCTCTGCCTCTTAAGGTGATGTGTGGCCACGACTTATAGTTCTAATGGAACATGAGCAGACGTGACCCATGTTTCTCCCAGGATGAATCCTTTAATTTTGAGACTCTTCAGCACTTTCACCCTTGCCATGTGGTCAAGGAAGAAAATATTCATTTGGAGGTGTGATCCTGAGCCATTGCAGAGAAAACAGATCCCCCAAAGCATTAGCCTGACCCACTGCCAACTTGCTTAAGTGAGGAATAAAACTTTTTTTAAAAAAACCACTGGGATTTTGGGGACTTTCTATTACCCCCAAACTTAACCTACCATGAACAAACTGTGTTTTCCTAAAACTGGAGCTGAAGGTAAAGATATCTATAAATGAACGCTATTTTCTGGAGCCAATTCACTATTTTAGATGAACAAGAACATCTAAAGTAGCCACATAGAGATCAAGAAAGGAAGATCTCAGCAGACAAATGTGAGTGATTTTCAATATTTCTTAGGTTTTTTTTTTTCATCACTGGTTGCAGTTCAAATTGATGGCCTTTGGAAAAACTCTCATGCTGATCACTATGTCTAGCCAAAATAGGAGAAGAGGAGAGGCTTAAAAACGCCACGCAAAGGTGGGGGTGGGAGGGCATTCTTAGCAAATTTTCCTTTCCTGCTGTCACTTACTCCTGACTGAACTGACGCTTGACTTTGGAGGTATTGATTGGGAAGGTATCTTTGAAGAAGTTGTCCATTCAGCCTTTGTTTATGTCAGGCTAATCTTGGACTGAAATTTAAGATGCTGCTCTTACAACTCTCTGCATTGATTTATCTCTTGCCTGCCCTGCAAAATTGATTTTTGACACTTATTTTGGTATCCCGGAAAGTACAAAGTTGAGACTTTGATATACTTGTGGATAGAGAGAGAGAGTAATTTTTTTGACATTTGGCAGAGATGTGTCCTAATTTATACAATACTTAAGGGTATTCTTAACTTAAAAATGTTCAGGAACATTGCTTGTTTCATGAGGACCCCACCAGTCCCTTGAGAAAGAATTTGAACACTATATATAATTAGGGTTCAGATATACAGAAACAGACGACAGACTGATGGGCCTGGAGGTAAGGAGGGACATGAAGGGTTCCTGATGGAGAGTTACATGGATGAGAGAGGCATCTGGTGGGCTAGGCCAGAATGAATGGATGGGGATGGATGTCAAGGGTGGGGGAAATTCTAGGTATAGAATGAAGCTCTGCTTTAATACCCTCAAGCCCAGAAGGTAATCAGTGCTTTTGGGCTTTGAGAAGAAAAGGGCTGAGATGAAAACAAGAGGCTATGGAACTGGAGGCTCAGTTCTCCTCTGACCAACCACCATCCTCACCTCTCAGAGACCTGAAGGTAGGATGTGGGAATCACTTACTTATTTCTTGAGACAGAAAAAAAAAGAATCAGGGAGTTCCTGTTTTAGCTCAGCGGTAATGACTAGTATCCATGAAGACTCAGGTTCAATCCCTAGCCTCACTCAGTGGGTTAAGGATCCGGTGTTGCCATGAGCTGCAGTTCAGGTCACAGATATGGCTTGGATCTGGCATTGCTGTGGCTCTGGCGTAGGCCGGCGGCTACAGCTCTCATTGGACCCCTAGCCTGGGAACCTCCATATGCCACGGGTGTGGCCCTGAAAAGACAAAACACACACACACACACACACACACACACACACACACACACACACACACACACACAAATAAATAAATAAAATAAATTAAACAAAGGCTGACAACTTCTCAAAAGATATCTTGCCAATCAATACCTCCATATTCAAAATTCAGCTCGAACATTTTAGTGAAACATACATACCTACAAAAAGAAGACTAATCTTTGAGCTGACTATATAACTCAAAGGACTTCCACAAAATAAACACATTGGTAACACCAGAACCCAGATAAAGAAATAGAATACTACCAGCATCCCAGAAGCTTCCTGATTTACCCTTCCAATCAATATGCCTTTAAAACTGACACAGCTTAGTTTCGCCTGATCTTTATTTACATGGAATCGCACAGTAGATATATATTTTTTTAAATCTGGCTTTTTTGGCTCAACATTTTATGTTTGAGGTTTATTCCTATCACATGTAGTTTTAATGTGTTAATTTCTTATTGCCCTATAGTAATCCATAGCATGATTAGACCATAATTTATTTATCCATTCTACTGATGGATTTCTTTTTTCCCCAGCTTGAGTTTACTAGGAATAGTCCTGCTGTGACCTTTCTGGCATATGCGTTTTGATAAGCATCTGTACAAATTTCTGTTCTTTGTATAACTAGGAATGAAATTACAGTGTTACAAGAGGATGCGTGTATATGGCTTATATACAATTGTACTGAACATTCTACCAAACCGGTTGTGCTAACTTACATTTCCATTGGTAGTATATGCAGGTTCCATTTGTTCCATGTCATTGCTAACACTTAATACTGTCTTTTATTATTTCATTTTAACCATTCCTGTGTAATTATAAAAGCCTCTCGTGGTTTTAAATTGCATTTTGCTGATGTCTAATGATATTGAGTACTTTTTTATATGTTATTAGGCATTTCGATATATTCGATAAATGTCTGTTTAATCTTTTTTGTGGCTTTCTTTTCTATTGGTATTAGGCTATTTTCCTCTTAGTTTGTCTGTCTTTTTCTCACTGATGTGTCTTTGGTAATTATTTCTTATGTCAGAACATACTCTGAATTATTTCAGTATTTTAAAATGTGTTGCCTTTCATTATGGCCCAGATTATGGCCAATTTTGTTAAACAGCCCATAAGTATTTGAAATAAATGTTAATTCTAATGCTCTAACACATTTTACATATGCTAATTAGATAAAGTTTGTTAAGATATATTTTATATCTTTACTATTTTTGTATGATTTTTCTGCCAGCCATCTAGAGATCTGCGTTAAAATCTTCATATATGATTGAGGATGTGCATCTTCATTATTTCTGTCAAATTTTGCCCATATTTTTTAAAGCTATGTTTTTGTATACACATAGATTTGGGATTATAATGTCCTTGTTTTAACTGATCTTTCAGCATTTTGAAATATCCCTCTTTATCTGTGGGAATCTTTCTTGCCTTAAAATCTGCTTTAACTGCTATCGATAGACCTACACTATCGATCTATGTATCTATCATTTATCTTCTATTATTGTTCATTTGGTTGGTATGTGTTTCCTATCCTTTTTTCCCCCCAAACTTTCTGTGTCCTTGTATTTAAAGTGTTTTCCTTTTCATAAATAGTATATAGCTGGATGTAAGTAGCAAGTAATTTGTCTTTTATTTGGAGCACTCAGTCCAAAATCTTTTAATGAAATACTGAATGGTTGAGTTTATACCAACCACTTTACTATTTGTATTACCACCTGTATTATGTTAAATTTTCTCTACTTCTTTGCTTTTAATTCATCAAATATAATTTTTTATTATTTAATTTTTCTCTTCTAAGAACAATGTGGTAGCTGCTAGCCACAGGTGGCAATTTAAATTTAAATAAAATTAAAATTTTATTTCTTTAGTCACACTAGCCACATTTCAACTGGATAATAGTCTCCTCTGGCTAGAGGTTAAGGTATTTTCAGTACAGATATCAAACGTTTCTTTCACTGCAGGAAATGCTATTACACAATATTGCTCTAGAGGATGCCTCCTGCATCTTTATTAGTCTACATTAAATTATTATTTTTATCACTCTCTTGATAATGCTAGAATTTTAGTTAGTGCTAACTTATATTTTTCCAAAATTTTGCATTATTACTGTCATTCATTTTAATTCTATATATTTTAATAAACTTTTAAATTTACATTTTGTTTTACACTTATAGAAAAATTGTGAGATGTAACAGAGTTTCTGTATAATTCACACCCATTTTGCCCCCATCTTACATAATTATAATAACTTTGTCACAAGTTTACAATACTGATTTCACAAGACTGATATATTATTAATGAAAGTACATACTTTTTTCAGTATTAGATTTTCTTAGTTTTTAATCTGATAATATTTTTCTATTTAAGGATCTTATTCAGGATACCAAATTGCATTTAGTGGACATGTCAATGCATTTTTCAACTTCTAAAATTTTACTGTTACTTAGTACCATTAATATTTGCTTGTATGTGCCCACTTTTTAAAACCTTTTCTAATCTTTTTCATTCTTTCTGGTACTATTAGCTTCTTCTTGCTTTTATATTTTGCCTGAGATCATTTTTCTTTTTTCATAAAGAATTCCCTTTTGTATTTCTTTTTGTGAAGGTGTTCTGTCAATGTGCTTTAGCTTTTATTTGCTTGAAAACAACTTTATTTCATATGCATTTTTAGAGGGCATTTTCACTGGGCATAAAATTTGAGGTTGGTTGTTATTTATTTTTATGAATGTTAAAGACACCATGCTTTTGTCTTTTGGCTTCTCTGACTTCTGTTGGAAATCTGCTGTCACTTTAAAGTTTCTCCTTTGAAGGCATTGGGTCTTATTTCAAGAGCTATTTTTAATAATTTTTTCTTCATCTTTGCTTTCAGCAGTTTTATCACAATGTGTCTACATATGACTTGCTATGCAATTATTTTGCTTCAGATTTTGTAGCATTCCTTGAAAATGTTTATCAATCTTTTCCATTAATTTTGTTATATTCCAGTCATTGTTTCTTCTGATATTGCTTCTATCCCATTCTTTTTCTTCTCCAAGTTCACATGTTTAATACCTTCTCATAAGGACTGACATGCTTCTTATGTTTTTTTTTTTTTTTTTGATTTTCCAGTCTTTTGTTTCTCCCTTTACTTCAATTAGTATATTTTCCTTTGACCTCTCGTCCACTTTACTAATTCTGTCTTTCACTGTCCAATCTGGCAGTAAACACAACCAATGCTATCTTAATTTTAGATATCATATTATCAGTTATAGGATTAACTTTTGATTATGTATTTTTTAATCAACATAGTAATCATTATTACTTTAAAGCACATAGCTGCTAACTCCAATAAATGGATCATCTTCTAAAATTGAATTTCTTGGTAATCAGTTAATTGGTATGTAATGGTTTTGAGTAAATGCTACGCATTTTGGATAAAAAAACCTCAGAAGTACCAGATGAGGTTATCTTTCATGAAAGAAGCATGACAATTGCCTCTGTTTAGCAAACAGAAAAGGGGACTTTGCACCTTATTCTTCCATTTCTAAGCTGAATTGATTTTGGATAAACTTTGTCTCGTTCTGGTTCGATTTTTGTCTTTGACCGTAGACTTGCATTTTTTGGGGGGAGGTCCTTTAAGGGGTGCATCCACGGGATATGGAATTTCCCAGGCAAGGGGTCAAATTGGAGCTGTAGCCACTGGCCTACGCCACAGATCTGAGCCACATCTGCGACATACATAATGGTTTTGAGTAAATGCTACACATTGTGGATAAAAAACCTCAGAAACACCAGATAAGGTTATCTTTCATGAAAGAAGCAAGACAAAGCCAGATCGGAGCTATACCTGTGATGTATGCCACAACTTGCAGCAATGCTGGAGCCTTAACTCATTGAGTGAGGCCAGGGATTGAACCCGAAACCTCATGCCTACCAGTTGGGTTTTTAACCCACTGAGCCACAACCAGGACTCCCAATTTTTTAAATTATTCTTTGGGATCCCTATCCTTGGATGATGTTTCTGTCCTTTGCAATGAGCAAATGAAGAAAATCCTGTGACATTACTTATAATTTCCTTCTTCAGGCATCTTCATAAATCAGCAAATGTCTATAAAGGCCCTTAAGTCTTCAATTTTGTTACCTTTACCCTCTGTGAACACTAAAGTCTCTGCTGGTTTGTCTGAACTTCAGTCCTTTGCCAGGGGCAAGAATGGATTCTCAATGTCTTCCTTTCCCCATTAAAAAAAAAAAAAAAAAAAAAAAAAATTGAAAATACAGCCTTGGATCAACAGTACACCATTCCTTCCAAGACTTTCCCCTGAAGTGGGTTCACTGGAACCACTTCATCTGAAGGGTCTTTTCCCTCCAACATCACAACATTGTAGAAAAGTCTGCTTTAAGTTTCAGAGGTTTTTGGCTGAGCTATTTTGCGTCTTTCCTGTGCAGTTAGAATTCAGCGCATGTCTTTGGAGGAAACAGGCTATCTGCTTGAGGCTACTCAGTTCTACAGTCTTGTTTTTCCAGTGCTCTACAGCCACTGAACACTTTACTGGTTTGATTTCCCAGTAGTGGGTCCCTGCCCAGGCCCAGCTATATTCTTCTCCTCTTCCTGGTGCTCTGAATTAACAAATCTCTCTCTACCTCCTTGGAAAGAATGGGTCCAGATCATTAGGTCACTTCTCCATGGTCCTTCCATGTCCACTTTATTCATTGCCAGTTTTAGTTGCTTCTGCAGTAATATGATCTTTTAAATAAATGACTTTTGTAATTTATCCACCTTCTGTGTCCTTTGTGGGAGCTTGTAATTTATCCACCTTCTGTGTCCTTTGTGGGAGCACTAGCATAGCATGAATGATCCAATCCTTCTTTTAGTTTAGATTTTCTAGATTTGATTTCTGTCTAACCAGTGGCTTTTCAGAGCATGGCAATTAATATAAATATAGCAAATGTTTAGCTATAGAATTACTATTTATAAAATTACTTTCAGAAATAAAAATTACCTCAGAAATTCTCCATATAGCCCTGAAATATGTAAAAATTTTTGGTCTTTTCTCATTATTTACGGTAATATTTTACAGTACTTTACATAGCGCTATGTATGTATTACAGTATGTTAATGCTATGTACCTACTATTTTGAGCACAAATAAACCTTATGTTGTTGTAATAGAAGGTGAGCTCATTAAGACCGTAGGTGCAAAAGAACAATTATTATTGTTAGTTTCCTTAATGTTTTATGCACTTTCTTATTTAGGTACTTTAAACTTGCACAATTTCTGCCAAGGGTAACCTGTTCTCAAGCTTTGATATTTTGTCTTCATTACCCTCAGTTTTCTGCCTTGTAACAAAGTTTATTAGTTAAGCTAACAGCCATGAATTGTGGTTCATTAATTGAAACTTCGGATTCACTGGTTTTAATAAAAAAGCCCACAGTCACGTCTTCAATCACTTTCAGATGTAGTTAATTTATTCTAATTGTTTTTGTTGTTGTTGCTTCTTTTTCTATCCTTGTGTGAAAATAATTACTAGAGATTAATTAATTAAAAATAGCTAAATGGTTCAGTTTGCAGCATGAATAAACTAAAAACCATAAAATTCTGATATTCTTTTTCAGGTCGTATCATTTTAAAACACTTCTGATAACTAGGATTTAAAAAATTGAAAAAAAATTGTATATTCGTTTGCAGTTTTTGAGATAGTAAAAAATGGAAGAGAGATCCAACTATTTCATTTTATGAAGGCCTTAATGTGGCAATGTTTTTTTATTTTAATTCACTTTCTTGGTATCATCACAAAGTGTTTTGTTTCTAGATAACATCATGTAGTTTTGAACCATTTTTCATGTCTTTTTGCTAAAATGATAATTTCAGTAAAAATCTAAATTTACAAAGATTTTGCATATAACACAAATAATTTAATATATATGCATACAAATATACACACATACACACACATTACACACAGAAATATAAATAATATTCTGTTAAATCTAATGATAAAAAATATAACTTTCAATTGTTCAACACCTTGTCACCTCTTTGAAAAGGAGTATTCTTCAATATACGGTCAGCTTTCAAAGTTTAGTGAAAGTTTACTTGATAGTTCCAGTGTTTTTGAATTCTTGTACAGTAAATTAGGTTCTACAAAGCTCCCATGTATTTATTGGAATTTAACAAAATTGCATGATTTTGTACTGCTTGGTACCAGCAGGAAGAAACCCCGGGGAGAAGAAATCACAGCTGGGAACAATTAAGACTGATTAGTTCGTGGCTGAGGAAAAATGGAAAGAAACTTCTCTTCAGGGGAATTAGGAGCTGCATTCCCAAGCATTTCCAAGTGAAGTGCAGTTCTCAGAGGAATTTAGGATTGAGGGAAAAATGTGAATTTTGAATATTTGGAGGTTTTCTCAGCTTATTTAATGTCTGCTTAACCACTGTGTGTTCACTATTGGATATCTGAAGGAAAAGAAGTTCAAGAAAATTGACCAACTTTTTACATATTTCTCAACTTTTTTATATACCCCAAGACTTCTGTAATATTTTCATTTGACCTTAGAGATAGAATATAGACGGTTTTATAACCTTTTACTATTCATTTTATAGAGATTGGGATAGTTGTGGTTTCTGAGAAACTGGCAAAGCACGTAAATATCAGTTCTCTTGGAAAAAAAAAAAAAACCCACATTATTGTGCATGAGATTGGGCTGAATTACCCTTTAGAAACCATAAAACAGTCCAGTTGAAATTTTAAGCAAGAAATACGCAGAGACTTTTTACTTAATTCCTGAAACTGCCATCCTGGATAAAGAATTGGTTTTTAAAAGCTAGATAAGGATGTGCTTAATAAAGCAAAAGAAATTAAATAAAATGACAATAGAATTCATAGACTATACCAGTTTCTTCTGGTTTATATTTGAATTATAGGTATGCATTGGAAGCATATTTCTTTTGAATAGGTTGAATTGGGTAGCTAGAAAATTACAAATAGTTAAAGCTAAATAGAAAATTGTTTTCCTAGACTTAAAATAATCTACCAGAGATTCATTTATTCTCAATTCTATTTGTCAGCTGGTGCTAACCTTGTTTTATGTGGCTACCTTTGTTATTACATTGAATCTTCTATAGCATAAATATTATGACAATCCTAGAATGTCATAAACAATAATGATTTTATTTTTTTCTTTCTCTTAACAGATAGAATGGATTATTTATATAATAACATCTATTTAACATGATATTCATCTGTATCCAGATTTTCACAATAATGTTTTTAAAATTTCCCTCTTGCTTTTCTTTCTCCCTTCTTCTCCCCCTCACCCCTTCTCTTTCTCCTTTCTCCACTCTTGGGTATGTTGAAAAATCACATGTGATGAATGAGGCAAAGGCCAATTTTCAAAAATATATTTCAAACAATCATTTTGAACGACTGATGGCTCAAAATGCATAAACAGTATAAGAGAGGGAGTGTATAATTATTAACTACAAAAAAATATGGCCTAGCAGGATGGTAACTACTGAACCAAAATTGTCTTGTGTTTTATTTCTAAATGTACTTCTGTGTAGCCTGTTTCCTTAATTTAGTTTACTACTTTAACCACTTTAGAGAGTGATGATGCTAATCTTATCTATGCCAGATGAGTGAATAGCCTTAATATTATACTTTTAGAAAAATCTTTATTAAAAATGTAATACACTTTATTACTAGTTTGGGACAATTACTAAGTTTATAGGAAGTCATGGTTTAAAATCCTGCAATCGCTGACCAGAGATTACATGAAAGGGAATGGTTACTGCCCAGCTGACTTTCTATTTTCTAAACCAGTAGTTCTCAATTTTTTATATTTTAAGTCCCATGAGTTATTCTATAAAAGAACATAAGTTTCACATAAGAAAATCAAAAGTTCACTTTTTCTGAGTTGGAAATGCTTATATTTTCCTGCATTATAATGACATTCACAGTAAGATTCAGAAACATAAATCAGCTAATCAATGTAAGGGTATATATATTTGCCATTGGACAATTTTTATCTGATAATATTGTATCTCTTGGGCAGGGCAAGCTACATGACTGTCGGTAGTGGCAGTAGAGCTGCTTCCTAGACTGATAAGACACAGCTATAAAATGGCCAGCACATTGGGAGTGAAGTGTGGAATCTACAAAGAACCGCAGAAACCATTAAAAAGAAAGCCTAGGAAGTGATTAATAAGCACAAGCCTCAATTTCCAGGTTAATCCTATATGATCCATAGAAGGATGGGTCAGCAATATGTTTCTACTTGCAACTGGATG
This sequence comes from Sus scrofa, assembly GCF_054392235.1. Classification (NCBI taxonomy): domain Eukaryota; kingdom Metazoa; phylum Chordata; class Mammalia; order Artiodactyla; family Suidae; genus Sus; species Sus scrofa. Next base: position 67,537,208 of record NC_139393.1, on the reverse strand, counting down.
TGGGAGTTTAGAAAAAATTCTTGGGGAGTTCCTGTCATGTCGTGGCGGGTTGAGAACCCAACATAGTATCTGTGAGGATGTGGGTTTGATCCCTGGCCTCGCTCAGTGAGTTAAGGATCTGGCCTTGCCACAAGCTGCAGTGTGGGTCACAGATGCAGCTCAGATCCTGTGTTGCTGCGGCTGTGGTGTAGGCCTCAGCTGCAGCTCTGATGTGACCCCTAGCCTGAGAACTTCCATATGCTGCAGGTGCTGCCTTTGAAAAAGAAGGAAAGAAAGAGAGAGAGAGAGAGAGAGAGAGAAAGAGAGAGAGAAAAAGAAAGAAAGAAAGAAAGAAAGAAAGAAAGAAAGAAAGAAAAAGAAAGAAAGAAGGAAAGAAAGAAAGAAAATTAAAGAAAGGAAAAAAAAAAAAAGAAAGGATTCTTGGACTATTTAGGAAAGAGCTTTGTGTCACCAGTTGTCTTCAGACTAGGACAGAATACGGGAAGAGATGTATCAAGTTCAGGTTTGGATCTGGCTTTTAAAAGATATATATTTTACCAGCAACTTAAATCTCTAAAGGCTGAAACTTCCTATGAAATGCTCAACTGGGGAACGGATAAGCAAACTGTGGTTCATCCTCACAGTGGAACACTACAGAGCAACAAACAGGAACAGACACTGATACACACAATAACATGAACGCATCTCAAAATGTGCTGTGCTAAGCGAAAGAAGCCAGATTCAAAAGTGTGCTTCCATTTCTATGGAATTCTGGAAAAGGCAAAATTTTGGGGACAGAAAACAGATGGGTAGTTGCTAGGGGCTTAGGATAGGAAGGGTTGATGTCAAAAGGCATGAAGGGATTTCTGGAGGTGACAGAATTGTTCTGGGTCATAGTGGTGGTGATGTCTCAGAACTGTCACTAAAAAGGGTGATGACTGCTGAATGAAAATTATATTTTAAATTTTTTAAAAAGCAAGTAAGAGTTCACATGAATTTAACTGTGGTCCCACAGGTATAACTGCGCACGTCTGCTTGCAAAGCTGTGGGTCACTCAATCCTTGCTCTTCCTGTTTCCCTGTCAAAGGGTCCCCAGTAGCGTTTGTCAAGTGGAGTGCTGTTGCATTTGAGATGGGATAATTGTTCAGTACCTGGGAGTGCCCTGTGCTTTGTAGGATGTTCAGCAAGTCTGGCATTTATCTGCTAAATATTTGCCAGTGGTCCCTGGGAATATATCTGCACCCTCGCTGAAAACCACATGCCAGAGGTGTTTTTTCTGGACTCTCTCTATATAAAGATGAGTAGTTCTCCAGTTCATCAGTGGAGAGGAAAAGAACTGGCATGGTTGCCTCACTCTTTTCTATTGTGGGGGAGAACTGTCTCCTTGTAGAGAAAGTATGTTCTAGTCGTCTTTCTCCCATGAGTAGTGGAGCTGACTTTGCTTCTGCCACATGTTAGGACTGGGAAGTGTGAAAGGGAAATTCACATGGGTGTTTATAAGCCATCTGTCAGCACACCTGCCTCATGTCCTGCAATGTAGCTTTTAGCTATGAGAATTGGCGCTTTAGTCTCCATTAGTCTGATTTCTATATCTTATCAGAGTTTGGGAAGGAAGGGGAGGGATATTTCATACAGACCTCACCTCAAATTTATATAATGTTCATTAGTAAAAGTATCAAAGGGTGACTACATAGCTTCAGCTTTTAGTTCCCATTATTACGCACACGCGAAGCATATTAACCCAAACCTTGGAACTCAAAATAATACTATGGCACTGAACTTTCTGCAGTTGGTTGAATAGGTGTGTACTAAAACCTGGTGCCATTTGTGTCTCTCAGCACACCAGCTGTTCCTAAGATCTTCTCCATCTTTGAATGTTTCAGGTCAAGGTTACATAGCAGCTATCCCTGCCCTGGTAATCCCATGTCAGGCTCTCTCATTGTGACATGGATCCCCACTAAGTCCTGCACTACAATTTGTACTCTGCACACAGCCTACATGAGACTTCCAGGGTTAGGTGGAGACTAGCTTTCCCTTTGAAGCATGGAACCTTTATTTATTTATTTATTTTAAAGCAAGAAAGTCTTTATTTTGTGGGATAATGGAAGTGTCATCCCATAGAACATTATCAGATCTTTTTGTCAGTGACTTCAAAAGCTTGATGTACTACCACATAAAACCTGAAGTTGAAAATTCTTGTTTTAAAGTAGTATTGACGGCATTCTGAGATGAAAGAGGTAGATCAGCCCTTGAAAAAATTAAGTAGGCAGTTTATTCCCTCTACCTTATCATAGAGCCCTGCGGGCAGTCTCTTGTTAGCTTCCTTGTTCTTTCTCTGGTAGAACCCCACTGACTCTTTGTAACCAGTTGACCAATCCAATAAACTATATGGCTAAAGTCTCAGGTATTATCTTATTTCCCCATCTTGTTCTAAGTGTTGGCCTCTGTTTTAATATGTAATATCTTCTTTCCACTCTTTAATTTTTTTTTTTCCCAAATGAACGTTCAGTGGTTTCACCAAAGTCTTATTGGATGGGCTTCAGGCACTAGAGCAGAGTTTGTGGGAACGCTGTGGAGTTCTCAGAGGCCCTCAGATAGCATGGCACAACCACTTCTTGCTCTGCAAAGACCATCCTCTGGAATGAATTTCTGAACTTCTTATTGTCTTCGACCTTGCATATTTATCAAGTGTGAGAATACTCTGTGCTATATGACCAGATTAGGGCTGCTAGCCATTGTTTTAATTCAACAAATATTTACTGAGCACTGAGAAAAATAATAATGAAAACATATATAGTGTGATTCTGTGCTGGACCTTCTTCTCAAGGATTTCTGTGTATTGATTTATTTTAATCCTCACAACAATGCTATGAGGTAATTCCTATTATTAACATCTCATTTCTATAGATGAGGAAACAAGTTCAGAGGGATTATGTAACCTGCCCAAATCACACAGCAGGTGAAACTTGATTTGAGTTTCAACTCTCACATTAGGCTTAAGTTTCTGCAGTAGAGGTTAATGTTGAAGGAGACTAAAAAAGATTCCATTTCAAAGATAATTTTATGTCTGCATATAATAAAAACAACAAATATATGAACTAAATTTCTGCAGAATGGCTCTAATCATGAGGTGATTGTTTTCTAAGGGGTATTATTTTGTTCACATTTACAGTTCTTTTTTTTTTCTCAAAGTTAATTATTCCTTTCATAACTTCCTCTAACAAATAATGCAACTTTTGCCTGCAGATAGAAGCAAACTTTACAGAAATAGAGTGTGAAGTTTTATCACTGGAAAGTATAACATTTCTTCATTTTAATTTTTAAATGATTAAAAATCACCTATTTAAGAAAGACCTCTTTTCTGTAGGAAGGGACGCTTTACCAAATAATTTAAAATGTACATTTAGCCCATGTATGCTATTCAAACTGATCAAAAAGCACAAAATTTGATTTTTTTGATATCCTTTAAAAGATATTTGTAGAATATTTTTTTAATTTTCTCATTAAGATTTGTTTGTAAAGAGTCCATCATGTACTATGTGTTTTTACTTTTAACTTTTTTAAAAATTGAAGTATAGCTGTTTTATAATAGTTCAGCTATACAGCAAAGTGATTCAGTTATACATATGTGTGTATATATATATATTCTTTTTCAGATTATTTTTGATTATAGGTTATTACAAGATATGGAATGTAATTCCCTATACTCTACATTAGATCCTTGTGGTTTATCTTTTGTATATAGTAGTGTGGTATCTGTTAATCCCAATTTCCTGATTTATCCGTCCTCCTCCTCTTTCCCCTTTGGTAGCCATGAATTTATTTTCTATTTGAGTCTATTTCTATTTTATAAATAATTTCATTTTTATCATATTTAAGATTTATGGTTTTTAAATGTTATTTGTCCTTCTCTGACTTATCTCACATAGTATGATAATCTCTAGGTCCACCCATGTTGCTGCAAATGGCATTTTTTCATTCTTTTTTTAATGGTTACTATTCCATTACATATATGTGCCGCATCTTCTTTGTCCCTTCCTTTGTCGATGGACATTTGGGTTGCTTCCATGTCTTGTAAATGACTCTGCTGTGAACACTGGGGTGCATATGTCTTCAAATTAGAGTTTTTATCTTCTTCAGATATACACCCAACTTATAGTAACTGATACATATGTAAACTTCGTAGAATGGCTTTTACAAATATGTCAAAACTTGCCAGGCCTAAACCAAAAACCAAGCCAAAGCCACACACAATAGTCACTACAATGGATAAGAGTGCATAGAAAAACTCACTTACAGATCTGATGTTTGCCAGTAATGTTTTGAATATATGGTAATGATGTACCAATTTAGGAAATAATTTAGGTACCTGGTTTTATCTGATTATTTTTTGGACAAAGTTACTTATATCAGCACTATCCTCTGTAGGTGTAGAGAAATTGTAATTATTCTTTGAGTTAATTCTTTCTAAATTGATAAATTGCTTGAAATTAAAGCAGGGAAAATTAACTTTTTTATTCTGTAAATAACAAAGACAAGATCCAGGACAAAATTAACTATTTCAGTATTTTGCATTTCTTTCATTGACTTGACTGTATGTCTTCTGCTTTTTTATTTTTTAATAAGATTTTTATTTTTTCTATTACAGTTGATTTACTAAACATATACATATATGATTGGGTCACTTTGCTGTATAGCGGAAATTGACAGAACATTGTATGTCTTCCACTTTAGTTATAAAACTTGACTTTTTATGTTAAGCATTCTCTTCAAAGTGGTTGGTGTGTTGGTGACACATGAGTCTCTTCTCTGAGGGGGGCTGGTGACACTGCCTGACTTCTGGGAGGAAAGGGAGGGTGGTCCATACTTTCCCCCCCCTCACTTTCAAGTCAGGCTTATAGTGAAGAAGGTAAACTTTCTAATAATTTGGTAAGTAATTTACCCCAGTCAACTTTGGTAATTAGATTAAGCAAATCATTTAACTTTTGATATAACTGCATCAGTTAAAAAATCAAAAGGTGGGGAAAGATTAAATTTGTATCTCTCTCAGAATCTTGAAGAATAGTTCAATAATTTTAAAAGTGGAAAAAGTAGTATCAGCAGTGGAAGTGGTCTCAACTAGAACTTTGGACACTGGGGTCTAAATCCCTACCTTGCCACTAAACAGCTGAATGATTTTGTGTGAACCACTTAAACTCTTGGGGTTTGGTCACCTCATTTATCAAAGTAAAGGCTGAAAAAGGAAACTGATGACTATGCTGTTTTAGTCTTTTCTCCATCCTTCACTCTGAGTTTACAAAGATACCTGTTTTCCTCTGGAGAAGTTAAGGATGAGTCAGATCTGAAGGCCCTGGCGAATGGAAAAATGGGTCCAGGAGACTCTCCAAGCATAACCAGTTCAATGAGCACCCAATTTCTTCCAATCCTGTTGTTCTGGGAAAAGCCAGCAGAATGCTTCCTCCTTATCCTTCATGATGCCATGCCCACACTTAACAGGTAACTTGAATTCAAGAGTGCTCATGCTCTTAGAATTTAATATCCCAGTCTTAAAAATATGTCAGAGAAAGTGAATCGATTCTCCCCTGAGCATTGCTTTTTGTAAGATTCTATTGCTGCTCTAAATTATCTTTCATCACCATTGATCAAAAAAACCAAATTTACCTGACAGGGAATTCATTCAGACATGTGTCTATTTGCCAGGAATGATCATAAAGGAATTCTCATTTTTTCTATCTTTTTACACTTTTTACATTTTTTACATTACATTTGTACATAAATATTCTTATATTTTCAGATGCATTCCATGAAGCTTTGAATTTGACTGAGTTGCCCTGAATCAGACCTTGAGATGAGGAGTTAGGTAAAACTGATTTATCAGTAAATGTATACAGGAAAAATGCCTAAGATGAGTGGAGCCTGAAACAGGGAAGGGATGGGTGGGGAGGGAAGGGGAGGAAGCAAAACAAGCTTGTGATACTGGGTGAAATCCAAGAGTTGCCAAGAGCAACTGTGGCTGAATGTGGCAGGGTGTATCCAGAGAGGCTGCATCAACTTCAGCTTTGCCCCCACCAAGGATGGGGGAGCCCAAGTATTTATACACCGCAGCCACAGTCAATGATTGGCTGCAGTTGGGTGAGGAGTCGGGGGCTATGAACATTCTGGACTTTTCCATCTTTTCCTGTGCACAGGCAGAACCGTTTTGGCAATCAGGAAGAGCAGGTGGTAGCTTAGGGGATGAAAATAAAAGAAACCAGCAAAAAGATGTAGAGATATGGGCCACATGCTGACAAGGTCTGTTGCAGGACTGTTTGTAATTGCTCCACAGCAACCATAAAGCTGGTGAAATATTATTTAATGAAGTAGTTTTCCTTAAAGACCAGAGAGGTAGATCCTGCTAATCTGTTTTACAGATAAGTTGTATGAGTGAGGGTCCTTCAGGAAACAGATGGCACATCCTGCGGAGTAATTTTAGGAATTTAATAAAGGAACTTTTTACGGAGGGGAGGATGGAGAGCAGGGAACCCCAGGCTGAGCGAACCCCACCTGGTGGTGGGGGAATTTCCATCCTTAGGCTTGAAGGGGCTAGCAGTATAGAAATGCTGAGAAGAGAAGCTGTGTCCCGTCTCAGGGGGAGGGAGAGTCTGCCTGCAGAAGGAAGCTTCTATCTGGTCTCGCGCTCCACCCCCTTTCCTGTTGTGCCGCTGCTCCCTCTTTCAGCCAAAGGAGAAGCCAGAGACTGGAGCTAGCTGAGCGGAGTGGGTAGAAGACAAGGGCAGGGGGACAGAAAGGGGCAAAAGGAAGCTGTGCAAAGGGTGAAAGGTAAATTGTTAAACTGGCTTAAAGGAAGTTAAATGGTGTAAGTCCACACCCAAAGCATTCCTATCATTTTTTCACTCCAGGAAGATAGTCTAAAAATTTTCTTCAAGACCTTTTAAAAATGTACTCGTAAAACCTCTCTTCTGCCCCTTACCAGACCTCCCTATTTACCTTGCTAGACTTAGGAAAAGAGAAGTGACCCACGCCTCGGGACTTCGTTCACTGGATACAAGGCCTTGTCTCAGTGCTTCAAGATTTGGACTTCGACTCCATCTCATGTTTATCTTTTAACATTTGAGTTTCTGTGGTTTTCTTCGCAATAGAAAACTCTTTTCGGGTCACTTTCATTTCTTTCTTTTTTATCAAAATTAAGATAGCATTATTTCCTGTCATTCTATATGCTTATTGTTATAAACAAGGCAAACAATATTCATTTTTTAAAAGTGCAGCAAAAATTTACCTTAAGTCCCCAAACCAAGAGATAATAATTGTTAACACATTGTTATCCATCCAATGTTCATTTTACACAGACACACACACACACAAACACACATATAGATACTCATTTGTCAAAGTGGGATGGTTTACAAAATTACTTGGATTAGGTAGATAGAGCTTCATAATAATTTGATGATAGTACAGATATTTTATTTTATGAATACAAGCAGTTTATAACATGTAATAAATCTCACAATATTGAACATACACTTTCTGATTTTTTTTTCACATTCTTTACTATTGCAAACAATGTGACTATGGTATACTTGTACATATATGTTTTTGTTTTCCTCCTTGATTTTCTTAGCCTAAATTTCTAGATTTAGTTCACTTGCTAGAAATTTTTTTTAATTAAAGGTATTTCTTCCATTTTCTACAACTGATATTCTTTTTGGGATGCCCGTCCTAGGTGATATTTTCAACTTGGCAAAAATTTTATCAACTGAACTGTCCATTAATATAACAAGAATATTTTCACTATATATTTATTGCTCTTGTCTAGTAGAAATAAGTAGAAATTTCTTGAGGTTAGTGTATTTCAAAATGGGACATGCTTTATGATGCTGTAGAGGTTTTTCCTGTGATCCAATGTTAGAGTTATAGTAGGGCCTTAAGAAAAGATTGAGTTGAAGAATAGAGGATTAAAAACCCAGGGAAATCTTTTGGGTGCATGTGCATATTCTCTCCTTCTGTGTTTGTATAGGAATCTGAGTAGGAGTTGTGGCTCAGTGGAAATGAATCTGACTAGCATCCATGAGGAGGCAGGTTCGATCCCTGGCTTTGTTTAGTGGGTTAAGGATCTGGCATTGCTGTGAGCTGTGGTGTAGGTCGTAGACACAGCTCGGATACCCTATTGCTGTGGCTGTGGTGTATGTAGGCCAGCAGCTTTGGCTCTGATTTGACCTCTAGCCTGGGAACCTCCATGTGCTGTGGGTATGGCCCTATAAAAAAAAAAAAAGAAAGAAAAGAAATCTGATTAAAGCCAATCTTCCTCAGTTTCTCATTTCTCATATAAGCCATTGTTTGTTCCATTGAAATATACTGTTCATAATTCTCTGGTCCAATTCCTAATTTCCTTAAGAAGGTGGCAGATTGACTACAGCAGTTTGGATTTGAATGCTCATTCCTGATCTCTCTCAATCCATGAGAGGTGAGTAGCACAGGTAACACTTACAGGCATGACCACTAGAAACCTTCTGCTATGACCATGAGGATTGCAGGAGACAGTGTGAACCAGTGTCTTAAGACAAAGGTGGATGGACAGCCAAGCCAAAAGTTAAAAGTATAATTGGAGACTTCAAAACAAACTTCTAATAATGGATAGAACAACCAGGCAGAAGATCAACAGGAAAGAGAAAACTTAAACACCTCTGTGCACCAACTAGACTGGAAGATACCTTTGGGACACTCTACCCAACAACAGCAGGATACACATTCTTCCCAAATATACATGGAACACTGTTCAAGATGGGCCACATGTTAGGCTGTAAAACACACTTAAATAAATTTAAAAGAACTGAGATCATACAAAGTACAATGGAATGAAATGGAATGAAATTAGAAGTAAATCAATAAGCAAGAAACTTGGAAATTTCGCAAATACGTAGAAATTAAGCATTCTACTCCAAAATAACCAGTGGGTTAAAGAAGAAGTCACAGGAAAATTAGAAGTTACTTTGAAATGAACAGAAATGAAGATACATATATAGAACATATGGCATGTAGCTAAAGCAGTCCTTAGAGAAAAATTTATAGCCGTAGATGCCTATATTAAACATTTATCATCCAAATATAAGCATATTACCTGTGTCTGATACATCTGCCTGAGTTCTCTGCAAGAATATGAAAAAAAGCACCACAATATGATACATTAAAACTGAGAAAGTATATCGTTTAAGGCAGAATTTCCAGTAAATGCACTTCTGTTGAGTTAAAATGTGTTAAGATGCTCATTACTGAAAAACAACTAATATTCTAATCTTTGAATCAAATAGGGGACCAGAAGCTGGATAAGCATTTTGGCTATTTTCACTAACCAAATTTTATAATAATACATAATAATAACCTGATAACCAGAGGGGAAGCCCCCATTATAAAGGAATAAATTTTGAGTTTAAAATGTTTTCATTATTAACAAAGGGGAGAAATGCTAATTTTATTCTCTGTGAGCCACAACGTCACTTTGGTTTTGTAGTTTTCCAGTTGTATTATAAGAACAAGTTCTTCCTGTTTCATTTTTTTTGAAAAGGAATATCATATATTTTTTAAAATGTCTATTCTGGGTTAGGAATTATGTTAAGGACTTTTTTTTTTTTTTTTTTTTTTGTCTTTTTGTCTTTTTGTCATTTCTGGGGCTGCTCCCGCGGCATATGGAGGTTCCCAGGCTAGGGGTCGAATCGGAGTTGCAGCCACTGGCCTACGCCAGAGCCACAGCAATGTGGGATCCGAGCTGCATCTGCAACCTACACCACAGCTCATGGCAATGCTGGATCCTTGACCCACTGAGCAAGGCCAGGGATCGAACCCGCAACCTCATGGTTCCTAGTCGGATTCGTTAACCACTGCGCCAGGACGGGAACTCCCAAGGAATTATGTTAAGGACTTTGATACACGTTTGTTCAGGTCTTTGTCTCATTATCTCTGCTGAGACATCTATAATCATCATCATTTCAGGGATTAAGAAACTGAGCCTGTGAGTAACTAAACAATTTACCCAAAGTCGTGGCCTGTGTATGGGCAGGTAGATTTAAAAAGGTCTGACCCAGGCTTGAGTTTCTACTTTTTCTATTACTCCAGGCTGTCTGCAACCTACCACCTCCATTTCTGCATGTTGCTGTAAGAATGCCATCTCCAGTCCTTTTACCCTGTACTTTTCCTTATCTCAATGGAAGCACGTAAGCAAAACCTTTGAATTACTCTTTTTATTACTTGGATTGCTAGAGCAATTTTGGGTTCTACCTCTCATCTTACCATCATTGAAAAATTAACGATTGAATTTGAGAAAAGTAATGACAGTTCCTCAAATATATTGTCTATTTATATGTGCCTGTTTGAATTTCAACAAGATTTAAGACATTTAATTCACATTTGTGAAGCCTTTAAAGTGTTTCGAGTAATTTTACATACGTTGTCTTATTATGAACTTGGTTTGGCATGCTTCTAATCTCAACAAGTAGCTATCTATACTTATAATAAACCTTATAGTTTCCAGTATCTTCTTTTCCATTTGTAGAACACATAAATTCTTTATTATCACTACAGTGGTCAAAATTTAGCTCTGCAATTTGACTTGTAAATATGTGTATATAAAAATCAGAACACATTTTTTAATGTTTTTAGACAATTGATGTTCCTCTGAAAAGTGCCACGTGCTTATGTGCCACTGATTATTTGATGACAATAACAATACATTCTATCTATTTTATAACTTTTAGGACTTTTACTGGTTTATGGTGACTGGGTTTGCTCTGAATGTATGATGACGTTGCCTTGCCTACATGAGGCAGTAGAAAAAATCCTGTAGATTGAAAAAGGAGATTCAATTGAGCCAGATAATAGCAATGATTTAGGAGCAAACATATCCTTTTTCAGTCTTTAACATCCAATAGCAAGTAAGAAACTATTAGACCTTGCACTCTTTCCTCTCTCCCTTCTCTGTCTCCTTTGGCTGAAGATAAATTTCAATTACATAACTATTTCCTGTTACTAATCACTTTCTCCAGTCAGAATTCTTTAAATAGTCATTTAAGGCTGGGATGAGATCTCTGTCATTTCTGAAACTAAGAGAACAGGAAATTCCCTAATATCCTCAAGATATGTATAGAAACCCATCACAATTAAGTACAAGAGGAACTAACATCTCCTGGGGATATTTATTAAATAAACTTGCCTAAATATGTCTGACAAATACATTATCCTTCTAAAAAAGTCTAATTACCAAGATCCATTTATCTAATTAAGGGACCCTCAAATGCCCTAATTTTTCTGTTGAAACTCCTCTATGATAATGAATTTCCTAATAATGAAAGCAGCTTGCTAAAATGGGTATCATGATAATCAACTCATTTGTGCATCTTTTGTATTTCCCATGTCAGATAAAAGCATTCAGAGGGGGGAAAAACATAATTCCATCCTCTAAGAGTAAAGTAACTCTTTCCAAACCAATTGTTCAAGAAAAATAAAAAACGCTATTTACTTCATTGTTATTTGTGGCAGTGGCAGTAAGATGAATGAAGGAAATAAATATTAAGCAACATGAATTACATTTTTAAAAGAGAATTTAAACTTTTTTCTTTAAAACTGTAAAGAAGCAATAATGCTCTGTTATTCCAGGTAATTAAAAAATAATTATCTCATAGAAGAGAGGAGGCAAGCATTAAAATATCTGTCCATAAAATGAAGTCTTGTTATAGCACAACTTGCTTGGAATTCGGCAAAATGGATGCTCACTGAAGGAGCATTGCCCTAAAACTATTCAAAATACATTTTTGATGTCAGAGTCTTCAATTTAATCTGTCATTAATTTCTTCCTATCTGTATAAAATCACTGTTTCCTGAATTTCAGACTGATCCACACATATAATTCTTCTCCAAAATTTTCTTTCATTCCTTTGGCACCATTTGCTCACCACTTGTCTCTGTGTTTAGAATACTCTTTCCCACTTGTCCTTAGTTTAGAATCACAAAAGGAAGTTCTAGAGAATGAGAAGATGAAAGATTCTGAAATTTGAAGGAGGTGGATTTGAATCCAAGCTTGCCTTTTCCTAGCTGTGCAACAGTGGGAGGTGTAAGACAAAAGGACTGAAATGGAGTCACTTATGCTAAGCCCCATGTCACCAAACCCTGACTTAACTTCATGATTTCAAATGTCCCAGAAATGGAATCTTACACTTATCAAGCAGGAATCACCTTACCAGCACTAGTTGGGTAATCTGGTTGAAAGATGCCTGCAGTCCCCTAAAGAAAGTAACCTTGTGATAGATAATCAACCTACTTTTTCTGCCAAGTATAACTTTCTTCTTCCAGGCCTCTCTGCTTATAAATTTCTTTACTTTGTATATCTTTGGAGCTCCTTTCTATTTGCTAGATTGGATATTGCCCATTCAGGAATGGTTGAATAAAGTCAATGAGATCATTAAAATTTACTCAGTTGAATTTTGTTTTTCAACAGAAGGAAGCTTTAAAGTTTAGTTTTGTCATTTATAAACTGGCAATCTGCCTATCTCATGGGATTGCTCTAAAAGTTAAGTGACACATTTGAACTAAAAAAATTGTCTGTTTTTGGATTTATGGAAAGTTCTTCATAAATCCTACCTCTCTGTAGGATTTTTGTGGCAATTACAGCCACAGTGATCTCTCCTTTAGACATGCCTTCCATCGGGCCCTTTTCACTGGCCTTCTGCAGTTAGTCAACTTCTAAAGTTCCCTGACAAACAGTTACTGAACACTTGGTAAGAGTCATACTTGGTGTTTGATGCTGGTAAAGACAGAAAAAATATCCACAAGAATCTTGTGATCTATGTTAAATGAGTCTAGTAATTTGGACTCTGTAGAGCTGAAAAAACAACTGCAGCTGACCCCAAATTGAAGCAGTTGTAAAGAGTAGCTCTGAGGAGGTAGCTTTAGTAGGAAAGAAGATTGTGACCCCAAGGTTTTCTCCTGTTAGATATTTCTCTCTGTCAACAACAAAGATCAGGTTATAGAGATCACTTTCTTTCTGAAGCCTGTTCTTTCAAATTCTAAAGGAAACCACAATTAAGTTGACAGAAGAGGGAGAGTTGGAAGGGCAAAAGGCAAGTAAGTAAAAATCTTCAGGTTCAAAACTTCTAGAAATCTTGCTAATGGAGACCAATGCCAGAAGTTTACTGTAAGCAAACAATTGATAAACCTGACCAAAAAAAGCTGGAATTACTTCAGCTCTATAGTAACTTTCAGGAACTCAAGCCTCCACTGTCAGGAATCAGGCTGCAAAAGTATAGGCCCTAGGAGGGGCAAACTTCCCTTTGTTCGCCACTTTTATGTGTCTCTAAAGGATAAAGACAGAAGAAATTTCTAGAAGTACAATTAGGGGTACAGGAATCAGGAGCTGCCAGATGAAGCTGACTCAGCACCTGAGTTTCTGGGCAGGACTCTTTCCCAGTTTCTCCTCAGCAGGAGTTGATAATTCCAGCAGATTAGATATTACTGAGCATCCCCTTTTCTTCCCTCTTTTGGAAGGAAGTTACTACTAAATTATTATTTTAAAAATTACTGTTCTCCTGCATCTATGACATCATTGGGTGTTGATTTTGTGGGCATGTGTGTGTGTGTGTGTGTTGAGATGGGGAACATACTAATTTCTTTCTATTTTATAGTTTCCTGATCAGGAAAGGCAACAGAATATTATGGAGAAAGCTGTCTCTCAGAGATCCTGGACTTTGATATAGGTGCAGGAATTGGCTGGAATTTTGTAGTCATTTTCCTTGGGCAAAATGTGAAGGTATGTTTTTAAGAAAAGAGAGATGAACATTTGATATTTCAGTGGTCAAAGAGGCAGGTTGTGCCCAAAGCTGCTGGTTGTTCCCTGCTACGCATTCTTCCCACTTTGATTATCTGTTCATTTATTTGTTTATTTTTTATTAATATATATATATATTTTTTTGCAATGGAAACTTGATTTTTATATTTCCAGGCCTCTTTTGAAGCTGGTGGAAGTGATGTGTGCATTCAAGTTATGCCCTTGAAAGAAAAGAATTCACTCACTTCTGGTTTTTGTCTCCTTGTTGGCTAGAATGTGGACACCATGGTAGTGAATCATCTTAAGCCTTGTGGGTAAGAGGGAAACTCTTCATTTGATGAAGCCAAAAAACAAAAATAAAACTGGGTTCCCAACAATATTGGAATTGGAGAAATTTACTCTTGGACTGCTATGAGAAAGAAAGAGTGAAAAAAAGTGGAGCAGGAGAGGGAAGTGGGGAAAGGGAGAGGGAGGGAAAAGGAGGGAGAAAGAGATCTCTCATGTAAAACTCTTGCCATATTTGGTATATAAAGTCATGGATTGGGTGAGTCCACTAAGGCAGTGATTCTCAACAGGAGATGATTTGGCTTCCAGGGGACATTTGGCAAGGTCTGGAGACATTTTTGGTTGTCTGGGAGGCTGGATGTTACTATCATCAGGTTAGTAGAGGCCAAAGATGCTGGTAAACATCTTATAATGCCCAGGAGAGTTCCAACAACCAAAGAACTACGCCAAACCAACTGTCAGGAGTGTCAAATTTGAGAAACCTTAACTTAGGAAAAGTGTTGATAAAGTTGAGAAGACCTAAGATTGAAAGAAACAATCAGTTTCCTTAGGGCACAGAGTAACGGCAGAAAGAGAACTGGAAAATCAGACAGGTCCAAATTGTTAACATTCTTGTTAAGCCATTGAAGAAGTTTAGACTTCATATTCAGGGCAAATAGGAACAGGGACTGAAAAGGGGCTTCACATAATAGGATTTGTGTTTTAACGAAATGAATTTGGCTTCAGCGTGTAGAGGGAAGTGACTTGGAATGAGCAGGTCTGGAGGCCATTTAGCCCAAGTTTAGGACAGAGTATCCCTGGTGAGGGCAGCGCAGTAGGAAAGGAGAAAGCAGCAGATTCAGGAGACTTTCGGAGATAGAAGCCAAGTATCTGGTGATCATTTTGACAGGCTGGTGAAGGAGAGAGAGGGTTCTGGTTTGGACTAGAAGCACAGAGGTGCCACTTAGAGAGAGGAAAAAAAATCACTTCTCTGCCTTGTGTATTTTCTCTAGCATTATGGAGATGGCAAGTATGCAGCAAAGGATTTAATAAAATATTTAAATCATCACCAGATTCCAATTGGTATTTGGAATTGGGGAGGAACGTATTTTTCACATTTAGCAGAACAAGCAAATGGAAGGCATCTTTGAAGGACAGTCAGGAACTAGGGTCCGGGTGAATAAGTGCTGGTCAACCTTTTCACTGAAGGTGCCCGTTTCCTGCTGTAGTAAGTACATTCATGTTGAGGGATGGTGTCAGGTTGGAATGTTTAACTAGAGTTATGAGCCCTTCCCTCCCCAACCCCATCTTCATAATTAAAACTGAAGCCAGAAATATTAGCAGTGTTCCAGGCCATTTGCCTCTGAGTTGACATGGTTAAATCTATTTTAACCACAGTACACAACTTTGTTAAAGGTCTCCCAGTGCCTCCATGGCCATGATAGAAACAAAGTCAAGTGTAGAAATTGTCCTTAAAAAAGATTGTTATTGTAAAATTTAAAAAATCTCTCTCTATAAAATACATGGATCAATTGACTCAAGAAATCCCACATACGTGTCCTAGTTCCAGGAAACATAGTAAGAATTTATAAATGCTAAATGCAGTAGGTGCACATAAAGAGTGGTCTCCTGGAAGGATGGAAATTTGTGTTTAAAGGCTACAATAAAATGTCAGGCCATATCAGGATTACTCAGAATGGAGAATCATTAATTTTTAAGGTTATTAATTATTTCTAAGACTGAAAGAAAATCTAGATAAGATAGGATTTTAAAAACTCACTAAAGAATTTTATTAAATCAAAATTTAAAGCCACTTAAAATTACTGAAATGATTTTATATTAAATATGAGAAATCACAACCTAAAAACTGTGATTTTGAAACTTACCTAGATCAAGACATTCTAATGCGAATTTAATATTACACAATTAATTTGCAAACAGCTTATCTCAGAATGTGTAACATTTTTGTCTTCTGTTTATGTGGCATGCTTGTATACTACTAGTTTTCCAAAAGGCAGGGGAAAAAAAAAAAAAAAACACCAAAAGCAAAACCTCTAGAACAGATTATTGTTAAATAGGCATTATATGTATTTATATATATTAGTATTTCAAGAACTTAAAAATATTTTTTCTTTGTTTGGCTAGTATTCTGGATTAAATTTTTAAAGATATAGTGCTTCTAGAAAAATAAAATCTTAGGACTTACACATATGAGTACTTTATGAACATTTAATATATGCTCAAGTTCACTTGAATACAGTTTCGTTACAAATTTACTCTTTAATATAGTCTCTTATTCATATATTTTATCCAACAATACACTGGAATTCACAGAAGTTCTATTTGGTAGAAATGAAAAAACTTATTTGCTCCCTCTGCTGGAGAGATAGGTGTTAATTTAAAAAGACAATGTGATTTCAAACTCTGGAAAGCAATGTGTACGTTTTATTTCTCAAACCCGAGAAGTGTCTCAGTTAGCAAATGTAATGGCATTTAGAGAGGCAGAAATAAAGCACACTTAGGTGCATTCTCTTTTAAACCTAAAATAAAGGGATGCGCTTCTGGAAAATGTTAACTTGGGAATGAGGATTTAAATGTTTATTTCTAAAGTTTCCTTTGCTATTTATTGTACAGGGTCACCTCCTAGAATTATCAGCCTATTTTGTATTCCTTTATAGATGATGTGGACTCTTGAGTATTATATTTGTATAATATGAATACACAAGGAAATAAAACAAGAGATATTGCATAACTTTTAGCATTTAGAATATTTTTATTTTCCTCTTCTCATCATTCTGCAAGTAATCTCTGACTACATATTCTGGGGCAATTATTGTGAAAATGTACTAGCAAGGCTGACAGTATATCAGCTTATAGATATAATAACAATGATAATATTTAACATTTATTGTGCTCTGTTGAAGTGCTAAGAAATCTACTAAATTCCTTATGCAAATTATCGGCTTTAGTCACTTCACAAGTACGTGAGGGTTGGTATCAAAACTAGAGTTGACTTTCTGTAGAAGTTGGCACAGCCTCTGTGGGAATAAGTACTGTCCTGCAAAGGAGACTGATTCTGAATTGGTGAACTTCTTATCAGTGGCCTCGGTCACCTGCTGGACTCCTCAAATTCTGAGAACCAGATTTATACCCTCCCAGCCAGGAAATCAGAGGATGCCTTTATAGCAAACTGAGTCCAAGAAACGAGACCTACAGATGTTGATATCTGAAGTTCCCTCAATGAAAAACTCTGCTTTCTGTTTTTTCACCCTATTTCAAAGTTTGCTTGTAAACAACTACCCCCATCCCTACCAACCTCATAAATATAAATTCAGGTAGGAATGATCAGATTTTCCAATGAGAAGTTTTAATATTAAAAACTGAAACCAAAATAAATGAACTCAAAAACCAAAAAACTAGTCCCATTTTTTTCTTCTTCTCTGTCTGCCCCATGGCATATGGAGTTCCAGGGCTGGCGGGCCAGGGAACCAGATCCTAGTTGTGGCAATGCTGGATCCTTTAATCCACTGTGCCAGTCCAGGATTGATCCTGTGACTTGGCACTGCAGAGACGCTGCTGATCCCATTGCATCACAGTAGTAACTCAAAAACCAGCCCCATTTTACAGATGGAGAAACTGAGTTCTGATAAATAAATCACTCGTCTAAGTTCATTCTGATAAATAAATAACTCGTCTAAGTTCAAACACATATAGCCAAGCCAGAATTTTAATCCAGGTTATCTGACTCCAGACACATGTAACCATTATAAAAAGTTCTGAATGAAATCTATAGAGTGAAGTGTCACTTGCAAATTGTACGACTGTTTTAAAACCAATAAATGCTTAGATATGTTACTACAAAGCTGCCTTTTCTTCCTGCCAGGAATTATGTTAATGAGGAAGACTCCTTGCTCTCTCCACTGGAACAGTAAAGACACCTTGCTGAGGCTGTGTGGGAAATGGGGAAATGCCTGGCACAATGGAGTTCTTGGTTAAGAAGTTGGCATTTGAGTGCTGATCCTCTGTGTCAAAAGGTTAAAATTTTCTCAGTCTTTTTCATTGTTAAAATAAATGTGCCTCTTGCAGGGAAGTAATAATGATAAATCTGAAAAGATCTGCATGATGTGCTGAGCCTTACAATGTAGGATAATATGCTGTATAAATACTCAGTAAAAAACTTATCAGCCCCAAATCCAATTTGGTGTGTAGCTATACTCTTGTGCATCACATATGGTAATGGCATAGAAAATCATCTGGAAAAAATATTTTACATGTTAGAAGAATCAATTCAGTGCCCTAAAGCTGAAGAAGTTTGAATTAGAGTGTTAACACCTTATTTAACGGTTTGAATACTGACTTCTCACCAATTTAAAGGAAATGTAATAATGCATCTGCTGCTTTTATGATGATACAGTCAAATTGTAATATAAGGCCACTGAATCCATTGCTACTTGAATGAGTCAATACTCTCTAACTAAATGTCCTAGCTAATGATTCCTGACTAACTGATTTGACCAATTATGTATCTGATTCTCAGAGCCCTGAGATACTGAGTAAAAACAGTGGTATGGAGATTTTAATTGTGACCATATAATATGTAGAAAATATGATGTTAAATTGATTAATTGGTGCATCATAAAACACTTGAGGTCTATACTTTTAAAGTTAGCTATGGAACAAAGAATTGTGCACTGAATTTTATACTCCATAGACATCTTTAAAAACATAAACCCAACTCCTTAAGCAGAACATAGTAATTCTATTTCTAATACCAAAAAATCTCTAACACAGTGTGAACATTGCACAGAAAAATCTCTTTAGGAGAAACTGTACTAGCAATATTAAGACTCCTTCAAATAGCCCAATGGGCATCCAATATATCTGCCACATCAATTCAATAAACCAGAGCTAAAAAACAAGATAAAAGTAATTCCTGTCACATTGCAGAAAGGGCTGTGTTAAAGGACACAAGACGAATGACCAGGCATGTCATTGAGAGATTGTGTGGGGAGTACTTCAGAAGTGCCATAACAGAGGCTGCTGTTAGAGGCAAAACAACCTATAGCCTATTAATATGATTTTATTTCGATTTTACAACCAGTATGGCCTGAGAAAATATAAGTGTATTTATACATGTTATGTTGCATGTGAGAAAAATGAGGCCCAAGGAGGCTGTAACTTTTTCAATAATATCACTACTCTTTTGGTAAAAATAAGCCATAAATACTGTTTTAGGGAAAAAATTCCTTGATATAGTGAATAACATAGTTGAAAAGCTCTGGAATTACAGATGTCAGATCAGTTCAAAGAGGCTATGTTTGTGAAAAAGGAATGAATCAGGAGATGATTAAATAAATTATAGTATATCCATACAGTGGAATTCTATGCAGCCGTTAAAAAGAATGTGGTGGATACATTCAAAACATTATAGGTATATCAAAGCAGAATTCTAAAATATGATCAGGTAAACCATGGGAAGTCTGGAAAAACAAAAGAGAGGAAATAAACTGAACATTTAAAAAAAAACCCCAAATTAACATATCAATAATTTCAGTAAATGTGAATGGTCTAAATATACACTAAAAACAGAGATTGACAGAGTAAATAAAAATTATTAAACTATATTCTAAGAAATTCTCTTCAAATATAATGAGATAGGGAAATTAAATTAAAATAATAGGAAAATATATATTATGCAAACATTAATCCAAACAAAGCAGGAATGGCTATATTAATATGAAATAAAATTGACTTCAGAGTAAAGAAAATTACCATAGACAGAAAGGAACTTTACATGGTCAATTCACCAAAAAATCATAGTAATGATAACTGTGTATGCCCTGAACAATAAGCTTTGTGTCCTAAAACCTGTTTGATAGCAATGTTTTGTACAATTAAAGATAGCTATTTAGAATATCTTACTGATAATTAATTCTATATATTTATGATAACAAGTTTATATTTTCTTTGGCCTTTCATGGTTTTCAATATTGATGTTTTCCCATTACAGAAAAACTTTACCAACTCTTCTCTGGTACAGACTCACTAGTTAGGCAGACAGACGCTTTCAGTGGTAAAGCAGCTAAGAAGTTTAAATTATTAGCACCTGTAAGAGAATATGCAAAGCGTATTTTGAAAAGTTATATGAGAATAACAGAGACTTTTTTCCCTAACACCTTTGCTCAGTGTATACTGAGTTATACATCAATAATGCTGTGTAACAATATACCCCAATAGATTTTTTTTTTTTTTTTCTTTTTAGGGCCACACCTACAGCATATGAAGTTCCTAGGATAGAGGTCAAATTGGAGCTGTAGCTGCCAGCCTACACCACAGCAACGCTAGATCTCAGCCACATCTGTGACCTATACCACAGCTTGCAGCAATGCCAGATCCTTAACCCACTGAGCAAAGCCAGGAATTGAACCCACATCCTCATGGATATTATTCATGTTTGTTGCTGATGAGCCACAGCAAGAACTCCTCCAATACTTGATGACTTAAAACAGCAATCGAATATTTGCATAGATTCGTGGATCAGTAGACTTGGCTGATTTAGGCTGCCCCAGGTGAGCAGCTCTTTTTGCAGGCTATAACAACTTGAGTAATTTTGCTTCTAAACACAGATTTGTAGGTTATCTAGGTGGCTCTGCTCAAGTGTTTTCCATCCTCCTTGGAACAACTGGCTAGTTAGAGCATGTTTTTCACTTGGAAATGGCAGAGGCACAAGAGAAGAAAAGCTGTGAGACAGTTTAAGCCCACTTTTAGAAGAACAGCAAATTCCCTAAGCAAAGGGTAAAGATAGAGGGAAGTGTGAAGAATTGGGGCCAATGGTGAGCTTGAGTAAGACCATTAACTGTGTGATTCATCTCATTTGCCAAACACCACGCGCACACACACATAGACACGCACACAGGCCACTGATGTCTTCCTGCTGGATTTTTGTTTTGCTTCTTTTAAAAATAATGTAAAATATATTTTATTTGCAAGTCAAAATTATGAAAGAGGATGACATTGAACTCCCATATTTGTGTTTACTACATACTTCAGAGGGAGCGGCATAAGCAGGAAATGGTGGGCAGTGGTAGAGGCTATGTGATCCAACAGTTTAAGAAACTTTATGCTATACGCCTGGAACTGTCTTTGTCCACTTGGTCAATGAGTGTGTATACTTCTTTTCCCACTTTCCTTTCTCTTGTGAGGCTGTCATAAAATCATGGCATGTTTAAGCTAGAAGAATCCAGACATTTTAAAACTGAGTCAGTCTAAAAATATTCAAACTGTTCCTCATAACTCTTGGGTTATAAAGTGGGAGGGTAGATACTTGAGGACCTTTCTCTACTTAATAAGAGGAGGTTTGTTTTAGCTCTTTTGTCTACTCATCTTTCAGGTAATGTTTCATGACACAAAATGGTTAGAGCATCTTTGATCTTACTGAAATCACCCTCTTTTTTTTTTTTTTTTTTTTTTTTAACAGATGAGGCTAATGAGATCCTGAGATTTGGTTTACTACTACGAGGTATTATGGCTTAAAACAAAACAATACAAAACAAAACAGATATCTTAGGCTCAGGTTTCGTGGCTTCAACACTTGATTAGTTTGCCTGTGTAACAAATTGCCATAGCGTTAGTGGCATAAAGCAAAGCGTATTATCTCAAAGTGTCTGTGGGGTAGATGTTAATGGCATGGTTTAGCTGGATCCTCTGCAAGGCTGCAGACAAGATTTTGTCTAAGGCTGCATTCAAGACACTGTCTAAGGCTGCATTCTCATCTGAAGGCTCAAGTGGACAAAGTTCTCATCTGAAGGCTCGAGTGGCAAAATTCATTTTTTGATGGCACTAAGATTCAGGTCAGCTTGCTTCTTCAAAGGCAGAAAAATACAGACACTCAAGCAAGTCAGGATGCTGCATTTTTAGGTAACCACATACATCCCATCACCTTTCTCACATTCCATTGGTTAGAATCAAGTCACAGTTTCTGCCCACACTCAGGGAGAAAGATTACACAAAGGCATGAGGATCTGAGCATGGGACCATGGGAGCCACCATACAATCTTCCCACCACCAGTGCAATACTGCCTCAGCTGTCAAATTATTAGTAGATGAGGGTATGATAGTGGTTTAAAATCTGTCTAGGGTTTAAAAAATATTCTTTCCTTTATCTCCACTCCCTTGAATCTGGACTGGACTTAGGAATTTCTTTCTAACAATATTAGATGATGGATGTGATGGTGTGTAACTTCTGAGACAAAGAACGTTGGAATCTTTTTTCCCTTTGCTCTCTTTCTTGGATGACTCACTCTGGGGGAAACCGGGTGCCATGTCGTAAGGACATTAAATCAGGCCTGCCGAGTGGTCCATGTGACAAGGAACTGGGAAAAACTTGTCAAAAGCAGAAAGGGTTTCTGCCAACAGCCATGTAAGAGCTGGCCTTCTGCTGACAGCCGCATAAGGCAGCCATTTCAGAAGAGGCTTCCTGAGCCCCGGTCAAGCTGTGAGATTTCTACAGCCCCAGCCAATATGACCTCTGAAAAAGAGCAGAACCAGACCACTCAGCTAAGCCACTCCCAAATTCCAGGCCCACCAAAACTATACAGTCGGTAAATTTTATTACTTTCAGTTACTAAATTCTGGAATAATTTGTTATTCAGTAATAGAGAATTAATAAACACACAAAGTGCTTTATTTTTAGGTCTCATTTCCATCAAGGAACCTCCCCTACTGTATATTATGGGAAATTCTTACTGATAGATCTTTTTATATTTATGAAAATCCTCTAGAGATCTTCTGTTTATTTTCCTCTATAAAGTGACAACAACCCAAGATAGAAATGTCCACTTTTGTTAGCGTTAAGAATTCCTTGTAGAGGAGTTCCTGTTGTGGCTCAGTGAGTTAAGATCCTGACTAGTGTCCATGAGGATACGGGTTCAGTCCCTGGCCTCACTCAGTGGGTTAAAGGATCTGGCATTGCTGCAAAATGTGGCATAGGTTGTGATGTGGTTTCAATCTGGCTTTGCTGTGGCTGGGGCATGGGCTGGTGGCTACAGCTGCAATTTGACCCCTAGCCTGGGAGCCTCCATTTGCTGTAGGTGTGGCCCTAAAAAGACAAAAAAATTTAAAAAAAAAGGATTCTTAGTAGAAAAAATGAAATGTCTATACTGTGTCCTAAAGCATTGATTGAAGGGGTAATCTCCTCTGGAAAAGGCTGTGCTTTAGTTAACATTCAAATCTCAGAGCTGACTTAAACTTTCTCCACCCACATTTTAGAGAGTGTGGCCTGCAGCTAGAGCCGCACATTCTTCTACAGAGAAATGTTCCAAAGACAAAGTAGGAACGATGAGGACACTTGTTCTTGGACTGTTCCAGGTGAGCGAAGCCTCGGCACCGATGCAAATGAACTTGCTCAGAGCCTTTACTCAGAGAAAACAGTCAAAAGATCAAATCTTCATTGGGAGTTATAACCCTAACAAAAGTTAGAGAGTGAGGTGCTACAGAGAAAGACCCTGCAGCACTGAGCACAGAAGCAAAGCAGCAGAAAATGTCATCCAATTGGATTGGTTTCCTTAATGGGACTGAAATAATCTGGTCTAAGTGAAAAAATAAACTCTCCTTATTGAGGCTGAATTTAAAGGGGCAGGTTTTTTGTGGTTATCAAAAATAACTGGCTTTACACTTGGATGTTAGCTCTGCATAGCAATTATTCTTCATTTCTTTACTACTCTGACCCTTCTTGTTTTCTTGTTTTTTTTTTTTCCCCTAATCTGCCATGCATTCCACTTTTATTGTTAGAGCTGATTAAGCCAGGGTAGAATATTTTCACTTTTCCACTTGAAAAATTATTCTAGAATGCTTTTTCCTCCAATGCATCTATTTCACAAGCAGTCTTATTACTCCTCCTTTGGTATTGGTGTTTCACTGGCCAAACTGAAGTCAACTAATGTGTTTTTCATGGTGGAGGAAGCAAAATATCTATTGGTTTAATTTAATCCACATTAAATTGTGATATTAGTGCCTTAGAGGGGTAAATTTAAAAAGGCCTGGATTTAATTTATCAAGTATACCGAAGTAGGTAAATAACAGCATGGAGCCTGATGCATCAGAGTTGGAAGTATAATGAAATCAGTAGGTAAGCCCTCCATAAAATTACTTGGGGCGTAGGAGAATCCAGACATAGCAAATTATACTTAGCAAGAAGAAGCAGTTCTAGAGAGTGTGAAGCAATTAGTCAGATTTACAATCTCGGAGGAGAAAAGGGAAAATTACTTAAGTTTAACTCAGAAGCATCTTAAATCATCATTACACTGCATTGATCTCAGTTGAAAGCAACTGGCTAGAAATGCTTGGTTTATCTTTACCATTGTATATTTCCATAGTGTTTGACGAACACTAAGATTATACAGCTCAGGATTTGAACTATAGGAAATTATAAACACGTAAGGCTTTTGCAGTATGTGCATGTCTTTTGGAAGAGGAGTCTTAGAACATTTAGAAGAATCAATGTTGATCTATAAATTGTATTTTTTAACATTCCTACCAATATACTAAAGTGAAGGGAGGGTAAATACATTTAGACTTGTGGTTGCCAAGGGGGAGGGGGAGGGAGTGGGGTGGTTGGCCAGCTTGGGGTTAATAGATACAAACTATTGCCTTTGGAATGGATTAGCAATGAGACCTGCTGTGTAGCCCTGGGAACTATGTCTAGTCACTTATGATGGAGCATGATAACATACGAAACTAGAATGTGTACATGTATGTGTAACTGAGTCACCACGCTGTACAGTAGAAAAAAAAATGGGGAAATAACTATTAAAAAAAAAGAAAAAAAAATTTAAAGAAAATGAAGAAGTTTACAGGGCACTGGTTTTAAGTGAGAAATAAGCTGTACTATTTTAACTGGTTTTAGTTTCATCCATTTACTTACTGAGTGGTTCTGATTATTAACAATTTTATTTTTAGAAAAATTTAATGTTCTTAAGAATAATATGAAGATAGTTTGAAATATGCATTCTGATGTTGAAATATCTATATAGTCAGTAGAACAATTGAGAAATATCTTCCATTGATTTGCCTGAATACACTTTTAAAATGTCAAACTGTTCATATTGGAGGCATGTGACTCATACATTAAAATTTGTGATTGGGGAGAGGAACATAAAATTACCCATGAATTTCTAGTAAAATGTACTCTTGAATTTGTCTTAGAACTATTTGGAAAATTAAGTCTTCATATGTTATCTGCATATTTTTAGCAAAGGGCTAAAAATTAGAGATTGTCATTTTCTCAAAGAGAGGGATAGGCCAGTTATTATTTCTACCAACTCTCTACTAAGTACATGTCTTGAAGAGAAAAGAGAAAAAAAAGGAACAAGATGGCTAACAGCATCAGTAGGTAGATGTAGTTGGGTGTGTGTTTGTGTGTTGTTGTGTGTTTGCTCACATGTACTTTTGTTGTTTAAGATTTTAGTTATCATAATTGGTTAAGCATACACATACACAGAATGGCTACAGTGACCAGTGCTATAGAATTTCTCTTTTTAGACTCTACTGCTGAAATATTTATGTTTAAAAAAAAAAGGGAGGTGCCTAGTACTTAGACTGTACCAGAGGCTGTGATGGTAGCTTTTACACTTTAGTTAATTTTAACCTAAGCAACTCCTAAATTACCATGCAGCTTCCTATTTACCAAGACAGTGGATCCTTCTAATATTGAAGCTTAGGGAAAACTACAGGGTGAAATAAAGGGCAGTGTTTATTGGCTTTAACATGGGCCAAAGAACTACTGCTCTAATCCTATAATTTAGGTGTAAGGAGAATGATTTTAAAAAGCCACTGGTCCCTATAAAATCTTTCCCCTTACCATTTCCCATAAAGCAATGGTTGGTGGAGAAGGAAAACCTGAGTTTGAAAAACTTTCAAGATTTGGTTATTTATATTGCTAAAGATGGACACTAGGGTTGTCCCACCTTCTTGTTTGGTAATTTTTGTATTCATGTTTTGAAAACACTTTAATGAGTCCTCATTTATGCACGTGGAAGGTATCAGAGACAATAACAAAAATGCAAAGCCATCTTTTTTAACACATATTAATGCAGAAATCATTAAAGTAATAGCATCCAGCAGCACATGAAAAAACAATACAAGTGAGCATCTTTCCAGAAATCTAAGGATGGCTCAATTTTAGACTGCTTTGGTTCATATGAATAGACCAAATGTAAACCCAAAAGATCATTGTCCATGGGTGTTGAGATGGCTTCATATAAAACTCAACACCCATTCTTGATAGTGTGCTGGGTGTATTTTCTCTTCCAGCTCATTCCTCTGTGCCCCAGGAAGCTGGCCTGCATGGAGTCTGTCAAAGGACTCTTTCAGTCTCTGGGGTCTAGCTCAGTTCAGGAGGAGCTCATAGAGTGAAAAGAGAGTGAGGTCAGAATATTTAGTTCCGTTTCCCTTCCTGAAGCATTGTTTCTAGCTAATTGTGTGCCTTAAAAAATGTCACTGCTACCTTGATGTTGGCTTTTCTATATGACTTTCTCCCCCTGGGTTCTGGTCTATGCTTTGATCCCTTGTTCTGTCTATCCTTGGAATAATTTCAGGTTTACTGAAATATCCTTTGAGGTTCCTTGATATTCCAGCCTCACCTTAATAAACAGTTCCTTTGTTAAAATAAAATCACCCTAATTCAGTATGCCACTGGTTTTCTTCTATGACTTTGATTGGTTCATGTGGGAAACTTCCTCACCATGATCAAACACTGTGGTGTATCAATAAAGTATAGAGACAAAGAACAAAGGTGTCTGGTCTTTTGTCTGAGGTTCCTGGTACAGAGCTGCAAAAACCAGGGGAATATCCTAGGGATAGGAGGGTCTTTGCTATGCTAATGAGGTGACTCATGGTGGGTCTCTAGGTAGCTTCAGTAAAGGGTCTGATCCCCCAAAGACTGAACACTGGATTGAAGCATTGGGAACTCTGAGGTAGTCTGACTTCTAGGAAGTAGAGAGGGTCTGGAGACTGGGCTCAATCCCATGGCCAATGATTTAATTATTCATGCCTAACTTATGAAGTCCCAATAAGAAGCTCATTGGACCTTCCTGGTCGGGGAGTGCATTGATATGCCTGGAGGGTGACATGGCCTGACTCCTTGTGCAGAGGGCATGGGGATGCTGCATTCCCCTCCCCAACTCCCACTACCCCCTATTGAGTATCCTTTATAACAAAACTGTGATCCTAAGTAGAGAACTCCCCTGAATTCTGCCAGTCATTCTAGTGAATTATTAAAGCTGGGGGGTTATGGGAACTCTCCAATATGTGGTCAGTCAGTGGGAAGTCCAGGTTGCCTGGTAACCCCCCAACTACGCTGGCATCTGATGCAAAGCTGTCTTGAGGAGGAATAAGCCCTTAAACTTGTGGGATCTAATGCTAACTCCTGGTAGTTAGGGTCAGAATTGTATTGTAGTACATCCATCAGGGCGGTGAAACAGGACAAACATGTAGCAAGTTAGGAGGCAACATCATGTTTAATGGTGAAACTTCAAAAATATTTCTTCTAAAATTGGGCCATCCACTATCATATTAATATTTTCATTTTTAGTAATATAATTTATTGAGGCTATGAATTTCCACAGAGTAAACAATGATTTTGCTGAATCTTCTAAGTTCTAATATGTTTCACACTTATTTTTAGAAAATACGTTCCCTTCCCCAGAACAATTTTGGATTTACCAGAATCTGTGTCTCTCAAATTTTAATTCCTAAGACCCCAAATAAACTCTTGTCTTATTTGTAGCCTTCTGTGTTTCTTGGTTAACAATAGTTTCCTTAAGGTTTGTTCTTGGTGTTGTACAATCTTTGATATTGGACTCTTGTGTAATGACATATATCTATTATTATAGTTTTAGACGGAGTGTTTTCATTCCCCTAAAAATCCTCTGTGTTCTGGCTATTTATCCCTCCATCTAACCACAATCCTGGCAATTTCTGATCTTTGTTTACTGAGCCAGGCACACAGCAAACACTCAGGAGATTTTAGCTTCTTCCCTTTTCTCAATTTCTTTCTTTCTTTCTTTCTTTTGGTCTTTCTAGGGCCACATGTAAGGCATATTGAAGTTCCCAGGCTAGAGGTCGAATCAGAGCTGTAGCTGCTGGCCTATGCCACAGCCATAGTAACTCAGGATCCAAGCAGCATCTGCGACCTATACCACAGCTCATGGCAGTACCAGATCCTAAACCCAGTGATTGAGGCCAGGGATCAGTGGATTCTTGAGGATACTAGTTGGGTTCGTTACTGCTGAGTCACAATGGGAACTCCCCTTTTCCAATTTCTTACATGTACTTTGGGATGTGGCTTTTATTTATAGACATTTAAAGACTTTTCTTAATGTTTTTTAAGATTCTCTTTATATAAGGACTCAATTGTGTAAATTTATTTTTATTATATTCAGCCTAAATGAGAAACTAACAATGATTTATTGAATATAAATCTGGGTAGAAATGAATGTCTTTTTAAAATTCCCTTACTGTAAATCAAATTTATTTATTTATTTATTTTTTTGTCTTTTTTTGCCATTTCTTAGGCTGCTCCCGAGGCATATGGAGGTTCCTAGGCTAGGAGTCTAATCGGAGTTGTAGACGCCGGCCTATGCCAGAGCCACAGCAATGCAGGATCCGAGCCATGTCTGCAACCTACACCACAGCTTAAGGCAACGCCGGATCCTTAACCCACTGAGCAAGGGCAGGGATCGAACCCTCAACCTCATAGTTCCTAGTTGGATTTGTTAACCATTGAGCCACGACGGGAACTCCCTCAAATTTATTCTTAAACAGCCATCAGTGCTGTTAAAAACAAAATTCAACTGAGTACATTTGAAGATCTAATTAACTTTATTAAATGATATATGAATCAGGCAGCTTTCCATCTAGTAACTAGAAGGGAGTTTTGAGGGGTTATACAAAATGAAAGTTTTTTATAGAAAGGAAGGTGGGGAAAGGAAGTCACTAAAAACAACAACGAAAAAAGGCAGGGAAATTTCTTTCTGGAGAATGCCAGGGCAAGCGTTTTACCAGGCAGACTGCCTCTTCTTTCTTTGTTGGGGGGTGGATAAGAGAAGGCTCACGTGACAAATAACTTCACTAGTTACCAGAAAATTCCACATTGGTTAGTTTAGACTATATTTCTGGTAAAGGTCAAAACTGCAATTAGGTGAGGTATTAAATCTAGGTTTCAGAGTTCCCTGGTGGCTCAGTGGGTTAAGGATCTAGTATTGTCACTGCTGCGGTGAGTCTGATCCCTGGACTGGGATCTTCTGCCTGCCCATTGCAGCCAATCAATCAATCAATCAATCGATCAATCAATCAAGGTTTTGCATCATGGGCTTTAGCATAAATGACATCATTTTAGTATTTCCCCTAGCAGTGCTCTTCTTCAATTTAAGAAGTGTATTTACAAGATTTCTGCATTTATGTGGTGAATCATTTGTTATGAATTCACTCTTAGATATAATGCTCCTCAGATTTTGAAATTTAGGATTTTCTTTTCTTTCTTCTTCTCTTTCTTTCCTTCCTTCTTTCTTTTTTCTGTCAGCATCATGTTTTATTTTTACCAGAAAAATTGCCTGGATTATTACCGTACCTAAAACTGTGTAGCTAAATCTGAGATACTTCTGGTGAGGCAAACAGTGGTAACTACTTTTCAAGGCCAAATATTCCTGATTTGATGTGCTACTAACCACAGCCAGTCCTTGGCAAAAAGGCAAAATTTGTTTCAGTTTCTTGGTTCATTTTGTACTTTATTTAGTTATTTTTTTGGTAGCAAATCTTACCCTTTTCTTCAAACAGGTTTATTTTGCTTTATTCTTACTTCTATTATGATTAAATATGTTTATTTCAAAGCAATGCATACAAGGAGATATTCAATGAATACTATGCAAATTTGTCTTTTTTGGCAAAATATAGTTCTTTCTGATATTTGGGCCATGTAGTCCAAGTATTGAATTGTTCTCTCTTCTAGGATAAAAATAGATGCACATATTCTCTATAGTAAATTTTCAGTGAGTTCACTGAAATCAACTGCCTTACATTTCTGTTCAGCACTTTGGAATTTTAAAAGTGCTTTCAAGCTTTATCTTTCTTACTAACTGTGTAAGATAGGGCAGGTGCTATTGTTGCTCTTAAATAGAGAAACTGCAAATTAAAGATTCTAAATGATATATCAGACTCTAGTAACTGGAGGATGGGTTCAACACCCAATCTTTGGCCTTTTTGTTTTAATGCTGTTTTTCTGCTAACCCACCCTGCCTCTCTCTATATAACTCAACTAAACTTAGTGACTGTTGATATCAGAGAAGTTGGGGATATGTAGTTAGTTATATTAATTCTGACAGGTCAAACCATAGAGTTGTTTGATTTTTCTATACCAATAATTGTAGAGAATTATGAGAGCTGAACTTATAATTCTAACTTTTGCTATCATAGTAACTGATGGCTGTTAACTCACATTCAGGTTCATTTATTTAGAAGAATTTATCTGGTGAGTGGATTTGTCCTGAGCCATGCCAGCCAGTGTCAGGCAATGCAGGATGATTGGAGCTGAATGCATCAGAATTTTGTAACTAGAGTTTGTCTAAACGAAAATAACGAAGCAAACTAAGTTAAAGTGTTACCAGCCCTAGTGACAAATTATTGTATTCCCAAGAATTTAAATCAGAAATCAGGAGAAATAGTTCTCTCAAATAAAAAAGTATGTGGATCCAAGTTATTTCTCACCAAGTACAGATATTGGCAAAAAAAAGGGATTGTTATTCATTGAATAGCATGTTCTTGTTCCTTTACATGATCAGCTCTTTAAAGCCTGTCAAATCTGTCAAGTCTATGTTATTGTCCCATTTTACAGATGAGAACATTGAGGCTCAGGGGCAATCAATTGCCATTAATGACAGAGCTCAAATGTGAAGAAAGTGTCCTCAAACCAAAGTTCATGCTTTTTCTATTCTCCAACAACACTCTCTCACAAACAATTATCTGCAATTTGTATAATCTTGAAATGTTTACGTTTGCAAATCTTATACCTAACAGATAATCATTTCTTAAGGAAATTAGACAACACTTTCATTTGCCTGAGGAACTAGAAGAAATGTTTTTTAAAAAGGGAGATAAAAGGTAGAATTAAAATATGTTCCTTAAACCATTTTGATAATGTCAGACCACAGTAAATAACTGCAGTTAGTTTAAATGCCATGCTTAACATACGTTTGATTTGGAGGTAAGGGATTCTTCTGATACCCTATAGGAGTTGTTCCTGGACTATAAAAAATTATTTTGCACAGGAGAAGAAGTTTAGTAGGGTTAACAAAAATTTGCCAGGACAAAAATGCAGAAGAAATTGACCTGTGTAGCTACATGTGACGTAGACACATTTAGTACATAAAAGGTTCGTGTATTCTATTTATAAATTTAAATTTTAATTACCATGACCCATGATAAAAAGACTCCTAATACTATAATTTAAAAAACTACATAGATTTATTTTTCCAGAAAAAAAATCTTTATAATTCATTGCAACTAACACCCCTAAGGGCCTCCTCAGTACTTTGCTTCAGTGTATAAAGTTTCTGTTAAAAAAAAAAAATTATAATAACTCATTAAGGATTCACTTTGAATATTGTTTTGCATTTTAAATACTGTTTGGTAAATTCTAGTTTCGACAGTAGTGAAATGATTTGGTGTGGAGTGGGCTCTTGGTCATGCTGAAGGACAGTAATAAATCAGTTCCATGAAAAAAAACCTGAGTGAACGTCACTACATTAGCTCCAGGACATTCAAAAGCAGCTAAGCCTTTGTTTTACCTCCAAAAGGAATGTTTAATTCATTAGAACAGGTAGAAAAAAAACATGCTTGTGCTTTTTCTTGGTATTTTACTTGAAAATTAATCTTTTGTTCACCACTGGATCTGTACAAAAACAAATTTATTTGAAAGGAATTAACTGTCATGCGGTGTGTGGGCCTTAGTTTTCCTAAAGTGAATAGGAAATGTCTGGAGCCTAAACAATATTTCAGTTTGAGGGTAATGTGTTTTCTGGTTCCTACCCTGTCAGATTCTCACCCTCATCTCCAGGGAGGCAAGAAAAAGAATGCCTATATGACGTATTTTGCCTTAAGCAAGTCCTGAAACTAGGATTCATATTATTCATTTGACTGCTTTCCATAGATTTGCCAAGGGTCAGAATATAATCCATTTTCTCAAAAAAAATAATACCTCTCTTTTACAAATGAAGCTGTATTTTGTACAAAATAATGAAGGAAAATGGAGAAATAATGACTCTGAAACTTTTTTATACATTGAACTAGATAGAATCAGGCTTTTAAATGGGTTTGAATATTTTTTTCTTTTTCTTTTTTTTTTAGGGCCATATCTGTAAAATATGGAAGTTCCTGGGCTAGGGATAAAATTGGAGCTGCAGATGCAGGCCAACATCACAACCACAGCAACACAGGATCCCATTCACATCTTTGACCTATGCTGCAGCTTGTGGCAACACCGGATCCTGAATCTACTAAGCCAGGGACCAAACCTGCCTTCTCACAGACACTATGTTGGATTCTTACCTGCTGAGCTGCAATGGTAACTACAGGTGAATATTTTATTTATTTTACTTTATTTTATTTTTGCTTTTAGGGCCGCACCCTTGGTCTATGGAGGTTCCCAGGCTGGGGGTCGGACCAGAGCTACAGCTGCTTGCCTACACCACAGCCACCACAACAAAGGAACTGAGCTGCATTTGCTACCTACACCCACAGCTCACTGCAATGCCAGATCCTTAACCCACTGAGCGGGGCCAGGGATTAAACCTGCATCCTAATGGATGTTAGATTCATTTCCACTGAGCCACAACAGGAACTCCTCCAGGTGAATTTTTTAAACTGATCTATTTTTGGAGGTATTGGAAAATTTAGGACTCTGAATACCCTTCCTGGACATATGGAAAGTGAAAAATTTTTAAATCCACACATGTATAGAGAAAAAAATACTTAGAAATCATGAGGTTTTGTCTCATAAAGTAAATGGAATATGATTTATTCCATCCCAGATGTTAGTTTCCACTGATAAAAATCTTCTTAAATCACTGACTTATCTTGCAGAGAGGCATAATCAATGGACTCATATGATAAAGATTAACGATGGTATTACAGTCTTCAGAAGTTAACAGAAGGTCATAATCATATTTTGCTATATGGGAAAGCTTTTTAGAAATAAGCAGTATCCAGGAGTTCCCATCGTGGCACAATGGAAACGAATCCGACTAGTATCTATGAGGATGTGTGTTTGATCCCTGGCCTTGCTCAGTGGGTTGGTGATCCAGCAGGTTGATGATTCAGCATTGCCATGAGCTGTGGTGTAGGTCTCAGACGCAGCTTGGATCCCCCATTACTGTGGCTGTGGGCGGTGGTGTAGGCTGGCAGCTGTAGCTCGGATTCAACCCCTAACCTGGGAACTTCCATATGCTGAGGGTGTGGCCCCCCCCCAAAAAAAAGGAAGACCCCATAATTACATTCCAAACACAGTAAGTATGTGAACATACAATTTTTGTTGTTGTATTTCTTCAAATTCAGGGATAAAATAATAGAAAAGGTCTATGAAATCACGGAAATGTTCCTACCCTAGAATTAGATAAAAAAAGACAAAATAAGTACCCAAACTATATGATTTGTCTGTAGTATATCTGGGAATGACTTTTACACCAGTCATTCTCTAAGTCTTAAAATTTTTCTGTCATGACTATTACAACTATAACTGATCCTCAAATTGAGAAAAGTCACATCATAACCTTTCCAACAACCTGCCACACCAATTCCTTGATCTGAATTCCCCATAATGGACCACACTTGACATACTGGAATATCTTTTATGCCAATTCTTATGTTTCATCCTCTACATTCCATAAATGCCAATTTATAAATATTCTATTTCCATACAGACCGCTTTCTTGATCCGCTTCATTGTCCCCAAATCCATTGCCATTACCCTTGTAGAGTAGGATAAGTTAATTCAGAATTTTCTTTTTTTGCTTTTTAGGGCCACACCCAGGGCATATGGAGGTTCCCAGGCTAGGGGTTGAATCGGAGATACAGCTACCAGCCTATACCACAGCCACCGCATCACCAGATCTGAGCCATGTCTGTGACCTACACCACAGCTCTTGGCAACTCGGGATCCTTAACCCATTGAGTGAGGCCAGAGATCAAACCTGAATCCTCATGGATCCTAGTCGGGTTTGTTAACCACTGAGCCACGAAGGGAACTCCCAGAATTTTCTAATTGGAGAAACAAACATCTTCCACCTTGTAGAATTTGAATATCTCACTATTACCGTCCCCAAACACCCAAATATCACTCACTCAGAGTTTCAGGATTAAACCCTTATTGCTGTAGAACAAAGAGAAATAGTTATTTGTTGAATTGATTTTAATGGACCATTAGAGTCAATAAAGGAAGAACTAGTGGAGAGAATTTTTACTTAGCAGTTAGAAGGGTGGAAAAAAAGAGTGCTCGAGAGTTCCCTTGTGATGCAGTGGGTTAAAGATCTGGTGTTGTCATCGCAGTGTCTTGGGTCGCCTGCTCTGGTGTGGGTACAATCCCTAGCCTGGGAACTTCCACATGCCATGGGTGTGGCCAAAAAGGAAAAAAAAAGAGTGCTTGAAGAAGCGAGATGGAAGGTAAAACATTTGAGAGAAGAAGTCATGTCCTAGAGGATGAGAGAGGCGAGAGAACAGGTAGGTCTTTCAAGAAGGAGAAGGCACTGATATTTGTGCTTTGGGTAGACTTGGAAAAGAACCACTGTGAGGCATTGCTAATACTCTTAGGGCTCAGGTACATGATTTGACCTCCCATGCTTTGCCTCTCCTTGCCTCAGCCAGGTTTTATGATACTTATTATTTTAAGGCTGCACCCATGGCATAGGGAAGTTCCTGGGCCAGGGACTGAAGCTGAGCTGCAGCTGAAACTTGCTCCGTTGCTACAACTTGCTCCATTGTAGCAATTCTGTATCCTTTAACACACTGGACTCTGCATTGCTCTGAGCCTCTACAGTCGGATTCTTAACCCACTGTGCCATGGCGAGAACTCCTCATGCTATTAATTTTACTGAGTGGGGTTTTCCCTTCATCTGGTCCTTTATTGGGTAGGTCCTTCACTTGGTTCAGTCCTCATCTCTGAACACCCAGAACACCCTTAGTATCAATAGAGGGATGAGCTGCCTGCTTCAGTCTCTAAACCTCCACACACACTTGGGGAATTGCTGAACTCCATCAACTAGAGACACCCAGAACTCCATGGTGCTTAATGATACAGTGGAACATACGTGAGTCTTAGAGGCAGCTTGGATCATCTCTGATTTATCATCTTTTTCTTTTCCCATTGTTAAAAGACACATTTATAAAAAAAAAAAAGGCCAAATCCTGACTCTCATAAAAAGCATAAAATGAACACATGTCAAAAATTGTATTTAACTCATGAATTTATGAGGTAACCATTTAGATGTTAACAACCAGTTCAAAAGATAATTCAAAGGGCAGAGATATATAGGCCATGAAATGATTTTATAGATGGAAGCAAAACCAACTCTTTTCCATAGGGATGGGGGAGGTGGGGTTAGGTAGGAGAAATAAAATGTCTATCAGACAGGATTATTTTGCATGCTAATCAACAAGAATCATCTGCAGTGCTATCAGCTACCTACAATTTATGGAATTCTAAAATCGCTCCAAAGACCAGGAAAGGTACAACTCCCTTAAAATCAGAAACTAGAAATAGAAGGTGGCAAATTTTTTTCTGTAAGGGATTAGACAGTAAATATTTGAGGGCTCTGTGGTCCCTGTCACTTATTTATCTTGGTTTTGTTCTGTTTTGCTTTATGACCTTTTAAAAAATATAAAAACCATTTATAGCTCAAGTGCTGTCCAAAAACAGGCCACTGGCCTGATTTGGCCCAGGGCATGCCCAACTTGTATGCCTGACTCCTGTTCTCAACAGCTATAGTTTAAGATTAAAGTCTCCCAATAACCTTTTTGGTTCATTTCAAAGTCTTTCACATTTTTTCCTTGTAATATCTGGGCTCATCCTTCATTTTGCTGCAAAACAATTCTTTTACGATGCTACTTTGGCCTGTCTTCTACTCAAGCAACTTCATTGGATCCTTGAGGAATTAAGTAAGTGCAGGCTTCTTAGACCTGGCATTCAGGACTTTGTAATTGCTCCTTTGACTGCTGCAGATTTATTCCCCAGTATCCTCCATGCATGAAACACTCACTCACTCACTCTTTCTCAAATATGTCCCATTTTCTTACTTATGTGCATTTTCACATGTTTTAACTATTACTCAGAATTTTCTTCCTTTTGTGAAATCCTAGCCTGTTTCAAAAGCAGCCTGTCCACTGGAGTCTTTCCCAGTTTTTATGCAGGGGGGATGTTCTTCCTTGAGCCTTCCAAATATCAGCACCATTATTAATATCCTTCAATCTAATCTTCTCTCTAGTAATTCATCTTTACCTGTATTACTTCCTATCTTAGGCAGTCTGTTTAGGCAGCTGTAACAAAAATACCATGGACTGGGTGGCTTATAAGCAACAAAAAATTATTTTTTTGTAGTTCTGGAGGTTGGGAAGTCCAAGGTCAAGGCAGATTCAGTATCTGGTGAGTATCTGCTGAGAGTCTCCTTCCTGGTTCAAGATGGCTGTTTTTTCACTATTGTTCTATGTAGCAGAAGGGGCAAAAGATCTCCCTGTGATTTTTTTATAAGGGCACTAGTTCCACTCATGAGGGCTCTGCTCCCATGACCTAATCACTCCCTGAAGACCCCACTTTCAAATAGCCACACACTGGGGATTATGTTTCAACATATGAATTTTAGGAGTACACAAACATTCAGTCTGTAGTATTTCCTATTCAACATCAAAAGGCCTAGTCTAGGCCTTTCAAAGATTAGGTGCTCGGCAAATTTTTGTTGCATTGCATTACTTGTTCCTTCTTTTGTTTCTGCGTGATTTTTAAATTTGCTGGCATATGAATGTTTATCAACTTAGTGAGATAAGCTAAAAGTTTTTATTGCCTTTATATCATTAGGCAGGCTGATATCTATGGGAAATCACTTTCTATATGTGTAGTAGTTACTTATTTATGGCATACCAAACTACTCTAAACCATATTAGCTTAAAGTTAAAAACACATTTACGATTAAATGGTTTCTGTGCATGAGAAAGCTATGTGTAGATTAGGGGGATGCTCTGGCCTGTGGTCACGCCTAGCACTGCAGTGGACATAGAGTCAAGGCTACAGTCACCTCAAAGGTCAACTGAAGAAAGACTTCCTTCCAAGCTCACTCACATGCTTTTGGCAGGATCCAGTTTCCTGTGGGCTGCTGGACTAAGGGCCTTGTTTTCTCACTAGCTGTTGGTCAAAGACACAGAGGACCCTCTGGCCCTTGTGTATTCTCCACAGGGAAGCCTACAACAGGATTTGGGTTTGCTTCATCAGACCCGGCAAGCGAGAAGAGCCAGAGGGAGGAGGAGGGAGAGAGAGCGAGAGATCAAGTCTTTTATAACCTCACCTCAAAAGTGGCTTTCCATTACTTCTGCTGTATTCTATTTGTAAGTGGCACATCTCCAAGTCCGGCCCACAATCCAAAGGAAAGAAAATTACACAACAGTATGAACACCAACCAGGAGGAGGGATCATTAGGGGTCATCTTAGAGTCTGCCTGCTCCAATTCTATTTGAGTTATTACCAAACCATTCAGATGATGGTGATAATACTGAATCTATCAAACTCAGAGAATTGCAAAATTAAAATGCGATCATAAATTCAAAATGCTATGGAATGCATTTTGTGGTCCCTAAATGTAAGAAGGTTATGGGAAACCTTCTCCTGTCAAATAAAGGAGAAATTGTCAGAGTGATCATATTTAGGGAAAAATAATTCATCTTCAACAAAAATTAATGTTTACTAAAAATAAAAATGACTTAGTATGACTCTACATCTTTCCCTTTATTATCTAAGCCTCCATCTTTTTGAAATCCAAACATTTTTCTCTTGTTTTGCTATGGCACTGAAGATTCTAAACAGACATACTTGCATCTTAAAAGAGGTTTTGGAAAGAGGGAGTGATTATACACAAAGGAAGGGTTCTCAGGCATCTTTGAAGGTCTCTAATTTTGGGAGATTGCTTTCCTAAAAATCTTGGAAAAGACTGTTTACTCTGCTTATATATATCATCAGAATTCCTTGAGAAATCATCTTTAAAGGGTCCAGTTAATCCAATTTAATCACCATTGTTTCAACTATTGCTGCAAAAATCATTACACCTGCAATCTATCAGGGTTCCAGTAGATGGCAAAAGCATACTATGCACCCAAGTTGGAATAAGTTCGAAAACTTGTATATTGGAGGCATGAACAAATGGTCTCAACCTGTTTTTAAAATCTGCTTTTGTTGTGTTTGGGACACCATGGATGTAAAGGGAATTGAAGCATTCCATCACAGACACCTCTGATGCAC
The DNA here is from genome assembly GCF_054392235.1 of Sus scrofa. Taxonomy (NCBI): domain Eukaryota; kingdom Metazoa; phylum Chordata; class Mammalia; order Artiodactyla; family Suidae; genus Sus; species Sus scrofa. The sequence goes on along the minus strand of NC_139393.1, from coordinate 67,498,614 downwards.
ACAGGTTTTGCTGAAATTCTACAGAATTAAAAAAAAAAGTTCATAGGAATGAGCAATTTAAAGCAGAATCGGGTCATGCCTGTGTGTTAATTTTGTATTTAATTCAACCAGGCTTTTTACTTTTTGATTTGTTTTAATAAAACAAACTGGATATAATATGGAAATCACTTTAATTAAAAGAAAGGCATATGGCACTTTGTAATTATAAGTCATGAAGATTCGTTATTTAGATACTGCTCTGCTATGGGAGTTAATTGACAGAAAGATGTAAGACATTTGTATTCAAATGGTGTTTTTCAGTTATGTGATACAAGTACTTTTAAAAGAGTGTACATATTATTGCGCATATTGTAACTTAGAAAGCATATATGCATGACAATTTCATTGCTATTCGTATCTGTTTATGTTCTTGCTAATTTGACAATATTGTAATTTAAACCAAGAACATAATGCAGCTATGTGATTGTAACCAGTGGGAGATAAGGATGGTTAAATTTATATTCACACAGAATAAACATAAATTAGCAAAATTCAGATAATTTTTCTGGTATTGATATCATCTGAAAAGGATGCACATATCCAAAACACAGCAAGGTAAATCTTGATTTTCTGTTTGTTTTCATTCATAAAATGAGATGCATTCCCACACAAAAAAGAAAGAAGGACATTTCCATAACTGAGCGTGGTAATAATGCTTATTTGCTTTATTTGTTCCTTTGGCCTCAGAGAATATTATGAAAGTCCTTCCCGTGAGGCGTGCTCCCCTGGGTAAGGGGCTCCCCATGGGGAGGGGCCACTTTGAATCAGAATAAATACTAGGAGGTTTGTGGGAGTTGCTCTGCAGTGAGCAGATGGGCAGGATTACAGCTAGAGCTGGCTCAGGTTGTCAAATCAGAAAGCCTGAAGCAGTAGCTTTATAAAGGGAAATGAATACCAGGGTTTGTAGCTGGGGAATTAGAGCAAGACTGGCTGAGCTGAGATCGATGTGGGCAGGTCAGGAATGAGTTTCTGAAGAGAAGCTGTGTGCCAGGGTACTTTTTCCGCGTGGCGTTTTGGAAGACTTTCTGTTTGAAGGCACTAGCTACATGGATGCCTTTAGGGACGGTCAATCTGCAAAGTCCTCTCGACTGTTTCCTGAGTTTTGCTGGTAGCTCAAACCCAGTTAGATTGTAAATGGGATTTGGATTACTCTGTGTTTAAATACATTATCTTACATATGTTTAGAGTAAAGCTTAGCTGGTATTTTTCTATCCACTGTAGATATTTTTTCAAGACAACCCATTGGACTGGGCCTTTTATTATTTCAGAGTGCTTGGTTTTGAAGTACAGTTTTATAGAATTTATTGTGTCCTCTCGTCTATGTTAATTAAAACTTGAATCTATTTTAGCACTAATCCTTGGAGGACCTTATTTTTCTTTTTCCAGAGGAAATGTTGATTTCCCTTTATATATTTTTATGTATCTATGCTCTTTGTTTTTCCACTTTTCAATCCCATGGAGATTTTTAAGTAGCCATGAAAGTAGTTTTATTCAAAGTTTTCCTGATAACATAAATAAAATATGCATATCCATCCATTGCTTTTTTATATACAGATTCTCCTTCATTCTAGATACTGAATGAAATTAGTTTTACAGATGCATAACTGTTTATCACAAGTTAGCTGAAAATAAAGATATTCTGAAAATTAGACTCTTAAAAAATTCAGTAAAAGAAAAAAATCAGGTTTGAAGAACCTAAGACCTTACGGTAAAAATGGCATTAGAGAACTTACCTACACACTTTTCACATCTGATGTTATTTGAAAAGACAGCTGTATTATTAATTTTGATTTACTGTATTTGATGATGAGGAAATTGTTAGATCTCTGATCCACATAAGTTTAATGATATATTTTTAATTTGTTTTCTTTGTTGGAGAGAGTGTTCAGGCCAAGAAGCTCTAGATGCTTGTTTTTGTGTGCTGGCCTCAATCTAATGGTGAATACTTTTGTGATTCTATTGCTTAGAGCTGCTGACAACAGGGTTCTGATACTGGTTCCCACCTCTAGGTCTTCTGTCCCTTTGCTCACTTCTCTAAAGACATCATTGTTTGGATATTTGACTTTTAAAAAGCTTTGAGTTACTTTTTTTTTTTTTTTTTTTAACATACTAAGGTATTTTTCACCTCCTCCAAATTCCCAGGGTTTTATGATCTTAGCTCTGCTTTATGTCAAAATATATGCTGTCAACCCATCTTATGCCTTAGCTTCTCCTATCTCACAGATAGAAACACCAGCAACATGTAATTCCAAAGCATGGCATTGTAGTCTTTTATCTTCATTTGTTTCTAAAGGATTTATTGAAAAGCTACTCATTATCTCTCTGCTACTCATTTTAGCTTCATTTTCCAATTTCTGAACGTTATGATCCTCTTTCTTTATCTTATCTCTAAGAGAACTGCATTCCCTAATTTTACAATTATATTCAGTAATAGTTACTGAACATCTCCGCCATGAATATAGAAGTGAACAGAGCTGATAAAATTCATATCTGCTTCAAACTTCTAGGGTTAAAAAGAAGAGAGATGTTAAAGGCATAGTTAAAGTGAGATAAGAGTTAGGATGTTGATGACAGAAAGACCAAGTCTCAGAGAAAGACCAGGGGAGGGATCTCTTCCAATTCTTAGGGAAGCATGATATACTAACTTCAAACCTAGTGCATCCAACAAGTGCTATTATGCTTGTAGATGCAGTGAGTCAAACATGAAAACAGACCGCAGTGTGATGACTGTCTCTGTTCTTTGATATCTGGGGACTCAGCTGAAGGACCCAAGGAATAGAGGCTGGAATCAGCTGAAGGACATTCAATCTCATGTCTGGTACTTGATGCTGGCTGTTGGCCAGACCACCTCCCATGATCATGTGCTTGGGCTTCTTCACAGCATTTGGGATAAGTTCAAAGGCAAATATCCCAAGAAAGAGGCAGGCAGAAGATGTACTCTCTTATGCCCTGGTCCCAGAAGTCACACAGTATCACTTCTGCCTTACCTTGTTGGCTGGAGACGTCACAAGCCAGCCTAGGTTCAACAGGAGGGGACAGAGACTTTAGCTCTTAACATAAAGGGACAGGGCTTTAGAAAACATAAGGTGATGCATATTGCTCTGCTATAAACAATTTCAGAAAAATACAACCTGGCATGGTGTCTTTGAGAAAGTGATAGTTAAGCTGAAGCTGTTTGCAAAGCAATGTATATGGAAAGCTACTGAGGTGGGACAAACAAGTGACTTAAGTGAGGAAAAGAGAGCCAGTTTGGCTGGGTTATGGAGAGTGAAGTTGTGACTGGCAGGAGAGAAAGCTAGGGAGCCCTATGCAGCCCTCTAGACCTTGGTGAAGAATTTAGACTTCAAGCAAGGCCCTACTGATCATGTGAAAGATACACAACCTGCATCAGAAGGACTGTCGGAGACCATGGGCAAGTTACAGTTGGGGAATGAATGACATGATCAGATCTGTGGTTATAGATGTCGGGCTCCTGGATTGCAAGATACAAGTGAGTGTGGTGGGAGCAGTTCAAGGACAGTTGCAGTGACCTAGGTTGGAAATAAAAGTGGCTTGGACTAGGCGGTGACCGTGGAGTTAGAGTCAAGTGGATGGATTTGAGGTCTAATTGGTTGGAAAGGGCAAGGTTTGAGAAATGGTTTGGCTATAAAGATAAGAGGGCAGTCAGATTTGAGCATGTATTTCTGGAGTTTTGCTTTGGAAATGGTACAGGCAAAGACCTGATTAGCAGGAACGACTTTTAGGGGTAGAGATTATGAGCTAAGTTTTAGAGACACTGAGTTTGAAGTGTTTTGAAAGCTATATTGAGATGTCCAGTGGTAAGTGGATTTTATGGGACCGGAGCTCAGGAGGGATGAAGTATATTTGTGAATCATCAGCCGTAGGTGGTACCTACAGCCATGGATTAGATCAGAAGAGGCCATCAATAAAAGGAGAGGCAGTGTCACAAATTAGGTTACTTAAAAAATAGGCAGAAAAAGAAAAGCAACTTGGGAAAAGGAATGTAACTATTCTTACAGTTTAAACTCCTTCAGGGCAGAATGAATTGAGGTAAATATAGGTAGAATGGTTAGGGTTTCAGAACTGGTTTGGCTTTAAAGAACCTCATTTCAGAGATCATTTTCTACAGCACATGGGAAAATTCATAGACATGAGGCTGGAAAATACTAAATTCACCAATAGTGGAGAATAATGCTATAACTGGAAAGAAAGGCCTGGTTTTACATAGATCTTGTTTTATGTGCTATGAAATAAGAAAGATGTTCTCTAGGCAGTAAAAAAGTGAAACTGTATTTAGAGTGAAGGGGAACAATCAGAACCATTTGTACACATTGGCAAGACTATATTCTGAAATTATGCTCAATGAACCTGTAGGCCCAGGAATTTTCTATGGGAGTGAATATACTCTATGTTTCATAACAGAGAAGGGTGGTCTTAAGAAGAATGTGTTCAGACTTTAAAGTTCTCCTCTGTCCATTTGAATGTGACTAGGTGGGAAGATAGGAAGTGTTTTTACAGATGTGTGTCATTAGTAACTACAGGCATTGCCGTGGTTGGTTACACATAACCAACTAACTGGTGGAGCTAACGTGGGCATCTTCACTTTAATCTGCAATAAATAAATGGCCACTTGCCTGTCTTTGGGTAACCCATCTCGTTTCTTAGTGACCTAGTAATATTGCCAACAAAGTCATGCTTCTCTTAATGTGTATTGTTTCCTGATTCTTGGTCAATCATTTTCAAGTAGTGGATTATTTTGAAGAGAATGGGCATAATTATGAATAATAACCCTACCTCTGAAATATTTTAAATGCGCAGAACCCCAGAATGTTGTGTCCTCTCAGCAGAGAGAGACTGAATACTTTGGTAATAAACATTATCTAATGTGAATGGGTTTAGTGTTTTCCAGTGGGCATCAGTGTAGGGAACTCCTGAAGATGGAACTTTTTATTGAAATATTTACTTATAAATTTCAGAACTAGGTAATTGTAAACAGAAGGCTGATTTTCTATAAGGTGCATTCATTCATTCATTTAATATATTACTGAATATTTGCTACTTTTGGTTCTAATCTCTTGAGGTCTAAGAAATGAGCACAGTAATTGCCATTCAGGAGCACACAGTGAGAGTAAGAAGCAAATCTAGAATACTCCTTACTGCGTTCAGGATGTTATGAGAGTACAAAGAACTGTTACCTAAACCAGAAGCTTTTCCTGATGCCCCTCATCTAAAAGGAATGAATCCTGCACAAGACAATAGGTATTTCCATTTAATACTTAAAATATCCTGGATGAAAGTAATATGGTTCCATAGTGTGAACAGTGAATGCTTCACTTTTCTATATGATAGGTGGAATCTGGGGCAATGAGACATTGAACATAGCGAGTGTGCTGGAAACAGCATGAGATAAATTTCCCCATGGGTATAATTTTCCCTCCAGATTTGACGCTGTGCTATGTATGTTGGGCTCGGTGCCTGAGTGTGATTTTTCATCAGTGATTCTCAAAGCTATTAGCAAGTATCTGGATCACCAGAAGGACCCCTGAAGGCAGAATCCTGGGCTCCAGATCTGGAATGGGCTCCAAGATTTGCATTTCCCAAGTAAGGCTGCTGCGGAAGCTACGGGTTTCAGAATCACACTTTGAGAACCACTGCATTCTATTTATCCCTGTCCTCAACGAGTTTACAGACAGGTGGGGGAGACAGTAAGTGAGCAGGTATGAACAATACAGTGTAATTGGTCCAAAGGGGAGGGAAAATTTAAGCTGAGATTTCTTGGAATCATGAACAATCACATTCATGTCACATAATGACTTAGTGATTTGTAGACAGGCTAAATGAAGTAAACATCTGATGTAATTATGAAGACACTTAGTCCCCAAAGCCCAACAGTATAAACCTTTTATTGAGGAAGAAAAAGTGACAATGATTCCCTGATTGCTTGTCTGTGCTGATTGGTTTCACTAGTTAAATGCTTCCCTTTACAATTCACCTTATCTTTGTAGATTTAACCTCACATCGTTTGGGAAGTACTTTTCTCTCCAATGTCATCAGATAAATAGTGGCTGTGTTCCTGTTTTTTGACAGCCATATAAAAGGGCATTAATAAGTCAGGGTTTCATCTTTCTTCTTTTTATGTATAGTTGCAAATATAATGAATTATGTCAAAGCCTAAGTAAAGGTCCTTTCTTTTCCCTTTTTTTTTTGGCAAGGTTTATCTTCTGACCCAATTTAAGCACTATCAACTGTGAGACAATCTTATACAATGAAGAGAATAGAAAAACCCTAAACTTTTGAAGAGAGATTTTGTTAGTACAAAGTATGTGAATATTCTGTAATCATTTTACTTGAATTTCCAGAGGGAAAAATAGTTATTTCTTTCAAATTTCACTTTAGTGAGAGACTGAAAAACAGTTTCAAACAGTGTAGGTATATTTCAGAGGTCAGATATTTAGAGAAATATAGAGAACGGTGCTTTTTAAAAGCATATTTAGAAATTAACAAATAGTGCTTTTGCTTCATATTTCTATCATCTGTGTTGCTTTAATATAATTCATTGTCCCCTTAATTTTTCTCTCTCCCCCAGCCCCCTTTCCTTTGCTTTCTGCTACACTCTTCTGGGGAAAAGAGGGATTTCTTGCCAGTTATTGTCTCCGGGTTATTTACACCATCTAACCCCGCATCGTTTTCGTTTTCTTTCCCTCTTATACACCCCAAGTTTTGACCTACTTTTCCAGTTTATGTCACTCAATCTTCCCTGTGATTTTGTTCTCTTCTCCCAGATACTGTAGAATAGAACAGAAGAGTCTTAATCTCTATTTCTTTTTTTTAAAGTACTTAACTCCCTTTTTCTTAAGATTTTACTTCATATTTATAAGAAGGCAAATATGGATTACCAAAGTTAATACATGATGAGTATGTTATAAATACACAAGAAGGCTTAGAATGTCTTCTTTGGAGCTATATCCCATTTTGTAATGTGACCCCCGACTTGCTTTTTTAATGTTTTTTTTCCCTGACTTCCTGATCCATTTGACTCCTTGACTGAGTGTCTGATTCTTCTGGGAATCTCTAGGAGACATTTTCTCATAGGACGCAATACCAAACCTTCTCCCCCTTCCTCCCCCCATCCCCCGGTTTTCTCCAAATGACAATCCTACATGTTTTTATACTAGTGCAGGCACCTTGCTTTTCACTGTTTGTACTTAGTAGGGTCACCTGGGGCTAGAGAAAATCTTTTCCTTTCTAAAACCTGATTTAATGCCATAAGGAATACCTTATATTCTGCAACCTCATCCCCTCAAATTTTCTTTCGATGGTATGATCTAGTTTCCACCAGGCTACAGTAAATAAATTAGTTAGATGCGTCCCCAATGCACCCGACAGGTAATATCTAGCCTTTCTGCCTTTCTTCCCACTGAGAAACATCCCATTTCTCAAAGCCACAGGCAAATTCATACCTTTAAGGATCTCTGTCTCGCTATGCTGTACTTGGCATCAATTTCTATGCTAGACAAGGTTATTGGGTGCAAGGAACTGAAACCTGCTCAAGATTCCTTAAACAAAAAGGGAGGCTTATTAACAGGTTTAGATAAATACAGCCCGGTCCAATGGGAAACTGTCATTGGAAGTAAAGCTTCTGTCTGGAACCATGTTTATTCTTTCAGTATCTTTTGGGCAAAATGGTCTCCCATAGGCCTCTGTAAGTCTGATCTGTTCTTGTTTCTCATGATTTTAACTTAGCTTTGCCTTTTCCCTTGTTTTTCTAGAGCTCATTGATTTAATATCTTTGTGTCTCTTTGATTAAATTCAAGAGATGGGCCCGAATTCCTGATCCATCTGTTATCATTCATAGGGGCCTGCAGGAAAAAGTTGGCCACACTTTCACCTATTAAAGAGAGTTCATCAGAGTTCCTGTCATGGCTCAGCGGTAATGAACCTGGCTAGTATCCATGAGGATGCAGGTTTGATCCCTGTCCTTGCTCAGTGGGTTGAGGATCCGGTGTTGCCATGAGCTGTGGTGTAGATTGCAGATTCGACCCCTCGCCTGGGAACTTCCATGTGCCTTGGGTGTGGCCCTAAAGAAAAAAAAAAATTCCATCACATTTATGTGAATTTTTTTTTTTTTTTTGTGAGAGCCACCCCTACCACAAGATGCGAATAGGTGAAGCTGCTTTTAGAAACAAATTAAACTAAAATTCTGCATGTAGGACTTATCTTCAAACTATTCTAAAACTGTCTTGAAAGTAGACCCTCGATACAAAAAATAAAATACATGTTCAATGTACATCAGGGAGTGCTTTGAGGGTGTTCCCATTGCAATGCAGCAGAAACAAATCCAACTAGTATCCTTGAGGATGTGCGTTCAGAATCCCTGGTCTCACTCAGTGGGTTAAAGGATCTGGCATTGCTGTGAGCCATGGTGTAGGTTGCAGACGTGCTCTGATCCAGCATTGCTTTGGCTGTGCTGTAGGCTGGTAGCTGCAGCTGCAATTTAACCCCTAGCCTGACAACTTGCACATGCCACAAGTTTGGCCTTAAAAAACCAAAAAAAAAAAAAAAAAAAAAAAAAAAAGGCATTGACAATTGTAACCTCCCTTTTTACATTTAGATTGATTTCAAGTACTCAATTCAAGAGAAATCTATTAGTAAACAGTGACAGAGACCTAAGTTAGTGCAGAATATCTGCCAATCAAAATAATAATTAATGAATATCAACGACCTTAAACAAGGGAGAAAATAAACTTTGTAGTAGTTGCTTTTCGAAGCAAGCTTGAACTACAACTTGTTCTGATCTATGAAGAAGTTCTATAAAAGCCATTTTCTAAGGTCATGAAGGAGGGGCTGTTCCGACGACGACGAGATTAGTGCCTTAACAGAAGAGATACCAGAGAGCTTGCTGGCTTTCTCCCTCCATGCGTGCACACAAGGAAGAGGTTATGGGAGCACACCCAGCCAGCCGTCTGCAGCCTAGGAGGAGGGCTCTTGCCAGGTCCTCAACTGGCCAGCACTTTGGTCTTGGACTTTTCAGACTTCAGGACTGTGAAAGATAAATTTATGTTGTTTAAGCCACCCAACTGATGGTGTTTTGTTACCGCCTCCTGAGCTGATTAAGATGTTGTCCTTTTTTTTTTTTTACATACATATATATCTATTTTTATTCAGATTCTTTCCCCTTATAGGTTATTACAAAGTATTGAGTATTGTAAGGACTATACAATAGGTCCTTGTTAGTTATCTATTTTCTATGTAGTAGTGTGTGTATATCAATTCCAACCTCCTAATTTATCCTTTTTTTTTTTTATTACTCAAAGATGCTGTCGATTTTAAATTATTATTATTTTTTTTTTGTCTTTATGGGCCCACACCCTCAGCGTAAGGAAGTTCCCAGGCTAGGGGTCAAATCAGAGCTGTAGCTGCCGGCCCACACCACGGCTCACGGTAACGCCAGATCCTTAACCTACTGAGCAGGGCTGGGGACCGAACCGAGTCCTCATGGATGCTAGTCGAGTTCATTATTGCTAAGCCACAACAGGAACTCCCATTTTAACTTTTGCAGCAATCAGCTTTTGTGGGGAAGGGTTCAGTTAACTGCATCAGTGTATTCAAGGAAAATAATTTCTAGAACAACAGTCTCTCCCTTTATCTGCACAGCTTTGAACAGGAAACAGCATCTAACAAGATATACTTGATCTACAGTAGAGAGGAAGGCAAAGTAACTTTCTGGTACATGGTGGGATAGTCTTGAGGGAATTCAGTTACCCAAAATCTAGTTAACTAGTTCTAAGGTCAAGAGCTGTACAGAGTCACGCTTTTAAGTCTTGTTCATTCAGGAGTTTCTAGACAAGTCTTTCATGGATGAGGCAGGTTTCACACTTGTACTTGATATCGTAAGCCAGGGATTGACAAACATTTTCTGTAAAAGACCTTACAATCTCTTTGGCAATTAATCAACTCTGCTCTTGTTTGAGCCATAGTCAGTATATAAATGAATGGCGGGGCTATATGCCAGTTAAACTTTCTTTACCAAAACCATTACAGTCCACAAGCAGGATTTGGCTTACTGGCCATAGTTTGCTGAGTTTTTTTTTTTTTTTTTTTTTCCCTTCCCACTCGAGCCATCACATATCAATCTTAGGATCTTAAGAAAAAGGCATTTCTGGGAAAAGTAAGCTTTTTCATTGCCTTCCCCCAAAGGCATAATACCTGATGAATCAAACCATAAAACAGTTCCAAACAATCATCTGGAAGTAGGGCTTGCTTTTCCTATGGAAGTACCTGCTTCCTTCTTTCCAATATTCCTCACTATTTGGGGTCTATCCATGGAATAACTCATAGTAGAAATGGTTTGTTATGGCCACATATTGACTGCCTGTATTTATTTTCCCCTCAGTAATTTGGATTGAACTTATATCCTTCTTCCAAATTCAGGAATCAATTGAACATTGGATTTTTCTAACTTGTGGTGAACATTATGAAAATAAATAAGATGGTGTTCTTGTTTTCTACTGATGCCTCATTATCCAGAATCTTCAGAGAAAGAGGTGTGCCATGTAACTGATTTCCTGCTTACAAAAGCCCATTGTTTTAAGCACCAAGACTTTAGTTTATTAAAACCATTTTGAGGACGGGATTAAGATGGTGGAATAGAAGGACTGGAGCTCAACTTCTCTCCTAAAAACAACAAAATTCACAACTAAAGGCTGAGCACACTTCACCAAAATGGACCAGAAACCTTAAAAATGATACCCTTCTCCAGAAGAAAAAGAGGAGGCCACATCAAGAGGTAGGAGGGGCGATTTAGCGATATAAACAACCCCATACCTCCTGGGTGGGAAGCTCCACAAACTGGAAACTAACTGGTTCACAGAGACTCACCTACAGGAGTGAGAGTTCTGAGCCACACATCAAACTCTCACGTGTGGGGATCTGGCACAGGGAGAAAGAGCCCCAGAGCATCTGGCATTGAAGGCCAATGGGGCTTGTGCGCAAGAGCTCCACAGGACTGGGGGAAACAGAGACTCCATTCTTAAAAGGTGCACACAGACTTTCACATGCACTGAATCCCAGGGCAAAGCAAAGTCTCCAAGGGAATCTGGGTCAAACCTGACTGCAGTTCTTGGAAGACATCCTGGGAAAACAGGGGTGAATGTGGCTTGTTGTGAGGGAAGGACATTGAAAGCAAACCTCTCAGGAATATTCAGCAGCATGCCTTTCTCCAGAGGTGGCCATTTTGGGAAAATCTGGCCCCACCCATCAGCCAGCCACTGAGAAACCCTAGGGCAAACAAGAACCCAGGTGGGATCACAGCCCCACCCCTCAGTAAACAGGCTACCTAAAGAACCCTCAGGCACACAACTGCCTCTAATCCCAGCCAGAGGCAAAGCCCCACTCTCCAGAGGGATTAGAATCAGCATCTCCTGCCAGGGGGCAGACATCAGCCCCTCCCATCAGGAAGCCTACAGCAAGCCCCCATACCAACTTCAGCCACAAGGGGGGCAGACATCAGAAGTAAGAGAAGCTACAACTCTATTATCTGTAAAAAGGTCACCACACCAACCAATAACAATGAAAAGACAGAGAACTCTAACTCAGATGAGGGAAAAAGAAAACCCCCCAGAAAATCAGCTAAGTGATCAGGAGATTCTCAGCCTCTAGGAAAAAGACTTTAGACCGTTGATGCTGAAGATGATGCATGACATTGGAAATAAACTAGAGGCAAAGATGGATAACTTACAGGAAACACTGAGCAAAGAGATACAAGATATAAAACTTAAACAAGAAGAGATGCAAAATACAATAACTGAAATAAAAATTCACTAGAAGCAGCTAACAGCAGAATACAGGAAGCAGAAGAACCAATAAGCGAGGTGGAGGACAGAGTAGTAGAAATTACAGATGCAGAACAGAAATGAGAAAAAAAAATTGAAAACAAATGAAGAGAGTCTAAGAAAACTCTGGGACAACATTAAATATACCAACATCCATATTATAGGGGTGCCAGAAGGAGAAGAGAGAGAGAAGGGAACAGAAAAAATATTCCAAGAGCTAATATCTGAAAACGTCCCCTACATGGGAAAGGAACCACTCGCTCAAACCCAGGAAGCGCAATGAGTACCATATAAAATAAACTCAAGGAGGAATACCCCGAGACACATATTAATCAAACTGACCAAAATTAAAGACAAAGAGAAAATCTTGAAAGCAGCTAGGGGAAAGAAACAACATACAAGGGAACCCCGATAAGGTTTTCGGCAGATTTTTCAGCAGAAACTCTGCAGTCCAGAAGGGAGTGGCATGATATACTTAATGTGATGAAAGGAAAAAACCTCCAACCAAGAATACTCTACCCAGCAAGGCTCTCGTTCAGATTTGAAGGAGAAATCAAAACCTTCTCAGATAAGCAAAAGCTGAGAGAATTCAGCAACACTAAACCAGCCTTACAACAAATACTAAAGGAACTTCTCTAGGCAGAAAAGAACAAGAGAAGAAGGAAAGGAAAAAGAGCAGCAAAAACAAATCCAAAGTAATTAATAAAATGGCAATAAGAACATACATATCAATAATTACCTTAAATGTGAATGGACTAAACGCCCCAACCAAAAGACATAGACTGGCTGAATGAATATAAAAACAAGACCCATATATATGCTGTCTTCAAGAGACCCACTTCACTTCTAGGCACACATACAAATTGAAAGTGAGAGGATGGAAGAAAATATTTCATGCAAACAGCTGGAGTAGCAATACTCATATCAGATAAAATAGACTTTAAAATGAAGAATATTTTCAGGGACAAAGAAGGACATTACATAATGATAAAAGGATCAATCCAAGATGATGATATAACAATTTTAAATATCTACGCACCCAACACAGGTTCACCACCATATATAAGGCAACTGCTAACAACCTTAAAAGGAGAAATTGACAACAACATAATCATAGTGGGTGACTTTAACACCCCACTTACAGCAATGGACAGAACAACCAGACAGAAAATCAATAAGGAAACACAGGCCCTGAATGAAGCATTAAACCAGATGGACTTAATAGATATTTATAGGACACTTTGTCCAAAGGAACAGAATACACATTCTTCTCAAGTGCACATGGAACATTCTCTAAGATTGACCATATCCTGGGCTACAAATCCAACCTCAGTAACCTTAAGAAAATTGAAATCATATCAAGCATCTTTTCTGACCACAATGCTATACGACTGGAAATCAACAACAAGAGAAAAACTGCAAAAAACACAAACATGTTGAGACTAAACAACATGCTATTAAACAACCAATGGATCACTGAAGAAATCAAAGAGGAAATTAAAAAATACCTAGCAGCAAATGACAACGAAGATATGACACTCCAAAACCTACGGAATGCAGCAAAAGCAGTTCTAAGAGGAAAGTTTATAGCAATACAAGCCCACCTCAGGAAACAAGAAAAAGCTCAAATAAACAAGCTAACTTTACATCTAAAACAGCTTGAGAGAGAACAGACAAGACCTAAAGTTAGTAGAAGGAAAGAAATCATAAAGATCAGAGCAGAAATCAATGAAATAGAAAAAAGGAAAACCATAGAAAAGATCAATGAAGCGAAAAGCTGGTTCTTTGAAAAGATCAACAAAATTGATAAACCCCTAGCCAGACCTATCAAGCAAAAAAGAGAGAGGACTCAAATCAATAAAATTAGAAATGAAAAAGGAGAAATAACAACGGACACCACAGAAATACAAAGGATCATAAGAGACTACTATATGCAACTATATGCCAATAAAATGGAAAACCTAGAAGAAATGGACAAATTCTTAGAAAAGTACACTCTTCAAAGACTAAACCAAGATGAAATAGAAAAGATGAATGGACCCACCATAAGAACTGAAATTGAAACTGTGATTAAAAAACTTCCAATAAGGAAAAGTCCAGGACCAGATGGCTTCACAGGTGAATTCTATCAAACATTTAGAGAAGAGCTAACACCTCTCCTTCTGAAACTATTTCAAAAAATTGCAGAAGAAGGGATACTCCCAAACTCATTCTATGAGGCCACCATCACCCTGGTACCAAAAGCAGACAAAGACTCCACAAAAAAAGAAAACTACAGGCCAATATCACTGATGAACATGATGCAAAAATCCTCAACAAAATCCTAGCAAACTACATCCAACAATACATTAAAAGGATTATACATCATGATCAAGTGGGATTTATCCCAGGGATGCAAGGGTTCTTCAATATCCACAAATCCATCAGTGTGATACACCACATTAACAAACTGAAGAATAAAAACCATATGATCCTCTCAATAGACATGGAAAAAGCCTTTGACAAAGACCAACACCCATTTCTAATAAAAACCCTTCAGAAAGTGGGCATAACGGGAACCTACCTCAACATGATAAAGGCCATATATGACAAACCCACAGCGAACATCATTCTCAATGGTGAAAAGCTGAAAGAATTCCCGCTGAGATCAGGAACAAGACAAGGATGTCCACTCTCGCCACTACTCTTCAACATAGTTCTGGAAGTCCTAGCCACAGCAATCAGAGAAGTAAAAGAAATAAAAGGAATCCAAATTGGAAAGGAAGAAGTAAAACTATCGCTATTTGCAGATGACATGATACTCTACCTAGAGAATCCTAAAGACTCTACCAGAAAACTGTTAGAGCTCCTCCATGAATTTGGCAAAGTTGCAGGATACAAAATCAATACACAGAAATCGATAGTGTTTCTATATACTAACAATGAAAGATCAGAAAGAGAAATTAGGGAAACAATCCCGTTTACCATCGCATCCAAAAGAATAAAATACCTAGGAGTAAACCTACCTAAAGAAACAAAAGACCTGTACTCTGAAAACTACAAGCCACTGATGAAAGAAATCAAAGATGACACAAATAGATGGAAAGATGTACCATGTTTGTGGATTGGAAGAGTTAATATTATCAAAATGACTATACTACCCAAGGCAATCTACAGATTCAATGCAATCCCTATCAAATTACCAAGGACATTTTTCATAGAACTCAAACAAAATATTTTAAAGTTTGTTTGGAAGCACAAAAGACCCAAAATAGCCAAAGACATCCTGAAAAAGAAAAATGGAGCTGGAGGAATCAGGCTCCCGGACTTCAGACTATACTACAAAGCAACAGTCATCAAAACCATATGGTATTGGCACAAAGACAGACATATAGATCAGTGGAACAGGATAGAAAGCCCAGAATTAAACCCATGCACTTACAGCCAACTAATCTATGACAAAAGAAGCAAGACTATACAATGGAGAAAGGACAGCTTGTTCAATAAGTGGTGCTGGGAAAACTGGACAGCCACATGGAAAAGAATGAAATTAGAACACTCCCTAACACCATACACAAAAATAAACTCCAAATGGATTAAAGACCTATATATAAGACCAGACACTATCAAACTCCTAGAGGAAAACATAGGCCAAACACTCTCTGACATAAATGACAGCAACATCTTCTCAGATCCACCTATCAGAGTATTGACAATAAAAAGAAAAATAAACAAATGGGACCTACTCCAACTTCAAAGTTTCTGCACAGCAAAGGAAACCCTAAACAACACAAAAAGACAACCCACAGAATGGGAGAAAATCTTTGCAAGTGAAACAACTGACAAGGGATTAATCTCCAAAATTTATACACACCTTCTGCAGCTCCATACCAAAAAAACAAACAACCCCATCCAAAAATGGGCAGAAGATCTAAACAGACAATTCTCCAAAGAAGACATACAGATGGCCGAGAAACACATGAAAAGATGTTCAGCGTCACTCATTATTAGGGAAATGCAAATCAAAACCACGATGAGGTACCACCTTACACCAGCCAGAATGGCCATCATCCAAAAGGCTACAAACAATAAGTGCTGGAGAGGGTGTGGAGAAAAAGGAACCCTAGTACACTGTTGGTGGGATTGTAAATTGGTGCAGCCACTGTGGAAAGCAGTATGGAGATTCCTCAGAAAACTAAACATAGAACTACCATTTGATCCATCAATCCCACTCCTGGGCATCTATCCAGAGAAAACTACGACTCGCAAAGACACATGTACTCCAATGGTCATTGCAGCACTATTTGCAATAGCCAAGACATGGAAACAACCTAAATGTCCATCGACAGAAGAATGGATCCAGAAGATGCGGTACATATATACAATGGAATATTACTCAGCCATCAAAAGACCGAAATACCAGCATTTTTAGCAACATGGATGGACCTAGAAACGATCATGCTAAGCGAAGTCAGCCATACAATGAGACACCAACATCAAATGCTTTCACTGACATGTGGAATCTGAAAAAAGGACAGACAGAACTTCTTTGCAGAACAGATGCTGACTCACAGACATTGAAAAACTTATGGTCTCTGGAGGAGACAGTTTGGGGGGTGAGGGAATCTGCTTGGGCTGTGGGATGGAAATCCTGTGAAATCAGATTGTTACGATCATTATACAACTACAGATGTGATAAATTCATTTGGGTAATAAAAAAAATTAAAAAAAAACATTTTGAATTAAAGTTTGGAAAAATTACATATTTCCTCATTATTTTAAACAGTCTGCTGACCAGAACTGTACCCTTTTAGTGCTTTAGAATTATGAGATGAACAAACACAGTGAACCGTAATTCAGTTAGACTCTTAGGAGATGGTGAGCTATATAAAGATATTTTCTTTTATACTAAATGACTCAAGGGAGCTATGTTTTTGAGCATCGCATGATTTGTGCCACTCAGATCATTTGTTTCCCAGCTCAGCTCGCCACGGGATTACACCCAACCTCAAATATATGGAAGGCTATCGTGTGTGAAAAATAAACAAGCTGCATCTACTTATTTACACTGATGAATATTTTTGATTCAAAAATCTCAGTGAGAGGCTCAAGGCAGTAGTTTTCAACCCATCATCCGAGCCTGGTATGAAGGTTGAATGAAAGATCTTTCCTCCTTCAGAAAAAAACCCTTGCAGCAGAGTCATTGATCCTTTTTTGGTAGGAATCCACAGAGGCAGCCACAGCTGCAGTGTGAGAGGCTGTGAGGACCTCAGCATGGTCTCTGTGCCCCTGCCAGGAACCAGCATGGGATTATGCATTTAGTTCAGAGTGTCTTGACCTGATGGAACAACTTGAGAGAAACGTGACACTTGCCTGGTGAGGCGGCAGCAGCAGCAGCAGCAAAGGCTATCATGGAATTTGGGGGGGTTGGAGGCTTCTTCAGGAGAAACTATCAAAGAGTGTTGAAACCAGAGGGAGTGGAAAAGCAGGATTGTTGGTTCTTTGAGGCAGTGACAGTGTTGTACCCAGGAGATGTGAGTCAGATCTGACCGAACTTTCTGGGGAATTTGCTAGAGCTCCCACGTGGTTCTATAAGGACAGATATTGTTGATGCATGAAATTGTGACTTTAAGATTGGCATTTAACTTATGTTGAATAGCTTTGAGCACCAGTTTCCAAATCTGGAGAAGGGATAAGCAAATTTACTCGGTATGCTTTTAGTAAAGATTAAATGAGGGTTCACAAACCACCCAGTAGGATACATGCCTAGTTCTCAATCATCTACCATCTTTGTTATCTCTCTCAGCAGTCCCTGTCCTCTCATGTGTAAGGGGAGGGCTGATGGATTTCCAGGGCTGTCCAGTGGACCGCTGATTCCCAGTGTGGGGTGTCCTTTCTCACTATGGAGCGCCCCGTCCCTCCACCCCTCACAGCTCCAGACACAGGACACCTCCTTCTTTCTCCGGAGGCAAGACACAGATGGACATATGCAGGCTCCTTTCACCTTTTCTGCCCTGTCCTTTTAATCATCTTCCCACCATCACCACTTCAGGCGAGGCAGGTAGATAGGCATTTTTTTTCTTGTAGAGTTGGAATTATTAAAAGGGAATCACAACCATTAAAGACTAAAAAGTTTTTAAGATAAAAGATAAAACCAAGTTACATTAATTAAACAATGGGGCCATTAGATGGATGTGGCTGCAATGCCATGGTGGCCAATATACACAGAATAACATCTAAGCCTGTAAATGCCTCAAGATTGTGAACTAGAACCTGAAGCACTGCCAACCTCAAACAGCCAACTCGGCTTAAGCACCAGCCCATCAATCCTTTCCTCACTTTACTTCTGTCTTTTCTCTGTGAAAGTTCCTCCCTAGCTGCCAATGTAGAGCTCTTACGCACTTTCTATTCGGTACTGCCTGATTCAAATTGATTTTGCTCACAAGAACTCTCCAAAATGTTTAATATGACTCGATTTATCTTTTAGAAACTATGCCACTTATAAAAGCATACATTGAAAGCATGTCAGTTTTTTTTTTAATATCATGACTTAAGAACACAGTAGGATTGTATAATTAGTTCCAAGGAAATTTTAGCTTTCATATTATTCTTTGATTGTATCCATTTGGTGTACAATACACCCAAGTACGAGAGGCAGGTATCTTCTCCATGAGGTGTAAGACTTGTTCTTTCATGACCGCCCTCTAAGAAGAGTCAAATCAGCAGTTTTTGTAGCTGCATGCATGTGTGTGTGTGTGTGTGTGTGTGTGTTTCAAAAAGTGTCATGTCTTTGTCTATGAACCTGATGGTAAGAATGAAGCCACAGAGTATTGATGGACTACCAGAAGGTTCTGAAAGCACATGAAAAAGACGACTGGCAGCTGGATAGACTTTGGGTGTGGGAGAGGTGGGGAATTTACAGCACCTGAGATCCCCAGGCTCTGGTAGAACAGTGCCCATGGAACAAGCAGCAGTGCTGTTTGTGGTGTTTGGGGAGAAGGGGTAGGATGTGACCCTGGGGATGGATGGTGTAGCAGGGTGCCCTCCCATTCCCGGTGCCCAAGGCCCCAGTATGTATCCTTATGGACCTAACAGACCAGATACAGCTGGATCTGTGGGTGCACTACATGGTCTCAGAAGCTCTGGAAAGGGCATATTTGGTGTGGGATATGACTCTGTGGGGCCAGAGCCTGGCACAGTTGGGGCTGGTTAAAGACTATTAGGTGCAATGGGTTACATTTATTGTAAATGGATACAAATTTTAGAAACTGTGTTTTCTGTCAACCTTACTTCCATTTTCTGTGTAAGAGTCTATGAAAGAATACCTTAAGACCACCCAGTGATTGTTCAGTGGGAGCTGCAGACCAGCCTTCAGTGACGGAACCGCTAGATGGGTACAGAGGGCACCTGGGCGCTTTCGGACTAGTTTGTGGCCTCAGGTGGAGTAGCAGTCAACTCAGGAGCTGGAGCATTCCCTTCACTCTGAAATTCTTCCTTGGTCATAGTTTTTACCGCAGCACCCACACTTCCTTTTCAATCCCTTCAGGCTCTATGTAGAAGTAGGGATTCGGCTTGATCTCCCACAGGTGTTCAAGGGAGACAGGGTCCCACAGAACTTGTGGGGTCAACATCCACCACAACAGAGCTGCTGAGTGGGCTCCCTTCTCCCTGCATGAGATACGATGTGTGCACAGTGCAAAGGAGAGTCTGTGTCACACAAAGCAGCAGCAGGCAGGTTAACGTGAGACACCCCTGTCTTAGGAAAGTCACAACTGCCTCCCATCTTCAGGTAATGCTAGCAAGCCTACTTATTCTTCCACTAAAAACACTGGCAATCCTTTTGTTCTATAAGTCTTTCACATTTTATCCCTAAACAACAAAGAAAAGACAGAGTTAAAGCTGTGCATGAAATTTGCTTTTCTCCAGATTCCACAGGAAAATTACCTTAGCAATCACAGGCATATCCCTACTTTCTATGCTGACCCCACTCCTGCTTCCCTCTATCTACCATGGAACTTTCTCTTAAAAAAAAAAAAAAAAAGTAGATCCCTACCCCATTTCATGATGTTTAAGATTTATCCAATGAAGTCCTTTTACTGAAGGATCTCATTCCCTCTTCCCATTATAAATCTCTCCAAGCAGAGCTGCACCAGTGCCATGAGCCCTTAGCGGAGTCACTGGTGCTGGCTGGAAACATCTTGAGATCTACAGAACAGAACAGGAAGGGACTTTGCCATGGTGAGCTCTGCAGTCCTGCTCACATCCTTCTCCATCAGTTTCAGCTTGTCTGTTTTTGCTCTCACCTTTTCAAAGAGTAGATATCAGAATTGTTGGACACATTCACACATAGGTGCCAAGGGTAAAACAAATTAACATAGACAGTAGGCTAAATCTATTTTGAAGCAAAAAATAAATGTTTTCCACACTGCTTTACAATTTTTCAAGGTGCTGGCTCTTTCATAGAGTCAGTCCATCACTCCATCGTGTGTGATGGCTTTTCGTTCTTTGCCTAATTGCCGTGAATACTCTTTTGAGATTTCTGGGAATTAGAAACAGAATAACCTCTCTTTATGGCAATCCCTTTAGTTTCAAAAATGAAAATTTGAATTAATTTTTCTAGTAAGGACTCAGTTAAACTCTTACCCAAGAGCTATTTTATGCTCAGTGTCTGACAGGAAAAACAGAAGGCAGGTTAATGATCTCATTTACAAATGCTTGTTCACTTCCCTTTCACTTTTTTCCAGTCTGAGAGAAATAATATCACTGATAGAGCTGAATCCAAAACAGAGGTATAGGGGCACTAAGGGAGATTCTACAAGGGTGCTGACAACCTTTGTTTCTAATGGGCCAGGTTGGTAAGTATTTCAAGCTCTGGGGCCATATGTTCCCTGCTGAAGGTACTCAGCTCTGCTGTTGTAGCACATGAAAGCAGTCATAAACTGTACATGAATAAATAACCATTCAAATTTTATTTAGAACAACAGGTGATAGGCCAGATTTGGCCAATGGGCCATAGTTTGCCAAACCCTTGTATAAGAGGGGTTTTTTGTGTGTGTATTGGTGGTGGTGGTGGTGTTGCTGCTATTGTTTGTTTTTAGTCAATGAAGTGATTGGGTTTAGCATTTGTGATGAAATGCTTTTATCTATTTAGGCTACTCAGAGAATTTTTTTCCTTATGTTTCAGATGAGACATGTGCATATGTTTGGAAAATAACGATTTTTACTTAGAGAAAGACACAAAGCAATTATGAAATAATATGACAACATTGAGTTAAATCTGTAAACCATTCTCCACAGAGTATTATAGTCTCAGCATCCGCTTTTAGGCATACAGTCGAGAATTTTGTCTCAACTGCATGCCTTTACCTAGTTCATTTCATTTCTCATGTATCATGTTTTCATTTGGTGCTATTGATGTTATGGAAATAACCCTTTTATTGCCAAAGTACACTCTAAAAGCTCATTTTTGTGGCTGTTGGGCAGATATTAAGGTAGGGGTGTGTGTGAGAGAGAGAGAGAGAATTTTTGCTATTCTCAAATCCATTGATTGGGGCCTCTCTGCTCCATCCACCCATGAGCTGGTCCTACCAGCTTCTCTCTTCATGGTGCTGAATGGCTTAGAATCAATAAGCCCAGAGCTTAAAGGGAAGTTTGAGCCTGGATTCAGGTTATCAGATTAAAAGTCTTCTTTTAACTTGACTCCCAGAGGTCTTTAAAGGATTCCTTCAGACATGGTGGCATATGAGAAGATAAAAACATGATGGAAAGGCATGAAATAAACAAGAGTACTTGATTGTTTTTGAAGAATGTGTTAAAAAATTTAAAGTGAGTCTGGACCAATATAATGCCTACCCCAAAGAGTTACCATCCCTTGCTCACTCTTTAAATGCATTAGATACCACATAAGAAATGAAAATAAGGAGTTCTCATTGTGGCTCAGTGGTTAATGAATCCAAATAGTATCCACGAGGACGTGGGTTGGGTCCCTGACCTTGCTTAGTGAGTTACGGATCCAGAATTGCCATGAGCTGTGGTGTAGGCTGGCAGCTACAGCTCCAATTTGACCCCTAGCCTGGGAACCTCCATATGCCTAGAGTGTGGCCCTAAAAACACACAAAAAAAAATGAAAATGAGATTTTCACAAAGAATCATAGAATTCCCATCATCATACTTGATCAAAAATATGTGGGTTAAGGTTTGTAATTAATATCTGAAGCCAGAGTGGTTAGAATTCCAAATTCCATCCAACATTCAAAGTTCTTTTCTACAAAGAAGTCTTCTCACATAATAACATCACACAGAAATATTTTTTTTTACTTTGGACTTTAAACATTTAAATTTATTTCAATATTTATTGTTTTTATTTTTTTGTTTTGCTACTTATTCACAACCCATCCATTTACAGGTATCTCCTCCTTCTGCCCACTTAAATATTGAGATATAGTCAATCTTAGGTCTCTTTCTTTACTCTAAGTAACCCTCTCTCTTGCCGATTCATTCCAATTCCATAATTTTAAGTACCATCTAAAGTTTGATGCCAAATTTATATCACTCGTTCCAATTCCTTAGTTGAGCCTCAGACTTATATATACACAGCTCTCTAGTTTTCACTCTCATGTCCAACATTTCTCTTAAATATCTCAACCTAACAATTCAAAGTAAAACTCGGCTCTGCTCCCCCCATTTTCTCCCCACTCAGTGTTTTCCATCTAAGTTAATACCTGCCATTCATCTACTTATAAAGGCTAAGATCTGGGAGTTATCCTGATCTTTCTTTTTCCTAACCACTCACATTTAATCCATATACATCCTGCAAATTCTGACTTCATGCTCTATCTGAAACCTGGCCACGTCTTACAACTTCCACTTCCCTAATATAAGCCCCCATCACCTGTCATGAGGATTTTATCAAGATCTTCCTCCTTGATCCCCCAGCTCCCATCAGTGTCCCTTTACCAGTCCAGGCTCCACAGAGATGCAAGAGTGTTTATTTAAAATGCACATTCGATTATGTAAATCTCCTAATAAAAAGTATACAAAGACTTCTCACTTTATGCAGAATAGGATCTCAGATCCTTGCTATGGTCTAGAAGGCTCTAAGCAATCTGCTTCTTGCTTATGTCTTTGATGTTTGCTACCATTCTTCTCTTTGTTCATCATACTACACTCACACGGGTCACCTTTTTGCTCTGTGGTTATGCCGGTCCTAGTCTCTCCTTCAAGGCTTTATCTTAGTTGCTCCCTCTGTCTAAGGTATTTTTATGGCTGGTCCATCATCATCATTCAGGTCTTCGCCCCAAAGTCTCTTTCTTGTCTAAGATACATACCCCACTGACTGCTTATTAGCCTTTTAGCTGTTCTCTATTTCTCATTTTTTTTCAAACTTTAAAAATTATATCATTTATATGTTTATTTACTTGTTTATTGTTAGCCTTCCTTTCCAGAATGTAGGCTTTGTAAGGGTAGTGACCTGCATGGTTTCCTACCCATTTCTGCAGGGAACAGAATGCCTGACCTAGAGTATGTACCCAATATATACTTATGGTATGAATGAATAACAAGTATTTTACACTTTGTTTCCTGTTTTGCTTAGATATAGTTGATTTCATTAAAATTTTCTTAAAATTTCATTGAAAGCAGTATTTCATTTTAATTTGGATTCCTTTATTTGTGAGGATAAACATAATTGTATCTGTTTACTGACGAGTTGTGTTTATTATTCTGGGAAAAATCTGCTCAAACTTATTTTCCCTCATAAAGAAAAGATTGTGGTAATCATGATAGCATAATAGCAAGACAGTAGTATTCAATGCAAGTAAACTTGGCATTGCCACATCCTTCACCCATCTTTATTCATGACAATAATTTAAGAAAGCTTATAATAAAGCAAAATGTCCCCTGAAGGACTGACTATTTTTAAAAGCAGTTTACAAATTTTGGTATTTTTCTGGAACAAATTATTGTGTCTTCAACTTCTGGATAGAATTTTAACTTTATGTGGCTGTAATCTATTTTATTATGACAACATAATTGCTCACATAAACTGAAGTAGTATAAGTTGAAATACTACACTACATAATTAGAACAACCTGGACTTCTCAAAATAAATGTGGCAAAACATAATTTGAATACAGTATACTTAATGTTTTTAAATGCTCACCAATTTTAATGCCAATACTAGAAATAAACTTCTGAAATTCTTCATGTATTCTTCAATGAACAGATCACATTACTAAAGATAATGGAGGGAGTTCCCATTGTGGCTCAGCAGAAAGGCATCTGACTAGTATCCATGAGGATGGAGGGAGGTTCGATCTCTGGACTTGCTCAGGGGGTCAAGAATCCAGCATTGTCGTGGGCTGTGGCATAGGCTGGCAGCTGTAGCTCTGATTTGACCCCTAGCCTGGGAACTTACATATACCACACCTGTGGCCCTAAAAAAGAAAAAAAAGAAAAAAAAAAGAAAAGATAATGGAATCTCAATATACAATACTTTCATAAGCCACTCCTACACAAGAGACCTCATCTCTATAGTATATTGTCTTTAAATAAACATACTTATGTTTTGCAAACAACACATCTATTGCTTGGTCCATATTGTTCCTTGATATTTAATACTAGAAATATTCTCCTCTGCGTAAGGTTCAGCATTGGACACACCACCTGTCTTCCTGGTCAGTGATTTTCAACTCATTTCCTTGATGTCTTTGTATTTGCCTCAAGAATGTGGATTGAGGAGTTCCCGTCGTGGCGCAGTGGTTAACGAATCCAACTAGGAACCATGAGGTTGCGGGTTCGGTCCCTGCCCTTGCTCATTGGGTTAACGATCCGGCGTTGCCGTGAGCTGTGGTCTAGGTTGCAGACGCGGCTCGGATCCCGCGTTGCTGTGGCTCTGGCGTAGGCCGGTGGCTACAGCTCCGATTCAACCCCTAGCCTGGGAACCTCCATATGCCGCAGGAGCGGCCCAAGAAATAGCAACAACAACCACAACAAAAAAGAGAAAAGACAAAAAAAAAAAAAAAAAAGAATGTGGATTGAGGGTGAACAATAGGATGGAAATTCAGATAAAAATAGGCAGTAGTCCATGACCCTTCACTTAAATGAAATGTGGATTTCTGGTCTTTTTCATGATGATATAAGAGGTCAATATCAATGTACAGATCCAGCCAAGGATGACCTCATTGACTGAAGGGCCAAAGAACGATGTGAACTGAATTCAATCTTGAGAGAACTGCAGAACTCTGCTATTACTTTAAACACACTTCTCATCTGCAATAAGGTGGAATGGCAGATCTGAGTACCTTTCCTTTCATCTACCTTGTGGGTCAGGGAGCCAGAACTTATTTCCACCAATGAAAAATTTAGAATTGACATGTGCTGTTTTCTCATGGAATTTAAAAAACCAGAATTCATATGTAATGTTATTCTGTTTGCATGATTTGAATCTTCCTTCCCTTCCTCCTCTATTTTTTTTCATTCTCCTTTCTCACTTTACCTGTTTATTTTCATAATATGTATTATTCATTTTCTATGAAAAGCAATATATTTAAAAATGGATATATATATATGATATTCTAGCTAAATAAGTCAATATCCTATGAAATGAAATTATTTTTTTATTTAAAATTTTTTTGGGAGTTCCCATTGTGGCTCAGTGGGTTAAGAACCTGACATAGTGTCCATGAGGATGTCAGTTCAATCCTTGGCCTCACTCAGTGGGTTAAAGGTCCAGTGTTGCACAAGTGGCTCAGATTGAGCATTGCTGTGTTTGTGGCATAGGCCGGCAGCTGCAGCTCTGATTTGGCCCCTAGCCTGGGAACTTCCATCTGCCTCAGGTGCAGCTGTATAAAGAAAAAACAAATTCTGTATTTTTTTTCTTTTTTGGTCACATTTGTATCATACAGAAGTTCCCAAGCAAGAGATCAAACCTGACCTGGACCTTTAACCCACTGTGCTACATAGGGATTGAACTGGCACCACCAGAGAGGTAAGCTGGATCATTAACCTACTGTGCCACAGCGGAAACTCCTGTAAGTATTTATTTTTTTGGCTTTGCCCACAGCATGTGGAAGTTCCCCAGCCAAGGACTGAACCCATGCCACAGCAGTGACCTGAGCTGCTGCAGTAACCATGCTGGATCCTTCACCTGCTGCATCCCAAGGGAACTACTGGTATGTATTTCTTAAAGTCAGGAGTTCACTTGTATGTGCATCAAGATTCTTTCTTCCTTCCTTTCCTTCCTTCCTTCCTTTTCTTTCTTTCTTTCTTTCTTTGTTTCTTTCTTTCTTTCTTTCTTTCTTCCTTTCTTTCTTTTTCTTTCTTTCTTTCTTTCTTTCTTTCTTTCTTTCTTTCTTTCTTTCTTTCTTTCTTTCTTTCTTTCTTTCTTTCTTTCTTTCTTTCTTTCTTTCCTTCTTTCCTTCCTTCTTTCTTTCTTTCTTTCAAGGGTTGCACCTGAGGCATATAGAAATTAACAGGCTAGGGGTCAAATTGGAGTTGCAGCTGCTGGCCACAGCCACAGCCATAGCAATGCCAGATCCAAGCCATGTCTGCAACCTACCCCGCAGCTCGTGGCAAACTGGGATACTTTAACCTACTGAGCAAGGCCAGAGATCCAATTCACATCTCATGGATACTAGTTGGGTTCTTAACCCGCTGAGCTGCAGTGGGAACTCCAGTCTTCTTATTTTAAATGACTAACAATCACTACTGCTAACAGGTAAGTAAAGAAAATATTGATGGACAAGACAAAACTCTAAGAAGGGCATTCTCACTCTTAGAGAGGCTTGGAATTAGAGATCTGAATGCTGCCAGGAATCTGCTTCTTTTCATATCTCATCTAGTGCCTGAAGGCCTTATTCTCCTTGGTGAAGTCACAGACACTTAACCAGGCAACTGCAGACTTTATAGTCTCATAATCTAAACTTTATAGTCTTATAGTCAACAACCCCCTCCCACCCGTTCCCATTACAGAAATAACAAGGAAAAGAACTCCTTGAACCACCCTGAGCCACAAGGCATCTCTGTATTAATTACTGTGGCTTAGAGAGCCTATGACCAGACAGACTTATCTGCCCTTACCAGGTCTCCATGGTTGGAAGGGAGGAAGAGCAGTTCCCCTCAAAGTGGACTCTACTATCTTATGCTGATTAAGCAATGGACCTCAACTAAGAGCACTGACACAGGGGATCTGTGCCCTGAAAAGAACTGCCAAGTGCTGCCCTAATGTATCAGAAATAATGCAAATGTTGACTATTGTGAATAGTATCTGTCAAAATGGTATAGTGGAGAATGTGGGAATCTCAGACTTTTTCTCTAAGAGCTCTGTTGCTTCTGGCAAGTCACTTAAACAATCTGATCTATTGTATCTCTATCTGTAAAGTGAGCATAAATAACCACATTATAGTTTTGTTTTAAAGACTGAAAACCAAAAAACATGTCCGTTTACTGCCTGCAATATAAGTTGGCACTAAGATGGTGGTAGCCTTCATTGTTCTTTGTTATTGCCGCAGTATTTTGCAGTGAAAGAGCTTTTCTGGAGCTTTCTTTTGCACCCCAAATCATCTGAACACTCTGCTCAGATGGTAAAGCTTCTTTTTTCCATCTCAGAGCACAAAAGAAAATGCTTTACAATGTGCAGAATACACATTTCTCCTGCTTCTTTTTCTTTTACCTTCTGACTCTCTAGGGCTCTACTTTCTGTTTCCTTTTTCTTCCTCTTCTCTCATTGCCACGCCACGTTTTTCCTCTTCCATCTATCTTTTGTCTTTGCTCAGTACTGATTCCCTGTCCACCAGTGACTCTAGTGTCCCATCAAACTTGTGGGCACAGTTCATCAGAGAATATGAGGCCCATTAAGCTTTCAAGGCTGTGACCAGATCATAAATAACAAAGTGTTAATCCTGGCAATGCATTTTTCCGGGATGTGAGAGGGAAATGATGGTTATTAACATGGAAACTGCTGGAACACTGAACTTAGCTGCTTGCTTATCCAAACCACACTGATAAGTTGTTACAGACAGAGTTCAGAGTAAGTAGTTTCAAAAGAAATGTAGAAGTGCATTCTTTGAGATGAGGCCTCAGTGAAAGGGGAGTGGATTCAGCATGAAAACTTTCCAGATGTGTGTGTGTGTGTGTGTGTGTGTGTGTGTGAGACAGACCAAATCCCCTTGTGTCTCTCATATTTGGATGGCATTAACATAGTTCTAAAGCATCATCCTTTTCAATAAGCAGTATGTGTTCTGGAAATGCCACATCACATTAAAATATAATTAGGAAGGTAATCCTCTTCTCCTGGTAATAATAGTGCATTTCAAATCCAGTATACATATTTTGGTACCTGAACCATGCTTTCAGTCATTAGTATATAAAAGCCATTCTATTTTCTTGTCATAGGCATTGGTAGACCAGGTCAAGACATGAACATAAACCCAGTATGATATCATCCTCCTGAGATACTATACTGATACATGGAAGACCAAATCTAGTTTATTCTCTATCACTGAATGGCATCAAAAATTCACCTTATCAACAATACATGTCACTCTCAGTTTCAAAATACACTTAATTCCGACTCACTCTTCAACATCCTTTTGGTTTTGTACCTTATTTTATGCTGTTCTTAGTTCCTTTCTTTCTCTGCGTATTCACAGGTGTGCTATTATTTTCAATGTGGAAACCCTCCTTACTAAAAGTCATTTATGTAATACTATTAGCAGAGGCAACTTCAGTAGTTTTAAGGATGATGATGTAAGTATAAAAATACCCCACACATTCTGTGAGAGTGTTTGACAGTGATTTATACATTTGTAACACCTTAGGACTTTGCCGTTAACAAGTGTCATCCATGTCAAAACATAAAAAGGTAATTACTCTGTGGAAAGAGATGTTACCCAAGTAATTTCTCAGAAGTGTATGTTACTTCCAGGAGAACAGAAATTGCATGCCATTGTTGATGATTTTCGTCATCAGTACATAAATCTTAATGAGGTCCCAATCACATTTGGCTGTCATAGGCTTCTAAACATCTCCTAGGTCTGTTACTTGGTTCCATTAATTAGTAGGTATGTTTTCAAAAGCTTAAAATAGATACCATATTAAGCAGAAAATTAAGAGATGTTCTTGACATCCTGTTTGGTTTTTACACTATTCATAGGCTACAGAGGTTTAAGTATTAGTGGAACAGCCTTTTCTATTCTGCTAAGACAGACAGCATATGTTAGAGACATTCAGTAACTTCACAAGAAAGTTCTATTAGTGCTTAATGTTTTTCTTTAATGGCTTTACTAGAAATGAAAAAATAATTATCTTAAAGTTTCACTGTGCACATTTTGGATACACTATGGAAGTGTGGTGACGGGTGGAGAGAGTGCTATAGTCATTAAAGAATTGTATCAATTCTCTGAGTGATGTGTCCTAATTAAGGGCAAGCTTTATTATGAATTGAATTGTGTCCCTCTAATTTTCATATGTGGGAGCTTTAAACCCCAATATGATGGTATTTGAATATGGGGCCTTGGAAGGGCAATTAGGTAATGAGAGCCGAGTCCTCATGATGGGATTAGTGTCCTTATGAGAAGAGACACAAGAAAGCTCTCTTAGCCTCTCCCTCTTACTTTCTCTTTTTTCACTCTCCACACTGTAAGGACAGAGCAAGAGGCCAGGAGGATAGACCTCATCAGGAACAAAATCGGCCAGCACATTGACCTTGGTCTTTCAGTCTCAGGAGCAGAAAAATAAATGTCTGTTGTTTAAGCCACCCTGTCTAAATTTTGTTATAGCAGCCTAAGTAATAATACACTTTTGTAATCTAAATAGATGGAAATACGCTAATTCTATTAGAAGGGTTAATTAACTATTTGATAGGCAGTGGTAAATAGAATGTTTCTCTTTGATTTTGCAGGGAAGATGTCCTAGAAAATAAAACCAGCTCACCTTGAATGGCTCATAGTTTAAAAGTCTGACTCAGAGTCTTTATGTTCCAATGAATATTTCACTTTTAAATTTGGCTGAGCATAGAGCATATGAGTGACAAATACGTGGTGGAGACATGTCACTACAGGTCATGTCTCAATGGTATTTTCCAAGAGCTGGTAAATGTAATAGAGTTTCGTAAATTTTCTGAAGCATTCAAGTGACTATGATAACTTTTCTACAGTTCCATCTAAGTCATAACATGTTGCAAATATTAAAATCAGCTTATCTTTATTTAAAACAAAAGTCAGTGTTTCTGTGATGTGTTTTCAAATGGTGGTCAAATATTAACTTTGTACTATATATTTCAGCATTTATAAATAGCCCTCTAAATAAATCATGACACTCAAATCACGGCTACATTAGCATCT
Organism: Sus scrofa; assembly: GCF_054392235.1. Taxonomy (NCBI): domain Eukaryota; kingdom Metazoa; phylum Chordata; class Mammalia; order Artiodactyla; family Suidae; genus Sus; species Sus scrofa. The sequence goes on along the minus strand of NC_139393.1, from coordinate 67,468,424 downwards.
TCTATCAAAGTTTTATATAACTACATAATTAATGAAGAAACAATTATATTAACAATTTTTAAATGATTTTTTTTCCATTATAGCTGGTTTACAGTGTTTTGTCAATTTTATACAGTACAGCAAAGAGACCCAGTCAGGGACATTATTTGATAATAGTGATAATTCTTTTTACAAAAATATTTTTGGTTATAATTCTACATGATACACGATAAGGTTCTAGAATGAACAATTTGAAAATAGCAACAGTTTCAGCCTCCCGGATAACCATCTCTTTATATTGGGGAATTTTCATTTTCTACAATAAATTATATTTTCTACATCAATACTATGAGGCATGTATTTATGTAGGGTCAACCAAAAACCAAAAAAAGAAGGACAAAGTAAAGAACAGTGCAAATTTATGTTCTTTTTAGAATCAAAAACATTTTTCATTATCCTGATTTATAGATTTATGGATTTAGTGAATGAACTTAAAAAGAAGTTTTATTGATCTATGTATTTGTGTCCATTAGAGAAGATGAACTCAGAAATATGTTTAATGAAATAAAATAAATTAAAGCACTTCATAAACTATAAAGTGCTGAATAAACCCTCCAAACACTAGAGTCCCAGTCTTCTCCCCTCTAGTTTTGAGACTCTTCTCTTGGAACAAACCAAGTAAAGAGCATTCTATGCCTATAATTAGTGAAAGTAATTTTCTCTATGCTAAAACCTTAGATGGGAGCACACGTATGTGAGTGGATTCCTTTGCAGGCCAGGATATTTATTTGTTTCAGCAATCATTTGAGAATCCTAGTGGAATTCTACCACATATAATGCTCTATGAAGAATTTCTAAGCAAGTAAATTCAAAAAGCTCACTTAGGTTTCGATAATTAAAGTCAGGAGTTTGTTCTTCAGTTCAAGGACTAAGTTGGACATATAGTTTGTTTTTCAAATCATTAAAATGAGAATGGTTTTGTAATAACAGTGGCCTTAAGTGCTGTTGCCAGTTACATAAACTTATTTTAAAGGCTAGAAATACTTCTTGTTCATGGGCCTTATTTGACCTGAACAAAGGTGGACTGTGATATGGTATTAATTCCTCCGGGAAGAATCAATACTTTTAATACATATTAAAATGTTAAAAATGTGCAAGTGGCTCTTTGGGAGAAGCAAGTTAGCATAAACACTTTTATTACAGATTGCTGCTTATGTCCTTGTGCTTGGAGTGTTAAAGAAAATGTTCTCTTACTAGGGAGAAATTAAACTGAGAATAAAGATAAAAGGCTTTAATATAAGCAGTATTCGGTATAAACATAGGTTATTTAAGTTGGTTTACTGAAACTTGGAGAGTGTTTTCTAATAAAAGTTATGCTCTGAATATTAAGTAAGAGAATAAAGCCAGTACTCTCTCTTATACACATATAGACACTCTACAAAAAATTTGTCCTTAATATAACTGAAGATTTGAACATTTACAATAGGAAAAAGGATAGAAAAGATTTATCTGCATTTTGAATCCTGGTGCTGAGGATTCATTTATTTAGAAGAGGCAGTTGGATAGTTTTGTGAGGCATGGGGTGGGGGGGTGATAAAATATGCTCTGATTTTTCTTTTTCTTGATTCAAGTTATTAGTAATATTAATATCATATTTTATCAGCCATGTTATTTTTGGTTCTCAAGTGTAAATTAGAGGGATTGAGAGTTTGATGCTGAGAAATTGATGGTGAGATTGATGGTAAAGAGACTTTTCATGGGGCAATGGAGAGCACAACAAATGGGATCTACAGTAGCTGTATCGCTGGGAAATACAAATATTTACTATGTTGAAATTAACTACGTAGTGGACGATGTGTACCAAACAAGCAGAAACAAACATATAGTCAAAGTGAAAGAAACCATGCCTGTGCATAGATTTCTGAGAAATTAGGACCACCTGGGTATCAACTCTCATAACCAACCAGCAGGTGGGGCCAAAGGCCCAGAAGAATTGGTTATTGTCAGGATGCAGAGAAGAGCATTTAGCGTGAAAAAGTCCTAATGAAAAAGGTGAAAGTCAGTCATTTAAGTGGAATATTTATTACCCTAAAAGAGGCTGAGTCTTCTCTCTCATGGACTGGTATAAGGTTGATGGACTAGTCTTTATTATTATTATTCTTTTTCATCTACCTTGTTACTTCTCTTTGTGTTTTAAAACATTAAGATCCTGAAAATGGAAATTGCTATTAGTCCTATTATGAAGGAATACAAATTTTAAAAGATATATAATACTTTCCATTGTCATTAAGATTTCAAGGACTTGAAGCAGATGAAAAACATGATTGCGTCGTTGCCTTTCATATTTGAAATGATTTTTGGCATTGACAGCCCATATCTGGGAAAAATGTCCAATCACCATGCTTTCTATTTACAAAAAATTTCATGTACATCTAGTTGTAATTAACAACAGTGAAAATGAGCCATTCAAAAATATAACTAGTGTATCTTAAGCCACATTTTAAAACATTTTGGGATGCACTATAATAACACGTGAATATATGGAAAAGGATTTTGCACTTTATCAATAAAAAATAATTATGTGCTTTCTCATATTTAAAAGTAGTATAGGAAGTTAATGCCACCTCTTTTTAGATTATTGTGCAATGTTATCATTTTTGACATTAAGCCCCATGATTAACCCCAAATAGTTTTCTTTAGAAATCAATCATCTGCTCCAATGTGTGTTAACATTACCATAGAAATGATGAGTGGTTACATTATTAGTAGTAAATGGAAATCCTACTATTGCACACACTTACCACTTCTCTTGCAATCTGATCTATTTTAAATGTATTCTTTAATATAATTATATGAAGACAAATTTAATCTTAATATTATTACTTAATATCAGAAAGTACTATCGTTCTGCAAGCAGCACTCCAACGTTAATAATGTCTGGGGATATAAAATGTTTTTGACTGTAAGATTAGTTTTCTTATTTGAAAAAGGTTTTAAATTTCATTTCAAAGGAGATTTCACACCCCATGAAATTTAAACTATGACATTTAGAAAACATTCACTTTATTATAATGCACTGAAAAATTATAGTGCAAATGCTCCCTGTTCCTATCTATCAAAACTGTTGTTAGAAATGTAAAGGGACTATTTTCTTAGGTAAAAACTATGTGATACGCTGAAAAAAAAAAAAAAAAAAAACAACAAAACTGAATGCCTCCTACTGTTCTTCCTCAAGTCAGGTAATTATGGCTTCAATTATGTTACAGAATGCTTTGAAATTAACTCCTACAGTTGTTTTCAGTAGAGTTTATGTTTAGATAACCTTCTGTTCATTGTGTTTTCCATTTATCCAAAAGTTTATGAAGTGTTCCATGCACTCTAAAAATAAGTTTTGGGGAAATCTTTATATGTACTCTTGATATTACTTCTGTCACAGACTAAAACTGAGTTCATAAAGCACAAACGTGCCAATTTTAAATACTAATATGAATATTTCCTTTGTTATCACGCAGTAATTTCAGATGTTCTTGCTAGAGCTCAACTTTGATTTGACAGTCTTCTTTTCGATGTTTTTTTTCTTTTCAAAGCAAACTATTTTTGAACAATCTAAAAAAAAATCTAAGAAATTCACATTATATTCCTATAAAATTCAGGATTGTAATACTTTTATTCTTTGTATTATTTGATAGTACATTTAATCTTGAGTTTTGATAACATTTACTGTGGCCTAATTATACTTTATATTCATTTTGATTTTTAAGAAATTTGAAAGTGACCTAATTGCTCAATATTTCTAAGTTCCTAGGTGACACAAGCCATACTTTGTGTAGTAATGGCAGAAAGCAGACACTCAATAAAACTTAGTTGAATGAGTACATGGATAATGTTAATATAGGGCAGGAATGATGTGAGTTATTCCTATTTTAGTGTCAAATAATTATGACTAAATCTTATTATGACAAAGCAGTTGTTTACCTATATCCAGCTCTGTAAAAAAATCTTACTGTCTTAAATAAGGACAGCTCACTTAAAAAACAAAAAAGGAACAAATAAAATAAGTATATACCTTCTTTCCTGTCCAGGTTGAGGATGAACTGAGACATAATTCTTTAGAAGAAGGATAAGAAATAGAAATGTCGTCTTTATTATTGTTGGTCCAATCGGTCCATTGCTGATCATTAACTCCCCCTGAACTGAAGTATCCATAGGTTATCAGGAAAAGTTAGACAACAATAAGACCCTACACCCAGGACCTATGAGCCTGCAAAAAAATGTAATCTTGATATTGAACCAGTCAGGGATGAAAATAAATGCCTGAGAAGTAATTACAATTAGATCATTCTTAGGCAGTTTTGCAGCCTGAATTTATATTGAAAATCTTGGAGTAGAGCCATGAAGTTATACTGAAAAAGACCCAGACTTGTAGTTTCCCTAGGCTTCTGGCAGAAACAAATAGAAATCTTATCTGAAAAATGTCACTTTTGTTCTAGGTATCAAAGAGTCTCTGCAAATAATCTTTTGAAGCACATTAAGCAGAACTAGTCCAAAATAAACATACCTACATAGAAAAAGGCACAAGGAGAGAACTGGCAGAAAAAAGAAAAAAGAAAGCTGAAATAGATCTCAAAACGTTTAATGAACTGTGAATATAAGACCAGATCAGAAAACAACAATTATTTTTATGTTCAAAAAAGTAAAAGACAAGCTTGTATACATCTGAAGGGAACATAAAAAATGATCAGGCAGATTTGGAAAATCATGGAATATTATTTCTAGAATTAGATATTTCAATAACAAATATTGAAGACTCAGCAAATGGGTTTAGCAAATGATTCTATACAGCTGAAGAGAAAATAAATAGAAGAAAGATCAGAAGAAATTATCCAGAGCTCATTTTGCAGAGAGACAGGTTAAGTGGTATGGGAGGTTGTGTTCGATTATGATCAGAAGAAAGAGTGAGTGGCACAGAGGGCTCGTGACTATCCAGAACAGGTAAAAGATATCAACACACAGATTCAAGCAGCTCAGTGAATCTTAACCGATAATAAGTACAAAGACTGTTACATTTAGGCACAAAATGAAATTGAAGAACATAAGAAAAAGAAGAAAGAAAAATCTGAGAATTCATCAGAGTGAAAAGAAAAAAGTCATATTCCCTTCAAAAGATTTCTCATGTGGCTCTTTTGTCATCAGCAATAATGGCAGCCAGAAGAGAGTGAGCTGACAATTTTAGTATACTAAGGAACAAAAAAAACTTCCTAATCCATTAATATCCAATGCCCATGAGAAAAAGAAAATGTTTTCAGATTAAAAAAAAAAAAAACCGGAGAGGATTTTCCATCAGTAGATTTTTGCTAAAAGAAGCAGAATGAAAGTATTAAATCTAGAAAGATATGAGGAACATTAAGTGGGTTGATGAATATGCTTCATCCTTCCATGTACTTCTGCCAATAGTTTGAAAGTTATGTACTTTATTCCTTTTACCAATTTACATATAAATTATCACATACATCTTGAATTTTTCTGATATAATACAATTTGCATCTTTCTGAATAAAACAAAGACTTGACACTATCTCATCCTCAGCTTTTGCATTATTGCTGTCGTGTGTTTCAACGCTTATCATTTTAACCCATATGACATTATTATGGATCATCCTAAAAAAAGAACGGATTGAAAAAGAAACACTGAAGAAAAACGCTAATTCGAAAACCCAAAATAAGATGGTAGGCTTAAATATAAATAAATCAGTAATTATATTAAATATAAATTGTCTATTTACCCAATTTAGACAAAAACATTGTTAAATAAAATCACTGAGGATGTCACAATTAGGATGCTGAAGACATTTATAAGAACAGAGCACAACTGTCTGGAAGTTTTGCTCTGGGCACCCAAATGGAATGTTTTTTTTTTAACTTTTGTTTTTTGTTTTTTATCTTTTAGGGATGCAGCTGTGGCATATGGTAGTTCCCAGGCTAGGGGTCAAGTTGGAGCTGTAGCCACTGGTCTCTGCCACAGCCACAGCAATGCCAGATCTGAGCTATGTCTGCAACCTATAGCACATCTCACAGCAACATCAGATCCTTAGCCCACTGAGCGAGGCCAGGGATCGAACCTGCACCTCATGGATACTAGTCCGATTTGTTTCTGCTGAGCCACGATTGGAACTCCAGGAATGTCTTTATAAAAAACATTCAGAATTATAAAAAATTCTGAGCAGGTTACCAAAAGAAATGTTATGTCTTTTATTTGGTACAATTTTTTTTAAAAACATGCCTTATTTGTTTTGAATTGTAACTGACTTGAGGAAGGCAAAGTTTATGCTGGACTGATAGAAGGACAGAAAGCAGACCTCATCCACCCTCTTAGCTCCTTAAATGAGCCTGGTAGCGGCATTCTCTTTTTCTATCAAATCAGGAAAACTATCCAGGACTGGCTCAGATCCTGCATATACAAACAGTTTTGCCATTTCAAAAAACTGCAGCATCTAGTATGATGTCTTGCACATGGTAGGTGCTGAGTAAATTTTTATTGAATAAATACATTTTGTAGGACTAAAAAAATCCTCTGAATGAAAAATATTATGAAAGACACCTCTGAACTCTAAGACTACACAAAAAATTAAATGCAAAAGATGAAAAAGACAACCATGCAAATAAGGTCTACAAAGCTGGTGTATGTATCTATTTGATACTGGACAAAACAGAATATAAGGTTCATAGCATAACAAGAGAAAAAATGGTCATTATATAGTACTGACAGTTTCAATTTCCCAGGAACATAAAACGATTTAAAATTTGTATGTACCTAAAAACACAATCCCAAAATACATAAAGAAAATACAGAAATGAAGGGAACACTGACAAATCCACAATCAGAGTAGCAAAATTTAACAAATATCTCTTGGTAATTGATAGGAAGCAAATAAAATCATTAAGAACATGGAAGGTTTACAGAATGTGATTAACAAATATGAGCTAAAGGATGCAAATAGAACACTAAATAACATAATTGTAGAATACACCTTCTTGACAGAAGATACACATAGCACGTTTACAAAAGGTGACCACATCAAACTTGACCATAATGAAAGTTTCCAAATATTTCAAAGGATTGCTATCATGACAACTATATAACTAACCTAGAATTCAATTGTCAATCAATAATGAAATTAACTAGAATATTTCTATCTCCTTGGAAATTAAAAAATCAACTAAAAGAAACCACCTGTTAAGGAATATATCATCACAGGTATAGAAAGCAATGAAAAGTGAAGAAAATTAAAAAAGAAATATACTATGTCTTAGACTATGGTGAAAAGAGCCAAAACATTTCTTATTTAGAAAGGAAATTGAAAATTAATGAGGTAAACATCAATCTCCTAAGTTAAAAGAAGAAATCCAAAACAGATGCAAATAAAAAGAATATAATGTAGATATACAATAATATAGATAATAATGTAGATAAAAGCAGAAAATAATGTCATAGAAATAAACACTAGAAAGTTTGAAAAAAGCCAAAAGATTCTTTGAAAAAGTGATCAAATAGACAAAATTTGATCAACAACACTGTTCAATAAAGTATAAGGCATAAATAATCAGTATCAGAATGAAAAAAGAGACCTGATTCCAGATGTTACAGAGATTTTTAAAAAGGCAATGTGAAGAATTTATGAACAACCTTTTGATAATGTCTTGATAGTGAGCCAACACATTGGAAAAGGTAGACAAAACAGGCAAGGTCTTAGAAAAGGTAGAGCTTAGTGAATCAAAGAAAGAAGGAGCCTGAACTAGTCTTCAAAAACCTTCTCTCACAGAAAATTCCAGGCTCTAGGGACTTTAATGTGCTATTATTATAGAAAAGGATAATAATGGCAAAACACAATAAATATGATAAACTGCAAATGAAGACTCCTAAAAAGCATTTCCCATGCTTACAGATGGTCTGATCAGATTGCTGTGAAGTTCCACGGCCCTGGGCTGTAAAGAAGCAGATGCTTGCTATCGTATTCATGGCCATCTCACCCAAGCATGAACATCTCCCCTCTCAGCATCTTAATCCCCAATCATTCTTCTTTGTCACAGCATTAAAGAGCTCAATGTCTGGCCATATGCATATTGGCACGTTTGCCTTTCTTTGAACCTTTAGAAGATGCAAAGAATGAAAAAACTACTGACGTGTGTCATACTTAGCATTCAAGCCTGGCACTTTGTGGACATTTGGACGACAAAAGGAATAAAATCAGCACATTAGAAGGAACATTGTGTCTTTCTAATCTTTGAATTTTAAAACCGCAGGAATGATCAGGGTGAATCGATTTTATTTTTAGTGTGTCTGCCTCCAAGTTTGATTTTATGAAGAAAAGGCACTCTGGGTTTTTTGGAACTTAAAAATAAGAATACTGGGCTTCTTTCTATGGGTCTTACCTTTTAAAAATACATAGAAGTGGTGTAGTCCTAAGCTTTCAATTTCTTTTTCCTGTATCTTGAATGCAATTTAAGCATTTTATTGAACTTGAACACACTGAAGCATATTATTACTTGACCCTGTTTTGCAATGACATGTAATCATAATAATAAGAGTGATAATCTAAATAATAATTATCACAGTAGTGGCCATTTACTGGGATGCTTAATACAGTTCAGCACTGTCCCAAGTAACATATGTTATAACAACTAACTTACATTATTCTGTTTCAGATACTTTATGTGGATTCTAGAAGTTCAGTAACTTGCCTATGGCTATGTAGCTGTTAAACGGTGAACCTAGGATTCACACCCAAGGATTGTGGTTCTCACCTGTAGTGTGCATCACAACCACCTGTAGGGCTTGTTAAAACATGAATTTTGAGTCCCATGGTCCTAGGAATTTGCATTTCTAACATGTTCCAGCTGCTGCTGCTGCTGCTGGTCCAGGTACTGTATTTGAGGTCCCACTGTTGCAGGACCTGTGCGCCAAAGCACTGTGCCTCTATTGCCTCCTTGCTGTGTCTCAATGATTCCTGTCAATGATTCTGAGATGTGAACATGCTATCATTAACTCCATTTCTAGACAGAAAATTGAGAATGTGAAAGACTAATAAGTACACTACTCAACTTCAAGCAGCATAAAGAGTAAAGTCAGAATTTGAACCTTCTATCTGCCTCCATCCAATTTATTCTGGAGTGTGTGTGTGTGTGTGTGTGTGTGTGTGTGTGTGTGTGTGTGTGTGTGTGTTTGCATTTGGTTTAAAAATAGTTAAATATAGATTTTAACTTGTAATTAAAATCCAAACTTTGTGGAATCCATGGTTCTCTGTTGAATTCTACCCAATGGTTTCTTGAATATAGTTTAAAAACCGCTGCAGAGTTCAAAAATTTAACCACTGCTTCTAACATAAGTTAAAAATAACCAAGAGCCATCTATGCATTTCTAGCTCTCCCTTAAAGAAAACTCAACTAACAATTTTTGTCTTTATTTCTCTTATTCTGGGTATCCTTTGCTACTTATAGTATACAGCATTTTCTGGGAGTATTGTTTATTTTGAATGCTCTTTTTATTAAAAAACAAATGTTTTTGATTCAAAATTGATGTGATTAACGGTAGTGGAAGGAAATTTTCTCTCCGAAGTATAATACAATATTAAATGACAACTATAGTTTAATGACAACTCAGAACAATTTACTAAACTAAAAGAATTCCTAAATTAATTTAAAAATTTGCAGTGGGAAAAAGGATGTCATGAGAACATTATAGAGTTTGAGGTGTCTATGAATCTAAATTCTTGCATCTTTCTTTCTCACTGGATACTTGGACCCTAGCTCCTATTTTTTGGATATCACACAGGGATTAATGCACGAGGATCAAAGCCTTCCACATTGACCACGGCTGTTGCTTATTCTTTAATTTTTTAAAGTACTGAATTATTTTTAGATCAAAGCCTTCTTCTGGGTGGTCTTTCCTGCTTAAGAGGCAGAGGTGATAGGGTGGTAAAATTTTAAAATCCAAGGGATGTGCCATGTGGACAAATGTATCCACAGTAAAGAATTGAGGGCCCAGGGAAAAGGTGTATCTTAGAGCTCTCCATTGAAATGTTTATCTTGGTATTTGAAGAGGTCAAGAAATAACTTTGCTATTAATAGCGCACAGTTTATTGAAATGTACTAATTCATACTCTGAGGCACTTCCTTTTCTAAGTTTAGCCAAAAATGTCGCTATCCTACCTTTGCTGTTTAGGCACAGAATGCTTTAGTTAGCTTCGGGCTAGAATAATGTGCTTACCTGGCTTCTTCCATTTCCTTTTCTCTTTGAAGCATCATTAAAAATGAGCTAATATTAGAGTTCCCGCTGTAGCTCAGTGGGCTAAGGATGAGACTGCAGCAGCACAGGTTTGATCCCTGGCCAGACACAGTGGGTTACGGATCCAGTGTTTCTGTAGCTGCAGCTATAGCTCGATTTAATCCCTGCCTTGGGAACCTCCATATGCTGCAGAGCAGCCAAATATATATATATATATATATATATATTCATATAATATAATGTGTGTGTGTATATATATACATATGTATATATATAGGCTTATATCAGGAAGAAGCAATTGTTACACTGTACTATTAAGATTTAAGTAGTATTTAAAATATTTCTTAGAATATTTTTCTTTTCTTATGTGTAATTTTATTTTGTTTTATTTTTTCTTTTTTAGGGCTGCACCCACAGCATACGAGGGTTCCCAGACTAGGGGTCAAATCGAAGCTGCAGCTTCCGGCCTATGCCACAGCCACAGCAACGCGGGACCTGAGCCAATCTGCAACCTACACCACAGCTCATGGCAACGCCGGATCTTTAACCCACTGAGCAAGGCTAGGGATTGAACCTATGTCCTCATGGATACTGCTGAGCCACAACGGGAACTCCATCTTAGGTGTAATTTTAAAAGGGCTTTGGTTTTCTTAACTGATCCAATAGACCTGAAGGCTCAATTTAAAATCATGCAATTAAAAATTTTAAAATGGGGGAATATTATAATTCACCTCAATAGTTCCTAATTCTAAGTAAATCCGCTTTATTTGTTGAGGGTGGTGAGTGGACTGGGGACTCCTTGGTAAGCTATTTCTTAGCACTCCAGAGAAAAATATGGCTCTTTACCTTGTGCTGTGTCAACTACCAAGAAGACTTACATACAAAATAAGGGTTTCCCCATCCCTGGATTCACTTGTACCATCATTAACAGAACTCTGAGTTGGATTTTCACAGCAGAAAGGAAATACTAAGTTTTGCCCTGAATTTTCTAAAAAAGAATGACAAGACAGTGGCAGAATATATACTCCTTGGCTTTGAGAATACTTAGTCTAAATCTCCTTGATATTTTCCCCTATAAATTATTTTCTGAACTATTAGAAACCTTCCCCAATGTTTTTATCACCCTAAATGCTTAGGGGGGTGATCAAGCAGCTAAAATGTCCTGTGGCTCTCTTGTTTTCGGTGACCAAAGTCACTTGGGATTTTTTCCCTCTATTCTGAGCTTATGTATCATTTTAAAGACCCTTATCTGCATGTCTAATTTAATAATAAAGATGGCTCATTTTCTACAACGTTAAGAATCATTTCCTTACTTTTATCTCATTACTGATATATCTTTAGTTCCTAAATTATTTGAGGCTTGTTTGTTTGTCTGTTTATTTTGTCATACCCATAGCATGCAGAAGTTCCTAGACCAGGGATCGAACTTGCACCATAGCAGTGACAATGCCAGATCCTTAACTGTTACGCCACAAGGGAACTCTGGCATTTACTCTTTTAAATCTTGTTTCAAAAATCAATCCTTCTAGTTCTTTTGGCCTTTTCATTACTCATTCTTGAATTCTCATATAAAATGCTACCTATGAAACTATATAACCCCAATGCATTTCTGAAGTGTAATATGTATGACATAATTAAGTATATTTCTATGTATTTTATGAAAAAAATAAGAGGGAGCTCACATGATACTCTCTACTTGTCTTCCTGCATCAACCTGGTACCAGTCACTGTGGAATAATGTGCTTGGATTGCGACACCACTTGAACCTCTGGGAATTGTGTGCTTACTTGGTTAATATCAATCCTCTTGCAAAAGTGCAGAGAACTTGAAAGCAGGAACTGTATCTATTCTTCTGTTTGTAAAGAAAAAAAATATGTGTGTATATATATATATTTATACGGAAATAATGGACGTTTGCATTTTGAGTTGAAAACTCTAGTTTATAGTGTAATAGCTTAATGTAAAAACTCAGACTTTCTAAAATTAGGTTTCTAGAATTATTTTAGCAGGCGGTTAACAGAAGTACTTGAATTTAAATATCTGAATCACCTGTCCCATCTCTGGTATTACAATTTGTAGGAAAAATATACCAGTCTTTAAGTTTAAAAGGATTTAGGTGCTGACTTTAATATTATAAAAATTTTACCAGATGGCTTAGTCAGCTCAGACAGCTATAACAGAATATCAAGACTGGGTAGCTTAAACAAGAGACATTTATTTTTTCACCATCCAAATCAAGGTGGCAATACATTTGTCTTTTTTTTTTTTTTGTCTTTTTTTGCCATTTCTTGGGCCGCTCCTGCGGCATAGGCATATGAAGGTTCCCAGGCTAGGGGTCTAATCGGAGCTGTAGCCGCCGGCCTATGCCAGAGCCACAGCAACACGGGATCCGAGCCGCGTCTGCAACCTACACCACAGCTCATGGCAACGTCGGATCATTAACCCACTGAGCAAGGGCAGGGACCGAACCTGCAACCTCATGGTTCCTAGTCGGATTTGTTAACCACTGCGCCACGACGGGAACTCCTACATTTGTCTTTTGGTGAGAGCTCTTTTCTTGTCTTGCAGAGAATAAGCCTTCTTGCTGTGCTCTCCTGGGTCTTCCCTCTGTGTGTATGTGCAGAGGGAGAGAGATCTTTCATGTTTCTTCCTCTTCTGATAAGGACACTGGCTTTATTGGATTAGGAGCCCATCCTTTGACCCCATTTAATCTTCATTACTTCCCAAACGGCCTTACCTCCAAATACGGTCACATTGGAGGTTAAGGCTTCAATATAAGAATTTTGGAGGAATACAATTGATTCCATAATACAGATTTACTTTCCACCTCAAGTAATACTCATTGTTTTAATAGTGCTATATTCACTGATACTGAAAGCATGCACACTTGGGATAGGAATGGAAGAGGGGTGAAAAGGTAACACAGCAAATAGCAAAGAAGGCATTGCTTAGATTTGCTTAGTTTAGACAATAAAATCACCATGTTCTGAGGTGTTTCCTGCATCAACAATCAGTTTTTTGATTCTCCAGACGTCCACTCTCCAACAATTTAATTCAATTCTGACACTAAGTATTTAGAGTTAGCAAAGACCCCCCACAGGTTCAGGACTCTATCTCACCTGACTGTCCCCACTTCAGGGCCAGTCACACAGTCTGGGCCACATTCTGACAACTGGCTATAAAGCAGCTACAACCTCCTCCTCAGGTTCAGCAATTTGGGCAAATGGCTCCTAGAACTCCGGAACACACTTTACTTACATTTGCTGGTTTATTATAAAGGATACAATGCAAGAACAACCAATCGAAGAGACACATGGTTCAAGGTATGGAAGAGGCGATGCATGAAGCTTCTACACTTTCTCTGGGCAAACCCTCTTCCCTCTTGGTACCTTGATGTGTTTACCAACAAGGAAGTTCTCTGAAGAATCTCATTGTTCAGGAGTTTTTATAAGCTCTATCTCCAGCCTCCCTTCAGTCCCCGGAAATCAGAGGTGAGACTCAAAGTTCCAACTTGTTAATCACTTGGTCTTTCCCGTGATCTCTATATTGAAGCTAAATAGGAGTCCCACCCTAAGTCAATCCACTATCATAAATTCATATGTGATCCAGAGGCATGCTAGTTGTGAAACACAAAAGGCACTCCTTTTGCTCAGAATATATTTCAAGAGTTTCTGCAGTTGCATACCAGGAACTGGGGACAAAGACCAAATGTATTATTATATTATATCACACCATGTTTAAGGAGTACAGCAGGAAGAGATAGTCTTAAAAGTTAGAGTTTCATTTTTAAGGATCAGATTGGAGTGAAAAAGGCTTTCTGAATTCCAAGCCTATTCTATAAATATCAAGATCTAGAATCTAGGGGACTCGAGGGCTTTAGGATGTATAAAGAATCGATGTGAAAACCTTTTTTCAGAGGGAATGAGATAATGCTTTAACCAGTTGGTTCAAAGGGAAGAAGTGGAAATTAAAGTTGATGAGTATTTCTGAGAGGGCCCTGGCCTTGGACTTTCCTGAAACTGAATCTCTGGGGAGCCAGGCGCTATCAATTTTCCCAGTAAATTTGAAAATCCAAGAGCAGAAAAGAATTGTATTCCAATTTCTATATAGACCACTAGGAGTGATTTTCTTACAGAATTTCCTAAACTGTGGTAGAAATTTGGAAAAATTTTTTTCAACTCTACATTATATGATGTTTAATGCTTACAATTACAATTAATTATGTTCTCTTCAATGTTTAAATAAATGAGTGTATTTCTATGTTAAGTACACTAGAGAGAGCCTGGAATATGGTACATCTCCTGAATTGGGGCAGTTTTCTCTTGCCTCCAGAAATGCTGTATTTCAGGCCCCTACTTGGAATACTAGGCTGTTAATTGCCTGGTAATAGTCACCAGAGAGGAAAACAGAGGTAATGAACTAAGAGATGAAGTATTTTTCTAGAATGGTTTTGGAAACCTCCCAACTGTGGCCATGACAGAATTGTCACAGTGGATCTCTAACTCTGAACAAATTAAATGTCAGGTGATGTCTTATTGTAATCAGAGGAGCTCCAGAGATGGTGTGGTGATTCAGTCACTGCTGTGAGCTGTAGTCCAACACATCACTTTTGGGGCCTACAATGTGACAAAATGGAAGTCACCAGAAAAAGTCTTCTGAATAATGTTTTTAAAATATTGATTAGAGGAAGGAAAAATCCATGACTCTCAGAGTAAATATTTTTTTTTCCTGGTATCTGGAATAAATTCCTCTTATCAGATGCATAGTCTTTATGTATGTGTTTTATCCATACTTTAGATCTATAGTTTTAAGATTCCTGAAGTTTTGAAAGACCAAAGAAGTTAGGTACCAATTGCTCTAAATAGATTCTGCAGAAAATCTGTAGAGTCTCTCAGAAGAATATAAGTTGGAAAATGTTTGAAAAACACTGATTGGAAACAACTTGTGATAATTTATGAAAATGTGTGCTCTCCCGGTTACAAAAAAAGACTCTGATCTTTCGAATACTTGAAAGAGATTTTATACTTTGATCATTTTATCAAGTGTTGTCCATATTATTTCAGATGATAATATCAATTGGTAAGTCCTGGTTCACTATTTAACTTACAAGAGAATAGTTGTATTGCAGATTTTAAAAGGTTATCTGTAGAGATAGGAAATGACAATCTTTATTGAAGCTTTCAAAATGAGCAAAATAACCACATCAGCTTTGAAATCACATAGTAGCATTACTTTTTGGTAAAATCACTCATAATGAGAGCATTATGGTATCTTAAACCGTTATGAGGTCTGAGATGGAAACTTCATATTCAGAATTCCTCAACATAATAGGCTTATAGTGACATTTCAAAGTACTTTGTGCATATCAGGTATTTTCTGCACGGAAATTTCCCCCCTAGGCTCGTAGTAGGCATGGAATAGAGGCAACGTGTTTTCCTTTACAGGGCAGCATCAAGAGTAGGTATTTGTTAAAACATTTGGTCTGTCTTGCCACTCTGCTGAGTGTACCATTCAAGTTGATCACATGGTAATTTAGGTTTATGGCAGATTTTTCTGCCATTTGAGTAAGGGTAAAGGGAATAACACCTTGCCCAAAGTGTCTGAAGAGCCTGATATGTCTGAAGGCAATGCCATGGAGGCCCAGAGATGAAGGTCTGGCAAGGA